>NW_027266265.1:7663750-9010000 GCF_022045235.1 Haliotis cracherodii | reverse complement strand
GGAGTTTCTGTATCAGTCCGTTGTTTGATATACTGAGTCCACTTGGCCTTGTTCATTGTGCATTAGGCAGGACTACATTAGATTCTATTACAATGCCAATAGTTTTTGCGTCCTTTGAAATCCAGACAATTTCTAATTTAGAATGTCTGTTCTAAGGCTGACGCAGTGGAGACGACTTTTGACATCAATATTACCAAAACAATTACATTCAATTCATGAAACGAGCCCTATTAACCAATCTCTTGCAAATCAATAGGCTTAATGTCTTTCCAACAATTGACGCCTGTAAACAGAAAGTGTTTTCACCTGGCTGCCGCTTTAGATAAATATTTGTTGCAAGGTGTCGATCACTGTCAATGGTGCGAATGATTTGATGCAATCCGCATGTATCTATACCAGAATTATTGAACTGCTTATGTCAAGGTCAGGATGACGATTGATTTATTTACGACAGGTATTTGGTTTGGAGAATATGGACACTCCATTGAAATCCATCAATTCGTGTTAATTTCATTATTTATGTAGGCTGTTTGGGTATTTATGCCCCTAAGAATATTGGGTCATTAATTGTCTTCATCATATCGTATTTCATTTGTGTCAACAAGGTCGATAATTTTCTGTATCACTCACTGTTTTATTGATGAATAATGGATCACAATTGATTCTGCACGATTTGGTCCGATGTAAAGAATTGTTTAGAATTACAAAAGTGGCAGTTAACTATACCAGTTACAAAGGGGAATCGCTGTTAAATATTAATGAAATCTGCAACAGAGAGAAAAATATGAAATGTTCTGTTAATAGATGAAATTATGTCATGCAGTATCAGACAATTATTGATCAACAATAATCAATTTGAAATGCATTTCAAATTCAAGCATGTTTTTTTTTTTAAATTTTAAAAAAACTAAACCAAATTTCATTCTGTTACTGGATATGCTCATTAAAGGTTGATTAGATAGACAAATTTAGTGTATAAGCCTACCTGTTTAAGCAAATTTATTAATTAATTGATGATGATGATGATGATGATGATGATGATGAAAAAAAAAATCAGTAGAGAGATAAGGGAATCTGGTTCATATGGATCCTGTAAGCATGAACAGTGGTGTAATTAATACATGCAAAGTTTAAGGTGTACTCACCTGACCTTCTGGTGTGAATGCTAAATAATATACAATGCTTTGTTCTGCAGGGAAATCACCAAAATTGGTATATTGAGTCAGCGCGAGGCTAAAATTAATGATGTTTCAGGATAATATTTGTTATATATTTTATTCAGATCATGGCAGGTACACACAACAATAATTCCAGCTGTATGATGATGGCCTCTAAATAATCAAATCTAAAACAGACAATCCAGTGATTGATATCATGAGCATGATTCCATGCTGTGGAGGTACATTGACATGCCTTCAACCAAGTCATAGAGCTTTACAGACCACCCAATCCCCAAACCAGCATAGAGACAAATTATGACCTTTAATCCACCTGGATCTGTTTTGATTGAAAAACTAGATAGAAAAATATGCATAAGTATTAGGGTTGGGACGAGTCTAGGGGTGGGACGAGTCTAGGGCTGGGATGAGTCTAGGGCTGGGACGAGTCTAGGGCTGGGACGAGTCTAGGGCTGGGATGAGTCAAGGGCTGGGACGAGTCTAGGTCTGGGACGAGTCTAGGGCTGGGATGAGTCTAGGGCTGGGACGAGTCTAGGGCTGGGATGAGTCTAGGGCTGGGACGAGTCTAGGGCTGGGACGAGTCTAAGGCTGGGATGAGTCCAAATTAACATCCCCCGTACTCACCCCCCTATTACCCTACCCGGGTAGCCACTGTAGGTCTCAAGAGTTGGGTCCATAATGTCTGATTGGGAATGGTTTTGCTGGACCCTGGAAAATGCTATTTACATGACTATATAAAATGATCAGACCATGCATACACTGTAGTTGACTGAGGTTATATCTTTACTCAAATGTGTAAAAGTAAGAAACAATGCGGGCATAGTCAGAAAGAAATGCAAACTTAAACAATTTTTGTTGTTATTGTATTCAAACAATATATCACGTGCCTAACCATGGGTCCGGGTAGTCTTTTGGATACCCTGGTCCTACTCAGGACCCACCCGACCCGAGTACCCGAGTTGCCCATCCCAGCGCTAGACGAGTCCAAATTTACTATCTGGCTACTTAACTGGCTATTACCCTACCCTACCAAGGTATCCACAGGAGACCTCAAGAGTTAGACCCATTCAAAATATCCAATTGGGAAATGTTTTCCGTAGCCATGGCAAAAACTATTTACATGTATATATATAACTATCTGATCGTGCACACATCGAAGTTGACTCAAGTTTTGTCTTTGCTCAAACATGTAAAAGTCAGAAGAAATGCATGCATATTCAGAAAAAAATGTCAGTATTAATGATTTGTAGTGTAATCAGGGAGTTTTATTGTTGCCATTAAACAATATATCATGTGACTAACCACGGGTCGAGGTAGTTCTGTGGGTACCCGAGTACCCGAGTGACCTCTCCCAGGCGTAATAAGTACAATGAGTATGAATGCTATTAGTGATGGGTATTGCCCCTTGAACCTGTATTGCAATATATTATACAAAGTCGTGTATTGCGATACGTACTACAATATATTGCCAAAACCAAATGTTTTCAACTTCTGAGAAAAAATTTGTTTTGTTATATCTGGGTAAAAACAAACTTTCTTTTTGACTAGAAAAGACACATTATCAGCATGGAGTATTCCAAGAGGAATAAACTAATGGAAGTGTTATTATTTAGCTAGCGTATTTCTCAAACGATTCACATTTTCTACAAACAGCAACATTTTCTTCGATTGTTTGATCGATTTTACGCTTTTTCAACCTGAAATGCTGCCACACATCGGATTTACCACGAGTATTCCTCACGACCTCCCAATCGTGATCTGCCATTTTGTTACCACGGATATGGCGAGATCTCGTAGCATGCCGCGTTATTATATAGGAAGGGGCGAAACTCTAATCAAACGTGACAGCAGCTTTATTGATCGCCTTTGAAACAACGAATTAAAACATGAAATTCAAATAAAAATCAGCCTTGGAATGTTTTGGGAAAAATATAAAAAATGTATGAGATTAAAAAAACACTTGGTTGAAGCACTGTGGAGAGAGATGCTGGAGAGAGTGCCATTCCCATAGGGATAATGACCAAACTTGATGCTTTCCTCCGTACCGAATCATATTGTCATTGGAAATATGAATATGTTATAATTAATGTTTCAAGTAATCATCCTGAAGCAGATTAACTGACTCACTGGCTCACTGACTTGCATCTGGGGTAGAATAGGTCTTCAGTGACCAATGCTTCCCGTAAAACAGCGACCATGGTCAGGATTGCTGACTTGGTTAATTCGATTATTTACAGATGGCCGTCATATAGCTGGAATATTGCTGAGTGCGGTGTTAAACAACAAACAAAACACACTCAACCCCACATCCACTCACCCCCCACTCACTCACTCACTCACTCACTCACTCACCCTCTCACTCACTCACTCACTCACTCACTCACTCACTCACTCACCCTCTCACTCACTCATTCACTCACTCACTCACTCACTCACTCACCCTCTCACTCACTCACTCACTCACTGAAACAGTACTTAAGGAACTATACAGTGGCACCGACTCCCGTTTTCTGATCACATCAAGCACCTACACCTTGGCGTCAGTTCTCACACCCAACTATTTGCATACAGATATGTTCTGTCAGTGTCTGCAGACCTCAACTAATTGAGATATGATATCATGGGATATCACATCGCCTTCTGGTGGCCAATTCAATTATCACTGGACAACTGGGAGGAGAAGAGTGGAAGCAGACATTAGGTGAAGGGGTGAAAGAAGATGTTGCCTTGTGCTTAGTGCTGTTTAAAAAACACTAGTTGTCACAGTTGACCAAAATATTCGTGCATCACGATACCTTTAGCCAAGTTTCTTAAGGCTATGTATGAATACAAAATGCTATTTGTATGTATATTAATATTAATTATATATGGCACATGGAAATAGATAAAAGACTGACTTGCTAAATCATTGTAGACTTGAGTTGGGCTCCTTTTTCATTTTATTCTCTGGGGTCTGCGAGACAGACTCACAGAGAGAGTGAGAAGGGAGAGTGACCGAGAGGGGAGAGAGACTAAGAGAGACAGATGGACAGAAATACTGAGAGAGACATACAGAGAGAGAGGGGAGAAAGAGAGGGACAAATACGCACAGAGAGACATACAGAGACAGAGAGAGGGAGAGAAAGACAGACAGACACTGAAAGAGAGAGACAGAGAGAGAGAGACAGAGAGAGAGACATGCTGACAAACAATGATCGGGGAGGCACAGACAGACCGACTCTGACAGAGAGAGAGAGAGAGAGAGAGAGAGAGAGAGAGAGAGAGACATGCTGACAAACAATGAGAGGAGAGGCACAGACAGACCGACACTGACAGAGAGAGTAAGGAATGTGATACTGAAAATTAACACACTAAAAATTTAGCAGTAAGAAATGGTCACACATTTGAATACAGTTTGTGTTACACTTGTCTTTGCCTTTCACAATAAAATATGTTACAAATATAAAAACGAAAAAATTAAAACACTGTCTAAGCACAATCTCAACCCTCGATATAATCGGAAACCAGCATTCGTGGCGTCACATTTCTGCCAATTCTTGGAAGCCTCAGCTAACTTATTGCTTTGAATGATTTTTTCTCGCTTATTGTGATACTGAACAATGCGTACACTGGTTATGTAAATACGTGGGGAAACTGCTGACAGCCAAGCCCATGAAACAGAAAATCCCATGCCAATATCATTTAGCTTCAACCAATCTAATAACAGGAATCAATATGCTCTACTGTCATGAAGATCATTTATTTACTGTTCATATTTCTCTTGATTCGTACTAATGAGCGTGGCCAGCCACCAATTTGGCGATACCACAAACACTGTTTATCATGACTTTGGCACTACAAACCAGTTCATAGGGTTTAAGCTACTGATGCTAGTCATAGTGATGTTATTTGCTACAGCCTTGATGACTATTTTATGTGTGGGTTTTGTTTGTTGTTTAACGCCGTACTCAGCAATATTCCAGCTATATGAGCCTGTAAATCATCGAGTCTGGACTTGACAATCCTGTGATTGATATTGTGAGCAACGATCCGTGCTGTTGGGGTGTGCAATGATAAACACGTAGCTGAACCTGACATCCGATCCATTTGGTCGGCTCTTATACCCAGTGTAGTAGGATGCTGGGGACCTATTCTAACCAGGAGAGAGAATGGGAAGGGGGGGATGAGGATGGGTTGTTGTGGGGGAGGGAGAGGGGGAGGAGATGGATATTAAAAAATGAAAGGTTGACACAGTGAGTGTGGGTAGGGGTGGAGAGAGAATGGGAAGGGGGGGGGAGGGGGGGGGGGGATGACGGGTTGTGGAGGGGGAGGGAGAAGGGGGCAAATATTAAAGGATGAAAGGTTGACACAGTGAGAGTGGGTGGAGAAGGGGGGGGGGGGGGGGGGGGGGGGGAGGGGCACACTCTATACAACAATATGGGGAGATCATTAAAAGAAAAGTGACAAATTTTAACATTATTTAGGGACTACCCATTTAATTTAGGGGGAGGGGGGCATGAAAAAATGTCTGATCCAAGGTCTTGTAATGGCATCTGAAATTTTGCTGATACAGTGTCACATTTCATTGATCATCATTTAAACATAAACATATAGCTGAACCTTTTTTATTACAGTTCTGCCAAGAATAAATACAACAATATCTGTCATTTGCCATGCATGGTCCATGACAATCAGATTCATGAAAATTATTATCGTTAGTTTTATCCAATAACCATGCAAATTTGGACATTTAAACTGAAAACCAATTCCAAAGACGTGTTCGCTTCATGTTCCAGTCACAGAGGTCAAAGAGGTCACAGAAACCATTGTGAACAAATGTCAATAACATATCAATTTCCTGGTGATTTTGGAAGCAGTAATTGTGAAGTAAGGAGTCTTTAAGGGTCTGATGCGAGTTACAGAAAACCCAGCGTTGCTAGGTGATAGTGTATGATTGGGAATGTTACATTGTGGAAGCATTATATGGTCATTTGATGATGCTTGGTGAGGTGATGAAGTTCATTAGGAGCACAGGTTGTTATTTGCATCAGATTGATTCTAACAGGTAAGTAGTTTATGTAGCACAACTTGTTTTGTTTCGTTTGTTTATTTTTGGAAAATGGCATGATGAAGTAGAATTTTAGATGTAGACTCCATATGACATTGGCCCTTATGGCTGTAAGCTCTTCAAATCTTATATACAGACTAGTTAAGACTAAAACACAAGCAATATGCTTTAACACACTCAAGTTCAAACTTTGTTTCAAAGGAGTGAGTGAGTATGGTTTTACGCCGCTTTTAGCAATATTCCAGCAATATTATGGCGGGGGACACCAGAAATGGGCTTCACATATTGTGCCCATGTGGGGAATCAAATCCTGGCCTTCTGTGTGACGAGTGAATGCTTCAACCACAGAGCTACCATCACATTTTATGTGTACTGAGCTTGTAAACTGGAATATGGATTCGTAATAGCATGTCAAAAGTGTGTTTGGAATACAAGAGGGTTTCGTTTTTTATATGGAATTCTTTTCAAATTTTATTTTTGATGAAATAAAGTTTTTAAAGGTAATTGAGGAGAGAATAGATTGGTGTAGGCCATCTATAGAACTCAAGTGTCCACCCTTGCCAAACAAGAATGGAATTCTTTAGTTATGTTTTGCCTGTACTAACAAGTCTATGCATAGTCCAATCAAAATCGCGTAACAAACTCGACGTCTGGTTTGTAAACTGCGATGCAGACTTCGGTTGATTGCAGATGTGTACCGACATCTTAGCATCAACATATATTTTCGAAACCTTTTCATGTTTTAATCAAGGTGCTCACATGATTTGATGCACTTCGTGAAGCTAGAGACATTTTATTACAATGTCGGTTTATCGAGCAGATCATTTTCAGTGGGCGACACCATTTTATTTGAAGTAAAATTAATGCGAGCAATATGAGAGGCAGCATCTGATAGGACGGATGTAGAAGGGACATAACTCGTAATTGCCAATGGTGGTGCTACGATCGAGCCCAGAAATACCCGCCTAGTTCGGTAACGCTGAAACTGAACTTTTACAGTCAGTTAACTCCCATACCTTGGGAAGTTAGTGAGTGAGGTTTTACGCCGCTTTTAGCAATATTCCAGCAATATCACGGCGGGGGACACCACAAATGGGCTTCACACATTGTACCCATTACCTTGGGAAGATGTATATGTTGATTTGTAAACTATCAAAGGATTTGAAGCCAATCAGGATATATCGTAAATCTAACAGCACAGATTGGCAAGCATTTCGAGTGAGTCACTCTATGTCCTCCGGTACTGATAAAACAGCTGATAACAAGCACTGACCAGATGGTTACTGGGGCATGGTAACTCTGGCTGGTGCAATGCCACTGCTTGATTGATAAGGATGAATTGTAGTAGCATCTTCATTCAACTATCTAAAATGTAGTAATAAGCGTCCAGGGCACTCTCAAAATTAGAAATAGGGGGCTCTTATTAGAATATTATTTTGGTGAAAAAACAGAGTTGAAAGATAAATTTTATGGTTTATGCTGACAGCTTGAAATGTTTATATGTGACAGATATATTTTTCCAGAATTTAATTGCCCATAATTAAGGGGGCATATAACACACAAGTGTGTATTATATGTGAATAAATAAGTCTTTTGTACATTGATCAAGGGGTGCGAATTGGGATTGTTCACTAGCCAATATATTAGCAAATATCGCTGTGGGCGCTTATTACGTCGAATACGGTATATCTAATATCTATTTTTACAATTGTCTTGTGCTTGCAGAGTCATTTTGTGAACTCACTGCACATTATTTTGAAATAAATGTTTGTGCATTTGTTCTTCTATATCAAATAGAGCTAAACAAAATGAAAATTATATAATTGATTATAGCTTTACCACTTTTAAAAACGTCTTGATGAATTTTATTTACCATTTTTTCACATATATACATTGGGGAAAATGACATGTTTCAAATTTCATTTATTACGCATGTCTTCAAATACATTCTTGGGGTCAGGTAGCCTTGTGGTTAAAGCGCTCGCTCGTCAAGCCGAAGACCCGGGTTCAATTCCTGACATGGGTACAAAATTTTGAGGATGTTTGTCATTCTAGAAATGATAGAAACCATTTTTCATAGCTATTTCTGATTACACTGAATTGTCATATGTCATATGTAGTGGTAGGCCATATTTGGACTTGTACATCTACAGACACACATGAAAACCTTTTAGTGCTATTTGTCTTTTTCTTTTTTTCGTGAAATTTCAAGATACTAACTTGAAATTTCAAGATGCTATGTTGAGATTTCAAGTTAATAATTTGAAATTTCAAGATACATACTAGGTTGGACCACAATCGTAAAAGTATTTACATACGAATATTGGAAAAAAAAAATAATATTCAGCTGGAATATTGCTGAAAGTAGCGTTGAACAACAAGCAAACAAATATAATAAAGTCGGAATCGTACAATGGACGTTGCTTTTAAAGGAGATGTTTTATGATTATCGAAAAAGAATTGTTATTTTTATTCCACAAGACTGAGAATATGTGTTATTGCTTAAATTCACATGGGCATGTTTAAGGATATTTGCAGCCTAAACAAAGTAGTTAAACATGAACTCACAAATGAGAGAATACATCAATCTCATTAAAATCAGATCTAAGTTCTCACTGTCGCTAAACAAAGATCTGAGGACATCCCATTACGGGTCACGTCAGAACGACCTTTCTCGAACTTTGACCGACCACTGAACAACTAACCAGAAATCGACATCAGCCAATTAGAAAGCAGCTTTTTTTCAAGCTTGACGGCACTCGTTTCAAACTGGCGACTTTCATTTCAGACTACGCTTGAAATATATGTTGACACAGTTCTTGATTAAAATTTTAAAATCTGAACAAACAAACATTCTGGATTATCTTATATATGGTTGTGATTGTATGGCAGTGCTTCCAACGTACCTCCTCCGTTCAAATGTTTATCCCACAGAAGCGAAAGATAGACGATAATTTTGACGGAATCAGCCGTACGGGACGTAACTGTTGTTCGGAATATCCCGTGTTAACGTTTTCAAGGTTGCATGATTAGAAATCACATTCCTACTGTCACTTTTGTGATCTGGTAAGCGACGCTTTGATTGGTCGAATGAAAGGTCGTTCTGATGTGACCCATAATGGGATGTCCTCAGATATTTGTTCAGCGATAGCAAGAACTATGATCTGTTTAGAATGAGATTGGAGAATACATGGACTAACAAATGAGAGAACACTGGGCTACCAAAACATCCTTAAATGTTTTTATCAGTACATTTTTCATCAATATCACTGCTCTTTAAATCTGTTCAAATCAAACTTTTTAATACTAACTACCCAGACAGTATTATTAAAAGAGACTGCACAGGTATGAAGTAATAATGCTGTTTTTACTCCAAAAAGCACCTTGTTTTCGACTCACCACTATTTAACCTATTATTAGATGTCATATATAAATACTATAAGGATTGTGGCCTGGAAGCCCTTTGGTGCATGATATAAGTTAGATTTAGTTCCAAATTATGAACTATTTTTACCATCCGGTTTGGCATGGACAACGGCTGCTCCCTGTGTCATAATTTAAGTCCAACCTTGGGTGTCTGAAGACTTCTGTCTGCCATCTGTCTCAGATCAATAAATATCATGTTAGGCCTCCACTTCATGTGAGGATCAAAATTCGCCAAATTTAAACAAAGTGTCTTATATAGTTCTGAGAGTGCCAATCATACATCTAAAGGATTATGAAATTGTAGTCATTGCCCTTCGGACCCTAATTGTGGGAAATTCTTTTCTTAGTATAATTGGAATCTCAATAATCTATTCTAGATTCATGTCAGATATAAATGGATATACAAATTATTTCTGTGAGCTCATTTTAAGGATCTTAATCCATAGAAAGTGAGATTTTGTTTAGCAGTCTCCTTAAAATCAGATTGGTTATACCTCTCTTCAAGAACATCTGAGTGAGTGAGTGAGTATGGTTTTATGCTGCTCTAGCAATATTCCAGCAATATCACGGCGGGGACACCAGAAATGGGCTTCACACATTGTACCCATGTCGGGAATCGAACCTGGGTCGTTGGCGTGACAATCAAACACTTTAACTACTAGGCTACCTGACCGCCCCATAAAGATCTGAGGACAAAGGTGATCTTTCTAAATTCTCTGTATAAGTGAGTGAAGCATTCAAACCACACATTTTATATCTGACCTGTCCCCAGTGTACACAACTATTGCTGTTGATATTTTATACATATTTGCTGTGCAGAGTTGCGTCCCTTGAGCACGCCAGAAACCTATGATCGTGGGTTCCAATCTCGGTTCGCCCCAATTATGTTGCTAGGTTTGTGCGCCTAGACGATACACATGAGCAGAAAGGGAATTCCCTCAACTGTAATTTTGGGATTCCCTGACATTCTGTTGAAATAAAAGTAGTTCGCTTCGTGGGGCCTGGGTTAATTTTTTATATTCATTGGGAAATGAATGCAATAACACATGACCAATTCAGGTAATCAGAATGCAGGAATTACAATGAACACAACGAAAATTTATTTGTAACAGAATATTGTTCAGAGCGGCCTTAAACCCAACTCACTCACCCACCTACTTAAAAAACGCCTTCCGTGGTCATGTGGTAGAGATTCCGCCCGGAGAGGGGAAGGTCCAGGGTTCGATCCAGGGTTCGTCCCTAACCGCATCATACCAAAAGACGTTAAAAGATGGTACTTGTTGTTACCCTGTCTGGCACTCAGCATTAAGGGGCTAAAACAAGGACTGGTCGGCTCGGAGTCAGTATACTGTGTCTGAGTGGGGTATTCATGTTAAACTGCGGCATGGTATCTCAGTGGGCTAGCACTACAAATCGGCATCAGGCCGGACTAGTACAAGCAGCCACACACACACCTGCATGCACGTCGCTCTATAAGTGCAATCTTGGACGCGACGTTAATCCCCATTTCACCTCACCCACCCACTTCCTAAAAAGTTCACTTTTGTCTCATGGAGACAAGACATTACATTCGGTAGAGGTTTGCCATGTTTTCCTATCAAACCCTCAAAACCCTTTGCCCTTGAAGAATTACATAGGATTCTTTTGTATACTTCTGCTCTTTGTAGCAATTGATTTATTTGAAAATATCTTCACAAGCAGAAATAGTTTTCAAATTAGAAATTTCATTTAGTTGTTTTATAACCAGATGATTTCTATTCATGGACTGGTCAAAGAAGGTCTGTAACGAGTTTTATCTCATCCATTCATGACTAATAATGATAAATCATAAACATGTTGCAGATGAAAGGGATCTGCGTCCAGCTACTATCAGTTATAGTGAGTTATGACACTAGGGATGAAATAAGCTCATCTCTATTATATTTGTAATACTAAACCCTGCAGACAGCCCTGACAAGCAGATATTATCCAGGGCTAGTCCACAAAGCTCAGAAAATGATGACGTGAGCATCTCTTGGACCAAATTCAAAAACAGTTTCATTGTGTAGAGCAAGTGTTTCTCCCATAGGGCAACTGTTTCAGTGGGCTTTCTCTACGTTGAATCTTGAAGTATTGAAATAGTGGTCCCCGTTCCACAATGCGATCTTAGTGCTAAGGCGATTTTAACGCCCATGAATTAATATTGAATTACGGGAACGGTAGCGCTGTGATCACTTTGTGGAAGGAGGCTCTGTTGAGTTGTAGGTATGCAAGATCCTGTTAATCCTGATGACACCCTTGGGGATTCTGGGTAATCAGCTACCCATGCTGGTCATAAGGAGTGTCAAAATGTATGGATGGTTAGTTTAGTGACTTGGCTGATAGTGGTTATCATGACCCAATGGTATGGGATGGTGCTCATGATATCAACCACTTGATTGTCTGGTCAAGATCAATATTAACAGGTGGCTGTCAAATAGCTTGAATATTGATGAGCAAACAAAACATGATCATCAATATGCTATGTATGTTGGGAGGGGGTAAGAGGAGGGGGTTGCAGGGGTGAGAGGAAGGGTGAGTCTCGAAGGGGGTGAGAGGAGGGTGAGTCTCGGATGGGGTGAGAAGATGGGGTGAGAGGAGGGGTGAGTCTCGAAGGGGGTGAGAGAAGGGGGTGAGAGGAGGAGTGAGTCTCAGAGGGGGTGAGAGGAGGGGTGTGTCTCGGAGGGGGTGAGGAGGGGTGAGTCTCGGAAGGGGTGAGAGGAGGGGTGAGTCTGGGAGGGGTGAGAGGAGGGGTGAGTCTCGAAGGGGGTGAGAGGAGGAGTGAGTCTCAGAGGGGGTGAGAAGAGGGGGTGAGTCTCGGAAGGGGTGAGGTGAAGGGTGAGTCTTGGAGGGGGTGAGGTGAGGGGTGAGTCTGGGAGGGGGTGAGAGGAGGGGATGAGTCTGGGAGGGGGTGAGAGGAGGGGTGAGTCTCGGAGTGAGAGGAGGGGGACATCTGGAGCCTCCCTAGCTCTAATAGTGACAAACATCCACATCCTACCAGTACCACACACTTCTCGGGATCCAATACATTGTTGTAACCACGTTATGACATCTTACACGATGGCTGTACACATCAACAGGAAGTAATCTGGCAATAGGTGTGAGAGTCATTTCCTACCGAGATGACTGATGCTTGTGTCATCATAATTATAATACTGTCAGACATCATACTAAGTCATGGGTAAGAAGGACTTCATTTTCTTTTTAATATGTTATAACAATAACTTAAACATGTATAATTTATTTCAGATCTCATTCTTTGAATCTGTTTCATACAATAATTTTCTGTTATAAGCCGCTTGTTATTGTCATGTGATCATTCAGTTAAACTGTTAATGATTTGTCATAGTGGGGGGTGTATTTTCACTGTTCACTGGGGGCTGTTGGGTAGCCTAGTGGCGGTCGGGTAGCCTAGTGGTTAAAGTGTTTGCTCGTCACGCCGAAGACCCGGGTTCTATTTCCGACATGGGTACAATGTGTGAAGCCTATTTCTGGTGTCTCCGCCGTGATATTGCTGGAATATTGCTAAAAGTGGCGTAAAGCCATAGCCACTCATCAATAAATGCTGCATATCTTGAAATTAATGTGAAAAATGTGGGCATCCCTTGCTAGCTTCCTGCTATCAGAGTTTATAGTGGTCAGCTTTACTGCATTTAGTCTGTAAACAAAGTCAAATATCATATTACAAAGCTCCCAATAATGTACTTCTCACATGTGCTTCATGTGGGGGGCACACATGGCCCAGTCGTTTAAGGCGCCACAGTTTGCTGTCCAGAGTTGAGTCCCTTGGTCTCTCCTAAACCTATGATTGTGTGTTTGAGTCCCAGTTCACACCGATTATGTTTCTAGGTTTGTCAGCACCATTCCCGTGCTCATGGGTTTCACCGAAGTGGTAAACATCTGAGACCTGCATCACTTTGGGCTTTCATCCCACATTAAGCTGACTCATCGTGATACACTCACTCATGAACTCATGAACACACTCACTCATTTAAGTCACTCACTCATTAACTCAATCACTCATGAACTCACGACCCCAAAAACTCACTAACTCACTCACTCATTAACTCAATCACTCATGAACTCACGACCCCACAAACTCACTCACTCACTCATGAACTCACGAACCCACAAACTCACTAACTCACTCACTCATTAACTCAATCACTCATGAACTCACGACCCCACAAACGCACTCATGAACTCACAAACCCACAAACTCACTCATGAACTCACTCACAAACTCACTCACGAACAGCTCAGACTGATCACATCAAGTACCTACACCTTGGCAACAGTTCTCACCCTAAGTGTGGTCACATTTATTCACACAAGTTGACAAACCATTATGGCAGTCACCAACCATGAATGCCAACATTTTGTCCAGCAACATTGTCAAATACTTGTATAATCATAAGCAAACTGCTGCTCACTCACATGGTGAAAATGTCCAGAGTAGTCGACCTTAGCGCTAAGGTGATCGTAACTCCCATACCTTAACATGGACTTACAACAGTCGTAGCTAAGGTTGTTTTGTACTACTGCACCCATTACCTTAACAGCAGTTGTGGTGATTACATAACATTGCTCACTGCAATCAAAACATTGTTCTAACTATAGTCTGGAAGGTAATTTAAGGTACCGACGTTTACTACAATACGTGAAACCCTATCGGACCTACTCCAGTCAAAGTTGGGGGCCGTCGTGTAGCCTAGTGGTTAAAGCGTTCGCTTGTCACGCCGTTGACCCGGGTTCGATTCCCGACATGGGTACAATGTGTGAAGCCCATTTCTGGTGTCCCCCGCCGTGATATTGCTGGAATATTGCTAAAAGCAGCGTAAAACCATACTCACTCACTCACCAGTCAAAGTTGGTATGAGACTATTAAACAGTCATACATAACTGGATATTACATTTAAAGACAATCGGTGCATGAATAAAAAATCTGTCTATTTAGCTATCACTATATTTCATCAACAACCAGACCTGTTCGTCGAGGGTGGAACGAGCATTCATTGTAACAGCCATCTGCATAATGCTACCCCTGCGTCACAGGGCCATATGACACAGTTGAACCAATCAACTCAACTCGAAAGGGTGCACGGGAATCACTCACGTTGAGACGCCCAACGCTAACACCATATTCGTGTGTGAATGATTCCCGTTATGTATGACTGTTTAATAATCTCCTACCAACTTTGACTGGAGTAGTTCCGATAGTTTTTCAGATATTGTAGTAAACGTCGGCACCTTAAATTACCTTCCCGACTATACTACTGTAAAAACAGAAAAAAAGTATACACCTGATGATTGGATTTGACAAAAAAAGGTCAAATATTGTCGAAACCTTCCTGGCTTTACTAAAAAGTCGCAGAAACAGGTAAAAAATACAGCTATGTTACCCATATCAAATACGTCACCATCGAAACACCATTTCTTGGGGTTTTTTTTATTCTTAGCCATCATCAAAATAGGCATATACTTTCTTTTGTCTGGCAATTTAATACATCAAATACAAGACATGATTTGATTCTGATTGGAATTATTTTCCAATATTTGCTACAAGCTCTTCCATGGTCTTTGAGTAAACGCTACTACAGAATATTCATCCTAAGTAAGTCCTTTGTCTGGTCAGTTTGGACTGCTGACCTTTGCAAACAGCGTTGATGGCATCATCAGAATGCTAGTCAGGGAGACATCAGCTGAGATTTATCCTCCTGGAGTACCGACTCAAGTCCAGTCTTTGGCGCTCTGATAGCAGGAATTGGCTATGTATAATTAATTTAATTAAACGGAACCCTCTGTGCTGCCTTATGCTTTGTGTAGAGAATATGGAAATATGTCCGCTGGTCTAATCTTCCTTGATCCTATCATTGGTTATGATTGTTTTGGTAAAGCTTTCTCTGGAATGCTGATATTGTTTTGGATTTATAAGCAATAGGACAGGAGTGTTATAAGCACTGGATGACTGTTCGAGTAGGAATGTTGTATGTGCATTGATTTCAGAGGTTTAAATGTTTTATTTTTGCTATTCACAACTACACAAGATTTACATGATATTTATATATTTAGAAATATTATTTCTTAATTTTGGATTTTATATTTTTATAACGCAGAAACAGTTTTAATATCTAAAAGGTTTCACTTCTATCTCAAAATGGCTTCATGAATAGCTATCTAGAAACATTATACTAAATATTTTATGAATTGAAAATGTTTCTTTTACTAGGTACCTCATGTCCATAATCCATTCTTACAATGTTTTTATTTGTAAGAGGGTTTAATTAAGAAATAAACGATGAGTGGGAGTTGTTTTTTGTGCGATAAATAATGACCAAGAGTAATTTATTTCTTACATGAGATATCAACATTATATACAGCCTCTTTAAGGATGTTGATCGAATGTAAAGCTTAGAAAATAGTTACCTTAATGTCTTAATAATGATGCCCTCCCTAAATAGAATCAAACCTTGGCAATGTCGGACAAGTCCATTTTATGAATAAGTGGGTTAAGTTTGGTATTTCCCGCATATTCCCACAATCCTCATGGCGATTACCTTTTCTCTTAATACCGATTGTCATATATCTTTCAGGGCGGTTGGGTAGCCTAGTGGTTAAAGCGTTCGCTTGTCACGCCGTTGACCCGGGTTCGATTCCCGACATGGGTACAATATGTGAAGCCCATTTCTGGTGTCCTCCGCTGTGATATTGCTGGAATATTGCTAAAAGCTGCATTAAACCATATTCACTCACTCATATATCTTTCACTTTTGGATGCGATTGTTTGAACATTGTGTTTATCTACGTTGCTAAGCCACATCTACAGCGAACAACTCACTAGACACTTCCTTCTCAGAAATAACCCCCGGACATACGTCATCAAGATGTGAGCGCATGTTCGAATCTCCAGAAATGACGCCATAATATAACAATTTATCATGGAATAAACCATGCTTCGTTCTTCATTGTTGGTTACGATTTATTGCGTAGCTATCTTATATAAGAATTTAAACTATCTTTATATTGCTTACACAGTATTAGTTTCCATGAGTGAGTGAGGGTTTGTCTATGCATCAATTACTGGTGGTCAATTCAACTTGACATAGAGTTCCATGACCATTCCTTTAAAATCACATCTTTTACTCTGGACGGATACCTCTCTGTGTGAAGATCTGACAACACCTTCATCAAAGGTCACAAAAAACAACCAAATGAAGGATGCATGGATGCTAGAGCCAATCAGATGTCAGTTTTTTAAAAATGATTCAGCTTCATTTCTTCCCCACCTTTTCTAAACGAAAATAAATTCACACAGAATACAAATATTCATTTGATGGTACATTTTTGTGTGTAGATGCCATGGCAGAGACAGGGTGTATGAATATCCACTAAAGAGTGGTTCAGCCTTTTTTATTTACATTTGAAACTGACTGTTTAAGTTCATTTTTTAGAATGCTTCACTCACTTGTGCCAAAACCTTGGAGCCTTGAGGCTCAATGGCTTTATAAAGTTTAATGATTCAAAAGTTCACTTGACATCCTCTCTAGTGAAGCCGTTGTTAGCCTTCACACAAAGAGGTATTGAAAAGATCTGAGTTGTAATAAGACATCTTCTTGAGGCAAGGGCATTAACTGACTATAAAAGTCAAGTTTCCACTCTTGCCAAACTAGGATGGTATTCCGGAGTTCCATTTTGGCTGGACTAACAAGTCCTTGCTTCGTCCAATCAAAATCGCATTCGTAAAGAACACGGATTTCAACGTGCAGATTTCGGTCGAATGCAGGATTTTCAAAGCATGTGTACTCTCAACTGGACATGTTTATAATCAAGGTGCTCATGTGATTTAAAGCACCTCACATGGTAAGATGTGTTTTATTACATTATGGATCTTGATAATCGATCAAATCATGGTGACTGGGTTCCGCCATTTTATTGAAGCAAATGCACTTAATATAAGAGATGGAATCTGATTGGGGCTACGATCGTGCCTGGAAATTCCAGCATAGTTCGGCAAGGCTAGAAACTGGACTTTTATAGTCAGTTTACACCCTTGCCTCGGGAAGATGTAATGAGATGACATTCAGGGTAAACGTTGGATTCAAACCCAGAACGAGTATATCCTGAGATCAAAGATGACTTGAAGAATGCCACGTGATATATACTGAACAACAAAAGTTACTGTGACATTGAATAAGATTTAATGCAAAGTTATGTTTTTTACCAAATCTGAAACAATTTTGGTTTGCAACAGATAAAAGACTCCTGTAAGTGTTCAAATGGTTTAATTTGCCATACTGACTTCAGAAAATTCATGATTTCATAAAAAACAAGAACATGCCCAAATGTCAATTTACAAATCAATAGCGTGTGTGTCCACTTCTGGTTGCGATGCAAGCAACACATCTTTGTCGCATGGAATGGACCAGGCGTCCTGTGGGATATCTGTCCATATCTGCTGGAGCATGTTTCGAAGTTCCTGGAGTGTCTGTGGAACACGTGTTTGACGTCGAAGGCACAGATCCATCTCATCCCACATGTGCTCGATTGGTGAGAGATCAGGGGAGCAAGCCGGCGAGGGGATGGCATTCACGTTGTTTTGTTGAAGAGAATCCTGAACAAGTCAAGCAATATGAGGACGGGCATTGTCATGTTGAAAGGTTATGCCTGGGCCTTGACGGCGCAAAAACGGTAGAACAACAGAGCCGATGATCTCGTCGCAGTAGCACTGTCCATTGAGATATCCCTCTACCACTATCAAACGGGTCCTCTGTCTTGCTGTAATCCTACCCCATACCATAACGCTGCCGCCGCCGAACCGATCTTCTTCAATGAGACAATGATTGACATAACGTTCACCTCGACGTCGGTATACTCTAATCCATCCATCGCTGTGGCTGAGGTGAAAACGAGACTCGTCAGTGAATAGAACTTGTCCCCACTGCATGGCTGTCCAGCGTAGATGCTGTCTGCACCACTGTAGACGTGCTTGACGGGGGTTTCCTGTCAAAATGGGACGTCTGGTGGGTCTTCTGGCAACAATCCCTGCACATCTGAGGCGACGACGTACGGTTTGTGAAGATCTTAGTCGAAGGCCAGGGATTCTTCTTGCAGTCACTGTTGCTGGCTGGAATCAATTTCATAGGTGTGTTGTTCGAATCCAGTTGTCTTGTCGATTATTGGTTACGAGTAGCCTGCCACTCTGAGGATGGTCTCTGACTGCATTCTTCTGTTGCCAACGTTGCCATAAACACCAAATGGTGTTTCTGTGGACGTTAAATTGTCTTGCAACATCACGTTGACTCGATCCTGCTTCAAGCATACCAATGGCTCGCAGACACTCATTTTCGGACAGGCGTGGCATTTTGTAATGTTGAATAATTGCGTAATTTTGTTGTTTTTCTGAGTGATTGTTGTCAGCATGATGCTAAACAATGCATATGGAATCCTGTTAACACACGTTTTTATACCCATTCTTGGGTAGTGAAATGCATGGGGCTTGCATAAAAGTCAATTTTTGCATGGAACGCATGCTTTTCTGGAGCAGTTGTGTTTTTGTGACTTGATTCCATACATGTACTACAATATTGAAAACCAAACTTTACTTGTTAAAATACACTAAAATATTGGTGTCACAGAAACTTTTGTTGTTGAGTATAGAAGCAAAATATATGCAAATAAACAAAAGATGCGAAATTAATCAAATGAATTTAACAAACAATTACAAAACTGTGTAAACATATGTACAAGAAACAATTAAACTTTGGCTATTCAAAATATAGGGCATGTTATCAGTTGTGTAGAATGCCACTCCTTCATGTAAAATACATCAGATGGTCTCGAGGTTGCCTGAAGTAGGTAATCTTGAAGCCAGAATAGCCAATCAGGTTTAATATTTGATTTCTCCTTATGGTCCTGCAACAAGTTGTATGTAGGTCAGACAAACGATTGGCTTTTCACGTTGCCCTGACCAGACAGGGTGACTGTAATGGTTTCTTGCAGTTGCTTGCTTGTGAATAATGCCTTTGTGTTACAGTTTGCATTGCTTGTACTTGCGTGATTAAATGGGGCTTTTTGTGAGAAAAAGAATACATTTTGAAACTGACTGTAATTCTGATCAGTTTGGTATGCTGTAACATACGTGTATTTGTGTGATATGGACTGGAGCCAGCTGTTCATTTTCTATAGAACATGCAGTAGATAGTGTGTTTGCTGTCATGGTCAGTTTCAGAGTTTGAATCCCAACATTACCCCATGCTTGTCTCCCTTTGGGGATTCCTGGGCAAAATAGTTCCTCAGTACCCATTCTTGTCACCCTGTGTGGATTCCTGGGCAGATTAGATCCCCAGTACCCATTCTTGTCTCCCTGTGTGGATTCCTTGGCAGAAAAGGTCCTCAGTACCCATTCTTGTCTCCCTGTGTGGATTCCTTGGCAGAATAGATCCCCAGTACCTATTCTTGTCTCCCTGTGTGGATTCCTGGGCAGAATAGATCCCCAGTACCCATTCTTGTCTCCTTGTGTGGATTCCTGGGGAGAATAGGTCCCAGTGCCCCTTGCTTGTCTTCCTGTGGGGATTCCTCATATTAACTAAATACCTTATCCTGGGGCACAGGATATAAGCACTGCAATTCATTGTGCAGAGTTGTGTCCCTTTGGGCACACCAGGAACCTATGATCACAGGTTGTAGTCCTGCGATACCATATCCTCCAAACATATGAAGAAAAATTGATACAGTCATCTCTTTTTCTGTGTTAGCATACTAATAATATCATATGTCTCAGCAAGGAACCAAATACTTTTCACAAGAAATTTACAGTGATGCAAAACAATAATCTTAAACTGTCAGAAAAATAGCTCTGTGTGATTAATGCACACCCTCAAATATTTAGACATCACCCGTTGAATGAAATTTCATGAAACAAATTCTAAACTGAGTAGGTCCATGAATGTCACAGTCGTCTAAGGCGCCACAATTCGCTGTGCAGAGTTGCGTCCATTGGGCGCGCCAGAAACCTGCATCACTTCGGGCTTTCCTCCCACATTAAGCAGACCGCCTCCGTGGTCTAGCGGAAGGTCCGGGGTTCAATCCCCAGCCGCATCATACCAAAAGATGTTAAAAGATGGTACTTGTTGTTACCCTGTCTGGTGCTCATCATTAAGGGGTTAAAACAAGGACTGGTCGGCTCAGAGTCAGTATACTGTGTCTGAGTGGGGTAGCCATGTTAAACTGTGACATGGTATTTCAGTGGGCTAGCACTATAAATCAACATCAGTCCGGACTAGTACAAGCAGCCACACACACACGTGCATGCACATCGATATGTAAGTGCAATAATCTTCTTCGTTAAACCCCATTTCACCACACACATTAAGCTGACAGGCATTGATGTAACTGGAATCTGTTCAAAGATGCATTAAACCCAACTCACTCACTCCCTCCAAACTGAGAACTATCTGGTGACAATGTATGTGTTATCGTTTACACCAAACTCCTACAGTTGTGCACTGAAATACAGAACTGTTACAATCATGTCCTCTTTCTTTTGTAAGAGATGTATTCGGAGCTTGTGGAAACTTGAAGTAAACACTGCTCATTAATTTTCTATACTGCACTTCTCTGATATGACTTTTTGCAATGTCAAAAATAATTGAATTGTGATCTCCCACTGTGTGACACATTGAGAAAATTGCCACATGTGGCGGAGTTGTAACAAATGGTTATTTTTTGTTTACAAATACCAACAAAACCACAACGGATGACATTCTGATTATCTTCAAGATTGCTAAAACCAGGAAGCAATTACGTATGATGCACGTCATGTTGTTAGATGCAAGAAAAACGAAAAAGCAGAAATTGAATGTCGTAATGTTTTTTGAACTAATAAAGTCAAGAATATAGTTTTCGACAGCTTGGTTATATTTTTGCCAGTATCTGTCAGCTAAATATATCTCTCACTTCCGAGACATGTCCTGAGATATCAATATAGCTCCGATTCTTGTATCTTGAGATATAAATCTTGTATTAATAATTGAATAGACAATGTGAAACACCAATTAAAGAAATGGAAATTAGTAAACAAAAAGCATATGGGCTTGGATGAACAGTTATCTTAAGCATAGAAATGTGCTACACAGAGTTGCATCCCTTTGTCATGCCAGAATCCGATAATCAAGGGTTTGAACTACTGATTATCTGCCAGGCAAAAGAAAGTATATACTTGAAAATTGAATTTGACCAAAAAATTACATACAATATCAAAATGTTACTGACTGAAAATAATCGCCAAAAGACACAAACTTAAGGTCCAAAAAACAACCATGAAATAACTTGTCTGGGTCTTTTTAAATTTTTAGTCACCATCAAACATGGTGTATACTTTATTTTGCCAACAGTTTGGGTTTCTCAGCATCAGTCAGCAGCATCACAAGTGATAAAAGTCAAGGATCTACATCACTTCGGTCTTTTCTCCCACATGAAGCTGACACAGAAATACAATTTAATACAGCATAAAACTCACTCATATGTAAAGTATGTAATCATATAAACACAAAAAATATTAAGATCAGTCATCTTGTGAAATAAATAGAGAGAAAAAAATTCTTCATTGCTGAACCAGTAGAATAAACTAAACGTGAAATAATTTTAAAAAATTTAACAATATGTCTATGTTATTGGCCCTTATATTACATACAATGTATATAAAACATGAACACATGGGACTCAGCACACTGGCGATTTATGTGTTATTTCAGTGTCAAGTTAAGCTACTCTAGACCAGCTTACACGATTAATCAACACGTTATAATCCAGATGTGCACACAATAAGTAGATCAGAGACCTAGCGCTCAGAGGCTGAGCTGTGGGGTTGAACACACAGACACCGAGATACATCACTTACAAATATCTCATGGAACAGATAATGAGAGTTGTTCATAGCCTTTGGGCCGGATTGTTAAGATGCAGGACATTTCCGTGAGTATTTACTTTCATCTTTGAGCAGTCTGTGCCAAAAGATTTTGCAGCTTCTAGGCTGATTTTGTATTTTGGCTATATTTTTGGTAGATATTAGTCTTTGTTTATGGTTTAGTATTAGCTGATGTTACTAGACCTGAAGAAAGTTTACTAGACTCGGGCTTCGGAATAGTGGCTAAAGTCTCAGACTGTTTAAGTGGCATTTCAGTATAGTAATAATGGAGTTTAATTGTGGATTTCAGTACTTAGTTGTTTTTTTATTTTATGTGGGTTTTAAAAAAAATAATTTTTTATTGTTCCCAGAGTTGTGGAGTAATACGTTAGTGGTATCCAGTTGGTATTAAAGGTTGTTAATTAAGGTACTAGTACCTGTAACATAAGAAGCACTATGTACTACATAAAGGGTTTTGATCTCAAAACAGCATTGTACGGTAACAAGAATTTAACAAGAGTAAACCACAACATACTTATGTCTGACCATGATTTTATAGAAAATATAAAAACTAGTACAAGCAGCCCTACACACACGTGCATGCACATCGCTTTATAGGTGCAATAATCTTCTTCGTTAAACCCCATTTCACGTACCACACACATTAAGCTGACAGGCAATGATGTAACAGGAATACTGTTCAAGATGCATTAAACCCAACTCACTCCCTACAGAATGAGAACTATCTGGTGACAATGTATGTGTTATCGTCTACACCAAACTCCTACAGTTGTGCACTGAAATACAGAACTGTTACAATTATGTCCTCTTCCTTTCGTAAGAGATGTATTCAGAGCTTGTGGAAACTTGAAGTAAACGCTGCTCATTAATTTTCTATACTGCACTTCTCTGATATGACTTTTTGCAATGTCAAAAATAATTAAATTGTGATCTCCCACTGTGTGACACATTGAGAAAATTGCCACATGTGGCGTAGCTGAAATAAATGTTTATTTTTTGTTTACAAATAACAACAAAACCACAACGGATGACATGCTGATTATATTCAGGATTGATTTCAGTTCGTTATAACCATAGTTCATTGTAACCATAGTTCGTTATAACCATAGTTCAATATAAGCATGTACAACATATGTACAGCATATGGCCGGGACAAAAAAATAAGTTCGTTATATCTGTCAGTTCGTTATAAACGTTTTTGTTATAAACGTAGTAAACTGTAGGTTTGTACTTTGAGTATAAATATAAGTTAAGGCCAGGCTTTTTTTATTTTTAGGATTACAGATTTTCAGGCCAAAGTCCAGGGTTGGAGAAGGGAAAAGATGCTTCTTCTTTTTTAATACAGAATGCCTCTGGCATACTTTATGAACATATTCTGTGCCCAAAAGGCCACCATTTGTGAAGATAAAGCCCCTTGTAACAATAAAAATTCTATCACTTACAACACGGACAATTGTCAAGGGGGCCTATTCATGTTCGGCTTCGAGATCAACAAAGATCAATTATGTATCTCTTTACTAGTTAACAATGGTAAATTCATATGTTTTTATTGAAAGGTTATGATAACAAATAAAATAACTGACTACGCAATCATGTCCTCTTCCTTTCGGCGGGGAAAAAAAATGGAAATCTGATTTTATTTTTTTATTTTCTCAAAAATTAGAGTCGGCGGGTCCGTAATCCGAAAAATATATAACGCCTGGCCTAAGCTGATACACATATGACTGTAGTGTTGGTGGTCTTCTTAGTATAAAATTTGTATTGTTTCTTGACCTAAAAGTTTTGATGTTAACAAAAATGTGATGATGTAACAAGAGGTGGTATTTACATAAGCCAGTTAGACTTGTTTACCAATCCCTGTCAAGTTAAGTTGAATAAAATATGTTTAAACCAAACCTCTACTGATATTTGGCATTGCAAGTACAAAGAAATTAAAATCAATAGTTAACAGATTTGTTTTTTTATTGATAAGTCGTTTCAGATTAGGGTATTCTGCATGCAAAATCATGTAAATGTTATTCAAAGTGATTTTTGTCAAGATTGAGTGAGTGAGTGAGTGAGTGAGTTTGGTTTAACGCTGCTTTTAACAGTTTTCCAGTTATATCACGGCATGTCAGCTTAATGTGGGAGGAAAGCTGAAGTGATGCAGGTCTCAGACGTTTACCATTTCGGTGAAACCCACGAGCACGGGTATGGTGCTGACAAACCTAGAAACATAATCGGGGCGAGCCAGGATTCGAACCCACAATCATAGGTTTCTGGCGTGCCCATGGGACGCAAGTCTGCACAGCGAATCGCGGCGCCTTAGACGACTGGGCCCCCGTGCCCCCCGAGGGCATGATTGATTGAATGCATGATTGATTGGGTGCTAGATTGAGTGAGCGGTGTGTGTGTGAATAAGTGGTGTGTGAATGTATGCGTGAATGAGTATGATATTATTCCACATTCAGCAACATTACACAGAATGAAGTCGGGGGACACCAAAAAAGCACTTTCCACATTGCACCATGTGGAGACCGCCTCCGTGGTCTAGTGGAAGAGCGTCAGCGCTGAGAGTGAAAGGTGTGGGCTTTCATCCCTTGCCTCATCATACCATGGTATTATGATGGAGTATGTCCATAATGCAGAACAGTAGAACAGGTTCAATGGTTGACTTACTCAGACATGTTGTGTACTGACTACAGACTTGCACAAAGCAATCTTAGCGCTACGACTGATGTAAGCCTCTGTTAAAGTATGGGAGTTACGATCATCTTAGCCCAAAGATCAACTTGTGCAAGTGGGCCCAGAACATAGAGGTTATCACACGAGTGTGTTTGGGGATGGTAGATACCCTGTTTCAGGAATAATTTAAACATTGTAATTAGCGAGCTTTGGCTCAAGTTGTTGCCTAAACTTGTAAACTGACTCAGCTACATCGATGGTAGACACTGATAATCGGTATCTTAGACTGTTAGTTTGATAATGGTGACAATTTCCCAGTACTTTGTCCAGATCCTCTATGGTTAATTCTGACTTGGTTGACAAGGTTAATGCCATGTTTGTGAAGCCAGAAAGGTGTACCTACCTGACCTGGTGTTGGTCAGTTTATCCAGAAATGACCCCCAACCGATGCCGTTTTTATACATTGGTTTTATCCTGCTTTGAAATCTACCCATTATATGATAAAGTGAGGTTAACTGACCAGATGGAGGGAGGTGAGAGGAAATGGGTTTCAACGACAAGCATGGGTTGCTGAAGACCAATTCTAACTTGGATCTTTACAGGGATAGCTATATGAAGTGGATGAAGTCTTTATAACTGCCACCCTTGAAACTATTACTGTGCCATGCATGCACTCTAAGGTCAAATACAGTCCCACTGGTGGAGCCCCATCTTCCTTAGGCTAGGGAGTTAACTGACTGTAAAAGTCCAGTTTCCATCCTTGCTGAACTTTGCTTGAATTTCTGGGCTCGATCGTAGCGCCACCAGTGGCTATTACGAGTTATGTCCCTTCTAGCCCCT
The DNA here is from genome assembly GCF_022045235.1 of Haliotis cracherodii. Classification (NCBI taxonomy): domain Eukaryota; kingdom Metazoa; phylum Mollusca; class Gastropoda; order Lepetellida; family Haliotidae; genus Haliotis; species Haliotis cracherodii. The sequence goes on along the minus strand of NW_027266265.1, from coordinate 8,983,902 downwards.
CCTACTGACCATTCAAATTCCACCATTCACATCATTTCATTTGCTTCAAGCAAAATGGTGGCGCCCAGTCAAGATGATCTGATCGATAATCAAGATCTATTTTGTCATAAAATGGGTCTTACATCGCGAAGTGCATCAGACTATGCGAGCACCTTGACTGAAAACATGGAAATGTTGAGAAAATATATGTTGACGTTGAGTTGCTTTGCAAATCATGCAATCGATTGAAATCTGTACGACAAGTTATGAACCAGATGTCAGTCTCATTATGTGATTTTGATTGGACTAGCTATGCATAGATTCGTTATTCCAGCCAAAATATAACTCCATAATTCCAGCCTAGTTCAGCAAGGGTTTAAACTGGACTTTTATAGTCAGTTATCTCCCTTGTCTGGGAGATGCCACTTTATTTGAAACAGTTACTTTCTCTCGTTAGTATATGAGTGAGTGAGTGAGTGAGTGAGTGAATGAATGAATGAATGAATGAATGAATGAATGAATGAATGTGCAGCAAGCAAAGCTTGTATATATAACATACTCTATGTACTGAAGAACAGGTACATCCCAGACAGGTTGCAGCTGACCGACACCAGCTGTGCCTGTAGATATGTGTCTGTAGGTGAGTTGAGGGCAGATGTGGCAGAGGTCTGATTGATTGCACGACATTCCTGTTGGTAATATATGTCTTTGCCCTTCAACTAAACATAATATCTCATATGGCATAAAATCAATACATATCATGAGTTAGTGAGTTTGGTTTAACGCCGCTTTGAACAGTATTCCAGTTATATCAGGGTGTGTCAGCTTAAATGTGGAAGGAATGCCAGAAGTGATGCAGGTGTAGTGGCCATAAAATGTCCAAGTCCCGTGATGGGATTCGAACCACGGACCGAGGTCAGACGCCTTGTCCACATGACTAAAGAGGTTAACCCCAAGGTAAGGATGTCATCTGTGGGATGAATCCACGCCCTGCTACACAGGTCTTAGATGTATACCACTTTGGTGAGACCCACAAGCATGAGTATGGTGCTGACAAAACTGCAAACATAATCGCAGAGAACCAGGATTCAAACCCATGATCATTGGTTTCTGGCACCTCTAAGGGACGCAACTGTGTATAGCGAACTGCAACACTTTAGACCGCTGGGCCACCCATGCACCCGACATATATCATGAATTCTTCAAGGGCATCACCTGTGCCCTTCTAATCATCTTGCATAAAAATGAAAAAAATGTCATTCTGCTTGAAAGGGGCATTGGTGGCCCAGTTGTCTAAGGCGCTATGATTTGCTGTGCAGAGTTGCGTCCCTTGGGCACGCCCGAAATGTTAACATTGAAACTATAAAAGGGTCCTTGTGAAGACATGGGGTAGCATAGGTCTTCAGCAACCCTTTCTTGCTGTAAAAGGTGACTATTCTTGTCGTAAGAGGTGACTAACAGGATCAAGTAGTCAGGCTTGCTGACTTGGTTGATGCATATCTTCGTATCCAAATTGCATAGATCAGTGCGCAATCACTTGTTTCTCTGGTCCAGACTTGAGTATTTACTGGCATATAGCTTGAATATTACTGAGTGCTGCATTAAACAACAAACAAACAAAAGAAGGTTTTTAGAGGAAACTAAAAGAATAAATGGATCTGAATGAAATTTTTAAAAAGTGTCACATTCTATAGCTATTCAAAGGCCTCTGATCTCAAGTTAACGATTTCTGTGAAAAACTAGATGGGGTTAAATAGGTATTTTTCTTCCTGTTCAAGAATATTTCACTCATGTAGCGATGTGCATGTGATATTTCACTCATGTAGCGATATGCATGTGAGTGTGTGTGTGGCTGCTTGTATTAGCCCTGACTAATGTTGGTTTTAGAATGCTAGCACCCTGAGATACCATGCTGCAGTTTAACATGGATACCCCACTCAGACACAGTATACTGATTCCAAGCCAACCAGTCCTCCTATAATAATCCTGAGAGCCATTCAACATGATAAGTACCAGCTTTTAATATGGTTCTGCTGGGGTTAAAATTAAAAACAATTGGACAGAATCATTTTGTATGGTATTAGGGCTAAAACAGTGAAATGTTTCTTGTTTTATAGATGAGACTTCCCTCATTGCACACTAAATATTTGATTGGTCATATATCTTTTCAATCTATAACTGTCAAAAAAAAGCGACAAAAACATTTCCTTATTCATAAGAAATCCCTGCCCAAAGCAGAGTCGATTGGACGATTCCGACTTTATCTTGAGCATATGTTTATGAATCACTATCAAATAATGTTAGTTTGATGTTTAAAGCCGCACTCAGCAATATTCCAGCTATATGACAGCATCTGTAAATAGTCGAGTCTGGACCAGACAATACAGGGATTTACATCATTAACATCGATCCATTCAATTGGGATATGATGACATGCATCAACCAAATCAGTGAGCCTGACCATCCGATCCCGTTAGTTGCCTCTTACGACAAACATAGTCCCCTTTTACAGCAAGCATGGGTTGCTGAAGACCCCTTCTACCCCGGATCTTCACGGGTCCTATCAAAGTGATGATGCCAGGTGGTTGAATAGATGTCCGCGTAACATCTAAAATTCCATTTAAGTATTTTTCTGCTGCTGGAGTATCTGTTATATTCAGGAGTGATTTCATCATTATTGGCAGGGAGAGATAAAACACTTTCCCCTGGGGTCGGCCCTCGGTTGCATCACTCGGATGCTGGTTTTAAGTTTCACCAAGAACCCTTGGATGTGCTTCATCCTTTTTATAAACTGAGTGAATGAGTGAGTTGGGTTTAACGCCGCTTTTAACAGTATTCCAGTCATATCGCGGCGTGTCAGCTTAATGTAGGAGGAAAGCCCGAAGTGATGCAGGTCTCAGACATTTACCACTTCGGTGAAACCCACAAGCACAGGTATGGTGCTGACAAACCTAGAAACAAAATTGGGGCGAACCAGGATTCGAACCCACAACCATAGGTTTCTGACGTGCCCAAGGGACGCAACTCTGCACAGCGAATCGCGGCGCCTTAGACGACTGGGCCACCTGTGCCCCCTCATATAAACTGTCTGCACAAACTGTCTATATGGCCTGTCTTTATGTACTATCTATATACAATGCCAAATACACTGTCTATGTGAACTGTCTGTTGAGTGAACATCCATTTATAGCTGAGAACATAGGATTTTATATTTCTAGCAAAGTCTTTGAAAGATTGATATTCCTAATTCTTTTGATTTTTTAAGAAAATATGAACAATTAACATTTGTACTGAAACAGATTTAACAGAACATAACCATTTTTAGCAAAATCATTTATGAATTTTTCATCAACCACAAAGAGATTTAGGAGTGAAAGCTTCAACTGGTGATAGAAATATCATCACTCAGTACTCTCCAGTTTCCAATAAATTTTCCTTTATCGGAACAAAATGTTTCCATATGACAAACACATGTATTGTATTGCCGATAAAATATTTGAAACAGAAAAGATTATTATAATCTATGTATCTCAACTTTATGATGGAGTCAGCAAAATCATTATCCTGTTGGCCAATAGTGCAAGAATATTCTCTGGAAGGTGAGGTGTTTGTTGTTCGTATTTGACAGTTATGGCAGTATCGATATCGATAAAAGATAATTTCAACACTCTCTTAACTGTTTTGATAGTCTGCTTGTTATTGAATGACAGATGCGGCGATATTCTGTGTGATGGCAGTCTGTAAATCCAGACAATTAATTGATTGACAACGTGAGCATTGATCTACACAATAGGGACACTCTGACATGCAATCAGGCAATTCCCCATGCCAGTCCACCTGATCCAGTTAGTTGTCTCTTACAACAAGCACAGGTTGCTGTGGACCTATGCTTGTCCTCAGGGCTCCCATGGGTGGACCGTCTTGATGCAACACACAATCAGGGGGCAGATGTCAAATTATGCAAAAGTGGTCTATATCTACATGGTTATAAATCTGTACCATCTGTCTATAATCTGTACTGTTATTGACAGAGAGGAAAGATGTGTTAATTTATGATCTTGACACTTTCTGCTTTTGTCAATTGCCTCCATACAAATTTCATCTTTCAACAGTCGAATACAGATACATCCAGATCAGTGCCGTAGCAGTTGCCCCCCTAGATTTTTTATAGGAAACAGTTTTATTTGAATCAAGTTAGGGACTAGTGATTCTTGTACAAATATTTGCCCCCCCTGGTAAAAAGAGTTAACTACAGCCTTGCAGATCCTTTTGTCTTCTTAGAAAGGGTTTGTATTAAAGTCCATCATCAAGCACCAATCCCGTTAGTCGTTTCTTACACAATGGATTGTCACCTTTTACAGGAAGCATGGGTTGCTGAAGACCTATTCTACCCCGTATCTTCACAGGTTTGGTAGACAAGAGATGCACATACTCTTACAAGTGTTGTGTTTTTATCACAGTGTAGCCCAATGATTAAATATACGTCTATCATGATACTTGTAAATACTTGTACCAGTACTGAGAACATATTGATTCTGTGTGAGTGAGTGAGTTGGGTTTAACGCCGCTTTTAACAGTATTCCAGTTAAATCGCGGCATGTCAGCTTAATGTGGGAGGAAAGTCCGAAGTGATGCAGGTCTCGGACGTTTACCACTTCGATGAAACCCACGAGCACGGGTATGGTGCTGACAAACCTAGAAACATAATCCGGGCGAACCGGGATTCGAACTCGCAATCATAGGTTTCTGGCGTGCCCAAGGGACACAACTCTGCACAGCGAATTGCGGCGCCTTAGATGACTGGGCCACCCATGCCCCCTTATTGATTCTGAAGCTTCATAACGTCAATTGTGTGATCGGCGTTGATGGATGACAAAGTAGACAAAAATTTATGGATGACAATTTCTGTGATGGTTGTTGCATGTCATTGTATCCCAATTATGTACATCGATGCTCATGATGTCAATCAGTGGATTGTCTGGTCCAGACTCGATTATTTACAGACCGCCGTCATATAGGTGGAATATTGCTGAGTGCTGCGTTATGAAACAAACAAACAAATCTTAACTACCACTGCAATATGATCATCAGGATTTTGAAAAGAACCTCACCCGTGAAGATCCGGGGTAGAATAGGTCTTCAGCAACCCATGCTTGTCGTAAAAGGCGACTAACGGGATCGGGTGGTCAGGCTCGCTGACTTGGTGGATGCATGTCATCAATCCCAATTGCGTGGATGGATGCTTATGATATTAATCAATGGATTGTCTGGTCCAGACTCGATTTTTTACAGATGCCGTCATATACCTGGAATATTGCGATTTTTTACAGATGCCGTTATACGTCATATAGCTGGAATATTGCTGAGTGCGGCGTTAAACAACAAACCAAACCAAACCAATCACTTTTTGAGGAAAAAAACCAAAACATTTTCTTAATGTTTTCTCTCATCTACCATGTCATTTTTACAAATGGAAATCATATGTTGTAAACAGGTCCATAGAAAATAACAATAATTACCCTTAATAGTCAGACAGTCATTTTGGGTTTAAAGGTGCATCAGGTGTGCTCCTGGTTCCTTAATAAACTCAATTGTTGTGAAAGGGACATTTATTTATCACTCTGGAACCTAATGTTGATAAATAAGTGTACCTTGTACATCTATATTTATTTAATGAGAGCAAAGATTCATTTAACAGCTGAAAATTGTAAGGTTAAGATTGAGGTTCATTAGGTGGAATAGCGGTACCTAAATATTTAATCAGTTGCTAGGGAAATGCTCCTTGTCAGCCTAGTGATTGTCAATCACTGCCCTTAGGGAAAAAGAGAACAAAATAATTGAATTCAATCCTTTTTTGTTGGCAGATTGGAACCAGAAAAGGAAGCAAGAAATTCCGTTTATCAAATGTGACAATGCACAGTGAAAGAGGCATAGTTTAAAAGGTAAAACGATGAAGAAAAAAATGTTATTAATTAAATCATGTTATGTGGTTTATTTTCAGACTGACGATATATCTAGTAATATGAAAGAGTTGGGTGGTACTTAACTTCTTTTAAATAGTAATATTTAAACATTTGATTATTACCATCAACATCATGACATTTTCATTATCACTTTCATCCCCATCATAATCATTGTTATTATTGAAATGCCTGTTATTATTTCAGTCATTCTTATTGTAATGACTCTCCTCCTTATCAACTTTTTCATCAATATAGGGACAGCCTCCGTGGTCTAGTGGTAGAGCGTCCGCCCGGAGAGCGGAAGGTCCGGGTTCGATCCCCGGCCATGTCATACCAAAAGACGTTAAAAGATGGTACTTGTTGTTACCCTGTCCGGCGCTCGGCATTAAGGGGCTAAAACAAGGACTGGTCAGCTCAGAGTTAGTATACTGTGTCTGAGTGGGGTATTCATGTTAAACTGCGGCATGGTATCTCAGTGGGCTAGCACTGTAAATCGGCATCAGTCCGGACTAGTACAAGCAGCCACACACACACACGTGCATGCATGTCGCTATATAAATGCAATAATCTTAGATGCGACATTAAACCCAATTTCACCTCACCTCATCAATATAGGTAACTACGTTGTCAGTGGCAGAATGTTTTTACATTTGATGACCTTTTTGTATGGACGTTGCCATGATAACATGTTGATTTAATTGTTTGTAAAGGTATTGTCTTGGGTGAACCCCCCAAACAGATGTTACAAATGATCCAAATGGATCCACCATTATTAAAATCCTGGATCCGCTTCTGATTGTAATCATTTTTCACATTATCATTGTTAGGGAGTGAGTGAGTATGGTTTTACGCCGCTTTTAGCAACATTCCAGTAATATCACGGCGGCGGACACCAGAAATGGGCTTCACACATTGTACCCTTGTCGGGAATCGAACCCGGGTCTTTGGAGTGACAAGCGAATGCTTTATCCAGGCTAGGCTACCCGACCGCCCCTTATCATTGTTAACCATCATCACCATCCTCATCATTTAAATCATCATTTGAATGGCGTCAAGGAATACACATCACTTGGAATCTTTTATGTTCCATGTAAGAAAACTGCCTCCATGGTCTAGTTGTAGCACGTCCGCCTGGAGAGCAGAAGGTCCAGGGTTTGATCCGCGGCTGCGTCATACCAAATGACGTTAAAAGATGGTACTTGTTGTTACCCTGCCTGACACTCGGCATTAAGGGGCTAAAACAAGGACTGGTCGGCTCAGAGTCTGTATATTGTGTCTGAGTGGGGAATTCATGTTAAACTGCAGTGTGGAATCTCAATGTGCTAGCCCTAAAAAATTGGCATCTGTCTGGACTAGTACAAGCAACCACACACTAACGTGCATGCATGTCTCTATGTATGAGTGCAATAATCGCAATGTTAAACCTCATAGCGCCTCACCTTACCTCACCTCACCTCCATGTAAGTGAGTGAGTGACTGAGTCTGGTTTACGACGCTTTTAACAGTATATTCAAGTTATATCACAGCCTGTCAGCTTAATGACGGAGGAAAGCCCAAGGTGATGCAGGTCTCAGACATTTACCACTTCGATGAAACCCATGAGCACAGGAATGGTGCTCACAAACCTAGAAACATAATCGGGGCGAACCAGGATTTGAACCCACGATCATAGGTTTCTGACGTATCCAAGGGACACAGCTCTGCACAGCGAATCGCAGCCCCTTAGACGACTGGGCTACCCGTGCCTCCCTCCATCTAACAGTCCACTGTGATGATGGTCACACTGTGAGCCCTGGCAGATTCTTTGTACCTGATCTGATGGTATAGATGCTGATGGTGTAGGAGATGCCTATGGTGTAGATGCTGATGGTGTAGATGCTGATGGTGGAGATGCTGATAGTGGAGATGCTGATGGTGGAGATGCTGATGGTGTAGGAGATGCTGATGGTGGAGATGCTGATGGTGTAGATGCTGATGGTGTAGATGCTGATGGTGTAGGAGATGCTGATGGTGGAGATGCTGATGGTGTAGATGCTGATGGTGTAGATGCTGATGGTGTAGATGCTGATGGTGGAGATGCTGATGGTGTAGATGCTGATGGTGTAGATGCTGATGGTGTAGGAGATGGTGATGATGGAGATGCTGATGGTGTAGATGCTGATGGTGTAGATGCTGATGGTGGAGATGCTGATGGTGGAGATGCTGATGGTGTAGATGCTGATGGTGGAGATGCTGATGGTGTAGGAGATGCTGATGGTGTAGGAGATGGTGATGATGGAGATGCTGATGGTGTAGGAGATGGTGATGGTGTAGATGCTGATGGTGTAGGAGATGGTGATGGTGTAGATGCTGATGGTGGAGATGCTGATGGTGTAGATGCTGATGGTGTAGATGCTGATGGTGTAGATGCTTATGGTGGAGATCCTGATGGTGTAGATGCTGATGGTGTAGATGCTGATGGTGTAGATGCTGATGGTGTAGGAGATGCTGATGGTGTAGATGCTGATGGTGTAGATGCTGATGGTCGAGATGCTGATGGTATTAACCACTGATGTTCTTGGACCTAACTCAGTTGCTGACAGGCCACAGCAATTCAGCTGGAATATTTTGTGTCGTAAAACAACACTCATTCACTCATCACTGTCATTATTGCTGTGGTGAGATTGTTTTGTTTTCATGACACAAATTATCAGAGTACTAGGTCAGTACAGCCTTTGATCTTATGTTCATCTTAGCCTTTGGCATAACCATGAAGAGTTGTGTACCCTGGGCGACAGCCTCCCTCATCAGCCAAGATGGACACCTCGGGGACATCTAGGTACCAGTGCAGGGGGGTAATCAGCACAAATCTTCAATATTACCGTATTTGACATAATAAGCGCCCCTCTCGAATAAGCGCCCACGGCGATATTTGCTAATATATTATTGGCTAGTGAACAACAGTATTCGCACTCGTGTGTTATATGCCCCCTTAATTGTGGGCAATTAAATTCTGGAAAATATATCTGTCGTGTATAATATGCACAGACTTTTCATTTGTATCATTTCGGGCTGTCAGCATAAACCACAAAATTATAAATATTATATTAAGAGAATTCTAATTCTGAGAGCGCCCTGGGCGCTTATTACGTTGAATAGGGTAGTGTGTGTGTGTGTGTGTGTGTGTGTGTGTGTGTGTGTGTGTGTGTGTGTGTGTGTGTGTGTGTGTGTGTGTGTGTGTGTGTGTGTGTGTGTGTGTGTGTGTGTGTGCCTGTTTGTTTGCATGTGTGTCTGTGTTAGTGTGTGTTTGAGATTATGTGTGAGTGAGTGTGTGCCTGCCGGTCTGTGTGTGGGTGGGTGTGAGTGTGTGTGTGAGTGTGAGTGTGCCTGTTTGTGTGTGAGTGTGTGTTTTAGTTTGAGTGTGAGGGTGCCTGTTGGTGTGTAAGTGTGAGTGCATGAGTTTTAGTGTGTGTGAGTGTGAGAGTGTGTTTGTGTGCCTGCCTGTTTGTGAGTGTGTGTGTGTGTGAGTATGTGAGAATGTGTTTGAGTTTTAGTGTTAGTGTTAGTTTGTGAGTGTGCCTGTTTGAGTGTGCGTGTGTGTGCCTGCCTGTTTGTGTGTGTGTTTTAGTTTGAGTGAGTTTGAGTGTGCCTGTTTGTTTGAGTGTGTGTGTGTGTGTGTACCTGCCTTTTTGTGTGTGTGTGAGTTTTAGTTTGAGTGTGATTGTGCCTGTGAGTGTGCCTCTGTGTGTGTGTGCCTCTGTGTGTGTGTGCCTCTGTGTGTGTGTGTGTGTGTGTGTGTGTGTGTTTGTGTGTGTGTGTGTGTTTTAGTTTGAGTGTGATTGTGCCTGTGAGTGTGCCTCCGTGTGTGTGCCTCTGCGAGCGTGCGTGGGTGCGTGCTTGCGTGCAAAAACAGCAAAAACTATTCTGTCTCAAACAAACATCCACCCAAATATCACCTGGTCTGTCCTTTGCTGAAACTGCTGCCCTGGATGGTGTAGAGAACATCAAAACTACAAACAGCAAACTCTTACCTCAGATTAAATAGTATAGGAATCTTCACCAAACTCTAAAAATGACCTATCCAGTTCTTGCCCACTTTTGTCTGATATATGATCAAATAAGTTCATCAGGCCAAGCCAGGACCTGCTTTGTAGGCTTTAGAGGGAGGTGTAATTATGTATTGATATTAGTGATATATTTCACACAATATAGCATACACAAAACAAGATTACCAGTTCAGCAATCAATAATCCCATAACACGTACTGTTGACTTTCTTGCACAGCCATGTTGAAAGTTGTATTGCATAACACAAACAGCACGTTCTTCATCTCGACATTAAATGGAGTCAGGATGAGAAAAACATATTTGTAATATTCCAACAATTCGTTTTATTTACCACAGATCCCCAATACCCACTTCCATGCCAAGGGGTTGTTTTGAATGAACGGCAAAGGTCAAGGACCTTCCTCTGGGGATACAGTGTGTCCAATCGGCCTCTCCGCGTTCTCACAATGGAAGTCACGAGCCCGAAGGCATGTGAGAGTTTTTTCAGCCTTACATCAGTTGCCGGCAGCCGGACCCAGCTGGTCAAGGGGATCGAGGAAGAGAGCACTACTAGAAAATCCTCATCTGAAGACGTCCCTCTCAAAGAGATGAAGGTAAAACTCAGTTCTACTTGTTTCATTTTCTTGTGCAATTAATATAAAATTCAAATAAGTAGAGGATGTGAAACATATTTTTCAATATCTTCAATGTGAAAATGTCTTAACTTAATAAGGTTGAAAATGGAAGTAGTTCTTAGGGTTTTTCTCCAAGGTCGTTGATCGTGTGGACTTCTTGTGAGAGCTTTAGAGATTTGGGAGAAATTGTGAAAGTTATTGTAGCACAAGGTCTTGATATTTGCTTGAGAACACATGTGCCATTGTGGCTAGATCTAGTAAGGTAAGAATATTCCTCCATATTAATCTTTTCACCAAGACTTTTGTGAATACTGTTGTCAAACAAAATATTTGCTCGCTGCTCATGCTATCAACGCTTAGTTTGACTCGTACATATGGTTGTTGTCCGTCATATGGTTGTAAATTGTAAATTGTTGAAAGCAAACAACATTCATCCAGAATCAAAAGACAGCTAACTTACAAGGGGAGGACAAACCAGTGATTGACAGCGTGAGCAGGAAGTTATAATTTTTAAGTGTTGCAAAATGACAGCTAGTCAAAACTACAGATATATAGGTCATACATTGAGGTCTTCATCTTAAGTCTTCATACTGACTGGTTATTTCAATTCATAAACAAAAGCGACAAAACCCGTCGTATGACCATAAGAGTTCTCTGCTAAATGTTGAGTTCTTTGTACAATTCCGTCATAACTTTAGCACGTAGGGATGGGACGAGTCCAAATTTACTACCTGAGTACCCACACCACTATTACCCGACCCTACCTGGGTACCTGCTGTTTGTGTCAAGAGATAGGTTCAAAATGTCCAATTGGGAATGGTTTGACAGTAGCCATGGCAGAATATATTTAGATACACATATAAAACGATGTGGTCATGCATACACTGAAGTTGACTGACGTTTTAGCTTTGTTCAAATATACATACGTCAGAAGGAACGTGTTCATAGTCATGAAGAAATACATTTGAGACTTAAAATTGTCGTGTAACCATGTAGTTATATAGTGAATTTTTGTCATTAAACAATATATCACATGACTAACCACGGGTCCGGGTAGTCCTGTGGGTACCTGGGATCTACTCAGTACCCACCCGACCCGTTTACCCGAGTTACCCGTCCCAGCCCTATTAGCATGTGTTTATGAATCACATCACATAGTGATGATACCAGGTGGTCGCAAGAAGGTGAGCGTATCCTGCTGCACCGGTGGCACCTGTCACAAACAAGACAGGTGTTCACCTGAACAAAGACCCGTGAAGATCCGGGTAGAATAGGTCTTCAGCAACCCATGCTTGCTGTAAAACGTGACTATGCTTGTCGTAAAAGGCGACTAACAGAATCGGGTGGTCAGGCTCGCTGACTTGCTTGATGCATGTCATCGATCCCAATTGCGTGGATCGATGCTCATGATATCAATCACTGGATTGTCTGGTCCAGACTCGATTATTTACAGACCGCCGTCATATAGCTGGAATATTGCTGAGTGCAGCGTTAAACAACAAACCAACCAAACAACCAGCCTGAACAAACACGGGCACATATGGCACAATTAAGTCAAAGAAGGGAATTACATCAGACGCCATTTTGGTCACTGATGCGTCAGATTTGGAAACGTCTACCATAAAACTTTTTGAAATTTTGACTGATGCCCTGAATGTTGTAACCTTGAGCAAACATCTTTCGAGCAAGAGTTGTTTTTCTAAATCTTTGTAGAAAGACCCAGCTTGATTGTACCTCAACTGTTTTGAAATGTAGACACCAAAGGCAGGGGTTGCTGGAATATTGCTTGACAAAAAGGGAAAGTTAACTTTTGGACAATTGAAGTCTTCCATCTTGTCATACAGTCTTGTGGATATTTGTTTATCACTCTGAATCTTCATGCATAGATTTAAATAACAAACAGATGAGGTGTCACTGGTCTCTTTTACTTCTAGTTCAGGATGCTAAATCAGTGGAGGGAATTGGCTACTTGACAATCATTGTTTGTTTGTTTGTTTGTTTGTTTGTTTGTTTGCTGTTTGTTTTTTGTTGCCACACTCAGCTATGTGACAGCAATCTGTAAATATTCAAGACTGGACCAGACAATCCAGTGATTGACATCATGAGCATCAATCTATGCGATTTGGATACGATGACACGCATCAACCAAGTCAGCGATCTGGACCACCCAATCCCAATCGCCTCTTACGACAAGCATAGTCACTTTTTACAGCAGGCATGGGTTGCTGAAGACCTATTCTACCCCGGATCTTTAGCCATTGAACAATATTAGATCATATAAAAACATCAGTAAGTTAAACTTGTTTGTCAAGTCACCATGTTTTGATTTTGCCAATCTGAACAGAAATTCTGATTCATAAAAGATGCTTCTGGAATATTCTTCAGTGGAACTGCTGTAGAAAGGGAAGAATTTCTGCAAACTACTGCATGTGTTTCTTGTTCATACAGGAATATTGCAATGTTTTGTTCCAAATGAACATGTTTCAGTATAGGGCTGGGACGGGTAACTCGGGTACTCGGGTCGGGTGGTTTCTGAGTAGGTCCCGGTTACCCACAGGACTACCCGGACCCGTGGTTAGTCAAGTGATATATTGTTTAATGGTAACAAATATCTAGAACTTTAACTGTTACACTAGAAGTGACTAGTGTTAGAATTTCTTTCTGACTATACACCAATTCCTTCTGACTTTATATATCTAAATACATCTAGGGCTACGGTCAAACTATTCCTAACCGAATATTTGTACCTATCTATTGAGACCTACAGCAGGTACCCGGGTAGGGTTAGGTAATAGTGGGGTGGGTATCCGGGTAGTAACTTTGGACTTGTCCAAGCCCTATTTCAGTATATCTAAGACTATGCAACAATTGCAATCTCACTAAATCAGATCTTAGTGCGCACTACTGCAAAACAAAGTTCTGAGGACATCGCGTTACAGGTCACGTCAGAACAACCTTTCGTAGACTTTGGCCGACAGCCCGTAAATATCGTTCTGAATACCTCAAGATTGCATTATTAGAAAACGTTTGCCAAAGTTGAAGCGGTGCATTGATTGGTTGGATGAAAGATCGTTCTGACGTGACCTGTAAAGGATGTCCTAAGATCTTTGTGTAGCGGAAGGGAGCACTAAGATCTGACTTTTATTGATATTAAACAAATAGGGAAATCAGAAGCTTGTTCAGCACTTAATTAGACATGTTTAGGTTTATGGTTAAAATTGCTGTAAATATATTAAAACCCATATCCCACCTAATATGAAAAATGATGATAAAGACCGTTAATTTGTATTTTTGTTTGTTTCAAAATTTATTGCATCATTACAGGACAACAATGGTACAAGTTTTAGATTCCCAGATTGATTTTGTGTCAGTGTTTCACTAAAGTCTTTGGGGATGTATTTGTCACATAAGAGAAGAAAGATTGGCAATGTTTATGTACAAGAATGAAATGCCACCTCTGTCATTAAATTCCTAGAGAGACTGCTGAGACAACTATATTGACCCCCTCCCTCCCCCCCTCCCTGAAGAACTGTGTAACAAGAGTTAAAATATTGTGTTTTTTTAACAACAAAACAGAAAAGTCTATGTAGCTCTTTGAAAAAAAATCTAAATTGCATTGATAAATAAAGTAGCTTACCAAAACCAAAAACATCCTTGCTTCTGAATAAAATGTATATGAAAGCAATTCATATTTATATAAAAACTTAAATTTCTAAATGAGTTGGGATTGGATACTTTCTCAAAATAAATAACAAAGCTGTGTACCTTTATGTAAATTTCCTTCCTTAGAACCAGTGAACAAAATTTTATTTTTATTACTATTTCTTATGTTATAAATCAACAACATTTTCGAGCAGCATAGAGATGTGGATTAATGTCTGTTATTATAACACATTATTATTTATCATAACACAAGAATCAATATAAACAATATCCTCCAAAGTTAATTTCATTGATAAGTATAAAAACGAATCTTTTATTGATTATTCCAAAAGGTGCCTGGAAATAAAGTGATTCCACACAGCGCCAATATGGTAAAGTCTGGCATATTTACACCCTACATACCGTATTCGACGTAATAAGCGCCACGCTCTAATAAGCGCCCACGGCGATATTTGCTAATATATTGGCAAGTGAACAATCCCAATTAGCATTCCTTCCAATTGATCAATGTACACAAGACTTATTTATTTGTGTATAATACGCACTCGTGTGTTATATGCACCCTCAATTATGGGCAATTAAATTCTGGAAAAATATATCTGTCGTATATAAACAGTTCAGGCCGTCAGCCTAAACCACGAAATGTATCTTTCAACTCTGTTTTTTTCCACCAAAATAATATTCCAATAAGAGCCCCCTATTTCTAATTTTGAGAGCGCCCTGGGCGCTTATTACGTCGAATACGGTAATCTAGCTAACTCAGCTTCTCGACAGATCACTGTTCAGTTTCACAATGTCAAAACTTCGCCACACCAGATCAATCACGAATATCACACAAGTGTTGCTTCTCAGTGGGAGAGAGGAAATAGAGTTTAATCTTGGCTTGGGAATATCACATGTTTATATCCTACAAGAGACCACAAGTTGTATTGGATTTTGGGAATTTCATCATTGGCTTTTGCAGTTGTTACGTGCGGGGTTTGTCTCGGTAGGAGACAAATTAAACCTTAAGGCAGCGGTCGCAAACTTTTCTTTGATGTCTCCTGTCTGGTGTGGAGCGTTGGTTGATATATTTATCAATCATATACTTTATCAAGCCAAGTTATCAGATATTTTTTAGTATATAATCCCGGTCAGATTTTGGGATTACATTTGGTACAGTCTCAGTGATTGTTTGTGTTTTATTGAACAAAGAAGGCTATAGATGTGCTGATCAGATTTGGTCACCCATTGCTGCCTTTGATTAATTGGCATAAACATTCTAATTACCGTATTCAACGTATTCAGCGCCCCGTTCTAATAAGCGCCCACGGCGATATTTGCTAATATATTGGCTAGTGACCAATCCCAATTAGCACCCCTTCCGATTGATCATGTACACAAGACTTATTCGTGTATAATACGCACTCGTGTGGTATATGCACCGTTAATTATGGGGAATTAAATTCTGGACAAATTTATCTGTCGTACATAAACATGTCAGACTGTCAGCATAAACCACGAAATTTATCTTTCAACTCTGTTTTTTTCACCAAAATAATATTCTAATAAGAGCCCCCTATTTCTAATTTTGAGAGCGTCCTTGGCGCTTATTACGTCGAATACGGTAATCAATACTGTGGCTTCTTTGTCTTTGACTGTCATTTATGGAATTGTTAGTTGGTTCGTTTGATGTTTAATGCCGCACTCAGTAATATTCCAGCTTTATGACGGCGGTCTGTAAATAATCGAGTCTGGACCAGACAATCCAGTGATTAATATTATGAGCATCGATTCAAGCAATTGGGATCGATGACATGCATCAACCAAGTCAGCGATCTTGACCACCCGATCCCGTTAGTCGCCTCTTACGACAAGCATAGTCGCCTTTTACGGCAAGCATGGGTTGCTGAAGACCTATTCTACCCCAGATCTTTACCCATTGAACAATATTAGATCATATAAAAACATCATTAAGTTAAACTTGTTTGTCAAGTCACCATGTTTTGATTTTGCCAATCTGAACAGAAATTCTGATTCATAAAAGATGCTTCTGGAATATTCTTCAGTGGAACTGCTGTAGAAAGGGAAGAAATTCTGCAAATAGACTAACATATAGTCTCTGAAATGAACATATCATACAGAAAATAAAAATCTAATAAAAGGGAGCCCAGTGATTCTCTTCATTTTCATCTAGACTTGCCAAACATTATAGACTTGCATGGGCTGTAGTTGATATAAATGTATCAGGGTCTGTAAGACAGACTATTCTGCAAACTACTGCATGTGTTATTCTCCCTCGGATCTTCACAGGTCAAATTGTTAGTTGAACATACTAGACCATGATTGAACTTATTTCTTTCTGTCATTGACTTTGATGATAGAACAATTTGACGAAGACTGTATGTAATCAGCAGGGTTTAAACCCATGAAGACTGTGCTGAAGGCTAACGAATGTTATATTGTTGATTAATAAATGTGCTCAAATTGGTCCTATATGAACTGGATAGGTGACGAGCGTTTCATGACCTGAGTTGCTATAGATCGAGGTGCAGGATCGAAAGACTCAGGCAACGTATTTTAGTGTGTATTGTGCAGTGATGATTCCCACATGTTCTAACAGCATGGAGTTCTTGAATAGCTTTAAAATATGGTGATCAAAACAATATTGTTTAAACATTTTAGGTGCTATGATTTCTTTGAATGTTGACACGATGATGGTTTAAATTGATCAGACCACTTGGATCCTATCATATAATTGCTGAAATAATCGTCTAACTAGTCTAACAATTAGACAAAAGACATAACACATTTAGCAATCAGGTCAGTAGGCATTTGAAGTACTGGTACTGATATTTACAATCGTACAGTAGAAATCAAATAAGAGAGTGTATTGCAACATTAAAGGATGACCGAGAACTTGAAGCATGGCACTTCTCTAACTCTGACTGCGACCTCATATATGCTGAATCACAATGAATATTGTGGCATTATAATAGTAGTGATAATAATAATAGGATGTCCTAAGATCTTTGTGTGGTCTAGTGGAATAGCGTCTGCTCAGAGAGCAGAAGGTCCAGGGTGCGATCCCTGGCCGCGTCATACCAAAAGACGTTAAAAAATGGAACTTGTTGTAACGCTGTCTGGCGCTTGGTATTAAGGGGCTAAAACAAGTAGTGGTCGGCTTGGAGTCAGAATACTGTGTCTGTGTGGGGTATTCATGTTGAACTGTGGCATGGTATCTCAGTGGGCTGGCACTATATAATCAGCATCAGTCTTGACTAGTACAGACATTGCATTCAGAATTGCATCCCTTGGATACGTCAGAAACCCATGATTGTGGGTTCGAAACCCAGTTCGCCCCGATTTTGTTTCTAGGTTTGTCGCCATCTTTGTGAAGCTATACGAAATAAGAACAAAGATCTGATTTGATATCGTATTTTCATTACAAGGGGCACAACTCATGATCTATGCCAGGTGGCACCAGGGTCGGGCCAAGAAAGTGGCCTTGATGTGGCAAGGGTAGAAACTAGGCTTTGACATAGGTTAGTGGTCACGCCTGCCTCGGGAAGATGGGGTTCTTGGCCAACTCAGTTGTTAGCATTCGAAAACAATGCATGCTTCATTTCTTTTCCAACTAAATTCTGAAATTTTGATTTTAACAAAGAAAACTCATGCAGGACACAAGTGTGTCTTATTTAGGTGGAGATTCCATGAAGCTCAGAAATGACTGTGTTAAAATATGACAGCAATATGATGGCTAAACTTCTGTTATGTCCATTCGTGGAAGGTCGTTTAATGCTCGAGGATCGTATCGGGAAACAAAATCTGATTTTTATGAGACTGCAAGATACTCATTAACTTTGGATTAAGAGTCTTTATAATGAGCTCCTAAAATAATTTATGCATCCATTTATATCTGACATGGAATCTAGAATATATTATTCAGATGGCCTTCATACTTACAAAAGAATACCTCACAAGTAGGGTCCATTTTAAGGGCAATAACTATGATTTCATCATCTTTAAGCAGCAGGATTGGCATTCTCAGAACTATATTAGAAGATACTTTGTTTAAATTTGGCCAATTTTGATCCTCACATTCAGCAGTCGAGACCTAACATGATAGTTATTGATCTGAGACAGATGGCAGACAGAAGTCTTCAGACACCCAAGGTTGGACATATGTAATCAGACTGTCAATTCCAAATGAAGGAATAGGATTCTAAAAGCTGTATTTCCAAGATAATTGAAGGAGGAATTTATTCAATACTTTAATCGACTGGGGTCCCATAATATCTTAAATACGCTACATCAGCAGAAAAATATTTGATTACATTTTTACAGTTTGAGAAGGTATGTTAGAACTTGTGTGTGGTAAATGAAAAGTGAAATGGGTGAGTGAGTGAGTATGGTTTTACGCCGCTTTTAGCAATATTCCAGCATTATCATGGCGGGGGACACCAGAAATGGGCTTCACACATTGTACCCATGTCGGAATTCAAACCATGGTCTTCGGCGTGACGAGCGAACGCTTTAACCACTAGGCTACCCAACCGCCCCTTAAAGTGAAATTACATATTTATCTTTGTCTGTGTGTGAAAATATGACGAAATAAACCTATTGTGTTTTCAGTGTAGAGCTAGGTTGTCTGTAGATTTAAATCAATCTTGGAACAGGATGTGCAATATTAATTTCAGTTTATAAGCGATATGATTATCTCATAAATTATAAGTGGGACTTTATACATATTTTCTTTAGCTGAACAATAATCAAACACCTTCAATTACACAAACCGTATTCGATGTAATAAGCGCCCAGGTTGCTCTCAAAATTAGAAATAGGGGGCTTTTATTAGAATATAATTTTGGTGAGAAAAAAAGAGTTAAAAGATCGTAAATTTCGTGGTTTAGTGACAGCCTGAAATGATACAGAAGAAAAGTCGTATTATACATGACAGATATATTTTCCAGAATTTAATTGCCCATAATTAAGGGTGCATGTAACACACGAGTGCATATTATACATGAATAAAGACGTCTTGTGTACATTGATCAATTGAAAGGAGTGCTAATTGGGATTGTTCACTAGCCAATATATTAGCAAATATCGCTGTGGGCGCTTACAAGGATGGGGCGCTGAATACGTTGAATATGGTATCTCTTTAAAAAAGTGGAGTGTGGTAGTCTTGTGGTTGAATCGTTTGATCGTCAAGCCGAAGATCCAGGTTCGATCCAGCGCATGGGTACCATGTGTGAAGCCCATTTTTGGTGTCCCCCATCATGATGGCTGGAATATTGCTAAAAGTGGCGTCAAACCATACTTACTCACTTGCTATACACAGGAAGTAAAGAGCAGTCAACTTGAAAACCTCATCTGTCATATATATGCCTCGTTGAACCTGCTCAGTGCTATTTACTAGCAGACCCCATGAAGATTTAGTTGCAAGAGGCGACAAGTAGGATTTGGTGGTCAGATTCAATGACTTAGTTGATGCCTGTTATCCATTTTGCGTATATCCATGCTCATGATCTCAATCACTGGATTGTCTCGTCCTTCATGTAGCTGGAATATTACTGAATGCTGTGTTAAACAACAACAAACTATTTACTAGCAGTCAGCTTGTAAACAAGATGATACTTGAAGGAGTTGTAATGGATGCAGTGTTAAGACTTACGTGAGTCATACATATCATGAAAGAGGAAAGCCTGAAGTGTGGCGAATCATAGGCAGAGGCGGATCCAGAAGGGGTTCTAGGGGTGGCTACCCCCAATTCTTTAATGTAACACCCACCCCAAAAAATACTACCTTCCATAATAACATGTTGATATGGTTCTTAAAGTAAACTGGGGGCACGGTGGCCCAGTCGTCCAAGCGCCGCGATTCGTTGTGCAGAGTTGCGTCCCTTGGGCACGCCAGAAACATATGATTGTGGGTTCGAATCCCGGTTAACCATACCTATGCTGGTGGGTTTCACCAAAGTGGTAAACGTCTGAGACCTGCATCACTTCCGACTTTCCCCATACATTAAGCTGACACACTGCGATATAACTGGAATACTGTTAAAAGCGGTGTAAAATCCAACTCACTCACGTAAAGTAAATTTAATAATGGTTTACATGTCATGTTTGTGATGTTTTGGGTGGACCCCTCCCCCACCCCCATCTGAAGGTATGAATGTCCCAAGTGGAACCCCCAGTTTTAAAAATCCTCAATCCGCCCCGATAGATGTGTGCTCCTGATGAATCCCATGACCACATTGTACTGAGAATCACAATCAGTGTTCACCTGGTATTCAAATTTATAACTATGGGATCTGTCACAGGGGGCATGGGTGGCCCAGTCGTCTAAGGCGCCGCGATTTGCTGTGCAGAGTTGCATCCTTTAAGCACGTAGGAAACCTATGATCGTGGGTTCGAATCCCGGTTTGCCCCAATTATGTTTCTAGGTTTGTCAGCAACATTCCCATGCTTGTGGGTTTCACCAAAGTGGTAAACGTCTGAGACCTGCATCATTTTGGGCTTTCATCCCACATTAAGCTGACACGCAGTGATATAACTGGAATACTATTAAAAGCTGCGTTAAACCCAACTCACTCACTCACTCACTCATACAGGATGAATGAAGGAATACTTTCTCAAATAGAAGAACAAATATTATCTATCAATGTCATAAAAACAACATTTTCATCAGATTTGACAAGGTTCAGATTGAAGAAATTCTAAATTGATATACATCACTTTACGTTTATTGTAGTTACCAGCTTGTTTAGACTTGCTTAGGTTTTGATAACAAGTCAATATATTCTTACACTGTCATATGCACATCAATTTCCCAGCAAATTAACCCCAAACAAACCTGACAACGTTTGTGATTGTTTGTTTTGGGCCTAAGTCTTTTGCATGCTCATTAGGAGAATCTGTACATCCCGAAGTTGAATAGCTCTTCCCTGACCGTAAAAGACAGGTGTTTGTAAACATTAAGCAATGATGTATGGATGTGTTAAGCCCTTTCCTGGCTGCATCTCTAAACAGGTAAATAATCCACAGCTTAATCATGTAAAACAAACCCCTAACTGATTGTCAAAGATTGTTATTGATCTGCTAGAACACAAGTTACTGAGTGTGGAAATGTCATGTACATGTGATTGTTCAGATCAAAAGAGATTATCACGCAAGTGTGTTTTGGGATGGTAAATATCCTGTATTAGGAATAAACCTTGCATTTAGCAGGCCCATGCAAGCTAAATACATTGTCTTTATTCCTAACACATGCCATTTCCTATACCATAGATCACCAGTGTGATAACCTCTTTATCATATAATGTCGTTTGTATGTTCTGTCCTCGAAAAGAGTATTGCCATTTTTTACACACGATACCTAACTATTGCATGTTTTCCTAAAATTACATCAGATTTGTTTGTTTGTTGTTTAACGCCGCACTCAGCAATATTCCAGCTATATGACGGCGGTCTGTAAATAATCGAGTCTGGACCAGACAATCCAGTGATTGACATCATGAGCATCGATCCACACAATTGGGATCGATGATATTAATCAACCAAGTCAGCGAGCCTGACCACCCGATCCCATTAGTCACCTCTTACAACAAGCATAGTCGCCTTTTCATGGCAGGCATAGGTTGCTGAAGACCTATTCTACCCCGGATCTTCACGGGTCTATTACATTAGAAGGTCAGTGATTAGTCTGGCAGAGACCCAAGTCAATATATTTCCTACTGAAAATTGTGTTTAGACATTGGCTTAACAACCATATAGGCAAAAACACAATTGTCGACCGATAATGTTTCAATGTTCAGCCTTTTGCAGTCCCAGCAGAGTAAATGCCCTTTGTCAAAGGGAAGCTACTCTAGTCTATAAGATGTTCATACGTTTAGAGACCTGGCCTGTCATAATGTTATGAAATGCAGTCAAATGTCCAACAGAGTAATAAAATGAAAGAAGGTAACATATTTTAACCAAATCAAACTGCTTTAAATTCATGAAATCACACTAAGATGCAGATGTCTACAAGCACAGATATGGAAACTTATCACTCTATATATCATTCTCACTGACATGAATACTGACAATAATAAATCCTAAACCCTGAAGGTCATTTGTGACTCGATTAGTGACTGATTGGGCGAGGCCAAGTTTGTTTCTAAACACTGAAAGGAGCTTTTATATTTGCATATCTATCTGTAAATGACCCAAACAATTACCATGTTTATCTGTTGGCTTCATCCTGCCTAGAAACCGACACATTATACGATCAACAATGTTATCTGACCGGTAATGAACATCTTACTTTGTAGATTAACTTAGGATTGGATGTATTTGTTGTTTTTATCTCTTGAAAACAATCAGAAAAAGATGAGACTCTGTGTAGAAAAGTGATCATGGCATCAGGGATTTTTACTTACAACTGAAATTTAAAAAGTTCACAAAGCTATTTGTCATGGGAGCAGGGCCCTATTCCTCAAAGCGACTTTAGCTCTAAGACATCATAACTCCCATACTTTAACATAGACATGACAGTCATAGCATTAAGATCTCTTTGTGGAATGGAGCCCGAACCAATTACATTCCCTGTTTTACCGTTATGTGGCAGTATGCCCAAGGTCAGAAGGCAAAATTAACAAGAATGGTGTCAGACTTAGAGATAGCCTGTCTCACAGTCTCTGAACCATATCATATTCCCTTCTGCCCAAATGCCTTAAATGAAGCAAGTCTAGATTTTCCTCAGGTTCAGGCCATTTCACTGGGGCTTCTTTTCAATTTAAATGGAATTTTGTGGTTCTATCACAATTATATATTTTCAGAGACAAGTATTAGTCTAACTAAGGGACTAATAGCTTAACCAGTTTCTTTTAAAAAACACTTCAACTCTTGACATAAATAATTTTAACAAATGTAGAAATGAAAAAATGTTCAAAAAACATTTTGTCAACAAATCATATTTATTATTATTCATTACACTTTGGTTAAATGTATTCTAGTATCATCTAAAAAAATGGTCTTGCCTAGAGAATGTAAACGTAATGAATGTTGACGTAAAGAGATTCTGTTGAATTGTGTAACAGCTTACGCTGAAACTAGGCTAGCCTACTTTTTAAATTCCCAATTGACGTCATATCCTGAAAAATATTATTATCAGTAAAGTTACATTATGACAAGGAGCTTCCAAGTTCTCCTTGTGGTCAGGACCAAACTTATCATCAAGGGAAAACAGGTTTTCTGAAGTAGACAATATCATCGTCTGTCATCCATTGTTATAAATAAGTCTGTATTTTTATCAGATTATTCCACTTAGAATCAGAGTCAAGTTTTCAAGAACATATCTCTTCCGACTATTTCTGAGTGCCATGGTGCTTGGCACCCCCTCTCCGATCGATACCTGAAATGTCTTCATGAAACCTCGGATATTTTACTTGTGAGACAGAGATAAAGCAAGACACTGATGGCTTCCCTTGAATGTTGAATTTTAGTTGTTATGGCGATTTAGATCTATTCACAACAGTCTCTTGTGTCAGATGAGTTGTTTGAGATGCTGAACGTGGATTTTTATCTAAAATCTTTTTTCAGAAAAATGAAATCTGTGCATTTGTTCTTTGTTATAAAGTGTCAGTGTGCAAGTCATAGTCCTCTAAAGATCAATCTCATTAAAATCAGATCTTTGTACTGGCTACCGCTTAACAAAGATCTCAGGACATACCATTAGGGGTCACGTCAGAACGACTATTCTTCTGACCAATCAGAGCGTCGCTTACCAGATCATGAAAGTGACAGTCGGAATGTGTTTTCTAATCATGCAACCACGTAATATTTAACGCGGGGTATTCTGAACGACAGTTACAGATTTTATGATTACATTCATACAATCTAGGCCATCTATAAGCCATTCCAGAATGTTCTTCTTATCAGTTTTAATTTGTTTTATCGAGAATGTGTCAAAATATGTTTTGAAGCATAGTCGCCAGTTTGAAAGTAGTGTCGTAAAGCTCGAGAAAGCTGCCTTCTGATTGGCTAATGTCGATTTCTTGTCAGTCATTTCATTGGTCGGTCAAAATTCGCGAAAGGTCGTTCTGACGTGACCCATAATGAGGTGTCCTCAGATCTTTGTTTAGCGGTAGCGAGAACTAAGATCTGATTTTAATGAGATTGTCTGAAGATTGGCTGTTAGGGACCAACCATTTCAAATCAGGGGGTGCGGGTGTGGGTGAGGGATAGGGAAGAGGGATGGGGGTGTGGGTGAAGGATGGGGGTTTGGGTGAGGGATGGGGGTGGGGGTGTGGGTGTGGGTGAGTGATGGAAGGTTGTGTGGTCCTGGTTGTGTTTGTTTCATGATCCACTGACTCTGAAACAGACTGTTATCAATGGAAGTAAACAAAAAATAGTGCAATGAAAGTAGCACACCATTTTGATGCCGTACATAACACATATATACACATATTCATATATCATATTAAGTACACCATTCTTGTCCAAAAAGCTGCATTCCTCCGTTTCCAAACTGTGCATCTGCACTTCTGGA
The DNA here is from genome assembly GCF_022045235.1 of Haliotis cracherodii. NCBI lineage: Eukaryota > Metazoa > Mollusca > Gastropoda > Lepetellida > Haliotidae > Haliotis > Haliotis cracherodii. Next base: position 8,959,122 of record NW_027266265.1, on the reverse strand, counting down.
TGTCCTGACAAAATGGATTCCTCAATATGGATAGGGCTCCAGCTTTGAGTTATTTCCCTCAATTTCTTACTGTAGGCAACAAGCTTCAGTTGATGGTGTTATGAATCATTCAAGGTTACAAAACTAAGCATTCAACTCACAGAACATTGCACAGAACTACTTACATTAAAAAAATGTTTTTTTTGTAAAATGGGATTTAATTTACTTTTTGTTTGATATATACCGGTAACATTTTCTGTGTGATGATCTGACCTTTAGTCTTGATTCTCAGCTGCACAGTGTTATGGTGGAAAACTCACACCCACTGCAGTTCAAGTTGCACAGTGACCATAAAAAAATATCCTCGATTATTGAGAGTATCATATCTCCTTTTGATCATCGACCGCCTCAGTGGTCTAGTGGTAGAGCGTCCGCCCGGAGAGCGGAAGGTCCGGGGTTCGATCCCCGACCGCGTCATACCAAAAGACGTTAAAAGATGGTACTTGTTGTTACCCTGTCTGGCGCTCGGCATTATGGGGCTAAAACAAGGACTGATCTGCTCGGAGTCAGTATACTGTGTCTGAGTTTGGTATTCATGTTAAACTGCAGCATGGTATCTCAGTGGACTAGCACTATTTATCGGGATCAGTCCGGACTAGTACAAGCAGCCACACAAACACACACACGTACATGCACGTCGCTATATAAGAGCAATAATCTTGGACGCGATGTTAAACCCCATTTATTCCGATGCTTACCATTGTTGTCTTTATTTTGTTTGTATGCTATTTAAATATGGCAATTGAAATGCCAGTCTGTAGTATGCAAACAAGCCACATCTCGATTCTGTTTGCAGATCTCTTTCAAAGAGCTGGACCTGGAGGAGATGTACCATCACTACAGCATCCAGATCAAACAGTCCCTCATCGTCATGTACCTCGGACTGGACATCGCGGTGTCCATCATGATGATCATCATCCATCTGGCAAACGGAGAGGTGCACAAGGTAGGGGAGACAACTCTGTGTCGACTGAGAATTGTGTCCTAATTTCAAATTTGTTCTCATTTTCTGTGTGATTACAGTAGAACATGGATATAACGAACTACAAGGGACCAGAGAAATCAGTTCGTTATATCCGTTGTTCGTTATATACGTTTTCGCTCGGAAACATCCGCCATCTTGTGTTAAACAAAACACAATACACATAATTGCAGCACTGACTTGTATCAATAGTGATCACTTCATAACATTGGATTGATAACCTTTTGCATTCATTTAAGTTTAACAAGGTTGACCTGTCACCGCTGATTGTGTTGATTCGCCGCGATTGTGTTGATTCACCGCTGATTGCGTACAGCTAATTGTCAGTGACATTTGACACTGAGTGAGATTTCTTAGTTCGCTATACACTTCACTAATTAGTGATAGATGGGCTTGTTGATGATCAGATATCAGTTCGCTGTATCGCTGTAGAGAGTTCGTTATATTCGTAAATTTTATATAATATTATATAGGAGATAAATCGGGTATTTTTTAACAGTTCGTTGTATCCGATTGTTCGCTATATCCGTCTTCGTTATACCTGTGATCAACTGTATTCCTCAATATAAGTAGACTGCCTCATGACAAGTGATGTTTTACTGCAAATTTCACATTTGTATTGACCAAGTTTGTTATCACCTGTTCATTTACCTGAAGGGTCAACAGTCAATATTGACACATAAATGTGTAGTTTAAGTAATGCCAAAAAAATATCACTCACATCTTTTGCATTAATGATAGATTTACAGTATTTACACAATATTCTGTTGACAAACATCTTTAAAGACAACAAAGCTGTTGTGTAATATAGTCATTACTTTAAGCACCAAAGTGACCGCTTCCATGGTCGAGTGGTAGAGCGTCCGCTCCGAGAGCGGAAGGCCCGGGGTTTGATCCTCGTCCGCGTCATACCAAAGATGTTTAAAGATGGTATTTGTTGTTACCCTACTTGGCATTCGGCATTAAGGGGCAAAAACAAAGACTGGTTGGTTCAGGGTCAGTATACTGTGTCTGAGTGGGGTATTCATGTTAAACTGTGGCATGGTATCTCAGTGAGCTAGCACTATGAAATCGGCATCAGTCTGGAATTGTACAAGCAGCAACACACACACACACACACACACACACACACACACACACACACACACACACACACACACACACAACCTATATAAGTGCAATAATCTTGGACGCGACGTTAAATCCCATTTACCCTCACCTTAAGCACCGAAACGACCAATCCCAGCAAGTGGGAAGCCAGTCTTGAGACCAATGAGTGCTCCGATTACGTGTACCTCACACAAACAGCAATGTTTCTCCCTTAGATATGTCCAACATGAGCCACAGCCTTGTGGCATCTGCTCTGCATGCTGCTTTGATGGCAGACAATGTAGGGTCTGCTCTATGTTCATGCACTGAGTAGAGCTCATTTGACTTCCTTGAGATCTAAACAGTATTCTTTTGTTACTTATTTAAACCAAAAAAAGATATGTGTCACTACTACCGCAAAGTGGCCAAACATAGTCACAGGTGATGGACAGACATGTTTTTTTGTTTATTTTTTTTATTTTGTTAAAATTTTAGTAATTTAACATGTCAGCGCAAAAATGTGAAACAAAGCATAGAAGGTTCTTTCACTTTATTTGTAGTGTTCTCAGTGAAGTACAAATCTACAAACCATAACATTAGTTTTGGAATTTTTAAATTTCATTTTGGGAATTTGTTTTGACATTGGCTGCGGAATGGGGCCAAATATTGGCCCCTGAACAATGTATAGTGTAGGAATAACTTGTGAATTATTTACAATCTGTAATATGTATAAAAAATGAATCAATGATTCTGATTAGTACCCAGCTGAAATGACGATGGAAATACAGTCAAGTCCCGTTAATCCGACATCGATGGTTGCATATGATTATGTCGGATTAACGAGTATGTCGGATAAATGAAATTAAGTAGTATCAACGTTCGTGAATGAAAATAGGACAACTACACGATAGATTTGAGGATTCAAACAAAAATAAAAAATATAAAATAAATATTCATATTGTTATGTTACATTGTTGGCGGAATATGTTTTCTAATCATGCAACCTCTGATGACTTTGTCGGATTAATGAGACTGATTAATGAGTGATTTCGGTAATTCGTTGCAAATTAGGAGTGTCGGCGTCAGAGTGCGAGACTGTCGGATTAACGGGTCTAAATAGCACTGATTTAATCGGTTCACATCATTAGCGTCGGATAAAGCTGATTGTCGGATTAACGAGTGTCGGATTATCAAGACTTGACTGTACCATGGTATACCATGGTCCACCATGGCCTTACCCCAAATCCTTCTGTTTCAGAGTTCCTCCCAGACAGCCCAGGTGTCCATACTAGGCTGTGGTGTCCTGTTGAAGGTGTTCCTCATTGTGTTTACAAGCCTGAAGAAGATCTACCAGCAACACACCTCCCTCCTGTCAGCTGCCGTGTGGCTCTCCATCCTCTCACTCATGTCCCTCTACTACAGCTTCAGCGTCCGCCGCACCCCCGCAGATGACATGCCCGTCATGTTTTATATCACCTTGGTGGGCTACATGGTGCTGCCTTTGTCCAAGAAATGGTCCTTGGCGGTTGGATCTCTGTCTTTGGTCCTGGAGCTTGTGCTCTCCGGGGTCCTATCTGACAGATTAATTCAGCATCTGCCACAACAGGTTGGTATGTTAATGCAACTGGGGCAACCATATTTGGGATATCACCTTTTACCTTTGACCTCTATGAATCCTATAGGTTGTCATAGGGACTATGTTTAAAATATTGCCTTTGATGTTTGACCTATGCTATGCGTGAACATCTTTTATCATCCAAAACTGGCTCCCACAGGAGGTATCGCTTGGATGAGATCAAGCGATATCTACACTGCAGATATCGCTGAAGAGAAATTACATCACAATCCTGTGACGTCACTGGCTACCATGACGACACAATCAAATGACATCACTAATGGTTCTGCTACTGAAGCTGTCAGCAGTACTTTTTACACTGAAGACACTGCTAATTACTGTCTACTAATTGAAAAAGTTGGAATGATGATGTTGGATGATAAATAAAATCTCACCCGCGTGTCTTTTGATATCAAATATATCAACACAAGTTGATAAAAGTGGCAAAAATCCTTGGCAAGCCTCGAAATTTTTCCACTTTTATCAACTCGTGTTGATATATTTGATATCAAAAGACACGCGGGTGAGATTCTCTATGTCATCAGATATTGCATATTAAATTTAAGACGTCCTGTGCATTAAAAGGACAAAATAAGACTGATAGTTTTATACATTGCAATCCCATCCCCAGCTTGTGTCTAATGCTGTGATGCTGCTGTGTGCCAACATTGTTGGTCTGTACCACAAGTCGCTGTCCGATCTGGCTCACCGCCGTGCATTCCTTGATGCCAGGAACTCTGTGGAGTCGAGCATCAAACTGGAGAGAGAGAAGAAACAACAGGTGAGGAAGAGTGGAGACGTCAACACGGGGCCAATCTCATTGTCGGCGAGTGTCAGTTTTAGAACTCTCCAACACAGGGCCAATCTCATTGTCGGATAGTGTCAGTTTTAGAACTCTCCAACACAGGGCCAATCTCACTGTCAGATGGTGTCAGTTTTAGAGCAAAACCAACACAGGGCCAATCTCACTGTCAGATAGTGTCAGTTTTAGAACTCTCCAAAACAGGGCTAATCTCATTGTCAGATAGTGTCAGTTTTAGAACAACATCACACTGGGCCAATCTCTTTGTCAGATAATCCATTCCGATTGATCAAGAATTGGTTAATTGTCTTGTTCCAAGAATAGTTTCATCCTGTATTTACCTGGACGATTTACGTGTGACATGTTCAGACAGTATTACCTGACTGAGATGCCTATGTCTGTGGTCCCCAGGAGGAGCTTCTCATCAGCTGCATCCCCAGCAACCTGATGAACCAGATGAAGGAGGATCTCCAGAAGCAGATGATGAGCAAGGCACCCAAACCCTCCCCCTTCCAGGACCTGTACGTGCAACACTACACAGATGTCAGGTGAGTTCCCCCACTACACAGATGTCAGGTGAGTTCCCCCTACTACACAGATGTCAGGTGAGTTCCCCCCACTACACAGATGTCAGGTGAGTCCCCACTACATAGATGTCAGGTGAGTCCCCACTACACAGATGTCAGGTGAGTTCCCCCTACATAGATGTCAGGTGAGTCCCCACTACACAGATGTCAGGTGAGTTCCCCCACTACGCAGATGTCAGGTGAGTTCCCCCCACTACACAGATGTCAGGTGAGTTCCCCCTACTACACAGATGTCAGGTGAGTCCTGCACTACACAGATGTCAGGTGAGTTCCCCACTACATAGATGTCAGGTGAGTCCCCACTACATAGATGTCAGGTGAGTCCCCATTACACAGATGTCAGGTGAGTTCCCCCACTACACAGATGTCAGGTGAGTTCCCCCCACTACACAGATGTCAGGTGAGTTCCCCCTACTACACAGATGTCAGGTGAGTCCTGCACTACACAGATGTCAGGTGAGTCCTGCACTACACAGATGTCAGGTGAGTTCCCCGCTACACAGATGTCAGGTGAGTCCTGCACTACACAGATGTCAGGTGAGTCCTGCACTACACAGATGTCAGGTGAGTCCCCACTACATAGATGTCAGGTGAGTCCCCACTACACAGATGTCGGTGAGTCCCACCACACAGATGTCAGGTGAGTTCCCCGCTACATAGATGTCAGGTGAGTTCCCCACTACACAGATGTCAGGTGAGTCCCCACTACACAGATGTCAGGTGAGTTCCCCACTACATAGATGTCAGGTGAGTCCCCACTACACAGATGTCAGGTGAGTCCTGCACTACACAGATAGCAGGTGAGTCCTGCACTACACAGATGTCAGGTGAGTCCTGCACTACACAGATGTCAGGTGAGTCCTGCACTACACAGATGTCAGGTGAGTCCCCACTACACAGATGTCAGGTGAGTCCTGCACTACACAGATGTCAGGTGAGTTCCCCACTACACAGATAGCAGGTGAGAAATCTTATATTCTAGATATATCGATTCTCAACATTCTTGAGATTGAGGGGCTCTGGTGCTGCAATTGCCTGTGCAAGGTTGTCTCCATTAGCTATAGCAGGATCTTCTTATCTTTCACTGATCCTGAGTTTAAAATCCTGATTTCTGCCAATTTATATGTTTGGTTTGTTTGCATCATACTCAAGTTCAAAGTGTCGAAAAGCCCATTCTATTTTCAATACCTTTATTAGATTCAATTCTTAATACTTCTATATTGAAACCCATGAAGATCTGGATTAGAATTGGTCTTCAGCAACCCATACTTGTCGTAAGAGGCGACTGAAGGGATCGGGTGGTCAGACTTGCTGACATGCTTGATGCATGTCATCGTATCCCAAATGCGTAGATCAATGCTCATGATGTCAATCACTGGACTGTGGTCCAGACTCGATTATTTACAGACCGCCGTCATATAGCTAGAATATTGCCGAGTGTGGCATTAAACAACAAACTAACAAATCTATTCTGAAGAAATTCCATTCTAAATACTTTAATTTCAGAAGAGCTATACAAAAAGTTCATCGTGATGAATTCAGTCCTATTCATCTATTTTTCACCAAATGTCTCCAAAAGAACCCTTTGTAATCAGAAAACGCATTAATTCACCAGTCAATCAATAACAATTACTCCAAATGCTTGACAGAACCTATTGTTTTACCCCTTGATTGGCCTACCAACACATCATCACCTTCAGTTCCATATGTGCACCAGATACATATATCAGCTGTTGTATATATATCACACTACAACCCTACTGCACTAACCATCACTCACACTCACAGTATCTTTTAACTAGGTCTCTGAAACAATAGCTCAGTCCCAGGGGGATGAGGTTGAGGGATGTGGTATATTATGCATCTCTCCTGAAGCTTCAGATACATCATTAATTCAGAGAAGCAGTTGATTACAATGTACTCTTAATTAGGCTTTACATATTGTCGTAGTTCTCAGATAGATCCATCCCTTTGTAGATTCAGTTAGGAGTTATAAAGTAGAAAGACAAAAAGTCATGTTGTTTGTCAAAATGAATACACATTCGTCACCACTCCCGTCTTTTCGTAACCTGCAAGAAGACTCATCCCCCTATTGATGAATGTTATGGGCGAAAATACGACAAACCAATCAGAATGCGAGTATGACTTCAAGTACTTCGGTCAAAGAGTCCCCAGGAATAATTTTTGATTTTGCATATGTCGTGTATTTAAAAATATACCCAAGATACAGTTAAATGTGTTCAATGATACTGTATTATACTGTAAGTGCCAATGTGTTTTCAATAGCATTTGGAATATATATGATATTTTAGAGAAATATATGTGAAATCATTACGCAACGAGTTGACAATTCTTTTAACTATGCCCGTTTGCACTAAGGCAGAAACCAGTCTGAATGACAGATACACTTACATTGAGTATGAAAAAGAAGTGTTTTTAACAAAGAGAAAGTTGTTTATTCAGTATTAATGGCCATATGGCCAAATTACAGTATATATGAAAACAGAAAAATAGCAACATGTTAAACGCTGAAGAAATATTGCTATATAACTGAAAAAAATCTGCCTATTTAATGTAACATAAAAATATTACATTTGTCTCACCTGTTCATGTGCTAAAGCGACCCATGAAGATCTGGGGTAGAATAGGTCTTTAGCAACCAATGCTTGCCGTAAGAGGTGACTGTGCTTGGCGTAAGAGGCGACTAACGGGATCGGATGGTCAGACTCGCTGACTTGGTTGATGCATGGATCGATGCTCATGATGTCAATCACTAGATTGTATGGTCCCGACTTGATTATTTACAGACCACCGTCATATAGATGGAATATTGCTGAAATCTGGGGGGCAAAATATTATGAATGTATAGAAAAAGTACATACGTCCTATTTTAAAAAGGCTTTTCATTTGTATGGATCTCTCAACATATTAGCGATGAAAATCTATTTTTACTAAAATTAAAACAAAGGCTGAGTGATATGTATTCTCAAGAGTGGCATAACTCTATTTCTTCATCAAAATATCTGTCACATTATGCAAATTTGAAATCACCTTTACAGCCAGAATTTTACATCAATAATCTCACGAATAAATCGCTCAGGAGAGCATATTGTAAATTCAGAATATCGCTACACGGTTTTAAGATTAACATGCTACGAAAGTCAAAACATACAAATGAAGACTTGAGTCTATATCTATGTACCCACCATAAAGGGAGGCAATTAGAGGATGAATTTCATGTTTTGTTTATATGTTCAAAATATTCTTCTGTCAGAAACCACTATTTGCCTTGGTTATCCAATGTCCATCATGATAATCACAGTTTATGTAATCTACACAACTCCAAAAATATCAACATTGTAAAGGCTTTGTCCTTATACCTAAATCATGAATTTAATGTGAAATAAGACTACTTGTATTTATTTTCCTGAGATCATGTGACACAGCAATTATTGTAATTGTAAATGTTCTCTGGCCACATGGCCCAAAATACTGAATAAAGAATCTTGAATCTTGAAATATTGCTGAGTGTGGAGTTAAACAACAAACAAACAAAAACTACAATGTATAGAAGCCGTATGTATATGTATTCACCGGTGATGGAGGAGGGTAGTGCATACAAACTATGAAGTACTGACAATGCACTTTGTGTTCCCTGAACCTTGGATGAATCAGCTGTTTCTACTTGCAGCATCCTGTACGCAGATATTGTCAACTTCACACCACTGGCCTCCGACTGCACAGCAGCTGAACTTGTTAAAATGCTGAATGAGCTGTTTGGCAGATTTGATCAACTCGCCAAGGTATTGCTCTAAATTTCATTGCTTAACACTCCAGAGGGCCCACTTGCACAAAGTGATCTTAGCGCTAAGACTATCTTAGCCTATGTTAAAGTTTGGGAGTTACAATCATCTCAGCGCTAAGATAGCTTTTTGCAAGTGGGCCCAGATATGCTGGGTATTTGCTAAAAAAATTAACAATAAAATCATCACCATATGTTGCAGAGTTTGTCACCTGAAACAGCAGTTTAAACAGAACTATTTAAAAAATTGGTTGTTACTGTATATATGCATAAAATTTTTGTTTACTTGTGAATAAAGGTTGGAATGTCCATCAAAGAAATTAAATTTATCTGTCCTCATCATCCCGAGGCAAGCATGTCCACTAGCCTGTATCAAAGCCTAGTTTCTACCCTCGCCACATCAAGGCCACTTTAATTGGCTCAACCCTGGTGCCACCTCGCATAGCTCACGAGTTGTGCCCCTTGTAATGAAAACGCGATATCCAATCAGATCATTGTCCTTATCTTGTACAGCTTCACAAAAATGATTAAGTTGATCAGATAACGAAAACATTCGTGATTTCATCCCTGACAGAGAAACATAGCAATTATTGAAACACCCCATGCAAAGTAACCTGCCTTGTCAAAGTTGACAAGGCAAGAGAAATAAGAAAGGGGCTGCCCTAAGCTATTATTATAATGACTTATATTTGGCAACTTGAGTCACCAGCAAGCAGCAAGCAGTAGCAGCAGCAGCAGCAATGGGCAACTATGTTGCCAGCAGCAAAATTCTAAATTTCTGCTGAAAAGCAGACATGAATTAAGTTAAGCCTAAAGGTTCGCATCCGCTGAGAAGCAGAGGGACTGAACAGATTCCCGCTGAAGAGCAGGGACCTGATAATTTTGATGATTACTTGGTGATTAAGTAAGTATTTACATTTGTAGCCAACAAGAACCACGCCCACCTATACCATTTATTGAATAAATAAGCAATATACATAGTTTGCTCTGTGCCATATATGTACACAAGACTGATTAGAGAGAATATGAATGTGGCAAGCTAGGGGTAGGGTGGGTGGGAGCCAAAAGTTGAGAACTGCTGTACAAAAACTGGGTACAGAAAAATTTGACAGAACTAACGGACAATGGTGATGATGCAAGAGAAAGTTTGATGACGTCATAGGAAGTAGAATTATAACGTAAGTGGCGGGAGATTGGAAGAGGAAATGATGTAACAGAGGTAATCAAAGAGGTGCATTATGGTTTCAGTAAACCCACTAAGTGAGAAGCACTAAATGAAATTATTGGGGTGTTTAAGAGATATGTTGGTGTATCAGTCGTGGATGTTGCTTTTGTGAAGCATTCTCTGACTGGACTATCGATATGTGTAATAGTCCAATCATATTTAGCACAGGAAAGTGGGCTTGACATGGCATGGGTCGAAACAAGACTTTGATAGAACACTTGTGGATGCTCTTGCCTCGGGAAGATGATCTGTCCTGAGATGCACTTCCTTTCCAAAGGAGCAGTATGGATGGCCCAGTCATCCAAAGTCATCTGTGCTTATAAGCATCCTTACCGAGTGCATGAGGCTTATGGTTGTGGTTTCGAAGTCATTTTTTACCTGGTTATGTTTTCAGGTTTATAAGCACTATACCTGTGGGTAAAATTTCACCAGGTTAAAGACCTGTATGACTGACCTGCTTTCCTCTCACGTCAAACTGAACCAACCAAAGTAATATAACTGAAATATTGTGCAAAGTGTTAAACCAAACTCACCGACTCATTTCAGAAGAGCAACTGCATGCGGATCAAGATTCTGGGGGACTGCTACTACTGCGTGTCTGGGATTCCCTCCGCAGACAAGGACAATGCTGCCAACTGTGTCCGCATGGGGCTCCGCATGATTGAAGCTATCAGGTCAGTAGAAAACTGCTAACAGAAGCTGTGCATGGAAGACACATAAAGCTTGTACATAATTTTTATATTTGACATTATTTTCATTTTAAGCATTGTTTTTGTATTGTACGTTATTTTTGTATACATTATTTTTGTATAGAATATTTTTGTATTATACATTATATGAAATAACTTTTTGATAATGAGATTCAGATATGTGTGGGGCGGTGGGGTAGCCTAGTGGTTGAAGCGTTCACTCATCACCCTGAAAGCCCATGTTTGATTCTCCACATTGGGTACAATGTGTGAAGCCCATTTCTGGTGTCCCTGATGTATTTTAAATAGCATCTTGAATATATATGATATATGGAGGAAATATACGTGAATCATTACGCAACGGGGTGACAATTCTTTTAGCTTTGCACATTATCGCTGAGACGGAACCCAGTCACAAAAATGACCACGAGAGGGGCACGAGTGGCCATTCGGCTTTTCCTGGAATAACACGGGTTGGGCACGAATGGGACAATGTACTAATGACAGTTATTTTCCACACAGGGAAGTGAGGGAGGCGACTGGTGTGAATGTAGACATGCGTATTGGAGTTCACACAGGCACGGTGCTGTGTGGAGTTCTGGGGCGGAGGAAGTGGCAGTATGACGTGTGGTCTGATGACGTCACCATCGCCAACCACATGGAGTCGTCCGGAGTGCCTGGGTGAGGAAACAAAGATGCAAACAACTGATGTTTAAAAAACACATACCATATTTGACATAATAAGCACCCCGCTCTAATAAGCGCCCATGGCGATATTTGCTAATATGTTGGCTAGTGAACAATTCCAATTCCTTCCTATTGATCAATGTACACAAGACTTATTTATTCGTGTATGGTACACACTCGTGTGTTATATGCACCCTTAATTATGGGTAATTAAATTCTTGAAAAATATATTTGTCGTGTATAATACACACAGACTTTATTTTTGTATCATTTCAGGCTGTCAGCATAAACCACGAAATTTATGATCTTTCAACTCTGTCGTTTTTCACCAAAATTTTATTTTTTAAAAAAGCTCCCTATTCCTTATTTTGAGAGCACCCTGGGTGCTTATTATGTCGAATACGGTAAATCAATACACATCACTTTTTCATATATTTTTTTCATATTTTGCAAAATTTTGGTAGCTGGGCTCATCATTTGACCAATAAAACATACAACCAACATTGATTAATGTACAGTAATCTACAGTTATAATGAACTCAAAGGGACCACTTATTTTAGATTGTTATAACCGTAGTTCATTATAAGCATTTCAATGTCCTATTTTCATTAATCTCATAAATGACATAAAATACTTAACAAGTAAATACATATCATAAATATATTATTAACACAGTTTCATTGACATACGGACACAAGTGTCACCTGCCATAGACTTGTCAAACCGGATCACCCATTTGCGGACGATTTTGGAGTTGAATTTGTAATCGACTCGAACATTTTAAAACACCCTGGTTTCGCAGATTCGGCCACTGTTTTACTTTTGTTAAGTGAGGGTGTAAATTGAGTTCATCGGATTCCTTCAATTATTTATACCGGTAGCCACTTTGAACAGCTGCGTGTGGCCGTGGATGTTTTGATAGGCAGATTGATGAGCAGACGCAGAGATTAATAATTTGTTGTTACCATAAATATTGACAATGACTGAGTACACAAGGGACCACAGAGTGATTTTGCTATTTCTGTTATTTCATTACAAGCGTGTCTGCTATCTCCAACAATTTTATTTGATAAAATATACAGCAAATGACAAGGGCCCTGTTCCACAAAGTGATCGTAGTGGTAAGACGATCGTAACTCCCATACATAGACTTATGACTGTCATAGCGCTACAAAACCTTTGTGGAATGGGTCCCAGGACCATAAAAACAGTTTGTTGTCAATTGATTTTCTGGACAAATTTTACCAAATTTGACATGAAACATTTTTCATTACTTTCAACTTCCTGTAAGATTTTCTTCAATATGTCCATGTTACCAAAGGGACATAAGATGTCATCAGCTTTTGTCTCGACTGTTGACATTCTCTCCCCCTACCCCCAGACGTGTTCACATCTCCCAGCAGACCCTCGACAGTCTTGGGGGACAGTATGAGGTGGAGCCTGGCAACGCCGATACTCGGAGTCGCTTCATCGCCGATAACAATATGAAGACCTTCCTTGTTGTGCCTTTCGAGAGGAGGGTGAGTGAGACATTCATTTATGACCTTTTATTTGCTAATTGGATATCCTTTCATCCTTTATCATCCTTTATCATCCTTTATCATCCTTTATCATCCAGGGTGCTGTATCTCCATTCTGTTTTGAAACAGGTCCAGCAATATCACGGCGGGGGACACCAGAAATGGGCCTACACATTGTACCCATGTGGGGAATAGAACCTGGGTCTTTGGCGTGATGAGGGAATGCTTTAACCACTTGGCTACCCCACTGCCGTCTTGCCAAAGACCCAGGTTTGATGCCCCAAATTGGTACATTGTGTGAAGCCCATTTCTGGAGTCCCCCTCTAGGATATGGCTAGAATATTGCCATATAACAGCAGAACAACCATACTGGCACTCAGTTGTTTGAATGAGGCCCAAAATGGAGCTATGGTAATCCAAAGCAAAGGGGTCCTGGGTATTGGGTCTTAATAGAATGGAGAAAAAATAACCTGTATTATTGAGGATGGTCTAGTTTTTAACCTTACTAAGTTGTTCTAGTTCTTCCATTTTTGTGTGTAATTCATAGGAATCATGTACCAAGCTAATATCATATTCAGCTTATGAAAGTGGTGCCCTGTGCCATTTAGACAGATTTTATTCATATTTTATTTTTAGTTTCCAGATTAAGAAAAAACCTCCTGGACAAATTCAGAATTGTTAATCAAACAGTTGTCTGAAAATGTTGCCATGTAAGCAGTGTTAAACAAGTTGTAAGCAGTGTTAAGCAGATTTTATACAGTGTTAAGCAAATTATTAGCAGGTTGTATACAGTGTTAAACAAGTTATAAGCAGATTGTAAGCAGTGTTAAGCAGGTTGTATACAGTGTTAAGCAAATTATTAGCATGTTGTACACAGTGTTAAACAAGTTATAAGCAGTTGTAAGCGGAGTTAAGCAGGTTGTATACAGTGTTAAGCAAATTAGCAGGTTGAACACAGTGTTAAACAAGTTATAAGCAGATTGTAAGCAGTGTTGGGCAGGTTGTATACAGTTTTAAACATGTCTTGATGATCATGCAGTAAGACAAAGTAATTGTGTGGTGAAATGTTCGTTTGGCCTGATTGCCTTTCAGATTGACTTGTTTTCCCACTTTTCAGCAGATCCTCAAGCTTTTTTTGATAAGATATCACCTAATGGATTCTATATATTTTGTCTCTGTGGGAATAAATGTTTATCAATATTTTAATTTTTCATATTTGTCATAAGTTAATTTGTGTTACCTCTTCCAGGTATAATTTTTGTATGACACAGGCAGACCTTGTGTGTTAGAAACAGTTTTGGCATCTGAAACATAAGTTTTGTTGTCTTTGAACCATGGTGACTATCGTTGACAGGCAGATGAGGAATTATGGGACAGAGAGAGTTTGGAGGATACCGTAAGACGGACAACTAACTCTTATCACTGCTTTTCTATATTGAACTGTAGCACACAGCACCATGTCACTCAAGCAGTTGCTCATATACACTTCAGTCAAATAGAGATAAAGTTTCACGTATGGTAATAGATCACGTCTGAATAATCACATTTTTCACTGCTGCAAACTAGTGGATGAACATCTATCCAGAGAGTGGGAGGTCGGTGGTTTGATCCCTTCGCTTCATACAAAAAGACTTTAAAAGATGGTACTTGTTGTTGCCCTGCCTGGCACTTAGCATTAAGGGCTAAAACAATGACTGGTCAATTTTGGAGTCAGTATACTGTGTCTGAGTGGGGTATTTATTTTAAACTGTGGCATGGTATCTCAGTGCAATAGCACCATAAAACCAGCATAAGTCCGGACTAGTACAAGCAGCCACACACACAAGTCCATGCACATTGCTACATGACGTTCAACCCCATTTCACTTCACCTTCATTGCTGTGAGTGAGTGAGTTTGGTTTTTCGCCACTTTTAGCAATATTCCAGCAATATCACGGCGGATGACTCAAATGGGATTCACACATTGTACCCATATCGGGAATCGAACCCGGGTCTTCGGCATGATGAGCAAAGGTTTTAACCACTAGGCTACCAGACCGCCCCTCATTGCTGTGAAGTTAGTCTGATTGATGTCTTGGTGTGCTATCTTTAGCATATAACACAAGGTGTATCTGATATCGATTAATGTCAGGATTTACAGTGACCTCCCATCACATTCTCATATCTAACTGTAAATAAATTAATTATCCTGTATGCAAGTCACTTCATGATTAATTCCTTACCTATCTCAGGACAAGATCAACCTGTTGAACAAAGTTTTCCTCATCGATATAAATGTGTGTTCATCAGTATGAAAAAAACTAAAATTATTCTAAAAATTATTTTCATGCTCCTTAAATTATGGAGAAGATAACAAGCTAGTTAAACAATTTTCCATGAAAACACATTATTCATTACTGAATTAACAAATTCAACAATAATAAGATTTGGCATCTTGAATGGTTATGTAACATGAATTTTTCATTTTCCAGCCAAGGAGACAGAAGCTGGCGAGGACAAGATTTGAACACACGATGCGAGCTTCATTAAAAGTCACCAAGTACTTAGAGACCTGGGGTATAGACAAACCCTTCGCCAACCTCCAGTCTACGTCCATGGTGTCTCGAGTCCTCAGTCTCACTGTAAGTACTGCACCTACATCTTCCAATGAATGTATAAGCAGCTGAGAGAAAAAAATATAGATCCATGTTTTATGTTGGTTATATATGAAGCAAACAAGAAATAGTTATTTGATGGTGATGGTGATGGTGATGGTGATGTATTTAATGTGGGTATCATAGTTGTGTTTTGGACCTGAAGTTTGCAGTGTTTTGGCGACTGTTTTCAGCCTAGTAATTTTGTGTGTGTACAAATCAAATTTTCAAGTCTATACTATCTTTTGCCTTGCAGTTAAGCTTAGTACATTGAAATGTATCGATTAAGATCAAACAGCAGAAGTTTAAAACTATTATTTTTTGCACCTTTGTAATATTAAAAAGCTAGAAATTTTATTTCATATAGAAGCATTAGATAACTATCTATTGTTCAATATTTGAGATAATAATTTATTTGTTATTTAATTTAAATTACAGTCAAACCCCATTATCTCAAACCTAACCAGAGATATCTGGATATTCAAGATAATGAGGCATGATAGAGATTGGTAAGGCGGTTGGGACCAGAGAATAGGTTCAAAATATCGGTACAATCGAGATAACGCTTTTCAAAATAACAAGGATTGAGCTCAATGGGTTTTACTGTTTCTTTTGATTATCGCACTGGTACTTTAGATTTAATGAACCAGTGATCTCATAAAACATTTATATCACGGCGTGTCAGTTTAATGTGGGAGGAAAGCCCCAAGTGATGCAGGTCTCAGACGTTTACCACTTAAGGTGAAACCCACAAGCACGGGTATGGTGCTGAAAAACCTAGAAACATAATCGGGGTGAACCGAGATCGAACCCACAATCATAGGTTTCTGGTGTGCCCTAAGGACGCAACTCTGCACAGCGAATCGCGGCGCCTTAGACGACTAGGCCACCCGTGCCCCCTGGAGATGGGGAGGGAGGGGTCAGTGAAATTAAGAGGAAAATGACACAGCTCTATTTTTTTTTTTCAAATGTTTTTTTGTGTTTTTTTAATAAATTGGAACATTATTTAGGGACTGGTCATTTATTATAGGGAGGGATGTGGGATTCATGACCAGACACCCCCAATAATAAACGACCATTCCCTAAACATCAAAGACCTGCTTCACTTTGGGCTTTCCTCCTATGATAAGCAGACACACCATCATATACCTGTTAAAAGCAGCGCTATAGCAATCTCACTCATTCTAATGATGAATATGTTTTATTAATAAATATTTGCCTTATTTCCAACAGAGTCTGGCCTTAGTGGATACAAATTTCATTATTAATTCAAGCGGACTGGATCAAAGGTGTGTCCTCGACAAGAAAATGTTATCATGTGGCATTGAATTCCCATAATTCAATAAATGTTACTATTATTAATCATTAATGAAATAACTACCCATAAAAAATATTCTCATTTATAATGAGTGTTTCATAATCATTTTGAAGATTACATTTCTTAAAATGTAAAAATAATTTTTAAAAATTTAATCTTGTGTACTGAGACAAATAATTTTCATCTGTGGGATACATGTCATATCTTGAAAACACATCAAGGGAGATAACTCTTGTATACAAGACAAAACAAAAGAATTTCTTTTTAGTTCTTTTGTCCCAATGTACATTTCATCTCTTGAAAACACATCAAGGGACATAACTCTGATCTTGTTCTGTTTGCAGCAGTCTGTTGTCAGGAGACATGTATCTACAACAGGAAGTGAAGGTGGAGCTGGGTAAACGCCTTGACCAACTCGGGGGTGGAAGGTCAGTGCCCAGTAGTACATCATACGTTAACCATTCTGACTGAAACAGAGCGTGTGTGTGTGGTTAATGTTTAACTGGTTCAACGGATGGTTTGTGCAGCAAACCTAGCACTTTTAGCCAACAGAAATTGGCCATAGGATATGGAACAGATCTGTACCATTTCTGATTATAGGTGCATGTGTCGCGTCCTTAATCACAAATATAAATAAACAAGGAGACATGTCCATACCTTGAATGTTTGATGCGTGTGATAAAATTTCTGCTGATGTTAATTTTGTCTATGTAGTCTGCTATTTGTTTTCATTCGATAAGAATATTTAACCTATGTATGTTGTGTTAAGTGTCATCCAATTGCAGCCAACAAGATATCAGCCTATTTCAGTCATGTTGTAGTGAAGTGAGCTCATGCAGGCATTTAATATTCTATGTGGGTTTGGGTGAGTTGGTGAGTGATTAAAATATTCCTTGTATGACCACTAGGTGTCTTCCGAACAACACCGACGTGAACAGGGTGATCCTGACGTTCAAGCAGCGGCAACAGGAACACAGTTACATGCACCAAGCTGACCTGATGTTCAAGTACCAGGTGGCCTGCTGTGCCATAATCTTCCTCTCTGTCATCATCATCCAAGCCATCATGCTGCCCAGGTACGTCCCCGACTTCCACATCCCCACCTACCACATCCCCGACTACCACATCCCCGACTAACTCAGCCCCACCTACCACATCCCCGACTACCACATCCCCACCTACCACATCCCCACTACCACATCCCCACTACCACATCCCCACCTACCACATCCCCACTACCACATCCCCACTACCACATCCCCGACTAACTCAGCCCCACCTACCACATCCCCACTACCACATCCCCACTACCACATCCCCACCAACATCCCCAAATACCACATCCCCACCTATCACATCCCCACCTACCACATCCCCACTACCACATCCCCACTACCACATCCCCACCTTCAACATCCCCAAATACCACATCCCCACCTATCACATCCCTACCTACCACATCCCCCTCCTACCACATCCCCATCTACCACATCCCCACCTACCACATCCCCACCTGCCACATCCCCACCTACCACATCCCCATCTACCACATCCCCACCTACCACATCCCCACCTACCACATCCCCACCTTCCACATCCCCATCTACCACATCCCCATCTTCCACATCCCCCACCTACCACATCCCCACCTACCACATCCCCCACCTACCACATCCCCACCTGCCACATCCCCACCTACCACATCCCCCACCTTCCACATCCCCACCTACCACTCCCCCACCTACCACATCCCCACCTACCACATCCCCACCTACCATATCCCCCACCTACCACATCCCCATCTACCACATCCCCACCTACCACATCCCCACCTACCACATCCCCCACCTACCACATCCCCACCTACCACATCCCCACCTTCCACATCCCCACCTACCACTCCCCCACCTACCACATCCCCACCTACCACTCCCCCACCTACCACATCCCCACCTACCACATCCCCACCTACCACATCCCCACCTTCCACATCCCCACCTACCACTCCCCCACCTTCCACATCCCCACCTACCACTCCTCCACCTACCACATCCCCACCTACCACATCCCCACCTACCACATCCCCAACTATCACATTCCCACCTACCACATCCCCCTCCTACCACATCCCCCTCCTACCACATCCCCATCTACCACATTCCCACTTACCACTTCCCCCACCTACCACATCCCCCTCCTACTACTTCCCCCACCTACCACATCCCCACTTACCACATCCCCACCTTCCACATCCCCTCCTACCACTTCCCCCACCTACCACATCCCCACCTACCACATCCCCCTCCTACCACTTCCCCCACCTTCCACATCCCCACCTACCACATCCCCACCTACCACTTCCCCCCCACCTACCACATCCCCACCTACCACATCCCCACCTACCACATCCCCACCTTCCACATCCCCACCTACCACTCCCCCACCTACCACATCCCCACCTACCACTCCCCCACCTACCACATCCCCACCTACCACATCCCCACCTACCACATCCCCACCTTCCACATCCCCACCTACCACTCCCCCACCTTCCACATCCCCACCTACCACTCCCCCACCTACCACATCCCCACCTACCACATCCCCAACTATCACATTCCCACCTACCACATCCCCCTCCTACCACTTCCCCCACCTACCACATCCCCCACCTACCACATCCCCACCTACCACATCCCCCTCCTACCACTTCCCCCACCTTCCACATCCCCACCTACCACATCCCCCACCTTCCACATCCCCTCCTACCACTTCCCCCACCTTCCACATCCCCACCTACCACAATCCCCACCTACCACTTCCCCCCCACCTACCACATCCCCACCTACCACTTCCCCCACCTACCACTTCCCCCACCTACCACATCCCCACCTATCACATCCCCACTTACCACATCCCCACCTTCCACATCCCCACCTTCCACAACCCCACTACCACATCCCCACCTACCACATCCCCCTCCTACCACTTCCCCCACCTACCACATCCCCACCTACCACTTCCCCCACCTGCCACATCCCCACCTACCACATCCCCCACCTTCCACATCCCCACCTTCCACAACCCCACTACCACATCCCAACCTTAATCTATACCACATCCCCATCTGTTCTTTTATATCAGACTGCCTCCATGGTCTAGTGATAGAGGGCGGTCGGGTAGCCTAGTGGTTAAAGCATTAGCTCGTCACGCCGAAGACCCGGGTTAGATTCCCGACATGGGTACAATGTGTGAAGCCCATTTCTGGTGTCCCCCGCCGTGATATTGCTGGAATATTGCTAAAAGCGGCGTAAAACCGTACTCACTCAAACTCTAGTGGTAGAGTGTCCATCGGGGTAGAGTGGAAGGAACTGCGTTTGAACCCGTACCAAAAGACGTTCAAAGATAGTACTTATTGTTACCCTGCCTGGCGCTCAGCATTAAGTGGCTAAAACAAGGACATAGTCAGTAAACTATGTCTGCGTGGGGTATTCATGTTAAACTGTGGCATGGTGTCTCAGAGGGCTAGCGCTATAAAACCAGCATTAGTCCAGACTAGTACAAGCGGCCAGTTTTCCTATATGAGCTACAGGAAAGTCTCTCGTTGTGGGCTGTGGGATTTTCACATCTCCAATCTGTTTCTTAATCACTTACCTCCAGTATTTTTTTTTTAGTCGAAAGTTAACTTTGAATAAGGATTCCACATAGAAAAAAAATACCTTGTTTTGGAAAACAAGATGGCGGCTCCCCCAAACACCACTGTTTTTTTTGTTTTTGATCTGGAATCCTTGCAGATCCCAATATATTCCAAAGTAAACATATCCATTTATACAATTCTGCTCTCTATTTTTCAGAGATATTCCGCTACTGGTAGTTGGAATCTTGGGGGTCGTGACCTTTGGGCTTATATCTGTGATACAATTTGCCGAAGTCTGCATTGTGAGTGTTCAGAATTTCACCTATCCTCATTTATCAAGTGTATTATATCTCTATTCTATTATTATGTATAAGATAGCTACGCAATAAATCGCAAAGAACAATGAAGAGCGTAGTGTGGTTTATGTATAGGAGAAACCATTTCGACGAGGGATTACCAGCGATTGTCAGTATGTCACCGAATGTCAGGGTGTACAATCGCTGGTAATCTCGAGGAGACATGGTTTGTTCAACTTATAAACCGACATCGCATAGACAACGTTTTTAATTAAATAACTGTAATAAAAACTCTTAAATGTATAACCTGTATCGGAGATGAAATATCGCCTGCAGCCGTGAACTCGGTTCAATGAAACCAGTTACCTCAGCATGTGGGTCTCGCAACGGTGCGAAATCTGCATGTGCGTCTCGCAATGGCACGAAATCTGCACGTGCGTCTTGTAGGCTGTTCGTAGTTTTTGTTCTATCAAGGGTTTACAATGATTGTAAGCCCCCCTGCGAGGTGTTACAATCGTTGTAATACCTCCAGCGAGGTGTTACCACAATTTCAAAAACTCCATATCGAGTTACACAAACAGCCAGTAGGTTTATATTTCACGATAAAACTTTGTTCTATCATGATGCGTGAGGAGATGGTCATGAATATGCATGAGGGTGTCTATTTTTAGATACGGACTACTGTGCATGATGTCATTTCTCGACATTCGAACATATGCTAGCATCTTGATGATGTCGTAATTGGGACAACGTTATGTTTGAGAGGGAAGTGTCTGGTGAGTTGTTCCCCATAGATGCTGCTGGACAAAGCAGATAAATGCTATGGCTGAATGATGGCATCCAAATGTGGGCGAGATGGGAGGCGTGGTATTGGTATTGGGAGAAAAGGTACTGATAATTGATGTGAAAATTGTGAGAATATCCAGGAAATACCAGACTTAACCCCATTTTCAAAAATGGACTTGTCCGACATTGCCGAAGTCAGATTGTATTCAGGGAGTCATCATTAATTAAATAGGGGTAAATATGTTGCACATAATGTTGATTTATAATGGGTCAAGGTTTATTTAGGAAGTAAACGACTCGTGGTCTTTGTTTATGGTACAATAAAACACTGCAAGAAGAATAAACCACTTGAGGCTGTGCCCCTCATGGTTTATTCTCCCTGCAGTGTTTTATTGTACCATAAACAAAGACCACTCATCATGTATTTCTTAAATAAATCCTGACCCATTGACACAACAATTTAAAAAAAATAGCTGCCAATCAAATTAGGATTGATGTCACTTGTCTGGTTCTCAAATAAAACGTGGACTGTTTATTTTAATTTTCATGTTACAAAAATCAGGTGTAATTGTCTGGACGCTTTGCTCATTCATACCAAGAATTTACATTGGCTGATTAGAAAGGTCTTCAGCAACCCATGCTTGCCGTAAAAGGGGACGATGCTTGTTGTAAGAGGCGACTAACGGGATTGGGTGGTCAGGCTAACTGACATGGTTGATGCATGTCATCATATCCCAATCACTTGGACACATGATGTCAATCACTGTATTGTCTGGTCCAGACTTGATTATTAACAGACCGCCATCATATAGCTGGAATATTGCTGAGTGTGTCATTAAACAAGAAACAAACAAACAAACAAACCTGACTTGACCTACTACAGACGGGTCCTCAGAGCTCCATGCAAAGAGGTATCAAACTGGAGTAAACAATCTGATTTTAATGAGATTGATATATTACTCTCCAGCTAAAAAAATTCCATTTGATATCGATCCCATGCTAGACCATCGATAGTTTTTAGAGGTGAAATGACAAAATATTGACAATAGTAAGCATACTGTTACCATGGTTACCATCAGTTTCTGTCCAAAATACCCCTTGTGATGAGTCATGTGTTGATTCTGAAAACATTCCTGACAGACATTGTCTTGTCTTTGAAAATCCTAAACCGGCAAATGTGGATTCTCTAATATCAGTATTGATTTTATTTCTGTTTGAACAGTCTTTTGGCAACAAGTTGGTCAGTGTGTTGGTCAAGTTCAGCCGATGCATCACCTATAGCACCTGTCTCCGTTTGGTCATTTCTGTCTGCTGTACCAGCCTCATCCTCTTTGCCTCCAGCATCAGTCTGGTGAGTACCTCGAGATCTCCCCCATCACCTGTCTGGACATCTTCCTGAGGCAAGGGAATTAACTGACTATAAAAGTACACATTCGTCACCACTCGCCCCTTTCCGTAACCTGCATGAAGACTCATCCCCCTATGGATGAATGTCATGTGAGAAATACGACAAACCAATCAGAATGCGCGTATGATTTCAAGTTCTTCGTCAAAGAATCCCTCAGAAATAATTTTTGATTTTACATATGTCTTGCATCTAAATATATACCAAAGACACAGTTAAATGTGTCAAACATAATGTATAATTCCGCACGTCCCGATGTGCTTTAAATTGCATCTGAAATGTATATAATATATGGGGAAAATGTGTGAACAATTACGCAACGAGTTGACAATTGTTTTAGATATGCACGTTTGCACTAAGACCGAACTCAGTCGCAAAAATGGCCACAAGAGGGGCACATGTTGCTATTCGGCTTGTCCTGGAATAACACTAATTGGTCACGAACGTAAAAGTCCAGTTTCCACCCTTGACTAATGAGTCTATGCATAGTCCAACCAAAATCGTTTAACAAAATTGACATCCATCATAAACTGCCATGCAGATTTAGGTCAATTTCTGGATTTGTAATGCATGTGTTCCGTCAACTTAGCGTCAATAGATATTTTCCAAATCTTTTCATGTTTTAATGAAGATGCTCACGTGATTTGATGCATTGCGCAATGTAAGACTCGTTTTATCACAATATAGATCTTGATTATCGATCAGATTGTCCTGACTCGGCGCCACCATTTTGTGTGAAGCAAACGCAAGCGATACGAGAGGTGGAATCTGATTGGTCCATTGGCCATAACTGTAAATAGCCACTGGTGGCGCTACTATAGAGCCCAGTAATTCCAGCCTCGTTCGGCAAGGGTGGAAACTGGACTTTTAAAGTCAGTTAACTCTCTTGCCTCGGGAAGATGTAGATGAATATATGATACATTACTAATTATTTACAATTTGTAATTTTGGCTTTCCTAATTTCTCACATTAGCTTTGAAGTATGTTCTGTTAGTCTGTCTCCTGGACGCAAGAGAAAAAATTAAAAAAGGAGTCCAACTCAAGTCTAGAATGATTTGGCAAGTCTAAATTGCTTCAGCTCTAGGATTAAGGATTGTTCTAGGCCCCATTTGGATTTTTTGTGTGTTTATTTTGTAGATATATGTTTTTTAAATGAGATAACCTTATTTCTGGGACTAATTTAAGTCTAATGTTCTGTATATTCTTCAGATTTCCTGCAATACAGAACTTCACATGTCGGAGTCGACAAACTCTTCCTCCATGGTGCCAATACTCGGTGAAAGCAGCTGTGACTATCCACTTGTAAGGATTTCTTTTAATCGTTGAAGGCATTGGGAGAGAATGGAAATGGTTTAACAATGCCTTTTGAAAAATTATTCCAGAAAGTTCATTTCCCATTGTGCTCATAGCATCATACCACTGTTTTGAATGTAGAAATAGTGGAGAGTATCTATGTTGATTGGAGTAACTTTGTTGTCTTCTAGTACTACATCCTGAGTTTTATGCTGGGGCTGACATCATGCAGTGTCTTCGTCCACCTCAGCTTCATCATCAAGCTAGCTGAGATGTCGGTGGCGCTAGTTGTCTACTTCCTCATTCTTCATCTTGGCAGACAAGACATCTTCATCAAGTTCAACAACTTGGTCAACAAAGATACACAGTAAGTGCATGTGTGATACTGATATCTATGTACACAGATCTTGTTAATGACTCGTGAAGATCCGGGGTAGAATAAGTCTTCAGCAACCCATGGTTGCCATAAAAGGCGACTATGCTTGTCCTAAGAGGCGACTAACAGGATCGGGTGGTCAGGCCCGCTGACTTGGTTGATGCATGTCATCGTATCCCAATTGCATGGATCGATCCTCATGATGTTGATCACTGTATTGTCTGGTCCAGACTCGATTATTAACAGACCGCCGTCATATGGCTGGAATATTGCTGAGTGCGGCATTAAACAAGAAACAGACAAACAAAAGATCCTGTTAATCCGGAAACCATGCTTCCTGGAAAGCTACTAGACTAACATCTAGTCTCTGAAATGAACATATCGTACAGAAAAAACAGTTGTTCAGTTATCTTAATAAAAAATATAATAAAAGGGAGCCCAGTGACTCTCTTCATTTTCAGAAATCTGCAGTAATCTAGACTTGCCAAACATTATAGACTTGCATGGGCTGTATTTGATATATATTTGTATCAGGGTCTGTAAGACAGACTAGAAAGCTACTTCTGTTATCCCCTTTGCAATCTGCATGTGTTAATAAAGAAATTTGATTTTCTTGTTTATTTCGTTTAGACATAGGATTTAACAATATAGATACTACTGAAAGTTACTTTCGTCCTTCAGTGCAAAAGTAAAACCCAGACAATTAAAGTGTGTATGATTTATTTATGGTTTTTATAAACATATCTTGATATTTTTGATAAAACATATATTTTAAGAGGTGTGTTCAGGATTTCTCTTCCAAATCTGACTTTCAACAGGAGATATTGCTTGGGTGACGTTAGGACGTTGCTGTGAAATTGCATCACAATGTTTTGCAGAACATGGTGATGTCATCAGTTACCATGACGTCACAAATGACATCACTAATCTCTGTGCCATTGAACCTGGATAGCTGTAATTTTTACATTTTACATAATGTATCGAAAAACGTTTTAGGTCTTCATTGTCATGAAAAGTTATTTTTTATTTTTTTTGCAATCATTTATTTCAGACCAAATGAAATGCAAGCAGATTTACGGCTTATGGCAACAGTCCATCTGGCTATCATGTTCATAGCTCTTCATGTACTGGACAGACAGGTAGGTCATTGTATATGATCAGTTTTGTTCCTCTGAAAAAATAGTTTTAGGAAAATCATTCTGAGAATTTGCGGGGACACGGGTGGCCCAGTCGTCTAAGGTGCCGCAATTTGCTGTGCAGAGTTGCGTCCCCTGGGCACGCCAGAAACCTATAATTGTGGGTTCGAATCCCGGTTCGCCCCGATTATGTTTCTAGGTTTGTCAGCACCATACCCGTGCTCGTGGGTTTCACCGAAGTGGTAAATGTCTGAGGCCTGCATCACTTTGGGCTTTCCTCCCACATTAAGCTGACAGGCCGCGATATAACTGGAATACTGTTTAAAGCGGCGTTAAATCAAACTCACTCACTCACTCACTGATAATTTGCATATTTCTTTTATATATTTTTAGATTGATAATTAATAGAAAACAATTTCTTTGGAAAAATATATATTTCATCTAGGGCTGGGATGGATAACTCAGGTACTCGGGTACTCGGGTCGGGTGGGTACTGAGTAGAACCCGGGTACCCACAGGACTACCCGGACCCGTGGTTAGTCATGTGATAAAACTCGCTTTAGCTCAGTGGTTTATGATATACTCCAAGTCGCTAATGTTCGCATTATTTCTTGACGATGCACACATTCCTTTTGACTTGTATATGTTTGCGTAAAGATAAAGCTTCAGTCAACGCATGATCTGATCATTTGATACATGTATCTGAATAGTTTTTGTCAGGGCTGCTGTAAAACGATTCCCAATCAGACATTTTGTCCACAACTCTTGTGACCTACAGCGGGTACGGGTAATTGGGGGTCGGGTACCCCGGTAGTAAATTTGGACTCGTCCCCCCTAATTTTATCTTTAAATGATAAAAGTTCAAAGATAAATTTAAACCTGCTAATGGTGTCAGTATGAGAAACTTAAGATGAGTAGGCTATTGATATGTTTCACATGTATAATCGGTTAAAAAAAAAGAGAATCTGGAACCAAATATACTTCTCAAAGGAGTTAAAGAATAGGACTTTTTCATATGATTTTAATACTAGTTGGTATTGCAACACAGCCTTCCAAATGTTTGTGTTCTTTAACTTGTTTTGAGTAGTATATACGATGAGAAACAGAATATTTTCTTTCTGGGTGTTTCGTTGTTGAATTACCCCATTACATTCTTGTGAAAGGTAGCACAGTGGTTAAGTGGTGTGTGAGTTGGGTCTAACGCCGCTTTTAAAAGTATTCCAGTTATATCACAGCATTAGACGACAGGGCCACCCGTGTGCCCCAGTGGTTAAGATATTCCTATGACACGAGAAAACCCTGAGTTTTATTCTGTTTCTGGGTAAATTGTGCAACAACTATTCTTGATGTCCCCTGCTGTGATATTACTGGAAAATTGTTATACGTGTCATAAAACCAAACACACTCCCTCATTCCAAGAAATATTACAGACAGAGTACACACAGCGAGTTGACTTTCTCTGGAAGACAAGAAAGGATCCTGATGAGGTCAAGGTCACAGCAGCTATCAACAAAATCATCCTTGAGAATATTTTACCTGCTCATGTGGCAGATTATTTTTTGAGGTCATCTCGAAAAAATGAGGTAAGGAATTTGAACAATCTCATTAAAATCAGACCTTAGTTCTCGCTACTGTTAAACAAAGATCTGAAGACATTCCAATAGGGGTCACGTCAGAACAACCTTTCATCCGACCAATCAGTGCGTCGCTTACCAGATTATGAAAGTGAAAGTCGGAATGTGATTTCTAGTCATGCAATCTCGGAAACTTTAACATGGTGTATTCGAACGATAGTAACAGTTTTAACGGCTGAATCCTTACAATGTAGACCATCTGTTAGCCATTCCAGAATGTTTTTTTGTTCAGGTATCAAATTTGTAATCGAGAATTTATCAAAATATATTTCAAGGCGTGGTCGCGAATTTGAAATTTTTGTCGTAAAGCACCAGAAAGCTGCCTTCTGATTGGTCATTCCATTGGTCGGTCAAAGTTCACGCAAGGTCGGCCTGACATGACCCGTAATGAGATGTCCTCAGATCTTTGTTTAGCGGAAGTGAGAATTAACAAACATCTGATTTTAATGAGATTGGGAATTTGAATATTGTTATATGGAATAAATTTGTTGTTAAATATTTCAGTATTTTTTACTCAATCCTTGACCTTTACTTGTTTCTGATACAGGCTAGCAATTGTAGCACTGCAGTTGTCGTTAGTCTATGTTATAGTATGGAGGTTAGGACAGTCAAAGTGTTACAATCACTTTGTGAAAGAGGCACAAACTGAGCCTACTTGAACAAAGTGATCTTAGTGCTATGACATCTTATGTCTATGTTAGAGTATGGGAGTTATGATGATCATAGCGCCACAATCACTTTGTGAAACGCGCCTCAGCTCAGGACACTTACACAAAGTGGTCTTAGTGCTTTGACTGTCTTAAGTCTTCATCAAAGCATTTGAGTTAAGATCATCATAGCGCTAAACTCGCTTTGTGCAAGTAGGCCCTGACCATGATATTTATTAACTGATGTTTCTCCTCTTCCTATTCCAGGACCTGTATCACAAGTACTACCCCAACGTCAGTGTCATGTTTGCTTCTATACCCAACTTCAAAGACTTCTACCAACAAAATGCTGCCAACAGACATGGCCTCGAGTGTATACGAGTGCTCAACGAAATTATCTCCGATTTTGACACTGTAAGACTTTACTTTGAAATCAGGTGTACACGAGGGAGTGACATTGACTTAAGTAACAGTGACTTGCAAATACTTTTGAAGGCTGTTCAACCAATCTTTCTTTATGCAACGACCAATCAGAATAAAGCAATATTTCACGAATAGGATTTATAGCTTAAGTAAAATCAGTATACCTGTTCTAAGTTGGATACAATAAAATAGTTGTTTATGTAGTTATTGGGCTTATGTCTGTCTGTCTGTGTTAGGAATCCATGCTAAAATTCTGAGAACAGTCAGGGATTTTTTACTCACTGAGTGTTGATTCAATTCTGTATGAAATAATGTCAATAAGGTAAGTTAAGTAACTGTTTGACGTGTCATTAAAAAGACACGTTTTTTTATTTACCCAAATGAGAATAATTTGAGAGATAACGGTTTTTAATATACCACATACTATAAAACATTATTTTGGCTTCAAACAACCCTTCAGTTAATGGTTTGGTGGAAACAAATTATTGAAAAATCTGATATATACTGTATGTTTCCAGAAATATAATTCTTCATTTTTAATATTCTTAAACTCCTTGCAGCTCTTGACCCAGTCAAGGTTTCACTGTGTGGAGAAGATAAAGACAATCGGCAGCACATATATGGCAGCCACAGGGCTTCAACCTGGGATGGAAGATAAAGAGGTGAGGCACCATCATGTCGAGGGAATATCGATAGTAGCGGATGACCTCGCCTAGATGAACACTACCAAGCTGACTGTCGTTCATTTCTCGATGAACGTCAGTATGTCACGTGATTACATTGTCAATCCAGCGGAGACATACAGAACTACTTTAGGGGAATTCTTCAATGTCTAAAAATAATGTCAAATGGGGACGGTATCATCATACAATTCAGGCTATGAATGATGCAGGCTTTGAAGCCAGACAGATCCTTGTGTAATAGGAACGGCTGTCACAATGTATCATGCTTTGCATTGTGTTCGTCATTCTTAACCTACAGCCGACCTATTTCCCAGTTCTTTTGGGATGTAGAGGAGTGATTAGAAAAATAAATAAACAAAGTCAGAGTAACAAAATATATAGTTTATTCAATAAATCAAGGAAACTCAAATTATAAACCTAACCCCCACCCTCAAAATCCTAACAATACCCAACATGCCGTTTTGACTACTTTTCTACCTAGCCAGTTTGCCCACTCATGGGCGGATACAGAGGGGGGGTATGGGGGTGCGCACCCCCCCTTTTTATTTCGAAAAATATCTTTTTTTTTCTGTATAAATTACCACCAAAGACAACAAATAGATCTTAATTGTGCACCCCCCCCCCCCCCCCCCCCTTTTCAAAAAAGCTTTATCCGCCCATGCTGCTATGCACTGCACTTCCGTAAAATGTCACCCGCCCCGCCCACTATCTTACGGGTTTCCCAAAGAGTCTTAACTCTACCAAATTCCTCTCATATTTTATTAAAGAAGATTTGGACATAGATCCCTCACAGATCTACTGGGAACTAACTCCGTCATGGAGTTAAGAGTGGTGCGGTCAGTGGTGTCGGTTCATCAAAATGAAGCATCTATTCGAAGTTACAATAGAGAATGCTCTACTTACCAAAAGACATCACTCAGCTTCACACTGTTGTGTATGCCAATATGCATCGGGAATTCAAACCATGCCGCCTCAAGCGGTAACCCCCGTCATCAGCAGCTCATCTAGCCTTAGTATGACTTAAACACACATCAAGGATTCACAGAATGTTTAAATGAATCCATTTTTAGAATCAATGTCTGAAAGTATATCTCCCCTTCAAAGTATACCTGGGTAGATTTCTCTTTCTCAGAATCAACACCAGGGTATACTCTGGGAGTTCCAGGGATTCTGGGAGGTCCCAGAATCTATACTGGTATACTCTGAAGGGGGGTCGATTTGGGCAGCTTACACCAGGTCTTGATTTCTTTCCAGTTCTTGCTTTACTCGGTGCACCTTCTATTTCTAATGAATGACATTGCAGTAGCCGCCATTTTAAGCCAATGGTTGGTTGGTTGGTTGGTTTGTTGTTTAACGCCGCACTCAGCAATATTCCAGCTATGTGACGGCGGTCTGTAAATAATCGAGTCTGGCCCAGACAATCCAGTGATTAATATCATGAGCATCGATCCATGCAATTGGGATACGATGACAGATATCAACCAAGTCAGCGAGCCTGACCACCTGATCCCGTTAGTCACCTTTTACCACAAGCATAGTCACCTTTTACGGCAAGCATGGGTTGCTGAAGACCTATTCTACCCCGGAATCTTCACGGGTCTTTAAATGAAGTGTTTGGGACGGATCACGTCACGACAAAAGCAACTCTCCCCGTTAATCCTGATCACTAGATCCAATTTTGTTGAAAGCAGAAGAGTGCTTGTGACCTTTTGATTCCCCATGGAAACGGTTTAATGAGAGTGAAGAATGTATTTAATAATGTTTATAAAATTATTGTATCTTCAAATGAGTTAGTTGAGAAGACAATAAGATAACTCATATTTTTTCTGTTTACTCAATTATTTTTGTGTGTTTCAGGATTCAGTGGAGAATGAAGCAAACATTGTGAAGATGACAGACTTCGCGCTTTCAATGATAGAAAAGCTAGACAACTTCAATCAGCATTCTTTTAACCAGTTCAAACTCAGGATAGGTGAGTCTCATCACATATATTTTTATATAAACCACAATGGATCGTGAACATCTTGTCACAATGGCAACTCTAAAACAGTTTCCAAGGTTGAATTCATACACATTTATGAGCCTTTTTCCATGTCATTTTATCCATGTTTGTTTACAACATCCAGGGGCAGATAACTCTAATCATTTCCTGTCAAAATCTGACCATTACAGCACCGTAGACCTACATCTAGTGTCTGACATTAAAATATTTTACAGAAAAAAATGTTGTTGAATTAAAAAATTCTCATAATACAATATAATAAAAATAGCCCAGAGGCTCTCTTAATTTGAAGCTGCAGTAATCTAGACTTGCCAACTATTATAGACTTGCATGGGCTGTATTGGACATATTTTTATCAGGGTCTTTATGACAGACTACACTCAACATTTTGCAACTGTTACAGTCATTTATTGTGATTGACAATCACTACAAATAGCCTTACAATCTCTACTTCCACATGATAAACTATAAGAAGTAAATCATTCATATAAATGCAGAGATAATTTTTTGTGGCAATCTGAAGAGACAAAGTGTTTGTTTGTATCTCCCCCAGGTTTAAATGATGGCCCTGTCATAGCGGGAGTCATCGGTGCTCGTAAGCCTCAGTATGATATCTGGGGTGACACTGTCAATGTAGCTAGTCGTATGGACAGTAGCAGCGAACAGGGGAAAATACATGTAAGTATACAACTTTTGACAGTGGTGGTCATACCAGACCAAGATGCACCTTTGCCTTACAGTTCAACCTATCCCAGAAAACATACTGTATTTATTTAAATGTAAGCCTGTTTCTGTGTCTTTTTTGTTTCCGTATTCGACGTAATATGCTCCCCGCTCTAATAAGCGCCCATAGCGATATTTGTGAATATATTGGCTAGTGAACAATCCCAATTAGCACCCCTTCCGATTGATCAATGTTCACAAGACTTATTTTCACGTATGATATGCACTCGTGTGTTATATGCAACCTTAATTAATTTAATTCTGGAAAATATATCTATTGTACATGAACACATAATTTATCTTTCAACTCTGGTTTTTTTCACCAAAATAATGTTTTAATAAGAGCCCCTATTTCTAATTTTGAGAGCGCCCTGGGCGCTTATTACGTCGAATACAGTATTTACTTTTTCTGGAGAATTTAGAAAAATAATACAAGTCACTTTATCCTAGACTAATATTCAATATGTTCTATGTCAGGATGGACCTGTTTTAGAACTTGGCTAACAAATACGCCGACTCCTTAAAATTTAGATGTGAAAATATTTTTAAAATGAAAAGCAGAGGTATTTTTTATTCTGCAGAAATGAAGTCATTTACCCTTGTTTTCAGTTCATATATTATTTAGAATACTATTATTAAAACCTGTGTTATAAAGCAGTCAATATTACCTTTCTTAAAGTTTGGCTCCATATTTGCATGGATGAAAGTTATTCTCAGGATTGTTTCTTGATTCATTTCAGATGGCAGAAAAGACAGCCCAAGTTTTAATTGAGAAAGGATACGAACATGAATATCGTGGATTAACAAGTTTGAAAGGCAAGGAGCCAATGAAAACCTATTTTATACTTCCTCATTCTGTAGTGACACACTTATAGGAATAAAGCACCACTGTTGCTACACTGTTATCAATATTCTCATCCTCGCTTCCATTCCAACACAACAGACCACTCCTTATCGAATACACAGGCCTGTTGGTGATGCTTGTGGAGATCCTGATCATCAGGACATCAGACCACTCCTTACACTACAGACAGGACTGTTGATGATGCTTGTGGAGATCCTGATCATAAGGACAACAGACCACTCCTTACACTACAGACAGGCCTGATGTTTATGCTTGGGGAGTTCCTGATAATAAGGACAACAATCTGCTCCTTATGCTACAGACAGGTCTGATGTTGATGCTTGGGGAGATCCTGATCTGAAAGGACAACAGACCACTCCTTATATTACAGACAGGCCTGCTGGTGATGCTTGTGCAGCTCCTGATCTGAACGGACAACAGACCACTCCTTGTATTACAGACATGCATACTGGTGATGTTTGTGCAGCTCCTGATCTGAAAGGACAACAGACCACTCCTTATATTACAGACATGCATACTGGTGATGTTTGTGCAGCTCCTGATCTGAAAGGACAACAGACCACTCCTTATATTACAGACATGCATACTGGTGATGTTTGTGCAGCTCCTGATCTGAAAGGACAACAGACCACTCCTTATACTACAGACATGCATACTGGTGATGCTTGTGCAGCTCCTGATCTGAAAGGACATCAGACCACTCCTTATATTACAGACATGCATACTGGTGATGCTTGTGCAGCTCCTGATCTGAAAGGACAACAGAACACTCCTTGTATTACAGACATGCATACTGGTGATGCTTGTGCAGCTCCTGATCTGAAAGGACAACAGACCACTCCTTATATTACAGACATGCATACTGGTGATGCTTGTGCAGCTCCTGATCTGAAAGGACAACAGAACACTCCTTGTATTACAGACAGGCCTGCTGGTGCTGGAGCTGGCAGAACACAAAACAGCATTTGTGTCAAAGCAATCCATGAAGCTGGCTTCAGGGCCATTAAGATGAATTCTCAGGACAGATCAATACTGAAGCTTAAGGAACTGTTGTGAATGTTCATAGGAGCATTGACTGACGATCATGTGTAAAACTTTCTGGAATGGCAATCCTTGTACAAGCAATCAAGGAAGCTCAGATGAGATCATGGATTGCATGTGATGAAAATACAGCCCATTGTAATGAAACCTTCAAATCAGGGAAGAGATTTCTAGTAAATACAGTGAATATAAATCACCCTCTGAGAATGTAAGAGAGGTACAGAAGCTGAGAGATCTTAATGAAGATGAGGCTCCACCATTCTATCAGTGGATACATTGCCATAACTACCTTATTATGTCCTGAAGATGAGTTTTGATAGTGCCATTTGACTTGCTATGAGAATGTGAATTCTAAAGGATTCCTGTGTTACTTTTGGATAGACTTCATAGACTTGAGTTCCAAGACAAATCTGCAGAAAGATCACAAAGATTCCCATTGTTACAAATGGAAGGACACACGGTTTCAGATACAATCTGCATGTAACAGTAAAACAACCAGTCATGTTTGTTCATTCTTGATTTCTTACCAGAACCAAGGCCACAGTCTGTTATTAGATTGTCATCCATTCTACAGTCAAACACCGTTGTGTTGAAGTTGAAGGGAGCCATGTAAATAATTTGAGTTTTCCGAGGTTTGACGCAACCGAAAATGATGAAAAAAGAAGGAATTCACAGGGGCAAGCTTTTACTTTGAGATAACTATAAGTTCCCCACATCAAATTTGACACAACAGTGTTTGACTGAATTTATAAGTGAGTGAGATGGAAGACATTTCCTTTTTCTTAAATTGGCCATGTCATCAAATTTTCCGACAAAAACACATTGCAGGCCACAGAAAGAGTCAGGTGGTAATAGAGGTCTATTTAGGTCCAATAAGGCTTTGAAATAAAGGTTGTTTTTTTAAATATGGAAATCCAATACTTAATTTACCGTGATCTAACCGATGTGTGATATGTTGGAACTGAAGGACTGAATCAATGTATGAGGATGTAATGCAACAGTACCTTGGCATCAGCAGAACCAAACATGGTTCTGTGCAAGATGGATATTGATATGGATATGTACTTCTCATCAGCAGTGTTCTGGCTGTGGTCATGTATTATAGATGTGGTGATACTACTTGAGCGCACATCCATGATGTGATTTATTGTCTGTGGTGTCCTTGTCACCTTGAAAAAACTTAATCACCTTCTTTTGTCAAGCCCAAGATGCAAGGATTTCATTGTTGGTCTGAGTTTCATAACATTTCTTATTGCAACTGCACTGGATGACCAATCAATTTGGAATGGAAGGACTACAGAGGACAAGCATGTCATGGTGTGTGAACTGTGCCAGATGGAATGGAAGGACTACAGAGGAGAAGCATGTCATGGTGTGTGAACTTTACCAGATGTAATGGAAGGTCTACAGAGGACAAGCATGTCATGGTGTGTGAACTGTGACAGATGTAATGGAAGGTCTACAGGGGACAAGCATGTCATGGTGTGTGAACTGTACCAGATGGAATGGAAGGTCTACAGAGGACAAGCATGTCATGGTGTGTGAACTGTACCAGATGGAATAGAAGGTCTACAGAGGACAAGCATGTCATGGTGTGTGAACTGTGACAGATGTAATGGAAGGTCTACAGAGGACAAGCATGTCATGGTGTGTGAACTGTACCAGATGGAATGGAAGGTCTACAGAGGACAAGCATATCATGGTGTGTGAACTGTACCAGATGTAATGGAAGGTCTACAGAGGACAAGCATGTCATGGTGTGTGAACTGTACCAGATGTAATGGAAGGTCTACAGAGGACAAGCATGTCATGGTGTGTGAACTGTACCAGATGGAATGGAAGGTCTACAGAGGACAAGCATGTCATGGTGTGTGAACTGTACCAGATGGAATAGAAGGCCTACAGAGGACAAACATGTCATGGTGTGTGAACTGTACCAGATGGAATAGAAGGCCTACAGAGGACAAGCATGTCATGGTGTGTGAACTGTACCAGATGGAATGGAAGGTCTACAGAGGACAAGCATGTCATGGTGTGTGAACTGTACCAGATGGAATAGAAGGTCTACAGAGGACAAGCATGTCATGGTGTGTGAACTGTACCAGATGGAATGGAAGGTCTACAGAGGACAAGCATATCATGGTGTGTGAACTGTGACAGATGGAATGGAAGGTCTACAGAGGACAAGCATGTCATGGTGTGTGAACTGTACCAGATGTAATGGAAGGTCTACAGAGGACAAGCATGTCATGGTGTGTGAACTGTGACAGATGTAATGGAAGGTCTACAGGGGACAAGCATGTCATGGTGTGTGAACTGTACCAGATGTAATGGAAGGTCTACAGAGGACAAGCATGTCATGGTGTGTGAACTGTGCCAGATGGAATGGAAGGACTACAGAGGAGAAGCATGTCATGGTGTGTGAACTTTACCAGATGTAATGGAAGGTCTACAGAGGACAAGCATGTCATGGTGTGTGAACTGTGACAGATGTAATGGAAGGTCTACAGGGGACAAGCATGTCATGGTGTGTGAACTGTACCAGATGGAATGGAAGGTCTACAGAGGACAAGCATGTCATGGTGTGTGAACTGTACCAGATAGAATAGAAGGACTACAGGGGACAAGCATATCATGGTGTGTGAACTGTACCAGATGTAATGGAAGGTCTACAGAGGACAAGCATATCATGGTGTGTGAACTGTGCCAGATGTAATGGAAGGTCTACAGAGGACAAGCATGCCATGGTGTGTGAACTGTACCAGATGGAATGGAAAGTCTAGAGAGGACAGGCATATCATGGTGTGTGAACTGTATCAGATGGAATAGAAGGTCTACAGAGGACAAGCATATCATGGTGTGTGAACTGTACCAGATGGAATAGAAGGTCTACAGAGGACAAGCATGTCATGGTGTGTGAACTGTGACAGATGTAATGGAAGGTCTACAGAGGACAAGCATGTCATGGTGTGTGAACTGTACCAGATGGAATGGAAGGTCTACAGAGGACAAGCATGTCATGGTGTGTGAACTGTGACAGATGGAATGGAAGGTCTACAGAGGACAAGCATGTCATGGTGTGTGAACTGTACCAGATGTAATGGAAGGTCTACAGAGGACAAGCATATCATGGTGTGTGAACTGTACCAGATGGAATAGAAGGACTACAGAGGACAAGCATGTCATGGTGTGTGAACTGTACCAGATGGAATGGAAGGTCTACAGAGGACAAGCATGTCATGGTGTGTGAACTGTACCAGATGGAATAGAAGGACTACAGAGGACAAGCATGTCATGGTGTGTGAACTGTACCAGATGTAATGGAAGGTCTACAGAGGACAAGCATATCATGGTGTGTGAACTGTACCAGATGGAATAGAAGGACTACAGGGGACAAGCATGTCATGGTGTGTGAACTGTACCAGATGGAATGGAAGGACTACAGGGGACAAGCATATCATGGTGTGTGAACTGTACCAGATGGAATGGAAGGTCTACAGAGGACAAGCATGTCATGGTGTGTGAACTGTACCAGATGGAATGGAAGGACTACAGAGGATAAGCATATCATGGTGTGTGAACTGTACCAGATGGAATGGAAGGACTACAGAGGACAAGCATATCATGGTGTGTGAACTGTACCAGATGGAATGGAAGGACTACAGGGGACAAGCATGTCATGGTGTGTGAACTGTACCAGATGGAATGGAAGGACTACAGAGGACAAGCATGTCATGGTGTGTGAACTGTACCAGATGGAATAGAAGGACTGCAGGTTTAAGGTCATCAAACATATTATGTGTTACAAAGGACTTCCCTTTTGTGCACAGAAGACTCATAATTACTCAAATATATTTTTGTTGACAAACATGGCACACTTAACCACATTTATCCATGTGAAATATTTATTGGTTGATCCTCAAGCTAGAGAAAATGTCCACAACTGCATAATCTGTGTATGGTGACTTTCGTCCATTTGAACACATAGGCTCCATGCAAGCAGGCTTCTGAACATAATTTGTGAGCAGAAATCCACCTGAGTAACTTCATTTATGTATACAGGTAACTTGGTGCAACAAACTCAAGGGATAATTCATCAGAAGCATAACCAACTACTTAGAATATATAGGCTTGACTTGACAAGATATCTCACTTACAGATTACTCCAGGAGGAACTTCACAAGCCAGAGGTCTTTATTCATATGTATCTATTTCAAAAGGCTTTGGAAGAAGATGGTATATATGAAGATAGAAGGCATTGTTCAAGATACAATGTAACTATATATAGAAAATTATAACTGGAGTGTGTGTTGCACTGCAGGAAGAGAAACATTGGAGGTGATGCATCACAAATAGGTTCACAGGACCTTGTCAACAGGTTCACACGACCTTGTCAACAGTTTCACACGACCTTGTTAATAGGTTCTCACGACCTTGTTAATAGGTTCACATGACCTTGTTAACAGTTTCGCATGACCTTGTTAATCTTAGTGCCAAACTGAAGCCCTGTGTCACATGTGGAACACAAGAATCAAGAGGCTTCTGATCCATGAATGTGCAGCCCGTGTTAATCATATACCTCTCAGTTTCTGGACTGGAGGGATACTGTGATAGCTGTGTAATACATGTCTTCTATGTGTGTGATGGTGTCTGTCAAGGTGTGACAGTGACAGTTGGGTTTAATGCTGCTTTGAACAGTATTTATGTTATATCATGGCATGTAAGCTTAATGTGGAAGGAAATCTAAACTGATTGTTAATTATTGGCAAATATCTGGGAATATTTCAGGCTACCGTATTCGACGTAATAAGCACCCCCTCTAAGTGCCCATGGCGATATTTGCTAATATATTGGGTAGTGAACAATCTCAATTGGCACCCATTCCGATTGATCAGTGTACACAAGACTTATTTATTCATGTATAATACGCACTCGTGTGTTATATGCACCCTTAAGTATGACCATTTAAATTCTGGAAAATATATCTGACACGTAGAATATACACAGACTTTTCTTTTGTATCAGCTTATACCACGAAATTTACGATCTTTCAACTCAAAATTATATTCTAATAAGAGCTCTTGAGTTGAAAGATCGTAAATTTCGTGGTTTAAGCTGATACAAAAGAAAAGTCTGTGCATATTCTACGCGTCAGATATATTTTCCAGAATTTAATTCTAATTTCTAATTTTGAGAGTGCCCTGGGCACTTATTACATCAAATACGGTATATATTGTGAAACGTATTGGCCTAATAGTGATCCAACACCAACATATTTGGTTGTTTGGCTCACAGATTCACAGTAGGCTGAAAAAGGTAAAGAAATAACAGTTCCAATTTCAGATGGTGGAATTCAGGCAATGGTTGTGTGGATATGACGAAGTGAGTTACCTCCCTTCCATAATAGACACCGATCTGTCCTGAATTGTTTTGAAGTTTTTATGATTCATTTTCAACAGGTATTAACAAAACAGATGATTTTCTTTTACTGTTTACATATTACTGGTCACCAACATAAAAAAACACAACACTGCTTTTAATTTTGTGGTCACATTTTTGGGGGAGTTAAAAGCTTAAAAAACTGGCCTTATTTTTAAAAAAAGAACATTGGAATTTGTGAAAGTTCTGTCTCATATCCTTCTTCAACTGTTGTTATTCGTTGCCTTGTATCATCACATAATTATACACCATGAAACACCTAGCAATACGCACACTGCATTTCACAATCAGTGTTATTGTGAGGGGAACAAAACGGCGAAATGTATCGGAGAAATATGTGTGTATGATGTACAGTTTTTACAGACTGAATAAAATACCATTTCTTATGTTACCATGGTTATGAATTTTCTAGAAGCAGAGTGAGTGAGTAAAGGGAGGCTGCCTCTGTATCAGCAGCATTTTCACAGCTAAGCCCATCATCGGCACTTCATGGATGTTTGTTTGTTTGTTTGTTTGTTGTTTAATGCCGTACTCTGCAATTCTCCGGCTATATGATGGCAGTCTGTAAATAATCAAGTCTGGACCAAACAATCCAGTGATTGATATCATGAGCATCTATCCACACAATTGGGATACGATGACATGCATCAACCAAGTCAGGAAGCCTGACCACCCGATCCCGTTAGTCGCCTTATACGACAAGCATAGTCGCCTTTTACGGCAAGCATGGGTTGCTGAAGACCTATTCTACCCCGGGATCTTCACAGGTCTGTATCAGCAGCATTTTCACAGCTAAGCCCATCATCGGCACTTCATGGATGTTTGTTTGTTTGTTTGTTTGTTTGTTGTTTATCGTCCAGTCAGCAATTTTACAGCTATATGACAGTTGTCTGTAAATAATCAAGTCTGGACCAGACAATCCAGTGATTGATATCATGAAAATCAATCCATTTTGGATACGATGACATGCATCAACCAAGTCAGCGAGTCTGACAACCTGATCCCGCTTGTTGCCTCTTACAAACAGTCGCCTTTTACAACAAGCATGGGTTGCTTAAGACCTATTCTAACCCGGATCTTCATGGGTCATGATAAATACTGCCGATATGCGATGTAGTGATGAGTTAAGTCAGGCAATGAAACAAGACCATGTATACTACTCCACATCTGCTTAGGACCACAACTTTGACTGAAGATGACAATTTGGGTCCTTAGCAAATGTTGATCAGTATATAACTCACAGGGTGAAGATCCGGGTTAGAGTAGGTCTGCAGCAACCCATGCTTGTCGTAAAGGGACTAATGGGATCGGGTGGTCAGGTTCGCTGACTTGGTTGATTGTGTACATTGATGCTCATGATGTTAGTCATAGGACTGTCTTGTCCAGACCACAGTCACATAGCTGGAATTTTGCTTTGTGCTGCATTAAACAACAAACAAACAAACAAAACAAACATGCACAGACATGGTGTGCACTCTTCCATTGCTTAACGCCGCACTCAGCAATATTCCAGCTATATGACAGCGGTCTGTCAATAATCAAGTCTGGACCAGACAATAAATATATACACTGAAATGTTATGGTGCGTGCATTAGTGTGTGCGTGCATGCATCACCTTGAACACTTGCATCCGGATAAAAGAGTTTGCACTGTACACAACAATGTCTCATTCTGTTGAGAAGCATCACAATTACCACTATTAATATAGAAAAATATCTTATAAAATAACAAACAAAATGTCTTTTTACAATATAAATTTTATTGGTAAAATGATATAACAAATGTACATTGACTCTAAATTCATAAAAATAGAGCCATAAGACTTTGAAGCCCACCTTACATACGAAGAGTGAGTGAGTGAGTTGGGTTTAACGCCGCTTTTAACAGTATTCCAG
The DNA here is from genome assembly GCF_022045235.1 of Haliotis cracherodii. NCBI lineage: Eukaryota > Metazoa > Mollusca > Gastropoda > Lepetellida > Haliotidae > Haliotis > Haliotis cracherodii. The sequence goes on along the minus strand of NW_027266265.1, from coordinate 8,917,852 downwards.
TTATATCACGGCGTGTCAGCTTAATGTGGGAGGAAAGCCCCGAGTGATGCAGGTCTCAGAAGTTTACCACTTAAGGTGAAACCCACGAGCAAGGGTATGGTGCTGACAAACCTAGAAACATAATCGGGGCGAACCAGGATTCGAACCCACAATCATAGGATTCTGGCGTGCCCAAGGTTCGCAACTCTGCACAGGGAATCGCGACGCCTTAGACGACTGGGCCACCCGTGTCCCCTACATACGAAGCAGTGAAGGCAGCCATGTTTACAAACGGATCAGAATCATTGGAAAAGTTTTGGACACTTTCAGATCCACAGGCAGTGTCGATTCAGATGAGATTCCATAGAAAAATGGATGGATGGACGGATGCTTGGACAACCTGATGACGGACAATTCGCCATGGCAAAAGCCCACTTGACTTTCGAATGAGGCCATATTCCTAAATGTTCATTTCTTCTTTGACACGAGTACAGCTTGCTCTGGATGAGGGTAGGGGACACCAAACTTGTGACACAGTTTCTGGAGAGCCTTCTCATACTCCTTGTTGAGTTGGGCTGACTGCTGAAACCCAAACTTGATGTCCTCGATCTCGTCGAAGAAACTCTGTAAAATAACATAAGGAAATCATGATATATGTTTTACAATCTCATTATAATCAGATCAATAACTCCGATTCAATACCTGCAGATCAGAGAACCCCTCTGTAGGACACAGTATTGTTCTGTCCTTGCTGCAAAACATACAATTTTATTCTTTTAAAGGGGGAGCCGGATAATTCATATTTTTGTACCACACACACAACCAAGTCAGCAAGCCTGACCACTCGATCCCGTTAGTCGCCTTTTACAACAAGCATGGGTTTCTGAAGACCTATTCTACCCTCGAATTTTCACGGGTCAAAGGACTAAGTATATATACTTCGAAATGTTATGGTCCTCGTGAGAAAGAAAGTTGACATCCAAACATTCTCTTCCTTATGAAACTTGTTGTTAACCTGCCTTATCCCCAGCATTAGGGAGATTAAAGAAGAACTGTGAAGAACGGAGTATATACTCTGAAACTTTGCGTTCCTCATAATAAAGAAGTCGACATCCATAATTTCTCTTCTTTATTAAACTTGTTGTTACCCTGCCTGATGCCCTGCATTAAGGAGATTAAACTAAAACTGAGCAGAACACCCACACACACACACTTGAATAAAACCCAATTTTTCCTCACTTCTTCTGGGCCAGGCAAATCAGTGGCTGATATCATGAGCAAAGATTCACGCCATCAGGCAATACATTTTCAGACAGGTCACACACTCTACCACATGATCCTCATTTAAGTTGCCGACCACAAGTATTGCCCCAGATTCCCTACTTGTTTGTTTGTTTGTTTGCTTAACTAAGCAACATTCCATCAATATGACTGCAACCTGTAAATAATCAATTCTACAATTCTCATCGAACAAGTCACCAAGTCTGACCACCCTATACATTTAGTCACCTCTCCTGACCAACATATTCTAGGGATATCTACCATTGATATTTGTTATAACACAGTTATCTCCCCTGACAAGAAAGGAATCCAGACACACCTCGTCCAGACCATCCAGCTCTTCTCGAAGTTTCTTGTTCTCTCTCTTCAGTTTGTTCCTCTCTCTGACAATGTCTCGCAGTTCAGAGTCTGCAGGAAAATGGATAAAAGTAATTTTATGGACAAAATATTTCAGTGCATTGCTCTTTGAACTTTTGAACTTGACATTCCAATGTTGGTGACCACACCCTTACAATGGTCCTATTCTGTTCCACACTGACCACCCCTAGCAAGGGACACAGGGTCCTATTCTGTTCCACACTGACCACCCCTAGCAAGGGACACAGGGTCCTATTCTGTATCACACTGACCACCCCCTAGCAAGGGACACAGGGTCCTATTGTGCTCCACACTGACCACCCCTAGCAAGGGACACAGGGTCCTATTCTGTTCCACACTGACCACCCCTAGCAAGGGACACAGGGTCCTATTCTGTATCACACTGACAACCCCTAGCAAGGGACACAGGGTCCTATTCAGTTCTTAGCCTTATGTATGTCAGAATAGTTGAAAATGTTACTCTTCTATAATCAGAACTGAGAAGTATAATATATAGGTTCCATTTCTCCTCATCTGTGTGAAATCAGGAAATATTCATTACCTGGCGTCCTTGACCCAGTATGACCCCTGACCCCGACAAGCTCGGCCTCAAGTCTGAAGGCTTTTTCTTTCTCTTCCTTCATCCGATTCTCCATTTCCATCATCCTCACCTGGAAACAGGAGTTTATCAAGTGACTTATTTACCAAAACAATTCAATGACTTTCTAAAATAATGAACCTAAAAATCCTAAAGATCTGGGTGCCGTTGTACAAAGCGATCTTAGTGCTAAGCTGATCGTAACTCCCACACCTGAGATAGACTTACGACAGTCGTAGCGGTAAGCTGTTTCGGACAATGGCACTTTGAACAAAACATGATGTCATCAAACTCACCTACCACAGCCTGGCAATTCCAATGAAGCTTACAGCACCAAAATGTATTTTGATAACTTTTTAAATATTACAAAAACAAATCTGTTTAATGCTTAACCATTGTAAGATAAGCTGTCATTTAAAAACTGACTTTCACTTTGTGTGAGTTCATTGGAGTATGAACCTTCAAGGAGTGAGGTTCATACATTGTATTATCGTCGTTGCAATGGACTCACACAGAGTGCAAGTCAATTCTTAAAATGTTTTATGTCACTATTTTATACCTTGAGGGTTGTATTACAAAGTTTCATTTAGTACCGTATATGACCGCGGATAAGCCGACCCCGTAGATAAGCCGAGGTGTTAACTTGACCATTGAAATAAGAAAGAAAATGATATGACCCGCAGATAAGCCGAACCAGGAAGTGAAAGGCAAAAAGCACTGTGAAGTCGGACTGCCAGACATGTGCTGGTACTCGCTGATATTCAAAAATATAAGATGAAAAAGTTGTAATAATGTTGAAAAAGTCATTATTATTTCTAATAAAGATTTAACAAACCAGTCATCCACTTTCATAATGTGGGAAGCTGTTTCTCTTGTTTTTTTTAAATCTCATAATGATCGTTATATGTTGCCATCAACAACGAAGCGCCATTTTGTGAATCGGTGTATATAGAATTATGAACCCGTGAGAAAATATATCAGCTAAAGCGAAGACTCGCAGTTTGAATTCAGCATCGTAAGCAAACTTCGTTTCAAACTTAGGATGAGAATGTCAGTCAGTAAAAATATACCAACTTTTATAACCCCCTTTAAACCACTATTGTATGTTTCGGGAAGTTGTAATCTATCGGACCGTCATTAAGGCGATGTTTCTGACAGATCACGATCTGAAAAATACTATCATGAAAGTGTATCCCGTGTATAAGCCGACCCCTTTCTACAGAATCTTTTTTCTGGTCGTCAAAATTCGGCTTATACGCGGTCATATACGGTATGTGTGACTTCATGTTTACACTGATAGCCATACAACCACAGGAAACAAAGAATAAAAACAGTTCCTCAAAAGGAGAGGTGACATGAGCATATGTATGCACATCTGGCTCTACAGGAATGTCTATTGTTGCATGGTTACTAGGGCTGTTACGATTCACTCACGTATTTGGTGAATCGAACCGTATCCATTCATGAATTGAATTCGTTATTCGTGGCCACTAGAATCGAATATTTATGAATATGCAATCATGTACATTTACATACCCTGTACCTAAAAATATCCATAAGAAATATCCATATTATATGTATAGACGTCTTCAAAAGACAACACTCTCATAATATTTAATTTGACAGTATTGTGGTCACTGGTCATTGTCGCAGGTACTAGTTCCTGGATAAGTGCAGTATATAAATGTATAATATATTAATAATTAACAAACCATGTCACCATTTATGTTATTCTTTCAGTGAATATAACAAATAATACATCAACTGCTGACTTGTTATTGTATTCGTAAAATGCTATTCGTATTCGTTACCCTATCGTGATGAGAATTGTATTCGTCTCATAGTGTATTCGTTGCAGCCCTAATGGTTACCACAAAGAGATGAAACAAATATCATCATCAGATGAAGAAGGTGTCTTACAAACAACCTCTGTCAGTCACAGTGACAGCGTGTCACAACACATTTACATCAAATACTGGACACCAAAATGTCCAAAACGACTTGAGAGAAATCTGAATTTGTTCATGAACCTGTGGCGATTACAATTGTTAGCCATCACTGATCCACTGGCTGATGAAAGGTGATTGTGAAGATGTGTGAAATAGATACTGAGGTAAATTCATAGTGAGTCAGTGAGTTAGGTTTTTCGCCGTTTTTAACAGTATTCCAGTTATATCACAGCGTGTCGGCTTAATGTGGGAGGAAAGACCGAAGTGATGCAGGTCTCAGACGTTTACCACTTCGATGAAACTCACGAGCACGGGTATGGTGTTGACAAACCTAGAGACATAATCGGGGCGAATCAGGATTTGAACCCACAATCATAAGTTTCTGGCGTGTCCAAGGGATGCACCTCTGCACAGCGAATTGTGGCACCTTAGATGACTGGGCCACCCGTTCCCCCGGTAAATTCATAGATTGCTGTAGAGTGTCACTGTAGTCTAGATACAGATTGAGTTGATACTACGATAGTTTGGATGTGCATTTCTTCGTTTTGTTTACCAGGATGGGTTGTAGCGAGGATATTTGTGAATGTGATCATGCAGTAAAACTCCCTGCCTTTACTCTATGTCTGCCATAATGCTGATTAAAGGTCTAAATGATCAGAAACAATTCTTCTGTATGTATTCATTCAGACATTCCACCAGGAATGTGGAAGTAATCTGCCAGAGTTTACATTATTTCAAGAATACCATCTTGTGAAAAACATATGAACATCAAATTGTGTTGTTCATACACTTATGAACGTCATTTTCACAGTCAGTTTCCAATGGAAACCCTGCATTGTGTAAACTTCACATTAGAAAATATTACCTTTTGAACAAATTTGTCTGAGTATTGGCCATCTCAGTGTGGCTGCAGTGAACAAAAATGTTCCTGTCAGTCTTGATATTAAATTATTTTCTGAATCAAACTAAGAAGAATGTCTAATAATTTGAACAAAACATGATGTCATCATACAGAGAAACATACACATTCATTGGTGGCGAAAGGTTCATTAAGATTCAGATGTTTCTGAAGAGAACATGTTTACGACGGACGATGAACGATGGACGAGGCACAACAGACAAACAGGTCATGACACAAGCGCACTTTGCTCTCAGTCAGGTGCGTTAAAAATTAGAGTATAAAGGGATCCCAAGTTTCAAGTACTAAGTGGGGGGCATGGGTGGCCGAGTCGTTTAAGGCGCCGCGATTCGCTGTGCATAGTTACGTCCCTTGGACACGCCAGAAACCTTTGATTGTGGGTTTGAATTCCGATTCCCCCCGATTATGTTTCTAGGTTTGTCAGCACCATACCCGTGCTCGTGGGTTTCACTTAAGTGGTAAACGTTTGAGACCTGCATCACTTCGGGCTTTCCTCCCACATTAAGCTGACACGCCGTGACATAACTGGAATACTGTTAAAAGCGGCGTTAGAACCAACTCACTCACTCACTCAAGTACTAAGTTAGTATAGACAACAGTGTGTGTCCTTGTCACATAGCTACTTTCTTCAATTTCACAACTGAGCTCACATTGAGGTCCGCGATGCTCTCCATGTGGACCATGTTCTGTTTCACCTCCTTCTCATATCTCTTCATCAGCTGAGAGTGCATCGTCAGCATCCTGCAACACAGGGCACATCTTTATCCAGTGATGTAAAGTATGAGGGGTGAGGATATGCAAACTGACTAGTATAAAACATACTGCATATTTCACTAGAATGAGTGTCTTTGGCGACAATTTTAAGATTTTAAAAAAAAGGTCATTTTTCCTGTATAGACCTACTACCGTATTCAACATTTTAAATGCCCAGGGTGCCCTCAAAATTAGGAATGGGGGGCACTTATTAGAATATTATTTTGGTGAAAAGAAACTAGAGTTGCAAGATCTTAAATTTCGTGGTTTATGCTGACAGCCTGGAATGTTTATATATGACAGATATATTTTTCCAGAATTAAATTGCCCATAGTAAAGGGTGCATATAACACATGAGTGCATATCATACACGAATAAATAAATCTTGTGTACATTGATCAATCGGAAGGGGTGCTAATTAGGATTGTTCACTAGCCAATATATTAGTAAATATCGCCGTGGACGCTTATTAGAGCAGTGCGCTTATTACGTCGAATACTGTATATGGAAGACCAACAACAGCTGAATGTCATATAGCCCTGGGTATACTACAATCTGGTACCACCCAACGGGAGGTTGCTCAACATTTCAATTGTCATTGTGACACCATATCCGCATTAGTTCGTCATGATGCACAACAAAATGACATCAGAGACCATCAATGTTCAGGGAGACCGAGGGTTACCACCCTTGCTCAAGATCGATGAATTTAACTGGTTCATCTCTGAAATCGGTGTCAAGCATTCCTAATGACGGATTCATCCACAAAGGGACATCAACCGCCTAAGAAGTTATGGCCTATGTGCAAGGAGACCTGCTATTTGTCCCATTATGTCATTGCCGGGAACATCTACAATGGTGCAGACAATATGTCAGGCACCCTCAGTACTGGTGGAGACGTGTGATGTTCACTGACGAGTCACGTCTTAACCATCTTCCCGAGGCAAGTGAGCTAACTTACTATAAAAGTCCAGTTTCCACCCTTGCCGAACTAGGCTGGTATTATGGAGTTACATTTTGGCTGGACTAACGAGTCTATGCATAGTCCAATCAAAATCGCGCACCGAAATCGAAATCCGGTTCGTAGAGTGTCATGCAGATTTCAGTCGACTGCAGGATTTGCAAAACATGTGCACCGCTAACTCGTTGTCAACAGATATTTTCTATTTTTTGCTTTTAATCAAGGTGCTCACATGATTTGATGCACTTTGCGATGTAAGACTCGTTTTATCACAATATAGATCTTGATTATCAATCAGATCGTCTTGACTGGGCGCCACGGTTTTGTTTGAAGCAAATGCAAGTGATACGAGAGGTTGAATCTGATTGGTCAATAGGAGAGGCATAGAAAGCCACTAATAGACACTGGTGGCGCTACGATCAAGCCCAGGAATTCCAGCCTAGTTCGGCAAGGGTAGAAACTGGACTTTTAAAGTCAGTTAACTCTCTTGCTTCGGGAAGATGCGTATTAACCTGTCATCATCAGATGGCCGTCAACGGGTTTATCGAAGTAACAATGAACGCTACGCATATGCATATGTTGTGGAGAGGAAACAAATGGTGGAGGCAGTCATGGTGTGGGGAGGCATCACTGCTTGGAACAGGACGCCTTTGATCATTGTGGACGGTAATTTGACTGCAGCGCGATACCGTGATGAAATTGTGGCACCGGTTGTTATTCCCTTTATTCAACATCATGGCCCTGGTATATTTTTTCAGCCAGACAATGAACGTCCACACACAGCCTGTATTATGCAACAATTTCTCCAAGAGGAAGTCAATGTTCTGCCATGGCCAGCAATTTCACCAAACCTTTTGCCAATTGAGCATGTTTCGGACAAAATGGATCGACAACTTCTATGTCTTCCACATCCCCTCTATAACACCTCATGATCTGCAAGCAGAACTTGTCAGAATATGGAATAACATCCCTCAACACTTTCACACGCGATTAATTTCATCCATGAGGTGTCGATGTACAGCAGTAATTCATGCAGACAGCAGACAGATTTTGACCCCATGCACCTCATTAGCATCCTGAAGTCGATACTGTACACCATCGACATTTTATTTTGTAATCTTTGTAGACAAATGAATTTTGTTTCATCCAATATAATTTCTTTGAATAAATTTCTACTGTACATTTACTGTATTCATTGTTTGCTATGCACAGTTTCTTTTTTGGGTTAGTATACTTGAAGTATACTTGAAAACAATGCGATCCAATATAGCATGCAGTTACCATCCTTTACATGCACACTGCTTTACTGAGTATCTCAGATTATGGTAATGGCGGCAATAAGAGTTTGTATACTTGTTTATGTAGGGAGGCCCTTTCCCAGGTTGATGGTACACAACAGTTTATTTGGGTACATACTAGATAGAACAAAAAAACAAAAACACAGCTAACCTGCACTATATTTTCAAAAGTAATTGCCTTAGAACCAATTCTTTTATTTTTTGAAGCCTATAACTAATTTTGTAGAGGTCACTCAAATACAATGTAAAATGGGCAATCTCTTTCAATTTATCTTCCCTTCACTAACCCGCTAGGTGCGCTGACCCGGACGGTCCAACCTTAAACTGATGGCGCATGTGGTATGCGCGATACGAGCACTACACGTTACTATGACGCCTATAGACAGTTAACTAGTACAACCTTCACCTCTGTCGGCAACGGTCACGCTTGTGTGTGGACAGTATATCTTTTCGCCTAAAAAATGATTTATCTATTGCCATGTCCAGAAACAAATGTTCTTTGATTTAATGATACATCAGGGATGACCACGACTGATTATATTGTATAGTTAACCCCTAGATAGGCGTTCGAAGCGATGCGGTGAGATCAGCTGATCGTTCATCCCAGGTCGCTTTGTTGACGTTTTGCAATCGGTACTAAAGTGTTGCCCTTGATGTATGAATATCACACTTTTAAAAATTAAGTAGATTTTGTATACGTTCCTCCTATATCTATGTTGTAGCATCGCCGAGCAGGCTACATCATATGCATGCATTTCAGTAAGTACAGCGGTGAGGCGATACGGCACGTGAAATGTGAAGGTCTCATGCAACGCTGCCCGTTGCCTCAATGTTGTGAATATTGACAGCAACACATGTAAGTATTTGTCAGATATATAACAGAGAGCAATGAGGAATGTTCTCAAGAAATTGTAAGAGTAACAGGCACTGTAAAATTACATCATCAACTAGATATCATGATACAATGTTCAAAATAAAAGTGAGTGAGTGAGTGAGTGAGTGAGTCTGGTTTAACGCCGCTTTTAACAGTATTCCAGTCATATCACGGCGTGTCAGCTTTAAGTGGGAGGAAAGCCCGAAGTGATGCAGGTCTCAGACGTTTACCACTTTGGTGAAACCCACGAGCACGGGTATGGTGCTGACAAACCTAGAAACATAATCAGGGCGAACCGGGATTCGAACCCATAATCATAGGTTTCTTGCGTGCCCAAGGGACGCAAATCTGCACAGCGAATCGCGGCGCCTTAGACGACTGGGCCACCCGTGCCCCCTCAAAATAAAAGAAATGGAAATAACTGAAATCTGTTTTGATATTTAAGGGTTAATTGGTGCATGTTGTAGAAAAGGATTTTATGTATGAACGGTGGCTGTTTGTTGCCAAATACTACCATGATCGTATTTCAATATGATCAATGAAAGATATATATTATTTTGGCCTTTTTTGAATTTTACAAAGTAGAAAGAAAGATTTCAGACACAGAGGACCCTATATATTTCAGTTAAAATACATATTCAAGAGTATTTGTACCAACTACAATTTTTATAAAATAAAACAATATATTCATACTAATTGTCAATCTCTATAATGTTGATTGTATTAACAATGCAGTGTCTACATCCAGTTTGCATTGACAATAATCATATGATTGTGACACAGATAAAGCTGATTCTTAACTTCATTAGGCCTTTCTTTTTATGTTTCCTTGTTCTAATCTGATGTTTCAAATCCCAACATAAACAAATTATTAATGTTATTCTTTTTTCTTCTTCACACTAAAAGATATCTGCATTGCACAATGACTCTTATTATATTTCATATCTTGGCACACTTGTGCATGTGTACTAGTATTTGATTACACATGCATGACTTTTTAGCAGTCATCTGTTTCTGAACTGAATATTATGCCAATAAAGATAAGTAACATAAAAAAAGGACTCTGGTATTCTTTCAGGTTTGGAGAATCAATCAATTAATTGTGAAAACATTTTTAATTTCTTACATAAGTTACTTTGATCTTGATAAGATCAAAATAGATCCAAATTAAATTGAGGAGATTAAATTATACAGTCTAATTCATTTCAGCCAGTCTGTCTAAAATCCGGTCCTATTTTTCAGGCAATAATAAATTAATGAAAATTTAAGAAAGAATATATACCTTGCTTGAGTGAATCAGTCAATATGCATATTGGCTGAAATTTTTAGTCAAAATACATATTGGGCCTGATTATAGACACTGACTGTAACATATGTAAGTATAATCTGTTATATTCAAAAACAAATAACACAAATAAATCCATTTATCTACACGGAATGACTGTGGGGTTCAGTTTGCGTTTATTTAACCATCAGAAGATTTGATGATAAACTTTCTAAATTCACATTTGCTAGATGATAATAATATCTACAAAATATACTTAATACTACAGGTGTCTTGAAGTACTGTTGAATGAAAATCAGGATACTTAGATACAGTAGGGTAGTTTGTGGGTTTGTATGGGAAATAATTTGTCAACATTAAATTAAATATTATGTTACTAAAACAAGAAGATAACACTATGATTTAGATCTATTTATGCATCATACACATTTTGTGGGGTAGCTGGTATGATTTGTTGTTTGTTGGGACAAATCTCTGTAATTTACTACTATTTTAAGAGCATGAATATGAAAATTCTGTAAGAAATGATGGATGAATGAATTAACACCTGTGATGACTCAAAGCGCTTAATGGTAGGACACATGTTATAGGGGCAGAATAATATGGGTAAATCTCTTATTTCAAAGTATGATGAGCGGTATGTATATTGCAACTGAGTAACTGAGTGCTTAATAGATGCATGATAGATGTTCATTTGGCCTATTTCTAAAAAAATAATATAAATTTAAATATTCAGATGCAACTTTAATTTTGATATAAAAAGTAACATTTAAAATCAGTTGTTTTATTATATTGAACGTTATTTCTTCTTAAATTATTTGTAAAGGCACGGATGTAAACTTACTATATAGATCATTGGTAAAGGCCTGTCAAAGATGTCTGTGTGCTGCAAATGTTGGCGTATCACTAATTTTATTAAATTGAAGTCCATGATAGTATTTGTTGGGATTTGAATGCTTGAATTGTTGTGGGAAATAACACAAAGGCTGATAAATAAAATGAGTTTGCATTATTTCATCGATGCAATATGTAAGCCCCGACTGACAGAATGCCTCGCTGTTTTCTAACGTCGAAAATACCGTGGCAATATACCATTTTTCATGACGTTTTTCTCGCTATATTCCAGAGTGACAATTCGTCTTGTAGTTGAAGACTCAACAAATGTTGATATTATAAACTGATAATCACTACGAAATATGAGCTAGTTAAAAATATTCAGTTGTAAACGACCGTTTTTGAACGAAGGTGCAACAGGACAACTCTTTAGCTTGGCTCCGTCTCTACATGTCAGTAGTTGTCGCAGCGCGCATTGATCCGGGAACCAGACCGGAAGCGACAGTTTGGACCGTCGCTTATATCATTTCAAAAGGAGAGTTATTGCCCTTTGGAACAAAAAGATCGCCCATTAACTTTGCATTTAAGAACTGAATGACACTTTTCTACCAGTGTGCCTGCCACGCAGTGTGAGAAATAAGCACCTACCTGAAGGCCTATGGCAGCACAGTATGAGTCAGGCCTATAGTTTCAAATTGGGATGGGTCCTTATCGCCTTCAGGAAATTTACGTGTCAATATATTTATCACAATAAGCTGGGGGTTTTAAATGAGGGCCTGAAGAGTATAGTCAGGGCCTACATCTTCTGAAGTCTTATGGGTTCTGATGGCAGGCTGGCAACTTCAAACACTGCTGCCAGAGGCACTTATTTCAGAATGCTGGATAAATGAGTGATGAAATCCACCTACTTGTTCAGCTTCTGTGACTCTGGGTCTGCTTGTTTCTTCTCCTCCGACTTCTGACTGTGCCTATTGGTGTGCCAGGGGCGAGGGTCCGTCTGCACATACACACTGCCAACAGAGAAAGGACGATTCTTAACCATTCCATGATTAATCAGCAGCACGCTACATTAAACAAAACTTTCTCAGGACCCCATATCACAAAACGATTTTAGTGCTTTGACAATAAAATTCATACAACTTGGGACAACAGGATATTTAATAAACTAGCGTGTCAGTGAGTGTGGTTTTATCGTTTTACGCCACCGTTGGCTATATTCTGGTAATACCCTGCCCAGAAACACCATAAATGGGCTTCACACATAGTACATATCAAACAAGGGTCTTCGGTATGATCAGCAAACACTTTTGTCACTAGATTACCCTACCATCCCCTAATAAACTAGTCATGTGGGCTAATACTCAAAAGTGTCCTAAAAATGTTGTCTATTTAAAAAATCTATTTAGAAAAAAATAAAAATAAATAAATATGTTGTCTTCTGAAGGAAAGGTATGTATCCAGGTACCAGTATCTGTTCAAATGTGGTTTTATTTATTCCCCAACCAAGGATCCGTTTGCCTTCCAGTTATCATTCTCAACTCCCTGGGGAGTATACAACCCAAGCTTCTATGGGCGCTGGAGGGTTTTTACATCCACCTCCCATAACAGGTACCCATTCCAAGCTCGGTGGACAGAAGCACATTTGAACTAAGTACGTTGCCCAGGGTGACACCACACTTGTGTTTCGGGTGTGTGTACATATTTGTGTTTCCACCATCTGGTCATCTACCATCAGACAAGAGGTGTTTTTTTTTTAGTACACAGTGTGTACATCTATGGATTTGCTTAAAGAAAATTTACAAATTGTTTGAAAGGGAGGTTAAGTCTGGTGCCAGACACTGCCAAATTGTGGAACCATAAACGCTGTTAACCTTTTCGCTATTGTTAGCTAGAAATCTCTGCTGCAGTATACAACAATTCCAGAATAATCAAGCTACTCATACATCTAAACAGTTACAGAGTCCATGTCTCAATGGTTATTGTATTCGACGTAATAAGCGCCCAGGGCGCTCTCAAAATTAGAAATAGAAATAGAATATTATTTGGGTGGAAAAAAACAGAGTTGAAAGATAAATTTCGTGGTTCATGCTGACAGCCTGAAATGTTTATATACGAGAGATATATTTTTCAAGAATTTAATTGCCCATAATTAAGGGTTCATATAACACACGAGTATATTATACGCGAATAAATAAGTATTGTGTACATTGATCAATCGGAAAGGGTGCTAATTGGGATGGTTCACGAGCCAATATATTAGCAAATATCGCCGTTGGTGCTTAATAGAGCGGGGTGCTTATTACGTCAAATACGGTATTCATTTTAAATGTCTGCACAAGTTACTTTTGCTAGAAAACATTTGTCACTGGCAGGGACAATTCTAAGATGGGGCCTTGTGCTTTTAGCCCCTAAGTTTGAACAAAGGCCCATATTTTGTAATACAATGGGGCATTTTAACATTGTGCTGTATGGGCAAGTGTGGGTGGACCTCAGGTATATTTGAAATTTTCACATAAAGGGCTGATGTCAGAAAATTCCTACAGTGCACCCTGCACTGGTTTCTTAAAATATATATTATTTCAGCGTTTTTTTTTAAGAAAAGATATGACTTCTAAGTGTGCCATTCACACATGATTCAGGCACAAGGAACTTATTATTTTATAACTCTGCGTTTATGATTGTAACTGTGCCATTGGCACAGTCGACTTTCGAACCCTGACTGCACTGTGGTCTGGCCAAGTAGATGCTAAAATCCTGAATCCTCAATCCATAAGGAAATGGTACAGTCATGCCTCGTTTATGCGTACACTTGCGTCATTTCACAATTCGTCCGTATAAACTAATTTCTGTATCTGAAACCAGCTTCTTACTGGCAGAGTTACTTCCCTTTAATTATGCAACTCATGACAGATGACAGAGCAAACAGATACATCCACTCAATCTTTATTCATACAGGTTTCAAAAAGTCTGTCATGGAAGTTTGAACTGTCACCAATTGTCGATTTTCCTATGGTATCTCCAAATTCAGTGCCATAATGCTTACTGATGGTTTCTAAACTTGCTGACGGGTGTTTTTCTTTAAAAAGACAAATTTCCCTTTCTCTGCGTGCTGTAACTGCGTGTCGCTTATGTTTCGCTGGTTGACAGGTGATACTTACACAACTTTGACCTCTGACCTCCACAGATGCCATATTTATCGAAGGGGATTACATGTACAATAAACAAGCTCGTCTCAAACATAACTCAGTGTCACTTGGTTAATTGACTTCTCACAAATCAAAGGATTACCACCAGCGGAAGTGTATTGTCCGGATAAGTGAGACAATTTTGCGTGCATTTCAGAGTTTTGTGTATGAAAATGACCGTCCGGTTCCGGAAACTGAATTTCGGATATACAGGTAAATTTATATAGTAATTATTTCGTTTTGAATGAAAATTGTCCAGGAACCGAGATTTCCAGATATCTGAAGTCTGTATAAGCGGGGCATAACTGTATGCATGAGTCTGTCTCACAGACCCTGATCCCCATTATTTTCCCTTCCGCCCAACCCTTACTGTAATGCTTTAGCCCTAAATGAAGGAAGTCTACATTGCTGTAAGAGGCGACTAACAGGATTGGGTTGTCAGAGTGACTGACTTGGTTGATGCATGTCATCGTATCCCAGTTGCATAGCTCGATGTTCATGATGTCCATCACTGGATTGTCTGGTCATATTGCTAGAATATTGCTTAGTGCAGTGTCAACAACAAACAATCAAAACAAAACATTTTCCACAGGTTCTGAATCTCTGATTCATTGGGACTTCTTTCAGTTTAAATGGAGTTCTTTGTTTCCATCAAAATTATATAGTTTCGGAGACTAAGAGTTAGTCTATGGTACTCATGTGCATGTTGTAAGATCACAGGTGCAAGATCATTCAAGGATGTGTATAAGGAAATGTACTTTTCAACAATCTTACTCCCGAGTTGTGACGTAGTTCCGGAGTAGATCTTCTTCCTTCTTCCTCTCCTTGAGGACATTCAGCTCCCTCTGCAGCTCATCTCGGTGCTCCCGGAGTCGATGGAGGCGACGCTTCAGCTCAACATTTTCAGCTGCAGACTGACAACAGATGGGGTTTAGTGACACAGACTGACAACAGATGGGGTTTACTGACACAGACTGACAACAGATTGAGTTTACTGACACAGAATGACAACAGATAGAGTTTACTGACACAGACTGACAACAGATGGGGTTTACTGAGACAGACTGACAACAGATGGGGTTTACTGACTGATTGACAACAGATGGGGTTTACTGACACGGAATGACAACAGATGGGGTTTACTGACACAGAATGACAACAGATGGAGTTTACTGACACAGACTGACAACAGATGGGGTTTACTGACACAGAATGACAACAGATGGAGTTTACTGACACAGACTGACAACAGATGGGGTTTACTGAGACAGACTGACAACAGATGAGGTTTACTGACAGATTGACAACAGATGGAGTTTACTGACACAGAATGACAACAGATGGGGTTTACTGACACAGAATGACAACAGATGGGGTTTACTGACACAGAATGACAACAGATGGGGTTTACTGACACAGACTGACAACAGATGGGGTTCATTGAAACAGACTGAACAGATCAGGTTCAATGTGTGAGTGAGTATGGTTTTACACCGTTTTTAGCAATATTCCAGCAATATGATGGTGGAAGACACCAGAAATGGACTCCACACATTGTACCAATATTAGGAATCAAACCTGGGTCTTTGTACCCATGTGAGGAATTGAACCTGGGTCTTTGGCGTGACGAGCAAACACTTTAACCACTAGGCTACCCCACCATCCCTCAGGTCCAATGACACAGATTGATAACAGATCAGGTGCACAGACAGACTGTCAGCAGATCAAATTCAATGATATACAGACTATTCACAGGGTGATATTCGACACCAAGTCTGCAGGAAATGTCAGTAAAAATGACTAAATTGGAAAAATGAAACCCAATTCAAGTTGTTATAATTATAACTAATGACTGAGTAATGTCATGGATGTGGGGGTGACTATCATTTAATTGATAATATGACCTATAGTATAAAGAGGAAGACTTGATTTGAATTAGGGCTGGGACACAGGCCCCTGAAGCAGGAGGAGTCCAAATTTACTACCCAGGTACCCAACCCCCTATTACCCGACCCTACTTGGGTATATGCTGTAGGTCTCAAGAGATAGGTACAAAATGTCTGGTTGGGAATAGTTGAACCTAGCCTTGGCAAAACATATTTAGATACATGAATAAAACGATCTGGTCATGCAAACACTGAGGTTGATTGAAGTTTTATCCTTATTCAAGCATAAGTCAGAACAAATGCGTTCATAGTCGCAAAGAAATGTGAACATTAGTGACTTGTATCATAACGATGGAGTTCTAGATAATTTTGTCACTAAACAGTATATCATGTGACTCTGGATAGATCTAGGCCTGCTGGGTCCTACTCAGTATACCTACCTGACCCGTGCCAGCCCTAATTTGATCTGAATGCAGTGTATATACAGAATTTGACATAACAAAAATAATGACTGAATTTATGAAAACACGAAATTAAACACAAACTTTCCCTTTTCGAAAAAGGGCAACAATGCAGTTTACCGGGCACAGCCCGAGCTCTACCATCCGCTCAATTACCGCGCTATAGTGCCACCGCTGTCTCGTTACACCGTTACCATGCCTCACGCTCTGGTGACTCTCGCTTCACGATCCAACACCCTTTCTCGGTCTTACGGAAACTTACACATCTTTACAATCAAACACCCGTTCTCGGTCTTAGGAGAAACTTACACATCTTTACAATCAAACACCCATTCTAGGTCTTAGGGAAACTTACAAAACTTTACGATCCAACACCCGTTTTTCGGTCTAAGGGAAACTTACACGTCTTTACGATCCAAAACCCCTTTTTGGTCATTAGGGTCAGCTGGCTTTGGGCAAGGGTTAGCCATAAATTCTTACCTTTTCAAGCGTTAATCCAGTTAATCCCATTGGTCGGTCATGTTGACATAAACAATTGCGGGTGTGGTTTCAAGAAAAGATGAATGGGAGAGCGGGCAGTGACGTCACACACATGCGCAATTCATTGGTTACTGACTTAACCATGCATGTCAATGGGGATTCTAATGACCTGTTAAACGAGCACTGATTACATGTGATTGCGCCTGTGGTCCAGTGGTAGAGCGTTGGCTAATTAACGCATTAATTAGCAGAGCCAGGGAGCCAGCGAAGCGCGTTCGAGCCCCCACAGCGCTAATTGGATCTGAAAAGGTGCGCCCGGTAAAGTGCACTACTCCCCGAAAAAGAGCCCCCCCCCCCCCTCCCCCCCAGTTGCTAGTGAATCCTTGAAAAATCCCCGAGAAAAAACTGCATATATGACATCGAAAATTCTGGTCTGAAATAAACATAAATGAAGCTTGCATATAATGTTAAAAAATGTTTAAACTAAAAACCGGGTGACACTTTCATTTCTCTGTCAGTTTTTAGTACCGAACGGGATATCGCTCTTTTATTACGACCATTCGACTGTTACGAGCGGTCATGTTCAGATCAGCTGTCGACAGCGAGAGTACATACATATAAAACGATTGGCTACCTGTGTGCATGAATGTATATCAGGATATGACATCGTCGAGGCGTACATCACGCGAGTAAATCAACCGTTGACCCGGCGACAACACGGATGTCATCTGTCACATGATTACGAGGGGATTGGTTGTTAATTGTTTTCCTTGTCACTGATCGTGTCGTGACCTGTCCGAAAGTCACGTGATGAAATTTCGGACTTGAGAACGAAACGAAATATTCCTCACTGAAGGGACCATTCATTGCATTGACATGCATAGACCTTTACCCAAATGATCAACTGCCACTGTAGATTACCAATTTTGTAGATATTATATTCACATAAGTCGCTTGAATTAAGTCATATAGATTTTGTAACATACTGCAAAAGAACACAATATATCTAAATTAATATTTAATATATAGAGGTTATCACGCGAGTGTGTTTGGGGATGGTAAATATCCTGCATTAGGAAGAAACATTGTATTTTGCGAGCCTTGGCGAGCTAAATACATAGTGTTTATTCCTAATACAGGATATTTACCATCCCCAAACACACAAGCGTGATAACCTCTTTATCATATAATGTCATTCTTTAATTCTGTGCTTCAAAATCGCTTTCCCTCTCTCAAAAACATTACCGAAACATTGCGAGTTTTCCTGGAATGCGCGCATTTATATTTATTACGTCACAGGGTAAGTGATGTGTCAGTCGGACAGTGACAGTAGCCAATATAGTTCCAACTGAAATCTGTTTCTTATACAGTGGCGAAGCAACATATACGCAAGACAACAATTGTCTTTAATTGCCTTTCGCGGCAATCGATCGGTCTGTCTGCTAGAGTAACTGCCCTTTGTCAAAGGGAAGCTACTCTAACCCTAGTCTATGGGACGTCACGGCCACGGTCAGACGTTGTTGGCAGTCGGTCTGTCCTGTCATGACGTAGTCAGATGTACACACAGCGACAAAACGAAACAAGGTAACAATTCAAACATATTTCGGCCAAATCTAATCTAAATTAATTTGTGGAGAAAGGTTCAAGCCGCAGAGGTCTACAAGCACAGATATGGCTACTGATCCCGCTTGGCTAGGCCTCGTGCCCTCGCAAAATTGTGTCGAAATTTATATCTCCAAAGTTGCCAAAACTTATAAAATGCCTTAGCTACGTCACAGTTAGACACTGATTTTCAGTATATTAGACTGTTCTTTTGACAGTACTTCTTTCGAGTAGTATACACAAAGGGTCCACCGTCAAATTACCCCGCAATGCTGCTGCGTGTTTTACATCCATGTAATTGCACGGAATATAGAGGTCGTAAGAAATTATAATCAATGTGAATATGAATAAATAATAACATCAACCCCCCCAAAATATTTATAAAATATGCAATAAAGGACAGAAAATAACAGGATGCGCATTCGAGGAAAGTTTTTTTTTATTCAAAACCTTCCAAAATATACAGTGTGTGAAATATTTCTTTACAACGGTACTACCCAGCCGGGCTAGCTAAATATTTTTACTAGGCAGTTTTGGATTTCAGTAGCCAGATGCTTTTCACATTAAAAAATACAAGGAGAAATCTGGCAGCAGAGAGAGAAACTTTATTTCCAGGTGCAACAAAGTTAGAACTTAAGTTGGTTGGTTTGTTGTTTAACGCCGCACTCCGCAATATTCCAACTATCTGACGGCGGTCTGTAAATAATCGAGTCTGGATCAGACAATCCAGTGATTGACATCATGAGCATCGATCCACGCAATTGGAACCGATGACATGCATCAACCAAGTCAGCGAGCCTGACCACCCGATCCCGTTAGTCGCCTTTTACGACAAGCATAGTCGCCTTTGACGGCAAGCATGGGTTGCTGAAGACCTATTCTACCCCGGATCTTCACGGGTCTAGAACCTAAGTAGTCAATATCCAACAGAATTCGGCCACTTGCAGAAGTAGTGACAAGGGACTATAATAACGACGAAAACTTTTATAGCATCAGAAATCTGCCATTGAAAATCTTCTGACCATTTTAAAACTTTCATATTTGACAACTGAATAACAGTATTCGAGCTCCCTGGAGAGAGAAAATTAAGCTCGCCAGTCGTACTTCCTAGGTTCTATTTTCACCAGCCAGAAAGAAAAGATAGTTGCCACTCTACTAGTATGCAGTAAACGTGTCTACCCAATGCCCTATTATGGTCCCTATAAACAGTGAGTGAGTGAGTTGGATTTCACGCCGCCTTTAACAGTATTCCAGTTATATCACGGCGTGTCAGCTTAATGTGGGAGGAAAGCCCGAAGTGATGCAGGTCTCAGACGAGCACGGGTACGGTGCTGACAAACCTAGAAACATAATCGAGGCGAACCGTGATTCGAACCAACAATCATAGGTTTCTGGCGTGCCCAGGGGACGCAACTCTGCATAACGAATCGAATGGTTGGTTTGGTTTGTTGTTTAACGCCGCACTCAGCAATATCCCAGCTATATGACGGCGGTCTGTAAAGAATCGAGTCTGGACCTGACAATCCAGTGATTGATATCATGAGCATCGATCCACGCAATTGGGATCGATGGCATGAATCAAGCAAGTCAACGAGCCTGACCACCCGATCCCGTTAGTCGCCTTTTACGACAAGCATAGTCGCCTTTGACGGCAAGCATGGGTTGCTGAAGACCTATTCTACCCCGGAATCTTCACGGGACGTATCAATCAGTAGCATGGTGACGCCATCAGAGGGGGCAATGTAACGCGCTATCTCCCTTTCATCAAGGGTCCCGCTCCCTGTTGTACATTGGTTTGTATCTGTCATGTTGCAGTCTGTTCGACTTTCCTCAGACCGTTTGAAATTGAATTGTTGGACTTAACTCCGCTTCTATTCGAACAGGTTTTGATTCTTATCACGGCGTATCAGCTTGACGTGGGAGGAGGGCACAAAACAGGTGATCGACTTTGGTGAAACCAGCGAGTACGGGTATGGAGCTGCCAAACCAGAAATTATAAGCAGGGCGATTCAAGGTTTGAAACACACCATCACAGAATTCTGACAAGCCAAAGGGATGGAACTCTGCACTGATAATTGCCGCGCATAAGACGACTGAGCAATCCGTACGCCACGAATAGGTTTCAAACGAGGACATCGAAGGGACAGGAGGTCGACCGTTCGGAAGCTTTGTTTGTAAACAATAGTCTCTGCTCGGCTTATTCCGCTACAGCATATTCTGCTCTTTTTCACATTATAGGAAATTTTCTCCATGAATGTTATGTTTATCTAAATGTCTAGACTCGCCCAAAATGAAACACACATGACTGGACAAAGATGTGACGATGTGACAGGGATACTCTGGGTATAGGAGAGTCCTTGGATTCATACGACCGAGGCACACATATGTTGTAATCTAGACTTTGATAAACACTAGCTTCTTTGTTTGTTGTTTAAACGCCGCTCTCTGCAATATTCCAGCTATATGACGGCGGTCTGTAAATAATCGAACCTGGACCAGACAGTTCAGTGATTGACTTCATGAGCATCGATCCACGCAATTGGGATCGATGACATGCATCAAACAAGTCAATAAGTCTGACCATCCGATCCGTTAGTCGCCTCTTACGACAAGCATAGTCGCCTTTTAAGGCAAGCATGGGTTGCTGAAGATCTATTTTATCCCGGATCTTCACGGGTCCACTAGCTTCTACTCTAATCAAGCTGGCAATTAGTATTTTGTAACTCATCCGTAAGAAAAAAAAACACACGAGCTTTCACTTCAATTTGCCTCCAATAAAAAAAACACACAACTGAAGCCAGTTTACCCTACGCAGCGCTTTCGTTGTCGGTTTCGCTGTGCGGAGCTCCATTGTTCTTGTTTGAGAATTGAATCGGGAATACGTGACGTCAAACTCTGATATTCTTTCACGCATGATTTAAAAACACCAAGCCGTCGACGTACTGCCCCTTTAATTAGCTATGGCACTGAGCCAGTCTGTATATATAGTGTTTAAAGCATTCACTCGTCAAGCCGATGCCCCGAGTTCGACTCTCCACATGGGAACAACGTGAATGTCATCTCTGGTGTTCCCGTCGTGATATTGCTGGAATATTGCAAAAACAATATGAAATATTACTCACTCAACAGTAGCAATAATACCTTTACCGATATGATCAACATGACCACCCCCGCCATTTTATCCACCCAGATTCATCATTTGAGTGCACAGACTGAAATATGCTAAAATAATCTGTGCCATGAAATATTAATCTTGCATTCCACCGCCCATTCCCTGTGTTAAACAAATACACGCCACCATTGATCGGGGGAGCGGTTGCCTAATTGCGAGCTTATCATCTATTTGTACAAGAAAATATCGACAGAGACAGCGATTGCAGCTCCCAAACAATGTTTGATGGAGGCTTTATCTTCCGTTCCTTTCTTCACTGTCTTTGTTTCCATCACGGACGCTAGCGTAATTATTGATATCGTGTGCTTTGTTCTTTTCCAGTCACCTTGCATATACTTTTTTGAGGATTTTGAATTGGTGATACGGTTTTTTGTCTTGGCCATGGTATGCTGGAATATGTTCCTTAGCTCAGTTCTACTTACAATTGGTAGGTGTAGATCATTTATGAACGTGAGGTGAAATGGGTTTTAACGTCGCGTCCAAGATGATTGCATTTATATAGCGACGTGCATGCACGTGTATGTGGTTGCTTGTACTAGTCGGGACTGATGCCGATTTTATAGTGCTAGCACACTGATACGCCACGTAGAAGTTTCACATGAATACCCAACTCAGACGCAGTATACTGACTCCGAGTCGACCAGGCAGGGAAGCAACAAGTACCATCATTTAACGTCTTTTGGTATGACGCGGCCGGGAATCGAATGCCGGATCCTCCGCTCTCCGGGCGGACGCTCTATATACCACTCGAGGTGAGGTGAAATGGGTTTAATGTCGCGTTGAAGATTATTGCACTTATATAGCGACGTGCATGCACGTGTGTGTGTGTGTGTGTGTGTGTGTGAGCGAGCCTTCGTGCGTGTGTGCGTGCGTACGTGTGTGTGTGTGTGTGTGTTTGGTTGCTTGTACTGGTTCGGTCTGATGCCGATTTATAGTACTAGCACACTGAGATAACACGAATGCCCCACTCAGACACAGTATACTGTCTCCGAGCCGACCAGTCCTTGTTTTAACTAGCCCTTTAATGACGAGCGCCAGACAGGGTAACAACAAGTTCCATCTTTTAACGTCTTTTGTTATAATGCGGCCGGGGATTGAAACCAAGCATCTTCCTCTCTCGGGGCGGACGCTCAACCGCTAGACCACGGAGGCAGTCTCATTAATGGAAGCGGCGTGTAATCTCTTTATCCCAAGTCATGGTGAAAGGTAGGTTGGTAATATATATGGGTGAGGTGAAATGGGGCTTGACGTCGTGTTCAAAATTATTGCATTTATATAGCCCGCGCGAGTGTGTGTGTGCGTGCGTTCGTGTATGTATGTGTGTGATTGCTTGTACTCCTCCGGCCATGCCCTACTACCCTTTTGTCGTTGCTTACCTATTTCTATATCAATCACGACTGTCATAAATGGGGGCGGTCGGGTAGCCTAGTGGTTAAAGCGTTAACTCGTCACGCCGAAGACCCGGGTTCGATTCCCGACATGGGTACAATGTGTGAAGCCCATTTCTGGTGTCCCCCGCCGTGATATTGCTGGAATATTGCTAAAAGCGGCGTAAAACCATACTCACTCACTCACTGTCATAAATGCACTATCCTATATTATACCTTTACACAAGGCAAGACACTTCGTCATCATCGCTTGCCTTTTATCCCTGTTTCCTAAGTGAAATCGCAAATCATGCGCAGAAACTTCCTACCTACCTTGCCCAAGGTGATTATTCTGTCGATTCCAATACTTGACACCTCCCCATTTTTTAACGACGAGGTTTTGACTGAATGTTGCTTAACACCGTAGCCAGCAATATTCCTGGTATATCACGACGGCTTGTTAATACTCAATAACAGTAAAATAGGATTTTTAACCTCGATACGAGACTCGTGAAGATCCGGGGTAGAATAGGTCTTTAGCCACCCAAGCTTGTCGTAAAAGGCGACTATGCTTGTCGTAAGAGGCGACTAACGGGATCGGGTGGTCAGGCTCGCTGACTTGGTTGATGCATGTCATCGTGTCCCAATTGCGTGGATCGATGCTCATGATGTCAATCACTGGATTGTCTGGTCCATACTCGATTACTTAGAGACCGATGTCATATAGCTGAATATTGCCGAGTGCGGCGTTAAACAACAAATAAACAAACAAATCAGTCGGGTCAGCTTCTGATTTGGAATCAACATTCTGGATTGTGACTGCGTGTCGACCTGCTAACGCCTGGCTAGGCAGCTTGGGTTGTATACTCCCCAGGGAGCTGAGAAAGACAATCGAATGCACATTGATCCATTAATCGGGGTGGTAATGTTAGCTCTTTGAGCAAGCACTTTGTGTATGGAGCCTAGTGCAATATGAGTACACACAATATTATTACAAACATATATTATTATTACAAGGAAAACTTCATATTGATCACAATTATTTTTACTATTTTTAGCCGCATATGTGTTTTGTTTGTGTTTCTGAATCATGTTATTCTTCCTCTATGGTTCATTGATTTGTTCTGTCACAGCTGTGTGATGTGTCTTATTATTTTGACATTGAAACAATAATATGGCCTCCGCTGGACAAGTAAACGAGATCTCGTAGTTTTGGCGTGATCTGCACATCAGTCCGATCTTAACGAGTATTGACGGAGACGATTCTGTGATGAATTGGTCATGTACATCCCGTAGTGAATGTGTCGATACCTCTTGTATTAATTCTGTTTACAGAGTACGAGGAGTCAGTTGGGTTTAACGCCGCTATTAACAGTATTACAGTTATATCGCGGCGTGCCAGCTTTATGTGGGAGGAAGAAAGCCCGAAGTGATGAAGGTCTCAGACGTTTACCACTTAAGGTGAAACCCATGAGAACGGGTATGGTTCTGACAAACCTAGAAACATAATCGGGGCGGACCGGGATTCGAACCCACAATCATAGGTTTCTGGCGTGCCCAAGGGACGCAACTCTGCACAGCGAATCGCGGCGCCTTAGACGACTGGGCCACCCAGTTATGAAGAAGGAGAAAGGTATGTAGATTTAAAAAAGATGGTTGTGATTTGTATCCAATCGGAGATGTAAGACAGACTTTTCTCACGAGACGATATGTAGCCTCCATTTGAGCCAAATAGAAAAAATAAACACAAAAATAAATAAAACGATAAACAGATGAAAGGATGTGGTAACCGCAGCTAATGGCCAATTTGCAGTGTAGTAGTCACGCTTGTCTTTTTTAAGTCAAGGAATGATTGGAGACCGTGTACAACTGACGGAATATTATCTGTCGGCGCTTACTTAAAATATCATGCCAGGTTTTGGCAACGCAAAAGATGAGATCTGGGTTACATGTGCTCTGCACGGCGGTCGTATGTAGTCACGGTTGATGGGGTAACGTTGAGTACATATCATGAAGTATTCACGATGCTGGGCCAAGGGATATTCTCAATAGGAAGTTCGGAGAGTGCAGTGACGAGCAGACGCTTCTGGTGCGTGCTTCGTCAATCACATTATCCCTTTTGTCTTGTTGGGAGCAAAATTTCGCTTGACATACAGTCTGACTCTTCAGTGATGGAAGTGGGTTTAACTTAATCTCATTAAATTTGTTGGTTTGTTGTTTAACGCCGCACTCAGCAATATTCCAGCTATATGACGGCGGTCCGTAAATAATCGAGTCTGGACCAGACAGTCCACTGATTGACATCATGAGCATCGATCCACGCAATTGGGATGCGATGACATGCATCCACGGGATCGGGTGGTCAGGCTCACTGACTTGGTTGATGCATGTCATCATATCTCAATTGCGTGGACCAATGCTCATGATGTCAATCACTGGATTGTCTGGTCCAGACTCGATTATTTACAGACTGTCGTCATATAGCTGGAATATTTCTGTGTGGGGCGTTAAACATCAAACACATTTAATTAGCTCACTACTGACGGAAGTGCCAGGTTCAGCGACTGAGTGGCTGTGACGCCACTGACATCCCCCAGAGACACACGGTTCAACATACTCTTGTTATGTTAAACTACCAGAACATAAAGGAACCGAAGAACATTGTACAATGCTCAAAAGGAAAACTGGCGTTGACTACTTTAATATTAAATTTATATGACATCCGTGAAAAAAAGAACAAGAGGAAAAAGAGAATGGGTAACTTTTGCATATTCATGCTACAAGTAAGTTAAGAATCTGAACAATAACAGCGTCGATTTCACATACATAATGTAATGGTCAATCACCTGGGGTGCCGTTTGTATTACCGTTACACTGTAAAACACTTGCTGACTTCTAATACCCCGTTCACATTCGCCTCTATCCATATGTGCCTACATGTGTAGAATTACATACGTGAGTATACTTGTCATGTGAACGCGTTTACTCATGTGTGTATATTTACACCAGGAGCAATTTGCATCGTGTCTGGAGCAGGTGCAAATGTAAATGTAAATTTGCACTGTGTGTATATGTTGCAATGTGAACGTTGATGTCAACGTAAGAGGATGATCTAATTAATATCTGTTCTTTTGCCAACACCAAATAAATTGTCAGCAGTTGCCATCTTTTTTGCGTTTATACAGAGTTGAGCGGTCGGTATTTTCTTTTGGTTTCAAGGAGTTAAGATTTTGTGTATAAATTAAATCAAACACATGTTGCTTCGGGCTAATATTTTCGGGGAAGTAACTCTCTTCTCATTCAGCTTTGATTGGAAAACAACCTGTTTCGTGTTGAAAGTCGTGAACAGACTGACAAATATGTGTGCCTCACACAATCTACATACTTTATTTACACACGAAAAATGATTTTCACGTGAACGCATAGTAAATTCACGTATACACACGTATGTATAGTTACACATATGTAAAATTACTTACGTTAGTAAATGTTGTGCATGTGAACGGGGTATAATTAGAGTGGTTTGTTTCCTGTCGCTAGCTAATGTAAGTGGTGTATAATTAATGGATATCATGGAGGACAATTTTGTTGTTCAAAACATTAGCGAATAGTGATTTTTCACATACCCACAATATTTGATGTCATCTCCATATCATGGTGGTGAGGTGAAATGGGGTTTAACGTCGCGTCCAAGATTATTGCACTTATATAGCGACGTGTCTCCATATCATGTAAAATTGGCTCAGAATACCTTTTTGAAGAATATGCCATAATTTTATAGTTTTCTTGTATAACTCATAGCTTACCAAACAACAACTTTGAGACACCTAGGTGCCGTTGTACAAAACAACCTTAGTGCTACGACTGTCGTAAGTCCATGTTAAGGCATATGAGTCACGACCAGCTTAGCGCTACGATCGCTTCGTACAACAGTACCCCGTTCTCATTCTAAATTATTCATCCAACTGGCGAAAAACGTTTCACCACAAATAGCACTCGAGCACAATGTCCAATGTGTTGCACGTGCATTCCATGAACTGCACGAAACGCGTAATGTGTTGCACGTGCATTCCACGAGCTACATTAAACGCGCAATGTGTTTCACGTGCATTCCATGAACTACACAAAACCCGTAATGTGTTGCACGTGCATTCCGTGAGCTACACGAAACTCGCAATGTGGTGCACGTTCATTCCATGAACTACACGAAACGTGCAATGTGGTGCACGTGCATTCTATGAACGACACGAGCTCCGCGAAACCTGCACAGTGTTGGACTTTCATTCTAAGAGCTACACGAGTTCCAACGATACCATTGTCTCTAAAACAGGAATGTAGTCTTTTGCCATGAAGACATGAAAGAATTCAAGTTAATGCTTACCTATGTTAATGAGCTTTGAGTCATCGCAACACATGTGCCCCAACGACCGTATAAAGCATTCATGTAATTATATTTGAAACACATCCCCTTAACTAGGAGGTTGGTTTTGAAATTGGAAGTTCAATGTCATGTAATCGAACAGTTTGTTGATACATACTTAAATATACATATGTCGTAACATCATGACATTCCCGTGGCTTCGTGAATATATATAATTGATCTTACAGATGTTGTCTCATCTAGCATGTTGGTTGGTTGATTGGTTTGTTATTTAATGAATTGTGGTCTATTCAGCATGCAAGCGCCTCGGACTCTAACCGTTTCAACGAATTAACGCTAGGAAATAGTGTCCTTACCTCATTTTTATACATAATGTGACTGACGTAGTAACGGAGGTGAGGTGAGGTGAAATGGGGTTTAACGTCGCGTCCAAGACTATTACACTTATATAGCGACGTGCATGTACGTGTATGTGTGTGTGTGTGGCTGCTTGTACTAGTCCGGACTGTGCTAGCACACTGAGATACCATGCCGCAGTTTAACATGAATACCCCACTCAGACACAGCATACTGATGCCGAGCGCCAGACAGGGTAACAACAAGTACCATCTTTTAACGTCTTTTGGTATGACGCGGCTTGGGATCGAACCCCGGACCTTCAGCTCTGCGGGCGGACGCTCTACCATTAGACAACGGATGCGGTCCGTAGTAACGGAAGGACACCCGTGGAGATCCGGGGTAGACTACGTCTTCAGCAACCCATGCTTGCCGTTAAAGGCGACTATGCTTGTCGTAAGAGGCGACTAACGGGATCGGGGCGTCAGGCTCCCTGATTGGTTGATGCATGTCATCGTATCCAAACTGCGTTGATTGATGCTAATGATGTCAATCACTGGATTGTCTGGTCCAGATCGATTATTTACAGACCGCCCTTGTATAGCTGGAATATTGGTGAGTTGCGGCGTATTGTTTGTGATTACTTACGGCAAGCATGGATTCCTGAAGATCTATTCTACCCCGGATCTTCACGGATGAACTGCTAAGTAGTAACTGCTAATTTAATATAGTGAACACGTCATCTAAAAATGATTCACCTGAATGTTCCTTGTTTTTATCAGTTAAAATCATATGCCAAATGAAATAGTTGTAGTGAATTAAATGAGAATGAAATGTTGTTTCCCTTTCCACAGACACCAACAACAAACTTACATGTATGAATGTAAAACAAAAGCCATTGTCATAACGCACATAAATTTAATATTAGGAAAAACTCCAACGATAAATACAGAACAACTCATTTTGGCACATATCAAAACAATTGAAAGGCGAGTTTTGTTCTATGTTCAAAGTAATTTCCCAAACTATGTTAATGTGATTTCTTTACGAGTGTTGTTATTTCTGTAATAAACAATGATAAATATGTAAAGTAAACAGGTTATTTATATACATGTATAATGAAAGATTGTTTGTAATTACTTAAAAGAACACATACAAATAAACGTGATCTTTACGCATTTTTTCATTTCTGTAGTAAACAAAGTAAACTCGTTATTGACATATGATGACGTTTTGTTTGTGATTACTCACAAGAACATATTCATATACAAAACGATCAAACAAACAATGGGTAACTGCAATTCGATATTTGATGGTCCCTTGGTCTTAAAGTGGTGTGATGTAGCTTAATAAAGAAACTTTTAATGATATTAGAAAACAACCGCGACAGTAGGTCAAGCGTTAACGTCATGTGAACCAGATCAAGCTGAAACAAAGGTCAAATGTCCATCGATGGACAAGTTTCTCTTTGTCAATGGAGGAAACACATTTGATCATCCAATTCTTTATTTAAACTCGCTTGGGTTTAATTTTCTGTAAACATTATACTTCTGTTAAGGTTTCTTTGTCATGGCGTGTGATTGTACCGCACGTGCATCAACGTATTGTCACCAGTTGATATATAAGAGTTCCTGATCTAAGGGTTGCAACTGTAGTCATCCGATACTGTCATTACAATGAAAATGGAGCTAACATCGCGATGTGGAACAAGATCCAGGAATAATAAAGTGTATCAAGCAAGGACTCTAAGACTTCACGCAAAACACCCGATGGTTGTTGACAAATGAAATCAATGGGTTTCAACATGTTTGGTGTCAGTCTTGCTGCGTGTACAGACTGTCTGCAAATACTATCGAAATTTAGCACAGACAGTACTAATATTATTACAAATAACAAACGGTCTGATATTCTTCTGACAGTATCCTGTAAGTAATTTATCCCAAACAAAGTCCATGTATTGCATTTCCAATATTAAACTACTCAAACACCTTTGAAACAAGACGTTTGATTGTTTTAATGTTTTAATATTGATTATCAAAGTATTAACGTGCTCAATATGTTTATCCCTACGGGTTGGGCATTTACGAGATGTTGGTAAAACCTGAAATTTATATAATGAAAGGTTACATAAGACGTGTTTATGACGAGGAAAAACACCCGTTTGCACGTGCACACGTCCTTTTAGTACTACGTGATAGCACACCGCCGTGACTTGTTTGAATGACAAGATATTTTCTCAGGGAGCTAATGCATATTAGGTATTAAATGTTATTGTAACACAATGTGTTGTTACGAACATATTATGATAAGGCGAGTGTTTCATCGTTAATACTTCACAGGCGTAGCGTAAACTATGTTCCTCCATCAACCGTGAATAGATACGGTCGCTTTGTGGTGAAGTCGCTATTTATAACCAACGAGGTGAGGTGAGGTGAAATGGGGTTTAACGTCGCGTCCAAGATTATTGCACTTATATAGCGACGGGCATGTACGTGTGTGTGTTTGTGTGGCTGCTTGAACTAGTCCGGACTGATGCCGACTTACTGTGCTAGCTCACTGAGATACCATGCCGCTGTTTAACATGAATATCCCACTCAGACACAGTATACTGACTCAGAGCCGACCAGTCCTTGTTTTAGCCCCTTAATGCTGAGCGCCAGACAGGGCAACGACAAGTACCATCTTTTAACGTCTTTTGGTATGACGCGACCGGGAATCGAACCCCGGACCTTCCGCTCTCCGGGCGGACGCTCTACCACTAGACCACGGAGGCGGTCTTATAACCAACGAATCAGACAACGGCCTGGTCCTAGCGAGAGAGAAACCAATGAGTGGTGTGACCAATGAGAGATCAGATTACATAACGAGGCGAGGGACGCTCATAATATTGATCACTGGTTTGTCTGGTCCCGACTCGTTTATATAGCCGTAATATACCTGGAATATTGCTGACGTCAGCGTGAAACAATAAACAAATAAAAAAGATATTATGGAGACTGATAAAAGAAACGACGATATAATATATAACTTACATATTGGATTGAACTGCACTAACCTCCCCCCCCCCCTCCCCCCACCCCCTACCCCAAGCCCCCATCCTCTATCACTGTGAGGTTCCTGACATACTGAAAAAATGGTCACAATTCAATTTTTGTACATAAGCGCACACACACACACACACACGCACGCACGCACGCATGCACGCACGCACGCACGCACACACACACACACATCCGACTACATTTCATTCGTACAATAGGTATTGTAATATTTCTTCAACGGAAAAAAACAACGTTCTCTCACTCAAACCAATTCATTCGTAAAATAGGTATTGTAATATTTCTTCAACGGCGAAAAACAACGTTCTCTCACTCAAACCATTTTAGAATAAATACATATGACTAAACCAGGTGGAGCGCATGAAATATAAAAAGAAAAACTGGTCTAAAACCGCATATTTTAACACATTCACCTCTAGGATCAATGAAAGACAAGGGCTCGAAGATGGTAGTGTTATTTTCTGTGGCTATTGAAATGCCGTGAAAAGACGAATGGTTACGGAAAGGGGCGAGTGGTGACGATTCAACTGACGTCGATTACTTCTCCCTTCTTTCCGAAACACCCAAGAAGCTTTCGCGAATGTGGCACAACGATTAATTATTTCCTTCTCTTCGCCGCTTACAGTTGATAATTTGCAACGAACAAGGCACACGCCGGCTTGTCCCGGAATGACACGAATGGCCACGAATGTTACAAACAATATAAAAAAATATGTACACTATCTACTCTATCAGTTGCATCAAACTTTTAATAAATTTACAAAACCAGTCCAAAGGCTGGTGTTTGTATACCGCCCACGAAATTGTTTGTTTGTTTATTGTTTAACGCCGCACTCAGCAATATTCCAGCTATATGACGGCGGTCTGTAAATAATCGAGTCTGGACCAGCCAATCAAGTGATTAACATCATGAGCATCGATCCACGCATTTGGAATACGATTACATGCATCAACCAAGTCAGCAAGCCTGACCACCCGATCCTGTTAGTCGCCTCTTACGACAAGCTTAGTCGCCTTTTACGTCAAGCGTGGGTTGCTGAAGACCTATTCCACCCCGGATCTTCAAGGGTCAGTCTAATGGTATTCACAAACGCTAATGTACAATCACCTTAACATTGTCTATTCCACCTGGGGGCACGTTAAACAAACAAACAATTAGAGTGATGAAGTTCCGGTCCATCCGGTCAGTGGTCAAAACAAGGTGTTCGCGAAAAGGGTACACCTTGTTTTGACCACTGACCCATTCATGTATTTTTTACCGCCATTTTACCTTTTACGCTGAAAGGACTCTGTTTCGGTTGATAGTCAAGAGGGGCTGTGGGGTAGCCTGGCGGGTAAAGCGTTCGCCCGCCACACCGAAGACCCGGGTTCGATTCCCCATATGGTACAATGTGTGAAGCTCATTTTCCGGTGTCCCTCGCCGTGATATTGCTGGTTTATTGCTAAAAGCGGCGTAAAACCATACTCTTCTTCTCCGACGCATTCGTGACCAACTCGTGTTATTCCGAGACAAGCCGAATAGCTTTACGGAAAGGGGCGAGTGGTGACGAATATCTCCGAAGTTGACGTGTTACAGATACATGGTACTGACTGTAAAAGTTTCATCAGTTGTAATGAAAAAGGAATCATGCATTATTGGAAAAAATATTTATGAACAAAATGTACCCATGTGAATGAGTCTTGAGTCATCGCAATATATATAAATGCCGCAACGACCGTATAAAACATTCAGGTAATTATATTTGAAACACATTACCTACAGGAGGAGACTGGCTGTAAAGTACAAAGCTCAATGTCATGTTATCGAACAATTTATTTCTACAAACTTAAATACAGTAAACTACGGTTATAACGAACACTCTTATAGCGAACTGACGGAAATAACGAACTTACTTTTTTGGTCCCGACTATTTGCTGCAGTTATGCTGTATATATTTGATTATAACGAACTACGGTTATAACGAACTAAAATTAGTAGTCCCTTTGAGTTCGTTATAACCGTAGTTTACTGTATACACATGTCGGAACATCATGACATTCTCGTGGCTGCGTGATTATATGTAATCGACCTTACCGCTGTTGTTTATCTTGTACTTGAAATGACCACCCCGTGATGATCCGGGTTAAAATTGGTCTTCAGCAACCAATGCTAGAAGGCGACAACGGGATCGGGTGGTCAGGCCGACTTGGTTGATGCTTGTCAGCGTATCCCAATTGCGTAGATCGATGCTACGATATCAAAAACTGGATTGTCTTGCCCAGACTCGATTATTTACAGACTGTCGTCATATAGCTTGAATATTGCTGAGTGCGTCGTAAAACAACAAACAAACAAACAAACACGATACGACTTCTGTTTGTTCTCACTGTTGGTTAAGCAATAATGTGTTCTAAGACATACAGGATACCAAAACATATCTTTACATTCTGCTAAATACCCTTCCACATCTGAGGTGAGGTGAGGTGAAATGGGGTTTAACGTCGCGTCCAAGATTATTGCACTTATATAGCGACGTGCATGTACGTGTGTGTGTTTGTGTGGCTGCTTGTACTAGTCCGGACTGATGCCGACTTATAGTGCTAGCTCACTGAGATACCATGCCGCAGTTTAACATGAATACCCCACTCAGACACATTATACTGACTCCGAGCCGACCAGTCCTTGTTTTAGCCCCTTAATGCCGAGCGCCAGACAGGGTAACAACAAGTACCATCTTTTAACGTCTTTTGGTATGATGCGGTCGGGGATCGAACCCCGGACCCTCCGCTCTCCGGGCGGACGCTCTACCACTAGACCACGGAGGCGGTCCCACATCTGAGCATAGATAAAACCATAAATGGTAACTACTGTGGTCACATAAGGCACCAATCGAATCTAATACTACCCCTCTGATTTCTCATGTTTACCGATAAATTGAGCTTACGTTTTATCAAGACAAAAGTTTAAGACACGATTTTGAGCATCTGTTTATTGTTTTGTTTAACAAAGCAAATATGTAACAATGACTTTCAAGAGGCGTTGGGTGAGCCTAGTGGTCAAAGCGTTCGCTCGTCGCACCGAAGGCCCAAGTTCGATTACCCCCATGGGCGTACTCTGTTAAGCCAATGTCTATTGTTGACTGCCGCGATATTGCTGGAATATTGGTAAAAATGGGCTTAAAAACCCAACTCACTCACTCGCTCACAATCATGACTATCTAAGCCAAGGGGGGACCCTTTCAGTTTCTTGAAGTAACTGAACAGTGCGTTGCCAGCAGGTATATATACTACTCAAAAGAAGTTAAGGACCACCCGATTCTTTCATATTACTATAGTTAAACTGAGATCACAGATTAACTATAGTATTATGAAAGAATCGGGTGGTTCTTAAATTATTTTGAGTAGTATATGAAAAAACACATAACTCGCAAAGGTCACGAACAAGTATTTCAGTCATACATGTATAAGAAGAATCAAAATTGAAAAAAATATCTTGGTATGATATTGGTATACTGATCATATGCGAAGACACATAAGCTCCATGGAAGCTATATATAAGAGGCGCAAAAATGTGATTGACTAGACTTGGACATTCTTAGTGAGCGATAAGTGTGTTATTTCAAATATTCCAAAACGCCGGGATAAATGAGACTGGATGATGACCGGCCATGGTACATCAGAGTTGATTAAGTCTGGCCATGGTACATCAGAGTTGATTGAGTCTGGCCATGATACATCAGAGTTGATTGAGTCTGGCCACGATACATCAAACTGGATGACGACCGGCTATGATACATGAGAGTTGATTAAGTCTGGCCACGATACATGAGAGTTGATTAAGTCTGGCCACGATACATCAAACTGGATGAGGACCGGCCATGATACATCAGAGTTGATTAAGCCTGGCCACGATATATCAAACTGGATGACGACCGGCCATGATACATCAGAGTTGATTAAGTCTGGCCATGATACATCAGAGTTGATTAAGTCTGGCCACGATACATCAAACTGGATGAGGACCGGCCATGATACATCAGAGTTGGTTAAGCCTGGCCACGATATATCAAACTGGATGACGACCGGCCATGATACATTAGAGTTGATTAAGTCTGGCCACGATACATCAGAGTTGATTGAGTCTGGCCATGATACATCTGAGTTGATTAAGTCTTGCCACGATACATCAAACTGGATGACGACCGGCCATGATACATTAGAGTTGATTGAGCCTGGCCACGATACATCAAACTGGATGAGGACCGGCCATGATACATCAGAGTTGATTAAATCTGGCAACGATACATCAAACTGGATGAAGACCAGGATAAATCGACCAGGATGAAGTATGGCCAGGATGCATTAGATTGGATGAAGTCTGGCCAGGATGAATCAGATTGGATGAAGTCTGGCCACGATGCAACAGATTGGATGAAGTCTGGCTGGGATACATGGTAGGGGGAGGGGGTGATACAGTGACTATCTTACAATAACATAAAGATTAGGTGAACACAATCCATTTGTCATATGTTGCTTGTCCATTTTCTTGGAATGCCCTCTTTGCTGCTTCCGAGATGCCAGATCAGAATCTTTTGGACAAATCAATGTAGTACCTTCCTTCAAACAACAAGGTACTATACTTGTTCTATAGGATAGATTTTGTTTTTGGATTGTTTACCTTTAGGAGGTTTCACAGTCACCAGTGGGTTCAACCCCCAAGATGAAATGCTTTCAGAAGGAATGATGTGTAGATTTGCCTCCTTGTCATCTTCTATGGCACTGGCCGAACCGTTATTTGACTTAATAGAACCACGTGACTTGTCCGATGATTTCGAGGCACGTGACTCACACCGAGATTTCTCGGTATCTACACCAGAATCCACTGATATATCAGATGGAATGTCTACGAGGCAGTCTCGTCCCTTCAACCAGTAGGAGTCCATCTTGATTCCCTGTAACAATAGATGGGAATATAGACACATTTCATCATCATACTCATCGTCTTGGTAATAATTAAAGAAAAGGATTAATCATGCTGATGAAGATGATGCTCGCAATGTAACACGTTTAAAAATATGTGTGAGTTATATTAAGAATGGCCCAAGACTTTGATTTCGCGTCAGTAATCGCATACCAAGAAAATAGTAAATGTTACCATGTAATTACTTGGAATGTGCAAAGTTTCACTAATACATTCTGACACATCATGAACTTCTTTGAGAGGCATTTAGAAGTTTCACTTGCACTTGCTTGATAGCATGATAACGCTGTTAAAACCTACACCGAAATGCGCTCCTAATTCTAATAAAGAAGTTGTTCATCCATATATCTTATCCTTTCTTACATCATGCAAAGGTAATTCTGATTTCAGTGTTTCTGCAGTAGGCATTGACTATTTCATGAATAAAAGTTATTTTGGAGTGACAAATGTAAAATACCAGTCATCAAAACGACAATATTTGCTATAATTGGATTTCTATATTGTTAAAGTTAATTCAAACATATTGAACAAATCGTGGTATCATTATTTCTAAAACTCTCTGCTGCGAAGAGTTTCGTACCATAACCATACTAGGATCAACTGGTCAAATCAAAAGGACGATGTATGATTATTATTCTTTTGAGCCCACTGGAAATGAGGAAAACTTTAAATATTGGTATGAAAAGAATCAGACATGTACAAATAGACCTAGCCATGTTTCTTCCTTACACTTGCAAGTTTGGGATTACTGGCATGACAAAATACATAAATATGGCTAAACTTCAAATGGAAATTAAAATATGGTTGATTTATGCATGCAGTTTTTATGTACATCTCCTTGGGTCAAAGACTTGTTCATATTCAAATATCAGAAAACGCTTCATGAAAACCTCTAAGTTCACGCCTTTTGACACTTTGTATCCTTATCTTACATTTTGTGTCATCACTCCCGAACGTGCAACTGTTCAAATAAACAGTCTTGTTATTTTTCGTATGAAAACATCTCAAAACTTTTATACCAATTTCTAGTTTTGCTCAATTCTTAAATTATGCAGACACTGTTTTTTGTACCTTTTTGTGCCTGGTCCTTTCAAACTGATTATTATCCTTGGTTATGTTAGCAACACAACTGTGCGTCGAGCTATGTACTTTGAACTTTTCTCCCACATTAAGCTAACATGCTGTGATATATCCAAAATACTTCTGAAGGCGGCTGAAAACCTATCTCACTCATTCATTCTGAAAATATGTCACACGTCTTACCTTGTGTTCAATTGGCTCCGCTGGCTCCACAAAGAAGTACGTTTTCTTACAGATATGCTTGTACATGATTGTGGAGATTCGAACATTGGAGGACGTCGACTGTGAAAGAAGACTCTTCGTGACGTCAATGGGTTCTCCCATGATGACAAACTTGGGCGCAGCTTGACCGACAATGCCAGTAGCAACACTGCCAATATGTGCCCCAAGGCGGAACTCAAATGGTTTAGATATGGAAGAAGGGCAGGTTGCTTTATTAGCATGGGAGATAATGTCCAGAGCAATGTTCGCTACAGTCTCAACACACTTCTCCGTAGTAGACTTAGCTTCCTGTAATCCGACAACAACCGCAAATGAATCGCCCTGAAGGTTCGTACGGTACGTGTCCTTCTTTTGTAAAGCTGTTTCAATTTCAGAATGTATGTCATTCAAGTATTGAACAATATCTTTAGCAGATGCATTCTCAGTGACATATTTAATGTTAATAATATCTGCCATGATTATCCCTAAGGACAAGTACACTTTCGTCTCAACCGATTGCCCATTAGTGATCCTCTTCACTAAATGATTTGGGATGATATCATTCATCATTGTTTCCATGTTCCGTTTGGCAACAGTAAGCTCTGAAGTCCTCTCCTCAACCCGTTCCTCCAGATGGGCCGTATACTCCTCCATAGCTTCCATCATGGAATCGAGGACGGACTTTCGGCTGGATCTTGACTGTCTCAGCATCTTCAATATCTGTTCAAATGTTGGCCTAGTGGCAGCATTATCCGACCAAGCAATCTCCATTATCTGCCTCACGTTCAAAGGTGTGTCATCATTGGGTTGAGGGCGGAGATTATTGTTAACCACCGCCTTCAGGACTTCATCAGGACTCAGAGCATCAGCATGTTCTGAATAAGGATCCTCACGTGTAAAAATCTCTTGTATAATTATCGAGAAACTGTACACATCCGTCTGTGTAGATGGAGACAGCTCAAAGTCGGTTCTAAGAATCTCCGGAGCAACCCAGAAGTCTCGGAACGCAGCAGCATATTTACTAAGGTAGTGTGGATCCTTGCGAATATAGTGAAGAGGGTTCTTTTTCTTGTATAACTGCTTAAACAATTTACAATACTCCCAGTCCCCAACTTTAACCGTCCACCTCGAGTCAATGAGACAGCATGAAGAGTTGAGGCTGCCGTGTATTATGCCATGATTGTGGAGGAAATTCATACCACTAGCGATGTCCGAAGATAAGGAAAACTTAAAGTCGTTCGTTAGGTTGTACTTTTCATCCTGGAGAATATCAGTCATTGGTCCTTTTCCACAATATTCACCAATGACATATTTATCATCATCTAAGTTGGTGAGACCAAAGAACCTCACAACATTTGAATGGACTATTGAATCTCTAATCCACAACAGAAGTCTCTTCATCTCTCTATTGATGTTTGCCATTTCTTTTATCTCCAAGAGTCGGATGCCGATAACATGTCCTTTCCATTTTCCCGGCCACTGTAGGATTTGGTCAAGAAGCTCGGATCCTTCAGGAATATCCTCAATGTTTTGTAAGGACTTTATCGACTTCATAGTTCCCAATTTGGACCTGCCTCCGGACAGAACCTTGTCATCCAGATAGAAGATTATGTCCTCAATTGGGATATCCCATTCATCATTTTCTATCATTTTGTTCAGTTTCCATCTCTGGAATGCTATGTAGCCCAGTAGTACTGAGACCAGCAAGAGCACAAGAGGCACTGATACAGCAACAGGTACAATCCAGGTTTGTTCAACACGATTCTCCTCAGC
The DNA here is from genome assembly GCF_022045235.1 of Haliotis cracherodii. Lineage (NCBI taxonomy): Eukaryota > Metazoa > Mollusca > Gastropoda > Lepetellida > Haliotidae > Haliotis > Haliotis cracherodii. The sequence continues at coordinate 8,878,821 of NW_027266265.1, read as the reverse complement.
TATGTCTGCTTGAACTATATCCCACACCGACTGTCCTTTGCATGTCATTATCTTCAAGATTCTGGCCACATTCTTTTCAACGAGAACTTGCGACAAAGGCACAAGGTGCACTGATGTACATACATCCTTAGCTTTCTGATCGTGCATAAACCAGTTTACATAACGCACCAACTCTTTGGCCGAATCACAATCACTCATTTCCGTTGCAAACACAATCATATACGTGAAACCTGCTATAGGATAGGCATCCTCGTGGTCCTGGTCAGAAAGTGTTCCGGTTAGTTCATCCCCAGCATTCTGTGACCATCTATCCATGGCCCCCTGTATTGCTGTGGTGGTTGATCTCACATAGTGGCCTTTCCTATTCTGTAACGTAGCATACGTAATGCCATGCTCACTCGCTCCAGCGACAGAGACGTAGCCTATGGTGTACTTTATCGACAGCAGCAGCCCGGATACTCCAACGCTTTTCTCCCCAAAGGTCGTGATGACGCTGTTGTTCCATTTGTCGGGTTGGTTTGTCTTTTTATTGAATCCTAGGTCAAAGACCCCAAAGGTCTGATTCCATTCCTTGCTGAATCGGCTTAAAGCTGCGGTGAACATACTTGTTGTACCAGATTTATCTGCCCTCACCACCACTCGGATCTTTTCACTGGGCAAATTACAAAAAGGATTCTTTTCAGCAATACTCGAGTCATTCCAAGAAGTGAATGTCCCGTTGAAGATGCCAACCACGTGTTCGCGAGTGAGGTTTAGAGTTGACGTACACTCGGGTAGATTGTAGCCCACTACAGTTCCCCTGAGAAGAGATGGTGATAGTCATTGTTACTACTAGTCATCACAAAAGACATTTCGGAATACATTATATTAGAATAGGTCTTCAGCAGCCAATGCTTGTCGTAAGAGGCAACTAACGGGATCGGGTGGTCTGGCTCGCTGACTTAGTTAATGCATGTCATCGTATCCCATTTGCGACAATCACTGGACTCGATTACTTACAGACCGCCGTCATATAACTGAAATATTGTTTAGTGTGGCGTCAAAATACAAACAAACAAAAGATTTCATTGTCAGCAGTATCGTTTTTTCTTTATGTCATGCTCGACATGGGTACAGTGTGCGAAAACCATACTCTCTAACTCTTGATGTTATGTTATACATTGAAAAATACTAATTTTGTTACCGTGTATAAAGGCCAATGGCCTTTCGTGCAACAACCATTATTTTATCCCAGTTGTGTCATCTATCTTAGGCCTAACAATTGGTTGATGGCATGAACAACAATTCACGTAGTTGGGGTACGATGGCCCAATCAGCCAGCTCGCACATCATAGTCAGCCTATGAATAGCCTCTTTGACAAGATCGAGTTCTGGGGACCTGCTCCACCCGGAATCCGGACGGAGTTGTATTCATAAAGGTGTCTTTGATGTTACGTTCCTGGCAGAATACTGTTCACCATCTTAGCGGAATGTCGGCACTTGCTTTGTCTCAAACTAAGTCAGTGAGATAATGAATATGGTTTTACACCGCTTTAAGCAATATTCCAGGGGAATCAAACCCGGGTCTTCGGTGTGGCGGGCGAACGCTTTGCCCGCCAGGCTACCCCACCGCCCCTCTTGACTATCATCACACATCATACCAACCCGGGTCCTCGCCGTGACAAGCTAACGCTTTAGCCACTAGGCTACCGAACCTTTTCAACTTTTATAAAATTGACCCAAGAGCACGGGTATGGTGCTGACAAATCTAGACACATAATTAGGGTAAATCGGGGATTCGAACCCACAATCTTAGATTTCTTGCACGCTTCTGGTATGCAATTCAGCACAGTGAGTCGCATGTGCACCTGTTAGTCAACGACATTACCGCAGTTGACACATTAGGCAGCTTTGGCCAGTGTAAACTGTTCGTTGGTAAACGTCTGAGACATGCATCACGTTGGGCTTCCCATATGAAGCCGACACGCTGTGATTAATCTGAAATACTGTTCAAAACTGACTCTTAGACTCACCCTGCAAGCGTCGGGAACATCACCAGATCGGGAGCCTGTTTCTTTTCTGTTTCCGACATAATGGAGTCCGACCCGGCGAATTCTAGGGTCCCATCGTTTTTTATGATACGTTTACGCCCGCTTCCACTTCCGATCGACAGGTAGGTGGCGTTGATATCTCTGGATTGCTGCTGCCGGAAGACTTTGTACGATTGTGTCCAGCTCTTGTACACCTGTTCAGGAAAACTAGCGCCCGCCCCACGAAGTTGAACCACCCCTTCACAGAACGGGGACAATGTGAGAATGAAGAGATGCAAAATGGCGCCGTTGAGTCGTCTGCTCATTGTCGTCAATTGGATTCGAACCGGATGTCACATTCAGATGCTGTTTTCTTACCGACCGTATATGCACACACAATACAGAACAATCCCACTTATGTTTTCATGTTTTTTTTCATCTCGTTTCCATAGTTTCATTGCCGTCAGAGTCTTAACATACTGAATTTCCCCTTTGACATTCACAGGAATCAAAATTCAGCATGCCACCATGGTGACAGGCACGTTTCTCAAGACATTGGCATTGCCTCAGATAGTATCCCACATGATGGAGACGTCCAACTATTGCATAAAATATCAATTTGTTCGTTATGGCGTCATTGCACACACAGCTTCAATCACGCCTGGTGTTGTTATATTTCAGAGCCATACAACCATAACGTTCTTGAAGGCTTTCATGGTTTCCGTGATGTTTCTTTACCTCGGGGCGACTTAATTGAAGATCAGTCCTAGCTCTCAACTTCCGTCTAGACATGCGTTTGTCGTCTGAAAACTGCAAAGAAATTGACACTGTCAGAAATCGAAGACAATCACCCCCAAGCAAAAGTTACCCACACGTAGAAAGTTCTCATTATCGTGTCATATAACATGCCTTGATAGACTCGATTTCGATTTTAAACCTGCGCCTTTGCTCGGAATAAGAACTCGTTGGGTAGAATGTTATTTGATTTGCTTGGTGTCAAACGACGCATTTAGCAATGTCACAGCAATATGTATAAGACGGGGGCCTGAGACATACTAGTGATTGCTGTTGTGATCCATACCATTGGGGTTAGATAAGCTAGCGAGATTAATGTTGAAGATTTCCAAACTGCTTTTGATTGTTTTTGATGAGGAGTCATTGGTAGATACGTTCATGCCATAATATTAACATGATGATTGAAACAGAATTTTGAAATATTGTTTAGAATTTATTCAGGTTTGGATAGGTCTCAAAAAGTCTACGCCAGCCCACAATCATAGGTGCCTGGCGTACCTAAGGTGCGCAACTCTGCACATCAAATTGCAGCACCTTAGACTATTGGCCTCCCGTGCCCTCGGTAAGGTACATGCTAACACCGTTTCAATAAGTCAATTATGATGGCTGGTCAAAAAGTTCTAAGCCTAACGAACAAAACCATCAGATGTGAAAGTGTTTTTAATTATATTCTCCCTTTTTTCAATACACTTCTTATATCGATAGTGAAGGTTTTTTTAAATTCCAGTCAGGAAGAAGGTTTCTGAAGCCACATTGAAAAACCCATTCACGGCAGCTTTGAGGCCATCGTTGTTGTCATTGCGCTTTTCACGAAGGTGGTTTTCTTTTCAGGTTAGGAAACAGGTGGAAATCACTTGATGCCAGGTCTTGCGAGGAGTATGAAGGTTGAGGAAGTTCTTCGAACCTACATTGTCACACAGCAGCCTTTGCAAGTCGAGGTGTGTGAGAAGAGGCATTGTCATGAAGTAATAGGGCTTACCCTCATTTCGCCTACACCTCATTTCGCCTACAATAATTCAAATGCTTAATTGTCTCACCCCTATTACATGAATTGGCATTGTCCATCTCAGGCTGTTAACTAATCCAAGCGGCATAGAGGTTCAAAGTGAAGTTTTTACAACCTATGACAACAAACTCTTGTTTGACTTGGTCATTCTGTTAATCCTTAGTTGTTTTGAACGTAAATCTTGTTTAGTAAATAAATCTTATTTAATAATTTAGGTGTAAAGAAGCCTATCATCGCTTCTCACATTGTTTGTAATTGTTACCAATTGGTTACTTCTTAGTTTTGGTTTAATTAAAGGAAATTAGATGTCTGCTCAATTGTTGAACTGTTATTGTTGTTATTATTGCATTGGTATATATGTACCTGACCTATCAGCTTACTAGTCAGCATCAAAATGGCAAATCTCCAGAGAGCGGAGTTTGTAACATCACAGAGACGTGGCCAGCAAGTACATTATGCAGGCTATAGATACAGACTGAATGTCAAGCGTCAAGTTGCTGTTCACTGGAAGTGTGTCCACACAGGTTGCAATGGATAGATGCAGCACTATTGCAGAACACGTCGTGTCTATAACTCCTCACAGCCACCACCCTGTAGAGAATGAAGAACACATCAGACTCATTGGTCGACTCAAGCAGCGTGTCCAGACCGACATTTCTCCTGTACAGCAGATATACAACGCAGAACTGGATCAACTTGATGAAGAAGTAGCTGCGACTGCCCCTTCTTTTGCAAGTGTTCAAGCTTCCCTGTACAGAAACAGAGCCAAGAATATTCCACAAGTTCTAGAAACCAGAGCAGCAGTCAACTTGGAAGGAACGTGGACACAGACAGAAGGTGGAAGAGACTTTCTGTGCATCAATGACGGGGAAGACGACAGACTACTAGTGTTTGCTACCACTGAGATGTTAGAAATCATGAGTGACTCTGACAGCTTGTTTATGGATTGTACTTTTTTTGTTTGCCCTAGCTTGTGGCTCCAGGTGTATATTATTCATTGTCTTGTAAATGGTAAAATGTATCTTGTTGCTTTTTTGTTGTGTCATAGCGACTGATTTATGACTACCATTGTCTGCAGTACATTTGACTCCAAGGGCAAATTACCATGTAGCCATGTCTCCATAACTTAATTGTCATTACGTTTTAGGCTCTAATCACCGTTGTTAATCCTCACCAACATTTCATTGTATATTGACTGACAGCCAAACTGGGCTACTTTATCACTTCCCGTTAATTACTGTTATTTATAGTAGGACATTTATTGCCTTAATTGTTCATCCCCTGAGTTGTGTCGGTACGTCACCCCCGGAAGTCCCATGTCCAGAGCAACGTCATTGTCTCTTTGTCTGTCCATTGTTGTTCAGTACTATATATGTGCTACCAAAACCACAGTTACTAGGGTGTTAGTCAGGCTTGGTATTCCGAGTGCTGGCATAGGGACGACCTCGAGCAGGATGTGCCGCTCGTAGAAAACGCCCTGAGGTGAGCTGGAGCTCCGCTCACCTCTTGTACGCCTGAGCTGGACGGTCCGCTCATCGCTGTGTTTGTGTTGTCAGAGCAGGTATTCCGCTCATTGTGCAATTGTTATTTATTGTTTACATGTTGTGCCTTAAGCGTTCCGGGACAGTGATGTCGATGTTGTTCTTATATCCCCAAGAGCTAATTCACGGTCAACATGCGCGTTGACAGTTGCTTCCTAACAAGACCAAACAGACATATGTTAGACTATTTAGGTTGTTGAAGGACACAGCAGGAACAAGAACTGGTACTGAACTTTCTGCAGAGGTGTTTCAAACTGATTACGAGTCAGCAGTCATAAGTGCCATTGCAGAGGTTTTTCCTGATAGTTATGTGAGGGGGTTTCTGTTTCATTATTCACAAGCTTTGTGGCATCAGGTAGTTGAGAGAGGTCTTGTACGAGAATACACGAACAATCCAGCAATTCAGTCCCATGTTCGACGTGCCGCAGCCCTGCCACTTCTCCCACTTGACAAGGTACAGAATGCATGGGTTGAGGTGATGGAGCAAGGACCTGATGATCAACAGATTGGTGATTTTAACGACTATGTCACCAGCACATGGGTAGATGACGACGCTAGATTCCCCTGCCATATTTGGAACCAGCGAGACAACAACGGTCCCCGATCCAACAACCATCTGGAAGGGTTCCACTGTGGACTGAAAAAGAGAATGCCCCGATCTCAAACCTAACATGTATCAGTTCTTGGAGGAGATCAAGAAGATTGAAAAGGCAGACAGACGCTCCAGGAAACAAATTGATCTTGGGGGATCATGCAGATCCCGAGCTCGTGTTGACAGACAAAGGAACGAAAGAATTGAAAGACTAAAGACACAGTTTCTTAGTGGAAGAAAAAAGTAATGCAATTTCTTGATGCCGTTGGATATGTACTTAAGCTACAGTAATCATGAGTCATTATTATTACTGCATAATGTAAATATCAGCTATTAAACAATGTATGAAGCTTCAAGATTGTCTTGTCTGTTTAACCTTCTTTTAGGTCAGTTCATTATTTTAGAGGTAACACAGCACTTGACTTATGTGCAGTCAGCTGTAAATTTGTTTTGATAAGGGTGTAGGCGAAATGAGAACAGGCCAGTAGTAGAACTAAAGCAGTGAGCATTCCTCGCCGCTTTCTTTGATAAAATCTCTAAGGCGATGAAGCAAATCAGCATAGAAGGCACCGGTAACCGTCTTTAGACTTTAGTTATCAACAAGGATTACACTCTTTGCATTCCAGAATACAGTGGCAATAACTTTCTTCACTGATCTTAAAGACTTGAATTTCTTTGGTACCGGAGAAGTGCCACTCCACGGAATGACGTTTTGACTCGGGATCCTAGTGTTAGACCCTTGTTTCATTACCCATTACTAATCTCTTTTTGAACTTGAGGAAATCCTCCCAAATTAGCTCTGGATTTTCTCTGGCAATTATTTCCTTAAGATCAGAATTTAGAAACGAGCATTCACATGTATATTGTTCATGAATAACAGTTTCAGTGGATCCTTGGCTTAGACCCGAGTCGTTCTCAAGTTCAGCTAAGTAAATCTTCCATCTGACAGTATAAGTCTTTCAATCTCCTTGATTGAATCTTCATTGGTGGAAGTTGAAGAATGTCAAGTCCTAAGGTCATCACCAAGGCTTGTTCACCCATTGTTAAACATAGCTGGCCAACGTTAAACTGTGGAATAGCTTGGGCACCTTGCCCCATACACTTGTGACATGCGTTCACGAATTTCTTTGGGAGTAATTTTCTCTGAAGTATAAAAATGATTTCGGTACAGGCCGAAAACCTCTGTATATTACTGTCATGACCAGAATCATCACTTTTTGGGGAAGATTGCTATCTGGAAAAGCCACCAAACTTTTATTAATTGTGTATAAAAAATTGTATCATAACTACACTGTAAATAATCAACACCAAAATTGGCTACAGTTTGTTAAACATATTCTTGTTATGACAGGTAATAACAATGTTTGGATAAATCAGTCATTTTCATCAGTTGGTTGGCTTACATGTGTGATTAGAACTTGTTTGGAATATCAGTTTATACAACGGTGGAATTCTGATGTCACAAATTCAAGTAAAGGAAATTTTTATAAAGTCATTAAAGATAATATCTCACTGGAAACATATCTGTGCAATTTACCAAAACGAGTGTACATACCACTACTACTTTTCAGCCATTATTTACCGATTGAATGTGGAAGATGGAATCACACCCCTTTATTAGATAGAAAGTGTACTGTTTGTAAAAGCCAAGACATTGCGGATGAATATCATTATATTTTTAAATGTGAATATTTTAAAGAAGTAAGACAATTATACATACCAAAGACTCTTATTGTACATCCATCTATGTTTAAACTTCAACAGATGTTTCATTGTAAAAATAATATCTTCTTGAAGAAATTATCAAAATATTGTAAAATAGTAATGGCTACATTTAAATAACTATTAAAGCTGCCATCAGTATTATACGTCGCATCTCCTGTTAAACCTCAACATGCTACTTTTTGTAGCCTTGGGCGTAATAAAGTTCTGTTCTGTTCTGTTCTGGTACTCGTTCTTTTAATTTCTGTGTCCATTTGGACCACTATCATGTTTAACTGCTAATGTACAATCGGCCTCAACAGACCAAATACACTTGCAATGAACTACTCAAACAGTGTACTACATTGAATAGTTCAATTTGTTATGGTCCATAGTTGAAAGTTAGTCAGGCCGAGAACTTTTCGACCAACCCTGGTACACAAGAATGTACAAATGCACATGAGATTGCCCTTTGACAAGGCAATCATGTCCGATAGGCCACGCACTCACGATCACAAGAACTAGCTATTAAGTGCAGAACCCTGGTAAAGAGGTTAGGTGAAATTGGGTTTAACGTCGCGTCCAAGATTATTGCACTTACAAAAGCGACGTGCATGCACGTGTGTGTGTGTGGCTGCTTGTACTGGTCCGGACTGATGCCGATTTATAGTGCTAGCACACTGAGATACCATGCCGCAGTTTAACATGACTCCGAGCCGACCAGTCCTTGTTTTAGCCCTTTAATGCCGAGCCGCAGACAGGGTTACAACAAGTACCATCTTTTAACGTCTTTTGGTATGAGGGGGCCGGGGATCGAACCCCGGACCTTCCACTGTAAAACCGTGTAAATATACTGCTGGTCAAAAAAGGAATACATCCATGTATGTGGGGGCTAAAATGAAATAAGCAAAAAATGGTTATTTGAGGGTGCTAGTAGCTTTTTGATGACGTTTATAATCTTTTGGGCAAATCCAATATATTTTTTTTCTTTTTTCTCGGCAGTATATAAACGTAACCAACAGAGTGTGTGGCGGATATACGTGAAATCTCCTAAAAACGCAAAAAAACACATTGTGGTCAATTCTTATCAATAGATAGGTCAAAAATAGTAACTGCCTATTGCCTATTTTTTCCGCAAGACAAATTTATTTTTAGACAACAGCATGAAATGAGTGACGTCGTACAGCGCAATAATACACACCGAGCCCCGCCCAGCCAATCAGGAAATAGTGGTCCGTTATTGGGCGAGGCCTAATTGTTTTTAGTTTTTCATAACCGCAAAATAAATTGCTTGGTTAGACAATCAAATTTCATGAACACTTGAAATTCATTTATTTTAACTAACAACGGAATCGATGCCTTAAGTAAGATTTCTTCTACGATTTCACACGAAGACCATACAGGACTGGATAACTCTCCGTGAGTGTATGCGTGCGTGCGTACGTGCGTGCGTGCGTGCGTGCGTGCGTGCGTGCGTGTGTGTGTGTTTGTCTGTGTGTTTCTCTGTGTGCGTGTTTCTGCCAGTTATATATGTGTGCGTGTGTGTGTGTGTTTGTGGTGTGATTGTCTTTGTATATGTGCGTGTGTTAAGACCATAATATAAATATATAAATCAGCTAGTTTGTAAACCGAAGCTATCAAACCTCCATGATCTATAAACATTATGCACGGTTGTAACACTACAATAGCAGACCAGTCACACATGTTACTCACATTCTCAAACCCTCTTCAATGCCGTTCAAATACTTTCCATATTCTGAGACAATAATCCTAAACGTGCATAATTTTCTACATAATAATTGATGTCGCTGTTTATAATCTCGTCACTCAAGAAACGGCACGGACAACACCCAGTAATCGATGAATGTTTATCCCTTAAATCCTGTTATAATGCGTTCTGAAACAAAAGTCTGCATGGTCCCCGCATAAAACTGAAGTTAAATGTCAATTTTAGAAGTGCATAATTTTTACTCAATATGACGCGAGATCGTAGATGTAGGCATATTTATTTATGATCGCTTGTCAGAAGGTTGATAAGTATTTGTGTAAAACAAAACAAAAAAAGCCGAACGATGAATTCGTACTTCGATGACACCAGAACATTGATTAAGTAAAAAAAGAACTCATTCCTGACAGACAAAGTCGTGTTAATGACATGCAAAAAACGTACGTGCACTTGACATGAAACACATGTCACCAGGCTTACTGAAAAACTTACCACCGACACGTCACGTTTAGATGTGGGGTTGTACTATTAAACTAGAAACTGGGGGTATGGAGACTTACCACTTAAAAAAACGCACATGTTCCTTTTGTTTTAACCATTGCATTGAGGATGAAATCGGTGTTTTAAGGAAATGTCAAAAGTACGATGACCAACGTTTAAATTCAGAATACAGTGCCTGTTATTTTAATGTTGGTTTGGGGGGTCTGTCTTGTATTTAGAAGTTCTGTTTTTGCATGTTGACTAAACTGACTTCTGTGTAACGGAGGCTATGTCCGGTTTATAAAGAGATTCGTATTAGTGAGGTTATAGAAGGAGCTCAAGAAATGGGAAACAATAACGTTGACAGAATTATTATTGTTTATAATAAAATATACGGGACCAAAAACGTGGTCCTCTATATACAAAAATCCGGATTTTTCTGAGTTGGGTATTGATAGATTCCATCGTATGTAATTAAAATAACAGCGAAAAAACAATTTCCATAATCGTAAGAAATCGATGCTAAAGCAGAGTCCATTATGCGATTCCGACTATATCATAAGCATGTGTATATGATCCATGAATCACAATCAAATAGTGATGATACTAGGTGTTTGCATAAAGATGAGTATCCTACCCCACCGTTGGGACCCGTCACAAACACATGCAAAGGCAAGTCAACTGGTCACATGAAAAACACGGGAACATGTGGTACACGTCCTTCTAGAGAACTGCATCGGACATCATTGTTGTCACTGCCACGTTAAACTTGAAAATGTCTTCCGTGATATATCTACCACAAAGCTTTACCAATTTTATAACCGTGATCAAACAACGTTTGAGCAAGAGTCATATGACGCTCGTTGCCGCAAACATTCAAAGTTCAAATTATCCAGATATTTTACCAAAGTATAATGTACACAACGCGACTTTTATTACTGACATATTTTATGAGCTTAGTGTAATGTCTTTATCATAATTATCAAAGTCATAAATCAAAGTCGAAGAATGTAAATATCAACTGATAAGACCTTCATTATCCCGGAATGAAGATGAGGTGAGGTGAAAAGGGGTTTAACGTCGTTCAAGATTATCCACACATATAGCGACTTGCACGAGTTTTGTGTGTGTGTGTGTGCGTGCGTGCGTGCGTGCGTGCGTGCGTGTGAGCGTGCGTGCGTGCGTGCGTGCGTGCGTGCGTGTGTGTGTTCGTGCGCGCTTGGTACTAGTCTGGACTAATTCCGATTTTATAGTGCCATCCCACTGACATACCATGCTGCACTTTAACATGAATATCCATCCAGACTCAGTATACTCACTCGAGCCGACCAGTCCTTGTTTAGGCCCTTACTACAGAGCGTCAGCCAGGGTAACAACGAATACCATCTTTTAACATCTTTTGGTATGACGCGGCCGGGGAACGAACACCCGCCCTTCCGCTTTCCATGCTTACGCTCAACCACAAAACCACGGCCTATCCCGGAGTAGATTTCAAATCTCCTATCATGAAGCTGAAAAAAGAGGACTTCAGCAATCTTGTCCTTTACAGATCTTACTGTGTTGTCACAAAACACTTCTTAGGACAGACACACATTGTGTGAACACACCAAGCTATTTACATCACGTTTCATCTTAAAAAGTCAATATATTAACCAATTAAGTATGGAAGGATGAAAGGCCCAAAAAAGGTACCATTGTCCAGTTTATGACTCTTCTGCAACTGTAATTGTCTGTACACAACATCCTTACAGGCCACTCGTTTATGTCAATACAACCATAAGTGTGAACATAAACAACTCCAGATGGCGGGGATCTTCAAGTCCCTTTACCAGGCACTGAGGAATATGTCATGTTACTTTTATGGTAGTTGTTGTTGATTGTGCTGACGAGTCAAGAGGCACATCCCGGTTCCAGCAAACTGTTCGTGAGATGGTTGGCGTCAGTATAAATAATAACAAAATAAAAAAAATATTTAATAAAAATATTTAATAATAATAAAAAAATAAAAAATAAATAAATTCACGTATACGTTTATATTCAAAATTGAATCAATGTAGCAATTTCAAATTACACGAGTAGAAACTGAAATTAGAACCTATGTGTACACGACGATGAATGCAAGCCCTAGGTTTCAGCAATAACACCAATTCTACACGTATTCACCAACTCCGTGTAGATTCCGGGTTAGACTTGATCCTCATTACCCAATGCTTGTCATTAGAGGGTCAGACCCTTGAAGATCTGGGTTAGAATAGGTCTTCAGCAACCCATGCTTGCCGTAAAAGGCGACTATGCTTGTCGTAAAAGGCGACTAACGGGATCGGGTGGTCAGGCTCGCTGACTTGGTTGATGCATGTCATCGATCCCAATAGCGTGGATCGATGCTCATGATATTAATCACTGGATTGTCTGGTCCAGACTTCATTATTTACAGACTGCCGTCATATAGCTGGAATATCGCTGGATATAATAGCTGGAGTGCGGCGTAAAACAACAAACCAACCAACCAACCATTAGAGGGCCGGATGGTCAGCCAGATGACCTGCTTGATTAGGTGTCATCCATCTCCTGTGGATGTTGCTCATACTATCAATCATCGGTTTGTCTGGCCTAGATTCGTTAATTGACAATGTTAAATAAAATGAACACCCAAGATCCTAAAAAGTATTCTAAAAATAATGACAGATGGTCATTTGTTGAGTTTCATGGAGCCTAGGGCCTTATTGATTTAATAAATCAGTGTAAGACAGACAGTTTGTTTGTTTATTTGTTGTTTAACGCCGCACTCAGCAATATTACAGCTATATGACGGCGGTCTGTAAATAATCAAGTCTAGACCAGCCAATCCAGTGATTGACATCATGAGCATCGATCCGTGCAATTGGGATATGATGACATGCATCAACCAAGTCAGCGAGCCTGACCACCCGATCCCGTTAGTCGTCTTTTACGACAAGCTTGGGTTGCTGAAGACCTCCACTATTCTACCTATTCTACACTGGATCTTCACGGCTCAGACAGACAAACAGACAGACAGACAGACAGACAGACAGACATATTGTCAATGTCTACATGTATTTGTCGCATTATCTCCCGATCGAGTCTAACTGATCCCGTTAACTTCCATTTGTCAATTGCTAATTACCCATCAGTTCTGATACTCCCCCGCCTGCCGTTTGTCCACTGAGTTTTATCAATCAGCGCTAATTAACTGTTTTTTTGCATTTGTTAAGTTTCCACCTTTGTTATCTTATTACTTTTATTGTGTTTACATGTACATATATGCTCTCTGCCTCCTAGCATTCATCCACCCGGTGAAGGAGAAAGCATATACATTTATGTACTCTGAAACGTTGTGTTCTATATAATAAAGAAGCTGGCATCAATAAATTCCATATTTTATTTTAATGTAGCTTTGCGGCAGTGGTGCGACTGAGATCGATGGATAGAACAGGGCACGGTTCCACAAAGCCATCTTAGCGCTCGGGTCAGCTTAAATCTGTATGGGAGTTATGATCGTCTTATCGCTATGATCGCTTTGTTGAACGATGGCCCTAGTGAAAGAACGCGTAGCCTTACCGCAGTGGTGCAGCCGAATGGCTGGGTAGAACAGGGCACAATTCCACAAAGCCATCTTAGCGCTACGGTCAGCTTAAATCTGTATGGGAGTTATGGTCGTCTTATCGCTATGGTCGCTTTGTTGAACGAGGCCCTGGTGACAGAACGCGTAGCCTTGCCGCAGTGGTGCAACTGATATCGTAGATCTGGTGATATTCTGGTTGCGTAACTATGACAGTGATAACATAACATGCGTAATCAGCAGTGAACAAACAAGGCTCGTCTCCCTATCTCTATAACATCAATGTTTTCATCACAGCCGTTCTGAGGGACAAATATTTACGACCCAACCCTGCCGTGAGTGTCCTACTTCTCACAGGGATAGAAGATCGATGTCTGTGACTTAAAAGCAAAACTGCTGAAGGCGCGGAATGAGCACCATGACAAACATAGTGATTTTCTTACAGAAGAGACCGTTGCCTGAGACAACACGATTACAAACACCAGATATCAATTTAGACAGTATTGACCAGCTGGTGTCGTCAAAACCAAACAGAACTTGAGTCGCGACCCTGATCAAAATTAATAATTCATCTGCTTCATAAGTTTTCCAATTATCTATAGAATATTCATGACAAGTTTCTTGAAATACAAGAACTACTGATGATCGAAGCCTATGGTAGCTATTGAAGAATTTGTGCAATATTCGTACGCGAATTTACTTTAACTGTGAACGCAGAGTTATCATCCGTTTAAACCTCCATAAAGACACAAACATATTGAAGTAAATTCTTACATATGAATAAATATGTCGACAATAATGTTGAGTGAGTGAGTTGAAACCTATGATTGTGGGTTCGAATCCCGGTTCCCCTGATTATGTTTCTAGGTTTGTCAGCACCATACCCGTGCTCGTGGGTTTCACTGTAATGGTAAACGTCTGAGACCTGCATCTCTTCGGGCTTTTCTCCCACACTAGGCTGACATGCCCTGACATAACAGGAATACTGTTAAAAGCGGCGTTAAACCCAAAATACTGAGTAAATGAATGTAGGTATAACGCCTCTTTGGTCAGTGTTTCAGTTATGTCACGGCGTGTCCACTTGAGGCGAGGAGGAAAGCCCGAATTCATGCAGGGTTTAGACGTTTACTACACAGCGCGAAAAGGGGTGGTTTTCCATCCGCCGGATACCATAGGGTACTTACTCAAAATGCATCGGATATCCGTTAGTGGATACCCTATCCGTGGTATTCGTCACTTAACATATATGCGGATACCAAGCATTTTAGCATCCAGATACCCGGAAAGATTCCGGGTAAGTGTCCGGTGGTATCCCGTAAACAGGAATCACCCCTTTTCGTGCAGTGTCACTTGTTGGTTGGTGGATTTAGTGTCGCTTTCAAAAGTATTTCAATTATATCACGGCGAGTCAGCTTCATGTGGAAGGAAAGTCCAAAGTGATGCAAGTCCTAGCCGTTTCCACTTGTCAATAATATCACCCTTGCAAACCGAGAAACTAGGGCACATCTAGGATTATAGTGTCCAAACAAGATAATGATGCGGATCTATATGTCTCGAGGCACACTGTCCTAACTACCGTGTACAGTCTTTGTGTGCAGCACCCCCTATATCCGCTAAACTGTAGGTACAGAACGAAGTAACCTTAACACAGTTTCAGAAGAAGAGTAATAGCACAAGAAGTGAGTGAATATTATAACAGCGTACTAAAAAGACACTCATGATATTGACAACTACAAAAGCTGACCTCGAGCTTAAGAAATACGAGAGCAAAATCCATATTCATAATTACAAGAACCTCTACTGATTGTCATTTGTCTCTGTGTAGTTAAATATAGATTTTAGTAGGAACTATATTGACTATTCACCCATCCGACTGACCATTCACAGTGTCACGTGACGTACTATATTAATGCGCACATTCAAGGAAAACTTGCAATGTTTAGGTAAAGTTTGAGCTCATTTGTTAGATATGAGAGAATTAAAAAATGTCCAAAGGCTCGCTAAATACAATGACCAATCCTTATACAGGATATTTCCCATCCCGAAACAAACTCTATGAAGACCTCTATTTATTAAAGTATATTCCGGATAGTAAAAGTGGCCCGCTTTGACAGACATCCGGATTATACATAGTTCGGTTTCAACAGATTCCCCTGTATACCATATATATAAGAGACAAAAGAATTTCCATAATCGTTAGAAAGGTCGGCTGTGTTTATAAACTTCCATCAAATAGTGAGGATACTGGGTGTTCGCGAAAAGGTGGCACCCGTCACAAATTGTGAGTGGGTGTGTATGGTTTTACGCTTCTTTTAGCAATATTCCAGGAATATCACGGCGGGGCTTCACACATCATACCATGTTGGCGATCCTACCCGGGTCTTCAGCGTGACAAGCTATGGCGGGAAAAAACAGAAAACGGCCTCACGCACTGTGCCCACGTGGGGACCTGAACAAGGGTCTTTGGCTGTCGAGTGAACGTTTAAACCACTAGGCTACCCCACTGCCCTCACAAAAAGGCAAGCCAATATTTTACCTGAAAAATACATTTGTACAAGTCAAAATAGGTACTTATATGAGACATAATCAAATTTGGAAATATCCTACATACGTGTACCTTAAAACATTTTGAAATTCTTTACAGAGGCCATGGGAGTACAAATCCAGTGACCCAACAACCAGAGGAGCACGTCTCTGGGAGGTGGTTGGTAAATTTATCTGTGAATTAAACATACCCTGCGACAAACCCTATTCTCTGGAGGGTCCTGTTTCGCGAGGATTGAAGGGAAGCCATTTAATGAGGCGGGCGTTCTTGGCAACCATCATTGATTGTTTTGGGACATCAGAGTGAGTCAATTAGCTTGGTAGCCGCCTTGAACAGTATTTCAGTCACATGACGCCGTGTTGAAGTGGGGCCCGAAGTGATGCAGCTCTTAGACATTACAACTTTGCTGAACCCATGATCACGGGCATAGTACTGAAAGGCCTAGGAACATACTCAGGGTGAATAGCGACAATACTTCTGTTCACCCAGCAGTGAATGGGCACCCATAGGATGAGGATGGTTAACGTTTTAGCGCCTAACAGGAAGCTTGGGTTGTATACTCCCCAGGGAGCTGAGAATGATTGTTGAGTGCACACTGTTCCAGTCACCGTGGTAATAATAACGCTTTGAGCATGCCCATGTGGTATGGAAATATCCGCAATATAAATGGCCTATGGTTATTATGATTATTATGATTATTGTGATCATTATGATTATTGTGATCATTATGATTATTATGATTATTATGATGATGATGATGATGATTATTATTATTATTATTATTATTATTATTGTTGTTGTTGTTGTTGTTGTTGTTGTTGTTGTTGTTGTTGTTGTTGTTGTTAACCATAACTCGCATCTAAGGATATCTTCATAATGCTTCAGTAATGATGATAAGTAACGTGGATCATTATGTTGACGCTGTCGGTAAAATATGCTTTTTTAATAATAAATCTGAACAAATACCCTTTAGAAGTAAACGTTGCATTGACTAAATAGCATCCGCAATGATCTGATTACGGTATTGTCAGTTGAAAGGGTCAGTTCTGATGCATTGTTGCTGTATCAATAATATCTGAAACAGCGGGCCTATAAATATCATCAAACTAATGGAGGAACATCAATACCCGTCATCAAGCATCCCTTTCAAGGAGTCCACACATCACACGTCTACCCCAAGGCACATCAATTGCTGATAATATTTTAGAATCTATTATTACGTATAGGAAAATGCATAAACTAACGAACGATTATGATTGTTTCAGAATTTAGAACATAACTGAGAGTGAAAATATAAGTTATGTAACATATTTCTCGATAATCATACTATGAAATGTGAAGTGAGTGAGTGAAAAGGCTTTGAACCGTATTTCAGTGACATCACAACGGATCCCTTCGGCACGCCAGAAACCTATGATTGTGGGTTCGAATTCCGGTTCGCCCCGATTATGTTTCTAGGTTTGTCAGCACCATACCCGTATTCGTGGGTTTCACCGAAGTGGTAAACGACTGAGACCTGCATCACTTCGGGCTTTCCTCCCACATTAAGCTGACACGCCTTGATATAACTGGAATACTGTTCAAAGCGGCGTATAACCAAACTCACTCACTCACTTGATTTGATGGTGGCTAGAACGAAACAAACAAGAAATGGCCTTTCGGAGGTGATGTACATGTAATTTGATACGGGTATCATAGTTATATTTCGAACCTTAAGTTGGCAGTGTTTTGGGGAGTCCTGGGTCGGACTGTTCTCAGCTTAGTAACGCTTTGATAACGTTTGTTATATTTTGGTCGAATCCAATTTTCAAGTGTTTTGTTTGGTACCGCGCCATCATGTTGAGCTTCAGTGTGATTTCCTCAATCATATATACCTATCACTTCATAATCATAGATTCCACAAGCAATTGAAAGGTGGTGGGATAGCTTACTGGATAAAGTTTTCGTTCGTCACGCCAGGTTTCGGATTCGATTCCCGACATGGCCAACAATTTCATTTCATGTGTCCCCAGTAGTGATATTGCTAAAAGCGGAAAACACGCCCTTTCTCATTGACTACAAGCCGTTGAATATTCTTTACCAACCAGTTCACTGAATATCGTAAAGGAATACTGTTTCTATGAATATTTAGCAACATTATCAATTAGAAATAAATCTGAACAATCGTCCATTAACCAATTTTGCAGTTGGGTTCAAAATGGGAAATAAAGAAATAGGGCGTACAATAACGGATTCATTGCATTATTGTTTACATTACGAACTGACATTATGCGGATCGATTCTGATTTGTTGTCAAACTCTAGAAACGTCCAATCATATTGATTTTCATTATGGTTCAACTCCCGTGAATAATTCTCACCGAGATTTGATAGAAATAACAGTACGGCGATGACAATTGTGGAAACTCCATCAAAGAAAACAAATCATTGTGTCATGATGCAGCTACTGGATAGTGAAGACACTGGAGAAGATAATGCTAGGACAGCCTATCAGTGCTTAACAATGTGGAGTTAGGTGGGTGTTGTCGAGGGTCGGGACCAAATGAACGTACTGAATAACCTACAGGAATTGCGGATTATCTGTGCTGAGTGAACTATGTTTATAAGCCCCGCCATTGATCAATGCTAGTCTCCCGGTATTAAAAAAGACAGATAGGATGTCCAAAAAAAATGTTTGGTTCCTTCTTAAAGGAAGAAAGGGTAGCAGTGATCTTAACATTCTGCCGCTAGCAAATACTACAGGTGTCAAGCTGGTTTTTGTTCATTGATATGATGTGATGTTTATTGTTTATTATATGGTGTTTATTTATATGTTGTTCATTGAAAAGCTGTTTATTGGCATGCAATGTATTATTAATTGATATGCTGTGTTTGTTTGTTTGTTTGTTGTTTAACGCAGCTCTCAGCAATATTCCAGCTGTAAATAAACGAGTCTGGACCAGATAATCCAGTGGATGACATCATGAGCATCGATCCACGCACTGATACGATGACATGCATCAACCAAGTCAGCGAGCCTGACCACCCGATCCCGTTAGTCGCCTGTTACGACAAGCATCGTCGCTTTTTACTGCAAGCATGGGTTGCTGAAGACCTATTCTAACCTGGATATTCACGAGTCCCGTGTTTGTTAATGTGACATGATGTCTATTGAAAAGGCTCACTAAATACAGTGTTTAGTTCCAATACAGGATATTTGCCATCTCAGAACACAACCGCGTGATGACCTCTATTTATTGTTTGGTGATATTGCTGTTTATTGATATTGTCGTTTATTATTTATTGTTATTGCTGTTACTTACTGATTGAAATGCTTTATGTTTGTTTATGTTGTTTATTGCTCAGTTGATACTGCTGTTTATTGTTCATTGATATGGTGTAATGAATATTGTTTATTCATAAGCTCTTTATTCTTTATTGATATTGCTGTTTACTGTTTATTGATATTTCTGTTTATTTTTTATTGATATTGCTGTTATTTTTTTTATGAATATCCTTTATAGTGTTTATTTTTTTGCTTTACTGTTATTTGTTTATTGATATGGTATAATGCATGTTGTTTATTCATATTTTCATTATTTATTGCTATTGCTGTTTATTTTTTATTGTCATGCTTTGTATTTATTGTTCATTGACATAACTGTCTATCGTTAATGACATAAAATTTATTGTTTTTTATTATTGCTGTTTATTTTTTTTTAAAATAAAGTAGATTTTTTATTGATTATTTATTTGATATGGTGTTTATTGTTGGTTGATATTGCTGTATATTGACAATGAAATTCTTCCTGTAAACAGATCAGCCTATGGTAGGTGCAGTTTGAGGATAGAGAGTCAGAAATGTTAATAAACGTCAATAAAATACAAAGGTGAGCCTTCATGTCAAATGCCCTATTGGTCGCCCATGGCCCTAAGTGGTGCGTTGTCTACAGTACATGGTCACGTATTTAAATAATAATAGAGACGATGGTTAAGTCTAGAGGTTAAAGTGTTTGCTCAAGACCCTGGTTCGATTCCCTACATGTGTACATATGCAATCTCATTAAATTCAGATTTTAGTTCTCGCAACCGCTAAACAAAGATCTAAAGACATCCCATTAGGGCCTTTCATCCGACCAATCAGAGCGTCCGACTGTCAGTGACAGTCGGAATGTGATTCTTAATCATGCAACCTCGAAAACTTTAACACAGGGCTATTTCGAACGATAGTTACGGGCTTAACGACTGAATCCATACATTTTTTACCATTTCAGAATGTTCTTTTGTTCAGTTTTCAAATCTTTAATCGAGAATTTGTCAAAATATCTTTCGAAGCGTTGTCGCAAATTTGACATTAGTGCCGTAAAGCACGAGACAGCTGCCTTCTAATTGGCTAATGTCGACTTCCTGTCAGTCATTCCATTGGTCGGTCAAAGTTCGCGAAAGGTCGGTATGACGTGACCTGTATGAGGGTGTCCTCAGATCTTTGTTTAGCAGCAGCGAGAACTAAGATCTGATTTTATTGAGATTGGTACAATATGTGAAGTCCATGTCTTGCGTCCTGTGCTGAAATATTGCTAAAACCGTCGTAAAAGGTAACTCACTCACTTTAATAGAATAGAATAGAATAGAATATATTAGTGAGTGAGTATGGTTTAACGCCGCTTTTAGCAATATTCCAGCAATATCACGGCAGGGGACACCAGAAATGGGCTTCACACATTTTACCCATGTCGGGAATCGAACCCGGGTCTTACGCTTTAACCACTAGGCAACCCGACCGCCCCATATGATATGATATGATATGATATGATATAAGCTTCGACGTTCATACAGTTTGGCCCTCACTCTATGGAGGTTCATATTCCAATGAAGGTCAATTCTTAAATAATAGCACTCCTTACGCAGAACTTGAGATTTCAACATATTAGACTGACGTCATATACAGCGGAAGCTCATGTCGACTATCATACCACGAGCACCTAGCTCATGTCGACTATCACCCTACGGGCGCCGAGCCCATGTGGACAATCACACCACGTGCACCGATCCCACGTCGACTTTCACGCAACAAGCGCCGAGTCCGTGTCGACTTTCACACCATGAGCACCGAATCTATGTCGACTATCACACCACGAGCATCGAGTCCATGTCGACTTTCACACCACGAGCACCGAGTCCATGTCGATTATCGTGCCACGAGCACCGAGTCCATGTCGACTATCACACTCCGAGCACAGAGCCCACGTCGACTTTCACGCAACGAGCGCCGAGTCCATGTCGACTATCACACCACAAGCACCGAGTCCATGTCGACTATCACACCACAAGCACCGAGTCCATGTCGACTATCACACCACAAGCACCGAGTCCATGTCGACTATCACGTCACGAGCACCGAGTTCATGTCAACTATCACACCACAAGCACCGAGTCCATGTCGACTATCACACCACAAGCACCGAGTCCATGTCGACTATCACACCACAAGCACCGAGTTAATGTCAACTATCACACCACGAGCACCGAGTTCCTCTCGACTATCACACCACGAGAACTGAGTCCATGTCGACTATCACACCACGAGCACCGAGTCCATGTCGACTTTCACACCACGAGCTAGGAGCCCATGTCGACTTTCACACCACGAGCTCCGAGTTCCTCTCGACTATCACACCACGAGAACCGAGTCCATGTCGACTATCACGCCACGAGCACCGAGTCCATGTCGACTTTCACACCACGAGCTAGGAGCCCATGTCGACTTTCACACCACGAGCTCCGAGTTCCTCTCGACTATCACACCACGAGAACCGAGTCCATGTCGACTATCACGCCACGAGCACCGAGTCCATGTCGACTTTCACACCACGAGCTAGGAGCCCATGTCGACTTTCACACCACGAGCTCCGAGTTCGTCTCGACTATCACACCACGAGAACCGAGTCCATGTCGAACATCACACCACGAGCACCTAGCCCACAGCGATTTTCACGCAACGAGCGCCGAGTCCATGTCGACTATCACACCACAAGCACCGAGTCCATGTCGACTATCACACCACAAGCACCGAGTCCATGTCGACTATCACACCACAAGCACCGAGTCCATGTCGACTATCACACCACAAGCACCGAGTCCATGTCGACTATCACGTCACGAGCACCGAGTTCATGTCAACTATCACACCACAAGCACCGAGTCCATGTCGACTATCACACGACAAGCACCGAGTCCGCATGACTATCACACAACGAACACTAGAACCATGTACGATGTGACAATGACATGATTAAGTTGGAAAAGATATCCTCTAAGAAAATAGAATTTGACATTTGGCTATCGTTTTACCACAGCTTCATTCCTGACTTAATTAGAAACGTCTGCATCTTAGCGATGACACAACAGTTGCCATGGTTACAACATATTGCATTGCTTCTGAAGGAAAAGGAAGCACTAGCAGAGCTTCCATAATCTCCTGCAGAAAAATAGCATTTAATCTCACAAACAATTAGAACAGTCAAGGGAACGGCTATGGAACAAGAATCAATTTTATTTGTCCAGGTTGAATGCATGCGATTACAATGCGAGTTATACGAGCTAATGATAGAATACAATCATTTTGACATTGTATATGCACGTATAATAGATATACACGGGTCTCATGCTATTGTTTTGTATCGAGCGGTATATCCAGGTATAATAGATATACCGCTCTATACAAAACAATAACATAAGACCCGTGCCCCCATTGCTTAAAAAAAGCAACGCCCTGCATCTCACTAGGTCGCTGATCAACTCGCCCTGCATCTCACTAGGTCGCTGATCAACTCGCCCTGCATCCCTTCAGGTCGCTGATCAACTCACCATAGATCTCACGAGTGGGAAGTGACTGGTCCTGAGCAGAAAACAGAAAGCCTTCTGTTTCACTTTTCAGGCCAGGCGAACTCATCCAAACGAAGGACTCTACAGGGTTGCCGACCCTCTCAACACACTGCACATTAACACGATGCAGTGGTCGTTCAGATAGCCTCTCCTTGGAAAGCTGAGTCTGGGCCGACTTGATATGGCACTTCGCTTGGTTGACACTCATTTCTGTACCATCCAGCAGTACAGAACCATCAACAAAATCAACACTGACATTGAGATTATGTCCCACATCCTTGGCTCGTTTACGAAAACAGTGGAATGCCTTGTTTTCATCATCATCATCATCATCATCATCATCATCATCATTATTATTACCACCATCATCAGCATCATCATTATTATTATCATTATTATTATTATTATTATTATTATTATTATTATTATTACCATTATTATTATTATTATTATTATCATCTAGTACCATACTTATCCAGACACTGGTATCTGCTCATATGCGGCTTATTTCTTCCCCGAACAGTGGATCCGTAAAGTCGATCCTTCTCAACTTCCTTGGGAGTATACAAGCCAAGGTGCCTATATTCTAGTTTCATTCGTTTTTGGAATTATGTCTACCAAGGGTTGTTTCATTTTCTTCAGGCATGTCCACGTAAATGTTTTTACAAGCTATACTTAGCTCTCTGATACACTCTTTCAGTGACTGTTATGTATTATTTTGAGTAAAAGCGATTTACAGAAATATATATTTGTTATAACGATTATCGAATATTCCTTATTCAAATTAGCAGACCCGTGAAGATCCGGGGTAGAACAGATCTTCAGGAACCCATACTTGCTCTGAAAGGTGACTATGCTTGTCGTAAGAAGCCTAGGAAACTAACGGGATCGGGTGGTCAGGCTCGCTGACCATGTCATCAATCCCAATTGCGTGGATTGATGCTCATGATATTAATCACTTGATTGTCTGGTCCAGACTCGATTATTTACAGATCGCCGTCATATAGCTGGAACATTGCTGCGGCGTTAAACAAGAAACCAACCAACCAAAGAAAATTAGCACCTTACCCAAACCATTGGATAGAACCCATTTGACAATAATGTTTATGTATTATAACGTCAAAGAGTTTGCTGTTAGTTCGCCATGAGGGGATGGAGGCAAACACAATTTTCAAGGTAGAGATGCAGGTTCCAAACCAGGCAACCGCCCTTATTCAACCCATTACTGGACCCGTGAAGATCCGGGGTAGAATAGGTCTTCAGCAACCCATGCTTGCCGTGAGAGGCGACTAACGGGATCGGGAGGTCAGGCTCGCTGACTTGGTTGATGCATGTCATCGTATCCCAATTGCGTCGATCGATGCATATGATGTCAATCACTGGATTGTTTGGTCCAGACTCGATTATTTACAGACCGCCGTCATATAGCTGGAATAAACGGCGTTAAACAACAAACAAACAAACAAACAAACAGCGCAATATACAGGACATAATATGTAACAACTGTTGCCAACGTTCTGTAAATAATTTGTAATGCGCCATTGTTGTTATCATTAATGGCGCTTTAAACTTGCAAATTGAAGTGTTTTTTAGTTAAATACATTACCTACGTGTATAAATACATCATATTTTCTGAACGACTTATCGCCAATGAATCTATTGAAGCTGCACCCAACCTATACCAGGAGCAAATCATAAGTTTCGAAGAGTTATTGTTCTGGTGGACATGTGGGGGACATTTCTAAATTTGAGGCACCAGTGACCTAAATGAAGCCTGTACTTGCAATTCTCTATTTATGTTTTTCAGGTGAACAATTGACTTGCCTTTGAATGGATTTGTGACGAGTGCCGCCGATGGGACAGGATACGCACACCTTTTTGGCAAACACATGCTATTTGATTGTGAAACACAAACACATGCTCATGATGTAATCGGAATAGTTCAATGGATTCGGCTTTTAGCAGATATTTCTGACGATTCTTGAAACGGTTTTGTAACGTAATGTGCAATAACTGTCGACATTACCTGTAAGTAATTTATAATGTGTTATTGTTGTTATTCTTAATGGCGCTATAACATTGGAAGTGTAAGTGGTTTTTGTAGTTAATTACACTTGCGGCATCTCCGATCCTAATGTTTTGTTGTGTTATTGAAAAAAGATAATTGAATTGAACTCTTGCACGGATTGAACAGACACGAACTTCTAAGGTTCAGACAGGTTAATTAGTAATAGCTTGTTTGTCTGTTTGTTGCCTAACGCCGCACTCAGCAATATTAATTACTAATAAGTTGTTTTTCATTTTGGGGGTCATTAACGAGATGCATCGAGCAAGGATATCAATTTCTGTTCCAATCATATCCATGTCGCTTAACGTTAAGCATCACTTGGCGTCGTTATGAACTAGTCAATAGCCCACTGAACATCATTGATTTTACCAAGTTTCTGTAGATATATATGCGAGGGACAACTCATGCCCCTCGGCGTGTTTCATCTTTTTAACAAACCTTGGTACATAACAATTGAATAAGAACATGGCGTATTCTACGTGAAGCACATGTCAGTCGTACTGTATCTAATTAGATATACTAAGTCACTCTGCTTCTTAATGTTCATCGATACTATGACAGAGGACAATGTACACAATGTCACATATTTAACCACCCTCGGCCAAGTTCTAAATGGAATTAATACAACTGATTTTCACCATAGATGTTTTTTTGTCTTATAAGTTCAACAAAAACAGTGTGGCTGGGGTCTTCTTTCCGGAAGGCAACAGATTAGCGAGGCCAATGAGTGTTGATTGTTTGTGTTGGAATACTTTGTTGAGGAACACAACGTTTCGGAGTGTATGCTCCTTCATCAGGCGAATGAATGCCTTACTTACTTACTTACTTACTTACTTACTTACTTACTTACTTACTTACTTACTTACTTACTTACTTACTTACTTACTTACTTACTTACTTACTTACTTACTTACTTACTTACTTACTTACTTACTTTGGAGATTTAACGTGCGCTTTCCGACTGATGCGTATTTCGCACACGGGCCCGGCCAGGCCATTTAATGTGTTTCCGAAAGGGGCGAAAGTGGTCTGTGCAACCCAAGAGGGGGTTTTAGGGGTTGCTTATATAGAATTTGGGAATTTTGAGATTTGGAATAGATGCCGATGGGGTTGGGGAGGAGAACTAAGGGAGCTGGGTATGATGCCAGAATGGTCTGGCGCAAATTCCACGCCATCAGAGGCTTTAAACGACATAAAAAAAACCTAACATTGACAACTCAACCAACCCCGCCCAAAAAGCAAATAATCTCGCCAACCACTTTTCGGCCTTCAGCAGTAACACCAACTTCAGTCAAAAATTCCAAGATAAACTTAAAACAGAAAACAAACCCACAAAAGAACCAAACAATAACAATCTAGAAATAAATCAACCCTACACAATGGAGGAGCTCCTCTACGTAATCCAAAACAGGAAAAAGGGCACAGCCCCAGGATTAGACCTAACTTCTTACCAAATAATTAAAAAACTCCCCCTAAAACTACTCCAGGCACTACTCAAACTATACAATCTCATCTACCTAAACGGACAGGTTTCCCTGGAAACAGGCCCTAGTCATACCAATCCCTAAACCTAATAAACCAGCTAATCAAGCTAACTCATATAGACCAATATCCCTAACTTCAAACTTATGTAAAGTAATGGAATCAATGGCTAAAAATAGATTACAACATTACTTAACCCAAAATAACATCATAAACCCAGATCAAAGCGGTTTCACTCCTGGCCGCTCAACCCTAGATAACCTCGCCCGACCAGAGCAAGATATTAAGACAGGACAACTAAATAAACAATATACCACAGGCATCTTCTTAGACTTCTCTAAAGCTTTCGACATGGTATGGCACGACGGGCTAATACAAAACCTTAAAAAAATAGGACTCAAAGGTCAGATAATAAACTACATCCAGGACTTCCTAAACAATCGTAAAATAACCGTGGGTATAGACCAAACTCTATCGGACCAATGTCCCCTAGAAAATGGCACTCCCCAGGGCAGTATCCTCAGCCCCACCCTCTTCAATATAATGATAAACGATCTATTCGAGGGCCTATCCCCTAAAGTAAACACATCAAAATTCGCGGATGATGGAGCCATCTGGATCCGCACTAAAAGCATGAAAATGGTCCAAACTTTACTCCAAAAATCTCTTAATAAAATACAACAATGGGCTGACAAATGGGGCTTCTCCCTTAACTCAGAAAAAACAACAGGAATAGTATTCAAACATAAAAACATGAAACCCGCCTCCCCAATCCTCTAGCTAAACAATCAAACAATCAAATTTCAAAAACAAACCAAATTCTTAGGACTTATTTTCGATGAACATCTCACCTGGGATGCTCACATCCAAAACCTAACAACTAAATGCAGTAAAGACCTAAACACCCTAAGATGCCTAACTGGCTCTAACTGGGGAGCCTCCGAAGATACCCTCCTCTCTCTCTACATATCACTAATTAAATCAAAACTAGACTACGGCTGCGCCATATAAAACACCCTAAACAACTCTCTAACTAAAAAACTTGACTCAATACAATATCAGGCTCTCAAACTTATTACACGCACCCAACATGGCACCTCCTACACTTCACTTCAGGCCTTAACAGGAGAAATGCCACTAAGTCTACGCAGGGAACAGCTAAGCTTAAATTTCCCTCAAAATCCCAATCAAACCCTCTCATCCAAAACTTAATCAACCGAAACATCAGCCCCAAAAACCAAGCTCTAGCTCGTAAACACCAATTACTTACCCCAATATCCCAAAGAATTACAAACTACCTAAATGAACACCAAATTAAAAATCAAAATCAAAACTGCAAACAATCAAATATTTTCACCCCTAAACTTAAAATACCCAAAATAGACACAATACTAGCAAGCCAAATAAATAAACAAACCGACCCAAACATAGCCAAAACTACCACACTAGCATACAAACACGAAAATTGGCCAAATTGGTGTCACATTTACACGGACAGATCCTCAAATCAGACCTCCAAACACACAGGTTTCGGAGTCTATACCACACAACCAACTAAAACCACACAATCCTTCCGACTCCCAAACAACCAATCAATATTCACGGCAGAACTAATGGGCATGGCCTCAGCCCTCCATAATCAAGAATCCAAAAACCACAAAAAAATCCTAATACTTACCGACTCCCTAAGTGGACTGCAAGCCCTCCAAAACAAAAATACCAAAAACCGACCTAAATTATTAAATCAAATACTTAAAAGCTCCAACGACCTAACTAAGGCAGGCAAACAAATAACCTTCTTGTGGATACCCGCCCACGTAGGAATATACGGTAATGAAAACGCCGATAAAGCAGCTAAAATATCCCTCAAAATCCCAGAAATAAGCTTAAACTTACCCATCTCAAAATCAGAAATTAAAAGTGTAAACAAGCAAAAAATCACAAAAATGGCACAACCTATATCTAAACTCAAATAGCCAAATCAAAAAAGTGCTCAGCAAACCACTAACCAAACCAAAAATTCTCCATCCATCAAAACAAATCAGTAATCACTAAACTCCAAACCGGACACACCAACCTAAATAACCACCTAAAAAAAATAAAAAAACACACTGCAGGTAACTGCCCACGCTGCAAACAACCAGAAACCCAGAACACGCACTCATCCCCTGCACACACTACCTAACACATCGAACCGCATTACAAACCACCCTCAATCTAAACAAGGCTCTCACTCTAGAAGCAATACTAAACCCACAAAATATACTAGAAAACTTAAAGGCCTTAGGCGTATTCTTAATAAAAACGGAACTAATAAAACCCATCTAAAAACAAAATAACCTACCAAATCAAAATCACATAAACAAACAAACATCCACCATACCCAGCTTCCTTAGTTCTCCTCCCCAACCCCATCGGCATCTATTCCAAATCTCAAAATTCCCAAATTCTATATAAGCAACCCCTAAACCCCGCTCTTGGGTTGCACAGACCACTTTCGCCCCTTTCGGAAACACATTAAATGGCCTGGCCGGGCCCGTGTGCGAAATACGCATCAGTCGGAAAGCGCACGTTAAATCTCCAAAGTAAGTAAGTAAGTAAGACACAGTGCAAACGGGAGGCTTCTGGCCCCCTTAGACAAAGATGGAAAATCCTTCATCAGCTGAAGACCTATTCTAACCCTAATCTTCACGGGTACGACAAGCATAGGTTGCTGATGACCTATTCTACCCCGGATCTTCACGGGTACGACAAGCAAAGGTTGCTGAAGACCTATCCTACCCCTGAACTTCACGGGTACGACAAGCATGGGTTGCTGATGACCTATTCTACCCCGGATCTTCAAGGGTACGACAAGCATGGGTTGCTGAGGACCTATTCTACCCTGGATCTTCACGGGGGAGACAAGCATGGGTTGCTGAACACCTATTCTACCCCGGATCTCCACGGGGGAGACAAGCATGGGTTGCTGAAGACCTATTCTACCCCTGATCTTCACGGGTCCTATATCTCCTGCATGCTGGATATAGAGAATCAACACCAGAGAATAACCAGTTTCGATTATCCGCAGAAAAAGGTTCATAAGGCGTAAAAGGCAAAATAGTCGTCGAAATTATATGAATGGATGACTGAAATTAAATCAGTGATGACACCAGGTGTTCGCGAATAGGGTAAGCACCATTGATAGCATGCGCATCACACAATTAGCTTGAAAAAGTAAGGGTTTTTTTGTTGCCTGACGTCCTGCACCTGCTTGGCAACCAATCCTGGTCGCAAGAAGCAACTCATTGGAGTGGGCGGTCAGGCTCGCTGACTTGGCTGATGCATGTCATCGTATGACTGTTACGTGGATCAATGCTCATGGTGCTCATCACTGGATTGTCTGGTCCAGACTCGATTATTTATAGACCGCCGTCATATAACTAGATTATTGGTCAGTGCGGCTTTAAACTACAAACAAACATGAGATGTAGGCTTTCACATAGAATTGTGTTTGGAGGTTTAAAACCATAAATGCTTAGGCATTGCATGATAATAATATAAGTATAAGACAAGACACAATAAAGATGTTATTCAATATATTAATACATATTTAAGGTCATCTTCCCGAGGCAAGGGTTGAAACTGAACTTTTATAGTCAGTTAACTCCCTTGACTCGGGAAGATGATTTGAGGTATATTGTTTGGAAGGTATCGCATTCGGGACCGATGGTAGTGTTGGTTAAATCTCCTTATAATTGTCAACCGTATTCTATAGTTTAGTACCTGTGAAATGACATGAAAACGAGAAAGCCCTGTGGTTCATGTATTTTTTACCGTCGCAATACAAATAATGTTTGTTTGTTACTTAACGCATATCAATACTATTTCGACAAATTTATCAAAATGTTTATCCTTTACCAAATTAATGAAACTTAATAAAAGATACCATTATAGAATAACTTAAACCCTGCTACTTACAAAGAGATAATAAACACCAACAATAAGAATTATATATGAATAATTATCATTTACATATTATAAATTCACATTGCATAATTATCTAAAAATGCATGGTCATAAATACATATCATATTTGACAGGATATACTTACGGCCTCTTTTGCTGAGAGCATATTTGAGGGGTAGACAACACGCATTGTTCGTGAGTGAGTGAGTATAATTTTACGACGCTTGTACCAATATTCCAGCTACTCCTTTATCCTTAGCAAATAGTGGCATAACCATGTTGAAATCGAACCCATGCAAGATGGGGGAACATTTTAAGATTTAAGGGAGCATCCATGTGATTTTCAGTGGGCCGGGCCGGGATATTTTCTAAAACAATAACCAAGCACCTGTTTTATTAAAATATATTACATATGAGCTCGCGTTGTAGAAACAAATAAGTCCATTCCTTGCAGAACAAGTTAAAGTACCCTAAGAATACACTTCTATATATTTATTCAATAAAAAGATGAAGAACCTGTTTACGTTGGTAATAATAATTGAGCCCTAACCATTAAAAAAAAATAATGCGGAAATCTCAAATCCAAATATCTCCTTCAAACATAATTCCTTCATGAATCTCGAATCACTGTGAATTAGCCGGTGGATTGGGTCTCCAGCAAGCAATCTTATCCTGATAGCAACGTTGCATCACCAAAAGAATTACACACGCCAGGCCACGCCCTACCCACTTCTATCCCCATTCACCTTTCCTGTTAAAGGGGAAGAGACACGTTTGAGAATACTTAAGCGCAAATGAGGGACAATACGCCTTTCATAGCATATATAATCTTCACAGTGAGAAGGTTTCAAAGACTAACTAGACACAAACAATATGAACAGGTATGCGTCAATTCTGAAACACCTTTCCCACATCAAAGATACAACTGCAGCGAGCAGGTAATTCGTTGTCGTGTCGCCTATTGCTCTTAAGGAATATCTAGCGCAGTAACTAATTCTACTCACGATGTGCGAACAGGTATCCATGAAACATCATTCGTATATAATTCGTTCCAGACGCCGTCCTAAGTTTGGTTATAAAATTGCACATATGGCGTCATGCGTGGAGGAACGTCAGCATAGGTTGGAAGAATTTATTGATTATTCTGCAAACATCTGTTGACTGACTGTCTGCTGCATAGAATAATACCACTAGGATGAGGCCACCTTCAAAACAATCCAGGTACATTGGCCCCAGGGGTGACGTTGTTTGTTTTGTTTGTTTGTTGTTTTACGCCGCACTTAGCAATGTTTCATCAATATGACGGTGGTCTGTTAATCATCGAGTCTGGACCAGACAATCCATTGATTGACATGATGACCATCGATCCACGCAACAGGGATACGATGACATGCATCAACCAAGTCAGCGAGCCTGACTGCCCACTCCAATGAGTTGCTTCTTGCGACCAGGATTGGTTGCCAAGGCAACATAAAACCCCTTACCTTTTCAAGCTAATTTTGTGAGGCGCATGCTACCAACAGTGCAGGACATGCTTACCCTATTCGCGAACACCTGGTGTCATCACTGATTTAATTTCAGTCATCCATTCATATTATTTCGACGGCTATTTTGCCACAGCTGTTTCAGACGAGTACTTGTTAAAAAGAGTTCTCGGCGAATGAGACCAAGAAGGTCCCTGTCTTCGCGATGTGTCGTCACAGGAGGTCTGCCGGATCTGGGACGGTCCTATACATCATTGGCCTGAGCATGTTTCTCGTCTAAACGGCTTACGACAGTGTGACGATTCCCCAAATTCCGACCAGTTATCCTGCGTTATGCATGTCGATTATTTGCCATCTTATGACGTTTGATAATCGCCTTCGTGCCATGGTCACACAATGTCATGGAATAACTGTTTAAAACCAAGCTTAAGTAAGCAATTTTAACGTTTGGATATACTGCTTTTAGAGATACTCGAGGGCAGCATGCTGCACGGGCATACCATGCATTGCACGTGAGCTTTCGTCACTCATGACTAATTACATCATCTCGAGAAAACATAACTTTTCCCGTAACTGTTACAAATATTGGGACCAAACAATAATGAAATATATTAGGGTGTGCTTAACTTTTTTCTTTGTGTATATTATATGTCTACAAGATATTAGGCCCCGTGAAGAACAGGGTAGGGAATAGGTCTTCAGCATGCCATGCATGTCGTAAGAGGCGACTAACTGGATCGGGTGGTCAGGCTCGCTGACTTGATAGATGCATGTCATCGTATCATTGCGTGGATCGAGACTTATGATGTTTATCACCGGATTATCCGGTCCGGACTCGATTATTTACAGACCGCCGTCATATAGCTGGACTATTGCTGAGCGCGGCCTTAAACAACAAAACAAACGAAACAAATTATCAGGGACATACTATGTAGTGAGTGAGTATGGTTTTACGCCGCTTTAAGCAATATTCCAGCAAATAACACGGCGGGGGACACCAGAAATGGGCTTCAAACATTGTACCCATGTCGGGAATCGAATCCGGGTCTTCGGCGTGACGAGCGAACGCTTTAACCACTAAGCTACCCGACCGCCCCCATACTGTATAGGTACTACATTACAATATAACACTTGAATAAAGGGGAAGAATACGGGACAGAACAGGTTGTCATTGCCATATGTCGCTTAAAATCCACTAAGCAGGGTTGTCAAACCCTGTGATTGATTGAGTGTCACCATGCCCCAATGGCGTGGACCTTGATTTTTACAGAACGCCGTGACAAAGCTGAAATGTTCCTGCCAACGCTCACCCTTCCGTAACTAACTGAAGTGTGTTTTCATGTCGTCAGTTAAAGGGTTAATTACATTTTATGATAATGAATTGTTGTCAAGTCAACCATATGATACACTGTGTATGGCGCCATATGTCGCTAACCTCCCTTAAGCAACGATAATGCATAGTTCCATATGCACAAGATAGTAACAGCCGAGTGCCGGTGTAATATTGTATACTCATTAGGTATTTTGAGGATATATCGCGTCCAGGATGTTCGTGTTTCATGTTGTCAAATTTACTGTTCATATAAAATTGTTCATATATATCACAATAATGCCGTATTGATAAAGCCCACCTGTACATATCTACTGCATTATTGATATAGTTACAATCGATAGTGGCTTTGTTGTGAAGGTTTAAATGAATAATATGTTGGTACAAGACATTCGTTATCAGTGACAACCCAGCTCTTCTTGAATTTGTCCTTTCCCGACAAGACGTAAAAAGATGGTACTTGTTGTTACCCTGTCTGGCGCTCGGCATTAAGGGGCTAAAACAAGGACTGGTCGGCTCGGAGTCAGTATACTGTGTCTGAGTGGGGTATTCATGTTAAACTGCGGCATGGTATCTCAGTGGGCTAGCACTATAAATCGGCATCAGCCCGGACTAGTACAAGCAGCCACACACACGTACATGCACGTCGCGCCTGCCTGGCGCTGGATTAAAGGCGGCCAAACAAGAACTGGTCGGTTCTGTCAGTATGCTGTGTCTGAGTGGGGTATTCATGTTAAACTGCGGCATGGTATCCCAAGGGGGCTAGCACTATTAAAGACATAATTAATGTTTCCCGGACTACATTAATTATTGCCCTTCACGAGATAGGATTTCGATGTGTCTGAGTGGGGTATTCATGTTAAACTGCGGCATGGTATCTCAAGGGGGCTAGCACTATTAAAGACATAATTAATGTTTCCCGGACTACATTAATTATTGCCCTTTACGAGATAGGATTTCGATGCACTGCACGTTGCGATGACCGAGTGGGTTTCAAGGGAAAATATTTCATCCTGTCTATGAGGTCACATTATCTCCATACCATTCGTAACTATCGCAGTCAAGGCTTCCTGGTAATTTACCTCGATGAAACCGGGGTGAATAAGAATCATTCCACTGACAACATGTGGCTACCGCCAGACGGGCAGAACTGCACCATGGTACGTACCATCAGGTGAAGGTAATCATGAAACCGTGCTCTGGGGCTTTTTGATGGATGTGAGCTGGTTTTCGAGGCAAAAACGAAAACTGGTGATAAGGAAATGAATGGTGATGTTTACATGGACTGGTTGGAACTACAGCTACTGTTGAAACAGTTACCGACAAAGTTCCGTTTTGAACAACCCCACCCTCAAGATATTGAATTCTTATTTGTCTGTAGTTCGATCCCCTTGTTTCGTCATACTAAAGAGGCTAAAGGGGCATTTACACGGTACAACAAGTTGTAACGTGTGAATGCCCCTTTAAATATGCCTGGGGCTCGGCTTTAAGGGGCTAAAACAAGGGCAAGTCTCGGAGTCAGTATACTGTGTCTGCGTGGTGTATTCATGTTAAACCTGGCATGGTATCTCAGTGGGCTAGCACTATAAATCTGCATCAGTCCCGACTAGTACAAGCAGGCACACAAACACACACACACACACACACACACACACACACACACACACACACACCTTACCTAATTTCTCTGAAGATTGTCAGAACACACAGAGACTGGACCGGAATACTGAGGTTCCCTTTTATGCAGTTTTTTCATTACGCAGGTGTGCTGCCACATAACTAGAAGCGTGAATATGTATGCAGTAACAGCTGGTACCTGTACTGTCATTATTCATGGCCTAGTCTCCCGGAAAACACTTCCGGGACGTTCCTGCACAGCCATGTAAAGTGCCGGGCAAAAGAAAGTATACCCCCATGTTTGATGGTGGGTAAAAATTAAAAAAACAAGAAACTTTGCCCGGCAGTGTATTTTGAAGATAGGCTGCAGTCACCACCAGAAACTAAACTAGGATATCAAAATACAGTACTGTTTTAACCCAGGCTATGTGGTTAAGTTCAACATCGGCCCAGGGTCCGACCCCAGACAGCGAATGGGACTTCTCCCAATGTCAGCCAACAGATTAGATTACCAAACCTAAGACACCGAGAACGATGGGTAGTCTTAACAACTTTGTACTTGGGATGCAAGCTTGGCATTTCGTAAGTGAGGTCTGCATATTTGCCATGTTTTTCCTGAATCTTTTCAATCACATTAGTGTCAAAAGGGCAGAGAATTCGATGATATAAATTATTTCATTGGATTCATAAAATGGAGGTCAAATTTGTTTGCCTCAGTACGTCTGAGGCTGTACATGTATACGAGCCTATTCCAAGGATTCTTTTTAATTATACCCATGACGCCCTCTACATATTCTTGGTCGTATCGTGAATGAGCAAAAAAACACAAACATGGCGAAGACGGTAAAAAGGATAAAGTTTGTGACAGAGGTGGACATCCATTGACAATGTGTTGGACAGTCTCATTAAATTCATTGCATAATCTACATTTCCCTTTTAAATTTTGTTTGTGAAATTTACGGAGTATTATTATTATCATTATTATTATTATTATTATTATTATTATTATTTGTATTAAATCAGATTTTCCTTTTATCATGCGTATATGTAGGTTATGCCGATTAACACTGCATCAAACTACACTTGGAAAAAGAACGGAAGCGATATGTAAAGTTAGTTTTTATAACTACTAAAAATTGTCAGCAATATCCTCGGTAACAGCTGCGCTTTATTTTTAAACGCATCACTCAAGAATAATGAATTTCAGTAACATATTCTCTTGTTAATGTGAAACACGCTGGTACGAAACACATTGCAAAAATGGGTCAACATAAATATTGTTTTTTTCTCAAACAATTAAACGTTTATAATATTAACATAGTTTGTATAAATGGAAAACTAATTGTTCTAACGAATGAAGATCCTTTTGGAAACAGGGATACTGGACATCAAATGTCCTGAAAAGACCGTTACGATAGTGTGCTCATGCCATCAACCACTGGTTGTCCGATCCAGAAAGAATTACTTGGACAAACGTGTGATATCGGTGCATTTGCTCCGTGTGAGATATAGAGATTACTACACGAGTCTCTGTCAGATACCATTGATCTTAAGAGTTGTTTCAAAAAGTATCTAACGAGCGAAAGCGAGTTAGATACGCTTTGTAGCAACGAGTTGTAAGATCAATGGTATCTGACAGGCACGAGTGTAGTAATCTGTTTCTTACACACCCTAAAATCGCACCTTTTTAGCATCGAATCAATGCATTTTGTCTATTCTGATGATCGCAGTAGCGCATTAATACATAACACCACTGTCATAAGTGACGTCATCCTATGTACTGCTTACTACTTATAAATAATGTGACCCTACACAAAAAGGTTTCCGCCATATCTGAGGATTATCAAGGCGATGATGATAATGCAAACTAGATGAAAAGAAAGAACACGCTGAATGCCGAGTTAAAAGTTTACACTTTAAAGAAATTACCAAATATGTACAACAATGTTTACTTCCGTATGACATCACTACCGGTGACCGACTTTTACAAAATGGCGTGTTCACTGACAACAGTACGCGGGATTTCCAGCGGAGGATTTTCGTTACTTGAGGGATCGTATATACATAAGTAATCGGAAACTTCTGACAATCTGTGTACTGTTATTTGTTTACCATGCTTTTCAATGCAACAAAGAGAATTAGTCAGAAATGCAGATAACTACCGTCGTCGTTGTGCGTGATTTAGCGTCAGTCATGGCGTCACACAGGACGGAAACTTTTACGGTTTCTGTTGAATACACCACATCATTGTAAATATAATCCAATATGGCGGAACGTACACTTTGGCGTTCGTGAATGCGTATTTGCCAAAACATTCCAAAAGGGCTCTGGGCTTATCAGCGACGTTTCAGAATTATCAATAGTGATTTGATACCCGTGATCACTAAAATGCATTTTTTTATACTTTAATTATTCAAGTAAATATCCGATATTTAGGTTTCAAAACATTCAGTAAATAACGCCGTGAATTGTGATTTGGTGAGATTTACGATGTACCTAGTTTTCAGAAGTCATTTTAATTAATATTGCTTTGCCTAAAATTACAGTAAATGATAGACAGAAGGGGGAATTTAGAACTGTGATGTGTATTAGTTTGTGTGATGTATGTTGAATTTTATTCGATTTCGAAGTGAGGGTTGAAGAGGAGGGACATATGTGTCGTTGTGGCATTCAAGGGGTTCATACTAAATTATGAAAAAAACGTTAAAATTGACATAACAACAGATAGCGTAACTGGATAATAATAACGAACAAACTCGCAGAAGAGGACGAGTTTGTTTATTATTATCAATAATAATTACACGGTCCTGTGGTTCAACACAGACGTAGGTGAACATTCGACTGAAGCACGAGCAACTTATCAATGACTTGCAATCAGAAAAGTAGTCCGTCATCATCTGACCTCCGGTCATCACCATAGAGTAGCCAATCACTGGCCTGGAATTCGATCTCACGCATATGTTTGATACCAGTTCTCTTAAAAGGTTTTCTCACCCACAGGTGTGTAAGAAAAATAAAGAATACTAAACTAGCTCCGTGTAATACCAATTTTATGAAACGATTGATTAGTTCTGGTATCTGTCGAGCGAAAGCGTGGATTTGCGTTGATCGATGCTCATGATGTCAATCACTGTTTTGTTTTTGTCCAGACTCGATGATTTACAGACTGCCGTCATATAGCTGTAATTTTGCTGAGTGCGGCACTAAACAATAAATAAATAAACAAACAAAGAATTTCATTCATTACTTTCCGCTTATATTTTTTAACAAAATTCAGTGTCGTTTGTGAGTCGCAGACATCTACGCGATCTACAGCATGATGCTATGGAGTTTAACGGAATCATACTTCAAACACGGCAAAAGTTTACACGTATTAATTTAATACCATTCAATGCCCTACCTTTAGACTTCAGGAGTCCGTTCCACAAATCTATCGCAGCACTAAGGTTATCGTCACTCATAGACTTTAATAGGACTGTCGTGCTACGACCAGGCATCTCCACCACAAAGTTAACAATCAAGTCAAAATACCAAAATACCCTATGACGTAATTTGTGTTATTTTGTTGCAAGATCCGTCGGCCATGTGAAGTTGGTCTAGCAACATGGTTGCTAGGGTCATCACGTGTGCATAAGCTCTTCTCAGTGAACTATCATCTCTACACGCAATGCCGTTGAATAAGCCGAGCGATGATGGGAGTTTTCATT
Organism: Haliotis cracherodii; assembly: GCF_022045235.1. Lineage (NCBI taxonomy): Eukaryota > Metazoa > Mollusca > Gastropoda > Lepetellida > Haliotidae > Haliotis > Haliotis cracherodii. The sequence continues at coordinate 8,840,347 of NW_027266265.1, read as the reverse complement.
ATTTACCGCAGTACGTAAGCAAGCGCGTTGACAAAGGGATCTTAGCGCAACGACTGCCGTAACTCTACGTAGGAGTCTTAGTTGTAAGATCGGTTTGTGGAGCGAGGCCTTCGCCTCTTTCCTTTTTATCTGTATGTTATCCGCTTACTGAAATACTTCAGTGTCTCATTGGTCACATCCCCCATCCATTGTACATACCCATCCAAATTATTTTGTAATTCTTATGCTGTTTAACGCGTGACACTAAAATAAAAATAGACTTCTAATCTTCTACCCACGGGAGGGGCGGTGGGGTAGCCTAGTGGTTAAAGCGTTCCGTCGTCACGCTAAAGACCCGGGTTCGATTTCCATTTTGTAGATTCAGCCATATGGGGATGTATTTCAACACGGTTGATTAACGTAAGTCCAGGAGATCAGGGATGATTAATCCGAGTTAAAGGTTGTAAAAGTGATTGTATTGTTTTCCTCTGTCAGGTCAATGGCGACGCAGTGACGTCATTGGTAAAATATTAATCAACACCAATGTAAAGTTGTAGACCTTTTGTTCAGAATCGGTCAGGCGTCCAACAATGCCGACCGCGCCGAAGATGAGCCGTTGTAAGACCTATGAATTACATTATCACGCGAGGACACTTCTCCTTACCTCAATGAACAGGATCAAACGAATGCGAATACATATGTCAAACTAAAAAAAGATAAGACAGAGATTTCACTTCATTTGAGAGTTATTTCAGAACACCAAATATACTGGCGTTAGTACAGTTGTACTTCAGGGAACGCGGCAGTCACCAAATGAGACAAACCAGTGGTTGATATTATGATGACCTCTCATTGCATTCGTGTGTCTTGACACATACTATGCTATGTAGTCGACTCAAAATACAGTAAACTACGGTTATAACGAACTCATTTTTCAGTCCCGACCGTTTGTTGCATAAATGTCGTATATAATTATGCTTATTCCGAACTAAAATTAGTGGTCCCTTCGGGTTCGTTAAAACCGTGGTTTACTGTGCAAGGTTCGAGAGATTGTAATAATTTATGTAACAACATGCAAACCGTGTTTTATATCAAACCTTTGTTCACTTGTTTGTTGTTTAACGCCGTACACAGCAGTATTCTAGCTATATGACAGCGGTCTGTAAATAATCGAGTCTGGACCAGACAATCCCGTGACTTTGGGAACAGTTGTATGGAGTAAGGCTTGTCCGTCATTCGCAAAAGCTTCATGATAATCATTAACACCCAAAACCTTGTAAATAAAAGCGACAAAACACTAAGTTTCCATAATCATAAGAAATTTCTACTAAAGGACATTCCGTATATATTTTCACTTGTCAATTCAAAGTCGTTGTTCACCTGAAAAAAACACACGGGACCATATGGTCCAAAATCAAATCAGGTATATTTTTGGTCACTGCTGCGTCAAATTTTAAATGTTTACCAAAGTAATCTTTGAAAGCTCAACGAGGTCTCTAATGTTGTAACCCTGATAAAAACACTTTCGAGAAAGAGTCGTATGCCTCTCTATAAAATCTTCGCCGAAAGAGCATGTTCTATTGAACCTGACAAGTTGTAAGATATAGCGGATGGAGCTGTTGTTTGAAATACCCAGTCCACCTCCCACCAAAATAACAATGTCATCTGTATATCTACAAAACAAAGAAAACGATGTGAAATAATCCCCGGATTGTTTTCCAAAATGTTCACATCAATATAAATTGAATTCTGAACACACATAAAAGTCTGATCAGATTGAGTCCAATGATCAGTCTAATGCTTGCCTCCGTCAATGTTACCGTATGACGAGAGAACAGATTAACGGTAACGTGAAAAGCTGGCGAACTTACCAGTGCCGTCGGTTAAGCGCTGCACGTATTATCCAGTGTTGGCGTGGGCTTCCCGTTATGATAACTGTTCAGTTCTATCTAACAGTAACCTGCTAACTGTCAACGGCTGTTGGAGATCGATATCCCGACCTGAAGTGTTTGTACTTTTCTGTCCAATCACCAATCAGGTATGTAGTGATATAGAATATTCTTTAGCGTGTCTCTTATGAACGTGACCCGCATATTACAACTCATTCACAGTGCTTTATTAATTCCCTGTGCACTAGAACGGTCGTTTGTAATGTCTCGATTTGTTAGTTCTACAAACCATGTATTAATAATGTGCTTTCTATCTCATCACGTGTTATTGCAAATTTGCTTCAGTCAAAGAATCAAGTTAATGTGGGCGTGTGTGTGTGTGTGTGTGTGTGTGTGTGTGTGTGTGCGTGCGCGCGCGTGTGTGTATGTGTATGTCTGCTTGTACTTGTCGGACAAAATGCCGGTTTTATAGTGCAAGCCCCCTGAGATACCATGTCGCAGTTTAACATGAATACCCGACTCAGACACAGAATACTGACTCCGAACCGACCTGTCCGTGTTCTATCTTTTGAACGAGGGGCGGTCGGATAGCCTAGTGGTTAAAGCGTTCGCTCGTCACGCCGAAGACCCGGGTTCGATTCCCGACATGGGTACAATGTGTGAAGCCCATTTCTGGTGTCCCCCGCCGCGATATTGCTGGAATATTGCTAAAAGCGGCGCAAAGCCACACTCACTCACTCAATCACTCAATCACTATCTTTTTAACGAAGAGCCTTCGGCCAGCTGTTCAGAAACCTCATGAGGAAATTAAGATTTATAATATATAAATGAAGAGAGTTTCATTGTGTTTCTTGGGCTTTAATAGCCACATAAATAACTTAACAAGGTTTAATGTATCACGACATCAAGGTACATTAAGTACTTGGGAACCTATTACTAGAGTCAAGCCAATGGCTGTTATGTCTTAATGACGCATCTTCAGTCAACACATGATCTCATTATCGGAAAAAATATGATATTCTCTCGTTTAGTATGAAAACAATTTTCACATCGGTGTTTCTACATTATCAGCAGTGATATATTAAATCATAAGAACACATAAAAGATATCAACTAAACCCTCGCTTTGCAATCATGTGTGATGCATGCTTCCATTGGGGTTGACTTGTATCCAAGCCTGATGGTGCCACTTTGGAAGCATAATTTTGATTCGAAATTTCTCGTTACTGGTATTTCAATCATTAGGTTTTCGTAAACATTTAATTTACCTCTTCCTCGGAAAAAGCATGTTTCGCAGATCGTTTTGTCACCAAATAGTGAATTAATTTGTGAATTAAATGTCCTTTGTCACATTTTCCTTATTAACAGAAAGAGGAATATATTTTACTCCTTTAACCCAAGTCATACCAAGGAAAGTACAGTGCACAAACGATCATTGTTTAATTGTGGATAGGAGAATGTCCAAGGGTAGAAGGCTCGCTTGCTGGGGTGCAAACGGAGGGTCGGGTTTGTGAGATCAAGCGTATAATTTAGGAGGCCATTTCCTTCAACAAGACTATATGTATGAAGCCTCGGTTTTTATGGCACCGCTTCCACTGTATATTCGTTTCAGCTTTTGAAAACGATAAACAAGACTAAAGTGTAAATAAGTCATATTTACATGCCCTTTCAATGATTGGAATACGATATTTGCACTAACGTGTCACGATCTATCCATGTATACTCATGAGACTTGCAATTTCAATATTAGGCACGGTGCAATTTGTATTCCTTATATATAATATTAACGACACGGGATAGAGTCAGCTAATATTCTTAAAAAGTCATTAAAACAACTGATGACGACAGTAGGAAGTCGGTGACATCATTCAAGCACATTCAAAAAGCATTCAAATCAAGCACCGTCCATTCTATTATGAGTCCATTCAGGAAACCGTAATTCGTTCGTGGGGATGGCCTATTTCGGTTTATGAAAACATTAACGCAACAATACTTTATCCTTCCTTCCATACAGGGAGACACTAGTTAGGCCTGTCGTCTATTGCTCTCAAACATGCTATAGAGAGTTGCGTCCCTTCGGAGTGCCAAATATCGATGATCGTGGGTTCGAATCCCAGATCAGCCCTGGTAATGGTTCTTGCTTTAAGCACCCTACCCGTGTTCGTGGGTTTTATTAAAGTGGTAAAGACCTGCATTATGTTTCGCTTTTCATTTGCAGGACTCGTGTTGTTGACCTGACACGTCAAATTAAGCTTAACGACGCAGTGACTTTGTCAACGCGCATGTTGACGGGGAATTAGCTCTTGGGGGAATAAGAACAAATTCGACATCACTGTCGCGGAACACTTTATGCACAACATGTAAACAATAAACAACAATTGCACAATGAGCGGAATACCTGTTCTGACAACACAAACACAGCAATGAGCGGACCTTCCAGCTCAGGCGTACTATAGGTGAGCGGAGCTCCAGCTCACCTCAGGGCGTTTCCTACGAACGGCACATCCTGCTCGAGGTCGTCCCTATGCCAGCACTCGGAATACCAAGCCTGACTAACACCCTAGTAACTGTGTAATGGTAGCACATATATAGTACTGAACAACAATGGAAATACAATGACGTTGCTCTGGACATGGGACTTCCGGGGGTGACGTACCGACACAACTCAGGGGATGAACAATCAAGACAATAAATGTCCTACTATAAATAAAAGTAATTAACGGGAAGTGATAAAGTAGCCCAGTTTGGCTGTCAGTCAATATACAATGAAATGTTGGTGAGGATTAACAACGGGGATTAGAGCCTAAAACGTAATGACAATTAAGTTATGGAGACATGGCTACAGGGTAATTTGCCTTTGGAGTCAAATGTACTGCAGACAATGGTAGTCATAAATCAGTCGCTATGACAACTTTAACGAACATTGAACGGAGAAAACTGCACATCAAATGACATTAATTAAATTAAGGTCAGAGACCTCTGCATACTTGAACATGCAATTGGGCCAAGAAGAATTGCAAACGTCAGTCTAAGTGGGAGTTGTGGGCCATGTATGCTTGAATTGGATATCACACCATCGATTTTCACGATTGACAAGTCATTTCCTGACCAATGTGTTCATCTTCATGTCTGCAGCTCCGAGATGTACGTAACACCAACCTAACGATCCTTCTACCCTGTCATAACGATCCCTAGCACCACTTAAATCGAACGTTGATACACGCAATTATATAGATTGTCTCTGATGCCAAGAAACAATAATATTAATTTACCTCTTGATTGCCTAATCTCGGCTTTTGATTCTATGGTGCTACATGACTTGGAAAATGGATCAGAAATACGGGGATACAAAAATCTACAAATTATTGACCGTGCATCTGTAAAATTTCATAAAATTGCCACAGGATTAAGAGCATTGACTCCAAATTATATGGTTTATGGGGAATTGGGCAAGGAACCTCTCCACCTACATGTACATATCTCAAAACTAGTTACTTAATTCTGGCGTAATATCGCTACAACTACGGTGTGATCAGAAACTTTCCCAAATGGTTTATCGCCATATAAGATACCTACGCGATAAATCGCAAAGAACAATGAAGAAAGAAGCGTAGTGTATATAACGATAAAACATTGTTCTAACATGACGTCATTTCGGGAGTTTCGAACGTGGGCTCGCAACTTGAACTACGTTATTTTTGAGAGGGAAGTGTTTAGTAAGTTCCCCCTAGATGTAGCTCAGCAACGCAGACGAACGCAATGGCCGAACAATATCTTTCAAAAGTTGGAGAGATATGACAATTGGTTTCGAGAGAAAAGGTACAGACAAACGACGTGAAAATTGTGAGAATATCCAGGAAATACCAAACGCTTCAAACTCCACTCTCCCACCATCGAGGACCCTACACTCCCCCGCTCCAAACTCCACTCTCCCATCATCGAGAACAGACTGTCGCCCGCTCCAAACTCCACTCTCCCACCATCGAGAACCACACTCTCTCCTGCTCCAAACTCCACTCTCACACCATCGAGAACCCAACTCTCCTCCGCGCCAAACTCCACTCTCACAACATCGAGGACCCAACTCTCTCGTGCTCCAAACTCCACTCTCCCACCACCGAGGACCCAACTCTCTCCTGCTCCAAACTCCACTCTCACACCATCGAGGACCCAACTCTCTCCTGCTCCAAACTCCGCTCTCCCACCACCGAGAATCCAACTCTCTCCTGCTCCAAACTCCACTCTCACACCATCGAGAACCCAACTCTCTCCTGCTCCAAACTCCACTCTCACACCATCGAAGACCCAACTCTCTCCTGCTCCAAACTACACTCTCCCACCATCGAGAACCCAACTCTCGCCCGCTACAAACTCCACTCTCCCACCATCGAGGACCCAACTCTCTCCTGCTCCAAACTCCACTCTCCCACCATCGAGGACCCAACTCTCGCCCGCTACAAACTCCACTCTCCCACCATCGAGAACCCAACTCTCGCCCGCTACAAACTCCACTCTCACACCATCGAAGACCCAACTCTCTCCTGCTCCAAACTCCACTCTCACACCATCGAGGACCCAACTCTCTCCTGCTCCAAACTCCACTCTCACACCATCGAGGACCCAACTCTCGCCCGCTACAAACTCCACTCTCCCACTATCGAGGACCCAACTCTCTCCTGCTCCAAACTCAACTCTCCCACCATCGAGAACCCACCTCTCGCCCGCTCCAAACTCCACTCTCCCACCATCGAGAACCCAACTCTCTCCTGCTCCAAACTCCACTCTCCCACCATCGAGAACCAAACTCTCTCCCGCTCCAAACTCAACTCTCACACCATCGAGGACCCAACTCTCGCCCGCTCCAAACTCCACTCTCCCAACATCGAGGACTCAACTCTCCCCCGCTCCAAACTCCACTCTCCCAACATCGAGAACTCAACTCTCCCCCGCTCCAAACTTCACTCTCCCACCATCGAGAACCCAACTCGCTCCCGCTCCAAACTCCTCTCTCCCACCATCGAGGACCCAACTCTCGCCCGCTTCAAACTCCACTCTCTCACCATCGAAGACGCAACCACAGCCATGACAATGGATTCATTTAACAGCCCTAAGTTCAAACAAAATTAGTCGTGTTCTTTTTAATATTTTAACAGTTAAACAAACCGCATTGCATTCATGAAACACGCATATTTCTAATTAAACAAATGTGAATTACTCCCTTATGCAGAATATCAATTATTATCTTTAAATGAGCTTGGTGAAAATGGAATTGTCGACCGGAATATAGACAAACAAAGCGATAATCCATATTATCACTACCATCACCATTTTTGTTCACTTATGGGTCTAAATAAGGGGGTTAGTTGTATAATCAGAAACGTAATATCAAAGACCTTAAGGGACAGGACACCCTCGTCGAGCTCGAAGACGTACAACAGAACCAAGAGCAGCATATAATGACAGATGATATAATCTGTAATCGGTAACATCACTCATGCTGGCCTGTTGATAGCACTCTATTGCAATTCACGTGATCACGATGCAATTAACAAGCAATAGATTACAAGCTTCAGCTGTCGCGCTCGCACATCCAAACAGCAAGGGACTCCTTTCAGGTAATAGATATCCCTACGAAAACAGTATGCTTATATGTTTTCCATCTCGTCTATCTAAACACACTCCCGTTTCTCACTGGCTCGTCGTTCGGACATCAGTAAGAGATATTCTATGATTTATATCTTATTACGCAGCGTATCGATTTTATACGGACAATATATATTTATACATGTATTTTATCTATCGGGAATTGATTACCATTATGTGAACGTTTGTTGGGAAGGTGTGGTTTTGGGTTCACCATCGTTCACATCGTTCACCATTTTCTGCTTCCAAGGATCCATGGGTCAATATTTGCCGGAATTTGACACGACGTCTTGGACATCAGTGTGGTCGTTGCTGTGCTACATGACTGTTTCGCCGACATTGGTAGAAAGTGCATGACAACATTCGCTGGGTTTTTTTATTACTTCACCCTTGTCTCTTTAAATGGAAGGTTATAGGCGCAGAGTAAACGCCAAATACCATTACAACGTTTTCGAAATACGTAGGTTAAAGATTGGAAACCTTGTGAATGCGATATTTGACCGTATCAATCGGAGAATAAGGAGGTAAGAGATATATCTGTCGGAGAACGACCCTTTAAGATATTTATCTGCCCGAGAGCGACCCAGTATTTAGGTGTATCTGTCGAAGAACGACCCAGTGTTAGGTCTATCTGTCGGAGAACGACCTGTTTGAGATTTATGTGTCGGAAAACGACCCTATAAGAGATCTATCTGTGAGAGATCGACTAGGTGAGAGATCTGTCTGTCGGATAAAGATTAGGGGATAGATATATCTTTCGGAGAATAAGCAGGTAATGGATCTATCTGTCGGAGATTGAGCAGGTAATAGATCTATCTGTCGGAGATTGAGCAGGTAATAGATCTAACTGTCGGAGATTGAGCAGGTAATAGATCCATCTGTCGGAGATTAAGCAGGTAATAGATATATCTGTCGGAGATTGAGCATGTAATAGATCTATCTGTCGGAGATTGAGCAGGTAATAGATCTATCTGTCGGAGATTGAGCAGGTAATAGATCTATCTGTCGGAGATTGAGCATGTAATAGATCTATCTGTCGGAGATTGAGCATGTAATAGATCTATCTGTCGGAGATTGAGCAGGTAATAGATCTATCTGTCGGAGATTGAGCAGGTAATAGATCTATTTGTCGGAGATTGAGTAGGTAATAGATCTATCTGTCGGAGAATAACCAGGTAATAGATCTATCAGTCGGAGATTGAGCATGTAATTGATCTATCTGTCGGAGATTGAGCAGGTAATAGATCTATTTGTCGGAGATTGAGCAGGTAATAGATCTATCTGTCGGAGAATAAGCAGGTAATGGATCTATCAGTCGGAGATTGAGCATGTAATTGATCTATCTGTCGGAGATTGAGCATGTAATAGATCTATCTGTCGGAGATTGAGCATGTAATAGATCTATCTGTCGGAGATTGAGCATGTAATAGATCTATCTGTCGGAGTTTGAGCAGGTAATAGATCTATCTGTCGGAGATTGAGCAGGTAATAGATCTATCTGTCGGAGGTCATTCCTAGGCGGGGAGATCAGCCGTAATATAAGACTTGGGTTCGTCTTAGTAAGACTGGAGGGGGCACGGGTAGCCCAGTCGTCTAATGCGCCGCAATTCGCTGTCCCTTGGACACGCAAGAAACCAATGATTGTGGGTTCGAATCACGGTTCGCCTCGATTATGTTTCTTGGTTTGTCAGCACCATACCCGTGCTCGTGGGTTTCACCGAAGTGGTAAACGTCTAAGACCTGTCAGGCTCGAGCACACTGGAACTTGAAGTCATGGAAGAGGATCCATTGGTCTGACGAGAGTCGGTTTTTATTGCAAAACACTGATGGTAAGACTCGTGTCTGGAGGCAAAGAGGAATATCTTATCATCAGCGCAACATCAGGAAAGAGTGGCATGTGGTGGCGGCTCAGTGATGGTATATGGATGCTGCTTTTATTATTGCTCTTTTGGACAAAGGTACCAAGATACCATTTTGGACGGTGCCTTATTTTCCTAACCGTGTACTTGAACTCGTCTTCATGGACGACAATGCCCGACCCCACCGAGCATGAGCTGTAACTGACCATCTCCAGACCAACGCCATTGAAACTCTGTCTTGGCCTTCTCGAAGCCCAGACCTGAATCCAATCGAGCATCTGCGGGATCAGTTGGGACGCAGGGTTACAGCAAGATACCATCGAGTACAGAATCTCCAAGAATTCACCCAGCATTGCATCAGGTATGGCAACACGTCCCTCAGTTGAGGATCAGGCATCTGACCGCGAGCATGAGGACGAGGTGGCTACACCAGATGCTGACTCTCACTGTGATCATTTAACTGTGACACGGGTACAACGTTTCTAAGATCGCACGTATTCATCTGTCCATCTCATTCCTGACAGTTACCATACTTATACTGCCTCTATTCATCCCAAATTAAGGGGGCGGCCGAAGACCCGGGTTTGATTCCCGACATGGGTACAATGTGTGAAGCCCATTTCTGGTGTCCCCCCGCCGTGATATTGCTGGAATATTGCTAAAAGCGGCGCAAAACCGAACTCACTCATCCCAAATTACGGTCCTAGTAGTCGCTCGCGAATAAAGCTGTTTCCATATTATTCATGAAATGATAAAATTTAACATTAACACTTTTGATTGCTTTTGTTTCACTTTCCAACTTTTCCTTACCTATCACTTTTCTGATGGCACGTTTTCCAGGTCACTAATCATGTGAAGTTAAGCAACGTCGGTCGCGAAGAGTCCTTGGATGGGTGATCGCGTTTCGGCAGCTTGGTTTCTGAGAGTCTGGGGATTCGGTTCTGCTCCACACTGAAGCACATGTAACACATGTGGCGTCTCCTTGGCCAAGTGACTTTGTTCGAAATGTGCCTCTGTTCACCCAGCAGTGAATGGGTACCCGGTAGGATGAGATGGCAATGTGGTTGGTAACCTTGTAGCGCCTAACAGGCAGCTTGGGTTGTATACTCCCCAGGCAGCTGAGAATGATTTTTGAGTGTACACTGATCCAGTGACTGGGGTAAGATTAGCGCTTTGAGCATGGGTTCTGAGTGGTACGGAAATATGTACAATGTAAATGGTCTATTATTTTTATTATTATTATTATTATTATTATTATTATTATTATTATTATTATTATTAAAATAATAAATGCAGCAAAGAGGGTTTTGGTGATCCTGGCACAGTCAGGCTGGTTAGGCTCATCATCAGCTCAGGACCCTTGTCCCCTATACACGCAGCCCAGACAACGAATGGGACTTCTCCCAGGAAGCGCTGCCTGGTCAAACCCACCCAGAACTTTTCAGAGAATGTGAAGACTCCCCAACACTGTAGTCTTCTGCATTATTATTATAATAATAATAATAATTATTATTATTATTATTTGTAGTAGTAGTAGTAGTAGTAGTAGTAGTAGTAGTAGTAGTAGTAGTAGTAGTAGTTGTAATAGTATCTGATCATCAAAAAATTAGGTGGTGCGATACTTTTGACGAGGTGTATATATCAACCTGGCACTTATAATGACCATTCTAATTTGTTTCACATATGGCGCCCGCAACAACGTGTAGACCTGATTAAACATTGACACAAGGCCATTGGGACATTTAATCTCTCTTTAATTGAGCTGACTATTCAAACGATTAATACAGCTTTTATGATTATTGTTGTGAAATGACCTAAGAAACACAAAGTCATAACGGTCATTCTTAAGTGTAAAAGTTCGTTTCACAGTATGGTTTTACGAAAAATATGATACATATATAGACACATTTGAAGTGTCGACCAGAATCCAATCGTGTGATGGACCCTTGTCAAAATAAATCTATGCTTGTCGTAAGAGGCGACTAACGGGATCGGGGGTCAGGCTCGCTGACTTGGTTGATGCATGTCATCATATCCCAGATTGCATAGATCGATGCTCATGATGTCAATCACTGGATTTCTGGTCTAGATTCGATTATTCACAGACCGCCGTCATATAAGTATCCACTGACTTAAAATGGTGATCGGGTGGTAAGCAGTCAGTCAAATCAAGTCATCTTCTCCGATACTCTGCATTAAGATACACCTCCTTTAAAGGCCGCTTCAGGAGAACAATGAACGAACTTTGACAGCCCACTCTGAATGAGCTGCATAGATTTTTGTCAGCTTTCTAAAACGATTCGGTTTCATTTTGTCACCACCTTGATTCGAAATTTCGATATGAAAAAATAAATTAAAAACCACTGAGAACACATTTATTTCTTCGACGGTACTACCTATTTGGTGTACCTACCACGGGACAAATCTACAAAACAATAAAATGACACCCCTTTACTTTCTCCATTCGGAACTTGTCGTTTTAGTTCGTTTTCGAGATACAAAAACTAGATATGCTGGTTTGAATACTTTGATTACTCGTACTGAGAATTTCGAAGCTTGAAACTGATTTGTTGATTAGAAACTGCACCTGGCGTGCCCTAAGTTGGTGTCACCAGATCTTAAAACAGAGAGGTATCGCATCGGAGTAAAAGATATGATGTGATGAGGGAGGTCAGGCACCGTGCCTTGACGTGTATGTCATTGAACCTCGACGGCGTAGAGCGGTCATCAGGCATTCATCAACCGTTTTACTTGGGCCAGACTCAACTACCTACATGCCGCCGTCAGGTAGATGGAATAACACTGCTGGAACTATGAATCCATGTGAACTGTTGTGCAACTACGTTTTTGATAAAGTGGTGGGTAGTCTTTCATCTTTGTTTTCGCAGTCACACTACATAGAAACCGAAATTGATCGCTCAGAAATAAAACCTGCGTCAGTCATCCAATATAAATTGTCGGTCTAAGTACACACTTGAAACTGGGATTGGACCAAAAAATTGGCATCAACACGTTGCTAGGCTGTACCTTGTTTCAAAACAAAGTAAACTGGGCTAAAGTTCAAATGAAATAAAAGTTAATATAGACTTTTTGTATATATTTGTAACAGAATTGTGTCCAGCAGTGTTTAAAAAACATTAAATGTTTTTGAGTAAAACCTCAATTTCATTTGACTTTCTTAGTCTACTGACTCCATATTATGTCAGTGAGAAATATATCAGCCTCTGAATCAAAAGTCGAATGTGCATCACAATTCAACGTGGACGTGTTTAGCAACATTCGTTTAATGTATAGGATATCGGATATTTGAGTGTGTTCAATCTTTTGCGATACTAACTACTTCTGTTTCGTTGGAGGATGTGAACGTGAAAAGCACTTCATACAGTTGTAAGAGATACTAACAAAGATGATGCAGTGTCAAGGAGCTTCATCGTCAACATCATCATCGATTACACGCGTCAGCCATCAGCCACCATCAGTCTTAATCTACATTGTTCCTGTTACAAATCTAGGCGATGTAACGCATGGGAAAAAAGCCTTCATGAATGATTAAAGGATTTATAATATTTATCAGAACTGCACGATTATACCAGTGAACAATACATACATGACGGCCAGAGACTCTATACACCGGGCAATAGAAAAACGTATAAACAGTATTGAACATGTTTGTGTGTTGCATATTGATTTCTGGTCAGCATCTTTTTTGATGAACTGTTTACTGTAGTACTGAGAATATCCCCGACGTTTAGAAGCAGGACAGCTATGACAGTGACATGCTCTTTTATTAAGCAGAATAATTCGCGCCATGACGCCTCGTGTTTTTAAATACACAATTGGTCTGATGAAACGTTATGTTTCGGTATTTTGTAAAGAATTATTTTTGCAGAAACTAGTTATGTTAAGAAAAAATAATTGTTCGCCGTACATGACAGAGGGGAAGTGAAATGGGGTTTAGCGTCGCGTTCAAGATTCTGTGTGTGTGTGTGTGTGTGTGTGTGTGTGTGTGTGTGTGTGTGTGTGTGTGTGTGTGTGTGTGTGTGTGTGTGTGTGTGTGTGTGTGTGTGTGTGCTTGTACCTGTCAGAATGAAAACACTTCTGCCCCTCTCAGACACATCATACTGAATTCGTCAAGTCCCTGTTTTAATCCCATTAATGCAGAGTAACACCAAGTACCATCGCCTTGGATCGAACCACCGGCCTTCCGTTCTCCCTACAGACGCTCTATCCACTAGTCCTCTGAGAGAGTTCTTCTGGGTTTCCTGAACACAATACTGTTATTCCCCTTCCCACAAAAAGCGGCGTTAAATCCAACTCACTCACTCACTCACTCACTCACTCACTCACTCACTCACCCACCCACCCACTCACTCACTCACTCACTCACCCACCCACCCACCCACTCACTCACTCACTCACTCACTCACTCACTCACTCACTTACTCACTCACTCACACAACCCTTGCACTGATCCATGAGCGCACATCCCACTCACATTTCGTCAAGGCGACCGAGTGTTTCCATGAGCCTAAACACTGGTCTTTGGAAGTCTTACCATGTTCTTCCCCGGGGCATCAAGCGTGATATCTAAGGTTTCAGACAAAAGCAATTGTAAAAGCTCGCTTCCTGACCGAACAGATAGATGGATAATTGCTACCAGATGAAAGCGTCGTGACATTTGAAAAGCTTCAAACAGATCGAACAAAACATGGATTACGACTGTTGTACATCGTCTGCGGTTGATGATGAGGAGATGAACGTGTTCAGGTTCCAAGGGATATAAATCTGCCGGTGTGAGAGATTTCACTCTTCTATGAGTACAGTCTTCTCGCTGGTAATGGTTCAATACGGTGTTCATCTAGGTAATTGATTATAGTCAGGATACAGGTACATGTACACCGCCAGGCGGTACGCGTGACAGACGGAACTTGTCTTCAGCAGCATCAACTTTGAGCGGGACAAAGATGGAGGATGGTGGAACAAAGACAAAACACCTAAATCCATCCCCTGGGAAATTTTCAAATGGAGCTTCATCGCAAACGCCTTAAATAGTATCAGTCATCACTTATTTATTGCAACACCTGAAAGTTTATTTGTTCACGGAGTGCCAATTATACATTGACAACCTTAATCAACGATAATCCCGCAATATCATCTTGGTACAGCTTTTCCCATGGGAATTACATTTAACTGTAAAACACAGTATTATCCTACACGTGTTTTAAAGTGATTGGATAAGGTCTTCGGGCATCGGGTTTCCTGTTAGAAAATACTTCAGGACAGACACAAGTCGGTGACGACTATGAGATTATTGGACTGACTTGTCGTACATTTTGCAGTAGGACAGTTGGTAGGAATATGTATCTCGAGACAGTCTGTAGCAACATGTATCTCGAGACAGTCTGTAGCAATGTGTATTTATGGACCGTCTGTAGCAATATGTGTCCCTAGACAGTCTGTAGCAATATGTATCTCTAGATGCGTATCTCTAGACAGTCTGTAGCAATATGTATCTCTAGACAGTCTGTAGCAATATGTATCTCGAGACAGTCTGTAGCAATATGTATCTCTAGACAGTCTGTAGCAATCTGTATTAATGGACCGTCTGTAGCAATATGTATCTCTAGACAGTCTGTAAGAAGATGTATCCCTAGACAGTCTGAAGGAAGTTGTACATCCAAGACAGTCTGTTGGAATATGTCGATCGATACAGTCTCGGGGAATATATACATCAAGACAGTCTGTAGGGTTAGGTTCGTCAAGGTAGTCTGTGTGCATAGCCAGATGTTTGTTCAGACACAAGGTGTACTCGAACTGTCATGATAAGTTTTGAGTAGTTCAAAAACGTGACATGCCCCGTTAGACAAGATCAATTGCTTCACTTAAACACATTTTTTTAAAAGGGTTTGTCCAAAGAGCAAAACAGTATTTATTATTTACACGCGTATCAAATCCATGGCGCGCTTAAGCATTTCCTTGGATATCGGCTTCGGGTTTTCAAGTAGACTAAGGTGCGAAAAGCAGAATCAATGAATTCAATATATGTCATCCAACATTCTTTTTTTTCACAATTTGCCAGTTGCCTTTTTATCATAGCAGCAAAATGTGTGTCTGTTGTATCGATCACTTGCCTAAACCGATTTAACGAGATTGATTTTATCAACTCAATATTTACAGAGTTCACTGTTAAACGGAACTAGACGTTTGGGAGTTCCAACAAAGATGGATCATTGTATGCGTCACGGGTAAATAATTATCATTGGGTAGTATTTTGTATATTGTCAACATAAGAGTTTTAAATCATGAATTATCCGCAGTGGAACATCAAAGGTTGATGGATAAGCAATGATATTCAAATGGAACATTGTGATCTAAAATAACCTTTATACAAGATTGGATTTATTATACACGTGGGGAACGATCCACAAAGAGTTTTCGTAAATACGACATCTCGTAAAATATCGTTTACGATCAATAAACAGCATTCTACAAAACGTGGTTTATACATTTGTAATTTCAGTGACTCGATAGCCTGGTGCTGATTTCTGGTTAGAATACAAGGATTGATTCTGAGCCTTACAAAAAAGGAATAGCGAATTGCGTAATTGTGAAATCTTTTTGCATGATGTTGTCGAGGTACATACACAAAAACCTGTATCAATTGAGAAAATTGTGCTCCTGTGACAATCCAATAAAATATGCAGGGTCTGGACCGTGCAGTGATCACGTACTGTCAGAAATAGGGCTGAACACCAAAAGCCATTCTCGTCCGGCAGAGAAATAAAATTTCCCCTAAACCAGAGTTAGGGGATAAAGTTTTTTATTGCTGGATTTGTTTAATGATGTACTCTAGATTATGAAACTGACTTATGACACTCTGTCATCTTTGGGCATTTTTAAATATTCAAGATGGCCGACAAGATGGCCGCCAAAACATGAAAATATCGCTTCCTTGCTAACAGTATGGAATATGATACTACTTTTGGAGCATATCACTAATATTTTGCTTTCAACTAATTAGAATATGGTATTCTAAATGATCTGGTATCATTTAAAACCTAATTTGATTCTTAAATAAGCAAGATAACTGGCAAAATGCATGTCGAAACATTATAAAAGTCAACAAGCACGGGATTCTTTAAAGGATAATTAAGATATGAGTACAGCACAATGGAATGCTAACTTTTCTCGTGTCACCGTGAAGAGGTGGGCACCTTAGAAATGATACAGGGAAGTCACGATTTGGTGATGACCGACCGGTAAACGACTGACCGTAATATTGCTAGTAGGCATTTCTCCGGACAGAGAACATCCCATTTTCACAGAAACTTTGGAAATGAAGACAGTATCAGCACAAGGCACCATGCACAACATGTCTTGTGATATTCTAGCTCTGTTGGAAGCTGATCCAGAAAGGTTCTTGCAACGATGTTTAGCTATGGATGAAACCTGGCTTTACCGATTCCAGTCTGAGTATGTTGAAAAATAAATAATTTTAATGTCTTTAGGTCAAGTCTTTCATGGGAGGCCCAGAACTCATCAATCGCTTTCCCCGGTGCAGTAGCCTCTAACGACAAGCAATAGGGTATTTGACGCCGAAATCAGCAATGTTGCAGCTACGTGACGGCGGTCTGTAAATCATCAAGTTTGGGCCAGAAAATCCCGTGAGTAACGCTCCACGCATTTGGAGGACACGCTATTGACCAAGTTACCACGCTTGACCACACGATTCATCAAGTCGCCAGACGGCAAACATAAGTTGCTGGGAATCAATTCTTACCCGGAAACCAAGCGAAGGGTCAAAAGGTGTGCCAACGATCGTCTTCCCCGACACTGTGAAATGTAGATCAGTGTATACATGTGTGTCGGTGTGTCAACATACTGACAAACACACTCGACTTTGATAGCCAGTTACCTGAGTAGCATATTGTCCTCTGACAATGCAGACATTGGTCCGGTGGTCGTGATGTTCACAGAAAGTGATTCATATCTGTGGAAAGTGATTCATTGCTGTAGAGAGCGGTTCATGTCTGTGGAAAGTGATTCATTGCTGTAGAGAGTGTTTTTATTGCTGTGGAAAGTGATTCATTGCTATACAGTGTGATTCATTGCTGTGGAAAAGTGATTCATTGCTGTAGAAAGTGGTTTATTGATGTGGATGCGCTCCGCTGCGACTGCATCTGAAACTATTATTGACATCTCTTGATTATATCACAACTAACAATTGAAATATAGTTAATACCAGAACGAAATAAGTGAATGCATATATCATTGTATCAGTGCCACAGTTCATTAACTGTATCAATAGGCTTGGCTCTCTGGAGGTGAATGGCAGTTAGGATTCCCGTGAAACCCCGGAAACAGAACATAAAATTTATATACTCATATCAGCAAAAACTGAAATATGTCCTGACCAGCATGAGAAAACGGCTTGAGAACAACGATACATGGACAAATCTTGAAATGAACCTACAGTATCGTAAATACAATAATAGGTCAATCGCAATCAAAGGGCAATTTTAGGACTGGATTACATGATATTGGATGCCTGAGTGATTGAACGGGCTCATTACGTCAACACAGTAAAGCAGTTTTTGGCTTTCTTACTTTCTAAATGGATCCGCCAAAGCACAAGTGGCAAAAAAATACAATAAATGAAAAATCTAAATCTGAAACTTGTCCTTCACGGAAACGTTATAAATAGTTGATAGTAGTGTAGGAATGGGCCACATCAATACGGGTCATTCATGGAAACACTCCTGACTTTGACCATGACAATGTGACAATGTGTATAAGGTGTGGGTTTGGGTGTGGGTGAGGATGAGGATGTGGGTGTGGGTGTGGGTGTGGGTGTGGGTGTGGGATAGGATCAGGGTCTGTAGGTGTAGGTTTGGGTATGGGTCTGTGGGTGTGGATGAGGATGTGGGTGTGGATGTGGATGTGGGTGAGGGTCTGTTGGTGTGGGTGTTGGTGTGGATGTGGGTCTGTGGGTTTGGATGAAGATGCGGGTGTAGCCGTGGGATAGGATCAGGGTCTGTGGGTGTGGGTGCGGGTGTGGGATAGGATCAGGGTCTGTGGGTGTGGGTGTTGGTGTGGGATGGAATCAAGGTCTGTGGATGAGGATGTTGGTGTGGGTCTGTGGGTTTGGATGAAGATGCGAGTGTAGCCGTGGGATAGGATCAGGGTCTATGGGTGTAGTTGTGGGTGTGGGTGTGGGGTGTGGGTGCGGGTGTGGGATAGGATCAGGATCTGTGGGTGTAGGTGTGGGTGTGGGTGTGGGGTAGGATCAGGGTCTGTGGGTGTAGGTGTGGGTGTGGGTGTGGGATAGGATCAGGATCTGTGGGTGTAGGTGTGGGTGTGGGTGTGGGATAGGATCAGGGGTTGTGGGTGTAGGTGTGGGTGTGGGGTAGGATCAGGGTCTGTGGGTGTAGGTGTGGGTGTGGGTGTGGGTGTGGGATAGGATCAGGGTCTGTGGGTGTAGGTGTGGGTGTGGGTGTGGGTGTGGGTGTGGGATAGGATCAGGATCTGTGGGTGTAGGTGTGGGTGTGGGTGTGGGATAGGATCAGGGTCTGTGGGTGTAGGTGTGGGTGTGGGTGTGGGATAGGATCAGTGTCTGTGGGTTTAGGTGTGGGTGTGGGTGTGGGATAGGATAAGGGTCTGTGGGTGTAGGTGTGGGTGTGGGTGTGGGATAGGACCAGGGTCTGTGGGTGTGGGTGTAGGTGTGGGTGTGGGTGTGGGGTAGGATCAGGGTCTGTGGGTGTAGGTGTGGGTGTGGGTGTGGGGTAGGATCAGGGTCTGTGGATGTAGGTGAGGGTATGGGTGAGGGTGTGTGTTAGGGGGGGGGGTGTAGTGGATGGGGTTGTTGGTGGGGGTGAGGGTGTGGGTTTGGGACTGTGAGTTTGGATGAGGATGTAGGTGTGGAATAAGATCAGGGTCTGTGAGTTGTGGGTGTGGGTGTGGGTGTGGGTGTGGGTGTGGGTGTGGGTGTAGGTGTAGGTGTGGTTGTGGGTGTGGGTGTGGGTGTGGGTGTGGGTGTGGGTGTGGGTGTGGGTGTAGGTGTAGGTGTGGTTGTGGGTGTGGGTGTAGGTGTAGGTGTTTGGTGTGGGTGTGGGTGTGGGTGTTGGAGTGGGTGTGGGCGTGGGCGTGGGTTAGAGAGTTGTGATTATGATCGTGACTGATATTGTGGTCGTGGTCGTAGTCGTGGTTGTGGCGTGGGCGTGGTTGTGGAGAGGATGTGAGTGTGAGTGTGAGTGTGAGTGTGAGTGTGAGTGTGAGTATGTATGTGAGTGTAAATGTAAGAGAGAGTAAATTTGGTTTGGATTTTCACCAGCATGTCAGTTGCATCACAAAGTATCGGCTGAATGTTGGAGAAAGGGACTCAAGCCAAGGTGATTCACAAAAAGAGAGGGTAGGTCAGAATTTTTGTAACAAATTCATAAAAAGAAAAGGCTTTTCTTAACTTGGGTCAAGGAGGGCGGTTCATACACAAGAACACATCTTTGATCGCATTACATATAAAGTCTAAAAACATCTGTCGCCATTTGCCAACACATCGTTTTCGAGAAAATAACATGAGAAACGTCCCCAGCCCAGAGCTATTTTGTTACATATTTATTGTGACAGTACACTGCATGTTACATTTGCAACTTATTTTTTATGATGTATAAAACACAATGCAATGTACAAGTATTATCACGACAGATTAACAGCTGTAACATTGCTGATGGAACGAAATATTGGTCACATATAATTAATTCACAGCAGTTGCATGCTCGTCAATTATCTCGCGGGAGGCGATGCAGTACATGTATTGCTAAATAATATTTAGAAATGATATGACTGGTTTTCAACAATAGCATATATAGTGGGAAAAGAAAATTGTAACAAAAGCGGAATTCAAATTATGTAACTATATTATACACGCTGTGGAAAAATGTTAACGATCGGTTGGTATGAGTGTG
This sequence comes from Haliotis cracherodii, assembly GCF_022045235.1. Lineage (NCBI taxonomy): Eukaryota > Metazoa > Mollusca > Gastropoda > Lepetellida > Haliotidae > Haliotis > Haliotis cracherodii. The sequence goes on along the minus strand of NW_027266265.1, from coordinate 8,820,017 downwards.
CAAGTGTGCGTGTGTCTCTGTCTCTGTCTAATGTTAAATTAAACTCATGCGTCCTACATTATGAGTATACATAACCGTCGTGTCAACCTTCAATGCCATTAAGACCGCCTCCGTGGTCTAGTGGTTGAGCGTCCGCCTGGAGAGCGGAAGGTCCGGGGTGCGATTCCCGGCCGCGTCATACCATCTGGTTCATCTGGTTATGTGTCAACAGTATAAAATGTGAACAACGACGGCGGCTTAATAAAGGTACTGTCAGCATTTATTCTTAAGTACCATCTGCTAAACCCCGCGGACTTATAAAACAACACTAAATCCTTTTAATTTCAACAAAATTTGTCATCATAATAGAAAACACCTGCCAAATTTCAGATCCCTATCAATAATTTTCACAAATACCAAAATTAATTTGTACAAAAATGGCTGCGTAATCGTCATAAATATGTATTTTTTCAACTTAGAGTTTACAAGTACTGGTTTATAAAGACAGTTCAGAAACCATTACCTTCCACCATGTATTCCCACTATGATAACATTATTTTCAGTTCGGTGAATTGATGAATACTACCACCTCACGTCGGATTCAAACCTCAAGAACAAAGTGGGTGTTAGCATTGATGGAGACAAGCATCCAGAACAAGTTTCAGTTGAATCCATTTCGCTATTCCGGAGAAGTCGAAAATGTAAACAATGTAAAAAAACAATATGGGCAACAAGGGAAACAATTATTCGTGATCATCAGCCATTACATGTGATAATATATCATTCCCATGATGATAGATACCGCATTCATTGACGTCACCTTGTCCATCTGTCTTATCACATAGTTGGCATACGGTGCCATCTGATTGTATCGTTTGATCAGTCCCAAACGAAGCTGTGGTGAACTGAATGGAGATATATTTCACTGGATATTGAAGAATGGGCGATGTAAAGCTTAGGGATCAGCCATTAGATATTTTTGGGAGGGGATGGAATTTGCCTCAGGAGATTGAAGAAAAAGAGCCATGCTACACACTGTTGGGAAAAAGCATATATTTATTACATTATTGCGATGGATTTATCTTTAAAATATATTCAGGCTCATCGTTTTAATTAAACAAATATCTGAATTTGTGGCTGAAGTCTATCTTATCTCCAAAGAAAATCCGAGCACAACCCCCCCCCACACACACACACACACACACGCACTCACACACACCCTCAATACTCCCCCCCCCCCCCCCACACACACACAGACACACACAGACAGACAGACAGACAGACACACAGACAGACACACACACACACACACACACACACACAGAGAATTTCATATGGTCGGTTCCTAAGTTAAGACATTTGTAGCGAAGACCTTGCGTTCAGACGAAAAGTCAGTCATCAGAACTTCATCGGGTGGGACTGCATGACAGTTGAGCTTTATAGAATGTGAGGCGCGGTCGGGTAGCCTGGTGGTTAAAGCGTTCGCTCGTCACGCCGAAGACCCGGGTTCGATTCCCGACATGGGTACAATGTGTGAAGCCCATTTCTGGTGTCCCCCGCCGTGATATTGCTGGAATATTGCTAAAAGCGGCGTAAAACCATACTCACTCACTCACTCACTTATAGAATGTGAAATACGACCACCAAGTGATATTTGTTTTATTGTGTTACTGGTTGACATTTTTGACAAACATTACCATCCATTGTGTGTCACGTGACATGATCACCGTTATATGATCTCGTTTAATACAGAGCAAATATTGACATACGGATGTCAACTGTACAGAAATATGAAAGGGCAAAACAATGCATGTTTGCTAGCAGCGGAACATCCTAAGATTATATCACAAAGACAAGAACAGATCCGATCGACTTTCCCGGTAGTATGACACGGCGAACACAACTGGTGAAGCAACTGAAGTTTTTGTTCTGTCATGGACAATTTCAAATGACCTAAGCTCGGTCATGAACGATGGAACCTAGGCTTACGATAATCTCAGCGCTAAGATCGCTTTGTGCAAGTGGGCCCAGAGTTCTAAGTTGATAGGAACAACGTGCACAGCGGATTGTGTTGATACTCAGGGACAAAATAAACGCGAATATCATGCCTGTTGTTTACTAAATGAAGACTTACTCATATTCAAGAAACATAAGATAACAGGTGAACATACTGGTGTGCTGTATGAACCGACGCTCATGAACGCATCACGTGTGACTCGAGATGCATCATTTGTCTTGTGCAGGATTAGCGTGTAAAGTTTTGAAATTACTTGCAGCACATCGTGATACGAATATAGACATTATGGTAACACTTGACTGATTGTTAGTTTTGTCATTAAGTGGTGCACATCGGAAACATCTGTTTCTGTGGTTCGCGTTTCTTTTGGCGGTGAGTATATGTTGTTTTCTTGTTTTCGCCGCCGACAGCAGGCTACCTGTCAATAATCAATCCTAGCCCAGACGAATTATACACACAACATCCCGCCCCAACGTGCGTATTACAGATTGGATTTTAAACAATGTGTGGAAGGAAGAAACTAAAAAGGTTTCCATAGTTACAATTTGTAAATGACATTACCTTTGTAGGATTGTATTAACTAATTATCTCATGCTGTATGTGTTCAAAATGTGGCGTTAATATTTTCCTGCATTGTCTGTATATTACTTATTTTGTTATTTAAAGTACAATATCCAATGTTTGCCTTGAAATCCAAACAAAACATTTTCACTGTTTAAATCAATGGTTCCTTCCACAACGAACTTTTATCCAAAGGTCCAGTTTCTCCCAAATCTTTCCTACATGTTCACAATTATATAACACAATGGAGAATCAACATATCCAATCTTATATAAATATGTAATGAATAATCTTAAACTAAAACCATCTCATATCTTCACTTTGAGTGCATCTTTTTGACATCAATATATGTTCTTGATAATCCGGGCAGGTCGGGTAGCCTAGTGGTTAAAGCGTTCGCTCGTCACGCCGAAGACCGATTCCCGACATGGGTACAATGTGTGAAGCCCATTTCTGGTGTCCCCCGCCGTGATATTGCTGGAATATTGCTAAAAGCGGCGTAAAACCATACTCACTCACTCTTGCCAATCCGTTTCAGTAAAAATGTATTATTTAGCATACTTTCCCATTTTCCAATGCCATGAAATTTAACAAACTCCGATGCTGATAAAGTCTTGTAAAATTCTTTACTATTTATGCTTTGGTTTAGCAGATGTGATATATTGAGTTGCATGGTTGGTCGAGATCTAGAATTGAAAACATTGTGTTTCTTTACCTTACAAAATTGTTTAATTTAAACATTGATGGAATGATGTCTTGATGTTAGCTACGTGCAAATATGTTTTAAAAAGTCAACTCCTATAAAAGGCTGTAAGACAGTTCAGACAAATGTTGTTCCCGTTTGGGTAAATGTGTGAAGCTAATTCCTGGTGCCCCCCGCGGTGACATTGCCTGAATACTGCAAGAAGTATTACCATACTCAAATTATATTGAGTAGGAATAAATGATTAATTTACAAGTTGATTGTGTGTAACCTGACACCGCAGCAGTAGTATTCCCATGACAGTGCGTTCGTTCATCAACTGAAGTTAAGTGTTAACATATTTCGTCGTCAGGTGTTAGCAAGTATTCTTTGTGGTCCGTTCGGTGAGTTGGGTGTGTGTCCTCAGTATCTGGTGACAACATTGATGTAACGTACAGACAGAGAGACTGGCGTTGCCAACAAGCATTGTTTTCTCATCTCCTCGTGCATTGTAACGGTCATTGGGGGGGGCTTCAAGCAACATGTGAATCATTTTAAGCGTCCATATTGATTGTTTATTTTGTGAAGGATGTGTTCCCCTTCTGTGATCAGGAATATGCACAGCGTGTGTGTGTGTGTGTGTGTCCTTGTGTGTGTGGTGGGGGGGGGGGGTGTCTATTAGTGTGTTTGTGTGTGTGTGTCTGTGTGGTGTGTGTGTAGGTCTGTGTGTGTAGGTATGTTTGTATGTGTCTGTGTGTGTCTCTTGTGTAGGTCTTTGTGTGTGTAGGTCTGTGTGTGTGTTTGTGGGGTATGTGTGTGTACGTCTGTGTGTGTGTATGTGTGTATGTACGTGTGTGCTGTGATGTATGTATGTGTGTGTGTGATGTATGTGTGGTGCATGAGTATGTTGTGTGTGTATGTGTGTAGGTCTGTGTGTGTGTGTGTGTGTGATGTGTGTGTGTGTCTGTGTGCGTGTGTGCGTGTATGTGGTGTGTGTGTGGTGTGATGTATGTGTGTGTGTGGTGTGATGTGTGTGTTTGTGTGTGTGTGTGTGTCTGCGTGCGTGTGTGCGTGTATGCATGTATGTGATGTGTGTGTGTGGTGTGATGTATGTGTGTGTGGTGTGATGTGTGTGTGGTGCATGAGAGTGTGTGGTGTGGCGTGTGTGGTGTGTATGTGTATGTGAGTGGTGTGGTTTGGTGTGGTGGGTCTGTGTGTTATTTGTGTGTGTGTCTGTCTGTCTGTGTTTGTGTGTGCCTGTGTCTGTGGTTTTTATGGTAAGATACTTCAACACCCTCATCCGCAGCCACACGTACACCCACCATTCCCTTTCAAAACCCCTACCACAACCCCATCCCACCCACACGTGAACAATTGTCGTCCGTTCCCTCCTGTCTCGTCCGCCATCGCCTTATACTAAATCGGTCATGATAGTGTAAGAAAACATATTTCACGCTAGTTCAACATCAGCACCCATTTAAATACTTACTTCGCAATTCAGGAATTCCAACAGTGAATTATAATGAATAATGCCGTTATTGACGGACAGCAGTTTTTGTGTTTTCAATTAATTTACCTTCAACGAATTCAATACACATGGGTTTTCTCATCAATATGCATGTAACGTATGTTTACCATGTCTATTTCATGATCAGTGTGTCGACGTGCCCCGTGATGAGTCATATGCTGGTAGATTTATGCATATTCATGGCCATTGTGTTGTGTTGTGTTGTATTGTGTTGTGGTCCTGTTTATTTGTTCATGCAATTACTCTACTTTTTTAGATTCAAACGCAATATGAGCAAATAAACAGATACAGTCAACCTCGAGAACCATGTTTATTCTTTTGCATTCTGTTAAGGGGCGGTCGGGTAGCCTAGCTAGTAGTAAAAGCGTTCGCTCGTCACCCAGAAGACCCGGGTTCGATTCCCGACACGGGTACAATGTGTGAACCCATTTCTGGTGCTCCCCGCAGTGATATTCATGGAATATAGCTAAAAGCGGCGTAAAGCCATACTCACTCACTCACTCCATTCTTTTGGAATAATTGTTTTGGGTCCATTCCTACCACGAGTGAGTGAGTTGGGTTTAACGCCGCTTTTGAAGTATTCCAGTTATACCGCGGCCTGACTGCTTAATGTGGGAGGAAAGCCCGAAGTGATGCAGATCGTAGACGTTTACCACTTCGGTGAAACCCTAGAGCTCTGGTATGGAGCTGACACATGGAAACATTAACGGAGGCGAACCGGGATTCGAACCCAGTATCAAAGGTTTCTGGCGTGCCCTCGGACTCATCTTTGAACAGCGTATTGCGGCGCCTTAGGCGACTGGACCACCCGTGCCCCCGTTTAGATACAGTAAAATGTATAGGAGATCATAGGCACAATATGAGTAATGAGTAATTGTTCTCAGATTCACAGACAAATAAATTATTTAGGTTACAGCTGCCAGCGCCGAGTAACACATAATATCACACGGTGATTGCTGAATCCATTTATTGACAACCGTTGTGCCAGCAGCCCTGTAAACGTAGCCCTGTAAACAAATAGAAATATACCAATTGCGAGGTATCTAGTACAATGTAAAACAAACAGGGGATCAGGTGAGCTTCAGAAGTGTAGGGTAGGCTAGTGGCTAAGGCGCTGGCACGTCAGGCCAAAGAACCTGGTTCGAATCCCCACAAGTGTACACTATTGAAACCCAGGTGTCTCACGCCATGATATTGCTGGACTTATGCACTTAAAAGCTATATTTATGACAGAAATATTTATTTTAGTCAGTTAAAGTTCATCTTCCCGAGGCAAGGGAACTAAATGACAATAAAAGTCCAGTTTCCACCCTTGACGAATTCGGCTGTAATTTCTGGGCTCAGCCGTAGCGCCACCAGTGGCTATTACGAGTTATGTCCCTTATATGTCCCTCCTATTGGCCAATCAGAGTCCACCTCTCATATCACTTCAAACAAAATGAAGTACACTACACTGGATAATCGATAACTCAAATACAACCTTACTTTCGTCATGGTGTGAAAAAATACATTCATTAGTAAGTCACTGTTTCAAGGAAGAAAGGTTGTATGATGTTCGTGATGCATGTTTAATAGCATCATTTACTGACTTAATGACTGAAATCGTAATCGCTATCACGTATTCTGAATGTTACGCAATAACATTCAAAAGACTCCATTTTCGTTATTGTCCTCTCCGAGGTCCGCGCCCATCAATTGATTCTATTATGGCGCCAAACCGACTCCGGGAGGTATTATAACAAAACATGTTCTGGTGTGCTCCGATTGTCCCTTACACGTGCTGTTTATCAACCGTGTATCCCTAGGAAAACAACCCTTTAACTATAGTAGGTATGGACAACACACGCGTCGATAACATTTAATCCGTTTGTATGTGATACGACTGCTGAACTAGAGATTTTCTTTTGGGTTCTTTTTAATGATTTTTGCGGTTTATATTTATAGTGTTTATGATAATTGTTAATTAACTCTTTTGGCTTCTCTCCAAAACACGTCCTTCTATAATTATTATCATATAATGTACTTTTTAATGTAATATGATATTGGATGTAATGAGTTGAAATATTATCAGTGTTTGTAGAGATGTTTGGAATGTGCATTCTTCATTCAACTTACATGAACACAGAATTTGTTCTTATGACTAATTTGCATCTAATAGTGTCCCAGCATATAACTGGAGCATGTTATGATGTGGGGTAGGGGAATCGTGCCATTCTAGCGAAGGCTATGGACATGTAGGCCAGTCAGTGTAACCTAGCAACATTTAAATATGCAATCATAATCGGTCGCTTTTGATATTTATGCCTATGAATAAATATTTTGTCTCGTGCACCATACATAGGTGCAGGCAGTTACAAATATTATTTTGCTTGTTGAAATATATAACACTGTTGGGTTTCGTGATGGCAGATGTGAGCATTCCAACCCTGGTCCACTTGTAAAATGAATTGGCTGTGGGGTGAACACTTCATGTAACTTCTGGTTTATTTATTTATTTATTTATTTGTTTGTTTGTTTGTTTGTTTGTTTGTTTGTTTGTTTGTTTGTTTGTTTGTTTGTTTATTTATTTATTTATTTGTTTGTCTATTTGTTTATTTGTCACAAAGTGCGCCATCGACGGCCTTTTCCGACGGCCTTTTCCGAGACTGTGAAATGTAAATCAGTGTATAATTATGCGTGGATGTGTCAACACACTGACGAGACATCAATATTCGTCTGATGGTACTGAGAAGGACAAACACACTCGACCTTGATGGCTGTGCCATAAGTAACATACACCCACTTACACTGCATACCTTGGTCCGCAGGTCAAGGTGTTCAAAGAAAGTGATTCATTGCTGTTTGAACGCCGATTCCAGCTGTGGCTATAGTGGAGAATCCGGGTCAAACTAGATCCGTAGTATCCCATGCTTGTAGTAGAAGCCGATTAGAATGAGTATGGTCTTACGCCGCGTTTTGCAATATTCCAGCAATATCACGGCGGGGGACACCACAAATAGGCTTCACACAGTGTACCCATGTTGGAAATCGAACCCGGGCCTTCGGCGCGACGAGCGAACGCTCTAACCACTAGGCTAACCCCAGCGTCCCCGATTAGAATGAGTGACTGAGTATGGTCTTACGCCGCGTTTTGCAATATTCCATCAATATCACGGCGGGGTACACCAGAAAAAGGATTCACACTGTGTACACATGTTGAGAATCGATCCCGGGTCTTCGGTGTGACGAGCAAACGCTTTAACCACTAGGCTACCCGCAGGTTCCCCGATTAGAATGAGTGACTGAGTGTGGTCCTACGCCGTGTTTTGCAATATTCCAGCAATATCACGGCGGGGGACACCAGAAATAGGCTTCACACAGTGTACCCATGTTGAGAATCGATCCCGGGTCTCCGGTGTCACGAGCGAACGCTTTAACCACAAGGCTACCCGCAGAGTCCCCGATTAGATTGCGGATCGGGTGGACACAATGTATGGTAAACGCAGAGACTAGGACCCAGTGGTAGTTTTCCCAGGTTGGGTGACTTTGTGGATGATGGTTATCGTATCCCAATTGCGTGGATCGATGCTCATGAGGTCAATCACTGGTTTGTCTGGTCCAGACTCGATTATTTATAGTCCCCCGTCATATAGCTGGAATATTGCCGAGAGCGGCATTAAACAAACAAACAAACATGTACATGATCTGAAATCTGGCTTGGCCTTGAGATGGAGGTGCTGGATCGAACATTGATCCATCTTTGAGTGTGGTGCCGACAGACCAAGGACCATGATGAAATCGATTATTGGAATCGAAGCTACGTAAGCGGATCGAAGAAGCTAAGGGCCGCAACTCTGCACAACGAGCCCCATACACTACGTGCAAAGCACCCACACCCCCGCCCCCCTACCCCCCCACCACCACCACTTCGGAACTACTTTGACCCGGAGTCTCCACTATAACCACGGCTGGAACCGGCCTTTAAACTCAAATTGTGTATTGGGAATAAACAAAGTTAACATTTGCGCTCAACACAATTTTATACGTAATAAACTCTATGTTGAAATAAACAATATTTTGATGCATTTCATGTCAAACTAAAATTCATGAAAACTCGCGAAAACAGTGATAATCCGGAAAGTATACCGCCTGTCAATGACAAGATCAACACGTAAACATACAAGAGTCCATTTTTAACATGACTCGTTGTTTTCTTGCTTTTATGTTCGTGAAAATAGCAATTCAGTATTTCTACATTAACTGGGTGAATATATTCCAAACCCTCTTTTTCATGTTTAAATCCGTTTATCGTATTGACCTATAGCCAAATAACAACCTTAAAGACACACACTTTTAATTGATTATACTCCAGCTGGCAAATGATTCATTTCTATTTGTTAGTTACATGTATTTACGAAACATAACGGTTAATACCAAGAAACACACATTCTGTTATAGCCTAAGTACATATTCTCTCTATTCTAAACACTCCGTTATAGCATAAGAACAGTACGTTCTGTTACAGGTCAAGTACAATACGTTCTGTTATAGCCTAAGTACAATGCGTTCTATTATAGCCTAAGTACTTATTCTCTCTATTCTAAACACTCCGTTATAACATAAGAACAGTGCGTTCTGTTACAGGTCAAGTACAATACGTTCTGTTATAGCCTAAGTACAATACGGTCTATTATAGCCTAAGTACAATACGTTCTATTATAGCCTAAGTAAACTAGTGTCCAAAAGAAACGATACCAACTTATTTTTAAAATAGTTTTTTACTAAGTGAATTGTCTAGTATGAAAACATGCCAATTCGTATTGCACATCCCAAACACAGCATAGTCGATAAAAAATATCGGGAACACGTGATCACTTCCGGGAAAAAACGTAAATTTCGTGAAAGTGACATTTCCCTCTCTAGCATGTTCTGCACGTGCATAAAAACTGTATAAAACGGCTGATCAGACACGTTGATATCACAGCAACAAAAATAACACAAGATATGCCACGTTTGACAGCCATCGAGAGAGAGAGAGCCGTTGGAATGGTCCAACAAGGAGCGACACACGTCGACGTCGCCAGAAGGTTGGGCTGCTCACTATCACCAGGTTGATGCAGCGGTTACGTCAGACAGGTCAGACGTCAGACAGGCCCAGGAGTGGAAGACCACGAGTAACCACGCCCCGTGAAGATCGTTACATCCGGGTATTACACCTGAGGAACCGCACCGTAACAGCGACGTCCACGGCGGCTACAGCACTGGGACATAGGATCAGTCGACAGACCGTCTACAGGAGACTACGGCAGTATGGTATCCGGCCACGTCATCCCTACCGCGGACCGCTCCTGACGCCTCCACACCGGAACAACAGACTGATCTGGGCCAGGCGAGTTCGACGTTGGAAACGGCGGGACTGGGCACGTGTTATGTTCTCTGATGAGAGCAGATTCCTCATCTTCAGAAACGATGGACGGCAGCTTGTATACCGACGATTTGGTGAACGTTTGGCGCCTAACTGTATCCAACAGGTCCGGCCGTTTGGAGGTGGAGGGTTAATGGTTTGGGGTGGCATATGTGGTGACGTCAAAACGATGCTTGTCGTAATTCGTGGAAACCTGAATGCACAGCGTTATCTTGATGACATCCTACGGCCTGTTGTGGTGCCCTTTATTCAGCAACAGCCTCGTGGACTCCTTTTCCAACATGACAATGCAAGGCCACACACAGCAAGATTGACACAGAACTTCCTTGCCAACGCCAACGTACAGGTTTTGCCATGGCCCGCATGTTCACCGGACATGAATCCCATCGAGCACTTATGGGACCACCTCGATTGGCAAATCCGGCGTCGCCGTGTGCCTCCAGTCAACGTCCAGGACTTGGAACGATGTCTCCTCGAGGAATGGCAACGCATCACTCCCAACGTCATCAGACGTTTGACGTCATCAGTCCGTAGGCGTGTTCTGGCATGTATTGATGCTCACGGTGGACATACCCGCTACTGACTTGACTTTGAGACGTGTGGTGTGACATTTCCCATTGTTTCTGTGATCAGTGCTCTAACGAAATGTTCATTTTTCGACCCCACCCATCTTTAAAGGCTTGTCATATTGGTTGTACAGATTTTATTGAAATGAATTTTTTGTACAGATGTTGTGAAAGGATTTTCAAAAGCATAACACCAATCCTAAACTTCTGCATTGTTTAGTTTTTCTTTTATGTCGTTGCAAACAGGTGGTATCGTATCTTTTGGACACTAGTTTACATATTCTCTCTATTCTAAACACTCCGTTATAGCATAAGAACAGTACGTTCTGATACAAGTTAAGTACAATACGTTCCGTTATAGCCTAAGTACAATACGTTCCGTTATAGCCTAAGTACAATACGTTCCGTTATAGCCTAAGTACAATACGTTCTATTATAGCCTAAGTACGTATTCTCTCTATTCTAAACACTCCATTATAGCATAAGAACAGTACGTTCTGTTACAGGTCAAGTACAATACGTTCTGTTATAGCCTAAGTACAATACGTTCTATTATAGCCTAAGTACATATTCTCTCTATTCTAAACACTCCGTTATAGCATAAGAACAGTACGTTCTGTTACAGGTTAAGTACAATACGTTCTGTTATAGCCTAAGTACAATGCGTTCTGTTATAGCCTAAGTGCAATACATTCTGTTATAGCCTAAGTACAATACATTCTGTTAAGCCTAAGTTCTGTTATAGAAACGCCGTTATTGCCTATATACAATACAATGCGTTCTGTTATAGACACTCCGTTACAGCCTTATTACAATAAGTTCTGTTTCAGTCTAAGTTCAATAAGTTCTGTTATAGTCTAAGTACAGTGCGTTCTGTTATAGACACTCTGTTATAGCCTAAGTACAGTACGTTCTGTTATACCCTAAGTACAAGGCATTTTGTTATAGCTTAAGTACAATATGTTCTGTTATAGCCTAAGTACAATACGTTCTGTCATAGCCTAAGTACAAGACCTTCTGTTAAAGCCTAAGTGCAATACGTTTTGTTTTCAAGTTTGTGACACTTATGTGATACCATTACGTGACACACACGTCTGAGATCTGTGTCCCTTCAGGATTTCCTCCAACATCAAGCAGGAACTGGAATACTGTTCAAAGCGGCCTTAACCTATCACACACGCATGCACGCACGCACGAACTCGCAACCAAACACACACATACACCACACACACCAGACATACACACAGATACAAATACACACCACACAAACCACACACAGACACACCACACCAAACCACACAACACCACACCACACTTTCACATAGACAGAGACACACACACGAAACACACAGACACACACACACACACTCAAATACCACATACACGCACACTCAGACCTACACACACATATTGAAACGTTTGAGATCTGTATCACTTCGGGCTTTCCTCCAACATCAAACTGACACGCCGTGATGTAATTGGAATGCTGTTCAAAGCGGCGTTAATCCAACACACACACACACACACACACACACACACACACACACACACACACACACACACACACACACACACACACACACACACACACACACACACACACACACCACACCGCACCGCACCGCACGCATGCACACGCATGCACACACAGACATACACACACACACACACACACACACACACACACACACACACACACACACACAGATACACAACACACCGCACGCATGCACACGCATGCACACACAGACATACACACACACACTACACATAAATACACCACACACAGACACAGAGATACACACCACACACATGCACACACATACACACACACTCGTATATATATGTATATATATATATATATATATATATATATATATATATATATATATATATATATCAAGCTGACACACCACACATACACATAGACACATGGATACACGCACCACACACACACCGCACACAAACCACACACACACAGACACACACACACTAAATACACACACGCACACATACACAAGCACACACACGCACATGCACACACATACACTATCAAAACACGATTTGTAACCCAGTGCGGCTTTTTAATCCACCGCTGTCGTTCTTCTCTCCGAGGTCCGCGCCTTTTCAATATGGCATCTGGAGTTTTTCTCTTCTGACACTGATAAAACAATTTTGGATGTGTTCCAATTGTTTCCTGAACGTGATGGAAACATAGAGTAGACACATTATTTCCACACATGTAGAAGCAGTAATCAAATCTGACAACGTTGCCAGGAAAACAATCATTCACGTCTACAGTTAAGCGCACGACAAGGGTGAAGCAGATTTGTAATAACTAATCCTGTAGAGCGATGTTTTTTTAACTGCTGTGGCATTAATTTCACACGATGGATTCAAAGTGATCAGACTCGTGATAAATATGGAAAAACTGAACGTAACAGAATACTAATGGCACTGGCTATTAAAGGGTTTCGAAAAGGAAGGATGTTTGTAAAAGACATAAGGATTGTTTGTCTTGATTTAAATTGTACGCAGGTAAAAGTTGTCGTGAGTCTAACGTTGACAATAAATATCGACATATACTTATTCTATTTCTGTTAACGTTCTCAGTCAATTTCACCATGGAACCTGAAACACACAGCCATTTAGTAGATCATTTATTCATCAAAAACTTGTCTTTTTTAAGGAAAAGTGTATCATTGCCAGGAATATAAGTGAGTGAGTGAGTGAGTATGGTTTTACGCCGCTTTTAGCAATGTTCCAGCAATATCACGGCGGGGGACACGAGAAATGGGCTTCACACATTGTACCCATGTCGGGAATGCCAGGAATATGAAATTTCGACTATGGGGAAGCAGTTGTAGGAATACCGCTTGGCCTTTGATCGTCCACGTATGACGTGTTCATCGAGTTCTGTCAACTGAGCTAAACTGAATGCTTCATTGAAAGTCAAGTAAGTCAATTACAAGAACACACATATTGCTTATTTGTTTGGTTTTTTTAAAAGAAACCTAAAGATTCCATGAGTTCTGTAGACTGGGCTTAACAAAATTCTTCAAATATAAGGCCACATGTCGATTATTTATTTTGTTGTAAAAGAAGCCTAAAGTTAAAGTTTATTGTGTCACGACTTGGTCTTTGGCAATGTGGGACAATGTTGATATTAAAGGCGGATCAGACCTATGTCAGGGCGCAGTCGTAGTAGGTTTTATTCGAGTCACTCAAATCAAACTTTTTGTCAGCATTTTTTATCATTGACATTAATCCAGCACGTTATTCTGATTAGTAATTTGTAATTATAATTTACAGATTGTCAGAGCTTGTATACACCGAGGCGCAATATGGCCACTTCTTAAAGAGACGCTATGTCCCCGTTATCGTCCTAGTTTAGATATTGCAAATAGTGACCTGTGTGAAACGGAGACACTGTACATAGTGCCTTGTGTGAAACTGAGACACAGTGCATTGTGCCCTTTGTGAAACTGAGACACTGTAGATAGTGCTCTGTGTGACACTGAGACACTGTACATAGCGCCCTGTGTGAAACTGAGACACAGTACATAGTGCCCTGTGTGAAACGGAGACACAGTACATAGTGCCCTGTGTGAAACTGAGACACTGGACATAGTGCCCTGTGTGTAACTGAGACACTGGACATAGTGCCCTGTGTGAAACTGAGACACAGTACATAGTGCCCTGTGTGAAACTGAGACACAGTACATAGCGCCTTGTGTGAAACTGAGACACAGTACATAGTGCCCTGTGTGAAACTGAGACACTGGACATAGTGCCCTGTGTGAAACTGAGACACAGTACTTATTGTCGAACTGCGAAACTGTAGACAGTGCCCTGTATGAAACTGAAGTCAGGTGAGGTGAAATTGGGTTTAACGTCGCGTCTAAGATTATTGCACTTATATAGCGACGTGTGTGTGTGTGTGTGTGTTTATAGTGCTAGCTCACTGAGATACAATGCCGCAGTTTAACATGAATACCCCACTCAGACACAGTATACTGACTCCGAGCCGGCCAGCCCTTGTTTTAGTCCCTTTATGCCGAGCGCCAGACAGGGTAACAACAAGTACCATCTTTTAACGTCTTTTGGTATGACGCGGCCGGGGATCGAACCCCGGACCTTCCACTCTCCGGGCGGACGCTCTACCACTAGACCACAGAGGCGGTCCTGTGAAACACAGTACATAGTGCCCTGTGTGAAACTGAGTAACTCTGGACAGAGCTCTGTTAAGCCAAGATCATAATATGTGGTTAAAATGTATAAATAATATATGAAACTTGTGTGGTTAATGCAACGTGAAGGACCCGAGCTCTCCTTTGAAAAATAACTCTTACTAAACAAAGCTAAATCTATTCCCTTGTAATGATGTAGAACGTGTCATCATAGATTTCCGGTAGAAATCGGTGAATGGTTAAACCTCGCTGGAGCAGATCGAACACCACACTCGTGTGCTTTACCTGTAGTAGGCTAGTAGCTGATGAATACTATTATTTATGTAAATGTGAAATATTTGCTCTCCATAGATTGCTATAGATCCCTGTACATCTCTGAATGCTATACATCCCAACACGCATTCAATGGCAGCACTAGTTTCCAACAATAGCAATAAACGCTTTAGAAACATTCATAAAATTTGCCACTAAACTAATGAATGAGTTCTAAGACCCTTCGTCCTGATACCAATTCAATATGTGAGTATTACGTCTTATATTGGTCTTCGTATATTTATCTAATGTTAATCATACTTTAGCACCGCCTCGGGTGGTTTTGAGTAAATAAATTAAGCTGAATCTGAATCTGACATTGTGGATAGTGCTCTATGTGAAGCTAAGACACTGCAGACAGTGCCCTGTGTGAAACTGAAAAACTGTACATAGCGCCCTGTGTGAAACTAAGACATTGTACAGAGTCCTGTGTGAACGGAGACACTATATATAGTGTGAAACTGAGACACTATACATAGTGTCATGTGTGAAACTGAAAAACTGTTCATAGTGCCCTATGGGAAACTAAGACATTGTACATAAAGTCCTGTGTGAAACTAAGACACTATACATACTGCCCTGTGTGAAACTAAGACACTGTACATAGTGCCCTGTGTGAAACTAAGACAATGTACAAAGCGCCCTGTGTGCAACTAAGACACTATACATATTGCCCTGTGTGAAACTGAGACACTATTCATAGTGCCCTGTGTGAAACTGAGACACTATTCATAGTTCCCTGTGTGAAACTAAGACACTATACATAGTGCCCTGTGTGAAACTAAGACACTATACATATTGCCCTGTGTGAAACTGAGACACTATTCATAGTGCCCTGTGGGCAACTAAGACACTATACATATTGCCCTGTGCGAAACTGAGACACTATTCATAGTGCCCTGTGTGCAACTAAGACACTATACATATTGCCCTGTGTGAAACTAAGACACTGTACATAGCGCCCTGTGTGAAACAGAGACACTGTACATAGTGTCTTGTGTGTAACTTAGACCCTATACATTGTGCCCTGTGTGAAACTGAGACATGCCATGTGTGAAACGGAGACACTATACACACTGCCCTGTGTGACATTGAGACACTGTACATAGTGCCCTGTTTGAAAATGAGACACTGTACATAGGGCCCTGTGAGAAACTAAGACAGACACTATACATAGTGCCCTGTGTGAAACTAAGACACTGTACATAGTGCCCTGTGTGAAACTGAGACACTGTACATAGGGCCCTGTGTGAAACTAAGACACTGTACATAGTGCCCTGTGTGACACTGAGACACAGTGCATAGTGCCCTGTGTGAAACTGAGACATTGTAGATAGTGCCCTGTTTGAAAATGAGACACTGTACATAGCGCCCTGTGAGAAACTGAGACAGACGCTATACATAGTGCCCTGTGTGAAACTAAGACACTGTACATAGTGCCCTGTGTGAAACTGAGACACTGTACATAGTGTCCTGTGTGAAACTGAGACACAGTACATAGTGTCCTGTGTGAAACTAAGACACTATACATAGTACCCTGTGTGAAACTGAGAAATTGTACATAGTGCCCTGTGTGAAACTGTGACATTGTAGATAGTGCCCTGTTTGAAAATGAGACACTGTACATAGTGTCCTGTGTGAAACTGAGAAATTGTACATAGTGCCCTGTGTGAACCTGACACACTGCAGCAATGCCAACACTATTTTCAGTTAACCGACTCCCTGTGATGTACAATTTGAGCGATCCGAGGTTCCCTACATGTGCAGCAAGGTTATAACAACAAGACTATTGAAAGAGAAAGAGAGGAGATACCGAATAGCAATAATTGATTTGTTGTGGTACAATAAAATAAATACAGTTTTTAGGATAAAGAAAGTAATTAACTTGCGAACCATCATATCGATTTTCGTAGCTGTAAATCATCCATCCTCGAGATAAGCAGTTAATGAGATTTTTTATGACGTGTATTAAAGCAACAACAGCTTCTGGAGCGGGACTATGACACCGCGCTCACTTGCAAAATACAACCAGTTATAGAAAAACAAACGTCGATAAAAAAACACACGAATTTCTGTTCGGATTGGTTAAATTAAAACCAGGAAAGTTAGCCAAGAATTTTACCTTAATGTAAGTTTGAGGTAAAGATGAGCCTTATAATCTAAAATCGTTCAATAATGGTCAAATATAAATTCCTTTCTACTGATTTACCCACATGAACAAAAGATAGAAGAAAAGCGAAACCGCCTCATCTGTTTTATATCTGTGCGTAAATATTCAGGGAGTGAGTGCGTATTGTTTCACGCCGCTTTTAACAATATTCTAATGATATCACGGCGGAGGACACCGGGAATGGGTTTTGCACATTGTACCAAGCATAAATATTCAGAGTCCACATTCAAAAATGTCCACAAGGCTATATGACAAGAGGGACGACTTCAACTTTCAAATAGTCAACTTTCCCTTCATGTCGAGCAAATATTCCACCAGCTCCAGCTAGAGTGACTAATTGACTTGGCTTTGCATGTGTTTATGACATATTGTATAAGCTACCAGGCAAAGGAAATAGGTACCCATGTTTGATGCTGGCTAAGAGTGAAACAAATTGTCATTCTTATGATGGTGATGTATTTGATACGTGTTTCATAATTGTGTGTTGGACCTGAAGTCTGCAGTGTTTCGGGGACTATTTTCAACCTAGTAACGTTTAAATAACGTTTGTAGTACTTTATTTTGCCCGGCAGTTTATCTGGAATCGTGCAATGGAAATATATAGCATATCTTCCATTATCCTACTGCTCTGAGATATTTCTTGTCCATGAATCACTGGATTGTCTGGTCCGACTAGATTATGTAAATTATGGAATATGGTTGGGTGCGAAGTTAAAATACAAACAATTTTACATATTTTACCTAATATAAGATATATGACATGTTACATTTCTTACATTATGTTATATTATATTATCCTATTTATTTATTAATTTATCTATTTATTTATTTATTTATTTATTTATTTATTTATTTATTTATTTATTTATTTATTTATTTATTTATTTATTTATTTATTTATGTATTTATTTATTTATTTATTTATTTATTTGTATTTTACAAGTCTTAAAATACTGTACATTACCTTAGACATAGACTTAGACTTAGACGTATGCATTTCTTACATCATCTTAAATCTTATATATCTTACGGCATACATCTTACATCATCTTAAGTCTTACATATCTTACGTCTTACATTTTAAATATCTTACTTTATGTTACATATATTACATTATCTTACGTATCTTACATCTCACAAATCTGACATTATCTAACATCTTACATTATTGTGCACATCTTACATGTTCTTACATGATAACTTAAATTACCTCACATAGTTTGCATGTTTCATCTTACCCCACATCTAACATTTCTTACACTATCTTACATGTGTCATTTTCACATATCTCACATTTTCAGACATTCCTTTTGAAGATTAATACCTTAAGCTATCTTTCATATTATGTTTCTTATATATTTTACGCATCTTACATATTACATATGTTACCTATTTATATATCTTACATATCTTACATTATGTTTCACATATTTCTTCTTACAAATCTTACATTATCTTAAGTCTTCCATGCCTTGAATCTTACATATTTTACATACCCACTGCCTATGCTGGTCGTAATAGGCGCACCCGTGAAGATTCGTGGTAGAATAGATCTTCAGCAACCCATGCTTGCCGTAAAAGGCGACTATGCTGGTCGTAAGAGGCGACTAACGGGATCGGGTGGTCAGGTGGTGACTTGGTTAATGCATGTCATCGATCCCAATTGCGTAGATCGATGCTCATGATGTCAATCACTGGATTGCCTGGTCCAGACTCGATTATTTACAGACCGCCGTCATATAGCTGGAATATTGCTGAGTGCGGCGTTAAACAACAAATAAACAAACAAACAAACAAACGTAAGAGGCGACCTGGTGGGTCGGGTGGGCCAGGTGGTCAGGCTCGGTGACTTGGTTTGACAACCCTGAGAACCCACAATTAAGGGATGGTGCTTTCAAACCCAGAAACATTTTGGATTCGAACTAGGATTGTGATAAAACAGAAAGTAATACGCCAACATAACTAGAGGACATAGCTAACTTAGAACATCAGAGACTTCTTTATTTCAGCACGTCCCTATATAAGTGCAATAATCTTGGACGCGACGTTAAACCCCATTTCACCTCACCTCACCTCTTTATTTCAGAGCATTTGAAATAACAATTTGACACGAAAAACTTGAACTCTTGAAGCGCTGGTAAAATATGGAGAGCTGTCGGGGACATTTTGCAGCGACTGACATCGGCTCAAATACACCTAACTGAGACACTGAGCAATAACGCCAAGGAAAATAAATTAATCATTTAGAAAATATTTACAAATGTTTTTTCACTAGGCTCTGCGTTTTCTCGTCGATCGTATTTACTCAATTGATGAAGTGGGCTTCTTTCAATTTGAGGATGTGTTGTCTGGCCTGAGGGATTAAAAATTAGAGTACGAATATAAAAGAATTCAACAATTATTATATATATATATATATATATATATATATATATATATATATATATATATATATATATATATATATATATATATATATATATATATTAAGTAATGATCATAAATAAAACGTTTGACTATACCCTGAGGCGCACTGAAAATACATTTCGCTTACCACAGCTCGTTAAAAACAATTTCTTTGACAGACCTTGTTCGTGTACATATGCATCGCAAATATTGTATTTCTACCAACGAAATTGCAGATTCCTATGTATTTGCTCTTAATCGAGTTATGTGTACGGATGCTAATCTAAATCCTTATCTAGTGACAAGACGACCAACAACGACGTTAGCAGTGTTACAAAACACCCACATGCAAATGTATATATTGTTTGTATAATACAAAAAATGAGTACGTTATAAAATTATGGCAAAATGTGATATTTTTTTTCTTAAGGTAGATTCTCTGCATATAAAGTTATCGTTAGTAAAACCACAAATGATAATAGAATTAGAAATTAAGACAGAGCTTGGAGATGAGAAGGGTGCAAGTAGACTCATGCCACCCCTAGTTTAACGTACAGTAAACTACGTTAAAACGAACACGCTTAAAACGAACTGACGGATATACCTAACTGACGGGTATAAAGAACTGCTTTTTTGGTCCCGACCATTTGATGTATATATGCTGTTGGTCCCGACCATTTGATGTATATATGCTGTTGGTCCCCACATATTTGATGTATATATGCTGTATAAATGCGTGTAACAAACTACGGTTATAACGAACTAGAATTGGTGCTCTCTTTGAGTTCGTTATAACCGTAGTTTACTGTAATGACATGGGGGGTATTATACATTTAAATTATACTTTATATTCACTGGTGATCGTCGTTAATTTATTGTTTTTTACTTGTGTTTCATCGACCGTGTTTCTTCAGCTGACGGAAAGAAACTTAGCATGTATTTTATCTCCAAACTACAATCCTCCACATAAGCGTTATAAAATAGTTAGAATAGCATATTAAAAAGAATGGAGAGTTTTGATACTTGAAAATTTAACATCGGTTCCCACGTCTAGCTGGACAAACCAACATTTGTAAAAAAAACTCCAGTGTAAAATGATATGTTAAAACATATTTGACCAACTGTGCAATCCATGTATAAACTCTTTGACCTACATGCGACCTTAAAATGGAAAACAAACCGCCGCTTGATGAATTAAACACATGTTTATGCATGACAACATTTAAGAAAGAAACAATGAACAATGAATATATTGGTTGTTATAACATTAACGTTGGCCAGATGCAGGAAGTCAATGAGCTTCACAAACAGTTCTTAGTGTCCGTATACAGGGCAGAGTTATCTCCCTTAATTAATCATTTCGTTATATAATTTAGGGGAAGCCCCTTACTTTATCAACAGGAAATGTTTCATTCATCAGGAATAGAGACACTGATTATTAATCACCTAATAAATACAATTTCTGCAAACTATATCAGAACTTTAAATACATTTAATTTCCTTGATCGTCTATAGCACTCTAGTATTTAGATGAAGAGAGAAAACTGTCGAGCGTGTTGAGATACAGTCATGGGACTTGTATATATGTAGCTATACCATGCCACACGTGTTCGATCCGGTACAGACACACCATGTATGTTAATACCCACATGCATTGGCATCCACGAGGGTGTTCCATTCATTACAGGGGCGGTGGGGTAGCCTAGTGGTTAAAGCGTTCACTCGCCACGCCGTAGGCCTGAGTTCGATTGCCAACATGGGTACAATGTGTGAAGACATTTCTGGTGTCACCAGCCGTGATAGTGTTGGAGTAGTGCTAAAAATCACTATCCACTCACACTATTCCTTTCGATATGGCTGAAATGTTGCCGATGTGACGTTAAATTGTAACTAACTCACTCACTCACACTTTCAAGGTGCGAGGTTTAAATCTTACAGTTACAATAGGTGGTAACATTGAGTGAGTCGAGTATCTGTGTGTCGAGTATCTGTGTGTCGAGTATCTGTGTGTCGATTATCTGTGTTAACTCATCTTCCCGAGGCGAGGGAGTTAACTGACTGTAAAAGTATAGTTTCCACCCTTGCCGGACTTGGCTGGAAATAGCGAGGATGTTTTGTCTGGATTCACGAGTCTCAGCATGGTTCAATGAAAATCGCGCAACGAGTGATTGAGTATGGTTTGACGCCGCTTTCAGCGTTATTCTAGCAATTTTACGGCGAGGGACACCAGAAATTGGCTTTGTAAATTGTAAGTATTGTAAATTAGATTCAAGTATATTTGCCTGGAGCACAGTGACGTGTTGACAGCTGGTCATAGCAGTAGTGATAATTTTGTTCGGCACTTTCATTCCGTACATATGAATGTCGGATTCTGATTGGCTGAAACAAATTCTATTATCTTCAATATATCCCGCTAATACGTCAGGTACACTTCTGTTCCTTACTCGAATTGCTGAACAGTTAGCATGACATTTGCAACATTCCAATAGTAACTTTATATCTCGAATTAATTATATAAGACACCATTGTCCGGATATTTACGATATTTTCCGAATGAAATAGATCCAGGGAGGATAACTAAGTTTATTGCAATAATAGTGGATGAATGTGAAAAATGAACGAAGTGGATAAATGCCTGACTGTGACTGAGTGAGTATGGTTTTATGCCGGTTTTATGCCAGCAATATCTCGGCGGGGTACAGCAGAAATGGGCTGGTATTTATAGTCGATGCTTTGTCTAATCATGAATCTTTTTAAGTCTAAATGTATTCATGAGTCGGTCGTGTCGGTATTCCGTTCAAGGGGGTTGTCAGTGTGAATCACGGATCTAAGTTAACTAATCGTGGGTGCGGGTTAATCTGAACGAGGAAGCAATGCTGTTGAGACGACGCCCAACAGAGACACGCGGGTTATCTTGATAGGTGTACTAATCCGCACGTGAGTATAACATGTAAAGTCCATTTCTCACGAGTTATCGCCCTCACGTGGCTGTAATATTGCATAAATCTCTGAATCGGTTATTCCTCGACCACCGTGATATACAGGACTACAAGTGTGGCGTTAAACAACAGGCTTCAGATCTTTGCAATCGGACAAAAATAAAACTTCATTTTTGAGCTTTGAGCATGTCTCTCAGTGACGTGGAATTTAACACTGTAGAGTGAGTGAGTATTGTTTTACGCCGCGTACATGGGTACAATGTGTGAAGCCCATTTCTGGTGTACCCCGCCGTGATATTTCTGGAATATTGCTAAAAGCGGCGTAAAACCATACTCACTCACACACTCATATTTGGAGGCGCTGCACCGATATCAGTCTGGAAAAGCTTTCCTGTCTGCTTCTTCAATATTCTTCATGACTCCAATCAGACGATAGATGTTTGGGAGTAAATGGGTTTGTGGCAGTTAAAACATATTCCACTGTCTGACAAATGGTAGGATCCCGTTTTAGATCAGGGCAGTTGTATGGTAGTACTGACTAGCTTATTAGCAAAGTCCAAGCCGGGTTCATGAAAAACTATAATTCAACTACTGATGATTTATATATTTTAAAAGCACTCATCGATGTATATTTCAAACAATAGTATGAGACGGCATTGTGTATTTGTTGATTTTAGTGAGGCTTTTGATACAGTTTTGCTTTATGGCCTCTGGTACAAAAGGTTTCCAATGTATCACTGGTAAATGCTAGATACTACATAAAATCATGTGTTTCTTGTTATGGTAGTGTCACGGAATTCTTTCCTTGTAACATTGGAGTCAGGTGTGTGCTCTAGTAACTTTTCTCATCACTGGGTATTATACTGAAATCCATTAGAAACGCAACACCCTCTTATCATTGATCATAGAAAACACAACACGAATTTTGACCCCAAACTGTGCGTGTGTGTGTGTGTGTGTGTGTGTGTGTGCTTGTGTGTGTGCGTGTGTGCGTGTGTGACCTGTGATGTTTATCCTATCTGTTACGCCTTCGATGGATTTCGGTATATGTGCTTTACTTGTCAACTTCTCTGTGTCGCCACCGTGATTCAAGAGAATAAACATCTTCTTCGACTAGTTTACTATCAGTTTTGCAAACTTGTAAATTATCAATACGAATACACAATGCCATTTAGAAAGTGGTCAAATGTAACACATGTTATATTTGGGATAACACTTTCTTAGTAAAGCACAGATTCTAGTACTTTTTTGAGTTGAGTCCCGTCAGGGATTCGAACCCACACTTGCCAGAGTGAGGCACCTAATCGCCAGCACACAAAGTCAGCGATCTAACCCACTCAGCCACCGAGGCAAGTGTAAATTGGCACGGCTCCCATGGCCGAAAGCTATGAATACACAATGCCATTTAGAAAGTGGTCAAATGTAACGCATGTTATATTTGGGATAACACTTTCTTGTAAATTATCGCCTGTTAGACGTAATGACGCTGTGTGAGTTGAACTTGTAAGTGCTTACTTAAAGTCGTAATGCTTTAAGCGTGGTTTAATTTGCCTGGGGTTTATAAAATCCTCAAACTTCAGTTTGGTTTATGTTTTGTCAATGCGCCTTAATGCAATCATTCTGTCTATTTATTTTTTAATGTTAAGAGTGTGTACACTATCAATTTTGTTCTTGACAATTAAGAGTCGGTTAATCTGTGGGTGAAGCGTTACTGTAGCGTTGGCGGCGTAATCGCCCCTGTATGCATGACCTTGTTGGTGGAGCCAGCGGTGACAATACAGGTGACAATACAGGTGACAATACAGGTGGAGTGGGACACAAGAGGTCACCAGAGCTGCAGTTATAAGCCTTGCAGAAGTCCTGAGGTGCACCCTTTTGATTTGTCTTGGGGGAAGATTTCTTTTCAGAGCAATCTATCACTATATATTGCCAATACGATGTAAAACGAAACTCACTCATTTTCAGAACAATTTAATTCTACCGAGGTACCTCCAATCAGTCATATTTACTGAGCGCCACCAAACAATCTATTCATTTTCACTATCAACACAAATATATGCCGAGTTCAAATCCCAAATCCACCCCCACCCCCCATCCCCCGCCCTATCCCCTAACTATTCTTGGTTTGTGGCTTTAAAATAATTTTCAAAGGGAAACTGAACCCAATTCACTCATTGAAATCACTGAAATACTGTTGAAAGAGTCGAAAGGGTATGGCGACGTGAACACATGTGCTCTTGGGTGAAACTGGATGCACTTGGCACGTGACAGCGCATTGTTCCTTAACTTTGCCTCCTGACACGGGAGATATATAAATACCATGTTGCGTGTGACAGTAGATATCGTTGTTCTTTATCTTCGCTTTGTTACACAGAATTCCACAAATATCCCGTAACAAAGGCAGTTGATACACGAACATATCGATATATACATTCCGGAAGAAGATTGAAAATGACCCCCGCTTAAAATAGCATAATTGTGCTTATAAATGGAAATTACACAAAGACTTTTTTGAAAAGCGATAGACCGGGAAGTTAAATGCATTCAAGGGAATCTTATGTACAAATACTATGCTATAAATAACAAGCTTCAAAATGACTCAGTGGTTTGATTATATTCATTTATTTACAATTCACCCAAGGAAAATCGGTCAACTGTGTCTATTATGTGTAATGACTTGTATAAAGTTTACTTCGTCTGTTGAGTGCAAGTCGAAGGCGTAACAGATGGTCATACACGCACGCACAAACACACGCACGCACGCACGCACGCACGCACGTACAAACACACACACATTCAACACCTACCCTAGTGGTCACCAAAGCACTAGTGGTCGTCTTTTCAACACACACACACACACACACACACACACACACACACACACACACACACACACACACACACACACACACACACACACACACACACACACACACACACACTCAAACACACTCAAACACACTCAAACACACACACGGTGACTTGCACACAGGCACTCTCTCTCTCTCTCTCTCTCTCTCTCTCTCTCTCTCTCTCTCTCTCTCTCTCGCTCACACATACACACACATACACACACGTACACACAGACAAAGAACATCAGAGGGAGGTATATACACTTCGAATCAGTCAATGGATGTTGCTTTACGTATTGATCACCAATACACACACAGCAGTGGTCACCAATACACCCACAGTAGTGGTCACCAATACACCCACAGTATTGTCACCATTACACCCACAGTAGTGGTCACCAATACACACACAGTAGTGGTCACCAATACACTCACAGCAGTGGTCACCATTACACCCACAGTAGTGGTCACCAATACACACACAGTAGTGGTCACCAATACACTCACAGCAGTGGTCACCATTACACCCACAGTAGTGGTCAACAATACACTCACAGTAGTGGTCACCAATACACACACAGTAGTGGTCACCAATACACCCACAATAGTGGTCAACAATACACTCACAGCAGTGGTCAACAATACACTCACAGTAGTGGTCACCAATACACTCACAGTAGTGGTCAACAATACACCCACAGTAGTGGTCACCAATACACTCACAGTAGTGGTCACCAATACACTCACAGCAGTGGTCACCAATACACCCACTGTAGTGGTCAACAATACACTCACTGTAGTGGTCACCAATACACTCACAGCAGTGGTCACCAATACACCCACTGTAGTGGTCAACAATACACTCACAGCAGTGGTCAACAATACACACACAGTAGTGGTCACCAATACACACACACCAGTAGTGGTCGTCTATTCAACACCTACCCTAGTGGTAACCAATACACCCGGAGGTAGTGGTCGTCTATTCAACACCTACCCTAGTGGTCACCAATACACACACAGTGGTGGTCTCAGTATCAGACCAATGTTTATTCAGTATTTAGGCCTTGTGGCCAACAAGAGCGCGTGAAGTGACATATTCAACATATCAATCAACAGGACACAAGTTACCAATGGTGTTTGCCAAATAGTACTTAGCTTTAACACGTTTATGATTTTGAATACATCGTTGATATATTAAAAATGATACAAACACAGACACGTGATACCTTTCTTTGGTCCGTCAACCATCATTTTGGCACCCGTTTTTTTCACAATTATTTCCATTATACACAGAATCACGCGACGAAAGTTGGTTATTATCGAGTAATAATCATTAAACTAACTAAAAATACCAGTTTTGTAATAGTTCATGTCGAAATAAAACTATTGTTATCATGTATCTTTGTGACTGTTGACCATTGTCTTGTAGATGGGGGTAAGAGCAGATGATTTTGTTTTACAACATGTAAGTGGCGTTAAAAAGCTAAGGGCGTCGATAACGGTTCTTAGGATTTCCCGGTCCCCATTTTAACCTTCTCTGTGTCAAGCATGCACCTTCTCTGTTTCAAGCATGAACCTTCTGTGTCAAGAATGAACATGGTTTGTGTCAGGAATGAACCTTCTCTGTGTCGAACATGAACCTTCTCTGTGTCAAGCATGAACCTTCTCTGTCTCAAGACTGAACGTGTCAAGAATCAACCTTGTTTGTGTCAAACATGAACCTTCTCAGTGTCAAGAATGAACCTTGTTTGTGTCAAGCATGAACCTTCTCTGTGTCAAGAATGAACCTTCTCTGTGTCAAGAATGAACCTTCTTTGTGTCAAGAATGAACCTTCTCTGTGTCAAGAATGAACCTTGTTTGTGTCAATCATGAACCTGCTCTGTGTCAAGAATGAACCTTCTCTGTGTCAAGAATGAACCTTCTTTGTGTCAAGCATGAACGTGTCAAGAATGCACCTTCTCTGTGTCAAGCATGAACCTTCTCTGTGTCAGGAATGAACGAGTCAAGAATGAACCTTGTTTGTGTCAAACATGAACCTTCTCAGTGTCAAGAACGAACCGTGTTTGTGTCAGACATGAACCTTCTCAGTGTCAAGAATGAACCTTGTTTGTGTCAATGAACCTTGTTTGTGTCAAGATTGAACCTTCTCAGTTTCAAACATGAACCTTATTTGTGTCAAGCATGACCCCTGTCTGTTTCAGCAATGGACCTTCTCTGTGTCAAGAATGAACCTTCTCTGTGTCAAGAATGAACCTTCTTTGTGTCAAGAATGAACCTTCTCTGTGTCAAGAATGAACCTTCTTTGTGTCAAGCATGAACCTGCTCTGTGTCAAGAATGAACCTTCTTTGTGTCAAGAATGAACCTTCTCTGTGTCAAGAATGAACCTTCTTTGTGTCAAGCATGAACGTGTCAAGAATGCACCTTCTCTGTGTCAAGCATGAACCTTCTCTTAGTCAAGAATGAGCCGTGTTTGTGTCAGACATGAACCTTCTCAGTGTCAAGAATGAACCTTGTTTGTGTCAAGCATGAATCTTCTCAGTGTCAAGAATAAACCTTGTTTGTGTCACGCATGAACCTTCTCTGTGTCACACATGAAACTTCTCTGTGACGAGCGTGAACCTACCCTGTGTCAATGCTTACTGAAGACCTATTCTACCCCGGATCTTCCGGGGTCGACGTACAATGACACACATGTACCGTAAATAGTCACTGGGGAAGAAAGGCCAGATCAGTCTCTGGAGGGTATGACGTGGTTCCACCTTATATTTATTGACATGCATCGTGACACCCTGAAGACCGGTTTAGTTTATAAGGGGAACATAGTTCCATCAACGAGTGCATCGTGATGTCAGACATAAACACCACTTTGTCTCAAGGCGAGGTCTGACACAGCAGGAGTATTGCCTCACAATGACCACTGTTGTCTGCACCGTGCTGGTTTTCCCCTAGTCTCCGTTTGAGTCACACACTAAACAAATAGCCACTTGTTGACGTTGGGTTATCTGGCACGTGAGATGACACTGCAGCATTGTTCAGATAAAATAGACTGAGACATTTATATTTTTATCTTTGACAAATAACGAGGTATTGAGTAACAAGACAAAAACTTTGTTTTTATTTATCATTAAAATATTTAGATATTATTTTTAACTTCAATTTAACAAACGAAATTTGTTCTTGGTACTTTTCGACATACTGTTGATGTTTTCTCCATTTGAGTAAGCGTTTAACGCAGCTTTCAGTTATATCACGGTGTGTCGGCTTGATTAGGGAGGAAAGTCCGAAGTGATGCATTCTCTAAGTCTCCAAGGGCGGTTGGGTAGCCTAGTGGTTCAAGCGTTCGCTCGTTACGCTGAAGACCCGGTTCGATTCCCCACATGAAGCCCAATGTGTGAAGCTTATTTCTCGTGTCCCCCGTCGTGATATTGCTGGAATATTGCTAAAAGCGGCGTAAAACCATACTCACTCACTCACTCACTATATCTCAATGGCTCGCATTTCGGTAATTCTACAGTGCTGGTTTACCGAAATGCGAACCTTGAGGAATTCAAATAGAAGATTGAAGGGATGAAGGTCTTAAACGTTTACCACTTTGATGGAACCAACAAGGACGTGTATGGTGCAGACAAACCAATAACCTTCATCAGGGCGAACGGGTATTCGAACCCACTATCACTAGTTTCAGGTTCACCTTATGCCGCAAATCTGCACAGTGAATTTCGTCGCTTTAAGAAGCCTGGTTCAACCGTGCTACATAATCCATTTCAACATTTTATATATACTGAACAAAATTAAAAACTTCACAATCCTAAAATTTTAACATTTTGACCAGTTATCATTGTGGGCCCTTATTGTGTATTTAAACAGTAATGGCCACGTATTGTCTTCAGATAACACCCGTTTTTGTGCAGGTGAATCCTTCAAAATCATGTGCACAGCACTATAGTGGCAAAAGTGTTTTTTCACGTGCAACTGGTCACGTGGCCATAATACCGCACGTGTTTTCAGTCATACTTGTTAGCAGTCATTAAAAAAAAAAGAAAAACACAAGAAAACGCCACGCCTTTCAAATGTGCAACGTGAACGTGCCATCGGCATGTTGCAGACGGGAACGTCCGTAGCTGAAGTCGCAAGGACGATGGGTTGTAGTCGACGGACTGTTTATGATTTACAGACGCGTCTACAGCAAACGGGTACCACCGCTGATCGCCCTCGGCCAGGTCGACCACGTGTGACGTCACATGCAGGGGATCGTCAGATTTTCTTACGTCACCTCCGTAACCGATTTTTGACGGCTACATCAACCAGAAATGAACTGTTTAGGGGTAGACTGAGTGCGCAAACTGTTCGAAACCGTCTGAGAACTGCTCACCTTCAAGCACGACAGCCAAATTGCGGGCCTATTCTGACTCAATTACACAGACGTCAACGTCAATTGTGGGCACAGCGACACTTACGATGGACTCAGAGGAATTGGAATCAAGTCGTTTTCAGTGATGAATTCCGATATAATCTTCGATTTGCTGAAGGTAGGGCGAGGTTGTGGAGGCGCCGTCATGAACGTTACGCCCAGTGTTGTGTACAGGAAGTTGACAGATTTCGAGGCGGAAGTGTCATGGTGTGGGGTGCTTTCTGTGGCAATGCACGTCCCAGGCTTCTTGTCATCCGTGGCAACCTCAACGCTGCTGCTTACCGCGACCAGGTACTGGCACCAGAACTTCTGCCTTTTATGGCAGCACATGGAGCCAGTTTGATCTTCCAAACGACAATACAAGACCCCCACACAGCAATTTTGACAAGGAATTTCCTTCAGAATGTGGGAGTCAACGTCATGGACTGGCCGTCAAGGTCTCCCGACCTCAATCCCATCGATCACGTCTGGAAGGCTCTTGGCAAAGTCAACCAACCACAGAATTTGCAAGATCTTGGCACCATTGTGCAGCAACAATGGCGTCGTCTTCCCAATCATGTGTTCACAAGCATCACAAGGTCCATGCGGTTGCGTGGCAGTTGTCAACGCACATGGTGGCCATACACGCTACTGAACTTGTGTGCCATCAGATTCTCGTGGTTGGGACTTATTATTTAAACTGTTGATGTTATTACCGAATACCGTAGGTGTTTGGAACAAATTATGGTTACAGCCGTTAATTAAAATCCTTCTTTGGACATTAATGATTAACAATTACCTTCTCTGATACATGTGTCCGTTGTATATCATATATGGGATTACTTTTATAAATGTGAAGCTTTTAATTTGACTCAGTATATATTCTTAAACATATGAGTAAATTGATATATTTTTATTGTCAAATCCCGTCTGCTCCATGTAAGTGCGTGAGTGAGTTGGGTTTTATGCAGTTTTGAAAAGTCTGCCTTGGTGAAGGGCAGGAAATAATGAAGGCAAATCCTAATAATCGAGACGATGGTCATCGGATCCTGCCACGGTCAAGGCACGCAACACCACAGAACGAATGTGGGCACCTTATTTGGCTGGGCCATCTTGTTCCTACAATAAAGATAAAGATTGAAATGTAAAGATGAGACTTACAATAACACACGCAAGAGAACAGTTGGTACGGAAGCTCGCCTTTATTCAGTTATACCAGTACAAGAGGCAAATATAAAAAGCAACGTTCAAAGTTGGTATTTTTTGCAAAATAAAGAAACTTATCTTTTGAACATCCTCTCAATATATGAAAACAATATGTCCAATAGTGTCTTGGAAGAGATTGGCGCGAAAGTTTACTTGTCTATATCTGGGGACAATAAGAACATGTTGCATGAAAATAATATAAGAACACGTCCAAGATTATTGCACTTACATAGCGACGTACATGCACGTGTGTGTGTCTGTGCGTGTGCGTGGTTGCTTGTACTAGTCCGGACTGATGCGGTTTATAGTGCTAGCCCACTGAAATACCATGCTGCAGTTTAACATGAATACCCCGCTCAGACACAGTATACTGACTCCGACCCGATCAGTCAATCAATCAATCTTTAGATGTCAATCCTTGTTTCAGCCCCTTAATGTCGAGCGCCAGACAGGGTAACATCTTTTAACGCCTTTTGGTAAGACGCGGACGGGGATCAAACCCCGGACCTTCTGCTCCCCGGGCGGACGCGCTACCACTAGACCACGGAGGTGGTCTATGAACAGTAGAACATTAGCCATTTCTTGTTTGATTCGTTTTAGCCACCATCAAACATAAGTGTATACTTTCTTTTGCCCGACAACTTTGTTGGTTTCTTTCTTTGTTTGTTGTTTAACGCCGTACTCAGCAATATTCCAGCTATATGACGGCAGTCTGTAAATAATCGAGTATGGACCAGACAATCCAGTGTTTGACATCATGAGCCTCAAGCCCGACAATTTTGAAAGACATTGTTGTTGTTATTTATATCATTATGAATATTGATATCCATGATTAGCATTTAGAAGTACTCCCTGAAATGTGCTTGGAAACAATAAAAAGTTGTTATTCTTATTCTTATTTTCTTCTGTTCATTGTGTTTGACGATCCAGTGAGCATCTGAAGGCACATAGACTGAAACATCACTATATAACTTACAGCATGTGTTCATCGTGTTTGACGATCCAGTGAGCATCTGAAGGCACATAGACTGAAACATCACTATATAACTTACAGCATGTGTTCATCGTGTTTGACGATCCAGTGAGCATCTGAAGGCACATAGACTGAAACATCACTATATAACTTACAGCATGTGTTCATCGTGTTTGACGATCCAGTGAGCATCTGAAGGCACATAGACTGAAACATCACTATATAACTTACAGCATGTGTTCATCGTGTTTGACGATCCAGTGAGCATCTGAAGGCACATAGACTGAAACATCACTATATAACTTACAGCATGTGTTCATCGTGTTTGACGATCCAGTGAGCATCTGAAGGCACATAGACTGAAACATCACTATATAACTTACAGCATGTGTTCATCGTGTTTGGCGATCCAGTGAGCATCTGAAGGCACATAGACTGAAACATCAATATATAACTTACAGCATGTGTTCATCGTGTTTGGCGATCCAGTGAGCATCTGAAGGCACATAGACTGAAACATCAATATATAACTTACAGCATGTGTTCATCGTGTTTGGCGATCCAGTGAGCATCTGAAGGCACATAGACTGAAACATCACTTTATAACTTACAGCATGTGTTCATCGTGTTTGGCGATCCAGTGAGCATCTGAAGGCACATAGACTGAAACATCACTATATAACTTACAGCATGTGTTCATCGTGTTTGGCGATCCAGTGAGCATCTGAAGGCACATAGACTGAAACATCACTATATAACTTACAGCATGTGTTCATCGTGTTTGACGATCCAGTGAGCATCTGAAGGCACATAGACTGAAACATCACTATATAACTTACAGCATGTGTTCATCGTGTTTGACGATCCAGTGAGCATCTGAAGGCACATAGACTGAAACATCACTATATAACTTACAGCATGTGTTCATCGTGTTTGACGATCCAGTGGGAATCTGAAGGCACATAGACTGAAACATCACTTTATAACTTACATCATGTGTTCATCGTGTTTGACGATCCAGTGGGAATCTGAAGGCACAGACTGAAACATCACTATATAACTTACAGCATGTGTTCATCGTGTTTGACGATCCAGTGGGAATCTGAAGGCAGACAGACTGAAACATCACTATATAACTTACAGCATTTGTTAATCGTGTTTGACGATCCAGTGGGAATCTGAAGGCAGACAGACTGAAACATCACTATATAACTTACAGCATTTGTTAATCGTGTTTGACGATCCAGTGGGAATCTGAAGGCACACAGACTGAAACATCAAGGCATAGAACTTACAGCATGTGTTCATCGTGTTTGACGATCCAGTGGGCAACTGAAGGCACATAGACTGAAACATCACTATACAACTTACAGCATGTGTTCATCGTGTTTGACGTTCGAGTGAGCATCCGAAGGCACATAGATTGAAACATCAAGGCATAGAACTTACAGCATTTGTTAATCGTATTTGACGATCCAGTGGGCATCTGAAGGCACACAGACTGAAACATCAAGGCATAGAACTTACAGCATGTGTTCATCGTGTTTGACGATACAGTGGGCAACTGAAGGCACATAGACTGAAACATCACTATACAACTTACAGCATGTGTTCATCGTGTTTGACGTTCCAGTGAGCATCCGAAGGCACACAGACTGAAACATCAACATATAACTTACAGCATGTGTTCATCGATGACATTTCATATTTCCAGAATAAGTTTTGATAATAGCAGATATTAATACATGTTTGTTTGTTTTTCAGTGCCAGATTCATAAAAAAATCGGCTGTATGATGGCGGCCGATGTGATCTAGTGGTAGAGCGTCCGCCCGGAGAGCGGAAGGTCCGGGTTTCGATCCCTGGCCGCGTCATATCAAAAGACGTTAAAAATTGTACTTGTTGTTACCCTGTCTGGCGCTTGGCATTAAAGGGCTAAAACAAGGACTTGTCGGCTCGAATCAGTATATTGTGTCTGAGTGGGGTATCCATGTCAAACTACGGCATGATATCTCAGTGTGCTAGCACTATAAATCGGCATCAGTCCGGACTAGTACAAGCAGCCACACACACACGTGCATGCACGTCGCTATATAAGCGCAATAATCTTGGACACGACGTTAAACCCAATTTAACCTCACCTCCTGTTGTTAAAATGTTGCGCAAAACAACAAACGTTGAACAACAAACAAACAATTTCGACGAGACCAAGTCACTTAACTCCCATATCGGCAATGGATAGACAACCAGGCATTCAAGAGTAGATAAATCTGTGGATATGGTCAGAGCGACTGGGGTTTACCTTTAAAAGCACGTTCAGGATAAATGTGACGCAGGTCCATACCTTTACCACTTTGGTGAAACGCATGAGCATGGCATGGTTCTGAGACAACAGCGCCCAAAACCATTGCTAATCTGGATTCAAACCCAGGATCAACGAATTGCTATGCTTAGTCCGCAGGGCCATCCATTTCCGCGGATAGTGAGAATACATAATGCTTTTAATTGGTTTGTTGTTTAACGCCGCACTCAGCAATAGTCCAGCTATATGACGGCGGTCTGTAAATAATCGAGTCTGGACCAGACAATCCAGTGATTAATACCATGAGCACCGATCCATGCAATTCGGATCGATGACATGCATCAACCGAGCCTGACCACCTGATGCCGTTAGTCGCCTCCTACGACAAGCATAGTCACCTTGTACAGAAATCATGGGTTGCTGAAGACCTATTCTACCCCGGATCTTCATGGGTTCATAGTGCTTTTAGACTTAATTAACATTAATAAAACGCCGTTTTGAACAGTATTTCAGTCATACCAAGTTGTTTCAGCTTGATGTTGGTCGAAAACTCGAACTGATACAGTTCTTAGATGAAGACAGCTTTCGTTAAACCCACAAGCACGGGCATGGAGCTGACAAACCTAGAAACATAATCAGGGAGAATTGGGATTCGAACCAATAATCATAGGTTGCTGTTACGCCAAAGGGAAGCAACTCTGCACCCGTGTCCCTCTTTCTAATGAAATAGTAGGCGAATATGTGTGTGTACTATAGCAATATTGGGAACGTTCGAGCAGCACATACCATGATAGGAATCGCCCTGGACAATGAGCTATGAGTGTGAGTGAGTTGGGTTTAACGCTGCTTTTAACAGTATTACAGTTATATCGTGGCGTGTCAGCTTAATGTGGGAGGAAAGCCGAAGTGATGCAGGTCTAAGACGTTTACCACTTCGGTGAAACCGACGAGCACGGGTATGGTGCTGACAAACCTAGAAACATAATTGGGGCGAACCGGGATTCGAATCCTCAATCATAGGTTTCTGGCGTGCCAAAGGGACGCAACTCTGCACAGAGAATCGCGGCGCCTTAGACGACTGGGCCAACTTCTATGCACCGCCTGCTTGTCTCAAACGCATTTTGTGTGTTTGTTCAAAACAAACGGAAGCTGGCGCGGATGAGTATCAAATGTTTCCTGCTCGGTCGTCAAGAGGTATTCATCAATTAGATCACAAATTTACATTCATAAGGGAAGAATTCCGTCCCCCGCTTATCAAATTATTTATGACCACTTCTTTTATCACCAGGACGAGGTGAAAAGGCGATGTGGGAGTACCAGTTCCGGTGCAAATAAATAGAAGAAGAGATTTAATCTGAAGCAACAGATTATGGAGGAAGAATTCCGGTGTTTTCACAGGAAAATAATCATCCAATATAACAAGCATTAATAATTTCTCAACTATGCATGTATGATCAGTTGATCGTCACAAACCTTTGATCAGCAGAGATTAATTGTATTACATCCCGTCTGCCTTTGAAGATCTAATCAAGCAAGAGACTCTTTATAATTTGTTAAAATAGTGAAACAGGTTTCCCGCCTTTGGCATAAACTGCACGTGCATGTTAGCTGTATAGATGCGTTCGTCTGCAGGGTATAACCACACGTGATGAAAGCACACAAAAGAAGTGCCACGACTTTCCCAGGAGCAGAGAGAGAGAGCCATCGGTATGGCCGAAATGGGGGCAACTCAGGTCCAAATTGCCAGTAGGTTTGGTTGTACACCATTGACAGTAGCCAGGCTGATTCAACGGTACAGAAAGACAGGGAGGACACAGGACAGGCCTAGAACCGGACGACCCCGAGTGACAACACCACTGGAAGACGGTCAGATACGGCTCATTCACCTGCGAAACATATTCGTAACGGCGACGGCGACGGCGACGGCGACGGCGACGGCAGCAACAGCGTTGGGACATTCCATTAGCCAACGTACAGTACTACGACGACTTCGTGCTGCTGGAATCCGAGCGTATCGTCCTTTCCGAGGAATGGTACTGACTGCTCAACATCGACGCCTGGGACTGCGATGGGCGAGGCAGGTTCGACGCTGGCAAGTGAGAAATTGGCGTCGAGTGCTGTTTACTTATGAAAGTCGGTTTAACTTGTTTCGTAATGACGGCAGAGAACGAATTTATCGACGCAGGGGGAAACCTTGGCTCCGGCGTGTATTCGAGAGGTCCATCCATTCGTCGGGGGAGGTGTCATGGTGTGGGGCGGTATTTGTTGAGATCAGAAGACTGATTTGGTAATTATACAGGGAAACTTGAACGTTCTGCAGTAGAGAGACCAAGTGTTGCAGCCTGTTGTGCTTCCGTTCTTCCGGGACATTGTTTCAATACGACAATGCCAGGCCCCCATACTGCAAGACTCGAAACTTTCTAAACCAGCAGAACATTGACGTTCTGCCCTTGCCTGCCCACTCACCCGAGATGAATCCCATTGAACAACTGTGGGACCATCTTGACAGACAGATTAGAGCACGCCATCAGCCTCCCGTCAACAGACAAGAATTGCAGCAGGCCCTGGGAGACGAGTGGCAACGGATTCCAGTCCACGTCATCGATGAGGCGGCGTATCACAGCATGCATTGAGGCAGCTGGAGGTCATACAAGCTATTGAAGGCAACTGTGTCGACAATGGACTTGTAGCGTGACATTTCTTGGTGACATTTCAGACAACTTTGGAAAATGAAATGTCTTACCCCACCATCTACCTTGAGCTTACATTACCTGTGATTGCACAATTTCATTCAAACTGTGGTTGATCAATCATTTGTTACCCCTTCCTAGATTATATTATAATTCACAACAAAACCTCTTCTTGTTATTTTTTTATCGATCATGGAACTCGACCTTTACTTTCTTTTGCCGCCCAGTTTAGTTTAGTTTAGTTTGCTTGTTTGATGCACTTAGCAATATTCCAGCTATATGACGGCGGTTTGAAAATAATCGACTCTGGACCCGACAATCCAGTGATTGACATCATGAGCACCGATCCACGCAATTGGGATACGATTACATGTATCGACCAAGTCAGCGAGCCTGACCACACAATCCCGTTAGTCGCCTCTTACAACAAGCATAATCGCCTTTGACGGCAAGCATTGGTTGCTGAAGACCTATTCTATACCGGATCTTCACGGGTCTAGAACCTAAGTAGTCAATATTCAACAGAATTCGGCCACTTGCAGAAGTAGTGACAAGGAACTATAATAACGACGAAAACTTTTATAGCATCAGAAATCTGCCATTGAAAATCTGACCATTTTAAAAGTTTCATATTTGACAACTGAATAACAGTATTCGAGCTCCCTGGAGTGAAAATGAAGGTCGCCAGTCGTACTTCCTAGTTTTTAGTTTCACCAGCCAGAAAGAAAAGATAGTCACCTCTTACGACAAGCATAATCGCCTTTTACGAAAAGCATGGGTTGTTAAAGACCTACTTTACCCCGTATCTTCACAGGTCTTTTTAATTAGTATCCGATCTGCTTGTTGCATCATTTTAACTTATTCTTGCTGTAAATCTGGCTTCATTACCGGTGTTATTTGTTTTCTATTACCTATTTTTGTTTATTTTAATCCTCTGATTATCATTTATATAACCTGACCTAAACATATTTGTATTTCATGAACGAGATCCGGATTGGTAAACAAGCAATTATTCTTACATAAATACCGCTCCAGGAAAAACAGATTACAGTAGGTAACTTAATATAAACATTTTCATGTTGAATATTATTAAATAATACATCAAATTTATCTCCAAACGTTAGCTAGGGCTAGTATAGTCCGAGCTAAAGGGATGCAGTATGTCAATTTCAATAGTTTATCCAAAATGTATTTAGATTATTATAACTACTATTCGAATCTCTTACTTTTTACAATGACTGAAAAAGAGTGTCCATGTTGATTGCGTCACTGACATCTTCCCGAGGCAAGTAAGTTAACTGACTATAAAAGTCCAGTTTCCACCCTTGCCGAACTGGGCTGGTATTATGGAGTTACATTTTGGCTGGACCAACGAGTCTGTCCAATCATAATCGCGCACCGAAATCGAAATCCGGTTCATGAACTGTCATGCAGATTTCGGTCGATTGCAGGATTTGCAAAGCATGTGCACCGCCAACTCGCTGTCAGCAGATATTTTCCAAATTTTTTCATGTTTTTTATCAAGGTGCTCACGTGATTTGATGCATTTCGTGATGTAAGACTCGTTTTATCACAATATAGATCTTGATTATTGATCAGATCGTCCTGACTGGGCGCCGCCATTTTGTGTGAAGCAAACGCAAGTGATACGAGGGGTGGAATTTGATTGGTCCATAGAAGAGACTTAGAAGGGACATAACTGGTAATAGCCACTGGTGGCGCTACGATCGAGCCCAATTATTCTTGCCTAGTTCGGCAAGGGTAGAAACTGGACTTTTAAAGTCAGTTTACTCTCTTGCCTCGGGAAGATACATCACTGAATGTGGAGCTGCCGTATGAAACTGTTCAAGTTTATACCGATGGATGTAAAATACGTATTATTTTTAATATCTGCACAGTTTCAGAAACTGTAAAGCATCTGAAAGGATACCTCTAATTACTTGGTCGCTCCAGCTGGATAAAGGTGTAAGTTTCTACATAGAAACGTCATTAATTGCAATCAACCAGAAGTTGTTATCCATAAAGTTATACGTTTTCGTATTCATGAATGAACTCATAAGGAAATCATCACCAATTCTTACTCTAATCATGAGCCGTAAAGATTTCGGGTAGGAATTGATCTTAAGCAACCCTTGCTTGTCGTAAGCGGCGACTAACGGGATCGGGTAGTCGGGCTCGCTGACTTGGTTGATGCATGGCACCGTTTCCCACACTTTATATCACAAATGTTTTCTATGTGTTGGTAAGTTTTCCTCAAAGAAGGCAATCCTTGCTGAAACAGGCCGTAGTAATATTTTTGTAGCCAGACAATTAATGGTAATTAAGTATTGGATTAAGTTACTTAGAATGATGCCTGATAGATACCCATATCAGTGTTACAAAATGTCAAAGGTACTTGATAATAATGATAAAAAATTGGGTTTCAAATGTGAGAAATCTATTATTTGTTACTGGCATTTCATAAGTAATGGATTTCCTAAGATGTGGGAGATCCACAGTTATTTCTATATTCATTGAATAAAAGACTAAATGATATATTTTAACAGTAGCACCAAAGTATTTCTGAATCACTTTATCTCAGCAATTACAGCAAAGTGAAATCATTGTTGCTAACTGAAAGATATTTAACTTGTTTAAATGATAAAGGTTTAATAAGAACTTATTGTAAACTTAGAATTTCATTGCACAATTTTAACGTAAATGTATGTCGCAGGTCCAAAGACGGTGATATTGTGAACTCTATTTGTACAAACTGTTCATTCGGAGAAGTAGAGGATGAATACCATGTCTTACTTATAATGTGAAACGTATTCCCATTTAAGGTATAAATTTCTCCCCATGTTGCAAGGTATTTTT
Organism: Haliotis cracherodii; assembly: GCF_022045235.1. Classification (NCBI taxonomy): domain Eukaryota; kingdom Metazoa; phylum Mollusca; class Gastropoda; order Lepetellida; family Haliotidae; genus Haliotis; species Haliotis cracherodii. The sequence goes on along the minus strand of NW_027266265.1, from coordinate 8,779,991 downwards.
AAAGACCGTCAGTTAATGATGAATCTGCTAAACTTTGAAAAACCTGATATGATCCATGCTGTTTTTGTATTCTTAAAACATGTCTTTAAACTGAGAAATGTGTTACTTGATTTAAAATCTAATCATATGCGTCACGTGACAAATGTTAATATCCAATCTGCATTGTACTATGGGCCTTGATGCCTAAATTAATGAATAAACTGTCTGTTTCCAAATTGCGTAGACCCATGCTCATCATGTCAATCACTAGACTGTCCAGATCATTTTAAGACCCCCGTCATAAAGCTGGAATATTGCTCAGTGAGTCGTTATACAACAAACAAAAACCTTTCATTATGGACTTGTTTGTCTGTTTGTTGTTTAACGCCGCACTCAGCAATATTCCAGCTATATGACGGCGTAAATAATCGAGACTGGACCACGCAATCTAGTGATTGAAATCATAGGCATCGATCCACGCAATTGGGATACAATGGCATGCATCAACACGTAGATTAATGAGCTACAATATAGGTGGAGCCTTATATGTGTCAATACATATTCCGCTGGTTTCCTTTCCCGAGGAACTGAAGTGTTTACTGATGTAGCGCTCTTGAGCCGAGGGCAATCACGTGTGCGGATGTATTTCCCGGGAATACACCAAGGGCTTTCCCAAACCAATGTCCGGCTTACCCCGGAAATCGAAGTTGAGATGCACATACAACTCTGCTGTACTGTCGTGACAGTGTTATATATATTTCATGTTTTAATAAGAGAGGCAGATTGACGGTGCCGTTTTGGAAGTAAACCGATTCAGGAATAAACGTTTGCCATAGGAAATGTTTGGCATGCGCAGATGCAGAGATCATTTTCCAATATGGCGCACTAGAACTCGTCCAGTATGTTTACATGTGCAAGAGAATATTGATGGCATACGCAAGCATTACCCTGTTACAGGGGTCGGGCCAATTTTCAGTCCTACCAAGCTTGATTTAACTTATTTCAAATCGAGGACCCGTGGAGATACAGATTAGAATTGGTCTTCAGGAACCCATGCTTGTCGCAAGTGGCGACTAACGGGATCGGGTGGTCAGGCTCGCTGACTTTGTTGATGGATGTCATCGTATCCTTGTTTTAGCCCCTTAATGCCGAGCGCCAGACAGTGTAACAACAAGTACCATCTTTTAACGATTTTTGGTATAACGCGGCCGGGGAACGAACCCTGAATCTTCCTCTCTCCGGGTGGACGCACTACCACAAGACAACGGAGGCGGTCTGCTGGTTTTATAGAGATGATGTAATTCAATCGGATTTTCCACTCAGAAACATCCTTGTGTTGGTTCACATAGCATCTCGCCACCATGGTGACCTCTTCCTCGTTGTCAGAGTATCATGTCGTAGATCCATGTCCTACTGCAAAAACTAGATATAGTGTTTGTTTGTTTGAATAATGTATGTGCAAAATTGTTCATGGAAGCCAGAACATCAGGAATTCGCATGAAATGTTACGCCCCGAATTGTTTGATAGGTATTTCCTAAAAGTTGACAACTTTCTGAAGAAGTGTTATCCATAAATTGTGTCTGCAATCTTAAATCAGGAGTTCACAGGAATTCTATCAATAGTAACACGTTTATGTGTAATGATATGAGTGAGTGAGTGAGTGGGGTTTTACGCCGCTTTTAGCAATATTCAAGCAATATCACGGCGGGGGACACCAGAAATTGGCTTCACGCATTGTACCCATGTCGGGAATCGAACCCGGTTCTTCGGCGTGACGAGCAAACGCTTTAACCACTAGACTACCCGACCGCCCCTGTAATGATATGGGAGTCCAATAGTAGTGACGTGGACTACGCACGGAATTACTTCTCCGTAACACGGAAAATATGGGAGTTCAATAGACATGGCGTGGATTTATCACATTAATTCCAATGTTGTTCATTGTCATCCTTTCGTGTCATGCTTATCATATTCTTGTCCCTGATATCCCCATATCTTGACACAAAAGGTCCTCTCTTTTCGAATTAAGTTATTCGCTAGAGTCTCCGCTAATGATGATTGTATCCACATATTGATGGACCGAAGACAGTTGTTACCTCCATGTATAGATGCCCTACCTGATAGAGTTCAACTCATAAGAAATGTACAAAACCAATGCAAAGTGGGTACTTCACGACCAGTAATATTGTCACATTCCCTTGGTCATCCAAACAATTATCAAAACGTTATTTGTTTTTGTAATGTGCGAGGATTTAACACGCCACACACAGGATCACAAATCCCCCAAGGGCGGCCATATCAAGAGATCTGTTCACGAAAGGACGGCTTTCAGCCATGCCAAGCTCTGCGATCTCCAGCCAATAAGTACCTGTAGCCCAGGTCCAATTTTATTTGTCTTGTGGTGTACCACAAAGAGATTATTAAGAATACATGAGCATAGTGCACGGTGCTATTGAAATCACCCTAATAGTAGAGACGTTCCAGACATCTTATCAAGACTCGGTCTTACCAATAGCCATTCCGACGTTAAGAGCGTGGTGAAGTCCTTCATTTTAATAATATATATGTGTGTTGTGTTGAAAATATTTCTATTAAGTCGGCTTATTGGTTTATTGGCATCCGTCGGTTGATGCATGGTACAGCGTTGAACAGTGTCCAGTTAAAGATGTTAGTGTAACTATCCTGAATGAAAGGACTTAGCAAGAAGACCGTTTTTCTCAGAATGGAACTTACAAGTTCTGAAAATTGCTGGAGTCCTGAATCCCAGTTGGCCATGGACGAGGTCTCTGGAGAAGCTCTGGCTCTATAACAACGAAATAGTCAACTATGTGTTCTTCAAAATTGTACTTTGCACTAAAAAGGTGACATCTCTGTTTTCAGACCTTCAGGTGGTGGCTGGATACACTGCAAACTTACACATGTTAATCTTGAACCTCGACTTCAGCGACAAATCATTCTTGCTTCTGAATATGCAGTGTTTATGTAAACAGTCTGAAATAATTCGCGCAGCACAAAGCCATTATGTACTTGAATATTGTTACAGATTCTATACGTAAGTATGCACATTACTCTTTTCTAAAGGTGTACCACACATGTCACAAATCTGTGTTCCTGGTGGGTTTTCGTAAGTGCATTTCTTACATTCTGTGATGCTGTCGCCGCACTTAGGGCCGTCAATTTCTGGCCCTCTGCTTTTACCGCAGACTCGACAGATCGCAATCTGGTTATCGTTCATCCCCGAACAGAAGTGACAGTTCCACCTCCCAGTATCAGGAACACCCAGATCATTCATTCGCCGAGCCATTGAAGCCCCTATGTCCCCACTAGTGGTGTAGGTCTGTGGTCTGTAGCCACCATCTCTCTGGATTATGTTGGGCTTCCGCGCCATTGTATCAATATTTGGATAGATTTTGTTGGGGGTTACCCCCCTCGCTACGATTGGAACCTGGGATCTAGCAGCACTGTTGTAGGATGTTTGGGAGACGTATGCTGAAGTGCCTACAGATGTCGCTCCTGGGGATAGGGGTTGAGGGTAATGGGCGGGTCCTGACAGAAGATTACTTGGAGGGTAGAACACCTGTGAAGACCCTGTCCTATAACCTGAAGACTCTCTAGCCATAGTCCTGTCCTGAGAGACACTTGTGACCTGGGACCTGGGAGAAAATCGTACTGGAGGATGTTCAATATTGACAGCGGGAGGTTCTTCTTCAATGTCAATACCTTCGTCGGATTGATCATCTCGGGGTTGAAGCCTAATATGTTCCCTGGAATTCCGGATCACATCTCCTCTTGCTCCATCGAAATATTTTGTTCCATATTTGGTCTCCAGGCCTTCGCGCACAAACGCCCAGTCGTCGGACCCGCTCTGAGGGGCAGCTTGGCGTTGAGGGTTCTGACTCAACCTCTGCAGGCTGGCCATGTAGTGCTCATCTATTGTTCCTTCCACATATCCAGTATCGTCCACAAAATGATCATCCTCGTCAATGAAAGGCAGATTCCTAGGAACTCCCCCCGTTGCCCCAGCCAAGACTACCTTGTTCCTGACACTACTGGGAGCGGCTGATGCATACGCAGAGTCTATTCTACTTTCACCTTCTCTAGTTTTCAAACCGTTCCTGTCTTCGTCTTCAGTGTTCTTGACTGCCGGAAGTACTCCTGTGTCCCGCCACCTTACGACATCTGAAACGTTCGCCCCTCCTTCCTTCATCTTCCTATGAAACTCGGAAAGCATTTCACATTCCACTGTAGCAACTACACATTCAAATGCTACTGCTATTATACGCTGTAGGTCAGGTTCCCCTTTCAACACGAGTGTGTTGGCTGTGTCTGGTTGGAATCCAACGAGGCAAATAATTGATTCAGGGTCTTCAAGATGGGACCTAATTTTCGACTGGAAGAACCCACAGTAGGTCTGAAACAAGAAACAGTATTAATAGAATTTAGTGAGCGGTGGAGTCCGACAGCGCTCGAGATAAGCTGCGTAAAATACGCATTAATTAAACAGAAATACGCAGACAAATCAAATTCCAGGGTATCAAATACGCAGTAAACACTATAAATACGCTTTTGAAATAAAATTGATGCGCATATTACAACTATTAGACAAAACGATTGCGTATATAACAACAGTTAATTAAAATGATTGTGTATCAGCCGATCGTGAAATTCACTTACCGACAGCTACATTCGGAAAGGAGTGAGTGAGTGAGTTTGGTTTAACGCCGCTTTTAACAGTATTACAGTTATATCACGGCGTGTCAGCTTAATGTGGGAGGAAAGCCCGAAGTGATGCAGGCCTCAGACGTTTACCACTTCGGTGAAACCCACGAGCACGGGTATGGTGCTGACAAACCTAGAAACATAATTGGGGGCGAACCGGGATTCGAACCCACAATCATAGGTTTCTGACGTGCCCAAGGGACGCAACTCTGCACAGCGAATCGCGGCACCTTAGACGTCTGGGCCACCCGTGCCCCCCCATTCGGAAAGGATTGTGTGACAACCATACAAATAGATGCCAGTTGAAAAGCACATCATACCTAGTCAATGTACATGCTGTATCTTAAACAGTCGCTGATTGGTGATTTACAAAAGCGCCGTTCTTACAATGCTAGGTGTTGCAAACAAAAATGGTTTCCCGGAGAGGGAGCCGCAAGCAGACACAGACGGGTATAATAATATTCACATAGTTTAAGTCTTAAATGATTTAAGGGGATTGTTAGGAAACAGGTTTTAAGTTAAAATACCCAAATGTGATGAAACAGGTGGGTAAATTATTTTGGAAGACCCTCTAAAAATTGTGGATACCCAATCAAAACTCATGGGTAAAATACCCAAATAATCAAAAGCTTATCTAGAGCTCTGGAGTCCTATATTCTATGTTGCTATATTTCACCTAGTAATTACAACTTGTCTGAGTGGCCTAATGATTTTGGTCAAACGCCGCTTTGAACAGAATTTCAGTCATATCACAGTGTGTCAGCTTGATGGCGGCTAAAAGTCCGAAGTGATGGTTTTAGATGTTACCACTTTGTAAACTCTACAAAGATGGGAATGGGAATGAGTGCTGTTTTACCCAGTTGTAATCAATATTCCAGGATCATGTTAATATGGGACTGAACACACCAGCTACTATCCAAGTGAGTGAGTGAGTTTGGTTTTACGCAGTATTCCAGCAATATCACAGCGGGGGACACCAGAAATGGGCTTCACACATTGTACCCATGTCAGGAATCGAACCCGGGTCTTCGTCGTGACGAGTGAACGCTTTAACCACTAAGCTACCCGACCGCCCCCTACTATCCAAATCATTGGGTACAAAGAAATGAGCCAATTGTTAAAGCATGACCACCCGACCCCTATTTTAGTCAGCCAGCTCTCTTGTAATAATAGTCTTGAGTGAGTGAGTGAGCTGGGTTTAAAGCCGCTTTTAACAGTATAACGCCGCTTTTAACAGTACTCCAGTTATATCACGGCGTGTCAGCTTAATGTGGAAGGAAAGCCCGAAGTGATGCAGGTCTAAGACGTTTGACCACTTCGATGAAACCCACGAGCACGGGTATGGTGCTGACAAACCTAGAAACATAATTGGGGCGAACCGGGACTCGAACCCACAATCATATGTTTCTGGCGCGCCCAGGGGACGCAACTCTGCACAGCGAATTGCGGCGCCTTAGACGACTGGGCCACCCATGCCCCCTAATAGTCTTGAGGCACTGGGAACCTTCACTGACCCGGAATCCAAACGGGGACATTGATGTCATCTACAAATCGACACACAATCACACAACAAACAATCCAAAAATAGAAGTCGACTTTAAGCAACGATTTGTAGAAAGCTATGGTGAATGCAGCAATTGACGTGAATCAGGAAGTACATTGTAGAGCTAAATTCACATAATACCGAGTGCCTTTATTTCCTACACGGATGTTCAATATGCAAACAGTAGTCGTAAAAGCCGTGGAATGTCAGGTAATGCATATTTAATGTGTGTGTGATCAATTGTGTGAGGTCTGTAAATTCAGTGTCCCACATTTAGGACACTGCATTGTGTGAGTGGACGAAGCCGGAAAATAATCGTTTGGACGCGTACTTAATGCAGACTTATACATATTTCCAGAAACCCTTTAAACATTTAACAAATCATCATCATCATCATCATCAATACAAATTGTTCAACTTCTTTCGACATACATGGGTATATACAAAGTCAGACGAAGTTTCTTAACACGAGGAAACGTTTCAATCATCATCATCATTATCATCATCATCATCATCATCATCATCATTACCATCATCAATGCAAACTGTTCAACTTCGTTCGACATACATGGGTATATACAAAGTTGGACAAAGCTTCTTAACACGAGGAAACGTTTCAAATCAGGTTACGGTAAGTCCAGTCATTAGCAAAATTAATGTATATCATTTCCGCATGGGGAATTGTTGCGGTAATGCATTTAAACTTCCCACTCAATATTTCCTCAAACTAACAAAGACTTATCCGTCTACACAGAACCACAGAACAGACTAGTGAAACAGGTTCTTCAGCGATAATTTGATCAAGATGAATATTCAGATCACAGCTCCAAACCGCATGTTTTAGCAACTTCCTAGATGTGTATCTGCACACTCATATTTGTTGCCCCGCATTGGAATAAAGAAATTCTCCGGTGGTGTATTTAACAAGGACCGATTTAAGTTTAGCTTTTCAACTAATATATTAAAGATGAGTGAGTATTTAGCTTTACAATCAGTTTTACGATACCCATTTAGGGATTCGAACCTAGGATAACAAGCCAACGAAATGGTCACAAGGCTGCCAATATTTGGGTAACATGTATTCTCCATTCAAATACAGCCTATAGAATTTAACAAGTTCTTAAAAGTGATAAGCTGAGATCAAGATCAGATACAAGACTCCACTCCCGTTGGGGAGTTCATGCCATGTAACATACGTTTATCGTACGAAGTGACAAAATGGATCGGGTGCTCAGTCGCGGTGACTTGGTTGATTCAATGTCATCGTACACCGCATGTGTTGGACGTTGCTCATATCAATCGGTGGTTTGTCTGGTCAATAATCGAGTATTTACAGGATGACGCGATACAGCAGTAATACTGCTATCTTTGGCTCTAATCAAACAAACCACGACAAAAATATTCGCCATGGCATCGTCCATATCCAACAAAATAGTTACCATGTACCATAGTAGTCTATCACTTCACAACTACTCCCAAGTCTCCTAAGACACTTGTGGCCACTTCAAGTCGGTTATTACCACTTCAACTTTCATTGATCAACAGAATTTTCACATTTAGCTTACACACCGAACCTTTCTACGGTCAGTTGAGTTTAACGTCGCTTTGAACAGTATTTCAGTTATAGCAAGGCGTGTCAGCTAGCTAGGAGGTGTGTGTGTGGGTGGGGGTGGGGGGGCTCCATGTGATGCAGGTATCTGATGACGTCTGACGCTGAAACCCACGAGCACGGACATGTTGTTGACGAACCTGGATTCGAACAGCATAGAGATCCGAGGCGCCTCAGACAACTGGACCACCCGTGTCCCTATATGTTCCTTTTCTCTCATTCTAATAGGATAGCTTAGTCATTAAGTATTTACGTGGAAGCAAAGTCACAAACAGCTTGTAGTACCAGTGAAGCTATGAATGTTATATTCATCGTAACTACATTTCATGTTTTGAGCGAAATTTAAGGGTCATTATAATTGTGCAGACCCGTGAAGATCCGGGTTAGATATGCTCTTCACAAACCCATGTTTGTCTTTAGAGGCGACTAACAGGATCGGGCGGTAAGGCTCGTCGACTTAGTTGATACACGTCGTCATATACAAATTGCGTAGATCGATGCTCATTGTGTCAATCACGGGATTGTCCGATACAAATGTTTACAGACCTCCAGAATATTGCTGAGTGCGGCGTCAAACAACAAACAACCAATAATTGAGCATGTTTCATGTATCAGACACGGAAACAATATGCAATTATGAATATCAGGCTCAGCAGTAAAGAAAACCAACAATAAACTGGAATAATCTTTCTCCAAAGACCTTGCATTTCTTGTTTCAGCATATCAGGCCTCAACGTTTAATTTTTTAGAAGTAGCCACATGGCTACTAGTATTTTTTTCCTGGTAGCCAGTGGTAAAATCAAGAAGTCAAGCCAATATTGTAGGTAGCCAAAAACATTTGAAATTATCTTTGATCAAACAACTATTATAATATGTACAAGTCATAGCACTAGTCTTGTATAGTAGTGGAAACTGTACTTGATTTTTGTTATTTGTGACTTGAACAATGATGCAATTCATGTTACAAGATTATATAGGTAATGCTTTTCCATTGAGCATTGTTGACTAAAATAATACACCAATTAAATTAATACTTATGTATTTCGGTTCATTGTCGACTTTAGGAGGCATCATTTGCGAGTACAATTATTAAGAGATGATTCTTCCAAGACCAGCTGTTATTTATTTTTGTGTCAACATATGTATGATATGCGGATCAACAGAATTTAGTCGCCACAAGATATTTTTCACGGTAGTCATTTGGCTACCTCTGAATTTTAGACAGTGGACAAATTGAAATTTAGGTCGCATTAGCGACAGTTTTAGTCGCAACTTTGAGGCCTGCCGGGTCCATAAATAAAGTAATAAAATTAAAAAGCCTTTCAATATTGATGTAGTTTTTGTATAGTGGCTGCATTGTTGTATCTCCTCATATATCGAGCAAAACACTTCCTGGTGTACAGTCTCCTTTGACTGGTTGTGTAGATCCAGGGAATTCCCCTTACCTGCCACACTGACCTACTAAAAGCAATCACCCGATAATTAATAGACGTTGTGTCATATTTATGTGTGGATTGATCTGAACACTGCTGTATTTGTCAAGGGCTGACTTCATTCCAAACATGGCACCAACACACTGCAAACACCAGATAACTAAATCTACCCCTTTGGGAATCCGGGTGAGAGGGTATCCAGTGACTAAGCTTTCGACATAACTGTCGGGTTGGGTGGTCAGGATCGATTGCCCGTCATCGTACCCTGGCGACGCGTGACCTAACTAATAATATCAACAACTATTTTATTCTTGTCCAGGCTTGATTTAATTACAGGCCGTCGTGAATATGAAGCTTGAATTTTGCGGTCAATCAACCAACCAACCAATAAAGCTCGACTCACTTCATGCAGAAGAGCAGGGACGGGTATTGGCCTGAATTTCGTATTGCAATTTATTGGAACGATTCATGTTTTGTAACACGTACAACAGAATATTGTATTTGTTCTTCTGTCTGCAAAATGTTATGAATCTGAGTAAAATAGACACATCCATCGGAGCCGTATGTTTGACAACTTCGTAGTCGTCGGCCATTTCGATGGATGTTGCTATGGTCACAACGCATGCGTGATAAACAAGAATGAGTGATAACGTACAACTTCTTTCACATTAATATTCAGATTGTACGAAAGCAAATATAAGTTCAAAATTTCAAGGACACACAAGTGCACTTTCAAGGTAAAATCACGTTAAAGGAAATCATGTGACAAAAGAAAGAATAAGGAAGAACATGACGGCTGGAGCGCATGTCGCCACACGGAAAATACATATGTCAGGAGTCAACTATTTCAAACACGTGAGAAAAAACTCTAATCTATGTCTCAGGGGTAGAACATGATATATCAAATTTTCATTGTGACGAAGCAAAGGGCCTGATGTCCTAAATGTTAGTGTGGGGTCAGGGGGCTTAGGGTACGATGCGATAACGCAGTAAGCCTTGGCGTAGTACTTCCATCGTAAGAGGTCAAAACGTATATTTTGGCTTTGGAGTGCTTAACGAAGTCTTTGGGTAGGAGCAATTTGCATAAGAGATCTCAGCGGGTTAGAATGGGTGTTCAGCAACCTATGTTTGTTGAAAAAGGCGACTAACGGCAATTGCGTGGATCGATGTTCATGATCTCTATCACTGGATGATCTGGTTTGTTCTTTAACTCAACAAAAATGCAACAATATTACAGCGATTCGTAAATAATGGTGTTTTGATCAGTCGATCTGAAATTCCCACGGGAGACTATCAAGTGAAGCAGGAGTGAGTTAGTGAGTGAGTGGGATCAATATAACAAAGATCGACTTGGTGACACCAATGTGCAGATGTGGTGTTGACGGGCCAAGAATTATAATCGGGGATAGCGGATCCTGGCAAGATGAAAGGAAGCAACTCTGCAGTGTCCCATCGTCAATCCATACCCACCTCAATTCGTCATTGAGTGAAGTGAAGTGAAATGGGGTATAACGTCGCGTCCAAGATTATTGCACTTATATAGCGACGTGCATGTACGTGTGTGTGTTTGTGTGGCTGCTTGTACTAGTCCGGACTGATGCCGTTTTATAGTGCTAGCTAACTGAGATACCATGCCGCAGTTTAACATGAATACCCTACTCAGACATAGTCTACTGACTCCGAGCCGACCAGTCCTTGTTTTACCCTCTTAATGCCGAGCGCCAGAAGGGGTAACAACAAGTACCATCTTTTAACGTCTTTCGGCATGACGCGGCTGGGGATCGAACCCCGGACCTTCCGCTCTCCGGGCGGACGCGCTACCACTAGACCACGGAGGCGGTCAATTCGTCGTTGAAGTGGCATATGTGTCATGACCTACTGCTGTTACACAAGGTCGACCTAATACAGGAAATTATTCATATAGCAACCAACCCTTGTATAACATTTAAATCGTAAGCTTCATATTGTGTAATACGTGTGCGCTTCGTATTTCAGGACGCGGAATCAACTGCTGGTTTAATGCGCATAAGCAGCCATGCAGAGATGAATATTATATGGCTGGACTTGCTTGTGATGATGTTAACTACAGGTATTTAACCAACGTATATATCCTGTAGAACATTCACATAGAGCAGTGGTCCCTCCGGGAAAAAATAGGCGCAGAGTACACTGTATTCGTGCTTGGAACAGACACTTCTTCAGGTTTTGGCCGTGTTCGTGTTTGAATGGCTCTTGGTCAGCAATCTTTTAGTAATACTGCAAACTGGCACGTTGCCATAGACGATCTAATCCCCCCCCCCCCCCCCCCCCCCCATCCCATCCCCCAAACACCACACACACACGCGCGCGCGCGCATTACCATGTAATGCTCTCTGTAATGATAGAGGGCATGAGAATATGATAATTCCCGGAAGTAGAATAAACGAGGCTGGGCCTATTTTATTACTTATACGACGGCTATGGTTGATACATAATATATCTCTAGTTGTGTAAAAGTTGTGTTAAAGTTACTTGATTAAATTGCTATATCATAATGGCCAGTAAATTCATGGTCCAGAATTAGCTGTGGCGTGACGTCATCATATAGTATACATACAGGGTTGTAGGTCGGTCAAGTGTTCGAAGTTTGAACAGTGATGTTGGAGCAACGCCTATTGGCACAGTGCAGACAGTGCAATGTGTGCTATGTTAATTGCTAAATAATGTCAAATAGAAATACATACATACTCGAAGTGATATGATTTTGTTTGTTTATTTGTTGTTTAACGCTGCACTCAGCAATATTCCAGCTATATGACGGCGGTCTGTAAATAATCGAGTCTGGATCAGACAATCCAGTGATTGACATCATGAGCATCGATCCACGTAATTGGGATACGATGACATGCATCAACCAAGTCAGCGAGCCTGGCCACCCGATCCCGTTAGTCGCCTCTTACGACAAGCATGGGTTGCTGAAGACCGATTCTAACCTGGATCTTCAGGGGTCCCTAAGCCTATTGGAACAGTGCAGACAGTGCAAAATATGCTGCGTTACTTTGCTAAATAATGTCATCAGATCCAATAGAAATACATGTTGTTCGTAGTGATATGATGGAAAGAAGGGCACATGCAAGATCTACATGATAGAGGGACAGGTTGACACGCGCGTCTGTATGAGGTTGTTGATTCTGTAGTATCGTTCGGATACCGTTAAATGCCCCTATGCATTTCTAAATCACGGACCGCGGCTTAAAACGGAAACAAAATAACTAATGCTGCAATAATATTTCTTCCACGATATCCTTACAGACTTCTCCGACACGCAATTACGCTACCTGATACGCAATACACCAGTAATTATAGAACATACGTCTCCTCAGACGCAACTACGCAATATACTAATAATTATACAACTGACGTTTTGTCACAGGCAAACACGCAATACACCAAGAGGGAAAGTCCTCAAAGCTACACGACCAACAGGAATGTACATATCATGTGGCATTGCTATGTCAGTGTAAGCATATGTATGTCATAAAACATATATAACCACATCTGACATTTGGTGGGTCACTGCAAGTGAATCTGATCTGGCAACGAGCTTTGTGTTACAATCGTATATGTGTCAGGAGTCTGTCACTAGGTTCAAATGTCAGAAACGAGTGGGTTCACGGACTTTCCCATACGTGGACTCTTGATAAGCAGAAATAGAAATTTCGCCTCAAATGGCGAAAGGATCACAATCATTTCCTTGAAGAGAAATCTGGCAATGGGCCAAACAATTTGCTATGTCATTAACGATTCAAGTCCTTATGTTTCTGATAGACACTACGTCGCTATATAATTGCAATAATCTTGGACGCGACGTTAAACCCCATTTTACCTCACATCTGATAAGACACGACAGAATATTGAGACTAATAAAATAACACTAGAATTGGTTTGTCATATATACGTACGACAATAAATAAGGGAACTAACGATTTGCATATTGAGGTGTACATTAAATTTTACTATGCTGTGGCGTTGCATCTGAACGCAACATCTAATCACAATGAAATTTCACATCATGTATGAACAGCACGTGATGCAAGTACACACAAAAGCCAAAGTGTGTCAGCCTTCTGACTCACAATCACGAATGCACATGAGCTGAGCACATGATTGAGAGAGCCCCCGAGACAGTATGGCAATGAACAGACAAAATGGTGACTTGTGGGTATGATAGAGGGGGCCGTCAACATCCCAAGTTGACCGAATTTTTGGCAAATCCAAAAATGTAATTTCTCGACTTTCGGACAAGTACCGTCAAACTAGTGAGGTTTGCAATGAGACCTGGGCGGGTCAGTACCCCACCGCCCACCACCATCAATAGAAAATTCCGTACAAAAACAGGAAAGCAAATTTCAACATCTACGTTAAACACCGACCCCATGCAGACAAACTCTGTAACCCATTGCACCCCACAAACTTGGTACTAAAGTGATTACAGTTCTTGTCGATTTCCTATCACAAATCCCCTTGTTTTCTATTTCCTGTCCTCAGACCCCTAGTCTATCCCCTATCCAAAGGCCTCCGTTTCCCATACAAAGGCCCCTATTTCCCATCCAAAGATCTCTATTTCCCATACAAAGGCATGTTTCCTGTCCAAAGGCCTCCAATTCCCATCCAAAGGCCTCCAATTCCCATCCAAAGGCCTTTATTTCCTATCCAAAGGCCTCTGTTTCCTATCCAAAGGCCTCTATTTCTTATCTAGAGACCATAATTGTGACAAAAATGTCGCAATTTTATAACAGTGTTAACATATCATGTAAACCTGTATGACTATTATGTACAGATAATACAGACTACAAAATCAATTTTGTCGGAACTTACCTTCAGTTTCCTAAATTCACGCTTCCATGGCATCTTGTATAAGAGAATAAAATATTTTTCAAGATTTTTGAAGGCCTCCGCTGCTTTATCAGGAATCAACTTCCCTCTCTCTGCTGTCTTTTCAATGACAGCCCAAAACTCCTGATATTCAAATCGACACTTCCTTTCGATGCGTGACAGGGAATCTCGAACTAATTTTTTAACAGACTTTGACACCTGCCCCATCGTTTGAGACCCCAGCGCTGTTTCATTGTTGAAGGATTTTATGTAGAGTACCCTTGCTTGATCCTTTCCTTCCATGTCTAGACCTGGCTTTTTCTATATCCATACAAAGCTGAGGGTGTTTAATACCAAATGTGTGCCTGTTCCTGGGAGCCTGTTCCTTCTGGTGTCGGTGGTATTGCCCATGCTTTGTCTGAAACAGTCAGGACAAGTCACGGAGTGAGTGAACCGCTATAACTGCATGATCAACAATATTTGACCCATGATGTATGACAACCGGTTGAGTACACACAAACAAAGTCATGATCCTGTCACAATAATATAATTGACTGTTCCACAAAGCTACTTTTGAGTGAGTGATGTATATCAACATGACATACCTCAAAGATGGCAAACAACAGAGAGGTCAGGCTGAAGTATAGATGAGAAAAAAATAATAAAATCTGGGATACTTAAGGTCTAAAATTTGTGATTCAGAAGAAGAAAAACATCATCAACATCTTTTACTCTAAGACCTGAGAAGATCCGGGTAGTGAATAGGTCTTCAGCAACCCATGCAATGACAAATGGGATCGGGTGGTCAGGTTCGCTGACTTGGATGATGCATGTCATCATATCTCAACTGCATGGATCAATGCTCAAGATATCAATCACTGGATTGTTTGGTCCATGATTATTTACAGACTGCCGTCGTATAGCTGGAATACTGCTAAGTGAGGCGTGAAAGAACAAACAAACAAACCAACATTGACTCTATACTTTTGTCAGAACTACATAATTGTTAAAAATGCATCCTGAAACATCCTGAAGATGACAGCAGTGTCATTCATGCTGAGGGTAAATCTATGTCCTGAATATCACCTGGATACTCAAACATTTCAAAGTGCATCTGTTGGGTAACCATTCTCCCGCTGTCAGTGGGGGCCTGGGTGGTTCCTGCTGCTACATACACACACAATCTGGGCCAACTGGAAATTCAACACCCTTACAAAGAAGACAACCCATCCCATCAGCAGTGCTGACATCTGTCATCCATTGAGTTCACAATAAAGTGATCACTGACTGAGCTGCCATATTGTACCACCAGGAATGAAGTCAGTTCATAGTACAACACACAGCTTAGGACTTCATGGACCAATCAATGCTTATTTGCCCAGCACAAACCTTCCCAGTCTTAATTGATTCAGCTTATCTACATCCTTCCTTGAAGAGTTACTGGACTTGTCATGAAGATAACTCAATCACTATGTTTATTTCATTGAGGTACATGTTATCAGATATCCTGTTATCATGACATTGAATTGTTTTGGTACATTATGATATCATCAGTGTTAGAAATAATGGGGTTGGGAAGTCCTCTTGGGGATACAAGTTATCAGATCATGTTGGGGATAATGGTGATGTGGATTCACAATATGATCAGTGAGGTAAAATGGGGTTTCAAGATTATTGCACTTATATACCAGCCTGCATGCACACAGGAATGGCTGATTGTACCAGTCCATAATAATGTCAGTTTGATAGTACCAGTCCACTGGCATACAATGCCACAGATCAGTATGGATACCCCCTGCATACACAGCATACAGACCCCAAGCCAACAAGTCTTTGTATTAGCCCCTCAATGCCGAACACCAGGCAGGATAACAACAAGTACCACCTTTTAACTTCTTTTGATATGACACGGCCTGGGATCGAACCACCAACCACCTGCTCCCTGGGCAGATGCTCAGTCTTCTAGACCATGAAGGCAGTGTGAGAAGTCAAGGAGGCTCTGGGGTCTGTGAGTTTTGGTTTACATTCCTGAATCTATGTACCCCAGACCTATAGATAAGAAGTATATTTGTGTAAAATACAGGGGGTACCCCCCAAAAATATTCAAAACCCAATTATTTTTAATTAGCTTGCGTACAGAAACGCATGCATTAAATGAAAAACTCAAAGGTATAAAAACAGCTTGTGTAAATACCCAATGCAGCTTGTTCAACATGCATACAAAGGAGCCAATTTCCGAAACACAATTATGAGCTAATTTACTTTCCAAGTAAAGCCTATATATTTAGAACAGTTATCTAAAACATTATTTCATTATTTTTAAATCTTAAAATGTTCACTAAAATTTGGGAAAAATCCAATAGAGTGATGAATAGGTGAGTGAAAAAATATTGGTTACCCAATGAAAACTGTAAAAACCCAATCGAAATAGAAACCCTAGAGTAAAAACTCAATTGCTCAAAAAGTTATCTGGAGCTCTGGGACCCCTAAAGCTATAACATATAATGAGGGTTATGACAAGAGCCTACTGCCTTTCATTTCTTTCCAATTCTAAACTTCAGTTTTACAAGAGAGTTGAATCAGAGTTTAAAAATAGTGGCAATCGTGTCTGCATAACATATATGTAGTTTCTACATGGGTCTGGGCAAAGCTCTTATCTTTATGGCAGAAATAAATGCGTCTACTCCTCCAACTCGTTCGTTTCAACTAATTGCAACTTTAAGTGTTGCACCTCAGAACAACTGGCAGGGACGCTCATCAAAAACAGACCTATAACAGAGGTGAGGCAAAATGGGATTTTACATCGAGTCCAAGATAATTGCATTTATATAGTAAAGTGCATGCACATGTGTGTGTGTCTATCTGTGTGGCATCCAGACTGATGCCGGTTTTATAGTGCTAGCTAACTGAGATACCATGCCGCAGTTTAACATGAATACCCTACTCAGACACAGTATACTGACTCCAAGCCGACCAGTACTTGTTTTAGCCCCTTAATGCCGAGCGCCAGGCAGGGTAACAACAAGTGTAATCTGTTAACGTCTATTGGTTTGACGCAGCCAGGATGGAACGATTGTTTCAGTAACATCATGCAGTGTGAAGACAACAGAGCTGTAGGTCAAAGACATTTCCAACTTTGCTAATAATCTATGAGCCCAGAGCTGTAGGAGTGTAATCCGTAGGTAAGATAAGATTCAAATCCACTACCAACAGCTCCTGGCATGATAAGGGCCATAACTCTGTATGTCAAATTGCAATGTCATAGATCAGTGAATTAACAAAGCTGTATGAACAAAATATGTCAAAAGTAAAACGATAAGCACTTAAACCTAAATATTAGTCGAGGCCAGTTATATTTTAGAAAACACACAACACAATTATTATAACCTCCAGCACAAGGCCCCAGAAAAGCAGACAAAAAACATCACAAATCCAATGATTAAGATGTCATAACCCATCCATCTGTATGTCACCATGACCTAATGTCAGAAACCCTTGCTCATGCTATCAACCATTGATTTCCCTGATCACCAACACCATCATCGAACTGTATTATTAGTGCAGTGAAACAAGTTGAACACTCATTCACACCCTTCAAGAGGCTGAGTGTTTGCACCAAGTAATGCAGATCCTGTTCTGGGGCAGTCATCATCCTTGGGCATGTAAACACAACCACTCCAACATAAGTTGTAGATCAATGGACAAAGTGTCCCTCATGACCTTTCGTGGAGATTAACAGGTTTCATTGTTCATTCATTCATTGGACTTCCATTGTCCACAGCGGGATTAGTGTCTATGTTAAGAGGTGTTTCAACGTGCTCTGTTCTGTTCTGTCACGTAAGTAACTGGATGCTGGCCCATTAGTAAAAGGAGTATCTACTGTCCTAAATGATACCATGATTTTCTTTGTTTGTTTGTTGTCTAACGTCGCAGTTAGCTATTTTCCAGATAGATGACGGTGGTCTGTAAATAATCGAGTCTGGACCAGACAATCCTGTGATGACATCATGATCATTGATCCACGCGATTGGGATATGATGACATATGCATCCACCAAGTCAGCAAGCCTGACCACCCATCAGTCGCCTATTACCACAAGCATAGTCGCCTTTTATGGCAAAAATGGGTTACTGAAGACCTATTCTACCCAGGATCTTCACGGGTCCTAAAGACTAAAGACATGAAAAACTATTTTGACTAACACACAAAATAATATAAACGTGGACTGTTGATGTAATTATGTCTGGAGCAGACAAATCGGACAAATGGACATCAAATTTACAGAGAGTCAGGTTACAGTGGAACAGTATTTTCGTCAAAATAGAAAGTATGACTGGTGACTCAAGCATTTGAACTACAAGCAGATCCTGACATGGATAAGGGACACAACACCACCCTATAATTGGAAGGAGGTGAAACATTCATACCTCCCTGAATCATACATAGCCGTCTCGCTGATCTCCAAGCCAGGAAATAATTTATTGCAGCATGGGTTTTCCAATAGTGTAAAGAGGTAACCCAAAGTTACAATTCAAGCCACTAGTCCAACCTTAAGCTGAGCACATGATTCGATCTTTCTAGGCCAGCACATCCTGCTTGGGCAGGCATACACTTAAAAATGATTTGACTATGAATAACTAAATTAACATGACTGAAACACAGTGGCAACCAATACGAACCCCCCCCCCCCCCAAGCTTTTTTAGGCCAGCGGTACGAAGCTGTAAGAAGCTGTACAATCTGGTGAATACTATTGTTCTATTCAGTAAACGCTGGCAACTAAAGGTTTGATATTGATAGATCTTATGTAGGCTACAAGTGTAAAGGTTTCTTCGTTGTGTTGTCAAACCTGTAGCAACTGGTTTTAGGTCGAGCGGTAGTATCGGTGTATGTTAGCAATATCCCGTTCTGCGTATCCAACTCGATATATATCAGTGGACGTACTGGGAATACTTAATGGCCGAACGAGTCCCACATCATTCGTGTATATGACACAGCAGTATGGACTGTTGAACAAAAATCTCGTATCAAGCCGGAGACTCGAGAGCGAGGTCACCGCGTCCCTATCGTATGCCAGTTCTCTTGGAACGTTTTAAAACCAAAACACCCTGTGGTGATTTGTTAAGTGACAAACTGGCATTACGTTTCTCTTGGAATAACATTCACGATTAAAACAAACGTATATATCAAGCTGGCGACGAAATATTCTTACCTCGTATTCTGGAATGTTACAATGGCGTCGTGTCGGACGAAACAGGGGATTCCCCTAAAACTTGAATCATTGACGACAGCATTTTCTGAGACCACACAACCGGTTACCTCCCTTGTAATCGGGTTCATAGAAAACTTGTAGTACGAATGCGGATTGTTTACTTTCAAGGGAGCGTTCATTTCAGTACAGCATTTTTCTATTGTGTTACTATTTCAAAGGCCGTTTGTGGCAGTTATATGTCCTGCCATTTGTTAATTATATAAATGCAATCTGAGGAATGGCATATAGGCATAGGGGTCACGGTTTTTAAGAAATTATTACTTAACATTGTCGTGGATCAACATTCAAACATGGCTTCTTATATTGCAGAAGGAGTGAGTGAGTTGGGTTTAACGCTGCTTTTAACAGTATTCCAATTATATCGCGGCGTGTCCACTTCATGTGAGAGGAAAGCCCGAAGTGATGCAGGTCTCAGACGTTTACCACTTCGGTGAAACCCACGAGCACGGGTATGGTGCTGACAAACCTAGAAACATAATCAAGGCAAACAGGGATTCGAACCCACAATCATAGGTTTCTGGCGTGCCAAAGGGACGCAACTCTGCACAGCGAATCGGCGCCTTAGACGACTGGACTACCTGTGGCCCCTATTCCTGTAGGAACTTATGTTTATGCGAGTTTGTATAATTTGTATTTGTTTTTCTTTTGCTGTTTTTGCCGCACTTTGCAAGATTCCAGCTATATGACGGCGGTCTGTAAATAATCGAATCTGGACCAGACAATCCAGTGATTGACATCATGAGCATCGGTCCACGCAATTTGGATACGATGACATGCATCATCCAAGTCAGAAAGCCTGACCACCCGATCCCCTAGTCGCGTCTTACAAGCATAGTCGCCTTTTACGGCAAGCATGGGTTGCTGCTTACCTATTCTACCCCGGATTTTCAAGGGTAGAATCCATATTGGAACTATAACATTTAACTACAGGACTTGGCGTCAGTTAATAGATATAATTATAATATAGATATAATTTCTATTAACCATAAACAATTTCTTTTTTTTTCAAAGCCGCACGTCATGTATATATCCGGCGATAGCTTATGTAAACCTATGCAATATTGCTGCCCCATTGCTGCCCGTCATATAAGTAGGGATAACGGAATAAGCCGAGTGGACCCGCCTATCAGAATCCACAGGTCGTGAGTTTGCATCCTAAAACAGCTAGTGAACGTCCATGAGCGGCGCCATTATGGGCTACCTCCCAAGCAGGCTAACAATCTGAAAAATTGTTCGAGGCAGCGTTGAAAACACGACTCGCTCACTTTTGATGGACAAAAGCAGAGAAACTTGTCTCATGTCCAATTTCTCCACTGGCAATGTAATTATCGCCATGTGATAATTGTACCAATCTGTTACCGTTTCTCAAACATCTATAACACCACAGCAAGCAGTGTTAGCCATCAGTTACAATAAACGAGGTTTCCGCCTGTGTCTCTTCACCATGCTCTGGTCGTTGGCGCTAAGGGGCGGTAAGGGGTAGGTAGCCAAGCGGTTATCACCGAGGTTCCAGGTTCGATTCCACACATGGGTAAATTGCGTGAAACACATTTCTGGTGTCCACAGAATATCAGCGCCAAACTGGTTGTTCTAGATTTCGATTCTAGATTCTAGCAAAATAAACAGCCGACCAATTAAGTTGTTAAGACACCAAGCCATTGTCTTGCTATATATTCCCACCTCGGTGAGATAGTCCAGTGGTTGGTGAATGACTCATGTCGCCGAAGACCCGGATTGGTACAATGTGTGAAACTATGAGGAACTGGTGTGTCTGGTCCAGGTTCGATTCTGGGTTTTCTAGAAATCCAGCAGTCTATGCTCGTTGTAGGAGACTTAATGGATCGGTCCGGCTCGTGTGTTCGTTCCCCGACAGCGCGGATCGTTGCTCATGATATCAATCACTGGACTGTCCCAGACTCGATTATTCACAAACCGCTGGAATATGGCTGAGTGCGGCGTTAAACAACAAACAAGAAAATAAACAAATTAAATACCTACAGGTTTACAAACAATATGGCTTCCTCCCAAAGCTGGCCTAATATAATAGATGAGGTTCAATCTATTGATGATAAAAGTATGTACTGTATTGCAAAATAGCCATACTATGTTTCTAAAAAGGATATACACGAGAGCTACTGAACGTTTTTAACTACTGACAAAATCATCACAAATTCAATATGGCCCACATGTTTCCTGTATACAGGTTTAGACTGTGGGATCTTTTCACTCTAAAACAGTATGCTAGGACTCATATTCATAATATTAACTTGGCACACTTATACACTGAAGTATAGTCTACACTTATAGATATGAAACCCCGCCACCAGAGCCCTCAGATATTTCAAGATGGCCGCCAAGAGATTGATGGATTGACATGGAACATCAATACACTATTGGTCTGGACATATTTGAGTGATTTGAACTTCCACTTTGAGGTAAACAAACCCAGGGATGTATATAGAATACTCAATCATTTGCATAAATACAATATAACCACCAAATAGCAACATTTATATCTAAATTGACATGTTTTGGTGAGTTGAACTATCAATGTTGAATGTTATTGTCTGTACCTACTTATTGGCAAGACAGTAAACACTATAACAACTATTGTTTTCATTCATGTAAATATGTGTTGGAAGAAAGTATGAACACGTGAGTTTCTCTCAAAATTAACCAAAAACCAGAAGTGGGAGAGTTATCTCCCTTATAGTTCATAGTTCATAGTTATTAGTTTAAATCCAATATAACCACCAAATACCAATATTTGAATAAAAATCTGAAAACGTGTGACCCACTGCTCATTCAAGTACATCATCTGATTCATGAACATAATTACGCGAATAATAGTGGCAAAATTATCACGTTGAAAATTGAAATTGCAGGGTCATTTTACCTCGGAAGTCTCAGGTTCGTCATTGTCCTCTGAGAAGTCTGGTTGCTATGCATTGATACAGCTTGCACTAGAGCATTCCCAAAACACAACACTTAAATGACACGTGCTTCTGTTTGCATAACATTCTTTTTTTGTTGCAATTACAGCAGATGATGTCCAAGATTGCAGAAGGTGCTGCAGGCTGATCTGTCGGTATTGGTAAGCATCGTCCATTTATCATGTGCGATCCCCACTCCAATGGATTCATATTGAACCCTTTCTACTCCATCATTGGGTTGGGTGGTTTGTTGTTTAACGCAATATTCCAGCTATATGACGGCGGTCTGTTAATAATCGAGTCTGGACCAGACAATCCAGTGATTAATATCACGAGCATCGATCCACGCAATTGGGATCGATAACATGCATCAACCAAGTCAGCGAGCCTGGCCACCCGATCCCGTTAGTCGCCTCTTACTCCAAGCATAGTTGCTTTTTACAGCAAGCATGGGTTGCTGAAGACTTATTCTACCCCGGATCTTCACGGGTCACGTTCATTATCTGACAGTAGACACAGGGGCTCAGGTATCTTATGGCTGCAGATGATGGTGGCAGAGTTTGTGGCTCTACATGTGATATGTTCTTCGTCACCTTCTCGGAAATATCACTTGTACCGTAAGCTATCCAGCCATTCTTCCTTTGATCCGCCACATAAATACACAAGTTGATGTTCGCCAGTTTGCTTGTACAGTGCTGCACCCAGCTCTCTCCAGTTTGTCATCCTGATCATCTTCCCCAGGCAAGAGAGTTAACTGACTATAAAAGTCCAGTTTCCACCCTTGCCGAACTAGGCTGGTATTATGGAGTTACATTTTGACTGGGCTAACGAGTCTATGCATAGTCCAGTCAAAATCGCTCACCGAAATCGAAATCCGGTTCGTAAACTGTCGTTCAGATTTCGGTCGAGTGCAGGGTTTGCAAAGTATGTGCACCGCCAACTCGTTGTCAGCAGATATTTTCCAAATCTTTTCATGTTTTTAATCAAGGTGCTCAAGTGATTTAATGCATTTCGCGATGTAAGACCCGTTTTATGACACTATAGATCTTGATTATCTATCAGATCGTCCTGACTGGGCGCCACCATTTTGTTTGAAGCAAACGCAAGTGATACGAGAAGTGGAATCTGATTGGTCCACAGGAGAGGCTTAGAAGGGACATAAGTTGTGATAGACACTGGTGGCGCTACGATCGAGCCCAGTAATTCCAGCCTAGTTCGGGAAGGGTGGAAACTGGACTTTTAAAGTCAGTAAACTCTCTTGCCTCGGGAAGATGCCCCCAGATGGGCAATAAAGTGCTGTTTCTTTTTTCGTTGTTCAAGACTGCTTCCTTCTTCGATCGAATGACCATTTCCCCTGAGAAGTGGGTCAGGCTCAGAAATGACAGGGTGTATAGAATATCCTCAACAAGACAATTTCGCGGCATTTGTTACGTACATTCGGGAAAGGCGGTTTATACTCGTTTTCGAGATACAAAAATCAGAGATGCAGCTCTGAATGTCTGGCTCACGCGTAAGAGAATTCCCCATGCTGATTAGCTGATACAGATTTCACCTGACGGCACTAGATGCAGATCTGATTACAATGATTTAACAAGCATCTTCGTAGGAATCAATGAAACAATGGTAAACGTGGAACCACAGCTGAGTCACTAACTGTGTAGAGGAATGAGTTCTCCAAATAAATAAGGCATGAGTGAGTGAGTGAGTATGGTTTTACGCCGCTTTTGGCAATATTCCAACAATATCACGGCGGGGGACACCAGAAATGAGCTTCACACACTGTACCCATGTCAGGAATCGAACCCAGGTCTTCGACGTGACGAGCGAACGCTTTAATCACTAGGCTACCCGACCGCCCCCAAATAAGGGATGAGGTAACAGCTCTAATTTTATTCCAGATCGGGTGAAATGGGGTTTAACGTCGCGTCCAAGATTATTTCGCTTATGCAGGGACGTGCATGCACGTGTGTGTGTGGCTGTTTGTACTAGTCCGGACTAATGTCGATTTATAGTGCTAGCCCACTGAAATGCCATGCCGCAGTTTGACATGAATATCCCACTCAGACACAGTATACTGACTCCGAGCCGACCATTCCATGTTCTAGCCCCTTAATGCCGAGCACCAGACAGGGCAACAACAAGTACCATATTTTAACGCCTTTTGGAATGACGCGGCCGGGGATCAAACCTCGGACCTTCCGCTCTCCACTAGACCACGGAGGCGGGCTCAATAATATTCCAAATAAATAAGGCATGAACAGCTCCAATAATATTTACAAGTATTTTATCCTCCTTACTCCCATAACCTTCTTACCACCATACCCGTGCTCGTGGGTTTCACCAAAATGGAGAACGTCTGAGACCTGCATCACTTTGAGCTTACCTCACGCAACAAGCTGACACACCATATAACTGGAATGCTGTTCAAAGCGGCGTTAAACTCACTCTCTCCTGCTTACGATATCCCATCATGGTTATGGCCATGTTTGAGTGAGTGAGTGAGTGAATATGGTTTTAAGCCGCTTTTATCAATATCACGGCAGGGGACACCAGAAATGGGCTCCACACATTGTACCCATGTCGGGAATCGAGCCCGGGTCTTTGGCGTGACGAGCGAACGCTTAAACCACAAGGCCAGCCGACCGCCCCTGGCCATGTTTGTGAGAAAAACAGGGCCGTGAAGACAGGTGTGAAACTTAAGTTATATACATTTCTTATACCAAGTGAATTCTGTCAGAAGTCACTCATATCCATAGTAAGACTTGTGTAAATTGAAAAGTGGTTGTGGGATATTACGTTTCCAGTGCGTTAACCTTTGCTACAAACTACATAACACAAACAAGGTGAGCTAAGAACAAATCTCCGTTTAAAATAAGTATTTCCAATAATAGGGTATTCCAAACAACTTAAGTTGTTTTTCCTGTTATTTTCAAATTCGTAATCAATAACGACAAGAAAGTTCGTTAAATAGGTTACGTCATATTTATATATGGAAATATTATGGAAATACCATAAACATTATACATTCTTATAAAAGAACAAATCTTTCAGGATGTTCTGTTGAACTCATTGTTATCTTTACAGTTTGTTACATCCTTCTACTGAGACGACTGACGCACTATTTAAATTTATTCATTATACTCAAGGGGGCAGGGGTAAGGCGTCTAAGGCGTCGCAATCGCTGTGCAGAGTTGCGTCCCTTGGACACGCCAGAATCCTATGATTGTGGGTTCGAATCCCTGTTTCTAGGTTTGTCAGCACCAGACCCGTGCCCGTGGGTTTCACGGAAGTGGTAAACGTCTGAGACCTGCATCACTTCGGGCTTTCCTCCCACATTAAGCTAATACGCCGTGATACGTCTGGGAAATCTAGAACACGATTAGACCATGGTAACTCATTGGATGACTACAGGTAAAGCCGATTCACTTCTGTGTCCAAATACGTCTTAAAAGATGTACAATGCATACGTTTTACATACTCAATTTGCTGAAGCCATATCCCCGCAAGCTCCCAAGTCGTCAAAGACGTCGCAATTCGCTATGTGGTGTTGCGTTCCTTAGCCGTGCAAGAAAGCCATGGTCGTGGGTTCGAATCCCGGATTCCCTCTGATTATGTTTCTTGGTTTGTCAGAGCATCGCACCCGTGCTCATGGGTTTCATTATCTTCCCGAGGCTAGAGAGTAACTGAATAAAAAAGTCGAGTTTCCACCCTTGTCGAACTAGGCTGGTATTATGGAGTTACATTTTGGCTGGACTAACGAGTCTATCATAGTCCAATCAAAATCGCGCAACGGAATCGAAATCCTATTCGCTAACTGTGATGCAGATTTCGGTTGATTGCAGGATTTGCAAAGCATGTGCACCGCTAACTCGTTGTGAACACATATTTTTCAAATCTTCGTAATCAGGGTGCTCACGTGATTTGATGCATTTGGCGTTGTAAGACTCGTTTTATCACAATACAGATCTTGATTATCGATCAGATCGTCTTGGCTAGGCGCCGCCATTTTGTTTGAAGCAAACGTAAGTGATACGAGAGGTGGAATCTGATTGGTGCATAGGAGAGACATAGAAGGGACA
Organism: Haliotis cracherodii; assembly: GCF_022045235.1. Taxonomy (NCBI): domain Eukaryota; kingdom Metazoa; phylum Mollusca; class Gastropoda; order Lepetellida; family Haliotidae; genus Haliotis; species Haliotis cracherodii. The sequence continues at coordinate 8,753,571 of NW_027266265.1, read as the reverse complement.
TAACTCCTAATAGCCACTGGTAGCGCTACGATCGAGTCCGGGAATTCCAGCGTAGTTCGGCAAGGGTGGAAACTGGACTTTAAAGTCAGTTAACTCACTTGCCTCGGGAAGATGGGGTTTCACCTAAGTATAAACCGGCATCACTTCAGGCTCCAGGTGACTCAACGCCCTGCTCCGTACTCCTAATACAGGGGGCACGGGTGACTCAGTCGTCTAAGGCGCCGCGATTCGCTGTGCAGAGCTGCTTCCCATGGGCACGCCAGAAACCTATGACTGTGGGTTTGAATCCCGGTTCACCCCGATTATGTTTCTAGGTTTGTCAGCACCATACCCGTGCTCGTTGGTTTCACCGAAGTGGTAAACGTCTGAGACCTGCATCAACTCGGTCTTTTCTCCCACATTAAGCTGACACACCGCGATATAACTGGAATACTGTTAAAAGCGGGGTTAAACCCAACTCACTCACACACACTCATTACCCTCAAACGACAGATAATCCGACGAATCATTCGTCACCACTCGCCCCTTTCCGTAACCTATTAGGCTTGTCCCGGAAATAAGACGAGTTTACGTGTGGTTGGTACTCTTGAACAAATTCAGCCCCGTGGGGATTACGTTGAAGAAATAACCTCCAGAATGCTAGGATACCGTATGAGCTTACTAATGAGTGTTTGTTTGTTTGTTTGTTTGTTGTTTAACGCCGCACTCAGCAATATTCCAGCTAAATGACGGCGGTCTGGACCAGCTGATCCAGTGATCGCTATAAACTAAATATAATTGTTGTTGCGATTTGCATGCAATCTCAGTTCACATATTCAGTCTAATACGATTCACGTAATGTTGTGACAGATTTTATGCCCCTTCAATCAGATCACAAAGTTTACTGACTCTTCTTGAATGAACCACGATTCTAAAGACTATAGTAGTGTCCTTGATGTTGTTTGACGGCGGACTCTATTACATATATAACTATGACGGTGTTGTGTAAATAATCGTCTGAACCACACAATCCAGTGATTGACATCATCAGCATCGATCGGTTGCTGGTTGCCTATATTTCAACGGATTCCTGACGGTCTGTAAATAATTCATCCTAGACCAGAAGAACCTAAGTTTGTTTGTTTGTTATTTAACGCCACACTCCAATATTCCAGCTTTATAACGACGGTCTGTAAGTAATCGACTCTGGACCAGACGATCCAGTGATTGACATCATCAGCATCGATCCACACAATCTGGATACGATGACATGCATCAACAAAGTCAACAAGCTTGAGCACCCGATCCCGTTAGTCGCCTCTAACGACAAGCACGGCTTCCGGATCTACCCGGATCTTTACGGGTCAGACGACCCTAAGAGCGGACCACGCCTTTAAGCCATTAAGTATTTACTCACGTGTTATCATTGAAATTGGGTATCAATAGTTAACAATATATTTTTTACAATATATCTTTGGTCTATTGGGTCCAGTCTGTTGAGTAATTTCTCATTTGCATATGTTTAATTACTGCCCCAAGGGAAACGTATCGGATGGCCTCAAAACAGTGTAGTTATTTATTAATAGTTTATGCGCAGTCCTGCCCACACACACTTCTTTCTGGATCCGCGTAGGAATTCACTGTTTGATAATATAAACAACGCCCCCGACTTTCCTTCACAGTATGACTGAGCGGATTGTTCTTCAGCGTCAAACAAACCGCTCACGAGGGATGGGTCTCATGCAATGTATACAAGTCTGACATCAGACCCAGGTCCGCGCACGCCGAGCCGACGCTGTTTATGAGAACACCACCAAAGAGTTTTTTCTTCATTTCATATTCCGCTAAATAAATTGTTTTTAAAGAAAAAATAACGGTAAAAGACCGAAACGCATTTAGCGCTATTCTGCAAACACCGGACCTTCCAGATCACGTGTCCTGACGTCATAGACATTGCCGTACATCATGACCATTGTCGTTCTACATGATGGTTGCATAGTTGGATACGGCACAAAGTCGTATGAGTCGTGGGTTCTGACAACATTAGTTGACTGCATTCTACAACAAATGTCCATAAATTGACGTTCCAATATGGCCGACGTGTCGGCCATTACCAAATCGGAAGCTGTTGTTACTGTTGCGCCATAACATCAAGCTTCGTTGCACTAGCCTTGGCTGGGAGATGTATGCCAGCATCATACAGCCCAGATATTATTGTGGCAGCAATTTTGAAAATCAGACAATCTTTTGGGCATATTTCAACCGTAGATTTCCGGGCCAATACTGGACAAAGTGGCGTGGACACGGGTGGCGTGTGACCCATTGTTTGAAAAAAAACGATTGCCAGACAGCAACCAGGACCAATAGATGTCAGAACTCGAAGGCTCTGTAGGCCCCGACAAGGACTCCGGGGCTTTTCCGTCATGTTGGCGTCAGTTGCATTGGAAGGACATAGCTAAAATACTTTAATTAAAGAATAAAAATGAAATTTAAATATGGCAGTCCGATAGTGATGACAGGCTGACGATGAGAATCATGACTTGTTCGAGTTAGCTTAATCACTTCAGTGACCAGTTCCCAGGGTCAGTGAATCACGGACATGTATAAATATATAGGGTTGATTCATGAGCTTTGGGTGTGAAATGAAAGTTAGCGAACCAAGACAAAAAGCCCCATTGCATAACCTTTAAATATCCACCGACAGGGCAGCTTGTTCAGTGACGGCTGTCATAACGAACCGTTGCATGTTTTACCAAGTTCCATTCTGTAAAAAGGTTTGATTTTTCAACTTTGTACACCACTATCCCACATGTCAAACTTAGGACAAACTTCATTCCTTGATCCATGGAGCTTTTGTTACAAAACGTGGTGAACTCAGATACAGTATCTATATTCAGAGGTTGAGGACAATTTGTGAAAAATGAAAGCAAATGCCATCTGAGGTTTACTGAAAAAACTGTATGTGAAATGCTGGACTTCCTCATTGATAACATCTACGTAAAACTTTGAGGTAAGACATTAAGGCAAGAAGAAGAAGGCAATCACCATGCGCACCAACTGCGCTCCTCTTCTTGCGGATCTGTTTCTTTATGATGATGAATCTGAATTTCTGTTCAGATTGTCAAAGTCAAAACATGGTAATTTGGCCAAGAGGTTTAACTTAAGCTTCAGGTACATCGATGATCTGATATCGTTCAATAACAATCAAATAGCCAATTCCCTTCCACTGATTTACACACCTGAACTTGAAATAAAGGGGACCTGTGAGACCGCTTCGTCTGTTTCATATTTAGATCATAAAGATTCAGAGTGACAAATACTCTCCACAAGACTGTATGACAAGAGGGATGACTTAACTTTCCAATAGTCAATTTTTCCTTCATGTTGAGCAATATTCCAGCAGCTCCAACCTTTGGTGTTTACGACTTTTGGGATAAAATCGAGCCAAGCTCTTTCTACCAAGATTTCAAAGAGCATCACGCGACACTTTCTCAGAAGTTGTTTGATCAAGGTTACAACACTAAAGACCTCAGTAAAGCTTTCAAAAGGTTTGATGGTAGACATGCGGAGGACATTAAATTTTCCAATTGACAAAAATGATGTCCGATGCAATTCCCAATTTTGACTTGTACCACATGTTCCCGTGTTTTTTCAGGTGAACAATTGATTTGCCCTTGCATGTGTTTGTGACGGGTCCCCCGGTGGGGCAGGATACGCTCATCTTTTCGCGAACACCTGATATCATTACTATTTGATAGTGATTCATAAACACATGCTCATGATATAGTCGGCATCTTACAATCGACTCTGCTTTCAGCAGAGATTTCTATTGGATATGGAAGGGGTTTTGAAGCTTTATTTACAAGAACATGTTTTGACCGTCATGCAACAAATACACGTGCTTGAACGAAATTCATCTCCCCATTTTGTTTTGAAATATTCGCTTCATGCTGTTAGTGTCGTTACTCCTGCAAAGTATCTTCACGACATAGTTATTGTCCTTTCTGTAGTTCCACGTATTCAACATATCGCCACATGCTTATGAGTCACAACGTGACGTTCAGAGTTCCCATGCTAGTGTGATGCTAAAACCTACACATAGCTAAACTCGTGTTTTGACTGGTTATTATGCTCATATCGACCTACGCGATTGCTCTAGCTACAGATTCCGGGAATGTGAAAGTGTGTTGAAAATATAATAACGAATAAAAAATGATGGTGACAAATAGATCGACACCTGAATTTACTGTAGGCCATTAGGACCCACACAAAATTAAAACTGCTGGCCCAATAAGTGAGTAAGTGAGTGAGTTGGGTTTAACGCTGCTTTTAACAGTATTCCAGTTATATCACGGCGTGTTAGCTTAATGTGGGAGGAAAGCCCGAAGTGATGCAGGTCTTAGACGTTAACCACTTCGGTGAAACCCACGAGCACGGATATGGTGCTGACAAACCTAGAAACATAATCGGGGCGAACCGGGATTCGAACCCACAATCATAGGTTTCTGGCGTGCCCAAGGGACGCAACTCTGCACAGCGAATCGCGGCGCCTTAGATGACTTGGCCACCTGTGCCCCCTCTGACCCGATAAGAGATTGACATCGGCGCCAGGCCTACGGGCAGGCGGTCATTTCGAACGCACATCCATCAAATTACAAATAATATCTTGATTTATTGCTATTATTTTGAAAAACTTGAACTAATACTATTGTTGAGCAGCAGTACTGTCAACCTGTTACTGCCATCCTAAATTTTTAAGTTTGTATTTATGGTACGCTTCATATATCATTTAATGATATGAAACTGTAAAAGTGAATCTGAGTTGATTTGAACACTGGGTGTGTTCTGGTTCAGTGTCATAAGAGTGAGTGAGTGAGTATGGTTTTACGCCGCTTTTAGCAATATTCCAGCAATATCACGGCGGGGGACACCACAAATGGGCTTCACACATTGTACCCATGTCGGGAATCGAACCCGGGTCTTCGGCGTGACGAGCGAACGCTTTAACCTCTAGGCTACCCGACCGCCCCCAGTGTCATAAGAAGCCATGTTACTTTTTATTCTTTATTTTATGACATCAATAACTAACTCACTCACTCACGATTTTGAGATATCAATAAATATATTCACAAATTAGATTATTAGATATCAAAAACAAATATTAAAAAATGAGTTATTGAATCGTAATTCGAAGTTAAGATATCTATGAATTATCTGTCGACATGACAAATGCGAAACGTATTATTTTATATTCGAAAATCTGTTTTACGACAGCAAAAGTTTCTTCTTGATACAACATGTCTGTCTAAGATGAGACACACGCTCAACCCCACCCACAAAAGTTATTCTAATACGAATACTTGCTTAATTTTTCAACTCTATCCGTACATTACCTTGAATGGATGTAGAATATAGAGGTTTGGTTGTCCTTTAGCATATGATTGTTCCAGGATCCGTGTGTAGGCTGAAGAGAGTTCCAAAACTCCTGCGCTGTTTAACGTCGCTAAAACATAAAATCATTAAAATTAATATAATAATCATTTGTCATTAAGGTGGCTGACACCCCCGCCGCAAAAAAGACAGACTATTTCGTGAGGGTGGATAGGATTTCATCTGTACTACAACGATATACAAGTAACTTTTATGAGTGAGTGAGTATGGTTTTACGCCGCTTTTAGTAATATTCCAGCCAGGGACACCAGTAAGCTAGACAAAAATTGTACCCATGTGGGGAATAGAACACGGGTCTTCGGCGTGACGAGCGAACGCTTTAACCACAAGCCTACCCCAACGCCTCGGGTCAATGGCGCATTCATTTCACCAGAAATGGACTTAAGACATTGTGCCCATGTGGGGAATCGAACCCGGGTCTTCGGCGTGACGAGCGAACGCTTTAACCACAAGCCTATACCCAAGCGCCCCAATGACATGCCTCAACCAGGTCAGCGAGTCTGACCACCCGATCCCGTTAGTCGCCTCTTACGACAAGCATACTCGCCTTTTACGATTAGCAAGGGTTGCTAAAGACCTACCCTATCCCGGATCTTCAGGGGTCTTATCCGCCATGTCACTATGATATGTATATGTGTGAAATCATAACTAATAAGATGCTAATTCCCATAGTTTATGTTCATGTACAAAGTGTATCCATTGTATTCTACATTTACTGTCAAACTGAAAGAACAACTATAATTCCAGAATTTCTGTGAACAAGTTTTCAGTAACATTATATAAAGATATTCCCCGAAAATTATTCGGACCTGATTTTACCCCAGACTTGTATGAATTGAATTATTAAACATATATCACTATCTTGAAACTATGAGACATGTGACTCACTTCGGGCAGAACCTGAACACTAATTAGAAGTTACCTGAAACGACATAGAAGTAGAAATATTTCAAATTAAATAATAATCTACTCCTAGGCTACAAAATCCAATAGACTGGCCCCAAGTAAGTAAATAATATATTGAATACCACCACCACCCCACACCACCACCACACCACCCCCCACAAACATACAATAAAACTACGAAACAAGTACATAAATAGATAAAAAAAAAATAATTAAAAAAATAAACAAATAAATAAATAAATAAATAAATAAATAAATAAATAAATAAATAAATAAATAAATAAATAACCAGTGTTGGAGTAAATACTCGCTGGCTCAAAATATTAACTGGAACACTGCGACCGTTATTAACTGAAGTCTGCAGTCTGAACCTCTCAGACACCTTGGCTCCAAATTCGAACAAAATCAAAGCAGAGGTTCTGGAGATATCTCGCCAACAATTTCCGGAGCCAAATACTTTGGCTGTCGCTTCGCACACAAACACGTTGGCGGGGGACAAACATCCTAGAGTGAATCAGGTACAAACATTCCCCCATGCAAATAGAAAGGCAGTAGATATAGCTAGCCTACCTACGTGCAGTGTGACGAGGTGTTATCTCCAGATACGACCAATGCATGTGGAGATGATTATTGACCAACGATTGGCCCTTTCTGACTCGAGATAATTAATTTTTCAGCCTGGCGCTCATATAGTTGCCTTTCACGTGGGAATTCCTTTTTACTATATATATTAACTTAGCCAACACCCGCTCTCTTTATGCATTGCAAGGTCAAGAGCGTAACAATAGAAGTATCACACAGGCTGAGGAAAGGGAATGTTTCTCACATTGATTCTACATCCTTAACAGATCGACCTCTGATGCTGTAATTTGAATGATGAGAAGATATAGCAAGCAATTTCCTTCCTGTCAATATGACTAACGGCACAGTCATGGTGGGGTTTTCCTTGCCAGTTTACGAAGCACAATGACTTATCCATCTTGATTAGGCATTGTTTGTTTGTTTGTTGTTTAACGCCGCACTCAGAAATATTCCAGATATATGACGGCGGTCTGTAATAATCGAATCTGGACCAGTCATCAGTGATTGACATCATGAACATCGACCCACGCAAATGGGATACGATGACATGCATCAACCAAGTCAGCGATCCCGTTAGTCGCCTCTTACTGATTGGACACTAGCGCCTTCGGCAACGGTATATAACGTAAGGTCCGTATCATACAATCATGCTTTTAAACAGGTTCCCTTGACTTGGCAGGCGCAGACAATTAATAGTTTTATAAAACCTGACCATTACAAATCATGAGTACGAACCGTGGCAATACCGGGTTAGAATTGTTCCCCAACAATGCTCGCCGTGAGGTGACTTGGTTGATTGCGTGTCATCGTACCCCGACGGCGAAGATCTTGGCCCACATCCATCACTGGATTTTCTGGTACAGACTCGATTATTTACATCCTCTCATATAGCTGGGTGCAGCGTTAAACAACAAACAAACAAAACATGTACAATAATAGCTTTGAAGTCAGGTTTAGTTTGAAGAAGATCGCCATGCAAATACATTTTCTCTGCAACGCAGATTAAAGGGAAACGCCATCAATTGGCAGTCTCAGAAAGTTGGATTCAAGTCTTTTTAACACTGTCTACCCCAGTATTCGGATGTTTATGAGTTTTACACGTTAAAACCTTTAGTTACATAGAAACAATGCCCAAGTATCACAAAAGACATGAACTAGAAGTCCTGGCGTAATAATAATGTGCTTTTATATAATGCGCCATATACACACCCTAACGTATGCAGAGCTCCAGATAACTTTTAGAGCAATTAAGTTTTTACTCTAGGGTTTCTATTTTAATGGGTTATTACAGTTGTCATTGGGTAACCAATATTCTTTCACTCATCTATTCATCATTCTATTGGGTTTTTCCCACAATTAGTGAACATTTTAAGATTTAAAAAAAAATGAAATAATGTTTTTGATGTATAGAACCGTTCTAAATATATAGGCTTGACTAAGTAAGTAAATTAGCTCGTAATTGTGTGTCTGAAATTAGCTCCTTTGTACGCATGCTGAAAAAGCTTCGGTGCTGTGTTTTAACATTTGAGTTTTTCATTTCATGCATGCGTTTCTGTACGCAAGTTAATTGAAAGTATTTGGGTTTTGAATGTTTTGGGGGGGTATTTTACGGTAATACGCTTCTTATCTGTAGATCTGACTGCATGCTCAAACCGTCACATTATTACCCCGATCAATGGATCAGTATATGCATTCGACTTTCATTGTGGGGAGGACATAACTTGTCCCATTATGGGGAATATTCTCACCCAAACAACGGAGCAACATTGTGTAGATCGCAGGGTCTTAACGACAGCGGCCTCTATGGAGCGAGGCGACATGCGTCCTCGTGAATGTGTTTGCATCGAATCGTGAAGCCAGACACGAAAAATGATCCTTTGCCGGAGCAGAGAGCTGAAAGGGGCAACCATTTGATTTTCAGGGTGATGGAGTGAGTTTTGGGTTGAGATCAGCTTTTTTTGTTTAGTTGCTCAACTATTAGATAAAAACGTATTTTTTTATTTTTCATTTATTTATTTATTTATTTTATTTTATTTATTATTTGGGGGGTGGGGGTGGGTTGGGAGTGGGATGAATCCACATCAATCCCCCTGAAAATCGAATTGTTGCATGCCAACTCTCGTTGGTTTGTCAGACTGCCATGACCCAGCCCCTGAGCTTAAAGTACTTCGTACCGAAACTTCACGCATTAGAAAGGTCCGGTACAGTAACAGCAGGTGAGGATACCGGGTTAGAATAGGTCCCCAGCAATATATGCTTGTCTCCCCGTGAGGATACCGGGTCAGAATAGGTCCCCAGCAATATATGCTTGTCTCCCCGTGAGAATACCGGGTCAGAATAGGTCCCCAGCAATATATGCTTGTCTCCCCGTGAGAATACCGGGTCAGAATAGGTCCCCAGCAATATATGCTTGTCTCCCCGTGAAGATACCGGGTCAGAATAGGTCCCCAGCAATATATGCTTGTCTCCCCGTGAGGATACCGGGTCAGAATAGGTCCCCAGCAATTCATTTTTGTCTCCCATGGGATAGAGGATCAAAATAGATCCCCAGCAACCTATGTTTTGTCACGCAGTAAGGCGTTCCCGTTAGAATAGGTCCCCATGCTTGTGATGCTAGGTGACCAATGGAATTAGGCGGTGATATCAGTGTCGATTATGTGCCATAGTATCCAGACTTCGTGTGGCGTTGCTCGTATCAATGCCTGGTTAACGGGTCAGTACACAATCATGTACAGGCCCATTGTAAACGGGTAACTTGGGTACCCGGGTACCCGGGTCGGTACTCAGTAGGACCCGGGTACCCACAGGACTACCCGGACCCGTGGTTAATCATGTGATATATTGTTTAATGACAAAAAATATCTAGAACTCTATGGTTACACTACAAGTCACTAATGTTCGCATTTCTTTCTGACTATGCACCCATTCCTTCTGACTTTTCATATGGTTGAATAAAGATGTAACTTAAGTCAACTTCAGTGTATGCATGGCCAGATCGTTTAATACATGTATCAAAATACGTTTTGCAAGTGCTGTAGCAAAAAAAAATATTCCCAATCGGATATTTTGTATCTCTTGAGACCTATATTGGGTACCCGGGTAGGGTCGGGTGATAGGGGTGTGGGTACCCGGGTAGTAAATTTGGACTCGTCCCAGCCCTAGCCCATTGATATAGCTGGATTATTACTCAGTGTTGTCTTAAGCACAATTCACCAACTAACTGATTCCTACCCATTTCTAACATACCTCCAATAGTTCGAAGGTCGTGAAAGCTCTTTGATGTTTGGATGACGTCACTGCCTGCCGTGACAGTAATATGCATACACAATCGAACCAAGTTGTGTCGAACTTGGATATGTCGAATTCCCGGTTGTATACTATTAGAGATTTGCACCTGATATATTTACACTAGATCACTAGGGTAACTTTCGATAATTAAAAACAGGAAAATCTAGGATTATATAATATTGACGCCTTATTGGTACTGATATTCTCGTGGATATGAGAGAAGGACATATGCATATGCTACCTCCAAAATATTATCATATTTTACAGATATTTCGTCAACGAAGATGTGTGTGAACCTGTTGAAAACCAGACGACAGTGGACAAGGAGGGCGCAGACGACAGGCGGAAGCAACTCATGCACCTCTGCGATAATGAAGGGAGTGCAAATTCATTCTCCATACACCTCATGGAAAGAAATGCAAGCATAATCGAGCAGTGTTGGACTAATTGATCAGTTGCATCGGTTTATAAGCAGGATATACTCACAAAATCCCACTCGCAACCTGTGAAAAGTCGTCTGCGATCTGCAATGACATGGTCCTATTTTTAGCCACAGCGGGAAAACCGTGTCTGTCTAGCCAACACAATCCTAGCAAAACAATCGGGTTTCCCGTGTGATACTGCAGATATATTGTCAACTTTGTCGTTATTCTGAGTGAAAGAGGCTTGTAATGTTAGTTTTCAGAACATGGCATTTAAAGTTATGTCCATTGTGTTTACCAGTGACCTTTCGTCTTGATAACCAACAGTCGAACAATAACGAACAGCAGACAATATATCTATCAGTGTTAACATCGTATTGAAAAATACATATTCTGCACAAACATCTTTAAAATTAATATTAAAACGTATTCACATATATAAGTACAGCGAAATTATATTTGCTACACTGAAACTGAAAATTAATTGTTTGACCTCGACGTACCCTTCATGCTGAAGCAATTTCTAAGGGAGCTTGATGGACGGAGCCTTCCGTTGGGGATCCAGGTTAGAATAGGTCCCCAATTCTACCCATGGCTGTCGTAAGAGGCAACTAAATGCTCTAGATGGACAGACTCATCGTATCGTGGTACACTGCTCATACTATCAATCACAGGTTTGTCTGGTCCAGACTTATTATTTACAAGCCGACGTCAATATTTCAAAGTTCGGCCTCAACCAACAAGCTTTTGACGAAGGATTGGTAAGCGGCTACAGAGTAGGGTATAAACAAGTGTATATGAATTTAATGAGCTTTGGTCAGTATTCCAACCATGCATGTTACGGTGGATAATAGCAAGAATAAACTTCACACTTTGTATTCCTGTATAGCATCGAAGTCACCACTGCTCTCTCGTGTCCCCCATACTTTGCAGCGTTAAGGCGACTGTGCTAGTCGTAAGAGGCGACCGACGGGAACGGGTGATCAGGCTCACTGCAAGTTATCGTATCCCAATTGCATGGATCGATGCTCATGATGTCAATCACTGGACTGTCCGGTCCAGACTCGATTATTTATCTCAGAGGGGCTAGCGCTGTAAAACCCGCATCAGTCCGAATTATTACAAGCACTCAATCATTGCCTTATTCGTTGTGGATTTGAGAAAATTACATGGGTACATGGAGATTAATAATCGTTGAAAATTTTTAAAGAAACTTTATTTTTGTCTCACATAAATAATGATATGCGTACACACGATGTTTAGGAAAGATTATGAATTTTTTTTAAAAACATTCCTCACGGTAAATTGTAACTTTAAAAATGTTTATGATATTCGGCGACAATCACAAGAGGGAGGGGGGCACGGGTGGCCCAGTCGTCTAAGGCGCCGCGATTCGCTGTGCAGAGTTGCGTCCCTTGGGCACGCCAGAAACCTATGATTGTGCCAATTATGCTTCTAGGTTTGTTAGCACCATAACCGTGCCCGTGGGTTTCGCCGAAGTGGTAAACGTCTGAGACCTGCATCACTTCGGGCTTTCCTCCCACATTAAGCTGACACGCCGTGATATAACTGGAATAATGTTAAAAGCTGCGTTAAACCCTACTCACTCACAAGAGGGAGACACGACCTGTCCTAGACTGGTTTATCTGCCCTAGAGCGCATGTGCTCGTCGCCTGCAGCCGCCAGGAAACGAAGGGCAGGGTACCAGTCCAGCTCTATACGACCTATTTCCCCATACATCATTTCGCTGCGGCGAAACGTTGACCTTTTTCCATAAAGCGAGTGTGTCTGTCGAGAGGGACGGGGACAGGCCTACAGGATATCGCTCTACCGGAAAACGGTGACCCAGTTCCCGTGTATGCAGACATTAGCACTTTTCGACATTTTGAATAATTGATGTATCAGGCTACAGGAGTAAACATATTACCATTAGGAAGGTAACTCTCATTGAGAAGTATGATTCATATTAAAAATAACCAACTCACTCACAACGTTGTGGGTTTCAATTTTAACAATATGTCTCCACAGATCTACTTCATCATCAAATAATATTATAACAATGCAGTGGGTACAATGTGTGAAGCCCATTTCTGGTGTCCCCCGCCGTGATATTGCTGGAATATTGCTAAAAGCGGCGTAAAACCATACTCACTCACTCACTCACTCACTCACTCACTATAACAATGCAGCTGTTACCTTGAAACAAATATTAATAACTTTACCACTATATAGATATATCAATGTCAACAGTATCACGTATACCACTATGATTGTGAAAACACATTACTAGTTTTGTTTTCATAATATATTTGTTTTCTACTTTTAATACATAAATATTTAGACTGAATTGTGCCATATTTTCATTCCTGATTCTGAAGGTGCCACGTGCAAACTACAATTGTTTTATCTTCTGTGTTACACATGCGCCATGTTGAAAGTCATCTTCTTGTATCCTGAGTGAGTGAGTGAGTTGGGTTTAACGCCGTTTTTAACAGTATTCCAGTTATATCGCGGCGTGTCAGCTTAATGTGGGAGGAAAGCCCGAAGTGATGCAGGTCTTAGACGTTTACCACTTCGGTGAAACCCACGAGCACGGGTATGATGCTGACAAACCTAGAAACATAATCGGGGCGAACCGGGATTCGAACCCACAATCATAGGTTTCTGGCGTGCCCAAGGGACGCAACTCTGCACAGCGAATCGCGGCGCCTTAGACGACTGGGCCACCCGTGCCCCCTCTTGTATCCTGAACATCCATAGGATGAGGATGCAAGTAATTTCAATGCCAGATATAAACCAACTATTGTGAAATAATTCCCCATCAGTAGGTATTCGGCGTTTGAATAGGTACCCAGCAATATATGCTAATTGTAAGGGGAGTGGGGCGGTCGGATAGCCTAGTGGTTAAAGCGTTCGCTCGTCACGCCGAAGGCCCGGGTTCGATTCCTGACATGGGTACAATATGTGAAGACCATTTCTGGTGTACCTCGCCATGATATTGCAGGAACATTGCTAAAAGCAGCGTACAACCATACTTAATCACTGTAAGGGGAGTGAGTGAGTTAAGTTTAATGTCGCTTTGAACAGTACTCCAGTTATATCATGGCATGTCTGCTAAACGGACACAGGCCTCAGAAATCCACGACTACGGGTTTGGCACTGACAACTCTAAAACAATCGAGGCGAAACGGGATTCGAACCCATGACCATAGGTTTCTCGCGTGTCCAAAGGGACGCAACTCGACTAGTGGCGCCTTAGGCGACAGGGCTATCCGTGTCCCGAATTGCTAGAGGCGACTGAATTGATCGGGTGACCAAGCTTAATGTTGGTTGACTGCGTGTCATGGTACCCTTTAGCGTGGATCCTTGTTCATAATATCAATCATTGGACGACCCGTGAAGATCCGGGGTAAAATAGGTCTTTAGCAACACATGCTTGCCGTAGAAGGCGATTTATGGGATCTGGTGGTCAGACTCGCTGACTTGGTTGATGCATTAATTTCATCGCATCCCAAATGCGTGGGTAGTTGCTCATGATGCCAATCACTGTCCGGTCGAGACTCGATTATTTACAGACCGCCGTCATAGAGCTAGAATAATGCTAACAACAAACAAACAAGCAAAATTTACGACAAATATGTCAGTCATGTTCTATAAAGTACTTAAGTATAGATACTCACATCTGTTGGGGGTTTTTTTTAGAGCTGTTTGTGATAATATCAATCACTGGATTATCTGGTCCAGACGCTTTTATATACAGACCATCATCATAAAGCTGACATACATGAGTGCAACAACCATCATATACTCACTCTTCCTCTCCAAGCCTATACCACAAATCTGCCAGAAATGTTCTATCCAGACCTTAAGTATAGCAGCTACCTATTTCTGTTTTTCCGGTTTTTCTGTAAATCTTCACCAGTCACGTCTAGACACAATTAAGTAGGGAAATTCAAGGACTATCTACCCGTGACGGTCCGAGATATTGCTACATCGTGTCGCATGCTAGAAGTCACGTAGATTTTATGATGCAACTTCATTTTCGTATTTCAAAGTTAACAGCACTCTTTTTAAAATCTCTTTCATCAGTGACACCAACACGCATGAAAGCACGTACAAGGACGCGTTCAAGAACAGGTACACGAACAGGCTGATGGAAATATATATTGTAAACTACGGTTATAACGAACTCAAGGGGGCAAATGTGGATTTTCCGATTTTCCGATTTTCACTGCGCAGTTGAAATAACAAGCATTCAGTGATAGTAACATAATCATTCAGAATTTATTCAGAGTTTATTCAGAGTTCATTCAGAAAGTATTGACTTTAGCATATGATTGTGAGGATAAATGTAACTTTGCTCACATCACAAAGATCCTTTGTAACTCACAGCGGAAAACATTCAACATTTCCTTTTGTGTGGGAACACGTCAGGGATATTTAAATAGCTATGTAAGAGAGTGACTAAACGCATCCTGGTCGTCCAAAGTTAGTCAAGGTGTAGACATTATAATTAATAACTTCTAAAATCGACATAGATCTAGTGGGCGGACAAACAGATTATGTTTTCAGTGACATTGACTGCGTTATAATATTGCTAAAAGCGGCGTAAAGCCATACTCACTCACTCACTCCATTCCTGAAACATAATGGCGCGTTTAAACAATAGAATGACATCACAGATGTTTTATTTCCCTTTCCTAACTGACTTGCTTTAAATTCATCACTGAAATCATGACGGTAAGACAAAGAAGAATCTTCTCGAAATGTTAATTCTATCCCACTTTTGTCAAACGTTTGGCCTGTAAACCCGTTGACAAGTTGGAAAGCTAAACCCCTCTGCTGTGGGTTTTAAACATTCTCTATGGACGGTTAATGTCTATTCACTGAGTTTGTAGGGTTTATTTAACTTAGCGACTGGCCATTTATTATAGGGGTGGGATTCCCTATTATAAATGATGGGTAGTCCCTTCAATAAAAAGGCGGATATATTTGTGACAGAAAGAGTTGATTCGCGATTAATAGCGCCGTATGTATTCATCATATCTACTGCATATATACCATGTATTATTGTATAGGCAGAATGAATGCAATCAATAATATGTAAAATTACAAAAGAAAATGAATGTCACGCAAAAACGCCGGATACGATCCCGGATCCAACATGGGTGGCCTAACACGTGCACAATAACAGAGAATATTGCCATTAGACTTATCTCCCTTTGACTGAGCAACGCATATAAAAGATCACTGACTGACTTTTGTATTTTCTAGAAGCAAGTTATGAAATATTGAATTTATAGAAACGAAAACTAAAAGGAAAAATGAAACATTCAATTTGATAACATGTGATTAACATATGTATCATTACATAAAGTATCATTATTATCAAAGTCAATGTTTTGTGTCATTTGCAAGTACAGTGTCTGTGCTATTGCCCTGAATTGTTGGATAGGCGTGATCATTGTTCAATCAACCGTGATCAAGACTGTACAAACAGTGCTTCCTACCTCCATATATACTTGTCAACCATACTCTGTATATCACTTGCTTAATAACGACGTTAAAACCTACACCGAAACGTCGCTCCTAATTGTAATAAAGAAGTTGTTCATCCATATATATTGCCCTTACTTATGTTCAAATCAGTTGACGTATGATAAATATAGACATTGTTCTATGGTTGACAACTTCTTTATAGTCTTGCTTGACAACGGTATAATCTGTATCAAAACGTCGCTTTCACAGTATAACAAAGAAGTTATCAATGCAAATTGTCTATTTATCATTGCCCTGGTTTGTTGTTGAATCTACATGACAGATATAAAGTGTAACTCTGCGATATGATTGGACGAAAATTAGAACATCCATCCATTTCATTATGTACAAGATATAATATTCTTATTTCATAATATATTTCAAAAGGAAAGAACGTTACCTTTTTTGGTGATCAGCTATAATTAACTGAGTGAATCATAGTTTCCGTGGTAGGAAGTTCGCCGATCAGTTGAACATACCGATGTGTGATGTTGTCCATTGTGTATTGCCTCATGCCCCAAGTTAGAAACATTTCCGCTGTGTGGTGTGTGTGTTTTTATCGTCTAATCATGGATAAATATAGATTTGAAAAAGCTAACCGTGAAGACGTCTTTAAAATATATTACAAAAGATAATGATATACTATATAGGTTTGTATTATATTGCTGTTAAAAATTTTAGTATCGATCTAGGTTAATTAATGTCAATTATTAAATAAAGATAGATGGATCTGCAAAGTTTAAGAAAATAAATTGATAGGTCAAGCCAATCATTTCGTTATGAATTAACAAAAGTAAAAACGACAAAAAAATTGATCTAAAGTAAATAATATTTCTTATGCGATATAAGTAGAGATTTTACTTACCCCCATTCCATAAGATGAATCAGCTTTGAGTCAGACTCGGCACTCCTCTGTCGATTATCGAACAAAGGAAGGAGATTCAGCGGCCGCGCAACTAAAGACCGTGACTAGTGTAATGCTGAGTTACGCCCCTTGGTTGATATTTTGTAAAATAAAGCGCTATTTTATGTTTCATTTATGAGTGTTTTGTTTCTGTTTTCATTGTCACGCGTTTAAAAAGTAGGAAATATGTTTGATTTTGATAAAGAAGTATTTTTTAATTTGGGAGACTACTAACGAGATCTCACATCCGGGTCTTGTTGCTGTGGACAACGGGAGGAAGCTCCATTGTTGTGTTGACTTTATTTCCTCCCCACAAACGTCAAAATGGTAGGTTCATCGAGGGTCTGACCTTAAATCATAGCAGAAAACTTACATGACTGTTCTAACCGCACTAGCATAGTTGAGGTCGCGATGGTAGGCAGCTTTAACCGATTTCTCTGAAACAGTTGAGAGTAACTTAGGGACGTGTCTCCTATTTTCGCGACATCTTGTTTGTTTATTATCGTGTGAAGATTGGTTTTGGTCGTTCCCTTCGTGAAGAATCAATTTTCAATGGTACGGCTTGTTTGAAGTGAAAACATATGTATGCATTAGATATACAAAACACTTCTGTATGATCATTCTTAGCTCATTATTTCATATTTACGACAAGTTTGTGTTTTCAGTTTTTGGAAAGACTTATGTTACTGCCTGCTTTATTTTGATATGACATGGTTTTGCTTTCTTCTGGTAAGAATCATTTATGATTGTTGTCTCTGTAGCCTCCCAAAAAGAAGAAGAGTGGGAAGAAAGGCAAGAAGGGGAAGAAGTCTGGCAAGGCGAAAACCCCAACCGTCATAGATGGAATCTCAACAGAGGAAATGACAAAAGAGCAGGTTTGTTGTATTCCCGCTTAATCTGTTAATTATGTAAATTAAATATGTATTCTACACATGTAGGTACTTAAGTTAAATATTTAAAAACACTTTTCATCTACTCCCTTCAAACTGGTGTCGTGTGGGTTCGAGAGCTTTATAGGACGCAAAATTACAATACTTCCACAAGAAAGTGTGATGGCAAATGATCATGATGTAACAGTCATCGTGGAGTTTGGCAAGGTTGACGGAATGCCTGTTTATAATTACAAAATAAGTTGCAGATTTGCTAATCGAATACCCAGGGTTACTTCACAATATTTTGATGATACGCACAAGTTTTATTTTTGTAGCGTATCTGTAATGTTCGTTGCGTATTTGATACGCTTGGATTTTATTTTACTGCGTATTTCTGCATTTCTGATGCATATTTTACGCAGATACGCAGCTTATCTGGAGCTCTGAAATGTTATTAAATGTCCTGAGTAGCACCCGGGTAAGCACAGGACAACCCAGACCTGTTTTTAGTTATGTGATATATTGATCATAACAATAAAATTCCATGGTTACACTTGCACAAGTCGCTAATTTGTTTGCATTTCTTTCTGACTATGCACACATTCCTTCTTACTTTGTATGTTTGATTAAAAACAAAGCTTCAGTCAACTTCAGTGTGACCTGTGAAGTTTCCAGGGTAGAATAGGTCTTCAGCAACCCATAGTTGTCGTTAAAGGCGACTATTCTTGTTGTAAAAGGTGGCTAACGGGATTGGGTGGTCAGGCTCTCTGACTTGATTGAAACTTGTCATCGATCCCAATTGTGTGGATTGATGCTCATGATGTCAATTACTGGATTGTCTGGTCCAGCTTCATATATTTACAGACCGCCGTCATATAGCTTGAATATTGCTGAATGCGGCGTTAAACAAACAAAACAAAAATCAACTTCAGTGTGTTCATGATCAGATTGTTTTATGCTAGTATATCTAAATACTTTTTGCCTCTGCTCCAGTAAAACAATCCCCAACTGAACATTTTGTACACAACTTAGACCAACAGTGGGTACCTAGGTAGGGTCGGGTAGTTGGGGGAAGGGTATCTGTGTAGGGAGGGGTACCCGTGTAGTAAATTTGGACACGTCCAAGCCCTACTATGGATGAAATTATATTTCATATGTACTTTTAAAATTTTTTGTTAACTATAAAAATAGGAAAATAATGGTCTGCTAGCACAAGCAATACTTTCAACTCCTTGTGTATTTCTGGATAGTAGAAATGAAGACATTGGGAGATTTGTTGTACATGTGCATCTTAAAGAAAGAAATATGAACTCATAAACAAGGATTTATTAACTAACCTATTATGTGATAATAAAATAGCTGGAAGAGCACATTGTCCGGCTGCGAGATGAGTTGGATCGAGAGCGGGAGGAGAGGAACTACTTCCAGCTGGAGCGAGACAAAGTGAACACGTTCTGGGAGATCACAAAGCGTCAGCTGGAGGAGAAGAAGGCAGAACTCAGGAATAAGGATCGGGAAATGGAAGATGCAGAAGAGAGACATCAAGTTGAAATCAAGGTATGATACCTTTTTTGACATAATAAGCGCCCAGGGCGCTCTCAAAATTAGAAATAGAGTGCTCTTATTAGAATATTATGTTGGTGAAAAAAAAAAGGAGTTGAAAAATTTGGTGGTTTATGCTGACAGCCTGAAATATTTATATACAACAGATATATATTTCCAGAATTTATAATTGCTCATAATTAAGGATGCATATAACACATGTATTATATAGGAATAAAACTTATCTTGTGTAAGTCTTGTGTACATTGATCGATCAGAAGGAGTGTTAATTGGGATTGTTCAGTAGGCAATATATTAGCAAATACCACCATGGGCGCTTATTAGAGCGGGGCGCTTATTACTTTGAATATGGTAAACATTGTGTGTAATCTCATAGTGTTATATAACCTGTTGGATAACCCTTGGATGAAATTGTTCTCATTTTCACTCATTAACAAGACCATATTTTTAAATCGAATCCATATATACATGAATTGTAAAGGCATAGAAGCTAGTAATAGCTCCCAACATGGGCACATTTCTCTAATGTTATAGGTGCTGATACTTCATCTCACATTATTGTGATATATTTCCATATATTGATTAAGAATATAATTAATTATTCAGTTGTGTAAAGAAAACTTACCTTTGTAGACCTGCAATTTATCAATTTCATACTAACTATGACTGTCAGTCCATTTGGTCCATTTGCACAATATAAATTGAATTTGCCTGCCATGTGTATTTACTTTCAAATCCCAGATTAATCCCAGAGTAGATGAGGTCGATTTCACTGTTGGCCTATATCCAGTTAAAATTACAAAGGGTTTGCTGAAACGTAAAGTAGATGGCCCCTGTGTGTTTTATTTTTTAAATTTGATCATCTTGGTTGTATAACAGCCAGTCGCCATTTTGTATTGTTGTGTACAACAACTTCTTTAATTACTCATAAATCCCCATGCAATGATGCAAATGGAAGCCAAGATGTAATCCCAGAGTGCCAGAAAAAACTGTTTGGGGTTGAGGAGTTCTAAACTTTCCAGAACCCTGCAAGGTGACTACGCGACCTGACGTTAAGCCACTTCGTGGTCTCCACCATGTAGTTATAAACCAGCATTAGAAATTGGCACTAGTCCTGTAGTCCTTGCAAAACTGACCAATGGTTAATGTATCATAAGGACCAGTAGAAATTTGTCCTTTATAAGGCTTTTGCTACTTGTTATCATTATAAGGACTAGTGGACTAAAAATGTTAGTTTCTACCCCTGTAAACCAATTTGGAGAAGGGCCAGGAACTTTAAAAAGAAGTAAGCCCTGCTCTCTACATACAAATTTGTTGTTAAATCTACCCCTGAAAGTATTTGGTCCCAAATGAAGATGTGTCCGTGTCATATCCCTGTGGGGCCAGTGTGATAATTCTGCTACCATTCCTGCACGTTTGTCTGTGTATTCCAGGTGTATAAACAAAAGGTGAAGCACTTGTTGTATGAGCATCAGAATAACATCTCAGAGCTGAAGGCACAGGGTGCAGTGTCTCTGAAATTAGCTGAAGACACTCATCAGTATGAGGAGAAGGATCTTCGGAAGGACCGCCGTGCTCTCAAGGTGGAACTCAAAGAGCAGGAGATGGCTCATGAAGATGTTATCAAGAATCTGAAGAGGGTGAGTGATCTGAGAATGTCTCTTTCTAGCCTAAATCAAGTCTAGTCTTAACCCTTGCCATTTCAAGCCTTTTGTGGGGCGGTCGGGTAGCCTAGTGGTTCAAGCGTTCGCACGCCACGCCGAAGACCCGGGTTCGATTCCCGACATGGGTGCAATGTATGAAGCCCATTTCTGGTGTCCCCTGCCCTGATATTGCTGGAATATTGCTAAAAGCGGCGTAAACCATACTCACTCACTCAAGCCGTTTGTGGCTCGATTGTGGTGCCACCCCTTGTAGAACAGGAGTTGTGTCCCCTGTTATTAAAACCAGATGTCCAATCAGGTCGCTGTTCTTATTTCCAATGGCGTCACAATAACTACCACCACAGCAGACGACCTGGTCAATCAGATGATGAAAAGATTCCAGATTATGTCCCTGACAGACAAACAAAATGACAGATTATCATAGTAAAGATTAGAAGATAAAGCAAAGTAAGAAAGTAAAGCATTTTGCTCTTTGTGTTTCAGAGAAGGTGAAGGGAGGGATATATAATATCAAACTGTTATAGATACTGTCGTAGCAGGATATATAATATCATCATGTTATAGATACTGTCGTAGCAGGATATATAATATCATCATGTTATAGATACTGTCGTAGCAGGATATATAATATCATCATGTTATAGATACTGTCGTAGCAGGATATATAATATCATCATGTTATAGATACTGTCGTAGCAGGATATATAATATCATCATGTTATAGATACTGTCGTAGGAGGATATATAATATCAACATGTTATAGATACTGTCGTAGGAGGATATATAATATCATCATGTTATAGATACTGTCGTAGGAGGATATATAATATCATCATGTTATAGATACTGTCGTAGCAGGATATATAATATCAACATGTTATAGATACTGTCGTAGGAGGATATATAATATCATCATGTTATAGATACTGTCGTAGCAGGATATATAATATCAGCATGTTATAGATACTGTCGTAGGAGGATATATAATATCAACATGTTATAGATACTGTCGTAGGAGGATATATAATATCATCATGTTATAGATACTGTCGTAGGAGGATATATAATATCATCATGTTATAGATACTGTCGTAGGAGGATATATAATATCATCATGTTATAGATACTGTCGTAGGAGGATATATAATATCATCATGTTATAGATACTGTCGTAGGAGGATATATAATATCATCATGTTATAGATACTGTCGTAGCAGGATAACTATATACTGACACACAATGGGAACACATCATGTTTTCAAGCATCAGACATGATGTGTGTTTTTTTCTTATTTTCATCTCAAAACACATCAAATGAGATTTGAACCCAGATGGCAACACTGAACTGTATGGCTACTCATGCCTAAATACACAGTAAGGCTTGTTTTGATTATTGTGGGAATTTTGCCCAATATTACAAAAATTGTGATTAAAAGTGTTTCAGTATCACATGTGAAATACACAGGGTTCTGTAAATATGTTGTTGTGTTTTCTTCCAGAAAAATGATGAGCAGATCACGGAACTGAGGCGGGACTTTGAGCGCCAGGCACGGGAGATTGAGTCGAAGTACGAGAAGAAGATGCGAGCTCTGCGAGATGAGCTGGACCTGAGGAGGAAGACTGAGATCCATGAGATCGAGGAGAGGAAGAACGGTCAGATCAACACCTTGATGAAGAACCATGAGAAGGCCTTCAGTGATATCAAGAACTACTACAATGATATCACGCTCAACAACCTTGCCCTCATCAACACACTCAAGGTAGGGAAAGGACATGTAGTAATAAGATCAAGACATTTAGGAACTGGCACAAGTTCCACTGTCCTTTCCAAAACTTGGTGTTTATTATCTTGAGGACGGGGACTCAAAATATGGTTGTTTGTGTCAAAGTTACTATCTTTGATTTACATTTGAATACTATGGGTGTTGTCTCAACCAATTTCATTAAGATCAGATCTTAGTTCTCACTAACGCTAAAAGATCAGAGGACATCCTATTACAGGTCAGTCAGAACAACCTTTCACTAACTGTGACCAACCAATCAAATGACCAACATGAAATTGACAATCACGAATCAGATATAAGATTTCTCAAGCTATACAGCACTTGTTTCAAACTGAGGACTACGCTTTGAAAAATATTTTGACAATTCTTGATTCAAAATTTTAAAAGTGAACTAAAGAATATTCTGGAATGTCTAATAGATGGCCTAGATACTGTGGCATTACTTCCCACATGCAAGCAAAGTCTCTTCAATTCAAATGTTTATCCCACTGAAGCAAGAGATAGGCAGAGGTTTTGACAGATTCGGATGGAAAGCCAGTAACTGTCTTTCAGAATACCCAGTGTTAAATTTTTCGAGGTTGCATGGTTAGATAAAACATGGTGACAGGTACTTTCCTGATCTGGTAAGCGATGCTCTGATTGGATGTCCTCAGATCTTTGTTTTGAATCAGTTTTGCATATGGTGAATGTTGTATAGAAAAGTGCTGATACCCATTCTTTCCTATAGCATTTATCATTGACCTAAAGAATGCTCAAATAATTTAAACTGACAAAATATATGTGACACAAGTAGTGGAGACGTGGTTTCAGTTTTAAATAGTGTGGATATTTTACCAACACATTCTAGTAATTAAAATAGTGAGTAATTCAACAATGATGTTCCAATCTATTATAAGCATAAAGCTTTACAATTTTTTTATTTTACAAATGGTACAGGGGTAACCTAACTGCTATTACAGAGAGTTCTTGGTACTCATAAATAGATACAACCAGCATTGGCGGATCTTGAATAATGGTTCAATGGATGCCCCCAAACCTTTTTTCAGATACCATACATGTTAAACTCGCCCTCAGCTAAGTCACATGGTAACTTGGGTATCATGTGTACACCATCGTTTGCAAAATCCAGGATCCTTCTATGAAAAGTGTTGGTTATTCAGGAAATCACGATTGTCGTGACGAATAGTTGGCATTTTGTGTGGCAGGAACAAGTTGAGGACATGAAGAAGAAGGAGGAGCGGATGGAGAAGCAGATGGCGGAGGTGATCGCCGAGAACAAGCGGCTGACGGAACCGCTGCAGAAGGCCCGCGAGGAAGTGGAAGACCTCCGCAAACAGCTCGCCAACTATGAGAAGGATAAAGAGACTCTCCGTGTAAGTACATCTGTCGCATGGAGGAAGAGAGGTGGCTTAGACTATATACAAGTTCAGTCTGAGTATCACTCATATATATATATATGACTCAATATTGTTTAGATTTTATCAATACAAGGATAGAGACCAAACACTCTTTATTAGATTCAGTGTTGCTGTGGATATGTACTGCTGTTATACAACCTTTATAGCAATGAAGTTAAGCAGATTAAGTTCATATGTGATGATCTGTGGATTCGAGTTAATCAAGGGGAGGTAATTTGTGAAGGAGTTGTGTCCCTTTGATCAGGAAGAGCATGAGAAAGTAATGGTATTTTGTTTGTTTATTTGTGAAACTCAGTAATTGTTTTTGTTTAATTGATGTTCATTTTTTATCATTAGTTATAAATCTCTGTCTGCAGATGACCAAGGCCAGGTTACGGGTGACAGAGGATGATTTCCGTGCACTTAAATGGGAGCACGAAGTCTTAGAACAGAGATTCCAGAAGGTAACGCAAATGAAAAATCATACTTTATTCTTGAGTTGCATTGATTAGTTTAGTTTATTTCTTCCATATTTGTACAACAGCAGTGGTCCGTGACCAGGAGAGAGTTTGGTTAAACTCCGCTTTAAACAGAATTTCATGTATAATAAAGCGTGTCAACGTGATGGAGAAAAGAGGAAAGTGATGTAAGTCTCAAATGTTTACCACTTTGGTGAATTCCACAAGCATGGTCTGGTGATGGCAAACCTAGAAACCTAATCAGGATGAACCGAGATTCAAACTTACTATCTAGGCTGCCTAAGGGACAAAATCCACATCGAACTGCAGTGCATAGATAGTTGGCCAGCTGTGTCTCCCAATGACCATGATATATTAACTGTATAAAATTACCTGTAAACTTTCATAAGATAAGGGCTTATGACCAAATGTTTAGACCTAGATAATTCTTTAAGAGTTTAGAGAATGTGAGAGGACGTCTATGTTCTTGTTTGATGCTGCAGACTCAGGAGGAGAGAGACGATCTGTACCGCAAGTTCGTCAAAGCAATCCATGAGGTTCAACAGAAGAGTAACTTCAAGAATCTCCTCCTGGAGAAGAAGCTGAACGCCTTGGCCGACACCTTGGAGAAGAAGGAAGCCCAGTTGAACGAAGTCTTATCTGCATCTAACCTTGACCCCACTGCGCTCACCGTTGTCACGCGGAAGTTAGAGGTACGCTGTAGTCACATAGCATACATAGATCCAGAGTTGGAGTGCACGGATGCACCTACCTTCTTTTTGAAGTGTACTTAACATTTATACATTCGGAAATTTCATAGGTGATCCAGAAGACTGAAAGTAAATGTATAACTACACTATGATGAACTAATTTGGTGAATATATTTTCGACAGAATAAGGCGATTACTGACAGCATATTCCGGTAGCAAATTTCATTATTTAAAAAAAAGCTGTTTCCATGCTTGCATAGTTACATGTTACAGAATTCTTCTCCTACCTTGTATCCTTGTGAAGATATATGTAGGACTCTGATCTTTAGTAGGACTCTGTTCGTGGTGGATTCTCATATCTATACAGATTCCGCAAATAGGGCAGATATTGGCGTATACTCAGATCTATGGCAGATTATCATATGATACTAATAACATGCAGTTTCTATAGCGCTAAATGTCATATAGGTTCAAATAAAGCGGCAGACATTCGATGATCAACGTTGTGATTTCTCTGGATTATTTTAATCATTTCCCCTTAAAGCAGCATCGTCATGTGCAGGGATTGCATGTTAGTACTTTTCTTAAAACATTCCCCGAAGTTTCATCATAGAAATAATTTTCTAAGACCTTCTCCACCATCCTCTCACTTGCTGGAGTTGATAAAATCCTGCATATGTCCACACTTCGCCACTTCCAATTCATAGCCTTCACATGTGTAATTTCTTGAACTTTTGGAAAATCATTTCAAAAGGATTCAGCATTAGGATCTTTAGATACTTGTTTCTTCCTCTACCAGCATTAATCCGCCATAAGAAAACCTTTGTTTTTTCTATCGGTAATAGACGTTAAAATTACATGACATTATCACAGGGGTAATAGACGTTAAACTTATATGACATCATCACAGGGGTAATAGACGTTAAACTTACATGACATCATCACAGGGGTAATAGACGTTAAACTTATATGACATCACCACAGGGGTAATAGACGTTAAAATTACATGACATCATCACAGGGGTAATAGACGTTAAACTTACATGACATCATCACAGGGGTAATAGACGTTAAACTTACATGACATCATCACAGGGGTAATAGACGTTAAACTTACATGACATCATCACAGGGGTAATAGACTTTAAACTTACATGACATCATCACAGGGGTAATAGACGTTAAACTTACATGACATCATCACAGGGGTAATAGACTTTAAACTTACATGACATCATCACAGGGGTAATAGACTTTAAACTTACATGACATCATCACAGGCAAGGAGTCCTGACCTCAACTCAAGCATGTCATATAACATTGAGAATCCGCCCTAAAATTAGAGTCCCACAATAGATCTCAGTCCTGCATATATGAAGTACAATGATGGGCAACATTTTTCTCTAAATTGTTGGCTTGAATAAAATCTCATCAATTATTGCCTTTGTCACATGGTTCGGTTGATACATTTGTCCATTTGAATTTGATGTGTAGGCCAAATGTTACATCTTCTTCTTGATATTCTAGGACGTGCTTGACTCCAAGAACAGTGCCATCAAGGATCTACAATATGAACTGGCCAGAGTGTGCAAGGTAAAGCCAAGGCTAATACATGCTCTTGTGTGGTATTCCATTAACACCCGGGGTAGAATTGGTCTTCAGTAACCCATGCTTGCTGTGAGAGTTGTCTTATGCTGGTCGTAAGAGGCGACTAACGGGATTGGGTGGTCAGGCCTGCTGACTTGGTTGATGCATGTCATCGTATCCAAATTGCGTATGTCGATGCTCATGATGTCAATCATTGGATTGTCTGGTCCAAGTTTGATAATTGCAGACCACTGTTATGCAGCTTGAATATTGCTGAGTGTGCGGCGCTGTACAACAAACAAACAAATCTTAAGTGGTACTTATGGAATAAAATGTTTCTTTGGAGAGTTTTGAAAGGCCGTCTAGAACTATAAAGGAACTGTATGTGTTCGCTTAATGTAGGGTGTGTTTAATTTAGGGCTTAATGTTCCTGGTCTAGATCCAGTTCATTTTCACATGCAATCCATCAAAATAATTGCAGTATGGAGTTTACATGAGTTATCTCCCTTCTCCTTTAACAATGTCTGCAGAAACATAATTTAGATCTTTATAGGCGCACATATCATAATGGTTTTATTTTACTCACAAATTTACAAAATGCACAAAAATATAATTGTTTTGAATACTTGTAATGACATCCGTTCTTTTCGCATCAGGCTCACAATGACCTGCTGAGGACCTACGAGTCCAAGCTACGTCAGTTCGGCATTCCAACAGAAGAACTTGGCTTCAAGCCCCTCGAGAGTACAGTCGGCGGTCAGACCCTTGGACATGGTCCAGCAGGACTTGTGTCTGCTCCATCCTAACATGTTAGCATCCCCATCTACCCATCTATTTATTGCCAGAAGCTAAGCATCAACATTGGAAGTAAAAAATGTTTTTATTTGATACACATTATGAAAATATAATTTTAAAGAAATGCCTCATTTAAATGAAATTGAAATGTTTTTGGTCAATGTTTTGTTCTAAAGTTTTTATGTAGGGTACATTTTGGTTTTTGGATTTTCCAGTCTGGTTTTAATACAGGCATTGTGAAGTTTATTTCTTTTTTTTAGTATGTACATTAGACCAAACAAGTTCATTTATGATTATGATACTTATTTTAGTAATATTGTGGGTCAGTATATTGTTGACTTTCTTCCGTCCAATATTTTTAAGTCCAAAGGCAGTATATTGTACGAGATGTATTTTACTATGTGTATCATGTTGAGTGAAATTAGCAGGGCATCGATTGCTACAGCCTCATGTAAACAATGTACATATCAATATAGCGGGTGTGCACATGGCCGGCGTATTGTACAGTCTGTGATATCTTGAGAAAATAAATTTACTCACTGAAATTTGCTTTTGTTTTTTTAATTAGGAAGTTCAGAGATGGCAAACATTACTTAAAACATGATCACAACTTTGTGATTTATCAATGTTCATGTTTGGTCAGAGTGCTGACTAAGAACAAGTCCCTTGGTTGATTGTGTGATTCGTACACTGAAGGTGTATGGTACGGCTTTTACCATTGACCACTGCTTGATCCAAAGCCAGAGTCTAGTAAAATTTACACTGGAGTTGGCTCAGCTGAAAATACTCCCTTTTTAGTTGAAATTCATTTTTTTTCTTGATAATAATTGTATTGATGTCATGGAGAAACTTATACAACTCTGTTATGTCTGCCTCAGTGACGAAGGGGATCATGTGTCAGCCTCTGTGATTGATATTGGGGTTGTGTCAGCCTTTGTGACTAGGATGGGGATCCGGTGTCAGCCTCAGTGACTAAAATCGGGTCATGTCAGCCTCTGTGACAAAAATGGGGATCAGTTGTCAGCCTCTGTGACTATAATGGGGATCAGTCTCAGCCTCTGTGACTAAAATGGGGATTGGGTGTTGGCCTCTGTGACTAAAATGGGGATCAGTCTCAGCCTCTGTGACTAAAATGGGGACTGGGTGTTGGCCTCTGTGACTAAAATGGGGATCAGGTGTCAGCCTCTGTGACTAAAATGGGGATTGGGTGTTGGCCTCTGTGACTAAAATGGGGATCAGGTGTCAGCCTCTGTGACTAAAATGGTGATTGGGTGTCAGCCTCTGTGACTAAAATGGGGATTGGGTGTCAGCCTCTGTGACTAAGAGGGGGATTGGGTGTTGGCCTCTGTGACTAAAATGGGGATCGGGTGTCTGCCTCTGTGACTAAAATAGGAATCGGGTGTCTGCCTCTGACTCAAATGGGGATCGGGTGTCAGCCTCTGTGACTCAAATGGGGTCGGGTGTCAGCCTCTGTTTCTAAAATGGGGATCAGGTGTCAGCCTCTGTTTCTAAAATGGGAATCAGGTGCCAGCCTCTGTGACTAAAATGGGATCAGGCGTCAACCTCAGTGACCAAAATGGGGATTGGGTGTCAGCATCTATGACCTTGCTTATTTGGGTGTCATCCAGCATCATGGCTTGGATCCTTGATAATTGATAGTATATTTCCAGTTGGTTCGTTTTGATTTTACACCTGTTAAATAGGCCTCCGTCATTTCTACAAGGACCAAAGGGTGTGTTGATGTTTATTGTAATCATGTGTTGTTTGCAAGTTTAGTCACTATTCAATCAGTCCGCCTCCGTGGTCTTGTGGTAGAGCGTCCCACGGGAGAGAGGAAAGTCCGGGGTTCGATCTGGCCGCGTTATACTAAAAGACGTTAAAAGGTGGTACTTCTTGTTACCCTGTCTGGCGCTTGGCATTAAGGGGCTACAACATGGACTGGTCGGCCGGAGTCAGTATACTGTGTCTGAGTGGGGTATTCATGTTAAACTGCGGCATGGTATCTCAGTCAGCTAGCACTATAAATTGGCATCTGTCCGGACTAGTACAAGCAGACACAAACACACACACACAAACACACACACACACACACACACATGCGCGCGCGCATGCATGCACGTCGCTATGTAAGTGCAATAATCTTGGACGCGACATTAAATCCAATTTCACCTCACCTCACTATTCAATCAAGGGACAAACCACTGAAGAGGTACAAAACAAGTAACATG
The DNA here is from genome assembly GCF_022045235.1 of Haliotis cracherodii. Taxonomy (NCBI): domain Eukaryota; kingdom Metazoa; phylum Mollusca; class Gastropoda; order Lepetellida; family Haliotidae; genus Haliotis; species Haliotis cracherodii. The sequence goes on along the minus strand of NW_027266265.1, from coordinate 8,723,441 downwards.
GTCGGGTGGTCAGGCTCGTTGACTTGGCCGATGCATGTCATCCTATACAAATGCTCAAGATATCAATCACTGGATTGTCTGGTTCAGACTCGATTATTTACAGACTGAAGCCATATAGCTAGAATGTTGCTGATGACAGTGTTAACAACCAACTATTGAATAATCATGGTGAGTGGTGGCTTTTACATTCGTTTCTGTTATACCTCAACATTTTTTTATCACTTTGTAAGTCAACGACATTGTCCTTAATCGGCACAAGCAGGGGCATAGGTGGCACCGTCGTTTGAGGTGCCGCGATTCTCTGTGCAGGGTTGCGCCCCTCAAATACGCCAGAAACCTATGGCTGTGGGTTCGAATCCCGGTTCGCTCCGATTATGTTTCTTGGTTGTCAGTACCATACCCGTGTTCGTGGGTTTCACCGAAGTGGTTGACGTCTTCAGATCTGAACAGGGGCGGTCGGGTAGCCTAGTGGTTAAAGCGTTCGCTCGTCACGCCGAAGACCTGGGTTCGAATCCCGACATGGGTACAATGTGTGAAGCCCATTTCTGGTGTCCCCCGCCGTGATATTGCTGGAATATTGCTAAAAGCGGCGTAAAACCATACTCACTCACTCACTCAGATCTGAACACTTTTGATTTTCCTCCCACATTTTGGTGACGCGCCGTGATACTGTTAAATGCGCCCCTACCTCACGCACGAGCGCACCCACCCACCCACTCATTCACCGTATATGGCGGTCAGCGTTGCATGTCGAGAAAGTAGAGTAGGCCCGAATGTTTCATTGTGAAAGCGAAAGTAGGATGACATCATTGAAATCCCGAGTAGTTTATTTTTAGTCCCTGAACATAAAGAAAATCAAATACCAGACGGGTGACGAATACTTTCCTCGGAATAGTTGGGAGTACCAGATTGATCGTCACGCAAGACCTGTACGTTTAGCTCATTGTGTAACGCAGTGGGAGTGTTTGACATATTGTATCTATAGTATTATTGCATGTACTCATATTAAGTTTAAAAAATTTAAACGGCAATAGTATTATATAATCGTTAAATATCGAGGTTAGCTATACAAAGACACAATGTTTAATTGTCGCTTTTCTTGCCGCACGTTTCCTTGTAGCAGTAACCCGGATCGTGAAGATCTTGAATATAACCATCGTTAATGGCTGTATTCTTGTCGTCTTAACTAGTGACTGAGTGAATATGGTTTTACGCCGCTTTGGGCAATAGTAGTAGTAGTAGTAGTAGTAGTAGTAGTAGTGATGGGGAGTGTGTGTTTGTTGTAGTAGTAGTAGTGGTGTGCGTGTGTGTGTGTTGGGGGCGGGGGTGGTTGTGGTGGTGGCGGTGGTGGTATTAGCGCTAGCAAAAACGCACCCAAAGAGCTTTGAAATGAACATGACAGTGTTGATTTCCACGTGCACGATGAGCATTAATTCAAATGAGGTTATGAGTTAGTTGTGTGCTGAAGTTGTCAGGTGGCAGCATGAGCTAATGGTTCGCCCCAGTACGGGAATTTAGAATAGAAACGTTGTGTACTTGGTTAATTAGAAATAAAGATTGACATATTAAAGTGGACTTGGTCCACAATTGGTGGGTAAAACTGAAAAATAGTCACTGTAGTGTAGTTTTAAGAGATACATTAAACGTTGGAACTTGTTTCATGGGGCTCTGTTTCGATATATGAGGTTATCGTCACTCTAGTAGTAGTAGTAGTAGTAGTAGTAGTAGTAGTAGTAGTAGTAGGTTTTACCCCAAAAATGTCGCTGTTCTTTACGTACGTTTGCTGGTGGTGGTTGCAGTAGTAATCTTTATTGCTTAGCTCTCTGCAATATTCCAGCTATATGACGGCGGTCTGTAAATCAAACAATCCAGTGATTGACGCGATGACGTCCCCGCAATTGGGATACGATGACATGCATCAACAAAGTCAGCGAGCTTGACCACCCGATCCCGTTAGTCGCTTCTTACGACAAGCATAGTCGTCTTTTACGGCAAGCATGGGTTCCTGAAGACCTATCCTACCCCGGATCTTCACGGGTCTTACAAAACGGCATGTGGTTTCTTCGTTCTCCACAACGGAGTATCTTACAGCCGTGAAGTCTTTACGAGGATAACAATATCTTTGATTCAAAAAAGCTTGTATGTAATTTACTTTGTTGCAAGGAGAACATTAACAGACATTCAAAACCAATACAAATAATCCCCCAACTTTTCGAACCCGGATCTTAACGGGTTTATTTCTTCCTTGAAGAAAGCGCTTACCTGTACATATATCATGATGCGATCTTTCAAAGAGTTACAATACAATTGCCCAGTATATTCATAGTGATAAGGCAAAGCTATTAATTTATAAATACAGAACTTCATTGTCCTAAAGCGTGTCGAACATGAAGGCATTTGTGCCGGGTTTCACACACGCATGCTGAAGAATGCCATACTTGCACAGCCACTATGTAACTGTTATTTAAAAAAACGGTACCCATGAGGAGTTGATAAGACTGATCAGAAACTGGAGTGCATTGGAGGCGCGTCTTTGCTTTTGCTAAATGTTTGAAGAGCTAATGTCAATGAAGTTCAGTGTTGCGAGTATGTATTATCACGTGAGAGGCTAATGGGTATCTTGTATAGAAATTCTGGTGGTCGGGTGTAGATGGTTACAGCAGGCAGAGTGAGTGAGTGAGTATGGTTTTACGCCGCTTTTAGCAATATTCCGAATCCGAATCGAACCCGGGTCTTCGGCGTGACGAGCGAACGCTTTAACCACTAGGCTACCCGACCGCCATACAGCAGCTAGAAATACAGTAGTAGACATAGCAGTAGCAGTAGTTGTGATGGTGGTAGAGTTGATAATAGTGTTAGTAGTATTTATACTGGTGATCGTGGTAGTAGTTTTGTTTGTTGTTTAACGCCGCACTCAGCAATATTCCAGATATATGACGGCGGTCTGTAAATACTCGAAACTGGACCAGACAATCCAGTGATTGACATCATGAACATCGGTCCACGCAATTTGGATACGATGACATGCATTTTTAAACATAAAAACAAGTAAAAACCTGCAATAACCCCCATTACCGACAGTTCCGGGTACCCGATGAATGCATGATAGACACAGGTGAATACCTCGATGTTAATTACGTGCACTCTCTCATGTAACGTCGTCCTCGTGTATTGAAACGCTACACTGACAGTGCATTCAGCTTAGGTAACCGTTACGACACGTCTTAGGTCTAGAGCCGTAAGTCCAGTATTGATAAGTGAGCCGCACGGTGGAGTCACGTACAGTGAGACAATCTTGAGTCCCCCTCCATCACCTTGGATTGAGCATGTAGGCTGTATGGGATTGGAGGGGGATAAGACATTTAAATACGATTAGTTCTTTGTTTAACTGTTTGTTTTTGACATTTTGTCCGGATTTTTAACATAATGCGATTTACTAAACTTAGGTAATGGAAATATGATATTTTTTTGGTTGGACAATTACTGTTAACATAGTTGTCGGTGGTTAATAGTTTTTTTATGTCGTAGTAAACATGTAAGGCTCCCATAAATAGACGTTTTAAGGTGAGGTGAGGTGAAATTGGGTTTAATGTCGCGTCAAAGATTATTGCACTTATATAGCGACGTGCATGTACGTGTGTGTGTGTGTGTGTGGCTGCTTGTACTAGTCCGGACTGATGTCGATTTATAGTGCTAGCACACTGAGATACCATGCCACAGTTTAACATGAATACCCCACTCAGACACAGTATACTGACTCCGAGCCGACCAGTCCTTGTTTTAGCCCCTTAATGCCGAGCGCCAGGCAGGGTAACAACAAGTACCATCTTTTAACGTCTTTTGGTATGACGCGGCTGGGGGTCGAACCCCGGACCTTCCACTCTCCGGACGGACGCTCTACCACAAAATCACGGAGGCGGTCTGGCGTTTCAAGGAATGTACCAGTGAGTCTTGCATTAAGTGTTGTTTTATGCCGCAGCCGAGATAATATCAATATGTGCAAACTGCCTGTAAGTACCAGCATAGTTCTGTCATTGATACGAGGGTTGATTGGTAAGTTCAAAGTCTCACATAATGGAATTGCTTGATAATATGTTGTGGATATAACATGTCATTGGGGCATATCCACAAAAATTCTGAGTCAGTTGTGCCAATTATTTCACGTGAAGTCAATATATTATCAGTGGTCTGTGACATTTGGAACACCTGTGAAGATCCGGGTTAAAATAGGTCCTCTGCAACCCATGCTTGCCGTAAAAGGCGGCTATGCTTGTCGTAAGAGGCGACTAACGGGATCGGGTGGTCAGGCTCGCTGGCTTGGTTTGATGCATGTCATCGATGCCAATTGCGTGGATCGATGCTCATGATGTCAATCACTGGATTGTCTGGTCCAGACTCGATTATTTACAGACCGCCGTCATATAGCTGGAATATTGCTGAGTGTTGCGTTAAACAACAAACAAGCAAACATCCTACATATGAATTTGCACGGAAAAGAATAAAACAGTACTGCACCTTGCATCTCCAATTCTTAAGTAACAGAAAGAAATATAACAACTTATATGACTATATCATAAGATTTTTTATGTGCATTTGTTCGCATATAGTTCTGCACCATGGAATTTATATTTTAGGTATTTTTTTTACATAAAGCCTAGGCAAGTCTAGATCAAACAAACCAAGTCTAGTTTGCTTGAAACAGCAGAAGAGGAAGGTTCTTTCGAAAAAATATTTATATTATTTTAAAGACATGTTTTCATTGACTAAGTGTTCGTCTAGTTCGCATTTTTACACACATGTTCTCTGCGGAATATTCCCTGTGTAGGTTAGTAGGTATAAACCAATTTGGACATACATATGTTATCTAAGCGAACTTTGAGCCCTATCGATATGTTTTAACGTAACCGTCCGCACTAGTGACACTTATTATCTCTGGATGAATTCGTACAAAGATAGGTGATCGAGTTGGCTTGTCCCTGCCTAATAAACCCAGGGTCAAGGACATGTACTCGCACTTCAAGTACCCCGAGCTTTGATACCATTGAGTCAGCTATTGTAAGGGGGTCAGTCCTTAGGGTCTATGCCCTGTAATAATAATTGCAATCCATCAATTTTGACACATGTTTTTGTTCTTGAATATCCGTATGTTCGTTTGTTTGTTTTTAGGTTAACTTGTTTGTTGTTTAACGCCGCACTCTGCAATATTCCAGCTATATCACGGAAGTCTGTAAATAATCGAGCCTGGACCTGACAATCCAGTGATTGACATCATGAGAATCGAGCTACGCAATTGGGGTACGATGACATGCGTCAACCAAGTCAGTGAGCCTGACCACATGATCCTGTTAGTCGCCTATTACGACAAGCATGGAATGCTGAAGACCTATTCTAACCTGGATTTTCACGGGCCTCTTGAATATAAGCATCGATAATTGCTGTATTCTTGTCGTCGGAACTAGTGACTGAGTTAATATGGTTTTACGCCGCTTTTGGCAATATTCTATCCATATCACGGCGGGGGACACCAGAACTGAGCTTCACACATGTTCCCATGTCGGGAATCGAACCCGGGTCTTCGGCGTGACGAGCTAACGCCTTAACCACTCGGCTACCCCACCGCCCCTCATCTAAACTTTTACTACCAGGTAGATGAAATGTATAACGTATAGTTTAGGGGCAGGTAATCCGGCAGACTAAATAGATCGGGTAGTCAGGTTCGGGGACCTGGCTGCTTGAGTGCCACATGAGTTGCTTTCAATACCTCACGCCGGATTGTCTGGTCCAGACTCGATTATGTACAGGCCGCCATCATACAGCCGCAAAATTTCTGAGCGCGACGTCACACAACATACAAATGTTAAGCATTGTCTACACAAAGTGAATGGCATTCTTACCCTGGTCAACGGATCAGTGAGCACTCAAAATTGCATTCTCAGCTTCCTGAGGAGTATACAACACAAGCTGCCTCTTTTGCTTTTGGTGTGTATGTAACAATCATAGGCTGTCACATTGATACCGTGGTGGTTCACGTGTATAAAATACGTTATAGATGCAGTGCGTCTGACGGATTTAATGAATGTGTTTTGTACAATAGCATTTCGTATGGCGTTCTGTTGAGATGCGTTGGACGATGCTTATAACAGTATTTCGGTTATCTATCGAGGTCTAAGTTCAACCCACTGTCGGGTATGTAGTGCGAAAGGGTATTGACCTCCGACTGAAATCTACCCTCAGAGGTATACGTGTCTTTAATCCAGGTCCACTTGTTAAAGAAGGGCTATGTACAAACGTTATTGATTGTGGCTTGTTTAAGTGTGACCTGTTCGATAACAATCTATCTTGGACTTACGCGAACTGACGCCGGTCGTATACCCGACATAACACCCTGTAACACATGCCCTCATCACAAACCTGAAAAAAAAAACCGCAATTCCACACTGCAACACCCACCCGCAACAGCACACTGCAACACTTACCAGCAACACCACACTGCAACGCCTACCCGCAACTCCAAACTCCAACACCTACCAGCAACACCACACTGCAACACCTACCCGCAGCACAACACTGCAACACCTACCCTCAACTCCACACTGCAACACCTACCAGCAACACCTCACTGCAACACCTACCCTCAACTCCACACTGCAACACCTACCAGCAACACCACACTGCAACGCCTACCCGCAACTCCAAACTGCAACACCTACCAGCAACACCTCACTGCAACACCTACCCGCAACATCACACTGCAACACCTACCAGCAACACCACACTGCAACACCTACCCGAAACACCACACTGCAACACTTACCAGCATCTCCAAACTGCAACATCTACCAGCAACACCACACTGCAACACCTACCAGCAACACCACACTGTAATACCTACCCGTAACACCACACTGCAACACCTACCAGCAACACCACACTCCAACGCCTACCCGCAACTCCAAACTGCAACACCTACCAGCAACATCACACTGCAACACCTACCCGCAACACCACACTGCAACACCTACCCGAAACACCACACTGCAACACCTACCAGCATCTCCAAACTGCAACACCTACCAGCAACACCACACTGCAACACCTACCAGCAACACAACACTGCAACACCTACCAGCAACACCTACCAGCCACATCACACTGCAACACTTACCAGCAACACCACACTCCAACACCTATCAGCAACACCACACTGCAACACCTACCAGCAACACCACACTGCAACACCTACCCGCCACACCTCACTGTAATACCTACCCGAAACACCTCACTGCAACACCTACCCGCAACACCACACTGCAACACCTACCAGCAGCACCTCACTGCAACACCTACCCACCACACCTCACTGCAACACCTACCCGCCACACCTCACTGCAACACCTACCAGCAACACCACACTGCAACACCTACCAGCAACACCACACTGCAACACCTACCAGCAACACCACACTGCAACATCTACCGGCAACACCACACTGCAACACCTACCAGCAACACCACACTGCAACACCTACCAGCAACATCACACTGCAACATCTACCAGCAACACCACACTGCAACACCTACCCGCAACATCACACTGCAACATCTACCAGCACCACCACACTGCAACACCTACCAGCAACACCACACTGCAACACTTACCAGCAACACCACACTGCAACACCTACCAGCAACATCACACTGCAACACCTACCAGCAACACCTCACTGTAATACCTACCCGCAACACCTCACTGCAACACCTACCAGCAACATCACACTGCAACATCTACCAGCAACACCACACTGCAACACCTACCAGCAACATCACACTGCAACATCTACCAGCAACACCACACTGCAACACCTACCAGCAACACCATACTGCAACACCTACCAGCAACACCACACTGCAACACCTACCAGCAACATCACACTGCAACATCTACCAGCAACACCTCACTGTAATACCTACCCGCAACACCTCACTGCAACACCACACTGCAACACCTACCAGCAACACCCACCAGCCACATCACACTGCAACACCTACCAGCAACACCACACTGCAACACCTACCCGCAACACCACACTGCAACACCTACTAGCAACACCACACTGCAACACCTACCAGCAACACCACACTGCAACACCTACCAACAGCACCTCAGTGCAACACCTACCCGCCACACCTCACTGCAACACCTACCAGCCACACCTCACTGCAACACCTACCAGCAACACCACACTGCAACACCTACCAGCAACACCACACTGCAACGCCTACCAGCAACACCACACTGTAATACCTACCCGCAACACCACACTGCAACACCTACCAGCAACACCACACTGCAACACCTACCAGCAACACCACACTCCAACGCCTACCCGCAACTCCAAACTACAACACCTACCCGCCACACCTCACTGCAACACCTACCAGCAACACCACACTGCAACACCTACCAAACTGCAACACCTACCCGCAACATCACACTGCAACACCTACCCGCAACACCACACTGCAACACCTACCCGCAACACCACACTACAACACCTACCAGCAGCACCTCACTGCAACACCTACCCGCCACACCTCACTGCAACACCTACCAGCAACTCCTCACTGCAATACCTACCCGAAACACCTTTCCACCACACCGCATTGCAATGACATAATAGCTTATCGTTACTATCCTAAAAACATGTGGAGGTAGTAGACAGCCTTGTCTTACCCACGTGAACATCATTCTGGCATGACGTGGTGTTTCAAATGATGACATACCTATAGATAGAAACTAACATCGGCAACTATGACCAAGGTAATAGATTGCACTTCGACCTACATTCCTCACACTCTACACCACGAGTTAACCCTTGACCTGGGAATTCATAATTCTCAGTTTACACATAATCAGCTCTCACCGTGTTGTGCGAATTGAAAGAACTGGCCTCGTTTAGCGTCTTGCGTATCGAATATAAGTGGTTACTGCGCAGGCGTGTTTAGTTGTTGACGATGCGACGTTGTAACGTGAGCTGAGGGTTGCGTTGTACAGCTAATAGACGACTGTTCTGGTCGTGACTGGCAATATCACCAAAACAATTATACACTGTACCTAGAACAGGCTCACTTCATTACCAGGAGATGAAGCTGTGGAAATATCAGTTGCCAGTTTGCAACGAGTTTGTTATCACAGGGTATTCACGACCTATTGCTTGTCTGATGTACATTTTTATAATTGATAAGAATAATCTTTGTCTCTCGAATTGAAGGCGGTCTCTGTTAAGTCCAATATAAATAATTTAAAAAAAACATATATTGGTATTTTATATTTTTCAACATTGCGATATATATTTGTATAACTTGTAGGGCCATCGTCATATAGCTAGAATATTGCTGGGTGATACGAAAACAAATACACACATATAACTTGTAGTTAAAATCATTTGGTCGCATGAAGCAGAAACGCTGGTATATACCGTATTTCCTCGATTAAACGTTGGGGTACGGGGCATCTAATAACAATAAACGCCAGGAACATTTTATGCCTGGATTCGCCAAATTCTTTTCTTTTCGTAACGATCGATCTACCGTACAGGTACTACATATTGTCCCCTCAGAACAGACACGTTTTTACAGATCTTTAAACTACGGTACCGAAGATGAGTCTGAACGAATCTTTAGTCGGAAATTGAAATTATAAACGCCGGGCCTCTATTAAACGAAGGGGTCTTAAGAAATATACGACCAGGCTTTTAATCGAGGAAATACGGTAACTGAAATACTTCTCCCTTCTACCTACGCTCCCTCCCTCCCTTTACAGTGTTTCTTCTGGATATAAAACGTCAATACGTGTGTCATCAAGTGTTTTTAATCAGTTCATTCACCGCTGGGGAACAAGTTGTTTTGTTGTGACAGTTTTAATGTCCGTATTTATATCTATTTTTTTACTTCCAACATGTGTATATGAATATCCGTTTTATGATACACTCGTTTGATCCAAATAGAACAGGCATGATGCTTGTAGTATAAATAAATAAATGATGACTTTTATCGCCTGTCGCCCTATTCCGAGCACATTTATGTATTGCCCATGGAAATAGACAGGACCTCAGCAATGACCCCAAACAAACCCCAATCGGACCACAGATGACCTCTGTTTGTCCAGAGAGAAAAAAACAGGAATTGTTAACATAAAACCTCCATATTTAAATATATAACCAACTAGAATGGAAAATCCATATAAACTAACGCCATCCATACTGATGAAGACCCTGGTAGGAAATGGTCTTTAGAAACCCAAATCCAGCTAACGGGATCGGGTGGTAAGGCTCGCTGACTTGGGTGATGCATGTCCTCCTATCTCAATTGCGTGGATCGATGCTCATGATGTCAATCACTGGATTGTCTGGTCCAGACTCGATTATTTACAGACCGCCGTCATATAGCTGTAATATTGATGTGTGCGGCTGAAATCAAATAAACTTCAGAACTCTTTGCAGAGTGTCTAAATATATCAAACGTCAACGCCAGAAAATATCACAGATTCCATTAGAGTGTAAAAGGCCCCAAAAGATGCGGTGAAATTGGTATGAATGTCCAGCGTAACGCCCATATTCAATTTTAAGAAAAAAAAATAGCACACAAGCACATAGACACACACACACACCATACAAAACAAGACGCGCACGCACGCACGCGCACACCGACACACACACACTGCTGAAGAAGTATGACATTAAACCCAATTTCACCTCACTCCTCTGGGCCAAACAAATCAGTGGCTGATATCATGAGCAAAGATTCACACCAACAGGCAACACATTTTCAGACAGGTCACACACTCTTACCACATGATCCTCATTTAAGTCGCCGACCACAAGTACTGCATATGGGCGCTGGGAACCTATTTTGCCCCATATTCCATACTTGTTTGTTTGTTTGCATAACGCGCGCACACATAATTCTAAATGTATTATAAATGCTACGGACACCAGGATAATTTTCGGACTATGACGTCAAATTTATTACACGATAATACTGAGCGTTAAGTTCCAGATTCCATCCCGCGTCATAAAACATTTATGCAACTTAACTCTACTTTGAAACACAGTACGTGCGTGTACTAATTATACCCCGGATCCCATGTCAGGAAACAAACGAGAGAGTGACGCACTCCAGTGCATTTCGCAAAGAAGGGGGCCAAATGACGTAAGATGATACCAGACTTATCTCTCCAACAGCATGACTCTGTCCTGCTCACCGCCAGTGCCTGTGACGTCCCATTAGAGTAGGAGTGTACTCTGACCAGATGACCACACCAGCTCGCCACAGTAGGTACACTGCTAGTCTGTCATACAGACCCTGATACAAACATATCCAATGCAAGTCTATAATGTTTGGCAAGTCTGGATTACTGCAGCATCAATGAAGAGATTCTCTGGACTCTATTTCATTATATTTTTTTTAAGATAATTTAACAACTGTTTTTTTTTCTCTAAGACATGTTTATTTTGAACAGAGACTAGATGTTAGGCTAGTACACTGCATGTGACCAGTTAGTCTCCCTACCAAGACCCCAGAGAATAAAATAGAAAAAGGAGTCCAACACAAGTCTAGATTGACAAGGCAAAATAATGACAGATGGTCATTTGTGGAGTTAATATCACTTCTTGCCGTTTGTTATCCTCTCGAAAATGTTTCGTTGTAAACTGTTAATTTCTCATTCAACTCGTCAATCGAGACTATTTGTTTCGCAAAGGACAATTTGTGTTTCTTGACAAGTGTGTATTCTTTCGCTTCCAACAGCAGTTTCTTAGTTTTCAAGAATTTATTTTTTGAAGTTGATTTTGTATATAATCATATCGAAATGTATGACAAAGAATTTTCTTGACCCTAAATATTTTTTACACTTTTGTTTACATTTTTTTAGTTTTTGCAAACACGAAACTACTTTTTTATTCGCAAATTCAAGGAGTGGTAAACCGTCCCTGTGTATAAGGTGGGGAGAATTTACGTTTCACGGTTTTACATTTGTAATGAAATTTCCGGGAGAAAACTACAAAAAAAAGTATACTTATAATAAATAGGATATTTCATGTGATTAAATATCCTTTATGTATTCCATAGTATATGTATAGTATACATATATGTAGTATATTCACTAAAGTAGATGTATGTGCAGGACTCGCTACGTGTCTATTGACAGGGCCCATATGTACAAACGACCAAGTAAGATAATAAAACAAATGTTCTGTTTATAATAGAAAAGAAAGAAACGTTTTCGGTTGGGAGACGAGGGATGAGTGATAACTTCTAGGCCTCACATAGAGGAATTGCGTAATAGTGAATTCTTTTGTTGTGAGTGAGTCGGGTTTAACGCCGCTTTGAACAGTATTCCAGTTATATCACAGCGTGTTAGCTTGATGGGGGAGGAAAGCCCGAAGTGATGTAGGTCTTAGATGTTTAACATTTTTGTGAAACCCGCGAGCATAGTATGGTCTTTTATTGTCGACAATATATGACGTGATAGAGGTACATCCAAAAAAACGTCAACCCGTGAAGATCCGGGATAGAGTAGGTCTTCAGCAACCCATACTTGTCGTAAGAGGCGACGAACGGTATCGGGTGGTGAGGCTCGCTGACTTGGTTGATGCATGTCATCGAATCCCAAATGCGTGGATCGATGTTCATGATGTAAATCACTGGATTGTCTGGTCCAGCTTCGATTATTTACAGACCGCCGTCATATAGCTGGAATATTGCTGAGTGTGGCGTTAAACAACAAACAAACGAACAAAACAAACAAAACGTCAACTGAGCAAATCGTTTCACCTGTAACAAGTCAGAAAACAAAGCAGGGGTCTGTGACTTTGGGAAATTGGACAAACTTGAGGAACGTTTAGTGATCAAGTACTGCGTGATGTCGCTTTGATTATATATGTTTGACTCGTCCAGAATGTGAGGAGACCGGTCTGCATTTGGACAAACTGGCTTTCACAGTGAGTGAGTGAGTGAGTGAGTTTAACGCCGCTTTGAACAGTACTCCAATTATACCACAGCGTGTCAGCTTAATGTGGGAGAAAAGCCTGAAGTGATGCAGGTATCCGACGTTTACCACTTTAGTGAAACCCACGTGCACGTGTTTGGTGCTGACAAACCTAGAAACATAATCGGAGCGAATTGGGATTCGAACCCACAATCATAGTGTCTGGTGTGGCCAAAGGACGCGATTCTGCACAGCGAATTGCGGCGCCATAGACGACTGGGCCACCCGTGCCCCCTTACATATTCTCTTCGCATGCGCCCCTCGTGGTTTATTCTCCCTGCAGTGTTTTATTGTGCGATAAACAACTCCCATTCGCCGTTTTTTTTCTTAAATAAGAGTGTCTTGGGTGTAAAAAGTTCTGCTAACCAGTTTCAGTGAGAGTGATTGGAAACATCATTTTATTTTGACGTCATGGTAACGTATGACGTCACACTGGTCTACAAGGGCATACTTATGCAACTTCATTGCAGCGATATACCCTTGGAAATATCGCTTGATGTCACCCAAGCGATATCTCCTGCAAAGTCAAGTCTTTTGGATAATAAATTTAAGTATCACGAGCTAAACCCGTTTATTAGATGTACGCTATGCGTCAGAAATTCCTCACAATCGTCACAAGATATACAACTTGCAGTAATTGTCACATTCAGACGTCGCAAACAAGCGTCAATTTCAAACTGACCCTGGTCAATGACCAACCTTGTCAACTTCACCCTGTTTACCAGCAATCCTCCGCATTCCCGCATATTTATATTCTCCACAAGCAAGTACGTCATATATCTTCCGAATGATGCATTGCTGTCAAGGCAGTCGTCATTCATTTTATCTCGTGCGGCACGTGCATCACCAAGCGTCAAGTACATTGCACCTGTCACTCAAACCTACCAAATGAACCTGTGTTATCTATTGATAATGACCTCGCAATGTTGTCGGTTCCATAGTAACTGCCGCTGATATAGTTAATATCCAAGTGATAAACGACTAAAATATGCAACAACAGTATTTTAAAGGTACGGTAACACAAGAGGGAAACTTTAATGTTTGGTAGGATATTAGTATAAAAGTTTGCAAATCCAAGCATTCTAAATCAGGAATCTGAAAAGTTGGATTAAAATTAAGACATTGTATGTCTTTTCACCATCAAACACCCCTTCTCTATATATGTATAAAATATATTTATAAAACAACACGTGTTGTTATATAGAGAGAGGTATTGAAAGTGAAAATTTTAATCAGAAGTTTTGTATCGTTGAAACAAGCAACCGGAATTATATACACTTCCTGAGCTCCAAGTTCACTTCCCCGATATAAAGGGGTGGATGTTGGATGAGGATGGGGACATGGGGGGTCTAAGGGGACGTTGACCGAATTTTCTAGACATAAACAAATCTAGTCCGGCGTTCACTTCACCATCTGAAATGTGGGTCAGTAATCAGGCCTAATGCGTGTGAAATCGGATTACTGTGTGGGATGTTAAACATCAAGATAATTACACGAGATCTCATTGAAATTGGCGACTTTGACTGGGACCCCGTCTACCTAAACGAGACTGGAGGTGGCCGATTTCTTGAAGCCTGCGAAGGGACGACACAAAACATTTGCATTTGTTCTCTGTATCGAACGAAAACAAACAGCTGCATGAAATTTGTTTGTGATGTAAAATTCCTGTCGCAAAATTAACATCAACAAACAAGTTTATTATTAATTGTATGTGCCAAAACATATACTGTCGAGGAGTAAACATATCCCCATGTTTATTTACGTTCGTTATTGTGGGCGTTACGCATGCGCACTTACAACCGGATGTGGTTCATATACATATGGTCTCTGGTTCTTATGTTGTCTATGACACATTATTTCGCCGTGCAAAGGTTCGTCTCTTATTCGCACCAGGATCCGCTGATAGGGTCCAGGGAATTTATCATCAAGACATCAAGACATAGAATCAAGACTGGATAATCAGGAAAGAGTAGTCCGTTTTTGTCACGGCTTTGAAAAGTATTCAGTCACGCTTTTGTGTGTCAGTTTAACGTGGGACGAATTCGACTAAGGGGCATAACTCTGCAAAGCGAATTGCGGCGCCTTAAATCACTGAGACAACTGTGTCAGGCCCAATCGGCCAACCTTACCCGTTTCCGTGACCGCCAAGAAGACTCGACTGTGAATGTAGGAAACGGGGCAACTTGTTCCCATTCGGGAAAACACACTTACACCTGAACACGCTAACATATCCACAGTTTTGCGTTAACTGTTTATCTGTGTTTAATTTCCGTTAGTCTTATATATATGAAGTTTTTAGGGGCGGTCGGGTAACCTAATGGTTAAAGCGTTCGCTTGTAACGCCGAAGACCCGGGTTTGATTCCTGACATGGGTACAATGTGTGAAGCCCATTTCTGGTGTCCCCCGCCGTGATATTGCGGGAATGTTGCTGAAAGCGGCGTAAAACCATACTCACTCACTCACAGATGTTTTTATCCTAAATGTATTCAAAAGTTGTTTGCAAGTGAGTGAGTGATTATAGTTTTATAGCTTTTAGCAATATTCCAGCACTATTACAGCGGGGGACACAACTTATGGGCTCTACACATTGTACCCATGTGGGGAATCGAACACTGGTAACGGGCGAACGCTTTAACCACTAGGCTACCACACCGCCCCAGATATTTAAAAACAACGTTTTGATAATATAGTTCCACCACGGTGACTGTAAACAAAAACACGAGGGTACCTGCCCTAGAACACAGAACCATGCAACTATGAATATAACCTCCATGTTTCTGTAGCCGACTGCTAGTCTGCCATACAGACCCTGAAACAAATATTTCAAATATAGCCCATGCAAGTCTATAATGGTGGGCAAGTCTAGATTACTACAGGATCTGAACATGTAGAAAGTCTCTTGGCTTCTTTTTATCATATTTCATAACTATAATTTAACAATTGTTTTTTTTATGTTAAATATGTTTATTTCAGAGACTAGATGTTAGTCTAGTGGACTGTCAGCGAGGGTGTTTACATCACGTGACGGCTAACAAAGGCTACGAGTCAAAGGCCTATTTCAGCGGACATGTCCGATCGTGTTCAGAGTGGTATGCCCTATACATGTACAAGGAAAAGTAGAGCAGTAGTGTCACAACAAAATATCAACACTTTCCTTTCCAGTAGCGAAATACTTCCTCGTGTCAAGGATGACGTTTGTAAATCTATAATTTGCATCACAAAACGTGCACAACTTCCTTATTGTTTAAATGTATAGTTACCCAAACAAATGGTCTGTTTAATATTTCTTGACGGGTTGGAGCTTGAATTGATGAGGATGCACACGTGTGCAGCTTCTTTAGCCCATGCGTGCTTGCATTTAAGACCAAGGGGATTGGCCTGTCTTACAGACCCTGATACAAATGTATCAAATACAGCCTACGCAAGTCTATAATGTTTGGCAAGTCTAGATTACTGCAGTATCGGAAAATGAAGAGAGTCTCTGGGCTCCTTTTTATTAAATGTTTATTGAGATAATTTAACAACTGTTGTTTTTTTCTGTACCATATGTTCATTTCAGAGACTAGATGTTTGTCTAGGGGATTTTTTCTGTTGATAGTTCATGGGAACGGGTTTGAAACTGACATTTGTCATTCATTTCAGCTTACCTTGAATAAAGGACGGTTTATGTGTCGGTATATTTAGACCGAGAATGATACCTTGGCGCATTGTATTCATGCAGACATAAGAGCCGACTCTTTCGCCCTCGGCGTTACTTGTCATCCTTCCTTACGTACCAGGGGGCATGGGTGGCCCAGTCGTCTAAGGCGCCGCAATTCGCTGTGCAGTTGCGTCCCTTGGGCACGCCAGAAACCTATGATTGTTGGTTCGAATCCCGGTTCTAGGTTTGTCAGCATCATACCCGTGCTCGTGGGTTTCACCGAAGTGGTAAACGTCGGAGACCTGCATCACTTCGGGCTTTCCTCCCACATTAAGCTGACACGCCGCGATATAACTGGAACACTGTTAAAAGCGGCGTTAAACCCAACTCACTCATTCACTCCTTACCTTCCTGCACCCACCAACCTCAGATGCGACTAACGGGATCGGGTGGCCAGGCTCGCAGACTTGGCTGATGCACGTCATCGTATTTCAGTTACGTTGATCGATGCTCATGATGTCAATTTTGGGATTGTCTGATACAGACTCGATAATTTATAGGTATGAATCAAACAACTGGAATATTGTGCGCGGCGTTAATTTCCAACATGGCGTATTAGTCTTAAGACTTTTTTAACATGGAAAAAATTGTCATTGAAATATGTTTGAAACGTCTTTTATGTCTTTCTTTTAAAACAATATTTATTTTCCACTTGGTACATTGAAAGGGGATTGATAAACAGGCAGAGCCTACATAAATATCTCTCCCCAGTCTTATATATCTATCAAGTCAAGCCTGTTCTCAACGCAAGCACACTTACAGCAGAACTTATTCAATTCACAACACGGTCATAAAATCATTTATCTATTTTCAGATCTAAAAACACTGTATAGGTGTGCTTCAAGAACGAACGTGTTACGAATGTAAACAAGGGGTATTACAGCGCAAGCGAAAACATGTGCCCAAATATGGCGAGTCACTAACGAGGTACGTACCACCCGTTGTCCAGCCGGCAGATGTTTCCTTGCGTCGCGGGGCGGTATTCGCTGTTTATATTTTCTCGCTTGGCTGATCAATGAGAACTATATATACACCACCAATACCCCGAAATAACCCACAGTCCAAAGGTCGCCTGGTCTACTTTTTATCCATGCCAGTTTGACCGAAAAAATATGTTTGGTATTTCCCAGTACGGATTTGAAGTTGCCGTGAACTACTAGTTAGTATTATTACTTTCATTAGTAGTAGTAGTAGTACTGTAGTAGTAGTAGTAGTAGTAGTAGTACTAGTAGTGGTGGTACTGTAGTAGTAGTAGTAGTAGTAGAAGAAGAAGTAGTAGTAGCAGTAGAAGTAGTAGTAGCAGTAAACGAAATAGTAGTAGCAGCTGTAGTAGAAGTAGCAGTAGCAGCAGTAGTAGTAGTTGTACTTGTGGTAGCAGTAGTAGTAGCAGTAGCATAAAGAGAAGTAGTAGAAGTAGTAATAGTAGCAGAAGTAGTAGAAGTAGCAGCAGTAGTAGTAGTAGTAGTAGTGGTAGTAGTAGTAGTAGTAGTAGTAGTAGCGGAAGTAGCAGTAGCAGCAGTAGTAGTAGTAGTAGTTGTGGTAGCAACAGTAGTAGTAGTAGTAGCAGTATAAGAAGTAGTAGCAGTAGAAGCAGCAGTAGTAGTAGTAGTAGTAGTAGCAGTAGAAGAAGTAGTAGCAGTAGCAGCACTAGAAGTAGTAGTAGTAGTAGTTGTGATAGCAGTAGTAGGAGTAGAAGTAGTAGTGATAGTGGGTGTGGTAGTAGTAGTAGCAGTAGTAGTAGTGATGGTAGTAGTAGTAGCAGTAGTAGTAGTGGTTGTGGATGTGGTAGTAGTAGCACTGGTAGTAGGTGTAGTAGTAGTAGTAGTAGTAGTAGTAGTAGTAGTAGTAGTAGTAGTAGAAGTTGTAGTTGAAGTGGTAGTAGTAGTAGCACTGGTAGTGGTAGAAGAAGTAGTGGTAGAAGTAGTAGTGGTGGTGGGTGTGGTAGTAGTAGTAGTAGTAGTAGTAGTAGTAGTAGTAGTAGTAGTGGTAGAAGTAGTAGTGGTGGTGGGTGTGGTAGTAGTATTAGTAGCGCTGGTAGTAGTAGTAGTAGTAGCGGTAGTAGTAGTAGCACTAGTAGTAGTAGTAGTAGTAGTAGCAGGAGGAGGAGGAGGAGTGGTAGTGGAATTATTACTATCATTGGATTGGTAAAAGTATTAATGTTACATGTAGGTGATATTCGTGTTGGAAGTAAAGCATTCAGAATCGGCACATATGAACTATACACTCATTGGCAAAAGTCACGATGTCTATACATTATCAATGGCTGTTATTGATAATAGTCATGTCTGTATGGACTACATGGCATCACACAGCGCTCAGCCTTTGGAACTTTACACAATAGCATTTTGACAGACAGACTTGGGGTGCTTGATACCTGGCTTTGTTTGTTTGTTGTTTACGTGGCACTCAGTAATATTCCAGCTAAATGGCGGCGGTCTGTAAATAATCGAGCCTGGCCCAAACAATCCAACGATTGACATCATAAGCATCAATACACAAATAGGATACGATGAGATGCTTCAAACAAGTCATCGTATATCAGTAGCGTAGATTGATGCTCAGGATGTTAATCATTGGATTGTCTGGTTCAGACTCGATTATTTACAGACTGCTGAGTGCGGCGTTCAACAAACAAACAAACAGCAAACCATTTCGATGGGCTTGCGTATTTCAGCTTCCAACCTCAAACCGACATTATAATCACAATGAACAAGCCAAGAACGCGATTTGATTGACAGTTGTACATATCAATGTTATTGCCATATTATATTGACGTTACTGCTGCGACATACACGTTATAATTTTGTATTTGTGTAACGAAAGAAATGTTATTGATTGTCAGTTTTGAACACATCCAAATGACATTTTACTGAAAAAAATGTTTTCAAAACGTTTCAATAGAAAACAAAATTGAAACGGTATATGATTGCTATTAAAAAAAATAATATCACTTTTACGGTAAACGTATATACAGTACTGTGTGTTATAGAGAAGCAATTAACTGACATATGTACACAAGAATGTAGTGAAATTCTGTTACACTGTATACAATTACAGACCTCGATTCACAGCTCATTGCCCCGGTTACAAATAATACCGTTTGAATTTGATGATGGTCGAAATGGGGCACATGCTTGTCCGTCCATATGTGTTATGCACTTGCTCCATAATTTGCAGTTGGTTGTATCAGGATCCACTGGTCAAGCCAGGATCACAATTCCGTGTAGAAAGATGACTCTGATTCTTCCTGTTCTGACATAGTTGTACAGTGCGTGGTCACACGAGTCTTTGACGCCAATGTTAATGTGTCAACGTCATCCCTTGGCAAATACTGTATGTCTGGTTACCATGGTGACGCAGTCGTCTTGAGACAGTGAATTGGCTGACATGCCCAAGTGCCAGAAACCTATAGTAGTGGGTTTGAATTCTAAATGCTAGGTTTGTCAGTACCATATCCGTGCTCGTGTGTTGCACCAATGTGGTAAACGTCTTAGTCCTGCATTACTTCGGGCTTTCCTCCCTCGTCAAGTTGACACCGTGATATAACTGTTCACAGTGACGTTAAAGCGAACTCTCTCTTAAATAAGGAAGAGAAATTGTGGATGTCAACTACTTTATTGTGAGAGACGCAAAATTTCGGAGTCGATTTTTTATGGCAACAAATGACATATTGCTGGCTGTGGCGAAAACGACATTCACCCATTTTGCAACGATACTTCAGTGATAATAGGTAATTTTATATACACTGTGTGTGTCTATTTTGTGCAACAAACAATGTTTGTTTGCCTGTGAGCAATGTTCCAACAATATGATGGCGGTCTGTAAATAATCAGATAATCCAGTGGTTGATATCACGAGCATCGATCAACGCAATAGGGCTACGATGACATGCATCAAACAAGTCAGTGAGCCTGACCACCCGATCCCGTTAGTCGCCTCTTACGACAAGCATACCCGCCTTTTACGGGAAGCATGGGTTGCTGAAGATCTATTCTAACCCGGATCTTCACGAGTCCCCATGCAATGGAAATTGAGATACATCATTGATGAGAGTGAGGGAGTGAGTTGGGTTTAACGCCGCTTTTAACATTATTCCAGTTATATCGCGGCGTGTCAACTTAATGTGGGAGGAAAGCCTCAAGTGATACAGGTCTCAGACGTTTACCACTTCGGTGAAACCCACGAGCACGGGTATGGTGCTGACAAACCTAGAAATATAATCGGGGCGAACTGGGATTCGAACCCTCAATCATAGGTTTCTGGCGTGCCCAAGGGACGCAACTCTGCACAGCGAATCGCGGCGCCTTAGACGATTGGCCACCCGTGCCGCAGTTTCACGTGAATACCCGACTCAGACACAGTATACTGACTCCGCGCCGGGCGGACGCTCTACCACGACTAACACTCAGTCTATGAAATCTTATATTATACAATACTCTTCTCGCCTCTTAAATTAAAAAAATAATTTTCCTGGAGCTGATTTCATATGTGGAAAAATGTGGAATAGAACTAACTAGAGCTGGCTAGACTTGCTTTTGTATGGATATCTAGATATATCTAGATATTCTTTTCATAAAATAAATATATTCCCCAGTCATGGTGCAGAAATAATGCAACCGACACGTCATGATAAAACTGAAAAATACTTTTCAAAGCGGCGCTAAACCGAACCCGAACGCCTTAATAATGCTGGAATATTTCTGAAAGCGGCGTAAAACCATATTCATTTGCACTTATTACTATCATGGTGGGATGTCCGTTGCCCGCATGTTGCATGTTACTGTTCTCCATGTACGTTCAAAGTGAGTCACTTGTTCACATATCCCAGCCGAGATATTGTTTAATTATTGATCGAAGCCTCGTAAAATGTCATACACTCACTTACACCATTGATTGTTTCCGAGGATTGCATCCTTTCCAACAGTTCCGAAGTATATGGAACGGTCATTTTGCATAATTATTGAAACCGTGTTCGTCGTTAATTTCAATATTTCAAGGTTATTTCCAACAAAAAGAAAATGTCACAACATGATTTAAAGGTAAACACAACGGTCAAGAGCTCATTTCACGGTCTGGTTCCCGTATCACAAAGCGATCGTAGCGGAACGACTGTCGCAAGTCTTTGTTAAAGTATGGGAGCAGTATGTCTACCAGATCCAAGAGATTATATTAAAAAATAAATCCAACTTAAGCCTGGAGTGATTTAGCAAGTCTAGATTGCCTCAACTCCAGGATGTTTAACATTGCTCTGGGCTCCATTTGGATTTTATGTTTTATTTTGTAGACATATATTTTCAAATATTACAACTTTATTTCTGAGACTCAATGTAAGTCTAGTAATGGAGTTACGATCACCTAAGCTTAAGATGATTGTAACTCCCATACTCGGAAATAGCCGTAACGCTAAGATGCTTTGTGCAAATCGGCCCTTAGTCTGTCTTACAGACCCTGGTACAAATATATATCAAATACAGCCCATGCAAGGCTATAATGTTTGACAAGTCTAGATTACTGCAGTATCAATGAAAATGAAGAGAGTCACTGGGCTCCCTTTTGTTATATTTTTATTAAGATAACTGAACAACTGTTTTTTTCTGTACGATATGTTCATTTCAGAGACTAGATGCTAGTCTTATGGGCCCTGTGTGTAAATTGCGAAAATAGGAAACTGCGTCTAAAAAGGGTCATCTTTTGGCTGCAGCATTGATCTACATCATACAAATTGAGTTATCTTATCTCAGTTCCCCATTAAGTGATACCATCAAGGATGTACGCGACTTTTCGGTTCTCAAGATGTGGGCAGGTGCTGATGCATGTTTGTCCACGTGAAGGGCCCATTGTCTGCAATACGAGCCCTTACCGAGTATGTGTTAGTGAAGGTCATGCAGTAACCGATGGGTCATTGTTGTTGATGTCGACCTGACCTGCCGTTATCTTCGTCAACATCAACATCTGAGATGACTCAATCGTCGCTGGTCAGACGCTTGACCTGACGAAAACCTCGGCGGAACTAATTAGTTCCCACAAAGACGAAGTGATGAGATAATAGTGTTGTTTTTGTCCAGAGCCACCTGGTCGCCGATTCAAGTTGTGATACAATGGGTGAGTGAGTGAGTGAGTGAGTATGATTTTACGCCACTTTGAGCAATATTCCAGCAGTATCACGGCGGGGGACACCAGAAATGGGTTTCACACTTTGTACCCATGTCGGGAATCGAACCCAGGTCTTCGGCGTGACGAGCGAACGCTTTAACCACATAGCTACCCGACCGGCCCCGTAATACAATGAAGTCAGCCCTTCATATATTAAAGTACTAAAGGTTTTCCAGGTATGCAGAAACAAGTAGACACGCAGTGATGTTCAAAAGCGGCGCTAACCCCACTCACTCACTCACTCACTCACTCGATCTGGGGTTCCCCACCCGCCGGGAACATTATTGTTGCAAAGCATCTATTCCTGTCGGGAACATGTTGTATCTGAACATCTCCTGTCGGGAACATGTTGTATCTGAACATCTCCTGTCGGGAACATGTTGTATCTGAACATCTCCTGTCGGGAACATGTTGTAACTGAACATCTCCTGTCGGGAACATGTTGTATCTGAACATCCCCTGTCGGGAACATGTTGTATCTGAACATCTCCTGTCGGGAACATGTTGTAACTGAACATCTCCTGTCGGGAACATGTTGTATCTGAACATCTCCTGTCGGGAACATGTTGTATCTGAGGCGTTGCTTCTCTTAATTAAAATCACGTGACTCATTTAATTCCGAAATATTTCCTTACACTGTTTGCAGTTGACTTTAATTAGTGAAAGTCGTTGTTTTAAGAGCACCGCATATATCTATTGCAACGCAATTATTGCCCCTGTGTTCATTTTAACTTTATTTCGCATTCGTCCTATCGAGGTCATAACAGCGTAATAGTAGGACATGACTTATTTTCGACCAAAATATTTTTATCATGTTTATATATGATGCGGGGGCAGAAGCTGTTGGATCAATTTGTAGCCCAGTTTGTAGCATATACGTAAACTAACGTTTCACTTATTTGAAAATCCCATACAAAATGTATATCACTTTTACTGGTATAGATATACATTTTAGTTTAATGACCGTGCAAGGATGACAGTCTGTTTGAGGGTGCTGTCCCCGAAACGCACCCAGATAAACGACCACGAAAAACTTCCCGCCTAACCTCGGGCGGGAAAGCGAGCGTTGCCGTGCATTGGGAATATAAGGTCAGTCAGCGGACAGCGGACTTTGGACTCTAGGCAGACGGACAAAGAGTGGACAGTTCATTGATTTACCCCGCGATCAGCTACCTACCCTGTGGCATGCACGTGCTAGACTTGGTTAACCTGTTTTATGAACGTTGGGTTATAGACCTGCTTTTGTTAACCCTTGAAAAAAACATAAAAGGCTTAGCGAAAACACATGGATACGTTTCTATGTGATTGATTCCAAGATCTCATGTAACTCATATACTTTCCGAATTATCGTTACGAAGTACATTTACTTCTACAAACAAGGGATTCATTAAACTGCCATAGTGTTAATAAAATCTTTGCAAGTATCCTGAACCCTTGCCCTGAAATATGCCCAAAATATGTTATACAAATTATCTCTGATATGTTTATCAAAAAAACGTCTAAATGTGACGTTAAATCGTTACAACAGCCAGAGACCATATAATAGAGGGAGGGGGGGGGGGAGGGCGTAGTTGGGATGATGTGGGGGTCTCTTTGGGACGTAATTATAATGTGCATCCCCATTTTTTGATTGAATGAATGTTGTTTTATGGCACAGTCAGAAGCGTTCCACGAAAAATAACATCTCGCTATATCGAATAATGTTTCACTGTTTTCGAAAGGTCGAACACTCGTCTTTGTCGTTAAAATCACAGATAACAGAGAATGTACATTTCAGTACACAGCATGTCAACATGAAGCGATCACCACCAGTGATATTTACATGACATGTACATTTCTTCAGTAATCAATGTCAGATGCTGTCAATCATCACTCACAGCCGACCTAGATAATGCCAGGTGCTCGCTTAGCGTCAGCAGATACGAACACCCATATCAGGGCGTGTCTGTCTATTGCGATATATAATTACCAGTGATAATATACTTGTGATTTGATAATAATTGGCCAGATAAATCTGACATGCTGTTAGATAATTGGGTAAGAATAGAAGATACTTTAACTTTATTTCAGCAGAGTAATACACATTGCAATATGGCGTGATTCTTGCAAGAGACGGCTTTTTCGCCCTCGGAGTTACTTGTCATCCTTCCTTACCTACCGGCGGGTAACGGGTGGCCCATCGTCTAAGGCGGCGCGATTCGCTGTGCAGAGTTGCGTCCTTTGGGCACACCAGAACCTATGATTGTGGGTTCGCATCCCGGTTCGCCCCGATTATGTTTCTAGGTTTGTCAGCACCATGCCCGTGCTCGTGGGTTCACCGAAGTGGTAAACATCTGAGACCTGCATTACTTCGGGCTTTTCTCCCACATTAAGCTGACATGTCGCGATATAACTGGAATACTGTTAAAAGCGGCGTTACACCCAACTCACTCACCCTTGCATATGGTAATCTCTGCACTCTGCAACACGTATCAACACTTGCACCTCGTTAATACGGACATTGTCATTCTGGACACCCAACAATTTCGTAACAATCTGGGCGATTGCATGCAGATGGAATGAATTGCGTTTTCAGAAATATTCATATCAACAAAGCTGAGTGTAGCTTGACACCTATTTATCCGGAATAATGCCTGTGTAAACGAGGTTCTGCTGAGAATGTCATTAACTGGTTCTTTTGGTTCGCGCATCAAGCTCAGCGCTGTTAGCCTATATGTAGACAGGAGCCCTGTCAATGTATGACATACAAACGCACTTCCAATACATGCAATACAAGACCAACATTGCACGTTGTACCTTGGATCGATGCGCGCACGTGACATAAAGGATCGACATCTATACAGATTTACAGGTCCGGCACCTTTGACCTCTTATGATCTACTTACATCACATGACCGGTTATTGAATCGATTTCCATATCACCAGCTGTGACAACGATGGCTGTGCCTGAGGTCAAAGCATATTCGCTGCGTATATTTTGAATTTCATGCAGTGGAAAAACATATCAACAACAAGCTTATGCAATATTTTATCATACAACACATAACTCGTTTTTAAAATTCATATTTCTAATGCTGATTTCTAGCTAGCTTTACCTATTGGTATAATTGAGACTGTTACAATGCAGGGTATCATTATGACGCTGAATATGACTAAGATTGGTTGATTGGTTTCTTGTTTTACGCCGCACTCAACAATATTCAAGCTATATGACGGCGGTCTGTAAATAATCGAGTCTGGACCAGACTATCCAGTGATTAATGTCATGAGCATCCATCCACGCCATTGGGATCGATGACATGCATCAACCAAGTCAGCGAGCCTGACCACCCGATCCCGTTAGTCGCCTTTTACGGCAAGCATGGGTTGCTGAAGACCTGGTCTACCCCGGAATCTTCACGGGTGGAATATGACTAAGAGATAAGTATGGCGTTGTGGGAAGGGTTGATTTTTTGTGCAACTCTACTCCATACAGAATTTATAAGTCATGACAGGGGTTTATCTGCTCAAAAACATAGCAGTGAAACCTCAACATACCGGACTCCGTTAATCAGGACGAGTATCTGGGGCATGTCTACATGATAGATCTTCAGCTGTGTTTCAGGGTGTCCATGACTCGGGGCTGTCCGGATTAATGGAGTCCCACTCTGTAGGGACATTGAGTTGTGTGTGAGATCTCATAAGCATAGTACCACGATACCTTGTGACGTGATGATTGTATATCACACTGTGTGCCCTGTGTTCGTGCGCGCGCATGTGTGTTTGTGTGTCTATTTGTGTGTGTCTGTCTGTGTAGGTGTTTCTATGTGTTTGTGTGTGTTTTTCTGTCACTGTGTATGTATGTAGGTGACTGTGTGTATGTGTGTCTGAGTATGTGTGTCTGTGTGCCTATATGTGTTTTGTGTGTCTCTGTATGTGTGTCTGAGTGTGTGTGTGTGTGTCTGTCTGTCTGATTGTGTGTATGTGTGTGTCTATATGTGTGTGTCTGTCTGTGTATGTGTTTGTGTGTCTGTCTCTGTATGTATGTAGGTGAATGTGTGTCTGAGTATGTGTGTCTGTCTGTCTGATTGTGTGTGTGTGTGTGCGCGTGTGTGTGTGCGTGCGTGCGTGCGTGCACGCGCGTGCGCGCGTGTGTGTGTGTGTGTTGACGTTTTCTGCAAGACAATCGTGTTCATGCATAGTAGAAAAATAAAGCATTATACTTGGATTTAATGAGTTTAGAGTATTGTTATATTAAAGTTGAAAAAAACCCGTCAGAATAGGTTCTAGGCTGATTAGAATGGGTACTGGATGGTTATGATTACTATAGGCATGATGCCTATAGTCTTGGGAATACCTTTTCTTTACTCTTTTTCCCCCAATGATCTGGAAAGTATATAGTACATACATTTACATCTCATTACGGCAATCACAGTATACCTATACACATGACACATTAAACTGGGTAAGTAGAAATGAAACGAAATATGCAGTATTTACATGATGTGTGACATCGTTTCACAAATATATAATAGGTGTTAAATTCCATGAGGTGACATGTTTAACCCCGTTACTCATTAATGTAGCTCACCTGTCAAGTGTCATAGACCAATTTGTAGTGGCACCGAAATGTGTCACAACCTTAGCGTCATCACTTGAAGCGCCCTCGAGTCTGAGATAGGTGTCAAGGCTAACCTTGACAAACAGAGACTTAGTAAGAGTGAGTGAGTGGGTTGGGTTTAACGCCGCTTTTAACAGTATTCCAGTCATATCACGGCGTGTCAGCTTAATGTGGGAGAAAAGTCCGAAGTGATGCAGGTCTCAGACGTTTACAACTTCGGTGAAACCCACGAGCACGGGTATGGTGCTGACAAACCTAGAAACATAATCGGGGCGAACCGGGATTCGAACCCACAATCATAGGTTTCTGGTGTGCCCAAGGGACGCAACTCTGCACAGCGAATCGCGGCGCCTTAAACGACTGGGCCACCCGTGCCCCCCGACTTAGTAAGAAAACGTACATGATATTAATCACTGGATTAATGCGCAGAGAATCGCGGCGCCTTAGATGGACTGGGCCACCCGTGCCCCCCGACTTAGTAAGAAAACGTACATTATATTAATCACTGAGTTGTCTGGTCCAGTTTCGATTATAGAGCGCCGTTATATAGCTAGAATACTGCGGCGTTAAACAACAAACCAAACCATTCTCCGATGTAGCCATTTTGTATGCTTCAAAGTTTGCATTTTGTAAGTCTTATTTAATCTTGTCACTCAAATATTAACAGGTAAGGTAAGGTGACAATTAAGGTCGCGGCCAAGATTACTGCACTTATATAGCGACGTGCGTGTGTATGTGGCTGCTTGTAATCGTCTGGACTAATGCCGATTTTATAGTACCAGCCCACTGATATACCATGCCGCAGTTTATATGAATAACCCACTCAGAGCCGACATGTCCTTGTTTCAGGCCGTTAATTCTGACCGCCAGACAGGGTAACAACAAGTACCATCTTTTAACGTCTTTTGGTATGACGCGGCAGTGGATCGAACCCCGGACCTTCCGCTCTCCGGGCGGACGCCCTACCACTAGACCACGGAGGCAGTCTATTAATAATCGAACGCACGTGGTGTTTAGTAAGAAAAAATACATCATGAAGAATCAACACGTGTTTGACCTGAACATGCTCACATGCTTGAGCCGGGGGCACTGCATCACGGTGATGGATGTCATGGCTTCATGGCATCCCAGACAACTCCTTTGCTGTCGGTCATCACTCGACCTTGACAACCTGCAATGAAGACCTTAACTTTGAACTTTGAACTTTGTAGAGGTCATGCATTTCGTGATGATTGTGATGCAAGTTCCCGCTGTAATAAGTAGAGGATGTGTGATTGGATGTCACCGTGACAGTAATGAAACAGACAACAGAAAGAGGATTTGCTTCACCGTCCCGAGGAAATTGATTACCGGTAGTTGTGCGTGACGAGATTGCCATTGATGTCATGTAGTGGAGTAAGCACGTGTGGGCTAGTACCGTGAGCGAAGGATAAGAGTGAATGAGTACGATTTTATGCCATTTTAGCTTTTTTCAGTAAGTTCAGCCATCATCATCATCATCATCATCATCATCATCATCATCATCACGATTCATCACCGACCACGAGGGAAGTGATTAAGTGACGAAATCGTTGCTAAACATCATCATTATCAGTAAGATCAGCATTATTAAAGAGATAGATTAATCATCATCATCATCATCATCATCATCATCATTATCATCATCATCCTCTAGATTCATCACCGACCACAAGGGAAGTGATTAATAGTGACGAAATCATTATCAATGGAAGCATAGTTTAAGATGGTTCGGGTGGTCACCAAAAACACCACTTGCCTTGATTTGAACGATTGGCTGATGAAAAAGTACCACGCCCTGTCTTGGAGAGTTGATCACAGCTAATACAATTCTATGTTAACGATACAAAATATTACAATAATTTAAAGTTACTCAGAATACAATATTATTATCTCGACGATTCTGGGAAATGCCAGGCATCCCGTTCACGTGCCTCTTGTCGCTAAACATGTTCACAGAACATCACGTCATTCCAAGGAAAGCGTCACCACATCAAACTGACTTTGGACCACCTTTCATATTTTCTTGGAAACGAGGATATCCTAGACAACGTTATCCTTCAATCAGTTATAACAGTAATTCTCAGTTCGCCTGAACACCTTGTGGTACAAGGATCTCTGAAATCCTGAAAGTCCAATCCCTCCAAAACTCCCGCTATCAGCAGGGGTAGTCTTGCCAGATATTCGTGCTTGTAAAAACTCTTTGTCCACACAAGATCTCACGTCGGCTCTTTAATGTGTAATACAAACTTTAACTTATATTGACTATAAGTCTCTCTCTCTCTCTCTCTCTCTCTCTCTCTCTCTCTCTCTCTCTCTCTCTCTCTCTCTCTCTCCCCACCCTATTTCTTCTCCCCCTCTCTCCTCGTTTTCTACCCCCTCCACCATATCTCTTCTCAGTCTCCTCTCTCTGTGACTGTATATCTCCTCTACCCACCCTATCTCTCCTTTCTCCCCTCTCGCTTTCTCTCTATCTATCTGTCTGACTCTCTCTCGCCCCCTCTCTCAATTACGTGAAAGGTGACAGTGTTTATCCATACCCTCAATATTACAGTTGTTTCCTGTGAAGTTTAAACCCTTGTCAAGGTCAGCATAGCCCACTTAATACTGGCAGAGATCTGCTTAGTACCTAACTTGCATCGTCATCAGCGACCGCCTCCGTGATCTAGTGGTAGAGCGTCCGCCCGGAGAGTGGAAGGTCTGGGGTTCGATCCCCGGCCGCGTCATACCAAAAGCCGTTAAAAGATGGTACTTGTTGTTACCCTGTTTGGCGCTCGGCATTAAGGGGCTAAAACAAGGACTGGTCGGCTCGGAGTCAGTATACTATGTCTGAGTGGGGTATTCATGTTAAACTGCAGCATGGTATCTCAGTGTGCTAGCACTATAATTCGGCATCAGTCCGGACTAGTACAAGCAGCCACACAAACACACACACGTACATGCACGTCGCTATATAAGTGCAATAATCTTGGTCGCCACGTTAAACCCCATTAAACTCAAGCCATCGGCCACACAGCCACGGATCACTTAATGTCTCGACGAGCCGTTGCTTCTTTATCCGACATTTCAACATATGTTCATCGACGACGCAGCTGATACCACCAGTTTCACCTTGTGTTTCAACCAGGGGTCCACTCAACTTTCGTATCACCATTTAACATACACGATTAATTTCAATGGCCTCTTTGTGGTTTTCACAACTGAAGAGTAAACGGAAGTTGCGGAAGTAGAGACTTTATTCCGGCGATAGTGTACGTTGAAACCTTTGGTCGTGTTCGTGAACTCTTTGACCACGTTGGCAGACAGGAGACGCGAATGCCCTGCACATTCGTTTGAGGATCGTGATATCAGATTATTCAAAACATAGCCAAACTCTCTTGTCAAACGGGGGCACGGGTGGCCGGGTCGTCTAAGGTGCCGCGATTCGCTGTGCAGAGTTGCGTCCCTTGGGCACGCCAGAAACCTATGATTGTGGGTTCGAATCCCGGTTCGCCCCGATTATGTTTCTAGGTTTGTCAGCATCATACCCGTGCTCGTGGGTTTCACCGAAGTTGTAAACGTCTGAGACCTGCATCACTTCGGGCTTTCCTTCCACGCCGGGATATAACTGTAATAATGTTAAAAGCGGCGTTAAACCCAAATCACTCACTCACTCTTGTCAAACACATGACTGCCTGTTCGCGAGTGCAAACTTATTAACAATGTTTGGCTCGCTGACTTGGTTGATGCATATCATTATATCCCAATTGCGTGGGTCGATGCTAATGATATCAATCATTGGATTGTCTGGTCCAGACTTGATTATTTACAGGCCACCGTCACATAGCTGGAATAGTACTGAGTGCAACGTTTAACAACAAACAAACAACGTATTAAACATATTACTGACAGCGCACAACATACAAAGGTCGGCTGTGCATGCGTTTCATGTGCCGTTTGGTACTTGACTTCATGGAAGATAATGACATATCTGGTTCTAAGGGGTTTTCCGGTCGAAAACATTGCCAGTCTTTGTCACCCATTGTTCTTATGCCCCACACTGTCCGTGCTACTCGACCTGTAGCTGTCATGTGGTTAGATCGCCGGAAATATGAATGGTGGGGGTTATTAATCCAGACCTTGATTTGTCGTCTATCGCGAGGATTCCTGGGTAGAACATTTCCCCAGCAGCCTAGATCGTCGTCCCTTGTGGATTCCGTGGTAAAGGCATTCCTCAGCACCCTTGTCGCCGCATGGGGATTCCACGGTAAAACAATTCCTCAGCACCCTTGTCGCCGCATGGGGATTCCATGGTAAAACAATTCCCCAGCACCCTTGTCGCCGCATGGGGATTCCATGGTAAAACAATTCCCCAGCACCCTTGTCGCCCCATAGGGATTCCATGATAAAACAATTCCCCAGCACCCTTGTCGCCCCATAGGGATTCCACGGTAAAACAATTCCGCAGCACCCTTGTCGTCCCAAGAGGATTCCATGGTAAAACAATTCCCCAGCACCCTTGTCGCCGCATGGGGATTCCATGATAAAACAAATCCGCAGCACCCTTGTCGCCCCAAGGGGATTCCACGGTAAAACAATTCCCCAGCACCCTTGTCACCCCATAGGGATTCCATGATAAAACAATTCCGCAGCACCCTTGTCGCCCCAAGAGGATTCCACGGTAAAACAATTCCTCAGCACCCTTGTCGCCCCAAGGGGATTCCATGATAAAACAATTCCGCAGCACCCTTGTCGCCCCAAGAGGATTTCGTGGTAAAATCATTCCCCAGCACCCTTGTCGCCCCTTGTGGATTCCATGATAAAACAATTCCGCAGCACCCTTGTCGCCCCAAGGGGATTCCACGGTAAAACAATTCCCCAGCACCCTTGTCGCCCCAAGGGGATTCCATGATAAAACAATTCCCCAGCACCCTTTTCGCCCGAAGAGGATTCCATGGTAAAACAATTCCCCAGCGCCCTTGTCGCCCCAAGGGGATTCCATGATAAAACAATTCCGCAGCACCCTTGTCGCCCCAAGAGGATTCCACGGTAAAACAATTCCTCAGCACCCTTTTCGCCCCAAGGGGATTCCACGGTAAATCAATTCCCCAGCACCCTTGTCGCCCCATAGGGATTCCATGATAAAACAATTCCGCAGCACCCTTGTCGCCCCAAGGGGATTCCACGGTAAAACAATTCCCCAGCACCCTTGTCGCCCCAAGGGGATTCCATGATAAAACAATTCCGCAGCACCATTGTCGCCCCAAGAGGATTCCACGGTAAAACAATTCCCCAGCGACCTTGTCGCCCCAAGGGGATTCCACGGTAAAACAATTCCCCAGCACCCTTGTCGCCCCAAGGGGATTCCATGATAAAACAATTCCGCAGCACCCTTGTCGCCCCAAGAGGATTTCGTGGTAAAATCAGTCCCCAGCACCCTTGTCGCCCCATAGGGATTCCACGGTAAAACAATTCCCCAGCACCCTTGTCGCCCCATAGGGATTCCACGGTAAAACAATTCCGCAGCACCCTTGTCGTCCCAAGAGGATTCCATGGTAAAACAATTCCCCAGCACCCTTGTCGCCCCAAGGGGATTCCACGGTAAAACAATTCCCCAGCACCCTTGTCGCCCCAAGGGGATTCCATGATAAAACAATTCCCCAGCACCCTTTTCGCCCGAAGAGGATTCCACGGTAAAACAATTCCCCAGCACCCTTGTCGCCCCAAGGGGATTCCATGATAAAACAATTCCGCAGCACCCTTGTCGCCCCAAGAGGATTCCATGATAAAACAATTCCTCAGCACCCTTTTCGCCCCAAGGGGATTCCACGGTAAATCAATTCCCCAGCACCCTTGTCGCCCCATAGGGATTCCATGATAAAACAATTCCGCAGCACCCTTGTCGCCCCAAGGGGATTCCACGGTAAAACAATTCCCCAGCACCCTTGTCGCCCCAAGGGGATTCCATGATAAAACAATTCCGCAGCACCCTTGTCGCCCCAAGAGGATTCCACGGTAAAACAATTCCCCAGCGACCTTGTCGCCCCAAGGGGATTCCACGGTAAAACAATTCCCCAGCACCCTTGTCGCCCCAAGGGGATTCCATGATAAAACAATTCCGCAGCACCCTTGTCGCCCCAAGAGGATTTCGTGGTAAAATCATTCCCCAGCACCCTTGTCGCCCCATAGGGATTCCATGGTAAAATCATTCCCCAGCACCCTTGTCGCCCCATAGGGATTCCATGGTAAAACAATTCCCCAGCACCCTTGTCGCCCCAAGGGGATTCCATGATAAAACATTTCCGCAGCACCCTTGTCGCCCCAAGAGGATTTCGTGGTAAAATCAGTCCCCAGCACCCTTGTCGCCCCAAGGGGATTCCATGATAAAACAATTCCGCAGCACCCTTGTCGCCCCAAGGGGATTCCATGATAAAACAATTCCGCAGCACCATTGTCGCCCCAAGAGGATTCCACGGTAAAACAATTCCCCAGCGACCTTGTCGCCCCAAGGGGATTCCACGGTAAAACAATTCCCCAGCACCCTTGTCGCCCCAAGGGGATTCCATGATAAAACAATTCCGCAGCACCCTTGTCGCCCCAAGAGGATTTCGTGGTAAAATCAGTCCCCAGCACCCTTGTCGCCCCATAGGGATTCCACGGTAAAACAATTCCCCAGCACCCTTGTCGCCCCATAGGGATTCCACGGTAAAACAATTCCGCAGCACCCTTGTCGTCCCAAGAGGATTCCATGGTAAAACAATTCCCCAGCACCCTTGTCGCCCCAAGGGGATTCCACGGTAAAACAATTCCCCAGCACCCTTGTCGCCCCAAGGGGATTCCATGATAAAACAATTCCCCAGCACCCTTTTCGCCCGAAGAGGATTCCACGGTAAAACAATTCCCCAGCACCCTTGTCGCCCCAAGGGGATTCCATGATAAAACAATTCCGCAGCACCCTTGTCGCCCCAAGAGGATTCCATGATAAAACAATTCCTCAGCACCCTTTTCGCCCCAAGGGGATTCCACGGTAAATCAATTCCCCAGCACCCTTGTCGCCCCATAGGGATTCCATGATAAAACAATTCCGCAGCACCCTTGTCGCCCCAAGGGGATTCCACGGTAAAACAATTCCCCAGCACCCTTGTCGCCCCAAGGGGATTCCATGATAAAACAATTCCGCAGCACCCTTGTCGCCCCAAGAGGATTCCACGGTAAAACAATTCCCCAGCGACCTTGTCGCCCCAAGGGGATTCCACGGTAAAACAATTCCCCAGCACCCTTGTCGCCCCAAGGGGATTCCATGATAAAACAATTCCGCAGCACCCTTGTCGCCCCAAGAGGATTTCGTGGTAAAATCATTCCCCAGCACCCTTGTCGCCCCATAGGGATTCCATGGTAAAATCATTCCCCAGCACCCTTGTCGCCCCATAGGGATTCCATGGTAAAACAATTCCCCAGCACCCTTGTCGCCCCAAGGGGATTCCATGATAAAACATTTCCGCAGCACCCTTGTCGCCCCAAGAGGATTTCGTGGTAAAATCAGTCCCCAGCACCCTTGTCGCCCCAAGGGGATTCCATGATAAAACAATTCCGCAGCACCCTTGTCGCCCCAAGGGGATTCCATGATAAAACAATTCCGCAGCACCATTGTCGCCCCAAGAGGATTTCGTGGTAAAATCATTCCCCAGCACCCTTGTCGCCCCATAGGGATTCCATGATAAAACAATTCCGCAGCACCCTTGTCACCCCAAGGGGATTCCATGATAAAACAATTCCCCAGCACCCTTGTCGCCCCATAGGGATTCCATGATAAAACAATTCCCCAGCACCCTTGTCGCCCCATAGGGATTCCACGGTAAAACAATTCCGCAGCACCCTTGTCGTCCCAAGAGGATTCCATGGTAAAACAATTCCCCAGCACCCTTGTCGCCGCATGGGGATTCCATGATAAAACAAATCCGCAGCACCCTTGTCGCCCCAAGGGGATTCCACGGTAAAACAATTCCCCAGCACCCTTGTCACCCCATAGGGATTCCATGATAAAACAATTCCGCAGCACCCTTGTCGCCCCAAGAGGATTCCACGGTAAAACAATTCCTCAGCACCCTTTTCGCCCCAAGGGGATTCCATGATAAATCAATTCCACAGCACCCTTGTCGCCCCAAGGGGATTCCATGATAAAACAATTCCGCAGCACCCTTGTCGCCCCAAGAGGATTTCGTGGTAAAATCATTCCCCAGCACCCTTGTCGCCCCATAGGGATTCCATGATAAAACAATTCTGCAGCACCCTTGTCGCCCCAAGGGGATTCCACGGTAAAACAATTCCCCAGCACCATTGTCGCCCCAAGGGGATTCCATGATAAAACAATTCCCCAGCACCCTTTTCGCCCGAAGAGGATTCCACGGTAAAATCATTCCCCAGCACCCTTGTCGCCCCAAGGGGATTCCATGATAAAACAATTCCGCAGCACCCTTGTCGCCCCAAGAGGATTCCACGGTAAAACAATTCCTCAGCACCCTTTTCGCCCCAAGGGGATTCCACGGTAAATCAATTCCCCAGCACCCTTGTCGCCCCATAGGGATTCCATGATAAAACAATTCCGCAGCACCCTTGTCGCCCCAAGGGGATTCCACGGTAAAACAATTCCCCAGCACCCTTGTCGCCCCAAGGGGATTCCATGATAAAACAATTCCCCAGCACCCTTGTCGCCCCAAGAGGATTCCACGGTAAAACAATTCCCCAGCGACCTTGTCGCCCCAAGGGGATTCCACGGTAAAACAATTCCCCAGCACCCTTGTCGCCCCAAGGGGATTCCATGATAAAACAATTCCGCAGCACCCTTGTCGCCCCAAGAGGATTTCGTGGTAAAATCAGTCCCCAGCACCCTTGTCGCCCCATAGGGATTCCATGGTAAAATCAGTCCCCAGCACCCTTGTCGCCCCATAGGGATTCCATGGTAAAACAATTCCCCAGCACCCTTGTCGCCCCAAGGGGATTCCATGATAAAACAATTCCGCAGCACCCTTGTCGCCCCAAGAGGATTTCGTGGTAAAATCAGTCCCCAGCACCCTTGTCGCCCCAAGGGGATTCCATGATAAAACAATTCCGCAGCACCCTTGTCGCCCCAAGGGGATTCCACGGTAAAACAATTCCCCAGCACCCTTGTCGCCCCAAGGGGATTCCATGATAAAACAATTCCGCAGCACCCTTGTCGCCCCAAGAGGATTTCGTGGTAAAATCATTCCCCAGCACCCTTGTCGCCCCATAGGGATTCCATGATAAAACAATTCCGCAGCACCCTTGTCGCCCCAAGGGGATTCCATGATAAAACAATTCCCCAGCACCCTTTTCGCCCGAAGAGGATTCCACGGTAAAACAATTCCCCAGCACCCTTGTCGCCCCAAGGGGATTCCACGGTAAAACAATTCCCCAGCACCCTTGTCGCCCCAAGGGGATTCCATGATAAAACAATTCCGCAGCACCCTTGTCGCCCCAAGAGGATTTCGTGGTGAAATCAGTCCCCAGCACCCTTGTCGCCCCATAGGGATTCGACGGTAAAATCATTCCCCAGCACCCTTGTCGCCCCATAGGGATTCCACGGTAAAACAATTCCCCAGCACCCTTGTCGCCCCAAGGGGATTCACTATTAAAACAAATCCCGCAGCACCCTTGTCGCCCCAAGAGGATTTCGTGGTAAAATCATTCCCCAGCACCATTGTTGCCCCATAGGGATTCGACGGTAAAATCATTCCCCAGCACCCTTGTCGCCCCATAGGGATTCCACGGTAAAACAATTCCCCAGCACCCTTGTCGCCCCAAGGGGATTCCATGATAAAACAATTCCGCAGCACCCTTGTCGCCCCAAGAGGATTTCGTGGTAAAATCATTCCCCAGCACCCTTGTCGCCCCATAGGTATTCCACGGTAAAACAATTCCACAGCACCCTTGTCGCCCCAAGGGGATTCCATGATAAAACAATTCCGCAGCACCCTTGTCGCCCCAAGAGGATTTCGTGGTAAAATCATTCCCCAGCACCCTTGTCGCCCCATAGGGATTCCACGGTAAAATCATTCCCCAGCACCCTTGTCGCCCCATAGGGATTCCACGGTAAAATCATTCCCCAGCACCCTTGTCGCCCCAAGGGGATTCCATGGTAAAACAATTCCCCAGAATCCTTTTCGTCCCGTTGGGATTACATGGTAAAACAAGTCCTCAGCACACTTGTCGCCGCTTGGGGATTCCATTATTTATAGTGCTAGCCCAATGCGATACCATGCCGCAGTTTACCATGAATACTCCGACACAGTATACTGACTCCGAGCCGACCAGTTCATGTTTTAGCCCCTTAATGCCGAGACCACGAAGGCGGTCCACAAAGCTACGAAAAAGGGTACATGACATGACCCATATTCAATACAACCGCCCAGCGTTTAAGTACAGATCGACCCGTTAGGACTTATCATAGAGGCTGTGTCGGACAGGGTTCTATGGCTATAGTTAGGAATGTTTGTTCTTCCTTGTCGCACTTACCAATATTCCAGCTATATGACGTCAGCCTGTAAACCCTCGAGTCTGGACCAGACAATCCAGTGACCGATACAATGAGCATCGATCTACGCAATTTGAGATACGATGACATGCATCAACCAAGTCAGCGAGCCTGACCACCCGATCCCGTTTGTCGCCTCTTACGACAAGCATAGTCACTTTTACGGCAAGCATGGGTTGCTGAAGACCTATTCTACCCCGGGTCTTCACGGGTCTTACAAAACTTGACGGCATGTGGTCACAACGGAGTATCTTACAGCCGTGAAGTCTTTACGAGGATAACAATATCTTTGATTCAAAAAGGCTTGTATGTTATTTACTTTGTTGCAAGGAGAACATTAACAGACATTCAAAACCGATACAAATAATCCTCCAACTCCCTTTCCGATCGTGACTACATTATTGTAACAA
This sequence comes from Haliotis cracherodii, assembly GCF_022045235.1. Taxonomy (NCBI): domain Eukaryota; kingdom Metazoa; phylum Mollusca; class Gastropoda; order Lepetellida; family Haliotidae; genus Haliotis; species Haliotis cracherodii. The sequence continues at coordinate 8,684,980 of NW_027266265.1, read as the reverse complement.
CTGAGTGATTGAATAAAAAGTAAACAAACATAGAATACACCAATTTCGTGTTCAGTCTCAGGCCCACTCGCCATACACCGACTCTAGTCCTCCCTTTGAATTTCAACCAAGCTCGACATCCATTTCGTCTTTGTGCACTGAACGCAAGATTAAGAGCGTGATTTACACTTAGTCGATTATCGGATCAGACGTTTTGTAGAGCACTTTGTGGGTGATTTTTTTGCATTAACATTATTTCAACCAATAATTTCAAAAGTATGATTTCATTCAATATCTCAGCACTATAATGACTAGATTATATAACGCCCATTGTGCTAGTATTGGGGCTCGAACCTGGGCCACAGGTCTTCACTTCAAGGCCAATCTGTAGCCCCGTGGTTGTGAAACTACAGCATATCCATAACAAATGGGGTTAAAATGAGTTAAAGTAGGTTATATGTGAATAGTTAGATAACAGAAGTCAAGAACCAAGAGCACGAACAAGAACCAAGACCAATTCAAGCCCAACACGATGAGTCTGTTCATAACGAGTACGACCCGTTAAGATCCGTGGTAGAATAGGTCTTCCTCAACCCATGCTTGCCGTAAAAGGCGACTATGCTTGTCGTAAAGGAGACTGAAGGGATTGGATGGTCAGGCTCGCTGACTCGGTTGATGCATGGCAACGTATCCCAATCACTGAATTGTCTTGTCCAGATTCGGTTATTTAAAGACCGCCGCCATATAGCTGGAATATTGCTGAGTACGACAACAAACAAACAAACAAACAAACAAACAAACAAATCATACCGGACACAGCTAGATATGACCAACATGTATCGTTGTGCACGAGTAATGCACAAGTCGAGGGTCTTATTTTTAACCGAGAAACATGAAAACAGAGAAAAATACATGATATGACTTGATGGCGATGAAATGTATGTCTTATCAGACTAATTCTACGTAAAGATCTATAGAAATAGAACTTTACATGACGTTAATTGTCACATTGTTTGAAATGTTTTATTGGAAACTATTTTATCTTGGTCGATATCAACTCAAGCATACGATGTTTTCGGTCAAATGTCGCCTTTAAATATTTATTTGTCGTCCGTTTTAGGCCATAACTTCAAACCGACAGTCGGCTGTATGTAAACCGGGCTGTAGAAGATGGCCTGGTCATGTGATATCGTGACGACGTTTCAAGGCCGTAGAGCTTTGTTAGTTGGGTGTATTTTCAGTCCACGGATATATTTCGATCACCTGGCAGATAATGTACTAGGCTGACGTTCTAGCTCTTCACGAATTATGAGAAAGGTGCAAGGAGGGTGTTTATAACTCTGCGCGATGACCTGTATGGTGGTTATTTAAATTGGGTATGTGAGTTGGCGTCTGGTTTAAACTTTGTATTTCCGTGAGCAAGGCACACAAATATTTTTGATCTGACAGTTTGAAATTAAACAGTTACAAGAATAACTGTTAATAAAACTATAGATTAATAACAAATAAGTGTAGCAAGGCCCTGATATATAATGTAACTACGCTTGATTGACCAAAATGGCCGTTATAATTTGAAATCTGTCCAACAATAACGAGTCCTGTTATCCCCGAGAGCCACGGATAACCCGTGAAGATGCGGTTTAGAATTGTCTTCAGCAACCCATGTTTGCCGTAAGGGGCGACTAACGGGATCGAGTGATCAGACTCACTGATGTGGTTGATGCATGTCATCGTATGCCAATTACGTAAAAAGATGCTCATGATATCAATCACTGGATTGTCTTGTCCCGACTCGATTATTTACAGACCGCCGTCGGATTGCTAGAATTTTGCCGAGTACGGCGTTAGACAACAAACAAACAAAGAAAACAAATCAGTGAAAACAATATTAATGAAAATGAAATTAGTGAATACAAGAACGCATTTAGTATGATCGTATTTGGTATAGTGCCGGTGATCTGCTCTTACAGCAGGGCTGTAGAATGTACTGTTACACACTGTAGGGGCATGTCACAGCGGCTGTCATCAACACCCAGATGCGGGGACATGGGTGGCCCAGTCGTCTAAGGCGCCGCGATTCGCTGTGCAGAGTTGCGTCCTTTGGGCACGCCAGAAACCTATGATTGTGGGTTCGAATCCCGGTTCGCCACGATTATGTTTCTACGTTTGTCAGCACCATTCCCGTGCTCGTGGGTTTCACCGAAGTGGTAAACGTCCGAGACCTGCATCACTTCGGGCTTTCCTCCCACATTAAGCTGACACGCCGTGATATAACTGTAATACTGTTAAAAGCGGCGTTAAACCCAACTCACTCACTCTTATTTGGACTACGGGCAAGAGAGTGATTGGCACTGATACATAATCGTGAGTGACAGAGTCTATACTGCGATGCACCGTATCAGGTAGCTGCAGCTAGGCATACATCACGTTGACGGAGATGAAAAAATATGAAACAATTAAATAAACTTAAATTTAATTTTCTAACTGAAAATATGTGCAGGTATAAATAACGATACCCGTGGGATTTCGGGTAGGAGGTCCCAAGCAGCCTTGGGATCGGGGGGCCAGGCTCACTGACTTGGTTGATGCATATCATCGTATCCCAATTGCGTAGATCGATGCTCATGATGCCAATCACTGGATTGTCTGGTCGGGACTCGATTATTTACAGCCCGCCGTCATATAGCTGTAATTGTGAATGCGACGTTAAACAACAAGCATACAAATCTAAATTACGAGCATGGTTCCAGTATCGCTATGGATCCGGGGCTATGGATCGCATTGAACGAAGCCATTCTGTGTAACACTGGGTCACCTCTTATGGATTTCATGAGACCGGAAACCCCATTCATGCAAGGTCTATTATAACCAGTAAATCTTGCTACGTGTAGGCGGGTGTGGATAAATATGTATGAAAAATATGATGATATAATTACCACCAACACATCTTCTCGTCACGTGCGTATATTACTCACTGCAAGTCATGTGACTCAAATGTGACCCGTGATCGTCAAAAAAGTCTACAGATTTCAACTGTTTACGGCCCCGTGCTGGCGTGTGTGGGCGAATGGCAGAGCGGCTCGAAGTCAGAGCGTGTACTGTTCACAAATAAGGAAGTTTTTGTCCTTGTTAATTTTATTACAGCATGCGGGTGGGCGTTTGTGGTGTGAAGGGTAGAGATGGGCAGGGGTGGTGGTGAAGGGTACAGGTGGGCAGCGGTGGAGGTGAAGGGTAGAGATTGGCAGGGGTGGTGGTGTAGGGTAGAGATAGGCAGGGGTGGTGGTGAAGGGTAGAGATGGGCAGGGGTGGTGGTGAAGGGTAGAGATTGGCAGGGGTGGTGGTGAAGGGTACAGATGGGCAGGGGTGGTGGTGTAGGGTACAGATGGGCAGGGGTGGTTGTGAAGGGTAGAGATGGGCAGGGGTGGTGGTGTAGGGTAGAGATGGACAGGGGTGGTGGTGAAGGGTAGAGATGGGCAGGGGTGGTTGTGAAGGGTAGAGATGGGCAGGGGTGGTGGTGTAGGGTACAGATGGGCAGGGGTGGTGGTGTAGGGTACAGATGGGCAGGGGTGGTGGTGAAGGGTACAGATGGGCAGGGGTGGTGGTGTAGGGTACAGATGGGCAGGGGTGGTGGTGTAGGGTACAGATGGGCAGGGATGGTGGTAAAGGTTACAGATGGGCAGGGACGGTGGTGAAGGTTACAGATGGGCAGGGGTGGTGGTGTAGGGTAGAGATGGGCAGGGATGGTGGTAAAGGTTACAGATGGGCAGGGGCGGTGGTGAAGGTTACAGATGGGCAGGGGTGGTGGTGAAGGTTACAGATGGGCAGGGGTGGTGGTGTAGGGTAGAGATGGGCAGGGATGGTGGTAAAGGTTACAGATGGGCAGGGACGGTGGTGAAGGTTACAGATGGGCAGGGGTGGTGGTGTAGGGTAGAGATGGGCAGGGATGGTGGTAAAGGTTACAGATGGGCAGGGGCGGTGGTGAAGGTTACAGATGGGCAGGGGTGGTGGTGTAGGGTAGAGATGGGCAGGGAGGGTGGTAAAGGTTACAGATGGGCAGGGGCGGTGGTGAAGGTTACAGATGGGCAGGGGTGGTGGTGTAGGGTAGAGATGGGCAGGGGTGGTGGTGAAGGGTAGAGATTGGCAGGGGTGGTGGTGTAGGGTAGAGATAGGCAGGGGTGGTGGTGAAGGGTAGAGATGGGCAGGGGTGGTGGTGAAGGGTACAGATGGGCAGGGGTGGTGGTGAAGGGTACAGATGGGCAGGGGTGGTGGTGTAGGGTACAGATGGGCAGGGGTGGTGGTGTAGGGTACAGATGGGCAGGGGCGGTGGTGTAGGGTACAGATGGGCAGGGGTGGTGGTGTAGGGTACAGATGGGCAGGGGCGGTGGTGTAGGGTACAGATGGGCAGGGGTGGTGGTGTAGGGTACAGATGGGCAGGGGTGGTGGTGTAGGGTACAGATGGGCAGGGGTGGTGGTGTAGGGTACAGATGGGCAGGGGTGGTGGTGTAGGGTAGAGATGGGCAGGGGTGGTGGTGTAGGGTACAGATGGGCAGGGGCGGTGGTGTAGGGTACAGATGGGCAGGGGTGGTGGTGAAGGGTACAGATGGGCAGGGGTGGTGGTGAAGGGTACAGATGGGCAGGGGTGGTGGTGTAGGGTACAGATGGGCAGGGGTGGTGGTGTAGGGTAGAGATGGGCAGGGGTGGTGGTAAAGGTTACAGATGGGCAGGGGTGGTGGTGTAGGGTACAGATGGGCAGGGGTGGTGGTGTAGGGTAGAGATGGGCAGGGGCGGTGGTGAAGGTTACAGATGGGCAGGGGTGGTGGTGTAGGGTAGAGATGGGCAGGGAGGGTGGTAAAGGTTACAGATGGGCAGGGGTGGTGGTGTAGGGTAGAGATAGGCAGGGGCGGTGGTGAAGGTTACAGATGGGCAGGGGTGGTGGTGTAGGGTAGAGATGGGCAGGGAGGGTGGTAAAGGTTACAGATGGGCAGGGGTGGTGGTGTAGGGTACAGATGGGCAGGGGTGGTGGTGAAGGTTACAGATGGGCAGGGGTGGTGGTGTAGGGTAGAGATGGGCAGGGAGGGTGGTAAAGGTTACAGATGGGCAGGGGTGGTGGTGTAGGGTAGAGATGGGCAGGGACGGTGGTGAAGGTTACAGATGGGCAGGGGTGGTGGTGTAGGGTAGAGATGGGCAGGGGTGGTGGTGAAGGGTAGAGATTGGCAGGGGTGGTGGTGTAGGGTAGAGATAGGCAGGGGTGGTGGTGAAGGGTAGAGATGGGCAGGGGTGGTGGTGAAGGGTACAGATGGGCAGGGGTGGTGGTGAAGGGTACAGATGGGCAGGGGTGGTGGTGTAGGGTACAGATGGGCAGGGGTGGTGGTGTAGGGTACAGATGGGCAGGGGCGGTGGTGTAGGGTACAGATGGGCAGGGGTGGTGGTGTAGGGTACAGATGGGCAGGGGCGGTGGTGTAGGGTACAGATGGGCAGGGGCGGTGGTGTAGGGTACAGATGGGCAGGGGTGGTGGTGTAGGGTACAGATGGGCAGGGGTGGTGGTGTAGGGTACAGATGGGCAGGGGTGGTGGTGTAGGGTACAGATGGGCAGGGGTGGTGGTGTAGGGTACAGATGGGCAGGGGCGGTGGTGTAGGGTACAGATGGGCAGGGGTGGTGGTGTAGGGTACAGATGGGCAGGGGTGGTGGTGTAGGGTAGAGATGGGCAGGGGTGGTGGTGAAGGGTACAGATGGGCAGGGGTGGTGGTGAAGGGTACAGATGGGCAGGGGTGGTGGTGTAGGGTAGAGATGGGCAGGGGTGGTGGTGAAGGGTACAGATGGGCAGGGGTGGTGGTGTAGGGTACAGATGGGCAGGGGTGGTGGTGTAGGGTACAGATGGGCAGGGGTGGTGGTGAAGGGTACAGATGGGCAGGGGTGGTGGTGAAGGGTACAGATGGGCAGGGGTGGTGGTGTAGGGTACAGATGGGCAGGGGTGGTGGTGTAGGGTACAGATGGGCAGGGGCGGTGGTGTAGGGTACAGATGGGCAGGGGTGGTGGTGTAGGGTACAGATGGGCAGGGGCGGTGGTGTAGGGTACAGATGGGCAGGGGTGGTGGTGTAGGGTACAGATGGGCAGGGGTGGTGGTGTAGGGTACAGATGGGCAGGGGTGGTGGTGAAGGGTACAGATGGGCAGGGGTGGTGGTGTAGGGTACAGATGGGCAGGGGTGGTGGTGTAGGGTACAGATGGGCAGGGGCGGTGGTGTAGGGTACAGATGGGCAGGGGTGGTGGTGTAGGGTACAGATGGGCAGGGGCGGTGGTGTAGGGTACAGATGGGCAGGGGTGGTGGTGTAGGGTTAAGATGGGCAGGGGTGGTGGTGTAGGGTTAAGATGGGCAGGGGTGGTGGTGTAGGGTACAGATGGGCAGGGGTGGTGGTGTATGGTACAGATGGGCAGGGGTGGTGGTGTAGGGTAAGATGGGCAGGGGCGGTGGTGTAGGGTACAGATGGGCAGGGGTGGTGGTGTAGGGTACAGATGGGCAGGGGCGGTGGTGTAGGGTACAGATGGGCAGGGGTGGTGGTGTAGGGTACAGATGGGCAGGGGTGGTGGTGTAGGGTACAAATGGGCAGGGGTGGTGGTGTAGGGTACAGATGGGCAGGGGCGGTGGTGAAGGTTACAGATGGGCAGGGGTGGTGAAGGTTACAGATGGGCAGGGGTGGTGGTGAAGGTTACAGATGGGCAGGGGTGGTGAAGGTTACAGATGGGCAGGGGTGGTAAAGGTTACAGATGGGCAGGGGTGGTAAAGGGTACAGATGGGCAACAAACAACCAACAAAATATTATGACAGGAACTCTTTACAACCCCAATCAATGTTTTTGTTCATTCGAATAAGATCTGATAAAACTGTTTGAAAAGGTTATGTGATGTTCGTTTCAAGTCAAACTATTTTTGTTAATTAAAAAGTAACCGATTCTGAGTGATACAATTATACAAATGACTATAAAAGCGACATCGGTGACACTTCACAATATATACATGAACACTTAACTCCCACATACAAACTGACATGCAATTATTCAAAGCATTTCCGTCTTAAACAAACAGCTAATAAGCCCACGCATTCCTTTACGTACACGACCACTCTGACACGGAAAATGTCATATCAATGTATATATTATCACACACACACACACACACACACACTTCCATAGTATCATACAGAGAATGCCATTAAACCTGTTAATCCGTTCGGGATATTTCCCGCAGTAAGCATCCGTAAGGTGGGGTGTCCGGGTTAACGAGGTTTAATAGTATTGGATTTGTCATGTGAGGAGACGAACGACGAACTGTTTCAACTGCCGTCAAGGACAGTGAATTTAATTCAAAGCGTTTCATACTACGTATAGACCTATATTTAACACAATGGCCCACTAAAAACCAAAGGTACTTTGTCATTACAAAACATCCCACTGCATCACATGACTGCCCACACAAAGGGTATTTCCGGGATTTCCCGAACACGTGATACCATCCGTGGTAATTATATCTTTTGAGCCACGCTTGTCATAAACAAGTTGTTTTGTCACACCTGTCCTTCATCCGCTTCTGTTGCACGTGGATTTTTATAAGACGAAGGATTTTTTTATGAATTAGTTTGTTTAATCAGAGACCATATAATATTATATGGTCTCTGGTTTAATGAATGTTCCAAAACAGATGACGCCACAAACAGCAATTTAACAGTGAGGTAGTGTTTGATACTTTATGTCACAGTCGGCAATATTCCAGCTATAGCAGATGTAAGTAATCGAGTCTTGATCAGACAAACCAAGGGGTGATAGCATGAGCACCACACCGACTGAATGTGAAGGCACATCAGACAGGCAACGCAAGTTATTCCTGGAAAGATTATCCCTCAGAACCCCATGCTGTTGTTCAAGAACGCCACAGTGGATCGGGTGGCCAGACTCAGGGTAGAATAGGTCTTCAGCAACCCATGCTTGACGTAAAAGGCGACTATGCTTGTCGTCAGAGGCGACTAAAGGAATCGGGTGGTCAGGCTCGCTAACTTGGTTGATGCATATCATCGATCCCAATTGCGTAGATCGATGCTCATGATGTCAGTCACTGGATTGTCTTGTCCAGGCTCGATTATTTACAGACCGCCGTTGTATAGCTGGAATATTGCTTACAAATAAACAATGAATTATAAACAACAAGTAAAGAAACATAACGGACACCTTCCATTCAGAACACTCCATGACTGAAGTGAGTGAGTGAGTGAGTTGGGTTTTCCGCCTCTATACTACGGTGTGGAATCGCAGAACGGCAGTTCTGAATTACACCATCCAATTGTAACGGATTAGCCCAGAAAAGAAGCAAATACGTGCGTACGGCAAGAGAACATTTTATAGATTTAGGGGGGAAATAGCAGAATATACCAACTAAATTGTGCATACAACATACACAATAGTTCGGTCACATCTGGGGCAGACCCGTGAAGATCGAATAGGTCTTCAGTAACCCATGCTTGTCGTAAGAGGCGACTATGCTTGTCGTAGGAGGCGAGTAAAGAGATCGGGTGGTCAGGCTCGCTGACTTGGTTGATGCATGTCATCGATCCCAATTGCGTTGATCGATGCTCATGATGTCAATCACTGCATTGTCTCGTCTAGACTCGATTATTTACAGACCGCCGTCATATAGTTGGAATATGAGTGCGGCATAAACAACAAACAAACAAATAAACAAGAAACGGACTTGACACAATGTACCTATGTGGGAATCGAAGCTGGGCTTCGGCGGATTAGTGAATGCTTTAACCACACACCACTACCATTTATCACCGGCACCCATACATATGAGATGTATTTCGGTCAATGACAAAATTTTGTTCCACCCCTTTAAAAAAAAACATTCAAGTTCTACCATGTACCGGATGACGGTGACGCAGCCTAGTGGGTTAAACGTCCGCTCGTGACGCCGAAGGCCCAGTTTGATTCCAAACATGGGTACAGTGTGTGAAGCCCATTACTGGTTACCGCCGTGATATTGCTGGTATATTGCAAAAGGCGGCGTAAAACTATGCTCACTCACTCAGCCGCCCACTCACTCACTAACTGTCACGGACTGGTTCGTTAACGACTCGGTGAAATACGCGCGGTTCCTGTCAATCATCTCGCTTCTGACATAGCATGTCCGTTTCCACGCGCCATTAAATAAGGATTGTCATAATGATAGCAATTATTGTTCAGCATCACGTAGGAGGAAGGATATATCAGCACGGCATCCCTTGCCCACAGTATCGAAGTAACAAGGGAAGCGATACATGTGGACTCATGTATGACCTGAATAGGATGTCTAGGTTCGGTAAGGTTGGAGACGTGTGTTCTGTCATTTCCAGCGTGCTGGAACGCGGTAAGAATTACCTGCGGTTTACACTGAGGTCTGGGTCAGTGGGTGCTTGGACGAGTGGCTTTGAGATTAGAGTTTAATGTGGTTCATACATTTAGGCGGGTGAAAGTTATTATTTTGTACAGATGTGAATCTGGTCTGTCTCTCAGGCCCAAGATAATAAATAAAAACAGCCCAACTCAAGTCTAGAATGATTTGGCATGTCTAGATTGCCTCAGCTTGGAATAAAGGATTGTTCTGGGCTTCATTTGGATTGGATTTTATTTGTTTTGTAGGTATATATTTTAAAGTGAGTTGAGGTGAGTTGAAATTGGGTTTAACGTCGCGTCCAAGATTATTGCACTTATATAGCGACGTGCATGTACGTGTGTGTGTTTGTGTGGCTGCTTGTACTAGTCCGGGCTGATCCGATTTATAGTGCTAGCACACTGAGATACCATGCCGCAGTTTAACATGAATACCCCACTCAGACACAGTATACTGACTCCGAGCCGACCAGTCCTTGTTTTAGCCCCTGAATGCCGAGCGCCAGACAGGGTAGCACAAGTACCATCTTTTAACGTCTTTTGGTATGACGCGGCCGGGGATCGAACCCCGGACCTTCCGCTCTCCGGGTGGACGATCTACCACTAGACCACGGAGGCGGTCGTTTTTAAAAATGAAATAACTGTATTCCTGGTAGTAAATGATGGTCTAATGTGAATCTTATACATGAGGTATGTGTGTCCTTCGTGGTGAGTGAGTGAGGGAATGCTGGTTTGTTCCGCTGTCAGCGGTATTTCAGCCGTACCATGCGGTTGGCAGGTAATCTCGTCAAACATTGTAACGAGCCGATCCTCATTTTTGTTTCAAAGTACGAACAGCAGGAGGTGTAATGTACTCTCACTGGTCATCGAGCCTTGACCAGGCAAACCAGTGTCTGACAGCATGAGTGAGTGAGTGAGTATGTTTTTACGCTGCTGTTATACTATTCTAGTAATATCACGGCGGTGAACACCAGAAATCGGCTTTACATATTTTAACTAAGTGGGTAATCGAACCACGGTCTTCTGTGTGACGAGCGAACGCTTTTACCACTTGGCTACCCGACCGCCCCGACAATATGATCAAACCATGGTATCGGAATACGACACACAATCAGATAGCTTACATATTTGAACAACACGATCCTCATTCAGATCTTTTTACTTGATCCTGTTCGGCTCTGTGATCCCCACAGGAAGATTCATTGGGTTTTGAATAAAGAAGCAACACCGATAACGTGCCGTCGGGGTATGACGACACACAAAGACAGCCAGCTCAGAGGGGTTAGGGTTAGGGGGTAAGAGTTAGGAAAAGGGTAGGGGTTAATGGTTAGGTTAGGGTTACACATTACAAACCGATCCTTATTCAGATCTTATGGTTACTTGGGGCCCTGCTTTTTCTGCTTTTGGTCCCCACGTTTAAGATCTTGATTCAGTAAATGTGAAGATCCGGGTTAGAAAAGGTCTTCAGCAACCCATGCTTGTCGTGAGAGGCAATTGTGCTTCTCGCAAGAGGCAACTAACGGGATCGGGTGGTCGGGCTAGCTGACTTGGTTTATGCAGTTCATCGTATCCCAATTGCATTGGTCCATGCTCACGATACTCGATTATTCACAGACTGCTGGGATATTGCGGCGTTAAACAATAAACAAACAGTAAATTATCCTTGTTGATACGTATCTTGGGGATACAATAACAAAGCCAGCCAGGTCAGAACTGGTTAATCTTTCGCACTACATAATATTAACAACTACAATTATAATTCTTTCTTACCTGTCTGGGTCACACGAAGCGTCTACAGTAAAATTCCTGTCGTAAACCAGGTTTTGCACTACGGGAAGACAAACAGTTGTCTATGGCGCCACAATTCGATGGGCAGAGTTGCGTCCCATGGCCACGCCAGGAACCTATGTTTTTCGGTTCGGATCCCTGTTCGCCCCGATTATGTTTCTCGCTTTGTCAACAACCCGTGCTCGTGGGTTTTACCGAAGTTCGAGACCTGTATCACTTCGGGCTTTCTTCCAACATTAAGCAGACACGCCGTGATGTAACTGGAATAATGTTCAAAACGGTGTAAAACCAAACTCACTCACTCACTCCTTACCCAAATTTCTGACTACATTTCTCATTTTATTTCTATCCTTATTTTACATTTATCTTTGTGTCTGAGCCAATTATACATCGCAGCTGACTGACAGGCCTTGACATGGGTGTTCGTATCTGCTGACTCTTAGCGAGCACCTGGCATAATCTAGGACGGCTGTAAGTGATGATTGACAGCATCTGATATTGATTACCTGAAGAAATGTACATGTCATGTAAGTATCACTGGTGGTGATCGCTACATGTTGACATGATGTGTACTGAAATGAACATCCGCTCGCTGCTATCTGTGCTGTTAACAACTTTGACGAGTGTTTCAAATACAGTTTGGAATATACTTTGAAATCCCTTGAAAAATACAATATCTGCAGAATTCAGATCATGTAACGTTTAAGGTAGGGCTCGTGAAGATCCGGGTTAGAATTGGTCTTCATCAACCCATGTTTGCCGTAAAAGGCTCGCTGATTTACTTGGTTGATGCATGTCATCGTATCCTAATTGCTTAGATCAATGCTCGTGGTGTCAATCACTGACTGTCTGGTCCAGACTCGATTATTTACAGACCGCCGCCATATAGCTCGAATATTGCTGAGTGCAGCGTTAAAAAACAATAAACAAACAACGATAATTGATCTTCAGCATCCAATGCTTGTCGTAAAAGGCGACGAACGGGATCGGTTGGTCAGACTCGCTGACTTGGTTGACGCATGTCATCATACAGCAATTGCGTGGATCGATGCTGATGATGTCAATCACAGGATTGTCTGGTCCAGACTCGAATATTTACAGACCGCCGTAATATAGCTGAATGTTGCTGTGTGCGGCGTAAAACAACAAACAAACAAATAACACAATTCCCTTGTGCTGGCAAACAGAAGCTCTTCACTGGCGACGTTCGCACGTCACGCCGAAGACCCGGGTTCTATTCCCGACATGGGTACAATGTGTGAAGCCCATGTCTGGTGTCCCCTGTCGTGATATTGCTGGAATATAGCTAAAAGCGGCGTAAAACCATACTCACTCACGCTCTCACTCTTCTGCATGCATGTCATGCGGACTTGGTTGGTTAGTCTGCACTCTCCGTAGTCACGCCTATATTTGTACCAGGGACATCCGTACCTTGGCTAATCTGGAAACTGGTTAATCCGGACGACGTCACTGAGATTTTTAACGTCCTGATAACAGAGCGTCGCTGTATACGGCTACAGGAATTAAATTACCAGTGTTTAGACAAAAAAATATTTAGCAGAATCAGTGAAAGAAAACTGGCGTAAGTATGCTACAACGTTACATGGTAACAGCGACAACTGCGTGCGAAAAGGTCACGTTTGGACGTATCGTAAACCTAAAAATACTATCAAAGGCGGGCTTCATGCAGTGAACGACCAGTAATCGTCTTGGTTTTCATTCATGATGCAACGTTGTTGATTACATTTGAGTTCATTATGACGAGAATACCCTGACCACAGTGCATTGATATTACTGACAAGTGTTTCATGCTACGCCTTTGTGTCTACCACTCACCTGTTGATAGAGCGCCTTTTACCATTGTCGTAGATAAACGATCGGTTTACGTCACACAGCGACTTTCGCAGGGGGTCAAGACGCCGTACAACGGTAATGTCGCGAATCACTCGGTGTGTTCAAGGCGGTGTTGTGTTGTTCGCTCGACTTTGAATGTGTTTTAATTTTAGATTTTTGGATTTTACACCCATATGTGTACGTTTCCACCTTTTGCGACTTTTAAATAGCCAGCAGGGGCATGTCCTATAAATGTTCTCGTCCCAAAATGCACTGCGGTAAAACACGGCGAGGTCGGGGTTAAGAGGTCGATATACTTGGTCAACAACGGCCATAAATAAACTTTTACATGTATGTGCTGACGACATAACGTATGACATAAGACAGCTTCCGTCCTTGTGGAGAGAGGTAAAACGTGCGAAATGCTGCGTCTTCGGGAGAAAAACGCCTGTTCTGTTATCTAGCTGTTGCGAGTCGACGTCTGTACTGATTCACCTTTCAAAATGGTGACTGTTACAACATAACCTCAACATTAGTTTTGTCCAGGTTAGGGAGACATGTGCGAGTCCCGTCTAGATCTGATGCAGGTGAAAAGGTTGCCTCCGACGGAGCGGGTCCTGCAGATGTATCCTATATGGATCCACTCTTATTCAGCCGGGGTCGCACAATCGCCGAAATTTGCTGTGCAGAGTTGCGTCCCTTTGCCGTGCCAGAATCCTATTATCGTGGGTTCGAATTCCTCGTAGCATCATACCCGTGCTCATGGGTTTTCTTCGAATTGATGAACCTCAAAGCCCGGCATCCCTTTGGGCGTTCCACACACATTAAGCCAACATGACCTGATATAATTGAGAAACTGTTCAAAAGGGCGTTAAACATACTAAGTCATTCACAGTAATCCCTCTGACATATGAATACTGTGTCTATCCAGGCCTGGACCCTATTCTATGGTCTAAGACGATCATAACTCCCATACTCTCACATATACTTACGATCGTGGTAGCACTAAAACGACCATGACCCCCATTCTTTAACATAGAAGATCATTTCAGCACTAAAAAGGATCATAACTCCTATGATTATAAATAGACTTTCGATCAACGTAGTAGCACTGAAACGATCACAACTCTCACGTCTCTACTACCCATACTTTAGCATAGACATACGAACATTCGTGTAAATATAGGGTTATTATTGTAGATAAAATATTGAATCGTGTATATATTATGTTGAATCGTGTAGATATAGTTTGTTTGTTTGTTGTTTAACGCCGCACTCAGCAAATGTCCAGCTACTTGACGGCGGTCTGCAAATAATCGAGTCTGGGCAAGACAATCCAGTGATTGACATTATGAGCATCGATCCACGCAATTGGGGTACGATGATATGCATCAACCAAGTCAGCGAGCTTGATCACCCCAGAGACCATATACCGGTATCGGTATATGGTCTCTGATCCCTGATCCCGTTAGTCGACTCTTACGACAAGCATAGTCGCCTTTTACGGCAAGCATGGGTTCTTGAAGACCTATTCTACCCCGGATCTTCACGGGTCAAGTGTATTAGTAAGCATGTTGATATGTTGCTATGTGTGCATGCTGTGTCCATATTGTATGTTGACATTTCATCTCTGTCCAAACAGAAGACACTTATGTCTACAATATGTAGGTATAAAATGATATCAATATATCCACTATTTTAATACTCTTAGATGCTTTTAGTATTGATACTTCAGTGACAACATATCTTTGAAGTGCATCGTGTTACGAAAGACGCCACAAACCTAGTTCCGCTTGAAAACTATAAACACGCATGTTGTTTTAAAAAAAAGTTTACTTCTGCTAGGTTTTAAACATTGTCCATATGTTAATTCCCAACCTTGGAATTCCTACATTTGACAATTATTAACATATATCAGTCCCAAATGGAGTGTTGTACTAAATATACATTAGAACGTTGATGACAGAAGGTATTTATAATCATTGACCTTGCAACCAAGGAGAAGAGTGCTAGAGCCGAATTCTTGCACTTGAAGCACTGAATGTCTTGCCCAACCCTACAAAGCTCCTTGCAGTGTCTCCCTGCACGTTTTGCCCACCTCCTCCGTAACCAATACACAAGTAACCCCAGCTGACAGTTTCGCAACAAGGTGTGGAGTCCGTTACGTTGTCCGACACAGCAGGCCTCGGCGTGCGACCGACTGACCATCGCCATGTGGTCAACCGCAGCAGGCCGTTGTGGTCATTGCTTCGGCCGGTTTGTAATCAAGGTGATTGTCAAAGTGAATATTTTTCTTGTTTTCTTGTTTTAACAACAAAGAAATCGTGACGTGATAGTTTAACGGGCGTTGCAAAGATACACAAACAAACAAACAAACACCGAAATGCCACCAGTATAGATCTCGCTGTTCGCAGAACGTACGTCAGCGTGATGTCCTTGTAACATACACTTCTGTAATGTTCAATAAGTGCAAAGTTATTGCGACGTACTCTACAGCAATTCTAACACACTGTCATTTATTTGTTGTATAACGCCGCACGCAGTAATGTTCCACCTACATGACGGCGGTCTGTAAATAATCGAGTCTGGACCACACAATCCAGTGAATGACATCATGAGCATCGATCCACGCAATTGGGATACGATGACATGCATCAACCAAGTCAGCGAGCCAGACCACTCGATCCCGTTTGTCAGCTCTTACGACAAGCATAGTCGCCTTTTACGGCAAGCATGGGTTGCTGAAGACCTATTCTAACCCGGATGTTCACGGGTCAATGGCATCATGAGCATCGGTCTACGCATCTGGTTTACGATGACATGCATCAAACAAGGCCACCGATTCCATTAGCTCGCTGACTTGGTTGATGCATGTCATCGATCCTAATTGCTTGGATCGATGCTCATGATGTCAATCAGTGGACTGTCTGGTCCAGATTCGATTATTTACAGACCGCCGCCATTAGCCGGAATATTGCTGAGTGCGGCGTAAAACAACAAACAAACAAGGCCACCGATTCCATTAGGGGATTCCATATGGGCTCAAAAGTGAACTATTAACCACATGAATTTCCCAACTTAATCAAATCGATTCCATCACAAATAAACCAGTATCTGCTGATGGCCAATATAATGACATCACTGGGAAAAAACCGACAGGAAATAAACCGTCGGGCAAAAGAAAGTATATCCCCTAAAATTGAAACCAACAAAAATGATTTTCGACGGAAATGTATTTTATACGGGTATCATTTTTACCTTAAGTTTGCAGTGCTGCAGCGATTGTTTTCAGCCTAACGGGGGGCAAGGGTGGCCCAGTCGTCTAAGGCGCCGCGATTCGCTGTGCAGAGTTACGTCCCTTGGGTACGCCAGAAACCTATGATTGTGGGTTCGAATCCCGGTTCGCCCCGATTATGTTTCTAGGTTTGTCAGTACCATACCCGTGCTCGTGGGTTTCACCGAAGTGGTAAACGTCTGAGACCTGCATCACTTCGGGCTTTCCTCCCACATTAAGCTGACACGCCGTGATATAACTGGAATACTGTTAAAAGCGGCGTTAAACACAACTCACTCACTCAGCCTAACGTTTGTGTTGTAACGTGATAACGTTTGTAATGTTTAGGTCAAGTCCAATTTCCAAGTGTATGCTTTCTTTTGTCCGGCAGTGTATGTGTCTCTGTTATCAACCCAATATAGTTTATCATCATGCGCGAAATTTGACAAGCAATACATAACACAAATTTCTAATTTCACAAATGCAGTCGTCTGGGGCACAGC
Organism: Haliotis cracherodii; assembly: GCF_022045235.1. Lineage (NCBI taxonomy): Eukaryota > Metazoa > Mollusca > Gastropoda > Lepetellida > Haliotidae > Haliotis > Haliotis cracherodii. Next base: position 8,668,184 of record NW_027266265.1, on the reverse strand, counting down.
TCGCCCTGTTTCCTCGGACCAGGGCCATAAAATAATTCATTGTATGGTCTCTGCTGGGACTGGATCCTGGAAGAATGTAATCAAGGGACTCTCCAAGAATAGTAACACAGATGTTAAGTAATTAGTGCATGAAGAAATAGACAGAGATTCCACGATGCCTCTTGTTGTCTGGAACACTGCACATCATGGCGTTGGGCTGAGAATACCCATTACGTAAATGTTTCTTACAAATTAACGTCATTTTCGCAGCTGAAACCGAAATAGTTCTGTCTTAGGTCATACGTGCATTATCGAGGGGCTTCCATGTGGTATTGGTGATTTCATTCATCAAATACACGCTGTTACCGCATACGAGATCTATCTTAGCAGATCACTGAGGAAGTCGTTAAGCCCTATTATAGTATGCTAGGCTGGTGAACTGCGGTAGGAATGGCTACCACATGGCGTACGGTGGGCATCAATGGCGTTACACCTGCAGCAGGCTTTGGAAAGCCTTGCTCCAAGCCGGTACTGAATGATATGTATTGATTCCGAATTTGCGATTTTTGTATTGGAGTTAGAATCAGTGCTGCAATAATTCATGCTTTCCTCCCGCAGCACGTTGCCTCGTCCTGGTATAAGGGACTGGTCATATATCATGGTGGGGTTGAACACAATTCCTTTTCTTCAAGTAACAGATTTTATAAATTCGAAAATTATTTTGGCACTGGTAATATATTAAAAGTGTGTGTGTTGGCGGGGGAGGGGGGGGGGCATAAAAAATGTTATATGTTGGAGGTGGGAGGTGGGGGGAGCATGGTAAGATGCTACTTTTTAGGGGGGGGGGGGGGTGAACACAATTCCTTTTCTTCAAGTAACAGATTTTATAAATTCGAAAATTATTTTGGCACTGGTAATATATTAAAAGTGTGTGTGTTGGCGGGGGAGGGGGGGGGCATAAAAAATGTTATATGTTGGAGGTGGGAGGTGGGGGAGCATGGTAAGATGCTACTTTTTAGGGGGGGGGCTTAAAAATATACAATCTCAATAGACCAATCATAACGGGCGCACCCATCCACACCACCATTTAATAAATTGCAAGTCCCTAACTGAAATAACGTTGATGGCCACATCTTTTCTGAAGCATGTAAACACACTTTGTTTCCACTGCCGTCCTATGGCTGGAAAATTGGCCCTTAAACCTCACTCACTCACAATTTTTATTATTAACGTTCAACCAACTACAGACACTCGTAAAATATTATTTTGGTTATTATCATGGAAACATAATATCTCTATATTAAAACGAGAATCATACCTCCAAAAACCTACACACAAAAAAATAATTCGATTCAAGGGTGGGCGTGTGTGAAGCATGTATTGCTTCAAATAATGTGTATTCTGAATGAGTTAATCTGCGAAAGACTGTCAAACGTCTAAAGACAACAGCCAACACATTTAGGTGTTCATGCAGTCACAAACAACACCTTTGGACTAAAGGCTTCTATTGTTTACTCCTGGTTAAATCGGGGGTTCAAAGGTGCAACACAATATCACAGACTCTAGGGTCATGACCCGGCAGCGAGCTGTGCGCATGACTAGTAATTCGAAGCTGTCCGTGTCCTCGACAGGTACGGGAGTTTCATGGCTGCATGTAGATATGGGCAATCTACGGTTCGTATGGAAAGGGCGGCCAATTAGCAAGCTTAGCGCGCGTCTCCCGTAATGTGAGCCATTCATGTTGATCATAGCTCTAGATAATCATTGACGGGTGTCTAGTCACTCCTTCATGGTCAGCTATAATTAGATATTTCGGTCAGAAACCAGACATCTCCTTGGCATAATATCTTGCGCGATCGGTTTATTGAGCATGAGGTATCTAACATTAAGGCATGGAATCAAAGTCCACATTTTCGGATTCCTGTAATTTATTAAGGCGTGTCGAAGTCTGTGATTTGTGAAAGATATTGTTTGAAGCAGTTTGTTATGTTATTGGGGGTCCGTGGAATGTTAGAGACAACCAATTCACATAGACCTGAACTTATTTTAGAAAATAGTCTTGTTTTGGGTAGAAATATTAACATGGATGTTTTCACGCTTTTCAAATGTTTAGGATTTTGTAACAAACCTATTTGTCATCTTTTCAACGCGTTTTTAACTCTGTCATGAATTGCATTGTTTTTTTAATAATCCCAAATATAATCAGAAAAGGAAATCTGTCAATACAATAGTTATTTTTCTGGAAATAATGTCTCAGTAATTTTAATGCCAGGTTTATTTTCGCAAACAATTTTTTTTAATTTAAACCCAGACCTTTTTTCACAAAGCAAACCACTGTAGTTGGTCCGGCGTAAGTCTACGTCAGAGTAGAGGCGTTACGACGCTCGTCAAATGTATATATACTGATGGAAACGAATACGGGAAATATGAAAAATATAGGGAAATAAGCTTTAATTTACATTTGAAACAGCGCCTATACAAATTCAACACATGTCAGAATCAGATGTTGATATGTATTTGTGTGCATTATTTCCAACGCGTATTTGGAGGACAAGGCTGGGGACCCATGATAGCATACCATTTTACTGTGTCTAAAACTAAGTGTTCCCTTATTTATTTCCATCAGTATAGATGAGGGAACAGCCATTATCTTGCAGTCTTTATTGACAAAAACATTCTTGAGCACCTGTTTATGAAGAAAAATATACTTGAGCTCCTGAACATTTCACGAATGAATGCTGATCCCAATTCACCCAACCCACCCTTGAAAACCAAATGGTTGCCCCTATATAAACAGTGCGGTTTGGAGAGAGTCCGTTATATTAAGTACATCTTTTCCTCATTTTCATCCAGCGAGGAGTTAGCGAAACCGATTTCTATTGTGTGTTCGCTGACTTTCATGATCTGTGGGGCTTTGGTTAAATCCAGTGGTCTTTGTGTGCAAGCCAGATTTACAATAACCTATTTATATATATCCACATAGGCATGTTTCAAGCCATCTCTATAATTGATTCACTCAGCTGCAGCGACACGCGACGGCCAGGCATTGATCACGTGGACACCATGCTAGAGGCGTATTGATACGCCGCAGCGCTGACAATAAAAATGAGGAAATGGGTGGCAATACATGCATGTTTTGTCACTTTTGTCACTTTTGTCACAGTACTATCGGTTGATATCGACAGTAGATTTTCCTATGTGAACCATGTAAATTTTGAACTTGGCTGTTGCGCGAACACTTTAACCACATACCTACTTAATCGCGCACGGTTTGAATTGTCATGGCAAGATGCTTGTGTTAATTGTGTTCGTATTTGAACACCATAGCAAGGTGACGTGAAATAAATTAAGGAAGAGAATTTATGGATGTCAATTTCTTTATTATGAGAAACACAACGTTTCGGGGTATATACTTACTCGTTCATCATTTTTCCTGATGAAGGAGTAAGTGTATACTCCGAAACGTTGTGTTCCTTCTAAATGACTTTCAAAGGCGTGAAATAAATTATTTGTGAAAACAACCCTCTTTGTTTTGTAATCACTTTGTATTTATTCACAGTGCGAATTTTAAATATCCGATTAATAAGCGGAATTTGCATACAATCATGTGTTACAAATGTTATATTTGGGATAACGCTTTCTTTGTAAAGTACAGATTCCCGTACTTTTGTGGGGTTGAATCCGCCCCCCCCCCCCCCCCCAAAAAAAAAGTACGAGAATCTGTACTTTACAAAGAAAGTCAATCTCATTAAAATCAGATCTTAGTTTTGTTTAGCTATAGCGAGAACTAAGATCTGATTTTAATGAGATTGCAAAGAAAGTGTTATCCCAAATATAACATTTGTTACATTTGACCACTTTCTAAATGGCATTGTGTGTTCAATCATGTGTTGTTTTTAAATATTAGTCTAGTGTGGGCTAGATTCAACTACGAATATTTTGAGTGTTACTTTTAAAAGATATGTTGCATTCTCCGTGAAACATATTTATGAGATATGCAGTACATACGGGAAGAAATGTAATGACAGTAACCACACAACCCGTGAAGATCCGGGGTGGAATAGGTCTTCAGGAACCCATGCTTGTCGTAAAAGGCGACTATGCTTGTCGTAAGAGGCGACTAACGGGATTGGGCGGTCGGGCTCGCTGATGCTCATGATGTCAATCACTGGATTGTCTGGTCCAGACTCGATTATTTTCAGACCGCCGTCATATAGCTGGAATATTGCTGAGTGTGGCGTTAAACAACAAACAAGCAAAGTAATCACACATACGCGCGCTGGCACACACACACACACACACACACACACACACACACACACACTCACAAACGCGCGCTCACGCACAAACACATACACAAACACTCACACAAATAGAGAGACACGCACTCACGCACAAACACACACGCGAAAACAAACTTAAGCATTACTTGCCATGTGTATATTTTAATACGATTGTGTCTTGTATTATTTGTCAGACGAAACACGTTGTTTTTAAACAAAATAACATGCTAATATTCAAATACCGACACAGATGTGTTAACATGGTTTGTGGCTGTACCACAGCAAGAGGTACTTGACAACCTTTCAACTCCTTGCCCATTTTGCATAATGTGACCTGGTACTTGCAGGCATCTAGGGGAGCACACAGTGTGCCAGTACCATCTCAACAGGTATTATTGGTATCATACACGTGGTATCTTGGTATAAAATGAGATCATTATCACACGTACATATTTCCAAAACACAAACGGAAGTTCGGGATGCATAAAATAAAGGTGTGGTGCGTAACTTTTTTTCCTGTGTATACGTAGTCCAGCCTGTAACAAAATGCCTTGCATACCGATGTCAACAGTCAGTTTTCGTTTTGTGTGATGTATACAAGCGCATTTTAAACCAAAATTATTTCCGTATCATCAGATCCTGTCAAGTACAAACTCAGACTCTAGTCAGATGAGAAGCATTAATAGGATTATGTACATTTTAAATTAATACGTAATGGGTTATGACGTTTCAGAAATTTCAAATAGAAAGTGACACGTGCATGCAGTGCCTGTCTGATATTTCACCACACTGTGGAATGATCGTTTTACAGCACTGTAACAGTTACATCATGTATGAACGATATGTACACTTGAGTGGTATATTGAGATATATTGAAGTACTGTACAGTATGACTGTCAACATTTGTGATACAGGAGATAATAAAATAAAAACGATCCAAACTAAAACACAAAAACTGTCAAACCGGAGGCAGTTGGGTTGTTTGACACAAATCTCTCCACGGCCTTCGCTGGAAGGCCCGGGACGAGTCAAACACATTTCACGGGCGACGCCACGAGAAACACGATGTATGTCTTTATTGATTGTGTGCATGCGTCAGCTTTCAATTTAGTTGCCGAGGCAAGATCTATTTATAACACGCAGGGGAAAACCCGCACTGATTCCGGTTTGTGGATAAGGCCTGTTCGTTTCGTCACGAGCCAACAACTTCCAAGTCGGTCAAATATCGATTGTCATTCTCCCGCAATCACGAGTAATATTATCAGCCGTAAATAATACAGCGCACCTATTGAGATCATGTTGATTTATAACCGAGGATATACAAATGTAACTGTTATGTGACGCGAACTAGTTTCCACTTAATAAGAGGACATATTGACATACAGAGCTGTATAACATGTACGTAAGAGTTTGATACAAAGAAAAGAGTTGTATATATTATCTATGTTGGAATGTGTTTAGGTTGATATTACTGAGATGTATAATTATATTATCTATGTAGGAAGGTGTTTACGTTGATATTGCTGAGATGTATATATTATCTATGTAGGAATGTGTTTAGGTTGATATTACTGAGATGTATATATTATCTATGTAGGAAGGTGTTTAGGTTGATATTACTGAGATGTATATATTATCTATGTAGGAAGGTGTTTACGTTGATATTGCTGAGATGTATATATTATCTATGTAGGAATGTGTTTAGGTTGATATTGCTGAGATGTATATATTATCTATGTAGGAAGGTGTTTACGTTGATATTGCTGAGATGTATATATTATCTATGTAGGAATGTGTTTAGGTTGATATTACTGAGATGTATAATTATATTATCTATGTAGGAATGTGTTTAGGTTGATATTACTGAGATGTATATATTATCTATGTAGGAAGGTGTTTACGTTGATATTACTGAGATGTCTATATTATCTATGTTGGAATGTGTTTAGGTTGATATTACTGAGATGTATATATTATCTATGTAGGAAGGTGTTTACGTTGATATTGCTGAGATGTATATATTATCTATGTAGGAAGGTGTTTACGTTGATATTGCTGAGATGTATATATTATCTATGTAGGAAGGTGTTTACGTTGATATTACTGAGATGTATATATTATCTATTTAGGAAGGTGTTTAAATTGATATTGCTGAGATGTATATATTATCTATGTAGGAAGGTGTTTAAGTTGATATTGCTGAGATGTATATATTATCTATGTAGGATGGTGTTTAAATTGATATTGCTGAGATGTATATATTATCTATGTAGGAAGGTGTTTACGTTGATATTGCTGAGATGTATATATTACCTATGTAGGATGGTATTTAAGTTGATATTGCCGAGATGTCTATATTATTTGTGTAGGAAGTTGTTTATGTTGATATGACTGAGATGTATATATTATCTATGTAGGAAGGTGTTTTAGTTGACAGGTTAATGACTATTTCCCAAGCGTATGTTCTATAAGGAAGATGAAACCTTGAAATCTATATTTCAGCAGTACTGGTGTGAGGTTATGAAATGAAATCTATATTTCATATTTTAGCATTACTGGTATGACTTGTGTTAAGAAATCTGTAATTCCTTACTGGTATGAGCTAATGTTGTGAAATCTATAGTTCAGCAGTACTGGTATTAGTTATATTATGAAATCAATATTTCAGCAGGATTGGTATCAGGTCATTTGGTGTTTAAACATCATATTAAATCATACCATAGCTTTAAAGAAGACACATTTTCACAGCACATGTGTTGATGAACTTAACTATTTTCAATAAATATATATTCAAAACTATTTTGTAGAAGTGTTTTAATACTTTAATTCCTTGCGACATATTTTCGAAAAAAAAGACATTTGAAAGATATTTGAATGTAAACTGAAATGTAGTTGATTTTTTGGTTAAATTTGCATTTGAACATACTCACTCAAACTTATAATCTATTTTCATATTTACATATTAATCGACACGACAATAAGTCTTTGATTTTCACGTGGGATGTTCAAGAGTTTTGTTGAATGCCCACAGGAACAACAACGTCGCTTTATGTTATCCAGCATACCGCGTTCAATGTGTCTCCCTGCACAGAAATGGACAACCGTTCACCACCTAGCCCACAAACAGACGGAAATAGCGCAAGTCGTGATTCGAAGCCTTTCTGCAAATTGCATGAAAGCTTTTAATCTTGAACAAATGTGTTGAATAAATCACTGAAAATGTCTGTCTTGGGTGCATTCTCAAAACCGCCTTTACGTAACAGTTCATACCAGACACAATGCGTCTTTTCTCACCCCAATATTTTACTTGAACCGCATGCATTTTATTGACCGGCTGATCTGGAGTCTATTTGCATTTCCTTGTCAAATGACACGTTAATGCCATCGAGTGAGCTGACAAAGTTTATGGTTTTATGAGTGGTGACAACTTTGTCAGGTCAGGAGATGCAATAAACAAGTCACAATTATTATTATTATTATTATTATTATTGTTGTTGTTGTTGTTGTTGTTGTTGTTGTTAGTTGTTGTTACCCGGGTACTCTCCCAATGTCAGTCAACAGATTTGGAGGTACCAAACCTAAGGCACCGAGAACAATAGGGAGTCGGACAACATGGTACTTGGACATTTCGAAAGCGAGGTCCGCGTATTTTTCCATGTTTTTCCTCAGTCTTGTCAATCACATAAGTGTCAAAAGGGACAGAAAATTCAACGATATAAAGGACAAGATCAGGTTTGTTGGCCTGGATACGTCTGAGGCTGTATACGGGCCTATTCCAAAGGATTTTGTTTTTATCATTTTCCATGACGCCCTCTACATATGTCGGTTCGTACCATGGATGGACCTCTGTGTCAAAACCACAAGCATGGCGAAGACGGTTAAAAAATGATCGAGTCACATCCATCATGTCGCTTAAGACACTGTGTTTGTGCCAAAGCTGGGCATCCACTGACAATGTGTTGGACTGTCTCATTAAATTCATTAAATAATCTACATTTCATATTTACATTTTGATGCAAAATCACACACTGACGGTTTCGAGTTGGAAGTGACTGGTCCTCAGCAGCAAACAGAAAGCCTTCTGTTTCACTTTTCAGGCCAGACGACTTCATCCACGCAAAGGACTCTGCCGACTTGATATGGTACTTCGCTTGGTTGACACTCTTTTGTGTACCGTCCAGCAGTACAGAACCATCAACAAAATCAACACCGACATTGAGATAATGTCCCACATCCTTGGCTCGTTTTAGAAAACTGTGGAATGCCTTGTTTTCATCATGATTCTTGACATGCTTCCCAAGAGGATCATCAGACAAATAAATATGTACAAAAGTGCACAAAACAATTCTATCATGAAGAGCCTCCACATTAATCAAACCACGCCCTCCCATATATCAAGGTCATATGAATTGCATGTATATTTCGGCCGACAAACAAGATCCCATTAATCAATAAATCTGGGTGTTTTTATACAATCATGACTAGCATTCGTGAATAAGAACTTTATCACGACCACAACACTTCCCAATATAGAACTCAACTTTTGATAAGGACAAAACTGGTCAATCTGGGGAAGTTTGTATGGCATTATCGAGCACTATTCGTATGTCATCACCAAGTAATAAATCACATTCCTCAACACCTCGACAATCCGACAATCCTTATAAAAAGTTGAGTGGTATGTATAAGTTGATATCATTTAGTAACACGATTTCGACCCGTGAAGATCCGGGGTAGAATAGGTCTTCAGCAACCCATGCTTGTCGTAAAAGGCGACTGTGCTTGTCGTAAAAGGTGACTGTGCTTGTCATAAGAGGCCACTAACGGGATCGGATGGTCAGGCTTGCTGACTTGGTTGATGCATGTCATCGTATCCCAATTGCGTGGATCGATGCTCATGATGTCTATCACTGGATTGTCTGGTCCAGACTTGATTATTACAAATCGCCGCCATATACCTGCTGAGTGCGGCGTTATACAACAAATAAACAAACAAAACAAAGTAACACGATTTCATTTGTTTCCCTATTTTTCGTAATTCAATGCATATGACTGGTTTACACCAGGGGCATAGCAATGAGCGGTAAGTCCATCTTTATCACAACTGTATTTGTTTGTTTGTTGTTTAACGCCGCACTCGGCAATATTGCAGCTTTTTGACGGCGGTCTGTAGATAATCAAGTCTGGGCCAGACAATAAAGTAATTGACATCATGAGCATCAATCTACACGATTGGGATGCGATGACATGCACCAATCAATCAGCGAGGCTGACCACCCGATCCCCTTAGTCGCCTTTTTCGGCAAGCATGGGTTGCTGAAGAGCTATTCTAACCCGGATCTCGCCGGGGCGCGTTGACACACAATCAGCCAGAGAAAACGTGAATATAACCCTTACTCATATTACTATAGTTAATCTGTCATATCACGCCATGAAAGAATCGGATGGCCCTTTCTTTTGAGTAGTATATATTATTAAAACGAATACAATGACTTATTAATAGCAATCTTTGTTTTGGGATCGACCGTCCTCCATGTAAAGAGATGTAACTTAATCTTCAAAAGAGTCTTTCCAGTTTAGTCGTTTGTCCTGGTAGAACATTAAAGTGATTTTTTAAATCTTGAATCCTCCCGCATCGCCCCCTTCTCCCCACATTGACGTGTTAAATTCAACAAATCTTAAACGCTAGATCCACTGACAAATACTTCACCGTGCCATTTTTACACACAGCGGTGTCAAATATAAATCATTATTAATAACCCTTATCACGTAATCGTTGATTCAAGTCGAGTATCAGTGTTTACATGCAAGGACTCGAGCTCAGCGTGACCTTGGCCGACAGAGTGTTTACAAACACTTCTCCGCGAAGTCGGGCTGACCCCGTGATCCCGTGACCCGGATGTTACAATGGCAGCTTGCAGCGAGGTGCAGTTGTTTACAAGAAATATTACATATATATCACTTGTTCGTGTGATTTACATGCATTTTATCACGCTCATATATATGTGTCGGTATGAGTCATTTCCGAAGATAACCACCAACTTATTCGTCTCTTACCAAAGTTTAAGACCTGACCTTGTGTTTTGAAGATGTGTTGCGTCAAGCCTGTATAGTGTCTTCTCTATCACATCTTGATGTACGGTAACCGATTTTCTTGTTGACAAAACACCATACTCTCGCGGGATTTGACTCGCGGCGGAAAAGACTTCAATGACCGAGATTTACCGAGGCCATGGTATCTATTACAGCGGAGATAGAGCATGACTGTATTATTACGTCGAGAACCTTTGTGCATCTAGAATTGAGACAGGTGGTGTTGTTGCGATCGCTTGTTTACATTTTAGGTGAACCAGCCTCACAATCCCTGAACCGTATTATTTTCCAATCCCCCAGCCCTCGTTCTGATGCTAGAGCCCGAAGGAAGTCTAGATTTTGCACAGGTTCACGTTTTGAATCCCTCATCTCAGTGGGGATTATTTTTGTTGTTGTTATAAAATTATATATTTTCAGAGAATAAGTGTTAGTCTATGTGTGGTGGTGAGGACGTTTGTTAGTTTGTTTGTTTGTTTAGTTGTTGTTTAACGCCGCGCTCAGCAATATTCCAGCTATATGACGGTGGCGTTGGTAGTGAGGATTCGACAAGGAATGATTATTTGTAACATCATCATTTATACATAGAAACCTCCTTGACCTCGTTATTCCGGAAACCTGATCTTTGATAGGAAAGATAGGACGGTCAACTAACCGTAGGAATATTATTCCGTAGCCATTATTCGTTAATCCGGACAGTTGATAACATGGAAAATTGATAATCCCGATGAATTCGCTGGGAGCCTAACTGTCCGGATAGAGGAGGTTTCGCTGATAAGGACATATTATGAAAACGACTGGTAACAAAACTGATGGAGATACATGTTGTTATTATTGTTGTTGCTGATGCTGCTGACGTTGATGCTGATGCTAATGCTGATGCTGCTGAGGGGGGGGGGGGGGGGACAATTGACTGCGATTGCTGAAACGCAAATCAAGTGATGAATAGAGTTCAAAACAAACTTCCCTATTGCATTCCTTCAATTTCGGTTTCAATTATATTGTCATGCATATGCACTATGTGCACTGCCACGTGACTAGATGAGAATGGTACACTGACTACATGTCGGGGAAAACCAACAGCAATGTTGAAACAGTAACGACCAGTCTATTGGTCTGTCCCCATTATCAACCGTGAACTGGTTTCGTTTAATTTTCTATTCTGACAGCGGCGCCATTTTCTGATAATGCGCAATAAGACACCCCTTGAAACGGATCTACTTTATGAAACTGATCCACAGTGATGACAATAAAGTATTTATGTAACTATAATATCCATTTCAAATTACCAATATATGTATGTTCACAAAACACGGCTGTCGCGAAACTTACATCAAGTTTCTGAAATTAAAATATATTTTAGGTGAAATTATCTTTGAATAGGAGCTCAAGTCCTTGAAATGATTTTGTTTGTAAAATTTTATTATAACCTGAAGGAGTCGAATAAACGAAATCTAGACTTGGCAAAGTATTGTAGACTTGCTTTGGAATTTTCGGTATTTTGGTTTCATGGACGAGATTAACTATTTGCATGAAGGAAGTCGGGATTTTAAACAAACTGTGTCTTCTTCAAACAGCAATGCATTTGACAGTAAAAAGGATATTATCATTGGTCTTTAGATCGGAGCTAATGTGTTCTGGATGAGCGGTGTTTGACATCGTTTTGTAATATTCGGTCGCATGACAAAGGCGCTCATCCATGACACAGAAATAAGCGTCACAAAATTGACGATATGTTTTTTTTTCGATTTTGTGGATTTTATCCGTAATTTGAATGCCTAATTACAATTACCTAACCATAATCATTATGTTATACACGTATAAGAATGCATTTCATCGTATCCCAATTGCGTGGGTCGATGCTCATGATGTCAATCACTGGATTGTGAGGTCCAGATTCGATTATTTACAGACCGCTGTAATATAGGTGGAATATTGCTGAGTGCAGCGTTAAACAAACAAACAAACAAACGTTTAAGAATTGTTGTTAAATCTCAAATATAGTCATAAAAGTTCAATATTATATTTCACTTTTGAGACGGCCCCTGTTATCATTGCGAGATAAACAAGTTGTTTGTTCTTAGTGAGTTTATGTGTGTCATTGACAGGTCACGGGGACATGATAGTCATGTAACAAGGCACCCTAGCAATGACCCCTTTGCTAAAATAGCTGTCTCCTCACGTGCCGAGATGCTCCGAGTTAGCCAACACTCTGCATTGGAGAACATGCAGCATTCGAGATTTTTAGCTTCCTGCCCATAGGTCCGTGTCAAGGATTATCTAAGGCGGGCCATTAATATTTCATGTTTGTTGAATCTAGTAATAACTTTCTCACAGAATCTAAATCTCGACATGTGTATTTGATGTGTATTCGTATCCTTGGTGGCTTGTGTGCGAATGTAACCGGACATGTGTTAATATACCGTATGATTGTCCGTTAATGTAGACCACAGTTATCTTTTAAATATTAATAAATCAATCAAGGAAGGAACGGACCCAGCATGAACTGGGTCTGGTAAAGGGCAGTTTTATAATATTATAATTCAGGGTACCATATTCAGTCTGGAACCATCTTATACATCTCCCAGTCGGGAGTAATGGTGATAATGGTCATACTCTTTCTGCCAGAGCCTTGAGAATAAATAAAACAATGAATCCAACTCAAGTCTAGAATAATTTGGCAAGTCTAGATTGCCTCAGCTCTGTCATTAAGCATTGTTCTGGGGTTCATTTTGATTTTATCTTTTATTTTGTAGATAATAACGTCTTCCTGGGACTAAATGTTAGTCAAAGTTCACTCTAAATCACGTAAATGTGAATGATCTGATTTTTTGTTCGTTTTAACGAGGTTCATCTGTACAAAATATGCACCTCACTGCGTCACAGAGTCCAAGTATCTTGCACGTGGACTTAAATAACGTATGTTATCGATATACATGCATACAAACAATACCCACCCAGTATTGTTTGATTTAAAGCAGTAGTGGAAAATCGTGACGAAGATCTTTGCATACCGACACCAGATGATGAAACAGCTGCTGTCCTTAACAGAAATGCGTATACAGAATTTTTTCATGAGCTAGTCCTAAGCCAATTTTGCAGTCAGATTTCCACCTTTCAAAAAGAGGTCAAGGTTGCTGAAAGAACATGCGTAAATAATTTCTGCACAAAACAAATCCTGCTTAGTACAACATCCTTTGTAATGCGAATACACGTTCGGGAGAAAACCGTCGAGTTGATGTGGGCGCGTCATGAAAACCAATTTATTGGAGAGTACACGCTTTTATTTACGTCAAATCATTCAGAATTGTGAAGAATTTGCATAATGCCATAATGATATGTTTGTCTCTTGACAAACACCTGTTCTGAAATAATATTGTGAGATAATTGGGTTTTTTAACGCCGACTCAGCAATATCGTATGCAGGCACATAGCATGACAGGTTGTGACGTACAGTTACAGACGGCCTGTACTGATCGATACCTTGAACACTGTTGTTAAACGCCTCACTCGGGAACATTCAAACTTTACGAGGACGCGTGTAAATACGCCGAGTTCTGTAAAAACTAGTGATTGATATTGTGAGCAACGGCCACAATATCCGGGTAGGATGACACGCAAACAACCATGACATCGAGTCTGGCCTCTTTCGACCAGCATAGGTAGCGCGGGACCAATCCAAACACGGGATCCCTACGGGGTACGCACGGGCCCGGTTGAAGTCGTGTGGGTGTGATACCGAGAAGTAGTATTTTACCAATATGCGCCTGAACTGCACAATCGTCTAGAGACACCAGTGAGATCAAGCTCCTTCCCAGCGCGTGACACCTTCGTTACACTCTCCGTAACATCGCTGCCACCAGTGTTAGTGCGGCCATTACAAGAATCTTGAAATTTGCCCTCTAACCCCAAATGTAGTAACGTTAATACTTTTGTTTATGTTTTTGGGAATGCCATCATATTTCATTTTGTAAAGGTTTACGAGTGACCATGTTTTCCAGATGAATTTACTTTGTTGCTTTAATAATCAGATTGGTTCGAGATTGCAGACTAACGGAAAATCAACCAACGTCTTCCTTACATTCTTACTATGTCAATAACACGATAGTTTTAATGAAACAGAAATTCAAATTGACACAGAAAGAAAGTAATTTAGCAGCGATAAGTGTATTAGGCGTCACGATAGTCGTCACTTGTTTGTAAACATAACATTCATCCGGTTGCGGGTTCAACTCCAAGCATGGTTGGGGCCACCTATCACAGTGGGGAGTTATGACTGGTGGCAGCGATAGTATAGAGAGCTCCGCGAAGGGGCTATCGCAGTGAGGAGCTTGCAATGAGATATGATGGCACCATTAACCACCCAGGACCCACATGAAAGTTGAAACTGGGCACCGTCTCCTTGAGTGAGTGAGTGAGATAGTTCCATTTAACGCCGTGTAGGACAGTATGTAAGCTGCATGTACACTCTTCAAAAGAAGAAACGCACAGGTAGATATTTAGTAAATTTATTGTACCTAATAAAGTCGATATATTTTATTTAATATCATAGACACAAATATGAAATTTTGGAGCTCGATAGTCACATGTTGTCGTTGTACAAAGGCATTGAAAACTATCCATTGTCATGTCACATAGACCACAAGGTTGTGCTGAACTCGGTATCTCGTGTGACCGCCCCGGGCAGCAATCACGGCTCTGCATCTCCTCAGCACTGACTGGATAAGTGTACGAATTCGGTCCTGCGGAATTCTGCACCATTCTGCTTGTAACGCGTTGGCCAGTTGTGGGAGTGTCTGCGACGTGTTCTGACGTTGACGTACACGTTTATCGAGTTCATCCCAGAGGTGCTCGATTTGGTTTAGATCTGGAGATCTCGACGGCCAGGGCAAGTCGTTGATGTTGGCATTATGGCATTATGAGGATAGTCTAGCTGTGTGCGGTGAAGCCTTGTCCTGTTGAAACAGCTCCCTCTGGCGGTCAATGATTGGGAGAAGGTGAGATTGAAGAATTTGATTCATGTAGCGAATTGTTGTCAAATTTGATTCATGTAGCGAATTGTTGTCAAATGTCCCTGAACCACAACCAAGTCAGATCTCGTGGTGTAGGATATGCTGTCGCTGTCGATGGATCTGTTGCAAAACAGGGACGATAACTGGTCTTCTGGGTCGGATTCCAGCCTCGCGAAGATGGTTCCTGACAGTCTGGTCCAATATCCTCTTCAAACCAGGGATGAGTCCTGCAGTCTCCGGAGTTGTGGCATTGCGATGACGTAGGTGGAACAGTCGAATGTAGCGATCCTGTGCCTGGGTGTAATACAGTTTTGATCATGTTCCGATACCAAGGATCATAATACGACTGGGCTACTGCATTGCTCTCTCTCACTATTGTTTCTCACTATTATCTCTCACTGCATTTAACTGACTTCCATCACCACACAATATTAATCAGTGTTATTTGATCCTGGGTTCAACCCTAGATTTGGAGACAATGACACTGTGTGCATGACTTCACCACAGCGCGTGGCAAGGACACCTGCCACACGCGGAGTTCACACTGACCATTGTCCAGAAGGGCTGAGCGAACAGGGTGACAGGTGCGCGCTGAAGAGCCGCTGGGTCGTTGTCCAACTGTCAATCGGTCAGAATTAAGGGGCAATCCCCACCGGGAGGGATTAATGTCGGCCAAACGTCCCCTGCGTTAGCTGTCGGCGGGGATGCGGATGTGAAAAGGATTAATCTTGAACGAAATGATAAATATAGTGATCTTACTACGCACCGCACAGACATGGGAAATACTGCGGTGTCTAATCCAGCGATTATAAAAGATATTTTCTGCATGTTCATTCTAAACGCGAAAACAATAAGGACTTATTATGACTGCAGAGGACTCAGACAGTTTTAAGTAGAGATGGTGTTGAGATGAAAAATATTAAATTTTCTGTTTTCGACGCCAATCCCTCTCCTACACAAACACTCACAATAACATGAGATATAAATCTGACCCTCCACATCCCTGTGTGGTGTACAGAAAAGAAGCCTATATTTTGTCAGATAATATTGTATGTCCTTTTTACGGCCAAAATCTGCAATGACATCTATAAAAAAAGGAAAAGTGTTTTATACTGCTGCTAGTCCGCTTGTTTTTTTAATTCTATATGCTAAATATGTGAATACAAAGACGATATTTAGCAGTATTTCTTTGTCTAGGCTGACTGTACCAAACAGGACGGTTCGAGGGTAATATCCATTAACATAATAACTGCTTGCAGATCTAATCTGAGTATCATTTTGGCAAGTAAATAGGTAGAGTAAAGCACCCTCATCGAAAAAACACATGAACATTCAGCATAATCGCTAACATATCTTTCAAATTTGTGACCGTTCAGATCACTGCAACCGAGTCTTAACTTGCAGCGGATTATATAGTTTAACGTGAACCAATATTTTAAAATATGTCGGGCACTTCTGATTTACTACAGTTATACAGGCTTTTTTAAACTGAGTAGTGAAGCGGCTTCTCTCAAAGTAGAATCTAGAACATTCCAGGCGGAGACTGTGGAAGGTTTAAATAATTCATTTCGGCAATTAGGCTCTTAGTATTCCTTGGTGTTACGCGTTTCATTAAGTGGACAATCCAACGTTTTATAGGTACCATATCACATAATTATTTTGGCGTGGTCCCACTTTTCATTTTATTAAAAATGCATGATTTGTTAAATGAATTGGAGTGAGACTGTAACAAACACCTGTCAGTCCTTACACGGACATTTCTCCACATGGTCAATACCCTACACGGTCAATGCCCACGTGTAAGTTCACCACCGGACAATACAGTTTAATCGATATCAACTTCTGGTTTATTGCATAGAGCGACGTTTCGAAGTAGATCCTTACACCGTTTTTAAGCTGGAGTGTAAGAAGCTTCATCGAAACGTCTCAATGCAATGAACTAGAAGTTGTTATCCATAAAGTTGTTATCCATAAAGTTGTTATCCATAAAGTTGTATCCATAAGAATTATGTATTCTTGTGTGGGGTATTGTCCGGTGGGGAATTGACATGCGGGTATTGACAGTCTGGCTTTACTTGCCAACTTATAGGATGCCAATTTAACAGTAAATCCCCCACATCCAATTACTTTGGTTTGTTAGTTAGGTTGTATGGGGCAGTGGGGACTTGGAAGGCTACATGTACACTAGACCCCTGAAGACCCGGGGTAGAATAGGTCTTCAGCAATCCATGCTTGCCATAAAAGGTGACTATGCTTGTCGTAAGAGGCGAATAACGGGATCGGGTGGCCAGGCTCGCTGACTTGGTTGGTGCATGTCATCGATCCCAATTGCCTGGATCGATGCTCATGATATTAATTACTGGATTGTCTGGTCCAGACTCGATTATTTACAGACCGCCGAAGAAGCACCAAGAGTCTGCGAACTCCCAGCAAACGTGTCCAGAGACAAACACGAGACTACCAGAAGCGATTGAATGGACAAAGGACTCACTGATGTAAAAAAAGGACCACAAATATTGTGAATAACTAATATATAATGTCATTTTAGTTATATATAATCAATTTAATATAAGGTATTGGAAATTGTCTGTGTAGGGTAATATCTGTGTGGTGTATTGGCGTGTGGGGTAATATCCTTGTGGCGTATTGGCATGTGGGGTAATATCCGTGTGGCGCATTGGCATGTGGGGTAAAATCCGTGTGGCGTATTGGCATGTGGGGTAGTATCTGTGTGGCGTATTGGCATGTGGGGAAATGTCCGTGTGGGGTAATATCTCTGTTGCGTATAGCATGTGGGGTAATATCTGTGTGGCGTATTGGCATGTGGGGTAATATCTGTGTGGCGTATTGGCATGTGGGGAAATGTCCGTGTGGGTAATATCTGTGTGGCGTATTGGCATGTGGGGTAATATCCGTGTGGCGTATTGGCATGTGGGGAAATGTCCGTGTGGGTAATATCCCTGTGGCGTATTGGCATGCGGGGAAATGTCCCTGTGGGGTAATATCACTGTGGCGTATTGGCATGTGGGGTAATATCCGTGTGGCGTATTGGCATGTGGGGAAATGTCCGTGTGGGTAATATCCCTGTGGCGTATTGGCATGTGGGGAAATGTCCGTGTGGGGTAATATCTCTGTGGCGTATTTGCATGTGGGGTAATATCTGTGTGGCGTATTGGCATGTGGGGAAATGTCCGTGTGGGTAATATCCGTATGGCGTATTGACATGTGGGGTAGTATCCGTGTGGCGTATTGGCATGTGGGGTAATATCTGTGTGGCGTATTGGCATGTGGGGAAATGTCCGTGTGGGGTAATATCTGTGTGGCGTATAGCATGTGGGGTAATATCTGTGTGGCGTATTGGCATGTGGGGTAATATCTGTGTGGCGTATTGGCATGCGGGGAAATGTCCGTGTGGGTAATATCTGTGTGGCGTATTGGCATGCGGGGAAATTTCCGTGTGGGGTAATATCTCTGTGGCGTATTGGCATGTGGGGTAATATCCTTGAGGCGTATTGGCATGCGGGGAAATGTCCGTGTGGGTAATATCCGTGTGGCGTATTGGCATGTGGGGAAATGTCCGTGTGGGGTAATATCTCTGTGGCGTATTGGCATGTGGTGTAATATCTGTGTGGCGTATTGGCATGTGGGGAAATGTCCGTGTGGGTAATATCCGTGTGGCGTATTGGCATGTGGGGAAATGTCCGTGTGGGTAATATCCGTGTGGCGTATTGGCATGTGGGGAAATGTCCGTGTGGGTAATATCCGTGTGGCGTATTGGCATGCGGGGAAATGTCCGTGTGGGTAATATCCGTTTGGCGTATTGGCATGTGGGGAAATGTCCGTGTGGGGTAATATATCTGTGGCGTATTGGCATGTGGGGTAATATCTATGTGGCGTATTGGTATGTGGGGAAATGTCCGTGTGGGGTAATATCTCTGTGGCGTATTGTCATGTGGGGGAAATGTCCGTGTGGGTAATGTCCTACACCCCATTATGATGGACTGTGTTAATGGGGTTAATTGCTAGCTATTTTTCAACATAATTCCCTCCGAGGCCCACACACTTCTGCCAACAATGCTGAAGCATTCTGGATCCCACTGGTGTGTAAGGGTTCCTCTTGGTGATGTAAAAGGTGGAAACTGTGGAAATCTGACGGTGCCAAATCTGGTTACTACGGAGGATGTTCAATGAGTTCAATGTGTATTATTCTAATGGAACAACACACTTTAAGCGAGTTTTTCAGGACGTTTAGCCTTGATATACCATGCAGTTGCCTAAAGGGATTAACATAATACTGATCGATAATGATCTGAACTTTCGGGAGGTAGTCCATCAGTAGAATTCCTTGGCCAATTGATGGAGCAGACTGTGCCTCCTTCGGATGAGGATGCTTTGACTGTTGTTTAGTGCCTGGTTGATACTGATGAACCCAAGACCCAACCATGGTTACAAATCACCACACACAGGCAGTTGGGTCAACTTTAAAACGACGTTAATTTCCACGAGGGATGATGAACCGGTGTGTCGTCGATTATCCATCATCATAATTTATTGTATCAACATTTTCCTTAGTGGTGGTAGCTGAAGGTGTTCCTTATCTTGATCATCTTCGCTGCTCTCTCTGCCCCTCTTGGACGCGACCCGTGAAGATCCGAGGTAGAATAGGGCTTCAGAAACCCATGCTTGCCGTAAAAGGCAACTACGCTTGTCGTAAAAGGCGACTAACGGGATCGGGTGGTCAAGCTCGCTGACTTGGTTCATGCATGCCATCGATCCCAACTGCGTGGATCGATGCTCATGATATTAATTACTTGGTTTTCTGGTCCAGATGCGATTCTTTTACAGACTGCCGCCATATAGCTGGAATGTTGCGGCGTTAAACAACAAACAAACCAACAGACCAACCATCTTGGACGCCCCATTGAAACAATGACAAAGGAAGGATTGAGAAGCATCCTCCGAAGGTCACGCAGTGTCCGCAAGGATGGATGTTGGATGACGGCTTGGTAGCCGATTTCATCAACAGTGAGTGCATTGGGTTTAACGCCGCTTTTAACAATATTCCAGTTATATCGCAGCGTGTCAGCTTACTGCTGGAGGAAAGCCCAAAGTGATGCAGGTCTCAGACGTTTACCACTTCGGTGAAACCCACGAGCACGGGCATGGTGCTGACAAACCTAGAAACATAATCGGGGCGAACCGGGACTAGAAACCATTCTGTACAGAATTGTGGCGCCTTAGACGAGTGGGCCACCAACTGCTTCCTTAACCCGAAGCCATCAAGAAATAACATCTGCAGATTATTGTCATCGACAGAGAATACCTAGTCACCTTGATGCCTGCAAAAATACACTGTCTGGTTGAACATTTGGATCAGATGAATCCTGATTAACATTATCGTACTTATGTGCATGCACACGTGTGTGTGTGTGTGTGTGTGTGTGTGTGCGTGTGGGTGCACGTGTGTGGGTGCCCACTGAGATGAAATGCCGCAGTTTAACATGAATAGCCCAGTCACACACAGTATACTGAGCTGTCCTTGTTTTAGACTATAATTCCGAGCGCCACAAAATACCATCTTTCAACGTGTTTTGGTATGACGCGGTCGCGGATCCAAGGCGACACTCTGTAAGCATGAGGAGTAATGTACTTCATACATGAAAACGCTTAAGGGGTACTGTACATACTATATTGCTAGGCTCAGAACCTTTCGTTATTACGGCCACATATAATATCCAAGTAATAGATACAGTAAACTACGGTTATAACGAACTCAAAGGGACCACTAATTTTAGTTCGTTATAACCGTAGTTCGTTATAAGCATATATACAGCATATAAACATCAAATGGCCGGGACTGAAAAATAAGTTTGTTATATCGGTCAGTTCGTTATAAGCGTGTTCGTTATAACCGTAGTTTACTCTGTATGGTAAGATCTGCATGTGAGTGAGTGAGCTGGGTTTAGCGCCGACTTTGAACTGTTTTCCAGTTATACCACAGCGTGTCGTGAAGACGTTTTCCACACTGGCGAAACCAACCATCATGGGTATGGTGCTGACAAACCTAGACGCGGCAAATATGTCCTCTGTGGTCAGATTCACCGTCGCCATGGAAATATATCTATAAAAAAAATATTTGACAATATTCCTATTTTCCATGTACTTGTTTTTATGGGTAGTTTAGTAAAGAAAAATACATAATGCACTATGCCCAATCACGTGGGTATAGGTTGAACAAGGATATCCGCAGGCATGCAGTATGTTACAGAGTCCAATTTCACAGTATCTAAAACCACCAACAATGAGGTCTGTCCACTCTCCTTCTTCACCTGGGTTATTGATAAGATATACGTTTTGCTTAAAACAGCAGGGGTTAGTTACCTAGAGACCAAAGTCCACATTGATGTATCAAAGTCCACAGAAAATTTTCGGTTTTTCGTCACGTGCTTCATGTTGCGTGGCTTCGCGTCAGCTGGTCATCTTATCATGAATGTATACTATAATAAGTATAACATACGGCAGTATATTTAAGGTCAAAATTGATTTTTCATGTGTAATAGACTAGGACTACAAGTTAAAGTTTGCATTTCACCTAAAGAGCCGGCGGGAGATCTTGTGTGGATAAAGAGTTTTTTTTACAAACACGAATATCTGGCAAGACTACCCCTGCTGATAGCGGGAGTTTTTTTTATAACTGATTGAATGATAACGTTGTATATCCTCGTTTCGTTTTGTTGCGAGAGAGAGAGAGAGGGGGGGGGGGGGGAGGGGGAAGAGAGAGAGTACAATTAATAATCAGAGTTACCAATTACTTTTTAACCAATTATCTGGTACAACAAATATAACATCTGTCTCCATACACTTATACTGATATATAGAACATTTTCATTAATCAAACACAATCAAAACGTCATTTGACTGAAAAAGTCGTCTCTTGTGAGATAATCATTGATAACATGCATGTAACATCGCCTCTATGATGCTCGTATCGAACTCATCACCAATGAATAACCATTTTTGTTTGTTTCATTTTCAGCCATCAAACATGGGTGTATACTTTCTTTCGCAGTTAGGTTTGCATAGTAACGCGGCGTTTTTATACCCACATATAAGCAAGATATACAAGTATACACACGCATAGCTATAACAATAATTGAATAAACTTAGCGACAGGTGAAATTTTAGAAAAGACAATTTTGAATGTAGAATTTCTAATCAGTGAAAAATAGGAAATTAGGTCTGGTTTGAACATTGCCCCGAAATAGTTGCCAAATATTTGGTCGACAATCCCCAATGTCTTGTAATTACAGGTTTATCAATGGTACGCTTTATCAACACAAGCCCAGTCTCTCCAAAATACCAGGACACAGAAACACAGGAAACTTCACGTCGGAAGTCCTGCATTTAGACACATACGATTATATTTCTGACATATTACATATACTTGACAGGAATACCGCACATTACTGGTAATTTAACATCGGAATAGTTATGACTTAATGTGAAATGAAAGACATAAAATAAAACTAAGCGGAATCAAAAATCTTTTGTTTACCTGACAAAGAACGCAGTTAATAAATAACTATAAAATATTACACATTGTTACCTTTAATCATCTAACTGCCACATGTTGACATGTGTGCTAATTGCATGTCTAGCTTGTATTAATTACCCTCATCTAATGACCTTAGATCTCTTCCCGCTTGATCAACGTCCATTCTGCAGCGCTGGCCTAACTAGCCATTACTATTATTGTTAGTAATTAGCCCTTTGATCTCTGTCTGCAATGTCAATAACGACGGCAATATGGACAGGTGTGTTTAATTAACAATAAAAACATAAAGTTTAATTCAAATCTCCGATGTTTTATCGTTAACATTGTTCCTTTTCCTAGAGAGGATCTAAATGTTTGTTTGTTTGTGTTTAATTGTTCGGTTTGTTTACACATTACATTCGGTGTGCACGGAGTATCTGTTCTTTCTCTCTGGTTGTGCATGATTTGCATAAGTTGTTGTTTGAGTAGAAAGGAAAGGAAAGAATTTAGGAAAGGACGAATGAAAGATCATTATGAAGTAATTCGCACAGCAGGGCATACAACATACAAGTAGTGGTGAACGGCAAATGTTTTAAGATCATGAACTGACATAGTACAATATTTACACGAGGCTTAAATGTTTGTATTTGGCTGCTGAAGACAATGGATGATGCTGAAGCATGCGCAATAAATACCAACAGAATATGAATGTATTCTGGAATGTGTGCTGAAGGAAAGGATTGTTATCTGAAAAAAGGAGAGTCGGAGAGAGACAATTTGTAGAAAGGCAACGCAGATAACCATACAAAAGCAACATTTATACAAAGGAAAAACGGAAAAAATACAACTTATATTTAAAAACATTACCGGCGACGCCCATGGCCAACTGGTTACGATTGCAGCATGTTTTGCCAATACATATAATGCTGTTATAACAAAATGTGTGGCACTGGATATTGTCTAATTCTCCTTTATAAGAGCAGATCTGATACATTATATCATACCGCCGTCATATAGCTAGTTCAATGTGGATATTTTCCATGAACATCGTGACTCATAGAAATAAATGTGATACAGTATAGCTTCTGTGTCACTCGCTTCGAAACATCAGGGACCCCTGAAGATCCAGGGTAGAATAGGTCTTCGGCAACCCATCCTTGTCGTAAAAGGCGACTATGCTTGCCGTAAGAGGCGATCAACGATCGGGTGGTCATATAGCTGGAATATTGCTGAGAGCGGCGTAAAACGTCAAACCAACCAACCAACGAAACATCAGGCCGAAATACAATAGCACTGGACACAATGAGTGGTATATTGTCATGAATTCTCCAGAGCCTAATACTCAGTGAATAATGCACAAAATCCGAATGTGCATGATGTGTCCTCGCTATAGAATAAAGTGAAACCTCATTAATCCGGACAGTCGTTAGTAAGGACACCGTTGGTTCGGAACCCCGTTAGTTTGGACCCCCGGCACCTGAGACCCCCTCAGTCCGGCACTGTTTATCTGGATGACATGTACGCACAACTCGTTAATTCGGATTTGGTTGTCTGAAACTTCATTGGGAACTATATTCATTCGGCTCCGGGGGCACGGATGGCCCAGTCGTTTAGGGCGCCGCGATACGTGGTGCAGAGTTGCGTCCCTTGGGCACGCTAGAAACCTATGATTGTGGGTTCGAATCCCGGTTCGCCCCGATTATGTTTCTAGGTTTGTCAGCACCATACCCGTGCTCGTGGGTTTCACCGAAGTGGTAAACAGGCGGATAGACCTCCATCACCTCGGGCTTTCCTTCCACATTAAGCTGACACACCGCCATACAACTGTAATACTGTTAAAAACGGCGTTAAACCCAAATCACTCACTCACTAATTCGGCTCCACTATTATGATAAGGTGGATATATCAATTCCTACAGTCGGATGAACGGCATTCCAAAATAAAATTGTGTTTGTTGTTTAACGCCGCACTCAGCAATATTCAACCTATATGACGGCAGTCTGTAACTAATCGAGTCTGGACCAGATGTGACATCATGAGCATCGATCCACACACTTGGGACACGATGACATGCATCAACCAAGTCAGCGAGCCTGACCACCCGATCCCTTTAGTCGCCTCTTACAACAAGCATTGTCGCCTTTTATGGCAAGCATTGGATGCTGAAGACTTATTCTACCCCGGATCTTCACGGGTCTCCAAAATAAGAACAGTGGGATAACACATAACCCCACCCCACCCCACCCTCCCTAACACTGACTTTTAAATCACAATACCAGAGGTCTTCTGAGCATGCTGGTGGATCCAAAATACTTAACCAACATCTAGTCTAGAAAAAAAATAGAACTTTGTTTAATCAATTGATGAAATATGATATAAAAAAACCAAGAGACTTTCTTCATTTTCAGAGTACTGCAGTTTTCCAAATATCATATACTTATATGGGCTGTATTGGATATGTTTGTATCAGCGTCTGGATTGCAAACTAACAAAATACATACATTTACAGCTTGCCTCAGAGGTACTGAGACTCATAATCTGAGTGGTGTTAACTCTCATAATGCTGCTCCTAGACTGTCATCTAGTCTCTGAAATGAACATATTTTACAGATAAAAACAGTTGTTAATTATAGTTATGAAATATAATACAAAGGAGCACAGAGACTCTTCGTTTTCAGATACTGTAGTAATCTAGACTTGCCAAATATTATAGACTTGCATGGGCTTTATTGGATATATTTGTTTGTATGACAAAATATGCTGCTCCGTTTGGGGGCTTAATAATAACTGAAAATAACTTGCGATTTATGAAAGAAAGTATATAGATCTCTATAGATACACATACATTTGTATGTACAAACACAACAAGCATACCCTAATGGTTCCAAAACATCTTTCGTTTTCTACAACGTCGATAAAATAAGACCCGGATGTGTTTACATTACTTTACTGATTTTCACAATATATCTTCTGTTTACCGAGATGACTACCAGAAATTATGAAACTGTGTTTATCTCTGACATCAGCAATACGGACAACAAAGATGTGCTGACGGTAAGCAAAGAGCAGAATATTACTCCACCTCAACAAAGAAACTTCAAGGGAAGCCTCGAACAGACAATGACCGTTGGGTTGAATATATTTTGTACACAGCATAAGTACAGCCCGTAAACTCACACAAAGAGGTTAAATTACTTAATACCCCCAAGCAAATTCGTCATGCTTCACGTGGTACCCCTTTGGAGAAGTTTCACTGCAGTGTCAACCTGTTTTGTTGACATTGTTTCAAGCTCCGCCCGTTTTGCAACGAGCGCTACCATTGGATTCAATTTGTTAACGGCGTTTTCATTGGTCCATTGACACGTGACTCTCACATGCCTTGGGACAACACTTTGTTGAGTGTTTATTGCAAGGCTCACAGTAAGACTATGGGATATTTAGGGACCCTGACAGTACCATGCCAGCCAGAAGAGATCGAAGTTAGCGTGGAAAGGAATTAGTTCACCATGTTGTGCTTTGTCTCACAACCAAACTCTGTTGTTTTGGAGGTAGAAGTGGATACCCGTGCCGACGGCCAAGACTGTCTCGATAAAGTAAGTTAGTCGTTTCCCCGCACGTTAGTCGTTACAACTGACATACGTTTCTCAAGCACAATACCAAAACAATTATCCAACTTATTTGATGTTAAATAACTTGACGTCCACCAGCTTGTCGTCATATCAGCGATAAGAGGTTTCTTGTAGTTGTCACAGAATCACAATCCGTTACGCTTCAATGAGTCACGGGCAGCAGAGCAACCACTTGAGGATTTTCCTCCGCTCATATATTCATATGTGTGTATTAAAGTACCCAATTTCATGCTCATTCAACTTAAATTAATGATAGCACGATATTTTGTTCATTATACATCAATAAATGTTGCCTCCTTATACGTTTGCCGGCAATGTTGACAACCATCAGCTGTTCACCATCAGCTGGCCGGTGAGCGAAAAATGGCCGCGGATGCAGGGTCAAAGTCCAATCTGGATTGAACCTGGAGAGTTTGCTTTGTCTGTTAGGCGGTAGTGTGCCCATCCTCACGTTGTAGTTGTAACTATATAGTAAGATGTAACAGTATGCTGTTTGAAACAATATGCGGTCATCACGTGTTATTATCTGAAAACAGTTATTGTAGTTGAAATGTTTGCTCAACATGAAATAATAAAATAAATATTTCACATTAAATTGGAAAAAGAAAATTATATAGGAAGTTGAGAATCAATCTGTTCAACCTTTTAATCATGTCAAGACCTGTGTTATGTAATAACATTTTTTTATGATTAAAACGTGGGAATATATAAGAAAGTATTTAATGAATTGTAAATTATGTAATGACATTGGTATATGTTTCAGTAAAAAAGTGAGATGTATCTTGGCTCTGCTTAAGAGCTTAACATACATAGATAATGTCAATATTCATCGGCACGTCACTCGAACCAAAATATAAAACTTAAAGATTTACTGCTATTTACTAATATAATTATCACATGGTGGATCATATGTGGGTTGTTATCAAGTGTATTCTACATGTTTTGTATTTAAAATCTAACAAATGTTATATTTGGGATAACACTTATTGAGTAAAGTACAGATTCTAGTACTTTTTGGGGTTGAATCCCATTCGGGATTCCAGCCCACACTACCAGAGTGAGCACACAAAGTCTGCGATCTATCCACCTCAGCCACCGAGGCTTCCACAAAAAAAGTCTAACAACTGGTAGTCTAGATTACGTACTTTGTGTACCCCTCAGACAAGTGTAAATGGCATGGCTCCCATGGCCGAAAGCTATGAACACACAATGCCATTTAGAAAGTGGTCAAATGTAACAAATGTTATATTTGGGATAACACTGAGTAATGTACAGATTCTCGTACTTTTTTGGGTTCAATCCCATCCGGGATGCCATGTTGAAAATCATATCAATTCCAGTGCCCATTCTCCTGTCCCATACACTGTGGACATCGAGACAACGGATACTTGGCTCATGATTCTTTCAGTGATAATATTATTGACATACAACATGCCACCTTCATTACAGATAAGGCCTTTGTCCTGTGTAATACAAATATTAGTTACCAGTAGTGAACATCAATTTGAGTGCAGTCTTGAACCACTTGTCTGAAGTCCCAGTCATTTAAAAGTTTGATTAGCCAAGTCAACTCAGCAAATAATAGATCATATGAATATGATAACACTAAAATCTACTTTAAGTTAAAATGACGCTGATAGCCGAGTTCGGGCTAGTGACTTTATTTGGTACAGTGATTGAGTATGGTTTTGCGCCGCTTTTAGCAATATTACAGCGGGGACACCAGAAATGGGCTTCACTCATTTTACCCGTGTCGGGAATCGAACCCTGGTTTTCGCCATGACAATCGAACCACTAGGCTACCTATATCTAGATTAGAGGAAAGACTGGTCGACCAACAATGACCAACCCAGGAGAGCACTGAGCCGACTTTGACAGTAGGGCTGGGACGGGTAACTCAGGTACTCGGGTACTCGGGTACTCGGGTCGGGTCGGTACTGAGTAGGACCCGGGTACCCACAGGACTACCCGGATCCATGGTTAGACACGTGATATATTGTTTCATGACAAAAATTCACAGTATAACTACATGGTGACACGACAATTTTAAGTCTCTTATGTTCGCATTTGTTCATGACTATGAACACGTTCCTTCTGACTTATGTATGTTGGAACAAAGCTGAAACTTCAGTCAACTTCAGTGTATGCGTGACCACATCGTTTTATACGTGTATCTAAATACAATCTGCCAGGGCTACTGTCAAACTATTCCAAATTGGACATTTTGTACTTATCTCTTGACACCAACAGCGGGTACCCAGGTAGGGTCAGGAAATAGGGGTGTGGGTATCCAGGTAGTAAAATTGGACTCGTCCCAGCCCTATTTGACAGCTGCATTCTCACTATCATTGTGTGAGCTTGTGGTGTCATATCCAAAAGTAGGTCAGAGATTTATGTCAAAGACTGCCAGTTATACAGCGAACTGTAGTGTGCATGTCACGACTGCTTATTGACAGTCATATGACCTTGGACAACTTCATTTATGTGTAACAGAAAATGTCAGGTTGAAAGGAGACCCTCACCATTGGTGTTAGTTCATGTGGTCTGACAGTGACCCTGGCAATCTAGGGACATATGGAACAGAAATAGTAAACTGTTCTCATTGCTGTATGGTTATGTGTATAGATTTGTCATAAAGAAAATTGTAAGGTCCCCAGCCGGTCACATGTATAAACCGTGATCAATAGCATGAGTTAAATCCATTCCAAATTCATTTCAGTCTTGCTGCTTTTTCACACTGGTGTCTTCAGCAACCCATGCTTGCCCTAAAAGGCGACTGCTTGTTGTAAGAGGCAACTAACGGGATCGGATGGTCAGACTCACTGACTTGGTTGACACATCATTGTATCCCACTTGTGTGGATCGATGCTCATCACTGATTGTCTGGTCTAGACTCGGAATTCCGATTTTGTTTGACATGTTTTGAACTGGTCCCTGGAATGAATGTAAGTGAGCAAAGTTGAAGTTCTTATGAATAAATCCAGCGGCCTGTAACATTGTTGTTGTGTTATCGTCTACAGGTTAGTGAACAACTTCACATCATCGAGCAGGACTACTTTGGACTCCAGTACCGAGGCAGTAAAGGGGAGACGCTATGGCTAAACCTGCGGAATCGGATCGACGATCAGATTGGAGGAGCTCCTCCTTACCGTTTTATGTTCCGGGTGAAGTTCTTTGTGGAGCCCCACTACTTACTTCAGGACGAAACAAAGTAAGTCAACACAATGGAGTGCAAGTGACCTGGTCATTTATGGAATGACATTTTGGTACCCACTGTGCCTCAGTTGCAACCTTAGCCTAGACAGGATCTGTAGATGAAGGAGAAAATTCTCTGATTCCCCCTAAGTAGGATCTCAAGGGTGGATCCAGCATTTTTAAAAGGGAAGGTTTCAAAATATCCAAAATCCTCTCTCACATTATTTTACTGCCTACAACAAACCACATATGGTTTTCAAAAGGGGGTGTCTGGACCCCCAAACCACTTCCCCCTACCCACCAACCCCAACCCCAACCCCAACCACACACTCTTGGTCCGCTTATGGACCTTTGGTGTATCCATCATGTGTGAAGCAGAGTTGAAGCAAGGAGGGGGATGCTTTAATATGTACCAGTTTCCCACTGGGTAAACACTTAGAGGCAGGGTAATTTTGCAATTGTAGTCCTTGGCTAAATACGCTTTCTTTTTCTAACGTTGTTTATATCCAGAATGGGCAAGATGGAGAAAGAAACTATTTTGAAAATTGAAATTCTTTACTTTGTTAGTTTACTGGGGTTATAAGTTTTATTTGTAAGTTTATAATGAACATGCTTATAACGAACTGACTGATATTTTTAGATCCCAGACATTTGCTGTATATATGCAAATCTCACCCGGGAGTCTTTTGATAGCAACACGAGTTTATAAAAGTGGAAAAACTGAGGCAAAAGAGAGACTTTATTTATCATCCAACATCATTCTTCAACTTTTTCAGGTTGTAGACAGTAATAAGCAGTGTCTTAGTGTAAAAAGTACTGCTAATAACTTCAGTAGCAGAGCCATTATTGTTGTCTTTTGAATGTGAAGTCATTGGTTACCATGAAGTCACAATGGCCTACAAAGCATCGTCATGCAATTTCACTGCAATGTACAATGTAGATATCGCTTGATCTCACCCAAATGATATCTCCTGTGGGAGCCAGTTTTTGATAAATGCTTATAACGAACTATGTTATGTTATGTAACAAACTAAAATTAGTTATAACTGTAGTTAACTGTATATTGTTAGTATGTCTTTCACCCCTAAGCACATAAAACATTCACATTTTAGCCTGGTATGTTTTTACAAGATTTTCACACCTGACTCATCTTTTGTAGGCACCAATTTTACCTGCAAGTGAAACAAGAGCTGCAGTCCAAGAAATATGAAATAACAGATACACCTCAGGCTGTGAAGATGTTAGCCCTGCTGTGTCAGGCTGAGCACGGCGATGCAACAACCAACTCCTTCCAGCAGAACGTGTACACGCAGATGATGCAGGGCCTTTGTGAACCCACGGAGGAGGTCCTCAACCTTGTGTATGAGGAGCATTGTGAACTGCGGGGGATGACGGCGGGGAATGCTGAGTATCACTTACTACAGGAGGTGTCCGAGCTGCCCACGTACGGTACAGAGTTTCACGATGCCAAGAGGACGTCTGGAGAACCTACGAAGATAGGCGTTGGACCTGAAGGATTGTCCATGTACAATGTTGAGGCAAACAAGATGGACAGGTAGGAGATGGTTGTTGCATGGTTCTATACCATTCTGAAGACTGTTAGTCCGAGTGAAACGGGAGGTGGGCTTGGTGTGAAACCTGGTGGTTAAAGCTTTGGCTTCTTATGTTGGGTCTGGGTTCGATACCCCACTTATAAACAATGTGTGTGAATACCTTTTGTGTTAGAAGTGACTTAACACTTCAAAAGAAACAGGGGCGGTCGAGTAGCTTCTCCCCCCCTCCCCCCCCCCCCAACCCATTGTCTTACTGGTGAATTGCTCTCCATTTTCTACACAGATTCCATTAGTATTATAATGAAAAACTCCCCATTTCAGGATTGCCTATGCCTTGATCCAGATGGCAACCCACATGGATCAGAAGGTGATCCTCCGAGTTTTTGATGACAAGGGGGACCCAAGTATCCATCTTGTGTTTCGATTCAAAACCTGCAAAGCCGCCAACGCCTTGTACCGATGTGTGACGGAGATGCATTCTTTCTACCGCTGCGACACAGTCCGGGAAGATGTGTCCACCCAGTTCTGCAGAGACCTCAAAGGAACCATCTGCTCCATATTCAATGAAAATACTTCTCTGGGTAAGTACAGATATACACTGTGGGTTAGATAGGTTCCCAGAACTCAATTGCAGGAGTCAACTAAACGTAGTGATCATGCTTAGTGTTGGGCTTGAAGTCAACAGATATGACAATTGTTCTTATGAAACACATTTGAAACTTATGTCATTTTGTATTTGAAAGATGGTGATGATTATGTTTGATTTCTGGTTTCTTTGGCACTTTTAAAGTTTTATTCATATTTAATGTTCAAAACTCATTTTCACAGGAGATATTGATATCAAGCCATATGACCTAGGTGACATCACTGCAATAAAATTGCATCATAATGTCAATAAACAATTAAAATTCTGAGGCTTTTATTCACTCAGATATGTTTGATATCGAGACCCAAAGGACACCACAGAAATAAACCAGTTGTATGTAGAACACAACAAATTAAGAATATCAAGTTGCATTGAGTGCTATTTTTTTTCAGGTAAGAAGTACATATTTGACATTCGACGGACATGTCGGGAGGCATACGACCACGCGAGGAGGAAACTGTGGTCTGCAAGCCAAGATGGTGAAAGGATGAATGGTGTGGAACCTCTTCGCCGTAGTCGTGAAAGCATTGTCTGTGATAACAATGAGAACACCATCGTTACATCCGAGTGCCAGGTAGGAGAGAATACAACTGACTACCGTATTCGACGTAATAAGCGCCCAGGGCGCTCTCAAAATTAGAAATAGGGGGCTCTTATAAGAATATTATTTTTGGAAAAAAAACAGAATTGAAAGATAAATTTTGTGGATTATGCTGAGAGCCTGAACTGTTTATATACGACAGATATATTTTCCAGAATTTAATTGCCCATAATTAAGGGTGCATATAACACACGAGTGCGTTTTATACGCGAATAAATAAGTCTTGTGTACATTGGTCAGTCGGAAGGGGTGCTAATGGGGATTGTTCACTAGCCAATATATTAGCAAATATCGCCGTGGGCGCTTATTAGAGCGGGGCGCTTATTACGTCGAATACGGTATATGAAGTTTGTGAGAGGTCAACTAATTTTGGCATCATTACCTTTTTAGATTTCAGTAGAATTGTTCATATATGCATTCTATTAGCAGCATGTACTAGACCAAACCTAAACCAAGACTAAATATCTGTGAATAAGGATGGGTAAGGATAGGCCTTCAGCAACCCATGCTTGCCGTATGAGGCGTCCATGCTTGTTATTATTGGGCAACTAACCTGATCAAGTGGTCAGACTCGCTGACTTGGTCATCGCATCTCAATTGAGTAGAGCAATGCTCATGATGTCAATTGCTGGAATGTCCGGTCCAGACTTGATTATTTACTGACCGCCGTCAAATAGCTGGAATATTAAACAAACAAAACAATAGAAAAAGAGTCCTGTACACATGAACAATACTGATGCATCCATGATATTCAGAAATATGAATCTTTGTTTCAGGAGCTGCGAGCCCGGCTAGCTAGTATTGAAGATTCCCTCCGCTGTGTAGTGTGCATGGACAGACAAATATCAACAACATTTTGTCCGTGTGGCCATGTCATCTGTTGCTCTGAGTGTACACAACACATAACAGAGTGCCCTGTGTGTCGCACGTCCATAGACAAAGTGCAGAGGATCTTTATTCCAGGCCTTCACTTAGAGCCTCCATGCTCACACCTGTAGTGAGAAAAACTCCCCACAGTGCCTGGCCATAGGGACGGCCTGCCAATGCAACAAACCCGGTGATATTGTGTCTCGGAGCTGGTTCTTCGGGCAATGTTTTATAAAAGAATGTTTTTGTCAACATCGAGGATGTGTCAACATTGAGTTCATTCATGGATAACAATGGTGGAAATGGACCAGATATGTTATTACGTTTCGACATTATGCACAAACTTGCCTTCCCTGCTTTGGAGCAGGTTGGAAACATATCCTGTCTGTGACTATGTACAGATGACGGACAGCTTGGAAATGAAATTGTGTGATTTCGATGATACTTTTCATCCTTAGGCCAGAATCATTGGAAGATTCTGGATAAGGAGGCTGTTTTTTGTAAATTGTCTGGAATTGTACAGATCTGATTTCATTACTACATTAACAATCCCTGTAGATCATTGCATCATTGGTTGTCTGTGGCACACATTACATAAAACAATACATATCTGTGATATATGAGAAATTCCATTTTAACACAGGCCAAAAACTAGCAGGATTGGCTGAGCAGAGCTTCAGAATGATCATGTGATCCAATAATTGGGGAAAGAGGTTACTGCATAAATAAGGAGATTTTTCGTTTGGACTTTGGCGCTCTGAAGCTCTGGTTACCATTATCATGATGCTGGCACGTCACAAAAAGGTTCACTATTTTTCTATTGGATTTGACTGAAATCTAAAAATAGAGTTGAGACATGTATGTTCCTGAATGTCCCTACCTGAGGCCTTGTGGTTCAATTGGGATGTGTAACCATGGTAACAGCTTTCACGTCAAGTGTTATCTTGATAATATCCTGTTAAAATCTAGTCAAACGGAATCAAATATATTTCCTGTTGGAGCAGTGTGATTTGATAATCACTCTGTACATGTCAAAGTAGCTGATTTATTTCTATGACAGATTTTTGTAAAAAAAGCTTCTTTCAAAGATTCTTAGATGGTTCCAAAAATTTGAGTTTTAGAAAAAATAGACCAGTTTAATGAAGACACTGGCTGTTGACTGTCATTTTATTTTCAGTTTTATTCTCTGTTGCTAAATTTTAACATTATAGGAATGATTGACCATTGAGTATTTTTCTTCTGTACATCATGTACATAGTACTGTTATGTTACTGATTATTAAGAAACAACAATCTGTTAACCGCAGACTGTTTTAATATGTCTACGTGATATTTAACTGAACAGTGTTGAATTATGGCAACACGGAACATTCCATTATACAAGTTACTGTTCTTGCAGTTTGGTTTTAAGACATTGCTACTCAGGAATACTTTGTAAATTGTACTTAATTTCTTTT
Organism: Haliotis cracherodii; assembly: GCF_022045235.1. NCBI lineage: Eukaryota > Metazoa > Mollusca > Gastropoda > Lepetellida > Haliotidae > Haliotis > Haliotis cracherodii. The sequence goes on along the minus strand of NW_027266265.1, from coordinate 8,633,339 downwards.
ATTTCTTTGGATGATAGAGCTAGATTTTAACAATCTCCAAGTTTTAGTTTGTAAGGCCAGACCAATTAGTTTTGTCCTCTCCAGGTACTGAAAAATACAAAAATACATGATAAATAACAGCATTTTACAGAAGCCAATTGTCACTGTATGCTATGTCACGTCACTGTATAATTATTTTGAAATTTCTAGGAACTAAGTATAAATTCAAGTCGCTATCTTGAAAATTCTAATTATTGAGGTGAAATTTAAGATACTATTTTGATAATTCAACATAAACTGTTGTGAGATTTGCACTTGAAGTTTCAAGATAGGCTTCCATAGCAGTTTGCATATTATATATTACCAAATATTCTAGTGCATGTGTAACACCCTTTTGGGGGTTATTTACATTTGGAGGGGGTTTAGTTTTTTGGGTGGGTTGGGATGGAAACTGTATTTTGATATATTAGTTCACTGTGAGGGGAAGAAGTGATGGGCGCATCTGTCAAGCAACCAAACAAGTTGGTCTGGCTTACAGGAAATTTTATTTTTATCACGTTGAGCTGCATACACAGTTCTTTCGCTTGTGATAAGGGTGTTGTATCAACTGCATGTAAAGGCTGCATTTGTGATAGCAGTTTTGCAGCAAGATTGTGTGATCTGTGAAATTTGAGGGATATCTCTATTCCAGAGGACACAAGAAATTTTAGCAATGTTCATAGATGTTGAAATCATTTGTGGTGTGATAACTGCCACACTCCATAATGGGAGTAAATATTTATGTAAGGTTGTCAGTGAATATTGTGAAAATCGACAGTACTCCAGCTGTCGTTTTTACCAAAATGCATGACATTGTCTACCATTGCCGACCCATAAATGATTTTAGTGCTTCAACTATTATTTAATAATAGAAGTTGTAGCCAAGATTGCCTTGTGCAAAAGGCTTTGATTCTCAACAAAACCAATTTTTTGCAGGCTGTTCATACTATATTACCGTATTTGACGTAATAAGCGCCTCGCTCTAATAAGCGCCCACAGCAGTATTTGCTGATATATTGGCTAGCGGACAATCCCAAATTATATGCATCCTTATTAAATCCTGGAAAAATTATATCTGTCATTTATTAGAATTTCAGGCTGTCAGCGTAAACCAGGAAATTTTCGATTTTTCAACTCTGTTCGTTTTTCACCAGAGAAATATTTCCATATGTCTAATTTTGAGAGCGCCCTGGGCCCTTATTATGTTGAATATGGTACTCAACATTTGCTAATGACCAACATAATTATCTTTGGTTAAAAATGAGGTTCTCAGCAAATGTTGAGTGGTGTGTGTATAATATATGTATATGTTTATATGTATGTATATATGTATTTAATATATACATATACACATATATGTGTAAGTGTATTGAAACGCATACTGAAAATGGCATGATGTAATTGTGTCTAATGTGCGAACATGTATATATGTTTGCATACAGCTGTGAATAACTAACTTATTTTCCCTATTCCATATTTATTGTAACATACTGAATGGAATGACAGGACACATACAGGAGTTTGTGTCTGTGTCAGTCCACTGTACCATGGTCTTTCTTACATGTGTGTAACCAACCCATCATTTGCTGTCACACCGGCTCCATATCGTGGGGTATGTCTATAGAATCAAATGTCTTCCTCATCTTTGTACCAGAAACTGGAAAAGAAAAAACGCTAAGGGGCCACTTCTTACCTCAGACGAATGGTAATCAATGATGCCTATGGTTCAGGAATACCAGTTTGGATCTTTGAGCAGTGGTACTTAAGTTGATAGATGACCCTACAAGCGGCTGAATCAAATTTTGATACATATGATTAAGCATGGGTGTTTTAACTTGGTGCTGTAGAGAAATGCCGTACAGCTTAATGCAAGCATCCAAATCTTGAATGGTTATTTGCCATATTGCATTGTTTTGATGGCGTGCAAGGCTTTTGGGTTTATTTTCCAATGGAACCAAAAGCTCTTGATGCATCAATATGTACTGAAATAAAATAATCATAGCAATATAAAATGTGTTATATGGGAAGGATTATTTAAGAATATATACATGTGTATGTTTTCCCTAACCACTGGTTTGGGTCCAGTCCCAATGGTTGATCTAGTCAAGGTGCTGACGGATTCGGTCTCTTCAAATTTGTGTCGATTGTGATTATGATTGATGTATACTGAATCATTCCAAAAGTTTAACTTATAAGGGTATTGAAATAAACCAAATTTGAAGAGAGGAATCTGAGAATAGGTGCAATTTGGAAGAGAAGCATGCCTTGGTTTTTCATAGTAACCTGTGATGTTTACTTGTCTAATATAATTAATAGCAAACATGAGTTTGATTCCATGGTGAAATCCACTGTACAGGGGTGTCTCTTTCAAGGTACGTCCACTGGATTCACATTTGAATTCTGAAACATTAACAATTGTTGTGCTTCACTATTTCCTCCTAATTCCCAGATGCCATTTGATTTTTTAGACCATGATCTCAATTCACTAAGCTCTATTACCAAGGATATCTATTACTAACAACGATTTGTTCCAGATGGCATCCCAATACATTGAAATCTATTATAGGTTATATTTTGATCTTGTTCATTAAACTGTACATAGATTGTTTTGCAAATCAAACGGGTTACCTGCACAGAGCTTTCCATTGTCAATTTCAAACATAGCCATGTTATTTTTATCATTGTGAATAAACATTCATTGTATTAAGTACAGGTCTGTTATGTGTTTTTTAAAGTGTACAGTGATGTGAGTGAATGATATATTCAGCAGCCTTCCATCTGTTGCAGCTTAAGCAACGATCCATGCAGTTGGGATCCGATGATTTGTTTGCCATTCGTGTGTCTGTAAATCAAACAAATAGCCAGACAATCCAGTGATTGACATCATGAGCATCGATCTACACAATTGGGATATGTTGACATGCATCAACCAACATGGGTTGGTGCAATTGGGGATACTCCTAGTTTGTCCTTATGACAAGCAGTAGCTTCTTGGCCCCAACGCTGCAGGAGGGAATATATGGAGAATCTCACCTGTGTCTATTGATATCAAATATATCAACATAGGCTGATAGAAGATTAAAATTCTGAGGCTTGTCAGGAGTTTCAAATTGATGATTGTTCATATATTTCCTATCAGTGGAACAGGCGAATGCGAGATTCACTCTCTGGTATGGTGACGATGAAGTCGGTAGGCTTGATGGGCTTGACGTCTCCAGAGCAACGCTACATTGTTTCCCCCCAAAGTGTCATCTTGTCACATAAATGTTGTTGTCCCCCAGTACACACTCTGTTACTATTGTGTCCACCCTTTCTGCACGTGGGGTCCTCTAACGCAGCTACTGCCTGTCCAATTTGTCTGACCCACTCCCATATATTTCAGGCTAACCGAATCCAAGAATGAGGCACCAATTCACTTTTCAATCCATTCGATAGAAATTCAGTGGTAGCTAGATGTTTGTTTGTTGTTTAACACTGCACTAAGTAATATTCCAGCCATATGACAGCGGCCTGTAAAGAATCAAGTCTGGACCACACAATCAAGTGATTGACATCATGAGCTTCGATCCACCAATTGGGATACGATGACGTATCAACCAAGCGAGCCTCTAACGACAAGCATAGTCGCCCTTAAATAAGGCAAGCATAGGTTGCTGAAGACCTCTTCTAACCCAGATCTTCACGTTGGTAGCTAGATGTGTTTTCATGTGAAAACAACAGATATAATAAGTGTTGGGCACTTGCAATGACTTTTGTCACTTATGCTAGTTTGAGTGTTTGTGATGATGTTTTTTGGAATAATTTGGGCAATGTCTCTGAAATTTACAGAGAAAATACTTACCGGTAATTAAATTAGGAAACTTCCACATCTTATAAAATTAAGCCGATCATAAAAATTATCTATTTAAGGTTAATTTCCTTACACGATTTCCTAGAATACAATTATACAAAAATAACATTACAATGATCAAAATCAGCAAATTTTAATGTTTAGCCAACTCGAATGGATCCCAGCAAAGGTCTCTGAAAGAAACCACTAGAACGCCTCAAGTTGTTCTAAAAAGATGAATAGCTCGCGGCTTTTGAACCGGTTTCTGTCACAGAAGAGCTCTAAAGCAGATGACAAAATGTGAGATTAAGCCCGTTCACCGCGAATACGACGTGCCAGCTGTATGTCTTTGGGCATGATGGTGACCCGCTTTGCATGAATTGCACACAGGTTCGTGTCCTCAAATAGTCCGACCAGGTAGGCCTCTGCCGCCTCTTGTAGGGCCATAACCGCCGAACTCTGGAACCGAAGATCCGTCTTGAAGTCTTGAGCTATTTCTCGGGTTAGTCGTTGGAAGGGGAGTTTTCGGATTAGAAGTTCGGTAGATTTCTGATAGCGTCGGATTTCTCGTAGTGCCACCGTTCCTGAAAATGTAAATGTAATATATTTGCAACGAAACGTAAAGATACGGCAACGGATGAACCTTGTTGTTAAATATTTTGACGTCACCTATATTTGGTACTGTAACCGAACGGGTTATGGATAACCACATATCGGCGTATAATACGCTGTTCAAAGTGCAATCTCCAAATGTTTGGTTGGTTGTTTAACGCCTCACTCAGCAATAAATAATCGAGTCTGGACCAGACAATCCAGTGATTAATATCATGAGCTTCGATCCAAGCAATTAGGATTGATGACATGCATCAACCAAGTCTGTAGAGTGTAGTCAGCGAGCCTGACCATCCGATCCCGTTAGTCGCCTCTTATGACAAGCATAGTTGCCTTTTACGGCAAGCATGGATTGCTATTCCGGATCTTCAGGGGTCAATATCCAAATGGAGTATGGTTGACTCCGCGATAGGAGCGTAAAATAATTATGACACACACTTTACCTCATAACCGAGATCTGGATAACTTGGCATCCTTGGCGAAATATTGTGTTTCAATGTAAACATAGGAACATTTTTGTTGGTTCAATGTGAAAAAAATATTAATGAATGAATGTAAAAGAATAACAAAACAACTGAAATAACTGCTATATCGCTATGTTTCCCAACTAAAATATCGCAAACTAGTTTCTTTTTAACGCCGGTTGGGGTATGAGATTAAATCTGATTGACATCTAAAAACCCGATCTGTGGAAGTTGATTTGATTATAATGTAAACAAACTGAGACGGCCTTACCTGGCCTGTACCGATGGGGCTTTTTCACCCCCCCTGTGGCGGGTGCACTTTTTCTTGCGGCTTTGGTTGCAAGTTGTTTTCGCGGAGCCTTCCCGCCTGTTGATTTTCGGGCAGTTTGCTTCGTCCTCGCCATCTTAGCGTTCAGAGTTGATAAAGCATCAGTTATTTCAGTCTAGAAATGTGGCCTGTCAGAATGTAGCGACATAAACGCCCCGAAAGCAACCTTATCACGTTTTGCTTACACCTGTCGTCTGTCAGTCTTTGTTTGCATGAAATCCACGTGCAGCGCGTGCACTCATGACCATTGTCAGTACCAAACAAACCGAAATGGAGCATTAAAGTCAAAGGGGTCCACTCATAAGATCATTACGGATTTCGGGATTTTTTCGCTAATTTGAAACTTTATACTGCTTTCGTGAATTAATTATAACTAAATACCTCAATGAAAAGTCTCGTATATATTCTAACATCTTTCGGTACCATGAGCATATATAATTATATTACCAATGACAACACGTACCTATATATAACTTTCATGGTTATACATATTTATTTTTAAAGATACTGTCATATGTTATATGAAGTTATTCGTACTTGCCGGCATTACCATAGAGCAACCGTTCAAGCGCATGTGGCCACGCGTAGAGCTGTGACGAAGTGAACTATATACAGTTAACCCTCATTGATCCGGACTGCCCTGTGAATTTCTAAATACAACTGAGTATTATTTCATATACCAACGATTCGTTAAACCGAACGATATGTCACTGGGAAGGTTACTGCTTAGATTAAGGGGGTCTCAGTTTTAATAGAAATTGTTCTATTCAAACAAAGTTTTCTCATTTTTTTATAACGATCCACGTTTGTGATAAAATGCAGTTTTAATGCATTTTTCGACAAAGTTAAGATATAGAAATAAAAATATAGAAACTGAAAACATGCATGCACCCCGCGACAAATGATTTAATTAAAAAGACATACTGATTACAAAACGTTCGTCAGAACAATATTCGAAAACCATACGAGAATAAATCGTATTCCTGATCAAAGTTAGGAATCAAGCGTCGGTTTTAAATTTTCCTATACAGATATATAAGACACGAAGATCCTGCTCAACCGAACGGATTTAGCATGCACGCTACCGCTACCTTCATTGCTTTGACAAGTAAGTAAACAAGAGTAGCCCCCCTTGATTCAACAACTTCCGGTTTTTGCGAGAGAAGCACATGCAGAATATAGCAGTAGATGTGATACATGTTTGAAAGTTGATTTCACGAAAATGGCTTCCGCTAGAGCTATGGTCATAGGACAGGTGATCAAGAGGGGCATCGGACGACCCGACACAGTCAAAGTGCGATGCCTGAAAATGTCTCTAGACCGTTATCTTCTCAAGGTGACTAGATTTCTTGCCATATATATACTGATCCATCCATCCCCCTCACTGTAACTTCTCCCTTAAAATGTTTAAGAATCATAACCCCCAGGGACCCGTGAAGATTCTGGGGTAGAATAGGTCTTCAGCAACCCATGCTTGTCTCCCCCGTGAAGATTCCGGGGTAGAATAGGTCTTCAGCAACCCTTGCTTGTCTCCCCCGTGAAGATTCCGGGGTAGAACAGGTCTTCAGCAACCCATGCTTGTCTCCCCCGTGAAGATTCCGGGATAGAATAGGTCTTCAGCAACCCTTACTTGTCTCCCCCGTGAAGATTCCGGGGTAGAACAGGTCTTCAGCAACCCTTGCTTGTCTCCCCCGTGAAGATTCTGTGGTAGAATAGGTCTTCAGCAACCCATGCTTGTCTCCCCTGTGAAGATTCCGGGGTAGAATAGGTCTTCAGCAACCCTTGCTTGTCTCCCCCGTGAAGATTCCGGGATAGAATAGGTCTTCAGCAACCCATGCTTGTCTCCCCCGTGAAGATTCCGGGATAGAATAGGTCTTCAGCAACCCATGCTTGTCTCCCCCGTGAAGATTCCGGGGTAGAATAGGTCTTCAGCAACCCTTGCTTGTCTTCCCCGTGAAGATTCCGGGGTAGAATAGGTCTTCAGCAACCCTTGCTTGTCTCCCCCGTGAAGACTCCGGGGTAGAGTAGGTCTTCAGCAACCCATGCTTGTCTCCCCCGTGAAGATTCCGGGGTAGAATATGTCTTCAGCAACCCATGCTTGTCTCCCCCGTGAAGATTCCGGGGTAGAATATGTCTTCAGCAACCCTTGCTTGTCTCCCCCGTGAAGATTCCGGGGTAGAATAGGTCTTCAGCAACCCTTGCTTGTCTCCCCCGTGAATATTCCGGGATAGAATAGGTCTTCAGCAACCCATGCTTGCCGTAAAAGGTGACTATGCGTGTCGTAAAAAGCAAATAACGGGATCGGGTGGTCTGGCTCGCTGACTTGGTTGATACATGTCATCGATCCCAATTGCGCGGATCGCTGCTCATGATATTACTGGATTGTCTGGTCCAGACTCGATTATTACAGACTGACGTCATATAGCTGGAATATTGCTGATTTCGGCGTTAAACAACAAACCAACCAACATAACCCCCAGGCTCAGAATTATTAGAAAAAGCATTAATGTAGGATTAGGGTTCAGTTGCTCTAACCCAGACAAAATTTCAAGTGCGGAAATCTCTGTGAGAGCTTTAACGTAAGACGGACATGAGTGGCCCAGTGGTCTGCATCCCTTTACCATGCCAGGTTGTGAGCACCTCTCCCTCTGTAGTCTAGGGGAATGAGAGTATGCACGGAAAATGGAAGGTCAGTGGTTTGATTCCCAGACATGTCACACAAAAAGATGTTCGGATGGTACTTTTTGTTACCCTGCCTGGTGTTTGGTATTGAGGGGTTAAAACAAGCACTTTCTCGGCTCGGAGACAGAATACTGGCATTAGGTCAGACTAGTACAAACAGGCACATGCACACATGTATGCACATTGCAATAATCTTGAACGCGTCGTAAAAACCCCATTTTACCTCACTGCCATGCCAGGTTGAACTCATCATGGGTTTAATCCAAGGTTCACCCTAATGACAGGCCGCGGCATAGCTAGTGGTTAACATAGTTAAAGCAGGTTCGATTCCCAACTTGGGTACAAGTTATGAAGCTTGTTTGTTTGTCAGTACATCAACAAGGAATATACCGTATTTTTTTGTGTATAGTGCGCACCCAAGTATAATGCAAACCCCCCTCTAGTGGGTTCAGTATTTTAGAGAGAAAAAAATTAAAACATTATGAGCTGAAAAAAATTACACCATACCCCTTCAGCAAATTCCGGTAAACGAACAGGTGATGAGAAACTTGGTCAGAACAAATTTGAAATTTAACTGAACTAACACTAAAATAATGTTCAAAACTGCGTTAAGCAGGGTTATGGATTAACAAATGTCAACTCATCCGAGACTAATACAATCCCAGGACTTGTGACATTTCCTTGTGGACTACCACTGTTACTATTTGGAAGATGGTAACTGTGAGAGATCATCTTTGCAGACTTTGGAGAATGAAAGTAATTCTAGCTCTGTTAAATGTAAATCACTCTTTCAGTTTCACTCATTGATTTTCAGTACTTCAACAAGAGGATTCACCACTGGGCCATCGAGACGTCTGTGACCACGGATGTTGGCGACATAGTGTTGCTGCAGAGACTTCCCGAGAGGATGACGACGAAAGTCGGACATGAAGTGAAGGATGTTGTGTACAAGCTGGGGTCCGTAGTTGACCCCATTACTGGGACCAGGTGTCGGGGACAACAGTTCATTGATGAAACAGAACGACAACTACAGAAACTGAAAATCGACGGAGAACGATCATGATTGTTGTGTATTGATGCCATGTTTTTATAAATTTGAGTGTGTGAGACTTCGGTTATCTGTCACAGGAGAAACAAGGGGTGTAATGATACAGTCCTGAATATACGGTGTTGATTCTGATGCTATTACATGATGTGTTTCCTGTCACCTGCTTCAGTGCATTCACTCATTGAAGTGTTCGGGGATAAATGCATCTTCCTCAGGCAAGGCAGTTAACTGACTATAGAAGTCAACCCTTGCCTTTCTAGGCCGGAATTATGGGGATGTATTTTGGCTAAACTAACGAGTATGCATAGTCCAGTCAAAATCGTGCAACGAAATTGACATTTGGTTCCGAAACTGCCATGCAGATTTCGGCCAATTGCTGGATTTGCAAAGCATGTGTACTGTCAACTTAGCGACAACATATATTATCCAAATCTTTTCATTTTTTTATCAAGGGTCTCATGTGATTTGATGCACTTTGCGAAGTAAGACCAGTTTTATTACAATATAGATCTTGATCATCGATCAGATCGTCTTGACTGGGCGCTGCCATTTTGTTTGAAGCAAAGGCAAGTGATATGAGAGTTGGAATCTGATTGGTCAATAGGAGGGAAATAGAAGGGACATAACCCGTAATAGCCAATGGTGGCACTACGATTTAGCCCAGAAATTCCAGTCTAGTCTGGCAATGTTGGAAACTGGACTTTTACAGTTAGTTAACACCCTTGCCTCAGAAAGATGATGTATTCAAGGTTAAATGTGAAAAGACAGTGCATAACATGCAGTTCAAGCACAAGAAAACCTGTTTTGTTCAGAACCTATTAGTTCCTAAAACCTTGTCCAAATGCTATTGTTGGGAACATGCATCATTAGTCCAGAAATGTGTTAATTTTCGATGATTATGATGAAGAGGTACATTCTGAATTGATAAATTTTCTCTATGTGAAAGGGGGCGGTGGGGTAGCCTTGTGGTTAATGTGTTCACTCGTCATACCGAAGACCCGGATTTGATTCCCTACAAGGGTACAGTGTGTAAAGCTCATTTCTGGTGTCCCCCGCCGTGATATTGCTGGAAACTTAGTAAAAACGGCGTAAAACCCTACTCACTCACTTACTCACTGTATGTGAAAAATAAATGTGCTAGAAATGAAGATGACAAGGCATTGTCTAATATTTTGTCATTCACTGTCTGTATGCTATGCCTGGAACGAGTCCAAATTTTATACCTGGGTACCCAACCCGCTATTACCAGACCCTACCCAGGTACCCGCTAGCTGTAGGTCTAAGGAGATGAGAACAAAATGTTTGATTGAGCTCTGGCCAAAAGTATTTAGATACAGGTATAAAATGACCTGATCATGCATACACTGAACTTGTCTGAAGCTTTATCTTTATTCAAACATATCAAAGTCAGAAGGAATGCATGCTCAGTCAGAAAGAAATGCCAACATTGGCGCCTTGTAGTGTAACCATGGAGGTCTGCATAATTTTTGTCATTAAACGATATATAATATATATATAACATGACTTAGTCATGTTTGTACCAGGATCCTACTCAGTATGACTTGACAACCCGTAAAGATCCGGGGTAGAATAGGTAGAATATGCTTGTAGTAAGAGGCAACTAATGGATCGGGTGTTCAGGCTCCCTGACTTGGTTGATGCATGTTATCGTATCCGAATTGCGTGGATCGATGCTCATGATGTCAATCACTGGATTGTGTGGTCCAGACTCGATTATTTACAGACCGCCATCTTATAGCTGGAATATTGTGGGGTTAAACAACAAAGAAAGAAAGAAAGAAAAAACGTACCTTACCCTGACTGCATATGATTGAATTTCAGTATTTATCACTGAGGAACATGTGAATGTGAGAGTAATTCCACAGTCTGTGTCTGGATTGGCTACTGTTGGCATGAAGGTCAAGACAATCAACATTTTCTCTGTTGGGGCATGTGGACAGTCTAGTCCAACAGGTGAGACTGTTTTCTGATGCCAATATTGGCCATTCATTCCACTGTTGGAAATTTGTGTTTGTGTAAATTGTAGTCACATGGAAAGTGTTGAAAATAAATACATTGAAAAGAAGCATCAGGTACTGTGTTCCCATCATCTGTCGTGTTTGTTGCAGAGGCTGCTGGTACGCTGGTCTGTAGCTTAAAGTATGCACTGTATTGCATCCTGTTCAAAATTTGTATGCATGTGAATTGAGGATGGATGAAAATAATTTACACTGTGAGTCTACCCGTGAAGATACGGGGTAGAATAGGTCTTCAGCAACCCATTCTTGTCGTAAAAGGTGACTATGCTTGTCGTAAGAGGCGACTAACGGGATTGGGTGGTCCAGGCTCGCTGACTTGGTTGATGCATGTCATCGTTTCGCAATTGTGGATTGATGCCCATGATGCCAAACACTGGATTTTCTGGTCCAGACCTGATTATTTACAGAGCCCCGTCATATAGCTGGAATATTGCCGAGTGCGGCGTTAAACAACAAACAAACTTTGAGTCCAGGGAGAAGCAGAAACGTATGGTGGTTTCAGTTGAGAAGTAAGGAGTAATTTGATCACTATGTGCGTTCTCTGAATAGGTCGTCAACTCACGCTATACCAAGAGAATAGTCTTAATTCACAAAATCTTGTATTTCTGCCGTCAGTATTTTGGTTTGCAAAAATATTACTCATTTATGTGTTTTTGTACATGCTAGTTTTTTCTTTTGTAAGCCTAGTAGAGGCAGACAGCAGATTTGCATCATGGGGACAAACTAGTTGTTGAGCCATGTTACCAGGGAACAGGTACAGACATGTCACACATTGTTATTGTCACAACCCGATTGTCATTTCTGTTTCGTATGTTAGAGGACCATGTTAATCGTATGGGATCTGTTCTGCCGTGTAATCCCACCAGGTTCAAAGTTGAAGAACTGCCCAAGTGTTGCAATATCACGGAGGTTCATACAGCGCTAGAAATATAGAGAAGTTAATATATTTACAGAATTTGTTCCAGAAACAGGGGCGGCGGGGTAGCCTAGTGGTTAAAGCGTTCGCTCGTCACGCTGAAGACCCGGGTTCGATTCCCCACATGGGTACAATGTATGAAGCCCATTTCTGGTGTTCCCCGCCGTGATATTGCTGGAATATTGCTAAACGATGCGTAAAACAATACTCACTCACTCACTGTTCCAGAAATGATTTTTAGGACTACTAATATCCTGCTTCTCGTGGAACTTACAGCCATGAACTTGCTGATTTGTTGACTGACAGCCTCCATTAAAAAAACTCGGATATGCCACTTGGCAATCATCAAGAAGGCCTCAAGTTCACTGGAGTTCACTATTCTGTCAAACGCCGACAGTTGTTCCTGGTTTGTGTGTTATAGTTTCCAAATGGACATTTAAGTGAGTAATAAGACAATGCTTAAAGTGCTTGGGATTCTATCAAATCAAGCTGATTTTTCATTTTAAGATTGTAAACACATTTTCATTTCATATTTTAACTCTCTCAGAGATCAAACATAGGCTAATATTGTACTGTTTCAACCAAATGTTTTGAAAATTAAAACGAAGATATGTATTCTGATTGTGTGGTCAGAGACTGATAACAGATGTTATTGGTTATTGGTTGTTTATTGAAAACATTGGGGCCTCTTTAACGAAGTCCTGGGCCCACTTGCTCAAAGCGATCTTAGCGCTAAGATGATCGTAACTCCCATACTTTAACATAGACTTACAATAGTCATAGCGCTAAGATCACTTGTGCGAGTTGGTCCTAGTGGTAATCGGAGTTTCGGGCCATGCCCTACATACAAACAAAGAATTTTGGTGTAGTTGTCAAATAATTTCCTCAAAGAGAGTTTTGTCTTAGTCTAAAAGTATGGATCTGTTTTAAGTCAGAGAACGTCCTCGTATTTCAGGCCTTATCTCCGTTACTTGTCAGGAATAGACAGATACACGCCCTTCTTCAGTACAAAATGTTTGTGTGGTGGGTCCCTGACAAGATCGCGAAATCGTAACTGTCACGATATCAATCAACTGAGGCGCACGTAAAATCCATTACTCTCGCCTACCGGGACTGCATATCTTTAAGCCTTAGGCTTAATTACGGGCTTAAAACGAAAAAGGACAAAACTTGATAGGAAGAATGAATATCCCAAATGTAGTGCATGAAACAATACTCAAGAATGGAATAAGAGCAACACTTTAACATAAGACACGCTTTTCAACTTGAAAATTATGAGCCAAGAATAAGTTCAAAACTGAAATGGCAGCGGTTGAGCGGTAACGACAAAGCAATATCGCATGACGGTTGGTTTGTTGATTTACGCCGCACTCAGCAGTATTCCAGCTATATGACGGCGGTCTGTAAATAATCGAGTCTGGACCAGACAATCCAGTGATTGACATCATGAGCATCGATCCACGGAATTGGGATACGATGAGAGGCATCAACCAAGTCAGCGATCCTGGCCACCCGATCCCGTTAGTCGCCTCTTACGACAAGCGCGTTCGCTCGTCACGCCGAAGACCCGGGTTCGATTCCCGACATGGGTACAATGTGTGAAGCCCATTTCTGGTGTACCCCGCCGTGATATTGCTGGAATATTGCTAAAAGCGGCGTAAAAACAAACTAACTCACTCACTCACTCACTCTTACGACAAGCAAGGGTCACTGAAGACCTATTCTAGCCCGGATCTTCGCGGATGGACTAGTGAGTTGGTTGGTTGGTTTGTTGTTTAACGCCGCCCTGGATTGTCTGGTCCAGACTCGATTATTTACAGACCGCCGTCATATAGCTGGAATATTGCGGAGTGTGGCGTTAAACAACAAGCAAAACAAAACGAGCCTAGATCAGGTGGTCAGGCTCGGGGACTTGGTTCATCGCATAGTTGATTGCAAACAATTGCTATATAAAGAAGTAACAGAAAAAAATACTATTTTATTCGCTTAACAAAAGTGCCACCCAACACGACAAATGTGTTGACGATTGCACCTCACGTAGATGTTATTTAATGATACCACACCCCAAATTCCACTTCATTATTAACCCATCTTCATCTTCGTCTGCACCATGGCGATCTCCTGACAACTGGTCCTCATCATGCCATATTTAGATTTATATTGACAGGATCCTAGATTTTTGTGTGTTAAGAAAATACGGAAACCGAGTTGATGTAATTGTCTCAGTGTTCTCAAATATCCCACATACACATCAGCCGGAGGCTCCAAATTGTATCCGTTTTTAATGATCCAGCTGTGGAGCTCCAGATCCAGGGTGGTGACGTCATCCAGGAAGCCGCTCGCAATGGCTTCTGGGAGAACTTTCCATTCCCAGTGTTCGATGTCCATCTTTAAGACATCAACACGTCGCTGAAAGAAATACAAAAGTGAATACATTTGGACATTATGGATATAAAAGCTTATTGATATGGACGCATTCAAACTTTGACAAGTTGTGGTATTTTATTCTTTGAAAGGAGGAGATATCTCCTGTTCAGCAGCTTGCAGGAAATGCCGTGAACTCCGCTCACCTGTTGTATGTCTGAGCTGGATCTCCGCTCACCTCTTGTATGTTTGAGCTGGATCTCCGCTCACCTCTTGTATGTCTGAGCTGGATCTCCGCTCAACTATTGTACGTCTGAGCTGGATATGCGCTCCTCTCTTGTATGTCTGAGCTGGATCTCCGCTCACCTCATGTATATTTGAGCTCGGATTCCGCTCACCACATGTATGTCTGATCTGGAGCTCCGCTCACCTCTTGTATGTCTGAGCTGGATCTCCGCTCACCTCTTGTATGTCTGAGCTGGATCTCCGCTCACCTCTTGTATATCTGAGCTGGATCTCCGCTCACCTCTTGTATGTCTGAGCTGGATCTCTGCTCCCCTCTTGTATATCTGAGCTGGATCTCCGCTCACCTCTTGTATGTCTGAGCTGGATCTCCGCTCACCTCTTGTATGTCTGAGCTGGATCTCCGCTCACCTCTTGTATATCTGAGCTGCATCTCCGCTCACCTCTTGTATGTCTGAGCTGGATCTCCGCTCACCTGTTGTATATCTGAGCTGGATCTCCGCTCACCTCTTGTATGTCTGAGCTGGAGCTCCGCTCACCTCTTGAATGTCTGAGATGGATCTCCGCTCACCTCTTGTAGGTCTGAGCTGGATCTCCGCTCACAGTATGTATGTCTGAGCAGGAACTCGGCTCACAGTATGTATGTCTGAGCTGGATCTCCGCTCCCCTCTTGTAGGTCTGGAAAGTCTGCTCATCGTTATGCTTGTGTTGTCAGAGCACGTATTCCTCGTGTGTATTTGTTGTTTTTATTTACATGTTGTGCATTAAACGTTCCGGGACAGTGATGCCGCTGAGGTCATCGACTTACCCAAAGAACGAATTCCCAGGCCACTTAAGCGTTGACACTATCAACAAATAGTGGGTCCCTGAGCATACTAAACACTCCGCAAAAAACAATACTATTGGATTGTCAGATTTAAGTAGAGAGTTGTCTCACCTTTGCGTGGCCAAGCTCCTGTTTGATTGCTCCCAATGTACGCATCTCCCATCCAGTCTTGTTGGGTGGGATATGAACATTAGCATCCGACAATCCTATGTTATGGAAATATACTTGCTCACTCCGCTTGTAGCTCTTTTGATTCATGCTGAAATGTGAACCAGTGAAAATGTGACGCACAAAGCAGTTGTATTGACGTCATGCTGGAAAAATTGAATCGGAATATCTTGAGCGAGTGTGTTGTGGTTTAACGCCGCTTTTAGCTATATTTCAGCAATATCACAGCGGGGGAAACTAGACATGGGTCTTACACATCGGCGTGGCGAACGCTTTAACATTTAGACTACCCCACCGCAAAGAATAGTTGGAGTTAAGCGTTAAGTTAAGAGTAAGCACCCGCGAAAGTTTTAGGATAAAAAAAGAAATAATGATGACATTTTTTTTGTTTCATAAACAAACCGACCGCGATAAGCAAGCCTACATTGAAAAATAACAACAAAAAAACGAAACAGTTGCGTACCTCGGATCAAATGAATGAACTTCGCATCCGAACTGCTTCGCAATCTCGTCGTCAAAACTAAAGTCATTATTTATCCTGAAATCAAACAACCACACCATTTATACACAGCAACGGTTGACATGGGCCTATATTGATAATCAACACTGCTGTAGGTATTAAGTGAAATACTGGGATGCAGTGAAACGTGCCCTTTCTGATTATTATTGATCAGTGAAGAACCTAAGGTTAGTCTGTTTCACAGTCCCTGAACCATAGTATTTCCCCAGCCCTTACTGTAACGCTGTAGTCATCTTCCCGAGGCAAAGGAGTTAACTGAGTATAAAAGTCCAGTTTCCACCCTTGCCGAACTAGGCTGGAGGGACTGCATAGTAATGTGAAGTGTTTACCCGACAGAGTAGACAGACACTTGCTGGAGGGTTGTATAGTAATGTGAAGTGTTTACCCGACAGAGTAGACAAGACACTTGCTGGAGGGGCTGTAAAGTAATGTGAAGTGTTTACCCGACAGAGTAGACTAGACACTTGTTGGAGGGACTGTATTCCCGATCGTTGCACACTTCCCATCCACCGTCAGTCAGTTTACCCAGGCGGATGATGTCTTTACACAACACACCAACATTGTCTACAAACCTGAAAGAAAAATAAAATATAATAGGGTATGATTGGGTCCTAAAGGAATAGAATTATAGTATAAACCACACAAAATACCCCTAGATACAGGCAGGTGAGAGAGGAGGGTTACTGTGATACAGACAGGAGAGATAGGAGGGTTACCTGTGATACAGACAGGTGAGAGAGGAATGTTACCTGTGATACAGACAGGTGAGAGAGGAATGTTACCTTTGATACAGACAGGTGAGAGAGGAGGGTTACTGTGATACAGACAGGAGAGATAGGAGGGTTACCTGTGATACAGACAGGTGAGAGAGGAATGTTACCTGTGATACAGACAGGTGAGAGAGGAATGTTACCTGTGATACAGACAGGTGAGAGAGGAGGGTTACTGTGATACAGACAGGAGAGATAGGAGGGTTACCTGTGATACAGACAGGAGAGATAGGAGGGTTACCTGTGATACAGATAGGTGAGAGAAGAGGGTTACCTGTGATACAGACAGGTGAGAGAGGAGGGTTACCTGTGATACAGACACGTTATTTGTTTGTGTGTTAAATTCTGAAGGACGGCATCCGGCGGTATTTCGATAAATCCATCGTTATTTGTAAACCCATTCAAGCAATCTTGTGCAAGAAACACCTTGTTTTGTTCTCGCTGAAAAAAACAGAAATAACATTTTAAATCAGAAATAATTCCTTTGAATGGCTTAGGTTTCACTCCAAAATTGTCTCCACGCATTCTCAATATATGTCGCTTGTGTAGACTAGATGACTTGTGTATTAAGTACCGTAAAATACGGTTATAACGAACTCGCTTATAACGAACTTACTGATATTACGAACTTATTTCTTGGTGACGTCTATTTGCTGTATTTATTATGTATATATGCTTATTATGTGTGAGTGAGTGAGTATGGTTTAACGCCGCTTTTAGCAATATTCCAGCAATATCACGGCGGGGGGACACCAGAAATGGGCTTCACACATTGTACCCATGCTTATTATGAACTACGGTTATAACGAACTAAAATTAGTGGCCCCTTTGAGTTCGTTATAACCGTAGACATACATAGGAAAGCATTTTATACTCATATTAATAGCCCCAGTACATATACAGTGTAATATTGTTAGCGGGGATAAAACTACCCCTTTAAGTCTGAATGGACGATTGTGGAGAAAGGTGTGCAAGGTACAACTGGAACGTGTTTGATGATTGCATCGCTTCACGTCGAACTTCAGGATTCATGTAGTTTGTTTGTTGTTTAACGTCACACTCAGCAATATTCCAGCTATATGACGGCGGTTTGAAATAATCGAGTCTGGACCAGACAATCCAGTGATTGGCATCACAAGCATAGGTCCACGCAAATGGGATACGATGACATGCATCAACCAAGTCAGCGAGCCTGATCACCCGATCCCGTAAGTCGCCTTTTACAACAAGCATGGGTTGCTGAAGAGCTATTCTACCCCGGATCTTTACGGGTCAAGGAACATAATCAGGGATGGGACCTACGACAATGTGATCCTCCCACGACAAGCATGGGTTGCTGAAGAGCTATTCTAACCCGGATCTTCGCGGGTCAAGGAACATAATCAGGGTTGGGACCTACGACAATGTGATCCTGTCACGTTTAAGGGAAAACCCGCACATCGATCCCAGCGCCATGGACAAACATTTCCCAAAGAATACATATTTAATAAAAATAAATCCCCCCAACCCATTGCTATTCCTTTCGAAGCTCTAGCAGTCCATACTCATCACCATTTCAGCTCGTGGAGTTAAGATATTTCAAGATGTCTTCATACTCAAGGGTGCTTTTAAAGAATTATTTTTATTTAACCTTATACATAACTATATTTCGGGAACTGTATGTTAGCCTAGTGTTGTGATACTTGTCTTACCTGATAGGTGAGGGTATTTCCAGCAGGGGGCAGGCCTTGAACAATCTTTCCAACTTTTTCGTCCCATGTTTGAGTTGACTGATGGGAGGATTCAGACTTTTTCCAGACAACAACAGCTAGAAAGGTTCCAATTAGAAAAAAAAACATCCATTTTCTGCTCCTGCTAAAATGATAAAGACGTGTATTTGTTTCTTTTAGTCTAAGCCGTTTGTTTGTTTCATTCAGCAACAGTAGAGCCATACGTGCATCGAATTTTGACAAAACCCTGATATGATTATAATGCCAAGAAAGAAGAACATATGGGACACTTTTTAGAGTAGTATTAAACATCCTTGCAGATTTGTAACGATCGCTTAGAACTATATACTGAATCTGAATAGGAGAAGTATACGGTAAATATGTAAGGATATATTTCTGAGCCTTGAAGGAGTGTTTTGGGCCAAGTAAAGAGGAGTGACACCGAGTCCAGGCTGAAAATGACTTTAAGGGATTACATAGAGCCTGCTACACATGCACAAAGGATGAATAGGTCAACGTGGGGTCCTTAAGTCAATAAGGAACAGGATATTTGATATTCTTTGGGGGGATGGGGTTTTGAAAAAAAATAATTTTCCCCGAAAATAATTGAAATAAATATACTTCAGACTGTTAATAATAACGAAAATGCCTGTCAAAAGAGTGAGTGAGTGAGTATGGTTTTACGCCGCTTTTAGCAATATTCCAGCAATATCACGGCGGGGGACATCAGAAATGGGCTTCACACATTGTACCCATGTCGGGAATCGAACCCAGGTCTTCGGCGTGACGAGCGAACGCTTTAACCACTAGGCTACCCGACCGCCCCCTGTCAAAAGAAGGACATTGTTGCAAGTTGTCTTTCTTACAAAAAAACCATGCAGGCTCATAGCTTTAAATAAAAACATATGTCACGTTGTAGCTTTAGCTGAAAATATATCTAATCTCTAGTCGCGCGGAAAGAAATAAGCAAGCGATTATATGAGCGTCTCAAGGTTCAAAATGCCCTACAGTAACATCCTTGTTGATAAAATCATAGTTAGAAGAGCGATGTCTGTTAAGATTTGTTTGTTTGTTTAATGTTTAACGCTGCAATCAGCAATATTCCAGCTATATGACGGCGGTCTGTAAATAATCGAGTCTGGACCAGACAATCCAGTGATTGACATCATGAGCATCGATCCACGCAATTGGGATACGATGACATGCATCAACCAAGTCAGGGAGCCTGAACACCCGATCCATTAGTCGCCTCTTACGACAAACATGGGTTGCTGAGGACCCATTCCAACCCGGATCTTAACGGGGGGCATGTTTTCATAACCACAATAGTATTTCTCAACAATTAAATGGTAAAGAACAAGATCTAACTTCCGATGATGACACTGTTTTGAATCAGAATCAGTTTATTCTCAAAAAACACAATAGGTGGTACAAGAGCATATTACAATAAATAATTATGTATATGTACAAAAAGCAGACAAGATGGCAGTTAATAACAACGTGTGATTACCTAGCATTTTTTATACTAATGGACATTTTTACAATACATATCGATTAATTCTCTAGATCCTGTGTGTTTGTTGTTGATAGGAGTTTTACATATTTTATAATATTTGGCCATTCAGTATAATATGATGAGAGAAATGTTTGCCTCTCTCTTTTTAAAAAAAATACATCTGAATAAGTAGTGAAACTCATCAGCAATAGATGGAGAATTACATAATTTTCAAGTTCTATTTTCCTTTGGAATATTTTTCCATCGGCCAGTCTCATTAGGTAAATTATGAGTACAGGTTCGAAATCGTAGTATTGGAATTGCTATTCGTTTTGGCAATAGAAGATAGTTATCGAGAACCGGAGTGTCCTTTAAATGTTTATAAATATAATCCTTTAGAACTAAAATTAACGTCACTTCTCCATTTCTTGAAAAAAAAAATATCTTTAAGTGTTTGCTCTACTTCTGACACTAGCCACTTTGTTGTGCAAATTGACGGATTGTTAAATACATAAGATAATCCAATACTGTCTAATATATCCATAACACATCTAACCCAGGGATTTGTTGATGCAATAGTCTTATTCCTATTAATTGACAAATATTGATATAACAGCTGTGAAAGTTTATACACACCAGTTTGATATGTTAATTTGTGCCAGGAAGATATCATTCGTTTACAAATTATTCTAAATGGCAGCCTACCTAATTCGCCATATATCATTTAAAGAGGAGTTGAATTTCTTAATCCTGTGATAAGTCTGAGGAATTTGAGGTGTATTCTTTCTATAATTTCTAAATTTTCAAAGCCCCAGATTTCTAACCCATAAGTTAATATTGGTAATACCATCGTATCAAAAGCTGATAATACACAGTCCAAAGGTAAATTTACATTTCTTGATTTTTTTATCAGACAAAACATTGCTTTCAATGCATTATCACTGAGGGACTTAAGACTTGATACTAGTTTTCTATTTCCTGTGAAGTACAATTCCTAAATACGTATAAGTGTCGACAATATCTAGTGTTTTATCAGAATAGTGAAATTTGTGTTTCGAATTTCTCGATGGGCAACCACCGAAAATCACAATTTTTTTAATATTTATATTTACATGTAATTTCCACTCTTCACAACATTCATTAAAAGTGTCTAAGGCTTTCTGTAAACCTTCTGGTGATTTATCAAATAATACAGCATCATCTGCATACAACAAAATTATGAATCGGGTCCATACAATTAAGTCTTTATCTTCATCGTAGTTCAGATTAACTCCTCCACGCCCAGATGAAAGCAAAGAGGTCTCCACGTCATTTATGAAAATTGAAAATAATAGAGGGGATATGTTTTCTCCCTGTCTGACACCTATATTACAAGGAAAGTAACCTGACAGTTTATCAACACACTGTATCAACGATTTAATATTTTTATACATATTTTGAACTAATGTAAGAAATCTACCTTTGATGTCAATACTCTGCTTTGGCTTACAACGTCGCTACAGATGAATGTGATCGAGTCGGTCCAGTTGGTACCTGATGTATATACTTGCCTCGAGAACGTGCATTTCATTATCCGAGTCGCCCATGAGGTGAGGTGAAATTGGGTTTAACGTCGCGTCCAAGATTATTCCACTTTTATAGCGACGTTCATGTACGTGTGTGTGTTTGTGTGGCTGCTCGTACTAGTTCGGACTGATGCCGATTTTTAGTGCTAGCACACTGAGATACCATGCCGCAGTTTAACATGAATACCCAACTCAGACACAGTATACTGACTCCGACCAGACTAGTCCTTGTTTTAGCCCCGTAATGCCGCGCGCCAGACAGGGTAACAACAAGTACCATCTTTTAACCTCTTTTGGTATGACGCGGCCGGGGATCGAACCCCGGACCTTCCACTCTCCGGGCGGACGCTCTGCCACTAGACCACGGAGGCGGTCCCGCCCATGAGCGAGATGCACGTGCCACAAGCACGGGGAACATATTTCACGTGCATCAGGCAGGGGCGACTCACACAGTGTTCGCAGAGTTAAACAGTAAAAACGGTTATCAAATCATTGTTTAAACATTTTAGATGTTTAGGTTCTCCAAATGATGGTCATGGTTTAAGTAAGTTAGAGCACTCGGACCATGGTGTCTAATCTCTTAAATGGTTAGTTATGGTCCGAGGTGCGTAACATTAATAGTACTTACTGTGAAATGGCCATATTCCCCCGGAGAGAAGGAGCGAGGCACAGCCAAGTCGAGCAATTGTGCGCAAAGCTGGGATCGAATTTGAATGCCGCACACGTTTACTCACCAACTAGCTTGTTCTGGGGTCAAGTGGTTCAGTAGGCTCAAATCAATGCCTTACAAATTTCTCTCACTCAATGGCGAATTGGACCCCTGAAGATCCCGGGTAGAATAGGTCTTCAGCAACCCATGCTTGCCGTAAAAGGCGACTAACGGGAAATATAAAATGTTAATGTCAGAAATAACCAGCCTCAGATGAATATACAAAGTTAAGCCGAAACCGTAAGCTCTGAGAATTCCTGTATCCAAGCTGGGACCATGTCTGTATCCTATGTGTGAAATGTATGTACACGCAGGACGCATTTACAGAGAGGACGCATTTACCGAATAAAGATTTCTGCCTTCCTGTTATCGCGTTGTTTTCGTATCATTAAATAGACAGGGTGATAGTACGAAGACACGATACTACGATGTGAAGCCGCACTATAAACGTGAGATGATAAATGGGTATGATGTGATGCTACGATGTGACGACACAATATAACTGTGCGATGATATGATATGATGCGGTGACTCAAAAGAAAGATTCGATGATACGAAGGTACCATGTGATACTACAAATCGGTGACACAAAAGAAAGATTCGATGATACGAAGGTACGATGTGATACTACGAATCGGTGACACAAAAGAAAGATTCGATGATACGAAGGTACGATGTGATACTTCGAATCGGTGACACAAAAGAAAGATTCGATGATACGAAGGTACGATGTGATACTTCGAATCGGTGACACAAAAGAAAGATTCGATGATACAAAGGTACGATGTGATACTACGAATCGGTGACACAATAGAACGGTGCGTTGATACGAACGTACGATGTGATACTTCGAATCAGTGTCACAAAAGAACGGTGCGCTGATTCGAAGGCACGATGATACACTCCAAATCGGTGACACAAAAGAAAGATTCGATGATACGAAGGTACAATATGATACTACCAATCGGTGACAATAGAACGGTGCGTTGATACGAAGGTACGATGCGATAACATAAGAGATGGGTCGAATCCGTCGGGCCAAATTTACTTATTGTGCCATAACACCAGTACAATGTCACAGAAGGGAGGAACTGATTATCAGGACCTTTGGATATGATCATGTTAATTCTGGCTTATGTGCGAAATCTCGCCATCGCGACCGTTACAATGCCAACACAACCAGAGACGGTTAAGAAGGGGTTCTCGTGTCTTGAATGTATGACTATGTTTATTCTGGTTCAATGCCCAGAGTAACAATGCGAGTCTAACCAGAAGGACAACTATTAATAGTTTGTATATTTGGTATTCACTGGTGCAAAGAGTTAGGTTTCATTTTGCAAGCGGTAAACCATTCAACAGGAGGAGCAATATGTGTGACGTCTTTAGACAAGAAAAGTATAATGGTCAAATCAGAAATTCTAAAGCACTGACACCAGGTAATCCGTGAATGTGGCTACGACTTGTATTAGATGTTGGGTACACTACAAAGAGTCATAGAATGTACTTCAACAGCGTCTGTTGTCAAATGCATGAATACATGTCTAGTCCATGACAGCCCATATGTCGGCCAGATTAAGACGAGGTGAGGTGAAATGAGGGTTCATTGTCGCGTCCAAGATTATTGCATTTATATAGCGACGTGCATGTACGTGTGTGTGTATGTGTGGCTGCTTGTACTAGTCCGGACTTATGCCGGTTTTACAGTGATAGCCCACTCAGATACCATGGTACAGTTTAACATGAATATCCGACTCAGACACAGTTTCCTGACTCTCACGGCAAGCATTTTGGTGCCGAAGGTCGATTGTAACGCGGATGATTATGGATAGCGTAGTGGACACATAAGGAGTCGAACAGGAACCAAATGACAACACACAGACACACAGGCACACAGGAACACAGGCACATAGACACACAGACACACAGGCACATAGACACGCAGGCACATAGACACAGGCACATAGACACACAGGCACACAGACACATAGACACACATGCACATAGACACACAGGCACATAGACACAGGCACATAGACGCAAAGGCACATAGACACAGGCACATAGACACTCAGGCACATAGACGCACAGGCACACAGGCACATAGACGCACAGGCACATAGACACAGGCACATAGACACACAGGCACATAAACGCACAGGCACATAGATGCACAGGCACACAGGCACATAGACACACAGGCACATAGACGCACAGGCACACAGAAACATAGACACACAGGCACATAGACACACAGGCACATAGACGCACAGGCACACAGATACACAGGCACATAGACACACAGGCACACAGAAACACAGGCACACAGGAACTCAGGCACATAGACGCACAGGCATACAGGCACATAGACGCACAGGCAAATAGACGCACAGGCACACAGACGCACAGGCACACAGACGCACAGGCACATAAACACACAGGCACATAGACGCACAGGCACATAGACACACAGGCACATAGAAACACAGGCACACAGAAACACAGATACACAGGCACATAGACACACAGAAACTCAGGCACATAGACGCACAGGCACACAGGCACATAGACGCACAGGCACACAGAAACACAGGCACATAGACGTACAGGCACACAGACACACAGGCACACAGACGCACAGGCACATAGACTCACAGTCATAATGTCATGTAGAGCCGTACAAATCTTAAAGGGGCACTGATCTAACGCAATTCCCCGGGACTGGTTGTTGCCTTTGTTATTGTTTTTTCCCAGTGAGTACCCGGATGTATAGCAGAAATCTAGACTAGTTCGCGACCTCTGCTGCGCCATTCGTAAGCGCATTAGTCACTTTTATTGTTAGTAATAAAGGCGTATGGTCACATTGATCAACAAAATGAAATAGCATAGGTAATGGTGACGAAGTTTTGATAAGTCACTTGCTTGGTAATTTTGCGATTTTCGTTTACACTATTTTGACTTGCAACACAAAGTAAATATTTCACCTGAGCATTGCATGTATATTTTTTTACTGTCAAATGTGCAACACATTTATTAAACGTCTAAATATTCAGTTATTTTACAAAGTAACTGAAGAACATTTCCATCTGTATTATTATGATAACAAATTCCAAACATTTTGATGTTTAATGTCATCACCAAGAGACCGAAAATGTTACGTTGAAAAGTACATTTCTATGTTGTTTGGCTTCTAATCCTACATAATAATCTGTTGTGATGTTTGTAGGCCCTTTTGGTCGTCTTAATCAATCTGGACAGATTTTTTAGTCGAAATGACTGAAATATTTACACATTTTATAAATTGCCTGAGAGAATCACATTTTACAAATTGACGGTAATATATACACGCTTACAAAGGAAAAGACCTGTGAAAACAACGTTTATCGCGCATTGAAGAATTTCCCAACCAAGACGTAAAAAACAAGAACGAATCGGTTTAAAAGAAGGAAAACAAAATGCAAATATCATAATCACAACCTACCAAATTTATGTGTATAAATTTTAGGCAGCTTCTTTGTTCGAGGAATGTATCCGTGAATATCCACACAAAGGAACAATATCCCACTCGTCTGCAGCTGTACAAAGAAACTTATTCGATGTCACGTGTCTCACTAACAATCAAATATTTTAAAAGATATATATCGTTTCGGGATATTATAACCCGTGTTCGTTTCTCAACTGATCACTTGGATTGTTTCAGGTGTTTTACATAGGTGTCACGTCTCAATGGTCGGCTGAGAAAGCCCACGTGACAACTATTTTCATAACGTCCACGGTTCCTAAAAAATCCATTGAGTGATAGATAACAATGATCAATCAATCAACGTATTATCAGTTAACCCTTTGAACAAAGTATGTTGTTTTTACATCGGCACTTCACGCCATTATATGAGTGTATTCCCTTTGTATTAGAAAACCTAGACATGTAAACACTCACTCTTGACATATCCACTGTGCAAGATAACAGTGATTAATCAACCAACGTATTTTCTGTTAATCCTTTGATGACTAGGAACGACCCGTTGATTTACAAAACAAAGTAAATCAACTGATCGTTCATCTCATGCTGGGCTGACACGTGCATATTACATAACACACATTTCACCTCACTTCAAACCTGGATTTAGATTGAATAATTACCCCAGACACAATAAATGCCAAATGGGAAGCTTTGTCAGGTAATGTAAGTGGTGCTACCACTAATTGTACCTGTAATAAATTCATTAACTGAGCATCAAGTGAATGACGACAAATACACAAGTGTAGGGTTATACGAGAAAACGTGGATGACAACAAGGGAGTAGTAATCGTATTATCGACGCAATCCGAAATCCGAAAATCCTTTCCCTGCATGGATACTTTTTTTAGTATTAAACTATAACCATCTGGGGTATTTCCAAATGACGACATCCGATGAGCTCCGCCGTTCTTTTTGTCTGTTTGTTTAGGCTGTAGAAATTAATTAACATGCGCCCTTTGTCGAAATCTTTATAGATCACAGCTAACCAATCAGTGTTTATGCAAAAATGCGTAAAATAAATATTGCCTCCAGCCTCCAAGTTTATTTAGCTGTCCTTGCAGAAGGTAGCCCAGTCTCTGGTCACGCTCAGTTGCGTTGCGTATCATCCGGGTACTCACGGGGAAAAAAAAAACAACCAGTCCAGGGAATGGCGTTAGATTAGTGCCCCTTTAAGATATTTTGTACAAGTTTGTACAACAGGCGATAACCAAAACAGAAACAAATAATCCATCTCATTAAGAGTACGGAAAACTTAGCATGTCTATTAGGTTCATAAAACATACAATATCTCATTAAGTGACGCAGTCGAATGCGTAGACGAGACAACAATCACGTGGCCTGTGTCATACGCAGCCCAAAGCTGGGCCCAGTCTTCATATCACAATGTGTAAGGTGACGATGCGCACAAGAGAGTCGAAACTAGACTACACAACGCGCCGCCTAGCCGCTTTTGCCATGATTACAGAGGCGCACTATACGCTTAGACACCATGACATTCGTTGGCTATGTATCTTCAGCATCAAATAGGCCTACAGCAGGGATTCACCGATTATTTTTTCCGACAGTGTCACTAATCATATGCTTCAATCACGTATTTTTACCTAAAGGCAAAATAATCTTTATCTCTTCTTTTGTATTTTATCATAATGGGATCTTTTAGAAACTCCCCTAGGAGTGTATGTGTATTTGTTTTATAGGGCAGAAAGTGGATAGGACTGGCAAGCTTTTTCATTTTTTTTATTTTTAAAAGAGTGACCATCTCTTCTTGATTTGCGAAATTGAAATATTATCGTATCAGATTTTTTCTTCTTAAAAATCTCAATGAAAGGTATCAGAATGCGTTTTTTAAATCAGAATTAGGATTCGTCGTTTTAACAATGGCCTGTTATGACTATATTACGACATCAAATTTCACGGCCAAAATGGGTCAAAATTGATGACTTTAGACGTATGCGGAAAGCTGTTTTCGATATTTGAACCAAGCTGATTATTTAAAGAAACGTATATATAAATTGGACACAATCATGTACATCGAAATATTTTCTTTTTTAAAAAGGCGAGCTATCATTTATAGGACAGTGATCAATAACGTTCCCAGGACTTGAAAATAGATAGACCCAGGTTCTTCCTTGAGAGCAGTTTGCACTGATTATAGAACCCGATCGAAGGACCACTGTCACTGCCCCGTGAGCCTGTTGAGGATTCCAGTGTAGGATAGGTCCATGAGACTCAACCCCAAAATGTACCAGAATTTGTACCTTACAAAAAAATGGTATCTCAAATTACATTAATTTTGTTAATTTGACCACTTTCTAAAAAACACTGTGTATTCAGGACAGTTCCAGCCTACAAGTGGATTTGATGATTATAAAATGTGGGATTTTGTGGATTGGGTGTCATCTTATGCTGAGGATTATTTATGCTGTTAATCATTGGTTTGCTTGGCCAGGAGTATTTTTATACCTCGGGCTGGGGTATTTGGAATATTAGCGATGTAAGACAACGGTTACTTGATCATCATTCTAAGTTGTAACCTGTCTGCGTTGATCATGAAGGCAGACAACGACTCACTTTTATCACTGTAGCTGTTCACCACATCATGTCATTCAGACTTGCATCATACGGACAAACCTATGGAATACTGTAAGGGACATTCTCGCGATCTCGCAAACTCGACCTTTGGAAACGAGTTAAATATGCCAAAACCCGAGATTGCGAGAAAGCGAGATTTGGCCAAAATATCGCGTTCTCGCGACCTCGCATTCTCGTGTGTTGGGCATATTTATCTCGTTTCCAAAGGGCGAGAATGTCCCTTACAGTATTCCATACAAACCAGTTGTTGAGCCCTGTTACCAGGGTACAGTGGCGATCATGTCACACATTGTCAATTGTAAATTGCTATTGTAATTTCACCCTCATCTCCACTGGTGATGTATACTACTCAAAAGAGGTTAGAGAAGACACACTAACTATTGTCATACGAATAAATCTGGTGCTCTTTAACTTCTTTTGAGTAGTATATATTCTGTCAAACGCTAGCAGTTGTTACTTGTTTGGTTGTTATATTATCCAAATTTATGTAATTAACAGGTGAGTGAGTGAGTATGGTTTTACGCCGCTATATTCAGGCAGTATCATGGCGTGTGGCACCAGATTAGGGTTTCAGACATTGTACCCATATGGGGAATCGTACCCGGGTCTTCGGCTTGACGGTAAACGTCTGAAACTTGCATCCAAGGAAGCTGTTGTTGTTGAAAAGGTTGTCTCAACACAGGAAAATTATTTTCCCTTTGGAAAATAGAATTGCCAGCGATGCACTCTTGGGTTTTTTTTGTACGACAGTAACCATGGTAAATAGAGTTTATTGCTTAGCACTTTCTCCATCTAAGGACACATTTCTTTTCATCTTTTAAATCCACAGAAAAGCTGATGTTTGTTTTAGTCGCTTCACTGAATTTATTAACCGAACAGCACAGTTACCTCCCATGGCAGGCCTGGATCCGCTGTGCATTTGTTCATTCCCTATATGCTCTGATTATGAATGAACTAACGCTTATTTGCACCACACCAACATACCCTACTGTGAACGTTTACAATATGAAATTGACACGGGGACACGGATGGCCCAGTCGTCTGAGTTCCCGCGATTCACTCTGCAGAGTTGCGTCCCTTGGGCACGCCAGAAACCTATGATTGTGGGTTCGAATACCGGTTCGCCCCGATTATGTTTCTAGGTTTGTCAGCACCGTGAAATAACTGGAATACTGTTAAAAGCTGCGTTAAACCGAACTCACTCACTCACTCAAACTGACACGAGGCGAATTGATGGATCAGGTGATCAGGCTCGGGGACTTGGTTCATCGCATAAATAGTTAAATGCATACATTTAATATATAAAGATGTAACAGAAGAAATTCTTTTTTATTTTCTTAATAAATGTACCATCTATCACAATAAATGTATTGACGACAAATAGTATACCATTATCATAAAATGGGTAGGTTTCTCGGCGGGATAAAGCCAACGGCTAAAAACGATATCCGTTGGGGTCATATGCGGATAGAGATGCAAATATCAAAGGTCAAGTAAGGACTGCTCTCACACACTCCGGCCCAGTGGTGACTCAGCATAACGCTATGCCGCATGGAACTCTGGGTAGGAGAGTGCTACTCTCAGTGTCTATAAACAAACATGGCGTCGCCCTTGTCATTCGGCAATCGAGTCAGAATTAATCATCGGGAATCCGGATAAACTACATTATCAAAAGAACAGTCTCAAAAACTTAAAATCAGTGTCTAACTGTGACGTAGCTAGGGCATTTTACAAGTTTTGGCAGCTTTGGAGATATAAATTTCGAAACAATTTTGCGAGGGCACTGGGCCTAGCCAAGTGGGATCAGTAGCCATATCCGTGCTTGTAGACCTCTGGGCCTTGAAACCTTTTCCACAAATTAAAATAGTTGGATTTGGCCGAAATATGTTTGAATTGTTACCTTGTTTCGTTTTGTCGCTGTGTGTACAGCTGATTGCACTTCTTTTGTCTTCTTAACGTTACGACAGGACAGGCCGACTGTCAACAACGTCTGAACGTAGCCGTGACGTCTCATAGACGAGGGTTAGAGTAGCTTCCCTTTGACAAAGGGCAGTTACTCTAGCGGACAGACCGTTGGATTGCCGCGAAATTCAAGTAAAAAACAATTGTTGTTTTGCGAACATGTTGCTCCGCCAATGTATAAGAAACAGATTTCAGTTGGAACTATATTGGCTACTGTCACTGTCCGACTGACACATCACTTACCCTGTTACGTAATGCGCGCATTCCAGGAAAACTCGCAATGTTTAGGTAATGTTTGTGAGAGAGGGAAAGCCATTTTCAAGCACAGAATTAAAAATGACATTATATGATAAAGAGGTTATCACGTTTGTGTGTTTGGGGATGGTAAATATCCTGTTTTAGGAATAAACAGTATGTATTTAGCTCGTCAGGGCTCGCTAAATACAATGTATGATTATGAGTATTAAATGACACCACACCAATTATAAAATTACGACCCCACTTTCCTCATCGTCTGCACCATGGCGATCTCCTGACAACTGGTTCTCATCATGCCGAATTTTGATTTATATTGACAGGATCCTAGGTTTTTGTGCGTCAAAAAAATACGGAAACCAATTTCATGTAATTGTCTCAGTGTCCTCAAGTATCCCACATACACTTCAGCCGGAGGCTCGTAAATGTATCCAGTTTCTATGATCCAGCTGTGGAGCTCCAGATCCAGGGTGGTGACGTCATCCAGGAAGCCGCTCGCAATGGCTTGTGGGAGAACTTTCCATTCCCAGTGTTCGATGTCCATCTTTAAGACATCAACACGTCGCTGAAAGAAAAACAAAACATGCACACATATGCATACATTATGGATATAAGCGATGTTCAAAGAAACAATATAGATACTAAGGATTGGATTAATCAGTTTAGAAACTTGCTTTTATGTCCCGACATTCGAAGTCAGTTCCACTATGATCCCACGATACCAGATAGTGACGCTCAAAATTATCCAAATCGACAATTTACAAAGAATACTTACAAATATTTGACTCTCCATGAGATGAGATTCTAGATGGCATTCCTACCATATCTGGATCTAGTATTTAACACAATTTCTGAAACTTGACACATTCCAGCATCCTTGTCGATTGACATTACTTGCTTTCCAAATACACAAACAGGGTGATATAAATAATGCAAATAACTACAGAGGTATTGCTCTCCTTAGAATATTCACCAAGATATTTACCTCCAGTATAAACAAAAGATTAGTTTTCTGGGCTGATACTTTGGATGAGCTTAGCGAGACACAAGCAGACTTTAGAGAAGGTTACAGAACTATCGATACCATCTTTATACTGCAAACTATTGACCAAAGATATTTAAAGACAAACAGAGGGTATTACGGTATGTGTCCGAACTAACTCAGAAACTGTCAACAGCCAACTCGGGAGTAAGACAAGGTTGTATTTTAGGTCCCTCCATTTTCTCTTTCCCCATGAACGGACCAGCCTACAAATATTCAGGTGTATGCCATCTATCCTGGATCCTGCATGTTAAACAAGCATCTGTTGTAACAAAAAATGTTTTAATAGCTATATTTAGGACGGAAGAGAATAAATGGAGAATATCTTCCTCATGTGAATTACCTTTATTTAGAAATATAAATATTCTTTTTCCCCAGGTATCTTAAGATAAATCAGACATTGTTTACAGGTCAGAGATTTGGGGGCTACCGCATTTGAAGAAATAGAAAAAAATACTCTATGCCTGAAAGAAATATCTCGTTGTAAAGGTTGATACACCAAGTTGTATGGTCTGTGGAGAATGTGGTAGGTTCCCAATGCTTATATTTATTCACCTATAATGGTTGGAATTACTAAATATACCATCACATAGATTCCCTAAGAAATGGTATCATATGATGCTACTTTAGCATAACCATGGAAACAGGAAGTGGGTAACTTGTGTAATTATTGTACAGCAATGGCTGTGGGTATGTTTGGTGTGAACAACATGTAAAATGACCAGCCTAATGTAGGAAATCTTTAACACCGAAGTTAAAAGATGTAAACTTGCAGAAATAGTGTCACCATGTGGCTTTATCAAGCAAATGTCTTTATCATAAAATTCGGAAACCAGACATTTACAAGGAATATTACTAATGTGATTTGAACGTAAAGAAATTTCGTGTTGCTTCAGCGAGATTCCTAAGTTCATCGCACGATCATCATTTTTTTCCACTTAGCGACACACATTGTTTGATAGGCATTACTTAGAAATAGACGGATACAATATTAAACGCGTGTTGACCAAAGTAGAGACATTTATGGATAACAAGTTCTTTATTTACTGTAAAATGTCTCAACTTTGGACGACAAACTTTTAATATTTTCTTTAATTTGAAGTTTACACGATGTATGGCTTTTCCACTGGAAGAGAGGCCGGTCACAAAACCGCGAAACTGACGTTGATGAGGGTATGAACGACACAAATGACGTTATTTCATAACAAAATTCGCATAATCATCAGAATGTATTGTATTATGAACCAATGATCTGTGACCTCCTCACGACGGCAATGAAAGTCTTGACAAACGTTGATTGAAATGGACGCTTTCAATTATGACAAGCTGTATCACTGTAAATGTAGTTGTATTTAAGTTAAAAAGAATATTTTGTAGGTCAAAAAACACATTTTATTCTCTGAAAGGAAGAACCGTAAAAATGTATTTTCTAAATACCACAAAACTGACAAAATATATTTTGATAATAGTTAGAGTTACTTCCCCTACTCCTCTCTCACCGCCAATCCCTCAGAATATCAACAAACTTAGGTCCCTTACCATACACAAGGGTCAGCAAAAACATTAACACCGTTAAATTGCCAGTTTTAAGAAGAGAGTTGTCTCACCTTTGCGTGGCCAAGCTCCTGTTTGATTGCTCCCAATGTACGCATCTCCCATCCCGTCTTGTTGGGTGGGATATGAACATTAACATCCGACAATCCTATGTTATGGAAATATACTCTCTCACTCCGCTTGTAGCTCTTTTGATTCATGCTGAAATGTGAACGAGTGAAACTGTGACGCACAAAGCAGTCGTACTGACGTCATGCTGGAAATCGAACCAACCGATCGTGATATTTCGCAAGCTTACATTGAAAATAGCACGAAGAAACAAAACAGTTACACACCTCGGATCAAAAGAATGAACTTCGCATCCGTACTGCCTCGCAATCTCGTCGTCAAAAGTGAAGTCATTGTTTATCCTGAAAGATAACAAACACATCATATGCTATCAATAGTTGACGTGGCTCTATCTTGAAAATCAACACCTCTATTAAAAGTGAATCAAGTGAAAAACTGGGATCCAGTGAAACGTGCCTCTCAGTCTATTCAGCTCTAAATGTCATTGAAGAACCTGCCTCACGTTCCTTTACTGTAATGTTGTAGCCCTAAATAAAGCAAGTCTAGGTTCATTGTAAAGGAAGTTGCTTGTTTCTATCAACATTATATATTTCCAGAGACTAAGAGTTAGTCTAAACCTGAACCTGCCTGACAAGTTGGATTTACTGGGAGGGGAAATCTTGACACGTCAAGATTTATTCCTGTCATTTCTGATATAGAAAATGGATTTTAGGGTGTTACAGTTGGTGCTGGATTGGGGTTTTAACGTCATCTTGAAAACTGTAATAATAGACACTTGCTGGAGGGGCTGTATAGTAATGTAAAGTGTTTACCCGACAGAGTAGACTAGACACTTGCTGGAGGGGCTGTATAGTAGTGTGAAGTGTTTACCTGAAAGAGTAGACAGACACTTGCTGGAGGGCTGTATAGTAATGTGAAGTGTTTACCCGACAGAGTAGACTAGACACTTGCTGAAGGGGCCGTATAGTAATGTGAAGTGTTTACCCGACAGAGTAGACGAGACACTTGCTGAAGGGGCCGTATAGTAATGTGAAGTGTTTACCCGACAGAGTAGACAGACACTTGCTGGAGGGACTGTATAGTAATGTGAAGTGTTTACCCGACAGAGTAGACAAGACACTTGCTGAAGGGGCCGTATAGTAATGTGAAGTGTTTACCCGACAGAGTAGAATAGACACTTGCTGGAGGGACTGCATAGTAATGTGAAATGTTTACCCGACAGAGTAGAATAGACACTTGCTGGAGAAACTGTATAGTAATGTGAAGTGTCTACCCGACAGAGTAGATTAGACACTTGGTGGAGGGACTGTATAGTAATGTGAAGTGTTTACACGACAGAGTAGAATAAACACTTTCTGGAGGGACTGTATAGTAATGTGAAGTGTTTACCCGACAGACTAGACTAGACACTTGCTGGAGAGACTGTATAGTAATGTGAAGTGTTTACCCGACAGAGTAGACTAGACACTTGCTGGAGAGACTGTATAGTAATGTGAAGTGTTTACCCGACAGAGTAGAATAGACACTTGCTGGAGGGACTGCATAGTAATGTGAAATGTTTACCCGACAGAGTAGAATAGACACTTGCTGGAGAAACTGTATAGTAATGTGAAGTGTCTACCCGACAGAGTAGATTAGACACTTGCTGGAGGGACTGTATAGTAATGTGAAGTGTTTACACGACAGAGTAGAATAAACACTTTCTGGAGGGACTGTATAGTAATGTGAAGTGTTTACCCGACAGAGTAGAATAAACACTTCCCGAGGGACTGTAAAGTAATGTGAAGTGTTTACCCGACAGAGTAGATTAGACACTTGCTGGAGGGACTGTATGGTACATGTGAAGTGTTTACCCGACTGAGTAAAATAGACACTTGCTGAGGGACTGTATGGTAATGTGAAGTGTTTACTCGACAGAGTAGAATAGACACTTGCTGGAGGGTTGTATAGTAAACGTGAAGTGTTTACCCGACAGAGTAGACTAGACACTTGCTGGAGGGGCTGTATAGTAATGTGAAGTGTTTACCCGACAGAGTAGACTAGACACTTGCTGGAGGGACTGTATAGTAATGTGATGTGCCGAACCGACAGAGTAGACGAGACACTTGTTGGAGGGACTGTATAGTAATGTGAAGTGTTTACCCGGCAGAGTAGACAAGACACTTGCTGGAGGGACTGTATAGTAATGTGAAGTGTTTACCCGACAGAGTAGACTAGACACTTGCTGGAGGGACTGCATAGTAATGTGAAATTTTTACACGACAGACTAGAATAAACACTTGTTGGAGGGGCTGTATAGTAATGTGAAGTATGTACCCGACAGAGTAGACCAGACACTTGCTGGATGGGCTGTATAGTAATGTGAAGTGTTTACCCGACAGAGTAGACCAGACACTTGCTGGAGGGACTGTATAGTAATGTGAAGTGTTTACCCGACAGAGTAGTCTAGACACTTGCTGGAGGGTTGTATGGTAAATGTGAAGTATTTACCCGACAGAGTAGACAAGACACTTGTTGGAGGGACTGTATAGTTATGTGAAATGTTTACCCGACAGAGTAGACCAGACACTTGTCGGAGGGACTGTATTGCCGATCGTTACACACTTCCCATCCACCGTCAGTCAGGTGACCCAGGCGGTTGATGTTTTTACACAACACACCAACATTGTCCACAAACCTGCAGTAAAAATAAAATATACTTGTTTTTCTAGCTGTAGCTGGAAAATATCAACCACCCCCTGTGAAACAGACAGGTGAGAGAAGAGGGTTACCTGTGATATAGACAGGTGAGAGAGGAAGGTTACCTGTGATGTAGACAGGTGAGAGGGGAGGGCTGCCTGTAATATAGACAGGTGAGAGAGGAGGGTTACCTGTGATATAGACAGGTGAGAGATAAAGGATACAGTCGAATGACGGGGAATATTTACCCGTGATAAAGACACGTTATTTGTTTGTGTGTTAAATTCTTTAGAATGGCATCCGGTGGTATTTCGATAAGTCCATCGTTGTTTATAAATCCGTTCAAGCAGTCTTGTTCAAGAAATATCTTGTTTGGTTCTCGCTGAAGAAAAAAGAAATAAACTTTAAAAAAATAATCCTTGCATATGTAGAGCGTAATATTGTTAATGAATTGTTTATAAAAATTACCACTTTAAATCTCAATGAACGACTGTACAGAAATGTGTTGTTGACAAAGTAAATGTATACACTCATGTTTGACGATGATATATTTGATACCGGTAACATAGGGTATTTCATGCACCATATCAATGTGTATCTCACAAAGGATTGAGTGTGAGAGTGAGTGTGGTTTTACGCCGCTTTTAGCAATATTACAGCAATATTAAGGCGGGGGACACCAAAAATGGACTTCACACATTGTACCCATGTCGGGAATCGCGCAATTGGGAAACGATGACATGCATCAACCAAGTCAGCGAGCCTGATCACCCGATCCCGTTAGTCACCTTTTACGACCAGCAAGGATTTGTGAAGATTCTACCCCGGATCTTCACGGGTCAAGGAACATAATAAGGGTTGGGACCTACGATAATGTGATCCTGCCACGTTTAAGGGAAACCCCGCACATCGATCCAGGCCGAGCGCCATGGACACCATTTCCCAAAGAATACATATTGAATAAAAATAACTCACCCCAACCCATTCTTATCCCTTTCTCAGCTCTAGCAGCCAATATGCAACACCGTTTCAGCTCGTGGAGTTCAGATATTTCAAGGTGTCTTCATACTCAAGGGTTCTTTGAAAAAAAGTGGTTTTTTTAACCTTATACATAACTATATTTCGGGAACTGTATGTTAGCCTAGTGTTGTGATACTTGTCTTACCTGATAGGTGAGGGTATTTCCAGCAGGGGGCAGGCCTTGAACAATCTTTCCAACTTTTTCGTCCCATGTTTGAGTTGACTGATTCGAGAATGCAGACTTTTTCCAGACAACAACAGCTAGAAAGGTTCCAATTAGAAGAAAAACAACCGTCCAACTTCTACGTCTAAAATAGACAAGAAAATTTGTTTCTTTTGCTATTGTTAAAGCAGCATTTAGCAAAACATAGTTATATGACAGTGACCTGTAAATCGAGTCTGGAACAAACAATGCAGTGATTGATATAGCGACACATACATACATACACACAAGATGACGGACGGACGGACAGACATATCAAGCAGTACAAAACACTCACACGCAAGCAGTCACATACTCAGACCCACCCACACCAACACCAGCGGTACGCCACAGACAGACACTCACAGAGAGACACACACAGACACACACAAACCTCCCATCACTAGCAGGAAGCCAAACTCACATACAGACACTGGAATACACAAACACACACACACACACACACACACACACACACACACACACACACACACACACACACACACACACACACACACACCGGCACACAAACAGTACGACACACACAAACAAAAGGTGGCTGACACTTTAAAATCAGCCAACCATGTTCTTGCAAAGTGTGTTTGGGGGAACAACTCAGGAATACCATTTACCAGGTTGTTAAAGCTGAAATTTTGAAGGCTTATGGATTGGTTCCTGGTTCGGTGGGGATTGTAGAAACTCTACACGTTAAAGGTGTCGACTTGATTTGGCAGGGGGGAGATGATTGGCTGATCCTGTTGTTTGTTTTGAGACTAGCACTCCGGAAAGTACTGAAAATCTTGAAAAAGAAATTCCAGGTATTTTGTTACCTTCGTGAAATGTTACTCGTGCTAAGGCTAAGCAAAGTTCAGTGAAGGCAGTGACAAGGGTGAGTGAGTGAGTGAGTATGGTTTTACGCCGCTTTTAGCAATATTCCAGCAATATCACTGCGGGGGACACCAGAAATGGGCTTCACATATTGTCCCCATGTTGACAATGACAAGAATCACAATCACCTCGTCGCAACAGTCTTTAAGCTTCTGAGAAAGTCCTTGGCAGAACACCAGGGTAAAAAGTGATCTTCACAAGATAGCTGGTCTTGACGTAATGTGAGACGAAATGTGAGATGAGACAGGGACGTGCCCACTATACTTATGTAGTCTAACCAGCCCCAAGCACATGTACAGCACAGAATATTCCACATGTTTCTGAAACATCCACCCATGCTGTCCAGGAAGTTTACAGATAGTTTAAGCATCTAAATATAATAATTTCCTAACCACTGCTTACATTAAATAGAACTACATTCCTGACTCTAATCATTGTTCAAATGCAATGCAATGACCTAATACTGAATCTGAACAGAAACAATGTAATACAAAGTTTAACAATAAATTACTCTGTGTAACACTCTCCCCCTTCGGAGAAAAGTTTGAACATACAGAGAACTTTCTTTGCTGATAAAAGTTCTAAAACCGCTAAATACTGCAGATAATAATCTTTTTACATGTTAATTTTGAAAATCTGTTATCAAAATGCAAATTATTTTTGCAGTCAGAACCCAACCAACTCTCGAGAATGCATAAAAAGAAATGTTGTCTTTGCCTTTGATATGCTTGATGTCTAAAGCACAGACAGACTCCAGCTCATTAGACGTTGGTTTCTGTTTTTCATTTTATGAAGGTTAGTGGATTTTGATCAATGTTCACTTGAATAGGACACAAAGTATTACCCAAGTTCACTATAATTTTTAACAAAGAGCAAGAGTTTCTTTTTCAAAGGTGGAATAATTTCTGTGTTGTTTGTCAAATTTTCGTCAAAAATAATAAACAGGATGATCAAATCCTGATGAATCTTCCTACAAAAGGACAGCTCAAACACCAATGTCACTAGCATCTACTGCCATCCAAGTTTGGTGCTTGGAGAAGAGGAGAATTCATGAGTATGGCTTTAGTTTTCTCAAATGCAGCCTGACAATTGCTGGCCCAAACAAATTTCACCATTGTGCCCAGCAAATTAGTGAGAAGGGGACTTCCGGTATGGCGCGCGAGCAGATGTGACGTGAAAGATAGGCCTCTGCTATCAATCCCATCCATCTCAATCAAAAATGTCGTCAGCATCCCGTAAAACCCTCCAAGGGGTGGTAGCTCAACCAAAGCATCAAACAACACCACGATGGATAGGTATATCGAAGATTCTTCGAGCGGAAATGTGAAGAAAACTTCCCCACCTACCAATACCAAGAATAGCAACATGGCGTCACACGAGGTCGAGCTTGAAAGTTCCACGGCGCGAGAATTTGTGCAAGATTCTGGGGCTGACGAGGACATGCGTGCCTTCATAACTGAGGTGATTGGTAGACAAACAGCGGAAATATGTGCTAAAATCGATGGAATAACTGCAAGGGTGGTTGACCTCGAGAAAAGTGTGGAATTCAATTCGGAGCGAATCAACACGACATGGCGAAAGAACTCGAAAACATGAAACGGAAAGTCCTGTTGTCAGAGATATACTCACGAAAAGCTAATATTCTCATATATGGAATGCCTGATTCCACAGAAGACCTTACAGACGATGCGAAGGATATTTTTGTGCGGATACTACAAATAGATTCTGAAACTGTGAGGAATATGAAATTTGTGAATATTCATCGTTTGCCCGCTCAGCACAAAAAGATACAGAGCCCATACCTGGATAGAGACCTTGTTAAGCAGACACGTTTCAAGTTCCCGAAAGATTTGACGAAGAAAAAATTAGTCTTCAGAACGGATTTACCTCCAGAATTAAAGCAGCGCAGGGCTAAACTTGAAGCTAAAGCTTACCCGCTTCGCAAGGAGCACCGATACCAGACCCGAGTACTGGAGAGAGGGACAAGTGTGTCATTACAGTATCGAAAATCAACTCAGATGGCCTGGAAAACACTGGATTTGAATGAAACCCCCGTTTTCGACTGAATGTGCGAACGTGTAACAACGGTTATAGTGTGTAGTAGGCAGTGCAGCCTAAATTAAGGCGTGTGGGTGACCAGTTGTGGGGATGTGTCATAAGTGTGTTATTCTAACAACACAAATCTACCATCACAAACTTTGTTTTGAAAAGCAGGACATGCTAATTTTCTGTTTGTTTGGACTGCCTGACAACCCAGTTTGTGTTTTCTATATATTGAGCCTACAGGATCGAGTGATTCCCAGATGTGTTTATTAAAATATAAACGTTTAACATTCCAAGGATTATATCTATATATATCCTGAAAGCAGAAACGGAGCTGTCAACCTTGTCGTTCTGGAGTTCATTCTGGATTTTAGCTCAAAGTGCCTTTTGTTCGTGGTGTATATTCGACATGGTGTGGTGTCGGCTGGATTTGATAAAGTATTCATTTGGACGGATTTGTAAGGTTTTTGGACCAAAGCTCGCTTCTGTACGCCCTTTGACAGGTCAGTCGTCATTATTTGGCAAAAATGCATTTTTACTGTTTGTCATATATAATAGGCTAATTACTATAAGTCTAAGATCTTTGTGGTTTCAACCACGGTGCTGCACTACGTAACTGTTTGGTCATGTGACATCTACACAAAACACCAAGACCTACCAACATATCAGACATAAGATTTATATATTACTGATATTTTTAGAAGATATGTAATTTTCTATGCAAAAAATATACTGTCTTGGATAAATATGTGTGTGTAGCATCGCCACCACGTGGGGAATGATGTTGAATGTGACATATCATGTTACCTCTAGCAGCTGTTTATCTGTATTTGCTTACGACACTTTTCGTGACTGTAAAGAAGACTGATGTGTTTATATTAGGGGCAGTAAATGTATGATGTTCTGTTTAATTGATTGCTACATGCTGACTTGCATAATCACAGCAGTCGTTTGAACTTAAATACCTTTCCACGAGCCATATATTGGAGGGTTCAGTTTAAATCACGTGACACAGACATGTGACACGTTAACTTTTCACTTTGTTTACTGTTTTAGGTTTGTTGTCATTTTCTTCCCAGTGAGTATTTGTGTCTCTTTATTCTCAATGAGAGGTCGTCTTCAGTTTATTAGGATGTGTTGAGTTTGTAACTGGTACCGTGGAGGTCGTAGTGTCATGATCTTTGGAGGAGAGATACCATACCTGAAGTATTATTTCGTGTTCTTTGTTGTTTTATTTGTCTTGTGTGACGGATGTTGTGTGAATGTGTTTATGATGCAGAATTATTGTGTATTAGATCTAAGGGTTTTTTGAAGGCATCCCAATGAAAACTGCCAACCCAGTATTTGAAAACTTTTTGTGCAACATTGTATTTCCTTTTTGCATTGCATTTATTCCATATGTATACATTCCATACAGGAATTATTTCATTACTGGATCAGAGTACTTTTTTAAGTCAGACCTTTTGTGTGTATTAGTATCATGATAATGTATGGAAACTTCAGTATTGGTTCTATGAATTGTTGGGGCCTTAATGAATCTAAGAAAAGAAAAGATGTTTTTAATTTTCTCAAATCTAGACAACATGCTCTCTATATGCTACAAGACACTCATTTTGTGGAGAACTGTGAGAAATTTATTCGAGCAGAATGGGGATTTGACTGTATATTTAATTCCTTCAGCGGAAACTCTAGGGGAGTAGCTATTATGATCAACAATCATTTTGATTACAAGATACATAATGTATTCAAGGACATGAAAGGGAATTTGTTGGTTCTAGACATGACAGTTGAAGGTGTAAGGATGACAATAGCTAACTTGTATGGACCCAACAGTGATGATCCAGAGTTTTATAAGCTACTTCTTAATAAAATAAAATCATTTAACAATAAATCGGTAGTGATAGTTGGGGATTGGAATTTAGTGCTAAATCCTTCAGACGATACTCATAGTTATGCACATGTAAATAACCCTCTAGCAAGACAGCAAGTATTAGAATTAATGGGGGAGTTGGAGCTCATTGATGTGTGGCGTGAAGAAAACCCAGACGTTAAACAGTTCACATGGAGAAGGAAGAAACCTGTAAAACAAGCCAGATTAGACTTTTTTCTTATTTCTGAAAATTTGTACTCGTCAGTTTGTAGAGTTAAGATTAATTCTGGCCATAGGACAGACCATTCACTGATAGATTTATGCTACCAACACTTATTGGAAATTTAACAATTCTCTGCTGAGTGATCCAGCATACATAAATGTAGTACACTCAGTAATATCAGATGTTAAAAAGCAGTATGCAGTTCCACTTTATGACAAGAAAAATCTTGATAAGTTGCCAGACTCTGATGTACAGTTACTCATTGATGATCAATTATTTTT
Source organism: Haliotis cracherodii (assembly GCF_022045235.1). Lineage (NCBI taxonomy): Eukaryota > Metazoa > Mollusca > Gastropoda > Lepetellida > Haliotidae > Haliotis > Haliotis cracherodii. The sequence goes on along the minus strand of NW_027266265.1, from coordinate 8,590,837 downwards.
AGAAGTATTACTGATGGAAATTAGAGGGAAAACAATATCTTATGCTACATTTAAAAAGAAAGAGAGACTTAAGAAGGAAAAGGAGTTGACAGAAACTATTGAAAACATAGAACATAACATTGTCATTGACCACTGTCTTTTGGAACAAAAAAGAAAAGAACTAGAAGAACTAAGAAGAATTAAAATGGAAGGTGTGTACATAAGATCCAGATCTAAATGGATAGAAGAGGGAGAGAAAATTTCGAAATATTTTTGTGGCTTTGAAAACAGGAATTTTGACAGTAAGACAATGACCCAAATTGAGAGACCTAATGGTGAAATCTTGATTGATCATAAGGAAATTCTAAAAGAAACACAGATGTTTTATCAAAATTTATATAATTCACAGGAAAATGATATTGTTAATTTTGACTTAGAAAGATTACTAAACGAAGGTGATATTGATATTCCTACTCTAGATAAGACTATGTCCGATACCTTGGAAAATCCTCTGACCTACGAAGAGCTACTGAAGTCTTTGAAATCCATGAAAAAAAACAAAAGTCTAGGATCGGATGGTTTTTCTGCAGAGTTTTTAAAAAAATTCTGGAAAGACATTGGGTATTTTTTGCTGAGATCCATCAATTTAGGCTTTAATAAGGGGGAGTTATCTGTAACTCAAAAACAAGGAATTATTATCTGCCTACCAAAAGAGAACGGACCGAAACAATTCGTAAAAAATTGGAGACCAATCTCGCTTCTTAATGTTTCATATAAGTTGGTTTCTTCATGTATTGCAGAAAGAATAAAAACTGTTCTTCCAAATTTGATTCATTCTGAACAAACTGGTTTCATGGCTAATAGATACATTGGTGATAATACCAGGTTATTATATGACATTTTATTTTATACTGAAAAACATAAGATTCCAGGGATGCTCTTATTAGTTGATTTCGAAAAGGCTTTTGACTCTGTTGCATGGTCCTTTATACAAAAATGTCTTTTTGGGGGGTTTGGAAGTAACATCAGAAAATGGAAAATGTCTTGTACACCAACATACAGTCATGTGTAACTGTGAATGGAAGAACATCCGCCTGGTTTGATATACAGAGGGGATGTCGTCAAGGGGACCCCCTCAGTCCCTATATTTTTCTTTTTATGTGCCGAGATACTGGCAATATTAGTTAAGAAAAATAAAAATATCAAAGGATTATGTATTAATGGTAAAGAAAATATCATAGAACAGTATGCTGATGATACTGAATTCATTTTGGATGGAAGCAGAACCTCATTCGAAGAAACAATTTACACTTTAAAACAGTTTGCTAATATTTCAGGTTTAAAAATAAATTATGATAAGTTCGAAGTTATGTGGATAGGGAGTAGAAAGAATAGTGATGTACCTGAATTGAATATTAAATGGAATCCAGCAACTTTTAGAGTTTTGGGAATTGTTTTCTCCACAGATCTTGATTTAATTGAAGATTTGAATTATAGAAGGAAACTTTATGAAATTGAACAAATCATTAAAAAGTGGATGAAAAGAATTATTACTCCTCTAGGAAAGATAGCAGTTATTAAGGCATTATTAGTTTCTAAATTAAATTATTTTTTCTTATCGTTGCCCAATCCTTCAGAGCAGTTTATGAAGGAGTTGAACAAGTTACTGTTTTCATTTTTATGGAATAATAAACCAGATAGAATTAAACGTCAAGTGATATGCAAATCCTCTGCAGATGGAGGTGTGGGAATGGTTGATGTTTTTAAGTATGTCAAATCTCAGAAAATCTCTTGGATCAAGAAGGTGTTGTCTGAAGACTATCAGACCAACTGGAAGGTGTTGTTGATGTCTTGTCATCCAAAATTATCCACTATGCACAAATACGGGTCCTCTTTTATCCAGAAATTGAGTAATCAAACTCTCAATCCTTTTTGGAAAGACTGTTTGGAGGCTTTTTATGAACTCTCTAAAAAGGCTACAATTGACACCTTTGATGCACTGGTAAGCGAACCTCTATTTTATAATCCAGATATCAAGATTGACAAACAAACTGTTTTTTGGAAACAGTGGGTTGATGCAAGAGTGTATAGAATTTGCGATTTATTAGATATAAATGGTTGTTTTTTGTCATACAATGACTTTTGTAGAAAACGTGAGTTCACACTGCCAATCATGCAGTTTAATAGTATAGTTTCTGCAGTTTCAAACTATATTAAGAAGGCAAACATAAAAATTAGATTAGATTACAGTTTATTATTGACTAAACTTTTCTCATTAAAGAAAGTTTCCAAACATGCCTACTATACACTTTTGGGACCTTTGGTTAGTTGGAAAGCCAGACAGAAATGGGAATTTAATTTTGGTGAATTAAACTGGAAATCCATTTTTATAAAACCTTTCAAAATAACCAAAGATACAAAGCTTCCGTGGTTTCAGTTCAGAATAACTCATAGGATACTTACAATCAACTCGACCGCCTCCGTGGTCCTGTGGTAGAGCGTCCGCCCGGAGAGCGGAAGGTCCAGGGTTCGATCCCGGGCCGCGTCATACAAAAAGACGTTAAAAGATTGTACTTGTTGTTACCCTGTCTGGCGCTCGGCATTAAAGGGCTAAAACAAGGACTGGTCGGCTCGGAGTCAGTATACTGTGTCTGAGTGGGGTATTCATGTTAAACTGCGGCATGGTATCTCAGTGAGCTAGCACTATAAATCGGCATCAGTCCGGACTAGTACAAGCAGCCACACACACACATACACGTGCATGCACGTCGCTATATAAGTGCAATAATCTTGGACGCGACGTTAAACCCAATTTCACCTCACCTACAACCAACTCATTTCTATTTTATATCAAGAATGTTGACAGTGATCGATGTACTTTTTGCAGTGATGAAAGAGAGACCATCGTCCATCTCTTGTGGGAGTGTGATATTGTACAGAATTTTTGGAAACAGTTTATGAGCTTGATAAATGACAAATGTGGACACATTCATAATCTAAATCTTTCAGCAGAATTTATTATTTTTGGCTTTAAAAAAAATCTTATTACTGATAAAGTGTTTGATTTTATCATCCTGTTCACAAAATACTTTATCTACAGATGTAGAGTTCAAAATATACTACCAAATATACAGTTTTTAAAGAATGAACTCAAACTTCGCTATAAGATAGAGAAAAGACGTTTTTTGTCCACAAACAGAGGTTAGGAATTTAACAAAGACTGGATGATGTACCATAACCTTTTTGAATTTTAGGATATGTATATGTATGTGTTCATGTGTATGTATATGTGTGTATATATATGTATGTGTTCATGCCTACATTATGGTATGCCCATGTGTTAGTGTCTATATTTCCGTATCATTCAATTGGAACCACTGACTTGAGATTTGAGATCTCTCTTTGAGTATATAATGTGTGTGTGTGTGTGTGTGTGTGTGTGTGTGTGTGTGTGTGTGTGTGTGTGTGTGTGTGTGTGTGTGTGAGAGAGAGAGAGAGAGTGCTTGTGGCGTCCCTGTGTGAAAGCGTGTAAAACGGTGTTTGTATGAGAAGTGTGAATGGCTGTTGTTTTTATGATAAAAAAAGGGGACTCCATCATGTGATACATATATATTATGTATTAAATCATTTATTATCACTATTAATATCAATCTCACATTACAAATGATGTGCAAACAGTCAATGTATTAATTTGCACTATATCATGTACAATGTATCCTGAACCCTGAATAAAAGAAGTATTACAAAAAAGTGAGAAGGGCTACCACATGTGAGACATTTTTACCAAATTTACGGTAGTAACCAGCCATACCAAGAAACCGTAGTTCTTTCTGGTTTTGTGGAACTTGGATTATTGAAATGGCTTCCACCTTTGCTTGTACGGGCTGAACCTGACCCTGGCCCATACCATGACCTTTAAAGTATACATGTGACAGTGCAAATTCACATGTCACTAATTTACAGTCAACTTGGCTTCAGTGAGTCTCTCGAAGAAGGCACTGGTCCTCTTCAGGTGTTCGTCCCACTCCGTGGAATGATTAAAGATATCATCAACGTACACCATACGTAACTAGCACCAGGCTTCGACACAAGAGTGCAAGGTGAACTAGTGATTATGACTTGTTTCAATCATGTCATTCTCCAGTATGTATTGAATCTCCTTCTTAAGAGCTTCAAGCTTGATTGGATTCATCCGGGATGTTGTTTCACAGGGATCGGCAAAACACTAAGACTTTATCGACACTGAAATGTCTCTCTTCAGACGTTTTGTCATAGTATGAAAGAGAGTGACGTCCCCTTCATCAGCATGGAAATGAATTATACTTCATCTTTGTGTAGTTAATATGCGAATTTAATTTAACTAATTTATTTGTAACCTGGTGACGTACATATTGTGAAGTAAAGAAGCATAGTATCGATCGAGATGTACAGGGCCAGGATCAGATCGTTCTGTCCCCCGAGGAGCACCCTGCATATCAAGCGCAGCAATGTCACGTACTCGCCGTACATATCAGGATCTGATATGCCACGGAGATGCTTCTTGTCTTCATTTCTACTGACGATTCAGGCACTGTCTTCGTTTATGACAAAATTTATGATAAAATGAATTAGAATTCACTAATTTGATACCAGCAGGCACCATTTTTAAAGTTGTTTGTTTTACGTGACGTCATCACGACATCCTTTGTGTCAACGACGGGGCACTTTTCCGTGCATCAGGTTTATGCTGGTTCTGGGGACATTATATGCCATCCGCGGTTGTATCAGATTTGCTACTTGCGATATAGAAGCTAACACTGGCCCACCTATTCTTGGAGATGTTCAAAACACAAATTAGTTCAGTCAAGTCGGACATTTAGACACTATGAGCCAAATGTGGACAGATTGAAAGCCAACTAGCCATTATTCAGTCTGACTAGAACACTCTCCAACAGACACACAGTATGATATATGACGAGATAGATACAGGATACAGAATGAGATGACAGATATCGACGATGAACTTGATAGGCTTGGGGCGTTCATCCGTAGTGACAATGTTATTTTGTGCATGAAACGCCTGAAGAGACACCCTTATTATCTAAAGAAACGATCATATTACTTCTAGAACGTGGGAGACATCTGACGTACTCCGTGTTCACGGCCTAGGAATCCAGCGTGACAATCAGAGTAAACCACGACCCTTAATAGTGAAACATCGGGAGTCTGATGATAAAGTCGCGACTTTACGTAGAGGGGAATGTCCGAGTAACTCTCCATTTCTTAAATATAATGGAGCAGAGGCGCCGCAGGGGCCGAGGCCCATTATTTTTAAGGAATGGAGAGTTACGAGGATATTCCCCTACTTAAAACACATCCCTACTTGGGCTCACCAGCTGCCGTGAGTCGATTTACTCACTAACGCGTCTGAGCGTGACAAGAGACTCGGCTACCGTCTGCAAGTAAGAAGAAGAAGAAGAAGAAGAGGGAAGAAGTAGAAGAGTATATAGTAATGAACAACCATGGACAGACAAAGCGACAATGACGTTGCTCTGGACATTGGACATATGGGCATGATTAACCGACACAGTTCAGGGGATGATCGATTAAGGCAATACATGCCATACTATAAAAAGCAGTAGTTAAAGGGAAGTGATATGGTAGTCCAGACTGACTGACAGTCAAAATACAATGAAATGTTGGTGAGAATTAACAACGGGGTTTGTGTCTTATAAATAATGACAATTAAGTTATGGCGACATATAGATGTCATGGCAACAGGGTAATTAGCCTTTGGAGTCAAATGTACTTCAGACAATGGTTGTCGTAAATCAGTCGCTATGACATTATTATGTCATTTGATTTGTCTTTTACATGCACATGTTTATTTCTGTTATTCATAAAGATAGAGAATCCGGGTATATTTATATCGTCCTCATCACTTATTTTGGTCTCGGTGAATGCCATACTGTAATACTTTATGCATGAAATCAGGGCTTCAGCAGTCGTGACGTCCACATACATTAAGCGATAACACATTTAACTTACAATGTACATACAAGAGATCTGTAAAATGTGAGTGTTCTGTTGACGTCTTCCTATAGCTACCCGTCCGCCTCGTTCCGCTCTGTTTAGCTCTCAGTTCGTCGACACTATGAGGCTTCCTCAGCTTTAGAGTGGGTAACCGGACCATACAGTCTTGATCCGGGTCGCACCAGGCGGAGATCACACTGCCGGTGTCCCGGTATAAACTCTCCCCCGTACAAATTCTCCCCCCGGAGATTTTATACCGGTACAGATTCTCCCCCGGAGAATCTGTTCTGAAATAAAATCTCCCCCGGGCGGATATGTTTCGCGCCCCTCTCAGTATAAAGTCTCCCCCCTGATTATTCGGTTTGTTGCAATGTCTTTAAGTACTATATTCTTTAAATAGTTATCTTTAATGTAAGGAGGGTTACTTTAAAAAATAGATTATGAAATATGGTCATAATTAATTGATATTTCAGCATATTTTATTTGGTAACTGTACCTTCCATCCTAAAATAATTATAAGACATAATCATACCGTGCAGTCTGTGTATTGTTAGGGCTTTACAGAACTACATTGTCAGAACAGCTCCCATACGGAACTGTGAGAATCAGCTTTTCACTAGCTACACACAGCCGCATAAGGCTGTTAGTAAAGATACTGAGTCACACTGGATCAAGCAGGTGCTTCAGTTGAGTGGCATAGACATGAATACGTTGACGCCACACGGAACTGGAATGGCGTCGACTAGTGCCGCGTTACGACATTCTGTGCTGCTTCAGACTATACTGAAAACGGCAGGTTGGAGTAGTTCTGCGACTTTCTCCAAGTTCCACAACAAACCAGTGACTGACAACACGTTCGCATTGGCCATCCTCAACAATAGCTGAACTATTAAGCATATAATCATGCCATCATGGAGACTCGTCACATTCCAAGGACTTGGAAGTAGAAGTTCATAGACTTGCAAGTGGTTGTTTGATATTTCTAATTTGGATGTTTGATTTGTTCAAACTTGAATATCATTTTAAACTCGCTGTCAGTTTATATTCAGCATTCGGTAGCCACCCTGCTAATTGCGGAGTTTCAAACGTTTTAAAGTCTGACGCCTGGATCGCACTCGCTATCTCATAAAGTATTCGCTTTGAAGTCGTATACAACCTTCGATCTTCGCGAGCTAGTTGTATGGTTCATGACCATTGGAACGAAATAAGATACACGTAGGTTTGATAAACATGAGATACAGTGATATCAGTATCTTCCACAATTAACACTACATGTATATAATAAAATAAAACAAATTAAATATCTGCTGGAATGTGTGGTGCCATTCATTCGATCAGGTAAGAATCGTAAACGTCTGACCAGACGAATCAACTATTCACACCCGATACAAAAATACAGCCAGATTTTGTGTAACAGTGTTATTACATGACAATTGAAAATTCTTATTAGCAGGTAAACTAGAGAAAGTGACTAAATATACGTCATCCCTATTAATCAAAGCTGTCAATAAACTGAGAAGCATATCTATCGGAGACACTCAAACTAACGTTAAGTCAATACTATATTTACTACAAATCAAAATACTATAGTGTTACAGGAATAATTACATTGCTTCTGTGTGTGAATGCACTTAATATTTGGCATCGCAGTTCTCAGCTTCAGAATGGTTCACACAGGTGGTATATCTGAATTTGTAATGTGTATATGGAGGCACACGCATAGCATGAAAACACTTACCATTCGTCAATAAAGTCAAACAGTCAAACAAGTTTGTGATGTCTATGCAATATTCTATCCTTAGGAACCGCCTGTGCACAGACAAGTTGTTTAATACAATATTGTTTTCATTAAAATCTATTTCAATTTGTTTCCACCATTTTTTTACTCTTATTTATGCATGTTTATGTTGCTTTATCTTATTGCTCATATCAATGTTCCAGATCTCGTGTATCATAAAACACTTTATAGTTTCTTGTTCCTAAACAAACATTATAACATTTCAGATCATAAGCATCATCTAAAACACAACAGATGCTGCCAAGACACATATTATTTAGTTTTATTGTCTGTGCGAACATAACATCGGTGTTTAAACCTGATGTCTGGTGCATATTTTCACAAACAGGACCATTAGCTGATATAAGTAATGTAACATCCAGCTGATTTTTCAGTTATCTTACTTACCGTTTTATCAAACTGTATACGACATACGTCAATCTGTTAACGAAGTTTTTACAATTAATATTTTGAAAAAGACAGTTAAACGACAGTATTGTATGGTAGCCGTAGCAGAGAGATTGACATCCGTTGTCAACGAGAGTTGCGTGCATCACTAGGTTATTACAATGGCAGTGGCCTTGTAGAATGTAACTATATACTCCAGGATCTATGTGGCCAGTGACGGACGCAATTGACTCTCCTATCACAAGGAAAAAAGGAAAATTTGTTAATCCAATTCGCCCCTCTTCTTGTCATGTCACTCCAACAGGTAACATACTCATTCAAACAGCCTGTGTTCACACACACACGTTATCTGTAAAACCTGTTGCGTTTAACAGGTGTCCTAAATCCATATTACTGACCGTCTTTCTTACCCTACCATTTTTACAACCATCTACAGCGTATCTATCAGCCCAGTTAAATAAAGCGAAAAAATGCAGTAGAAATCTCTGCATAAAGCAGAGTCGATTGTACAATTCCGACTACATCATGAGCACGTGTTTATAGTGAGTGATTGAGTTGGGTTTAACGCCGCTTTTAACATTATTCCAGTTATATCACGGCGTGTCAGCTTACTGTGGGAGGAAAGCCTGAAGTGATGCAGGTCTCAGACGTTTACCAGGAGCACGGGTATGGTGCTGACAAACCTAGAAACATAATCGGGGCGAACCGGGATTCGAACCCACAATCATAGGTTTCTGGCGTGCCCAAGGGACGCAACTCTGCACAGCGAATCGCGGCGCCTCAGACGACGTGTTTATAAATCACTATCAAATAGTAATGGTACCAGGTGTTCACTGGTTACATACAGTGTAAGTAAAGAGACGTCTCTAATGCTGTACTGGGACCCTATATTACGTTTACGTGACCTATAAGTTAATGTGCACTCATGCAATTTATGGCAAGGAGGAATACATACCGTCCCCACCGTGCACCATTGTGCCCCGGGAAGAGTTAAGCAGGGTGTGTTAATGCAAACAGATTGTGTGAAAAATATGTGTTTTGAAAATATGTACACACCCAAACCCCCGAAAAGAGCGGACATATTGTTGAGTGCGGCGTTAAAAAAACATACATAAACGTGTAGAGTATGGAATTTCAGATTGTCAATGGCCGTAAATCTTGTGATTTAGCTGGGGCGTTCAAATGTATTAATCGTGCAAGTTTAATATATTATGGCATTGTATCTTCCAGTTTGTTTGAATCTGAATTGGATTTATTTGTGGGTTCTAGAAGGGAATCAGATTGTGTGTCCGCCATGTGCATTGAAGACGTCGATACATGGAATAGATGAGGCGGTTGATGAAGGCCATAGGCACTTGAGCCTTCACTCTGAGGAACGCCTGACGCAGTTCAGCTGCATTTGTCGGCCTTGGTCGGACGTCATTCAGCCGTCTTAGAACCTCGTACCACAGGTGCTCAGTGGGATTTAAATCGAGACTGAGGGCAGGCCCCTGCATGGTTCTGATGCCATTCTGCTGAAGGGAGTCTCTTGTTGCTCTCGCAGTGTAAGCACGAGCGTTATCATACTGAAACTCGTGGTTGCGGCGACGTGCCTAATGAGGTATGTACTGATCTGCTGTGACACCATTGCCTCTCCCTGGACCTATGTTCTGGAAGACCACAAGGCCGACCCTCTATGCAAGACCAATTCCACCCCACACCATGATGCTCGTACCACCCCATGAGTCTCTCTCAACACAAGCATCCGAATAACGTTCCCCACGGCGTCGCCAGACTCTCTCTCTCTGCCATCTGCTGTTGAGATACAGTAACGGCTCTCGTCTGAGAAGAGGACTCTTCTCCACTGCTGGTGGCGCCAATGCTGGTGCTGTGTTGCCCACTGAAGACGGTCCCGGCGATGACGTGGTGTCAGAATGGGTCCTCGGTGTGCCCTGTGACAGTAGAGGTGTCTGCTCGTCAAACGTCGACGCACGGTGTTCCCACTAATGTGTCGCTGGTGTGTCCCCATGGTCTGTCGAGCAGTTTCCGCAGTAGTAACAAAGCGATCTTGAAGATGCTGTCCCACAATCTGACGATCCTGACATCGGGTGGTGACCACTACGTGGTCGGTCATCTGTAGTGTTGGTGGTCTGATACCGTTACTGGAGCCGTATATGGTCCTTACGTGGACTTGAAATGCATTGGCTACTTGCCGGGCGAATTGTCCAGCTTGCAATCGTCCAAGGGCTTGGTGTCTTTTCATTCTTGGTATGTGGTAGCAATTCAATAACGAATGAAGGTTATCTGATGTGGGTGGATTTTTATAGGGCAAGAAATGGGGGGAACGCATGTGCATTTCAATTTGCACGGAACTCACGTGCATTGGGTTGCCATAGCCGTTGCCGTGATCGGTTTTGTTGTTATCTGCTTTGTTTTTTTATCATCAAATTTCTTTTTTCCGGACAAGGTAATGTTAAATTTTAAAAATTATTACAAAATTAATTTAAATGACAACTTTTCATGCAATGTTACATGGGGGACGTTTCTTTTGCGGTTCAGTATATAAACAATGTCGATGTGAGGCGTGGGTGAGACTTGAACACTGATACCGTTGTTATATATGTTGATGAAATGTACAAGATGAGAGACTATATTTGGGTCGACTTAAGTTGCCTGTAGCTGACAATTTTCCCAAAGTTTTTTTTAACTTGCGTTTTGAGTGGGACATGAGTTGTTTTGATCATGAATTTAATGTATTAAAGAAAACGAAATAAACGTTTTTGATTTTACTTCGAAGATGTCAAACAGACACTAATTTAAAACAGTATCTTGAAAGGAAAAAGTCGTTTCGTAAAGTTTCAAATAATAAACGACAACAGTATGAAGATCGTCAGTCAATACTGACAAGGATTGTATAGTATTTGGGCGTAAAATTAAATCTCTGTTAATGTGAGGTAATGTTTCGTTTATAACGCTCGAAGTTGTTAAATCCAATATGTGTAGATCAGCAAACATTTGATGATAATGTTGCTGATTTCATTACGAACCATACTATTTAAGGATGTGCTCGTTGTTATAAGGCCGTTAGTGTTAGTCGCCTTTTACGGCAAGTATGGGTTGCTGAAGACCTATTCCTCCCCGGAATCTTCACGGGTCCTTCTAGGGGCACATGAGTCTCTACTTGGCTTAGTTGGGCACGAATGCCACTGATAATATAGTTCCTCCTATTTTTCAGTAGTAAATCCCCCACAGAAAAGGATTTTCGTGAACGACCACTGGCGTTGCACAAACAATACATTCAACACAAATAACATCCCATCCATTTTACATAATTGTGCCCAGCCAAGCGCGACCAGGACATCGCAATAACATAAACCGACAACGCAACACATATTCTGAAACACATATGACGCAGATAGGAACAATTCTACTTATAATGATACAGAAAAAGTAGTTGACGGAACTAAATGCATTATGTTGCACCTACCTTATAGAAACCATGTCTGTAAACAAGGACATTGGAGATGCGTCACTATCCACGCAGAAAAGAGCCCAGACTGAATCACTGAAGCCCTTGGTGTTTGTGTGTGTGTGGGTGGGTGGGGGGGGGGGGGGGGGGGGGGGGGTCTGGGTCTTGGTGGCCTGTTCATCATTCACGTGACTACATTTGGGCTCCCTTTTCCTCAGTATAGTCGTCGCTATATGGCTGAAAAATAATGCCGGTGCGACGTTAAAGTTTAAATTCTAACTCACTTAGTATATTAATAGTAATATTACATAATGTTTTATTTCAATTATATTGCAGAGTAATCAGCACCGGATTGTCGCCAGATTGTCTCCCTTGTGTCCTTCGACATTCTCTTTGTGCGGCCTGACCGAGCTGTTGCAAGTTCTGGAAACTCTGAGATCGGTTGCGAACGCCTTGACCCAGAACATCCCAAAGGTGTTCAATTGGTGACATGTCTGGAGATTTGGCTGGCCAGGGCAATGTTGTGACCCCTCGCTGTCTCAGACAGTCGGTAGCAACATGAGTCTGGGAGGACGTGTGTTGTCATCCTGGAACTCAAGGTTCTGACCTTCGCATTGGGGAAATGGCAAGACCACTGGACTTTCAGTTTTGTCCACATAACGTTGACTGGTCATAAATCCCTGCACGATCATCAGATTCGTTGTGTTGTCGTATGTGATGCCAGCGCCCACCATTACGCTACCATCCCCGTACCTATCGTGCTCTTGGACTGCTGAAGAACATGGCTTCATCAGAAAACATGGTATATCTTCAATGCCGCTGTTGATGACCTCTAAACGGCAGTGCCCACTGCTGTCTGAAGCGCTTGTGTCCCACAGTTAGACGCGTACTCTGACAGGACGTCTTGTTTTCAGACCCGAAGTTTTCAACCTGTTTCGTATCGTTGACTTCGAAAGACGGATTCCTGTGGCAGCCCTCAAGTTGTTCCTCAGGTCTGGTGCAGAAATGAATGTCTTACTAAACGCAATGGTGCGCACATACCGAACTAGACTAACATTTAGTCTTTGAAATCTTTTGGTTGTCAAGTATAATTAAGCTCTAAAGTTAGACTCGAAGGTTAGATACTGTCAACGTTTATTACCTCCCTTGCCTCGTTGGCTCTCGGGACAATCAAGCTCTTCGTTCCAAGCACCAATGAAATTGTTGATTATAGCGTTTTAAACGTTGTAACAACATACTTGGCTTTGAGTCCGTTATTTGTATCAATCAGTTCTAACAAGTTTAGCGATTTCAATTTTGAGTGAACTCGTTTGATTTAGCTTTTCTTATTATTAAGTGAAGTTAACCCACACAGACCCATACAGTAAGCTGGAGATTGTGTTTGTTTAATTGTTGTTTAACGCCGCACTCAGCAATATTCCAGCTATATGTAAATAATCGAGTCTGGACCAGACAATCCAGTGATTGGTATCATGAGCATCGATCAACGCAACTGGGATCGATGACATGCATCAACCAAGTCAGCAAGACTGACCACCCGATCCCGTTAGTCGCCTCTTACGACAAGCATAGTATCGCCTTTTACGGCAAGCATGGATGGTTAAAACTTATTCCACCCCGGATCTTCACTGGTCCTGGAGCTTGTGACATAGCAGCAGTATGCTTTATACAGACAGACACTCATGGGTTCACCAGAAACATTTAAAATATACAATAGAATATATTTTTCGGAAAATATTTTGAAATACCCTTGACCAATCGCTCAGAGACTTATAAGACAGTCAAAATATTCATTTGACTATGTTTAAAACATAAAACCATAAGTTTTAATACATAACACATTGTAAATTATTTATATAAAATATATTGTCGTTTACATAGTATGTCCTGGCAGGTTCTGGAAATTATACATTTGTTTCTTTGTTTGTAATAATAATAATAACAATAGATCCCACCACCCTTGTGACACAATCGCTTCTGAGCCACATAGAGAAAAGTAACCACCAGAGGACCATTTCACTTCCAGCGACGAAGACTTTTATTCTTACAGATAAATTACATGATAAGTTGAATATGTGTTCGGGCAACCATTCTGATGTGAGAAAATAAGCCAACCTCTCTTCACACCTCTGTCGGTATCTACCCTGGGCCTGCACTCCCCTAAGAGGGATGTGCGTCTCTAGAAATACTCTGCTTACCAAGGGCAATAACTTACAATGTAATTTCAGGTTCCACAACACAGCAATAACTTTCAATGTAACTTCAGGTTCCACAACACAGCAATAACTTACAATGTAACTTTAGGTTCCACAACACAGCAATAACTTACAATGTAACTTCAGGTTCCATAACAGAGCAATAACTTACAATGTAACTTCAGGCTCCACGACACAGCAATAACTTACAATGTAACTTCAGGCTCCACGACACAGCAATAACTTTCAATGTAACTTCAGGTTCCACGACACAGCAATAACTTACAAAGTAACTCAAGGTTCCACAACACAGCAATAACTTACAATGTAACTTCAGGTTCCACAACACAGCAATAACTTACAATGTAACTTCAGGCTCCACAACACAGCAATAACTTCCAATGTAACTCCAGGTTCCACAAAACAGCAATAACTTACAATGTAACTTCAGGTTCCACGACACAGCAATAACTTACAATGTAACTCAAGGTTCCACAACACAACAATAACTTACAATGTAACTCCAGGTTCCACAACACAGCAATAACTTTCAATGTAACTCAAGGTTCCACAACACAGCAATAACTTACAATGTAACTCCAGGTTCTACAAAACAGCAATAACTTTAAATGTAACTCAAGGTTCCACAACACAACAATAACTTACAATGTAACTCCAGGTTCCACAACACAGCAATAACTTACAATGTAACTTCAGGCTCCACAACACAGCAATAACTTACAATGTAACTTCAGGTTCAACAACACAGCAATAACTTACAATGTAACTTCAGGTTCCACAACACAGCAATAACTTACAATGTAACTTCAGGCTCCACAACGCAGCAATAACTTTGAATGTAACTCCAGGCTCCACAACACAGCAATAACTTTCAATGTAACTCCAGGTTCCACAACACAGCAATAACTTACAATGTAACTTCAGGCTCCACAACACAGCTATAACTTACAATTTAACTTCAGGTTCCACAACACAGCAATAACTTACAATGTAACTTCAGGTTGCACAACGCAGCAATAACTTACAATGTAACTTCAGGCTCCATAACACAGCTATAACTTACAATGTAACTTCAGGTTCCACAACACAGCAATAACTTACAATGTAACTTCAGGTTCCACAACACAGCAATAACTTACAATGTAACTTCAGGTTCAACAACACAGCAATAACTTACAATGTAACTTCAGGTTCCATAACAGAGCAATAACTTACAATGTAACTTCAGGCTCCACGACACAGCAATAACTTACAATGTAACTTCAGGCTCCACGACACAGCAATAACTTACAATGTAACTTCAGGTTCCACAACACAGCAATAACTTACAATGTAACTTCAGGCTCCACGACACAGCAATAACTTACCATGTAACTTCAGGCTCCACAACACAGCAATAACTTACAATGTCACTTCAGGCTCCATAACACAGCTATAACTTACAATGTAACTTCAGGCTCCACCACACAGCAATAACTTACAATGTAACTTCAGGCTCCACGACACAGCAATAACTTACAATGTAACTTCAGGCTCCACAACACAGCAATAACTTACAATGTAACTTCAGGTTCCATAACACAGCAATAACTTACAATGTAACTTCAGGTTCCATAACAGAGCAATAACTTACAATGTAACTTCAGGCTCCACAACACAGCAATAACTTACAATGTAACTTCAGGCTCCACAACGCAGCAATAACTTTGAATGTAACTCCAGGCTCCACAACACAGCAATAACTTTCAATGTAACTCCAGGTTCCACAACACAGCAATAACTTACAATGTAACTTCAGGCTCCACAACACAGCTATAACTTACAATTTAACTTCAGGTTCCACAACACAGCAATAACTTACAATGTAACTTCAGGTTGCACAACGCAGCAATAACTTACAATGTAACTTCAGGCTCCATAACACAGCTATAACTTACAATGTAACTTCAGGTTCCACAACACAGCAATAACTTACAATGTAACTTCAGGTTCCACGACACAGCAATAACTTACAATGTAACTTCAGGTTCAACAACACAGCAATAACTTACAATGTAACTTCAGGTTCCATAACAGAGCAATAACTTACAATGTAACTTCAGGCTCCACGACACAGCAATAACTTACAATGTAACTTCAGGCTCCACGACACAGCAATAACTTACAATGTAACTTCAGGTTCCACAACACAGCAATAACTTACAATGTAACTTCAGGCTCCACGACACAGCAATAACTTACAATGTAACTCCAGGCTCCACAACACAGCAATAACTTACAATGTCACTTCAGGCTCCATAACACAGCTATAACTTACAATGTAACTTCAGGCTCCACGACACAGCAATAACTTACAATGTAACTTCAGGCTCCACAACACAGCAATAACTTACAATGTAACTTCAGGCTCCACAACACAGCAATAACTTACAATGTCACTTCAGGCTCCATAACACAGCAATAACTTACAATGTAACTTCAGGCTCCACAACACAGCAATAAACTACAACGTAACTTCAGGCTCTACGACACAGCAATAACTTACAATGTAACTTCAGGCTCCACGACACAGCAATAACTTACAATGTAACTTCAGGCTCAACAACACAGCAATAACTTACAATGTAACTTCAGGCTCCACAACACAGCAATAACTTACAATGTAACTTCAGGCTCCACAACACAGCTATAACTTACAATGTAACTTCAGGCTCCACAACACAGCAATAACTTACAATGTCACTTCAGGCTCCATAACACAGCAATAACTTACAATGTAACTTCAGGCTCCACAACACAGCAATAAATTACAATGTAACTTCAGGCTCTACGACACAGCAATAACTTACAATGTAACTTCAGGCTCCACGACACAGCAATAACTTACAATGTAACTTCAGGCTCAACAACACAGCAATAACTTACAATGTAACTTCAGGCTCCACAACACAGCAATAACTTACAATGTAACTTCAGGCTCCACAACACAGCAATAACTTACAATGTAACTTCAGGCTCCACGACACAGCAATAACTTACAATGTAACTTTAGGTTCCACAACACAGCAATAACTTACAATGTCACTTCAGGCTCCACGACACAGCAATAACTTACAATGTAACTTCAGGCTCCACAACACAGCAATAACTTACAATGTAACTTCAGGTTCCACGACACAGCAATAACTTACAATGTAACTTCAGGCTCCACGACACAGCAATAACTTACAATGTAACTTCAGGCTCCAGTTGCTGCATTACATAAAACAACTACTATGTAGCTACAGGATCCAGTCCAAAACAAGCCGAATCAATGAGTTGTGTGTCATTTCCTTTTCTTTTATGACTTTATTCTTTTAGTTATGGTGTCTTTAGTCAGCTAACCTAATATGGCACCGTATATACGGCAACTACAGACACCATAACGAATTTATTAGACCGACAAGTTATATCCATATCGCTACTAGCAAAGCATTTGACAGCCATTGCTGGCGTCAAAGGGAGACCACTCTTCAAACCTTAGAGGCCAAACCTTGTTGAAAATTTTAACTATAATCTTTATCAATAAAGTCACGAACGTGATCTTAAATGTCCTAGCACATCACAATCAATGATAGGAAAACACAAAACAGTGTCAAATAACAAATTTCGGTACCAGAATTTCCATGTGAAATGTGAGGTGGGTGTTGGAAAATCCAAGATGGTCTGTTACTGACGGTATACGGGCTCATCTGGGGTCAGTAGTTCTGCTCTCTGATTGGTCAATCTCACTTTGGGGCATAATACTTTTCGTTATGGTGTCTTTAGTTGCCGTATACGGTGTCATATTAGGGAAGCTGAAAAATATTGGGCGAGGCGTCAGCTAACCTAATATGACACCATATAGGTAACTAAAAACACCATAACGAATTTATTATGCCGAAAAGTTTACACTATTTGTTATCTTTGTCGCACAGGTCATGTCAAAACTTAAAACTTAACACTTACAACCTAAGATGTTAAGGGTCAAAGGGAAACTACTCTTCAAACCTCAGAGGTCAAACCTTGTTCATAATTTTAACTTTATATAATCTTATTTAAGTCACGAACATGATCCAAAAAACATGAACGTCCTTGCACATCAAAATTAATTATATGAAAACACAAGACAATGTCGAACAATTTCTGTACCAGACTTTTCATGTGAAATATGTGAGGTGGGTGTTGAAAAATCCAAGATGGCTTTTACTGACGGTATACGGGCTCATGTAGGGTCATTAGTTCTGCCTTCTGATTGGTCAATCTCACTATGAGGCATAATAATGCATCATATTACTTGACGAGGGCCCATTATCACGCCCGGGTTTAGGAGGCGTCATATTGATGTTCAATAGTGACGTCATCTGGTTTGTTCTATAGATGCTCAATCAAACCAGATGAATTACAATGGAACTAAATGGACCTACATTGTGTAACTAATTTCATCTCTGCGGGCGCTCGGTATCCCCGTAAAGTCTGTAAACAAATTTCACAATTGCGTATTGTCTGTGAGTGAGTTGGGTTTAACGCCGCTTTTAACAGTATTCCAGTTATATCGAGGCGTGTCAGCTTAAAGTGGGAGGAAAGCCCGAAGTGATGTGGGTCTCAGACGTTTACCACTTCGGTGAAACCCACGAGCACGGGTATGGTGCTGACAAACCTAGAAACATAATCGGGGCGAACCGGGATTCGAACCCATAATCATAGATTTCTGGCGTGCCCAAGGTATGCAACTCTGCACAGCGAATCGCGGCGCCTTAGACGACTGGGCCACCCGTGCCCCCGTATTGTCTGTGAATATAATTAAAATATGCTCGCTTTTGCTACTGGGTTACCCACGTCGTAAGAGGCGACTAACGGGATCGGGTGGTCAGGCTCGCTGATTTGGTTGATGTATGTCGTGCTATTCCAATGATGTCAATGATGTCAGTCACTGGATTGTCTGGTCCAGACTCTATCATTTATCGCCGTCATACCGCTGGAATATTACTGAATAAACAACAAATAAACATACTTAACTTGACTGTTACATAAGAATCATTTGCCAGACGTTTTAATTTAGAATAAACAAAACACGAATGTAAATATTATATTTATACATGTACCTACTAATAATATATAGAATATGTATTTCCCGTTGTGTTCACGTTAATGTAGATATTATGTATGAGGTGAGGTGAGCTGAAATTGGGTTAAACGCCGCGTCTAAGATTATTGCACATATATAGCGACGTGCATGTATGTGTGTGTGTTTGTGTGGCTGCTTGTACTAGTCCGGGCTGATGCCGATTTATAGTGCTAGCTCACTGAGATACCATGCCGCAGTTTAACATGAATACCCCACTCAGACACAGTATACTGACTCCGAGCCGAGACGTCCCTTAATGCCGAGCGCCAGACAGGGTCACCACAAGTACCATCTGTTAACGTCTTTTGGTATGTCGCGGTCGGGGATCGAAAGCCGGATCTTCCGCTCTCCGTGCGGACGCTCTACAACTAGACCACGGAGGCGGTCCACATTATGTATGACAAATACGTTAGAGTGAGGTGCTCTAACGGAACAGAACTGTGGTTAACTTACATCAGTTAAACAATTGATATATCATAATTATTGATATTTTTCTCAAATAAAGTATTCAATAATAAATTAAGTACAGCCTCCTAAACATTTGGGGCTAAATACAGAGGGAAAATATACAACATCTCCAACGAAAAATTAAATGTTTTCATTACACAGGAGACTAACGGGATCGGGTGGCTCGCTGACTTGGTTGATGCATGCCAATTCCGTAGATTGATGCTAATGGTGTTAATCACTGTTGTCTGGTCCAGACTCGATTATTTACAGACCGCCGTCATATTGCTTGAATATTGCTGAATGCGGCGTAAAACAACAAACAAACAAACCAATCCTGTCGATGAGACCCCGACTCGATTTTTGAAAAAGAAATTTCATGGAAGATATATACTTGGTGAGTGTGTGGAGACACAAACGGTGAGATCTCCACTGACCTAACATGGCTGTTGATTACCTTTGTCTCTTGCACAGAGAGCATTGCATACTTGTAATGGGGCGTTTGAGCCCTTGTATGACTTGAGAGGAATTGTGTGTGGAGAGGAATTATGATAACCTTCCTAGTACCACATCATGTTAAACAGAATTTCTGTTACATTTCTGACATATCAGATAGACCCCAGTCACTTATAAATACATGTGCAGCTCTTGGACATTTGTATTCCGCACAGAGTAAGAATGACCTCACGTTTATTGATTGTGTTGTTGAAATCTTCAAGTCGGGCACATCGAGGGGTGATGCCGGTGCAGAACTTTATAGATTTGTTCAGCAGCTGGCCAGACAATAAAACATTGAGTGTGAAGACAAATGTTTGCCTCTTGACTGTTTTTGATATTGTGTGACGAGCGAACGCTTTAACCACTAGGATACCCGACCGCCCCCCAAAAGAATGAAACACAACGAATGATACCCAAACTTGATCCAGTTGAAACGTTAATTACATGTTTCGGTAGAACGAACGGGGCGAGACCCCCCACTAACACACACACACACACACACACACACACACACACACACACACACACACACACACACACACACACACACACACACAAAATAAAAATAAAAAAAAATTTTAAAACAATATTTAAAAAAATAATAATAAAAAAAAATAATGTAAAAAAATAATGTAAAAAAATAAAAAATGATGCCGTCACACAGAAGACCCACAATGGCATAGATGATTCGAGTGTGGTGTGGACCCAAACATCGTGCAGAAATAAGGTCGCTGGAACTCATGAACACCAGCAGTTTACTCCGATAGAGCTCACTCCGAGTACAGACGCAACTTACCACCTTTCTACTCAAAGGCAGGCTATAGGTCGTAGATACTGTAGAACTTCGGCTCAACGAGGGTATAGTTTGTTGAAAGTAGTTTTGTCGTTTTGAACGTTGATCAAAGAACATTTTACTACTTTAAAAATGAAAATGAAAAAAATGAAAAACACAAGTTCAAATTAAATCAATGCAAAACACTTCGTACAAACACAACAATGCTCTGTGCAGAACGTGATACACGACCACGGCAGGATTTCTTTCGTAGAAAATGCGAAAAAGAGAAAAACACATGTCATTTCGGCAGCCAAAACTACACGTGCAACAAGGTGGAATAATGATATGGACGGCATGTCAGACACTCGCCCTGATGAACAAGACAGACAGACATGCCAAGACTGACACCCGAACAACGCGAGTGGGTCCTGGGTAGGATACAGATGGGAGCCAACCATGCCCCCGTTGCTGGAACTTTTGTTGCTCCCGTGCTGCTGTCACTAAGCTGATACTCAGTGTTCACGGAATTAGGCTTTCAGACCCCACAAAGGATAGTTATTGACAGCAACATCGCCGTCAGAGATAGAATGGGCCTGTGACTGGCAGAGGGTCGTCTTCACCGATGAAAGCCGGTTCTGTCTGTTCAGAGCTGATGGAAGACAGCGTGTTTACCACCGAAAAGGGGTGGGGAGGGGGGCACGAATTGTGGCATGTTGCGTTCAGGAGGTCGGGCCGTATGGTGGAAGGGGTGTTATGGTGTGGGGAGGAACTGTGGGCAGGAGAGTACACAACAGATCATTATTAACGCACATCTGACAGCTCACCGTTACATGGCTGACATTCTTCGTCCGATTGTCCAACCCTTTCTACAACAGCTGCCACGTGGTGTTCTTTATCAACATGACAACGCCAGACCCCACACATCCCGAATCGTACAGGACGTCCTTGCAGCCAACAACGTCAACGTGTTGCCGTGGCCTTCGCGCTACCCTGGATCGTCGTGTTTGGCGTAAAACCAGACTCACTCACTCACTCACTCACTCACTGGCATGCCATTATCGGATGCTGCATGACTGTCATTTGTTATGCTGATTTCGTTGAGATATGGATCTTTTCAATACATTTTACTGCATGTATCTGTCTTTTGTGGATTTTAACTATGGTAAAGTATCTTTTAGCCGTCAGTTTATTATAAGTTGCTTTTCTTGTTCGACAATAAAACAGTTTACTCTTGAGTTTGGCAATGTTAATTATTACAAACAAAGTTTTGTAAACTTTTTTTGTTGTGTAATTGCTTGATCACTACGATACAATTATCTAGTGTAGTCATGCGAAAAAGCAGTAGCGTCATATGTTAGCGACGTCATAGGCGGTTAACCATCAGTCTAAGCTCTGTGCATCTAATTAGCAGACAACCCGTGAAGATCCGGGGTAGAATAGGTCTTCTAGGTAGAATAGCAACCCAAACTTACCTTCAAAGAGGACAATGCTTGTCGTAAGAGGATCGGGTGGTCAGGCTCGTTGACTTTGTTAATGCATATCATCGATCCTAATTGCGTGGATCGATGCTCATGATGTCAATCACTGGATTGTCTTTTCCAGACTCGATTATTTAAAGACGCCGTCATATACATGGAATATTGCTGAGTGCGGCGTTAAACAACAAACAAAGATAAAAACTTTACAAACAGAAACCTATGATCACGGGTTCGAATCCCGGTTCACTCTGGTTATCTTTCGAGGTTTGTCAGCACCAAACCCGTGCTCGTGGTAAATGTCTGAGACAGGCACCTTTCGGGCTTTCCTCCCACGTCAAGCTGACACACCGTGATATTACTGGAGTAAATGTCAAAACGGCGTAGAACCAAATTCACTGCCTTATCGCCTTAGTTGCTAAAGGGATAGACTATCCTCTAGACAAATGCGACGTGGAAGTAACTAGTTTCAATAACTAGAGGCAATGTACTCGTACAGGGAGAAAGAGTAGCAATTTGTTACGAGTTAAAATGAACATTTCCAACAATATTATAGTTTGTTTTTTACTTGTCAAACAATGTTGGAGGGAAATCAAAGCGACAAGCAATATCTACCAAAAGCAGAATCTATAGTAGGATTCCGACTATATCATAAGCATGTGTTTATGAATCACTATCAAATAGAAATGACACCAGGTGTTCGCGAAGTCAAAATACGGAATAGCATCGGGCATTGGAAAAACATTCCAGTTGGCCGTTGAAGTTAACCAGTTTTTATATAAAAGAGAAAACAAAACATTCGCATAATCATAAGAAATATCTGCCCAAAGTAGACATCATGAACAATAGCCGTGAAGATCCGGGTTAGAATTGATCTTCAACAACCCATGCTTGTAAGGGGAGACTATCGGGATCGGATGGTCGGGGTCGGTGAATTGGTGAAGCATCGTGTCCCAACTCGTTCAGTCGAAACATGCCAACTGCCACGTGAGTGCTGTCAAACACGCAGGGTGTTGATTAATCAGCGATGGAGAGCAATTACTAAGGTAGGGATTGTGCCAGATTGCTTTCTCCACTGATTGTGCACTGCGTGGTTAAGAGAAACGTATTTCCTCCGAAGTCATACGAACAGTTGGACCTGCGACACAGCTGTGTGTGGGTAACGCAGATGTTGTTTGGTAACACTTTGTCTCTATTATCTGTTAAACTAACATCGATAGGAACTTACCCATATAGTATTCCATTGTACATTGTGATTTTATATGAAGCAAGAAGAAGAAAATTATTGTTTTAACGTGTCACTGGATGCATAAAAAACAGTAACAGGGCAAATATGGCATGAATTAAAAATAGATCCACCGGCCAGCATTGGCCGACGAGACACGAATATACGTGTTACACCGATAGTTAAAATATAAGATATACATCAATGTATAGTGATATGATATTAAGAGTGTGTGTGACAGCGACGCTTATAATTTTATAATAGTAATACCGCTAACTTATTACATAGTGAATCATTACTCATTACATAATTAAACTTGTTTGTTGGATTAAGTTGTAGGAAGGAGGGATCTAAACTAGAAAATAAAAAAATTATGAGTGAAGATCACATGTTACAAGAAAGTGTATTTCATATTCAACACAGTTGATGCAAAACTTGCAGAGTCCTTTTTATTAAAACTGTTACAGGTTTTGTGTATCTTCCTAATTCAATCTCTAAAGGCAGGGTTCCACAACGGAATTTACTCAAAATACTTCTTTTATATCTATCAAGTGAAGCACTAACAAACTTCTCAATATAAAAATCATATATATGTTTATCTATACCTGGAATAAAATAACAATGTAGAAAATATTTAAAACATACAAATACCCATACCAATGAAAACCCTGACACTGCAGGCATACAGAAATGATTTGGTATTATGTATCACCAGTATGTTTCATGACGCACTCAACCCTTGTTATAGAAAATAAAACGCCAATTCTAGAGAGAGACAGTTTCCATTTCACTAAGAAAACAGGTTTCATTTGGCGTAAATGTAAAACAATTGACGGTGCTCACTGCAAATGAATGTTAACACCGTGTCCGCAAAGAGAGTAAGCCGAAACTGTAAACTCTTCGAATTCTTGATTGTAAGCTGGGACCTTGTGAATATTAAAATAAATCCCAGAAAGAACATAGCTGGTTCAAGAAATTTGTATACAATTTTCTAAATATAAAATTTCCATAATCATAAGAAATCACTGCCACAAGCAAAGTCTATTGTTGAAAAAACGACCCCTATCATAAGCTTGTGTCTGTCAGTCACCATCAGCCTAGGCCCAAATCACTCTAGAGTGATCTCAGTCTAGGCCCAAATTACACTAGAGTGATCTCAGCCTAGGCCCAAGTCATTCTGGAGTGATCTCAGTCTAGGGCCAAGTCATTCTAGAATCATCTCAGTGAAGGCCCAAATCACCATAGAGTGATCTCAACCCAGGCCCAAGTCACTCTAGAGTGATCTCAGCCAAGACCCAAATCACACCAGAGTGATCTCAGCCTTGGTCCAAATCATTCTAGAGTGATCTCTGCATAGGCCCAAGTCATTCTGGAGTGATCTCAGCCTAGGCCCAAATCACACCAGAGTGATCTCAGCCTTGGCCCAAATCACGCTACATTTATCTCAGCATAGGCCCAAGTCACTCTGGAGTGATCTCAGCATAGGCCCAAATCACACCAGAGTGATCTCAGCCTAGGCCCAAATCTCACCAGAGTGATCTCAGCCTTGGCCCAAATCATTCTAGAGTGATCTCAGCATAGGCCCAAGTCATTCTGGAGTGATCTCAGCCTAGGCCCAAATCACACCAGAGTGATCTCAGCCTTGGCCCAAATCGCTCTAGAGTGATCTCAGCATAGGCCCAAGTCATTCTAGAGTGATCTCAGCCTAGGCCCAAATCACACCAGAGTGATCTCAGCCTAGGCCCAAGTCATTCTGGAGTGATCTCAGTCTAGGCCCAAGTCATTCTAGAATCATCTCAGTGAAGGCCTAAATCACCCTAGAGTGATCTCAGCCGAGGCCCAAGTCATTCTGGAGTGATCTCAGCCAAGACCCAAATCACACCAGAGTGATCTCAGCTTAGGCCCAAATCACTCTGGGGTGATCTCGGCCTAGGCCCAAGTCACTCTAGAGTGATCTCAGCATAGGCCCAAGTCATTCTGGAGTGATCTCAGCGTAGGTCCAAATCACACCAGTGTGATCTCAGCATAGGCCCAAATCACTCTAGAGTGATCTCTGCATAGGCCCAAGTCATTCTGGAGTGATCTCAGCCTTGGCCCAAATCACACCAGAGTGATCTCAGCCTTGGCCCAAATCACGCTACATTTATCTCAGCATAGGCCCAAGTCACTCTGGAGTGACCCCAGCATAGGCCCAAATCACACCAGAGTGATCTCAGCCTAGGCCCAAATCTCACCAGAGTGATCTCAGCCTTGGCCCAAATCATTCTAGAGTGATCTCAGCATAGGCCCAAGTCATTCTGGAGTGATCTCAGCCTAGGCCCAAATCACACCAGAGTGATCTCAGCTTAGGCCCAAATCACTCTGGGGTGATCTCGGCCTAGGCCCAAGTCACTCTAGAGTGATCTCAGCATAGGCCCAAGTCATTCTGGAGTGATCTCAGCGTAGGTCCAAATCACACCAGAGTGATCTCAGCATAGGCCCAAATCATTCTAGAGTGATCTCAGCATAGGCCCAAGTCATTCTGGAGTGATCTCAGCCTTGGCCCAAATCACACCAGAGTGATCTCAGCCTTGGCCCAAATCGCTCTAGAGTGATCTCAGCATAGGCCCAAGTCATTCTAGAGTGATCTCAGCCTAGGCCCAAATCACACCAGAGTGATCTCAGCCTTGGCCCAAATCGCTCTAGAGTGATCTCAGCCTAGGCCCAAATCACACCAGAGTGATCTCAGCCTAGGCCCAAATCACTTTAGAGTGATCTCAGCCTAGGCCCAAATCACTCCAGAGTGATTTTAGCCGGGGATTGAGTTGAGTTTCGTACACTGGTACAATCAGAACCACAGAAATATGAAATCACACATTTTATAATCATCAAATCCAACTGTAGACTGAAACTATCCTATAAATACACAGTGTCTTTTAGAAAGTGGTCAGTTAAATAAATGTTATATTTTGAACATTAATATTTTATTTTTTCATTGGAAACTATACTGAGCCAAATTAAAAACTTCACAATCCTAAAATTTTAACATTTTGACCAGTTATCATTGTGGGCCCTTATTGTGTATCTAAACAGTAATGACCACGTATTGTCTTCAGATAACACCAGTTTTTGTGCAGGCGAATTGATCAAAATCATGTGCACAGCACTATAGTGGCAAAAGTGTTTTTTCACGTGCATCTGGTCACGTGGCCATAATACCGCACGTGTTTTAATACTTCTTAGCAGTCATTAACGAAACAAGAAAAACACAAGAAAACAAAAGTCTTTACGGCCATTTGTCATGCCACGCCTTTCAAATGTGCAATGTGAATGTGCCATCGGATTCCCGTGCTTGGGACTTATGATTTAAACTGTTGATGTTATTACCGAATACCGTAGGTGCTTGGAACAAATTATGGTTACCACCGTTAATTAAAATCCTTCTTTGGACATTAATGATTAAAAATTACCTTCTCTGATACATTTGTCCGTTGTATATCATATATGGGATTACTTTAAAAATGTGAAGTTTTTAATCAGTATAAACTGGTTGCAGGTGTAGAAGGACCAACTCAATTGCCCGCTTACATCACTCTAGAGTGATTTAGGCCCAGGTTGAGATCACTCAAGAGTGATTGGGCCTTGGCTCAGATCATCCCTCCTATGCTCATACTATTCCACCCGGGCAGGCCCAAATCACCCCCGGGGCCCAAATCACCCCCATTGATATTTCAAATGTTTGATTGTACGTTCTGGCATGTTTGTATATGAAGTTAATGATTTATTAAACCACTTATGTTTATTGGTAGTATTTTTTATGTTTACAGAATATTGTATTAATATTTTATTTTTTCATTGGAAACTATTTTATTACATATGGTACCTTTCTGTACGGATTGATAAGGTGCGGTTACAGCACATGTTTCCTTCAAACAAACACATGCAAACTTTCAAAAATGACACAACTTCGTGTGCATAATTGGAATCCCAAATGTCTACTTAGTTAGCAGAATTCGTTCAAGATAATAATATTCTCTGTCAATGCGTTCAACATGTACATACATTTCATACATGATGTACTGACATGGTCCCAGCTGAGTTGTAAGGCTTACTGTCTCAACACTCTTAGTTAATGTTACAGATATCAACACTCTTAGTTAATGTTACAGATATCAACACTCTTAGTTAATGTTACAGACATCAACACTCTCAGTTAATGCGTCCTAAATGTACATACAATCAACAGACACTACAAGACTGTAGGTCACAAGGTACTGTTTGTATTTGTATCATGGTAATTGTAAATAAATAAACGAGGATCACAGAAAGATTGGAACTATAGGCGGTACCAGGTGATGGGAGAATACGACATCAGTGTGTTGATTTTACATGTATATATTATGTAAAGAGCATACATTGTTCAATTGTAATATCCTCTGATTTCCAGTATTGTGACATTATTAATATTTATCAAAATGAAGGACCGGTGAAATTATACTCTTTAAAAAAGAAGCTTAAAGGTGATTTTAGATGTATATTAAATTTATATATCATATAAATAATCAACATATCGATTGTTCAAAATTTGCACACATCATTTCATTGACACAGGTTCCATATAACATAGCCGTATGAATCTGTCCTATGCTCTGGTAGTGATACGTGGTCGACCGGTTCTGGGAAGGTCCTGTGTTGTACCGTGTGTCTGATAACGGTTCCTGTGTATATATCTTATAAATATTCCGTAGGTGTATACACAATTGTATCGACGCATCATATTATTTTCGTCACATGATACCTTCGTATCATCGCACTGTTCTATTGTGTCACCACATCGTAATATCGCATCGTACCTTCGTAGCATCTCAGTGTTCTATTGTCACCACGCCGTAATACCGCATCTTACCTTCGTATCACCGCATTGTTCTATTGTGTCACCACATCGTAATATCGCATCGTACCTTCGTAGCATCTCAGTGTTCTATTGTCACCACGTCGTAATACCGCATCTTACCTTCGTATCATCGCACTGTTCTATTGTGTCGCTACATCGTAATATCGCACCGTACCTTCGTAGCATCTCAGTGTTCTATTGTCACCACGCCGTAATACCGCATCTTACCTTCGTATCATCGCACTGTTCTATTGTGTCACCACATCGTAATATCGCATCGTACCTTCGTAGCATCTCAGTGTTCTATTGTCACCACGCCGTAATACTGCATCTTACCTTCGTATCACCGCATTGTTCTATTGTGTCACCACATCGTAATATCGCACCGTACCTTCGTAGCATCTCAGTGTTCTATTGTCACCACGTCGTAATACCGCATCTTACCGTCGTATCATCGCACTGTTCTATTGTGTCACCACATCGTAATATCGCATCGTACCTTCGTATCACCGCATTGTTTTGTTGTTTCACCACATCGTAGTATATCTTCGTACCTTCGTACCGTCACACTGTTCTATTGTGTCACTGCACCGTAGTACCGCATCGTACCTACGTACCATCGCAGTGTTCTATTGTGTCACCACATCGTAGTACCCGACCCTCAAATCGCTTATTAAAAAGTATGGGCCCCGTTCGGAATTCCACAAAGCGTTCGTAGCACTCCGACTGTTGTAAGTCAATGTTGAAGTATGGAAGTTACGATCGCCTTAGCCCTACGATCATGTTTGGGGATAGGACCTTGTTATAAAAAAAGCCCTTTGATTAGGTAACAGAGTGTTATACATCAATAAGGAGGTGATATACTCCATGGTGACATTGCAAATTTCCACAAATTCTTTAACATCATATTAAATCTATATCATTCAGTTTATGTGTCAGTCCGTTATCGAACATGTTAGCCCGAACAGCCGTCATCTGTCGGGGATCACCTATCTCATTTCTTGTTGGGCTGTGACGCGTCAGGTTAACGTGCCATCATACTACTGTAGCTATGCACACAATTGCTTGGAGCGACTTAACTCGTTTGTGTCAGCTCGCTCCTTCACGCCGGGAGAACATGGCCTTTGCCAGGTAGGTACAATTAATGTTAAGCACTTCGGACCCAAACTAACCATTTCAACGATTAAACACCAGGGACACTAGCTCTAACCTATTTAAATCATGAAAATCTTTTGGAGAACCTTACCACCTTTAATGTTTAATCAACATTGATTTGATAATGGTATTTATAAAGATATTCAAGAACTCGGTGCTCAACTGTGAGAATACTGTGTTTTGTGTGTGTGTGTGTGTGTGTGTGTGTGTGTGCGTGCGTGCGTGCGTGTGTCTGTGCGTGTGTGTGTGCTTGCGCGTGTGCACATTCTCCTAGTCAAAATGTAGAGATACCATCAAAATCAGGTAATATCCTGCCACATCTTTAACAGTACCATAACAGCATAACAGTCATATCACGGCGTGTCAACTTAATGTGGGAGGAAAGCCTGAAGTGATGCAGGTCTCAGACGTTAAACACTTCGGTGAAACCCACGAGCAAGGGTATGGTGCTGACAAACCTAGACACATAATCGGGGCAAACCAGGATTCGAACCCACAATCATAGGTTTCTGGCATGCCCAAGAGACGAACTCTGCACAGCGAATCGCGGCGCCTGAGACGACTGGGCCACCCGTGTCCCCAAATACTGTTATAGACATGTATTATCATTTTCACATTACGTATATGCATGTACACATGTAATATCAAATACAGTAAACTACGGTTATAACGAACTCGAAGGGACCACTAATTTTAGTTCGTAATAACCGTAGTTCGTTATAAGCATATATACGACATTTATACAACAAATGGTCGGGACTTTAAAATAAGTTCGTTATATCGGTCAGTTCGTTATATGCGCGTTCGTTATAACCGTAGTTTACTGTACATATATTTTCATTCATTGCTCATAAGTTTTTTTCAGTTTTCATCTTTTCTTGTACACGTGTACAGGAATGCTGTGCAATTAATAAATCCAAGTCGATCACTCCAGTAAAAACCCTCGCTCCCACAGCTATAGGAGTGTGGGTAGACTAACTGTCGGCCTGTGGCCATTTGCAAGCGATAAGAGATACATTTTTATATATACGGATCGTAAATGACTGTAGATCGTGCAAAAAGAAAATGTCATGCTTGTTTGAGTAATCTGGTTCCTACCACGTTTAGCTACATGTATATCCAGCCATATTGGTTTCACACATGGGCTGGGCTCCCTGGTGTGATATAACCACAATGATATACTTCATAACGTCATGTAGAAAAAGAGGCAAAAGCAAGAATATAGATTGCGAGGAGACCCTTTAAATATGAACAAACTGATGTATACATATGGACATGTATAGAAAAATGGCCGATCAACTAACCGCATGAAGTTAGGTTTTTGTTACAGTTTATAAAGCCGAAACTCTTGTGCTATTGTATGTGTGGTATTCCTATGTTAATCAATCAGTACATGTGTTTTCACAAAAGGATATCAAAGGATATACGCAGACATGCACATATAACCTATCCACCAGTGTTGAAAAAAACACACGAAAAAATGGTGATCTGTTGATCTGTTCAGCAAGCCTCTAAATTAACGTAGACTCTATGAATTGAAAATGTTTCATAAAAAAAGGTTAAATGGCTTTTGACATGATCGGAAGTCTGCTTTTGCACCTCTTTGCACCTCTCGGCACCAGTCTGAAGACATCTAGAACTTGCAAAACAATTATAGACTTGCATGGGATCTTTTGGACAGTAAGACACGGTTAGTCTCTGAAATGTATTATTTTGATAGAAACAAACAAATGCATTTTATTTGAAAAGGAGCCGCAGTGAGATGGAAACTTCAACCCAAAACAGTGGGAAATCTAGCCTTGCTTCATATAGGGCTATACCATTACAGTAAGGGCTGGGCGGAAGGGGAAATAATATGATCCAGGGACTGTGAGACAGACTAGGAAGCCAGAGGCTGTTTGCCGTCTAAATATTAAGGGCGAAGCAAATCGAGCCATCTGAAACAGTGACTCCACACCTGTTTGCACCCATCAGATACCAGTCACTACTGCCACTACTTCTCTTTCACAAAGCAAATTAAAACGAGTTATGTCGGAAGTGTATATTTCTAAGCCTACACAATAGCTATTTAGATACATGTTATCAAGTTATCAATGTACCTCTAGTACAAGAAAGTAATATTCATGTATGTGGTGCTGGTACAATTTTGTGTCGCCATTGTGTAGCGTAGCATTATTATGAATATCAAACATATAACACTTATTTCTTTTAAAACAGACGAATTGTGTGTTGGTAATGCTTGAATCTCTACATTAACAATCCCCAAGAAAAATAACCCCTTTATTACACCGCTGTGCCCTAGCTTGATCTATAATACCATCTCGTGACGCAGCATCATATCCGATTACACTGACCCAGGCTGACCCGGTCCACCAGATCCTAGAAAATAAATTTGAAACGGACTCCAAGTCAAGAATGATCGATTTGACTAGTCTCGATTGCATTAGTTCTGGTCCTGACATCAAGCATTGGTCTGGGGTCCATTAAGATTCTATTGAGTAGATTTATAATTTTAGCTAGTATTTCTGGGATGTTGATTGATTTTCGATGTCGATATTTAAAGATAACAAAATAATATGAAATATATATCATTTATGATGTAGCTAAGGTACGTGCACGTGTAAAAATGTATTTTGGAGTCAACCAAAAAAGATCTTCAACACCTTATATTGTATATTGTTTCGCCTTATGAACACGTTCCTTATTTCAATATTGTATTCAATTCCACAAATGACTGTACACAATAAAAATAATAAATATATATTTTACATATGTACGACAGCAACATGGGAAAGTATAACTGTATAACGGTTAAACATTTTTGTATGTTAAAACACGTGTTATTTTAAAGGGAAATATAAACATTTAGTCTATTCGGGTAACTAATTCTAACTATTGTTTCCTTAATAAAATATCATTTAAAACACATTAGCTTACCTCTTGCTGAAATGTGTGGCCCGGTCAATTTTAAATTAAATCTTGAATTCAGGCATACAAATATCCTTTGGTGTCATGTGACACCAGATGTTGTTATAAATCAATACTCATGCAGTAAACAACCATAGAAATATGAAAAATAAGTATAGGGAAATGTCAGCGCGGGGTAAATTCCGAGCGGGGAATATGTCCTACTCTCTCGAAAAGTATATAAATTTAGTCTGTGAGTGAGTTTAAATGTTACGCCACACAGGCAATTTGTCATCTTTAGTGCGACGAAACTATTACCAGCTTGTTGGACAACTTATAACATGGCTGCTTTAGTTGAAATGTGTATGTTCTAATAATGCCCGTACTTGAATGCCTCATGATCAATTAGGGGCGATCGGGTATCCGACATGGGTACAATGTGTGAAGCCCATTTATGCTGTCCCCCGCCGTGATAGTGCTCGAATATTGCTAGAAGCGGCGTAAAGCCAAAACTCACTCACACATGATGAATTAGATTTTTTATTGTGTAAAGAAATCAGTCAAGCTTGCAACAATAAATGAAAAAGCTGATACATTTTGACCGCAGTAGAATGAATGTTACCGATTAACAACTAAATACAGGGAGTCGATATGTAACCAAAACCTGTCCTGTTGAGACGATTGACATTTAGAACGTTGGAGCATATGATAGTACCCCACTTCAACATTCCCCAGTAACACTATCAAACACATCATCACCCACTGCCGTCCGAGAGACAGTTCTCAGCTATATCTTGTGGAATCAATCGCTTTTAACATGTCTAAAAATGAACTCACTTTAATGCACTTGGTAAGTCAAAACTGGGCGCCCTGATTAAGTTTTTAGGTTTGACAGCACCATAACTATACTCGTGTATTTCAGCGATAGATATGATTTGTTACCTAGATGTTGCTAAAATAAGCTAAATGTCTTAAAATTCTAGATGGTTGAATAGTACAAAAATAAGTGTGTAAAAAATCTATCTACGTTTTTCTTTGCTTTATTGAACACATTATATGCACTGTAAAATAATCTACCTTGCTGCAATGCAACTTAGATAAACTTAAGTATGATCTTCACATGCCACTGTCTGTGGCCTGAAAAGCAACTTAAGTTACGTCTTGGACCTCTGTCATAATGCTCAATTTCCATCTCCCACACATAGCGTGAATAAGCGTTAAACATGTATTGATTACCTCACTGACGCAATTAATCAAATACATGCATGTCACTGGTTTAATTGTTTGGGTGTGTGTCGTATACACAAGCTGTGTACCGATAACATTAATCCTTCCAGATCTATTTGATAAAAAAACAACAGTCCGTTTGACTCCAAATGAGAACGATGAATTGCAAAATAACTCGAAATCCAGAAAAGTGTATGAAACATCAGTACGGTACTTGACCATGAATAGCCTGTACCAAACAAAATCTTAATTTTGTTTATTTTAAGACCCATGACGGATGAAGTTCTTTAAGAAACTATCATGTAATTTTGTATAGAAATGTGTACATGACACGTAGGGGGGACAAACCGTGGAAGGCACAGCGCAAGCACGCATGCACTGTACGTTCTGTGGTAGGGGAAATGACAGAGCGTTAGAGGGGCCGTCTCATGATAATTTCAGTCGCAATCTGACTCGCTCATACCATAGAACTTGTCGTCGGAACTGCTGGTGCCTAAACCGACTGCCACTATTATAGGTTGGACTGTTGCTGGCCGTAGTCCATCTCGTGACCAATAACGTGGCTCTATCTCGTCAACAACTGTGGCCACACAGCGCCTCCATGTTTCTACTGTTACCCGACCAAGGGATTCCTTTACGAGTTGTTCAACGTCTCGTAATTTGAACGTTGTGTTCGATCGTCCAACGTCACCCTTGACGATGCCCGATACCAACTCGATTGGATTCAGGTTGCGGTGATAAGGTTGCAGTCGTAAGACAGCCTGACCCTGACCCTTGATGTAACTGTCAACTTTATACACGGGGTCAGGTTTCATAGTTTTGATGATTTCATAGAGCTGTGGTTTCGTCGCTCGAGAAGGAAAGGTAATGTTCCTCCGTTGCAGCCAAGTAACCATGTCTACTTTGACATGACAATGAGAGACTTGGTAGGCAAAGCAGGGACTAATTTATCTTTCACCCACTCCAGAAATACATTGCCGTTCATTTCTGTGTGGTAGTCCCTATTGTCTTTGGCCTTGGCTCCAAAGACGAGGTCACAGTCTGGGAGAAAACCCTGACTAGCAGAACCAGCATGGAGAACTATGAGTCTTTCACCCTTTCCCATTGGAAACTTTCTACCAGACTCCTTACAGTCACCACTGGGTACCCACTGACTGCTGGCGCATTTGTGTGACGCATTTACCCATGTCACATCTAAGAAGACGGGCTCATATCCTTGTTCACGTTTCTGCTTGATGGTACGAAGGTAATGATTTCGGAGACGAACAATATCAGACCGTTCACACAACACAGCCCTATTTTCTCCAGTTATCTTTTTTTTATTTGTAGCCAAATGTATGCAACAGCTGCCATAGTTTGTACTTTGTACCACGTAAATCATGGTCAGTTTCAAGGTGTTTCTTCAAAATTCATAGGGGCAGGTACTTATTTTCTGAGTGCAGTTTAACAATTGCACGTCTGACTTGATCCCTCTGAAAACTGTCTAATTTATCAACCTTGCGTGGTTTTGACAAGTTCCCTACCGCCTTGGCCTGACTATTTGTATCTCGTCGACTAACAACATTTTTTTAGTTTCTGAGGGGACATACCAAGAGCTTTTAAAGCTCGTTTCAAGAATTTATTAATTGCATAAAAAGGCTTTGCTCTTTCTGCTTCATTTCTAAAGAAATCATACACATTCAACATCAACTGTTTAACATCTGCTGAGTAGCGCATTTTGTCATTGAATGAACACGGTCACTGTGTAGCACGTGCAGACCGTTCTTGCGCTGTTCCTTCCACGGTTTGTCCCCCTACGTGTCGTGTACACATTTCTATACAAAATTACATGATAGTTTCTTAAAGAACTTCACCCGTCATGGGTCTTAAATTAAACAAAATCCAAATTTTGTTTGGTACAGGGTATTCATGGTCAAGTACTGTATTGATGTTTCATATACTTTTGTGGATTTCGAGTTTTTTTGCACTTCATCGTTCTCATTTGGAGTCAAACGGACTGTACTGTATATTACTTAACATAGTACACTTTCATAAAAATGCCAGCATGTTACCTGAAATCTGAGGGCAACTGTAACTTGATAGCAGTCCGCCTTCCCCTTACGACGTGCTGCAATCTATTGCTATGTGTCGTCATTGGCATCACGTTTCTTATTTGTGACGTCATCCTATATTATGTTCTATGACATTGCTATTTATAAAACAGTTACCTCCGTTGTAAGCTTTTTTCTCTATAATTTTTATTAATAAAGTCACGAACGTGGTTTCTTTGAAAATTAATGTCTTTGTACATCACAATTAATGGTATTAAGACACAAAACAATGTCGAATGAGGAATTTCTGTACTAGAAATGTCATGTGAACTATATGAGGTAGGTGTTGGAAAATCCAAGATGGCTGTTACTGACAGTACACGGTCTCATATCAGGTCAGTATCAACCATCTTGGATTTGTACTGACTGTACATGTGGGATCTGTAGTTCTGCTCCCTGATTGGTCAATTAGGCGCCAGCATATTGACAGATATATATTTATTTGCATACCTTCTACTCTACTGGTGAATGTTTGTTACTCAACGTTTTGTGTCTTTCAGGGTATCCTTATCGCTAAAATGAAGCAATAATGACCACATGAATTGTTTATGATGGTATTATATCTTTAGCCTCCGTGACCTTAGGCCCATTTTGAAAAGTTCGTGTGGATAGGTAGAGTATCGTAGTTACTTAAATTGGGAATTTAACGTGCGCTCTCCGAAGAGGTGAGGCAACCGAGGAGGGCTTTTATAGTTTCAAATGTTGGAGAAGACATTTGGAATTTTTAGTATCGTAACATTTACATATATACTTATATTCAGATGATGTCTGTGCATGAATATAATGACAATCTTCTTCTCTCATGTAAGCAGTTTTCCTCCCGGCTATACTAGGAACATAAGCTTTAGGATTACAGATGTATCGTTGTATTATAACGAGATTTGAATATTATTTCAAGTATTTGATAATATATTTGTTCTTAAAACATTTATATATCTACAAAAAAAAAGTAAAAAGAAAAGAAAAGAATATAAACATACTCTGTAGACTTTCAAATGACATTTGATTCTGTTGACTGAACACTACACCTAACAACGCTATTATCAAAGAAAATCTTAGGTGGGCCGATGGGAGATAATCACACACAGTTTGCAAAAAGCTTAACTGTATATGGGCAAAGGTCGTCAGACTGTTTCAACGGTTCAGGAAGATCGGCACTTGCGCACATACCATCTGCGCTTCAGGTTCGTAACGGCGATGGAAACGGCGTCAAAGGCGTTAGGACACCGTATCAGACAACGCACGGTGCTACAACGTCTCCGTGATGCAGGTATTAGAGCTTGCCCTTCATTCCGTGCAATGGCATTGATCCGGGAACATCGACGTCGAAGACTGCGATGGGCCATGACGTTGGCATATCCGTGATTGGCAGAGAGTGCTTTTCTCTGACGAAAGCAGGTTTCAGCTGTTTCACAATATACAGTTTATTCTTGAATACGAACAACGTCAACGTTCTTCCGTGGCCAGCACTCTCTAAGGCAGTAAGCGCAAGAAGAGCGACAACAGCCCAACTTCAACAGACAAGAATGTCAAACAACGTACGAAAAAGGAGATTTTATCTTCAGATAATATCTACAATATGGCAATGCATCACTGTACATCAACATCAGCAGCTCCATTTGTGTGTTCCCTTCCCAGGGCTATGGTCGGTACATATCTACACCAGTCATCTCATATACTCCCCAGGGTCTGATCGCTCATCTAGTGAATCACTCAGCGACCCCCCGGGTTGACGAAATATTCAGCATCTTCAGGATTATCGACGAGAGGCTGCAAAAACTGGATAGCAAACTAGAGTTGAACCTATTCAAGTTGAACGTCCGGATAGATCACATTGAGGTGGAGGTCAAGATTCTAAGGGAAACCACTGGCAACATCGAGGGGGCGGCGAGTGTTCAGGAACAGTTCTTCACGGATCTGAACCAAAAATGTGATCAACAATCACACCAGATAAGTGACCTGAAGAAGAACCTCGCTGATGTCAACAGCAGTGCTCTAACTCAAGTATAGAGGATCTCAGAGAGAAAGTTCTGGATGTTCAGTCAAGGTCAATGCGTAACAACCTTTTCGTCATTGGAATCGCGGAGGAAAAGGATGAGAATGCTGAAAGATTGCTGAATTCATTCATCCATGAGAAACTTGGTATCATCAGAGAGGTCGAGTTTGTGAGAGTTCACAGGATAGGTGCCCCGCGCACTGGCAGAGATACAAGCCCTAGACCAATTGTGGCCAAGTTTCACCACTACAAGACAGGGAGTGTGTGCATCAGGCATCCTTTGACAAACTGAGAGGTACGCCATTTTATATCAACGAACAGTTCCCTAAGGAGATTGAGGACAGAAGGAAGGTACTGTACCCTCTTCGACGAACAGCATATCAAGCAGGTGATAAGACAGCTTCAACTGTTGACAAACTATACATCAATGGACAATTGTATATGTCAGGTGCACCTGTACCAAACTCCAAAAGCGAAATCATGAGGAGACCTCATAAAGTTGAAGAAATGTGGAATCCGAGAGCAAAACCCCAGGCAATGGATGTATACGACAACACCCCAGGCAATGGATGTATACGACAACACCCCAGGCAATGGATGCATACGACAACACCCCAGGCAATGGATGCATACGACAACACCCTAGGCAATGGATGTAAAAATTCTCTTTTAGGACATGTAAATATCTTGAATAAGTCAAATGAAATTTAATTGTGGTGTCGCATACCAGACAGTGTTATAAAATTAAATTATTATTATTATTATTATTATTATTACAATGATGATGTAATATTTGCTTGTGTTTACATTCCCCCCGAATCCAGCAGATACTCTTCCGCCTAACATTTTGCAGAGCTTGAATTTGAATATAATTAATAGGTGTTATATGAATCCTTATGTACAACGTATGGGTGATTTTAATGCACGAACGGGGAGGCGAGTAGAGTAACCAGAAATTGATAACACTATGGCAGATATTTATGATATAGACAGTGAACATGTTAGCCCCCGAAATATGTACTTACCGATAATAGGTTCGATAGTGACTGGCACTCAATAGATGACGTGGCAAATTCATATGGCTATAAACTCTTGTATATTTGTAAAAACAACGCCATGTTTATCGTTAACAGCCGATTTGGGACAGATAAGAAAGTAGGAGCACTGACTTGTAAAAATCCTTGCGAAGTCGATTACATCCTAGTAGACTTGTTTCCTTTCTTTAAGGAATTTATCGTTAAAGAGTTCGATCCCATTTTCTCAGACGTCCATTATCGAATTGAACTTCTTGTACACATCCAATCAGATATCTCACATCATGCGAACGATGACAGTACACAATCTAGTAATGAAAAAGCATGCGAAAAACGAAGTAGAAATTGGGATCCTAGCCTAAAAGATAATTTTTGTGCTCAATTCGACACCGAACTTTTAAAAAACATATGTCAGAGTATTGAATATCTTAGAACTGACAATCTTAAAGATGAAATAAATAAGATAACACAACAGCTATGTGATAAATCTAACTCCTCATCAGGAAACACATTTGGCTTTAAAACGAGTAACAAGAAAAGAAAATCTGAAAAACCATCTCAACCTTGGTACGACGCAAAGTGCTATATAGCTCGCAAAAAATACCACAAATATAAAACAAAATGTGGACGCTATCAAACTGTACACAATAGACAAAGCTTTCAAACTGCCGCTCAAACGTACAGTAAAGTGTTACTACAATCGCGCCAAGCACACAAGCATAAGTGTGGGGAAACACTCAGTGACCAAGAACAAGGACCCTAAACATGTTGGACTATCTTAAAATCATTTCGTAGAAAAGAATCTGATAAAAGTATAAGTATTGACACGTTGTATGAATATTTTAAAAGTTTGAATGAACAGTCAGTAGGAATAGCGGTCGATATTGATATTGATGATCTACCAAGTAATGGCTATCACTAGAAATCCCAGTTGATTATCATTTGAAGTTGTTTGATAACTTAATCCTACCAATTTTGTTGTATGGCTCTGAAGTTTGGGTGTTTGAAAGATTGTCCTTGAGACAGTACATTTAAGATATTGTAAATATTATCCTTATCGTTAGGCAAACAACTCCAGATGATATGGTCCATGGCGAACTTGGTAAACATCCAATTAGTATAACAGTTAAAATTAGAATAATACCGAACTGGTGTTAATTAATTACTACAAGGAAACCTCTCCCCCAGACTTTCGATGACGAATAACAGTGAAAACGTCTCCTTTCCGTTAATAAATACAGCAAAGGAAATCCTTCAAGAAACCGGTTTGTATCATATATGGTTATCACAAACTGTACCAAATACATAATGGGTAAAAGAACAAGTTAACCTCGTTTTACTGGACCAGTTTAAACAATATTGGAGTATGTCTATTAGAATCTCTTCGAAAGCGGATACATATTTTCTATTTAAACATGATCTCATTTCAGAACCCTATTTATTACCACTCGCACTTGGCTAAATCGGTTAAAAACAACAAATCACAGGATAGCAATTGAAACTGGAAGATGGAATTATGTATATAGAAATGACAGACTGTGATCACTTTGTAACACTGCAATTGGGGATGAATTTTCACTTAACCAGTTAGCCAAGATAATAGTGAAATCTTGGGTATAGAATTAATTCTCCTCAACAACTCAGCTCAATTATTTTTAATCCATGACTGAAGAATTTGCAAAGCATGTGTACCGCCAAGTGGGCGTCGACATATATTTTGCAAATATTTTCATGTTCTTAATCAAAATGCTCAAGTGATTTGAGGCAGTTCACAAGGTAAGGCCCGTTTTAGTACAATATTAATCCTGTTACACAGCATAAACACTGCATCTCCAGTACAAAAATCCTCTCCTGCCTTTATCTTGTCGATTGTATGCATGAAACCACCACCACGCAAGTAACTGCAACCTTGGCGTGGGAAGAAATTTCGAATGTGAGGCACAAAACTTCAGCAAATTACATATGTCAATCAAAATATAGCAGCATGCAACATAATGTTTTATCATTTTTATATTGCTTCTGTTCCGTTATGGAATGTTATCGTATCTGATCTATCTTGCCTTATTCCAAGAACATACATAATAACTTACAGTATGTGGACGAAAGGGTGTTTCAAATGTGGTTTGTAATATATAAGCGAGTTAATGTGCATTGTTTGCAAATGCTTAAATATTACCATAGTAAAGTAGAGTACACACGCAGAAGGATACCAGGGCCCACTTGCACAAAGCGATATTAGCGCTAAGATCACTTTGGGCAAGTGGGCCCATGTGATTTATGTACTATAAACATCAAGTACAGTTACGCAAACAAAATGTTCAGATATGCTGTGTACGTCATCTCATATTTCAATCGCTTGTGATTTCTCGGCCCATTTCATTTGTATTTTTTCTAACAAATAAACTATTTATTTACTTATGCACCATCAAAGAATCTATTCATTTACACAATTAGCACAACAATTTTGACGTTTTGGTATTTTCCACGAAACATATACATGTAGTAAAATCCACCCCAGGTGGAACAGGTTCTTTAATCTGGATACAGTGGTAAGTAACATGACCATTGCTTCCTTGTTCACTACGTCCTTGCTAAGAGATATAAGTTAAAGAACCACCACCATCTCCAGCAACACGATCATTGAGTGTATACAATCTAAATATATAACACAATTTTAAAAGTAAATTTCCAAATCTATTTACACAACTATCACATGAATATATGTAACTGATAGGTACGGGCTGATCTGGAAACAATATCTCTGATCGTTTCACTGTGCTCAGAAATAGGAGGGTGATTTCTGCAACTAACTCGGGCGTTAAACTCCACACATAACTGAATGTGACAGTCTGCAACAATGCTAGGGTTATCATACAATCACTGCTCTAAACGTTCTATTAAGATAGGT
The DNA here is from genome assembly GCF_022045235.1 of Haliotis cracherodii. Taxonomy (NCBI): domain Eukaryota; kingdom Metazoa; phylum Mollusca; class Gastropoda; order Lepetellida; family Haliotidae; genus Haliotis; species Haliotis cracherodii. The sequence continues at coordinate 8,549,241 of NW_027266265.1, read as the reverse complement.
TCCCTTGTAACACTATAATATCTAACAACAGACGATCTTAACTAACTAGAAACTGAAGTTCCAAATGTACTTATCATAATGTACATTAATAATTCCCCGCTGCTGGTCTTCTACGTCTTCGCCACATTTACAACTGAGTTCCAGAGGAAAATGATCAGAGTCTACTATTTCGCCAACATTCAACATAGATATGTGTTACAAAATTCCATAGAGCAGATGAAGTAATCGTTAACCCTGCTGCCCTGGCTACTGACCTACGTATATATTTTGATAACCTGAGACAAACATCGTTATCCAAATTGGTTTGTATAATTGTGCAAAAGCCATCGATAGCCTGCTAAATACAGACACAAACTCCACCATGACATCGACCGTATTTAGATATTTTGATGGCAGATGAATAAACACATATCCAGGTAACAAACTGTTTGGTAATTCGTAAGAAAAATTCGACGACTGGCACTTACGAACGGATGCCTGGAGGTCAATGATCCCGTCTTTAATGTGCTGTGTTCCTGTTCCGTCTCATGTTGGTTTCATACTGTTATCAGTTCCTCTTGCTTGAAATGCCCTGTAATCCTCTTCTCTGGAGTTCCTTTAGGCGCTCACGTTGGCGATAGGTGAGATCGTCGGAGACGCCAAACCGACCTCCTTCAGTTCAGGCCTGGCTTTTAAAACACATTTGTGACGTCATTCCATTGTTTGAACGCTCCAATATTTTTCATTAAAACACATCTGTGACGTCATTCCATTGTTTAAAAGTTCCATTATTTTTCAGGAATGGAGAGTTGCTTGTCAACTGTGATACCAAACTTGGATGGCAGTAGATGCTAGAGACATTGGTGTTTGAGCTGTCCTTTTGTAGGAAGATTCATCAGGATTTGATCATCCTGATTATTATTTTCCACGAAAATTTGACAAACATCACAGAAATTATTCCACCTTTGAAAAAGAAACTCTTGCTCTTTGTAAGAATTTTAAGTGTACTTGGGTAATACTTTGTGTCCTATTCAAGTGAACATTGATCAAAATCCACTAACCTTCATAAAATGAAAAACAGAAACCAACGTCTAATGAGCTTGAGTCTGTCTTTGATTTCGACATCAAGCATATCAAAGGCAAAGACAACATCTCTTTTTATGCATTCTCGAGAGTTGGTTGGGGTCTGACTGCAAAATTGATTTGCATTTTGATAACAGATTTCCAAAATTAACATGTAAAAAGATTATTATCTGCAGTATTTAGCGGTTTTAGTACTTTTATCAGCAAAGAAAGTTCTCTGTATGTTCAAACTTTCTTTCTCCGAAGGGAGAGAGTGTTACACAGAGTAATTTATTGTTAAACTTTGTATTACATTGTTTCTGTTGAGATTCAGTATTAGGTCATTGCATTGCATTTGAACTATGATTAGGGTCAGGAATGTAGTTCTATTTAATGTAAGCAGTGGTTAGGAAATTATTATATGTAGATGCTCAAACTATCTGTAAACGTTTTGAACAGCATGGATGGATGTCAAGCTTTTCAGAAACATGTGGAATATTCTGTGCTGTACATGTGCTTGGGGCTGGTTAGACTACATAAGTATAGTGGGCACGTCCCTGTCTCATCTCACATTTCGTCTCACATTACGTCAAGACCAGCTATCTTGTGAAGATCACTTTTTACCCTGGTGTTCAGCCAAGGACTTTCTCGGAAGCTTAAAGACTGTTGCGACGAGCTGATTATTATTCTTGTCATTGTCAACATGGGTACAATGTTCGAAGCCCATTTCTGGTGTCCCCCGCAGTGATATTGCTGGAATATTGCTAAAAGCGGCGTAAAACCATACTCACTAACTCACCCTTGTCATTGTCATTTCCACTGCTCTCACATTTGATACTGCCTCCGAAAACTACAGCTTGTGTACTGACATTGTAAGTGCTGTGCAGTAATTTGTACTGATTTGTAAACCTAGTTAATTTTGTAATACATTTGTTGTCGATATACATCTGGCAGCCTCCATTTCCTCATCACAACGCAATCCTTGAAGAAATAGCAAACTGGTGTCTTGTCAACTTCTTCTCAAGTTCTGGGTCTTCCTCCTGCAGCTTAACTAACTGCTCCATATCCAGAACTGGATGTTTTAGACAAGGAAAGATAATGATCCATAAAAGTGCCAGCCAAATTGGAATCATTCTCAGAAGAACTTTGCTTAGCCATAGCACGAGTAACATTTCACGAAGGTAAAAAATTACCTGGAATTTCCTTTTCAAGATTTTCAGTACTTTCCGGAGTGCTAGTCTCAAAACAAACAACAGGATCAGCCAAACATCTCCCCCCTGCCAAATCAAGTCGACACCTTTAACGAGTAGAGTTTCTACAATCCCCACCTTGACCAAGGGTCGATGATGACTCCTCAGAAAGTGACAAATACCATCCAAAATGGCCTTCCCCCTGTAACTGAACTAACTGCTCCATATCCAGTACCCCCACCTTGACCAACCCAGACACAAAATCTGTCTTCAAATTCACAAAATGGAGAGGTGTACTGGTAAAACCACATAAACCTTCTAATTAACCCTCAGAGTTCGCTGATGACTTCTCAGAAAGTGGCAAAATACCAACCAAGAGATTGAAGAGCACCATTATCCCTAAAACGATTAACATTGAAACTGTCACATTTAGTGAGTGAGTGACTGAGTTTGGTTTAACGCCGCTTGTAACAGTATTCCAGTTATTTCGCGGCGTGTCAGCTTAATGTGGGAGGAAAGCCCGAAGTGATGCAGGTCTCAGACGTTTACCACTTCGGTGAAACCCACGAGCACGGGTATGGTGCTGACAAACCTAGAAACATAATCGGGGCGAACCGGGATTCGAACGCACAATCATAGGTTTCTGGCGTGCCCAAGGGACGCAACTCTGCACAGCGAATCGCTGCGCCTGAGACGACAGGGCCACCCGTTCCCCCGTCACATTTAGCTGACACGAAACCTTTACTAACAAAAGGTAAGTACTCCACAACAACAGACTTTGATGACGGGACTACAACAGCTAACTCCTCATTAGCCGAACTACAGAAAAGGCTGTGACTTGACATTTCAAAGAGCAATCGGGGAAGAATGACTGTCTTGGAAGTGAATGATGTGATATGCCCTGGCTTGCGTCAATATATACAGGTAGACTCTGACGAAATCCCAGAAGTATTTTCAGAACGAACCGGAGTAGGACTTAACTTTTTGTCAACAAACTCAGAACCAAACTTGTGAGAACTGAATCTAGGAGGCGATGAACTATCCTTTACTGATTTGTAACCCTGCGAACCCCTGCCTGTAAACCCTAACTGCTAAAAGCTAACCCTAAAACTAAAACTAAGTTAGTGAATAATCATCCGCCGAATTAGCAGCCTTGTGTAACTGATCCACTTAATTCTGCTCATCAAGGTGTGTCCGAATGTCCGTTGACACACACTGCTTCAACTCCTCCAGCAAAACCAACTGCCCCAAACTATCACCATTGTCCTCCTTTGAAGTTACAACCAATCAAACTGTACCTTCTACCTTGCAAACTCAACAAAGGTAGAACCATCCCCTTTCTTGGCTGACCTACACTTTTGCCTGTTTGCTTCAGGAACCAATCCATAAGCCTTCAAAATTTCAGCTTTAACAACCTGATAACTTGAACTCCTATCAATTGTTAAGGCAGAACAAACTTCCTGAGTTGTTCCCCCTAAACACACTTTGCAAGAACATGGTTGGCTGATTTCAAACTGTTTGTGTGCCGGAGGGTCTGTGTATGCATGCTTGTGTGTGCGTGTTTGTGTATTCCAGTGTCTGTATGTGAGTTTGACTTCCTGCTAGTGATGGGAGGTTTGTGTGTGTGTCTGTGTGTGTCTCTGTGTGTGTCTGTCTGTGGCGTACCGCTGGTGTTGGTGTGGGTGTGTGACTGAGTGTTTGTACTGCTTGATATGTCTGTCTGTCCGTCCGTCCGCTTGTGTGTATGTATGTATGTGTCGCCATATCAATCACTGCATTGTTTGTTCCAGACTCGATTTACAGGTCACTGTCATATAATTGTGTTTTGTTAAATGCTGCTTTAACAATAGCAAAAGAAACAAATTTTCTTTTCCATTTTAGACGTAGAAGTTGGATGGTTGTTTTTCTTCTAATTGGAACCTTTCTAGCTGTTGTTGTCTGGAAAAAGTCTGAATCCTCCCATCAGTCAACTCAAACATGGGACAAAAAAGTTGGAAAGATTGTTCAAGGCCTGCCCCCTGCTGGAAATACCCTCACCTATCAGGTAAGACAAGTATCACAACACTAGGCTAACATACAGTTCCCGAAATATAGTTATGTATAAGGTTAAATAAAAAAAATTCTTTAAAAGAACCCTTGAGTATGAAGACATCTTCAAGTCTCTGAACTCCACGAGCTGAAATGGTGTTGAATATGGGCTCCTGGAACTGAGAAAGGGATAAGAATGGGTTGGGGTGAGTTATTTTTATTCAATATGTGTTCTTTGGGAAATGTTGTCCGTAGCGTTGGGATCGATGTGCAGGTTTTCCCTTAAACGTGGAAGGGTCACATTGTCGTAGGTCCCAACCCTAATTATGTTCCTTGACCCGTGAAGATCCGGGGTAGAATAGGTCTTCAGCAACTCATGCTTGTCGTAGGAGGATCATATGGTCGTGGGTTCGTTTTTCAACTCTTTACAACAGTAAACGTTATAGACATATACCTGGAGTCTTGGAAGAGTGTGACGTTAAACAACAAACAAACAAAAACTATAGCTTGAAGTTGGCATTATTGATTCTTAACACTGTTTAGATTTTTTCGCCACGCTATATACCTTACTAACATAGATCAGTGGATCAGCGTGATGTGATTTGACAAATGGGTTCACACTCAAACTATGTAAACTGTCAATCAAAAGAAAGTAACTTGAAAATTGGACTTGACCAAAAACGTTATCAAGACGTTAAAAGGTTAACATTATCACCGACACACTGACAAATCAAGATGCATAACACAATCCGTTGTGGGGGCGGTCGGGTAGCCTTGTGGTAAAAGCGTTCGCTCGTCACGTCGAAGACCCGGGATCGGTTCCCGACATGGGTACAATGTGTGAAGTCCATTTTTGGTGTCCCCCGCCTTAATATTGCTGGAATATTGCTAAAAGCGGCGTAAAACCATACTCACTCTCACACTCAATCCTTTGTGAGATACGTATTGATATGGTGCATGAAATACCCTATGTTACCGGCATAAAATATATCATCGTCAAACATGAGTGTATACATTTACTTTGTCAACAACACATTCCTGTACAGTCGTTCATTGAGATTTAAAGTGGTAATTTTTATAAACAATTCACTAACAATATTACGCTCTACATATGCAAGGATTATTTGTGTTTTTAAATTTATTTCTTTTCTCTTCAGCGAGAACCAAACAAGATATTTCTTGAACAAGACTGCTTGAACGGATTTATAAACAACGATGGGCTTATCGAAATACCACCGGATGCCATACTAAAGGATTTAACATACAAACAAATAACGTGTCTTTATCACGGGTAAATATTCCCCGTCATTCGACTGTAACCTTCCTCTCTCACCTGTCTATATCACAGGTAACCCTCCTCTCTCACCTGTCTACATCACAGGTAACCCTCCTCTCTCACCTGTCTATATCACAGGTAACCCTCTTCTATCACCTATCTGTTTCACAGGGGGTGGTTGATATTTTCCAGCTACAGCTAGAAAAACAGATATTATTTTATTGCAAAACTATAAGCCTGAATTCTTTTATAAAAAACACCTTGTAATTTCTTTGTTTTTCAACAGTCTGAAGCATCATTATTTTTTCAAGAATTTAATTATTGCCGTAAAATACAAGACCTTCCCCCAACAACCACTCCCCCATCCCCCAACCCCGCCCCATCCCATTACCACCAAACCAGAATACCAAATAGTCCGTCACTAACCTATTATATTTTATTTTTATTGCAGGTTTGTGGACAATGTTGGTGTGTTGTGTAAAAACATCAACCGCCTGGGTAAACTGACTGACGGTGGATGGGAAGTGTGCAACGATCCGCAATACAGTCCCTCCAGCAAGTGTCTAGTCTACTCTGCCGGGTAAACACTTCACATTACTATACAGTCCCTCCAGCAATTGTCTAGTCTACTCTGCCTGGTAAACACTTCACATTACTATACAGTCCCTCCAGCAAGTGTCTAGTCTACTCTGCCGCGAAAACACTTCACATAACTATACAGTTCCTCCAGAAAGTGTCTGTTCTACTCTGTCGGGTATACACTTCACATTACTATACAGTCCTTCCAGCAAGTGTCTAGTCTACTCTGTCGGGTAAACACTTCACATTACTATACAGTCCCTCCAGCAAGTGTCTTGTCTACTCTGTCGGGTAAACACTTCACATTACTATACAGTCCCTCCAGCAAGTGTCTAGTCTACTTAATCGGGTAAACACTTCACATTTACTATACAGTCCCTCAACCAAGTGACAAGTCTACTCTGTCGGGTAAACACTTCACATTACCATACAGTCCCTCCAGCAAGTGTCTGGTCTACTCTGTCGGGTAAACATTTCACATAACTATACAGTCGCTCCAGCAAGTGTCTAGTCTACTCTGCCGGGTAAACACTTCACATTATTATACAGTCCCGCCAACAAGTGTCTAGTCTACTCTGTCGGGTAAACACTTCACATTACTATACAGTCCCTACAGCAAGTGTCTTGTCTACTCTGTCGGGTAAACACTTCACATTACTATACAGTCCCTCCAGCAAGTGTCTTGTCTACTCTGTCGGGTAAACACTTCACATTACTATGCAGTCCCTCCAGCAAGTGTCTAGTCTGCTCTGTCTTCCCATTTCCAACTCTGTGAATAATTCCGGGTAATAAAAAAATCTCTGAGAGTTGGCAAACGGTTCTTCTTGACCAAACTACACTGTTCTTTATATCGTCCCCTTGAATAATTTTATGTTGGTTACATGCAACTTGGAATAATTTCTGGCAGGCACATATCAATGTGATCGCTGTCTAATACGTTTTTCCTATCCTCATGTGATCCCTAACTTAACTCTATGAGTACATATCATTACACTGTTCTAGACGCCGTTAAAACCCCAATCCACAACCAACTGTAACACCCTAAAATCCATTTTCTATCAGAAATGACAGGAATAAATCTTGACGTGTCAAAATTTCCCCTCCCAGTAAATCCAACTTGTCAGGCAGGTTCAGGTTTAGACTAACTTTTAATCTCTGAAAATATATAATGTTGATAGAAACAAGCAACTTCCTTTACAATGAACCTAGACTTGCTTTATTTAGGGCTACAACATTACAGTAAAAGGAATGTGAGACTGTAGTTCAGGTTCTTCAATGACAATAAGAGCGGAATAGACAGAGGGGCACGTTTCACTGGATCCAAGTATTTCACTTGATTAACTTTTAATAGAGGTGTTGATTTTCAAGATAGAGCCACGTCAACTATTGATACATATATATATAGTGTATTTGTTATCTTTCAGGATAAACAATGACTTCACTTTTGACGACGAGATTGCGAGGCAGTACGGATGCGAAGTTCATTCATTTGATCCGAGGTGTGTAACTGTTTTGTTTCTTCGTGCTATTTTCAATGTCAGCTTACGAAAAATCACGATCGGTTGGTTCGATTTCCAGCATGACGTCAGTACGACTGCTTTGTGTGTCACAGTTTCACTGGTTCACATTTCAGCATGAAGCAAAAGAGCTACAAGCGGAGTGAGAGAGTATATTTCCATAACATAGGATTGTCGGATGTTAATGTTCATATCCCCCCCAACAAGACGGGATGGGAGATGCGTACATTGGGAGCAATCAAACAGGAGCTTGGCCATGCAAAGGTGAGACAACTCTCTATCTAAAGCTGGCAATTTAAAGGTGTTAATGTTTTTGCTGACCCTTGTGTATGGTAAGGGACCTAAGTTTGTTGATATTCTGAGGGATTGGTGGTTAGAGGGGAGTGGGGGCAGTAACTCTACCTATTATCAAAATATATTTTGTCAGTTTTGTGGTATTTAGAAAATACATTTTTTTCGGGTCTTTTCAGAGAATAAAATGTGCTTTTTTACCTACAAAATATTCTTATTAACTTAAATACAACTACATTTACAGTGATACAGTTTGTCATAATTGAAAGCGTCCATATTAATCAACGTTTGTCAAGACTTTCATTGCCGTCGTGAGGAGGTCACAGATCATTGGTTCATAATACTAATGAATACATTCTGATAACTATGCAAACTCTGTTATGAAATACCCTCATTTGTGTCGTTCATACCCTCATCAACGTCAGTTTCGCGGTTTTGTTACCGACCTCTCTTCCAGTGGAAAAGCCATACATCGTGTAAACATCAAATTAAAAAAATATTTTATCCGTCTACTTCTAAGTAATGCCTATCAAACAATGTGTGTGTGGTTCAGTTTTAAAAAAATGATCGTGCATGAACTTAGGAATCTCGCTGAAGCAACACGAAATTTCTTTACGTTGAAATCACATAAGTAATATTCCTTGTAAATGTCTGGTTTCAGAATTTTATGATAAAGACATTTGCTTGATAAAGCCACATGGTGACACTATTTCTGCAAGTTTACATCTTTTAACTTCAGTGTAAAAGATTTCCTACATTCAGCTGGTCATTTTACATGTTGTTCACACCAAACATGCCCAGAGCCATTGCTGTACAATAATTACACAAGTTACCCACTTTCTGTTTCCATGGTTATCCTAAAGTAGCATCATATGATACCATTTCTTAGGGAATCTATGTGATGGTATATTTAGTAATTTCAACCATTATATGTGAATGAATATAGGCATTGGGAACCTACCACATTCTCCACAGACCATACCACTTGGTGTATTAACCTTTACATCGATATATTTCTTTCAGGCATTAATTTTTCTATTTCTTCAAATTTAGCCCCCAAATCTCTCATTTGTAAACAATATCTGATTTATCTTAGGATTCCTGGGAAAAAGAATATTTACGTTCCTAAATATAGGTCTTTGAAAGGCATTTAGAAGTGATTCACATAAGAAGATATTCTCCATATATTCTCTTCCTTCTCTTCCTTCCTAAATATAGCTATTAAAACCTTTTTTGTTTGAACAGATGCTTGTTTAACATGCAGGATCCTGGAAAGATGCTATACACCTGTATATTTGTAAGACGTATTGTTTCTGGGTTTTCTCTTTTCACCTTCATTACGTGCCAGCGTTTAACCATTCTTGAAAACAATTATTTTTGTCTTATCTCCATTTACAGTTAACTTACATTCTTCGCAATAACTTTCTAATTCATGAATTTGATTCTGCAGATCTTTTTTGATTGGAGTGCAAAATAGTGTCGTCGCAAACAATAGTAAACATTATTGTACGATATCCGGGTGTAATTGAATCCCGTTTGGACAGTTGTTCTGAGTGGCTGGTCCTTTCATGGGGAAAGAGAAAATAGAGGGACTTAAAATACAACCTTGTCTTACTCTAGAGTTGGCTGTTGACAGTTTCTGAGTTAGGTTGGACACATACCGTAGCATTCTCATATATATTACATAAACGTTTACACATGGTACAACTTACACTATGAGTACTAAGGAGACCCCATAACATATTTCGCTGAACAGGGAGGCTTTTGCAAAGTCTTCGAAAAGGGCATACAATTTTCCACCGTTTGTCTTTATATATGTCTTCAATAGTTTGAAGTATAAAGATGGTAACGATAGTTTTGTAACTTTCTCTAAAGCCTGCTTGTGTCTCGCAATGTTCATCCACAGTATCAGCCCAGAAAAATAATATTGTGTTTATACTTGAGGTAAATATTTTGCCGAATATTCTAAGGAGAGCAATAACTCTTTAGTTGTTTGCATTATTTATATCACCTTGTTTGTGTATTTGGAAAGCAATTGATGTCAATCGACCAGGATGCTGGAAAGTGTCAAGTTTCAGAAATTGTGTTAAATACTAGATCCAGATATGGTAGGAATAAATCAGCGGAATACTTAACCAAATCAGGGATAGTATGATCTATAACGATTGCCTTGTTAGATTTAAGATTGTTTATGCTATCTAGAATCTCACCCCTAGCTATTGAAGAGTCAAATATTTGTAAGTATTATTTGTAAGTTCTCGATTTGGATCATTTTGAGCGTCACTGTCTGGTATCGTGGGATCATAGTGGAACTGACTTCGAATGTCGGGACATAAAAGGAAGTTTCTAAATTGATTAATCCAATCCTTAGTATCTATATTGTTTCTTTGAACATCGCTTATATCCATATTGTATGCATATGTGTGCATGTTTTGTATTTCTTTCAGCGACGTATTGATGTCTTAAAGATGGACATCGAACACTGGGAATGGAAAGTTCTCCCAGAAGCCATTGCGAGCGGCTTCCTGGATGACGTCACCACCCTGGATCTGGAGCTCCACAGCTGGATCTTAAAAACTGGATACATATACGAGCCTCCGGCTGAAGTGTATGTGGGATACTTGAGGACACTGAGACAATTACATGAAATTGGTTTCCGTATTTTTTTGACACACAAAAACCTAGGATCCTGTCAATATAAATCAAAATTCGGCATGATGAGAACCAGTTGTCAGGAGATCGCCATGGTGCAGACGATGAGGAAAGTGGGGTCGTAATTATATAATTGGTGTGGTGTCATTTAATAGTATTATCTACATAGTGTATAAATAGAGGTTATCACGCGAGTGTGTTTGGGGATGGTAAATATCCTGCATTAGGAATAAACATTGTATTTAGCGAGCCTTGGCGAGCTAAATACATAGTGTTTATTCCTAATAAAGGATATTTGCCATCCCCCAAACACACAAACGTGATAACCTCTTTATCATATAATGTCATTTTTAATTCTGTGCTTGAAAATGGCTTTCCCTCTCTCACAAACATTACCTAAACGTTGCGAGTTTTCTTGAATGCGCGCATTAATATTTATTACGTCACAGGGTAAGTGGTGTGTCAGTCGGACAGTGACAGTAACTGAAATCTGTTGCTTATACACTGGCGAAGCAACATATATGCAAAACAACAATTGTTTTTACTCGCATTTCGCGGCAATCCATCGGTCTGTCCGCTAGGGTAACTGCCCTTTGTCAAAGGCAACTACTCTAACCCTCGTCTATGAGACGTCACGGCCACGTTCAGACGTTGTTGACAGTCGGCCTGTCCTGTCATAACGTTAAGAAGTGCAATCAGATGTACACACAGCGACAAAACGAAACAAGGTAACAATTCAAACATATTTTGGCCAAATCCAACAATCTTAATTTGTGGAAAAGGTTTCAAGCCGCATATGGCTACTGATCCCGCAAAATTGTTTCGAAATTTATATCTCCAAAGCTGCCAAAACTTATAAAATGCCTTAGCTACGTCACAGTTAGACACTGATTTTAAGTTTTTGAGACTGTTCTTTTGATAATGTTAGCAATTATCTCTGTAGTTTATCCAGATTCCCGATGATTAATTCTGACTCGATTGCTGAATGACAAGGGTTTATAGACACTGAAAGTAGTCCTTTCTTGACCTTTGATATTTGCATCTCTATCCGCATATGACCCCAACGGATATCATTTTTATCCGTTGGCTTTATCCTGCCGAGAAACCTACCCTACTATGATATTACTATTTGTCGTCAATACAATTATTGTGGTAGATGGTACATTTATTAAGAAAATAAAATAGTTTTTCTTCTGTTACATCTTTATATATTATGTCTATGCATTCAACTATTTATGTGATGAACCAAGTCCCAGAGCCTGACCACCTGATCCATCAATTCGCCTCGTGTCAGTTTCAGTGAGTGAGTGAGTTAGTTGAGTTTAACGCAGCTTTCAACAGTATTCCAGTTATTTCACGATGCTGACAAACCTAGAAACATAATCGGGGCGAGCCGGTATTCGAATCCACAATCATAGGTTTCTGGCGTGCCCAAGGGACGCAACTCTGCACAGCGAATCGCGGGGCCTCAGACGACTGGGCCACCCGTGCCCCCTTGTCAGTTTTATATTGTAGACGTTCACAGTAGGGTATGTTGGTGTGGTGCAAATAAGCGGTAGTTCATTCATAATCAGAGCATATAGGGAATGAACAAATGCACAGCGGATCCGGGCCTGCCATGGGAGGTAACTGTGCTGTTCGGTTATTAAATTCAGTGAAGCGACTAAAACAAACATCAGCTTTTCTGTGGATTTAAAAGATGAAAAGAAATGTGTCCTTAGATGGAGAAAATGCTAAGCAATAATAAACTCTATTTACCATGGTTACTGTCGTACAAAAAACCCACAAGAGCGCATCGCTGGCAATTCTATTTTCCAAAGGGAAAATAATTTTCCTGTGTTGAGACAACTTTTTCAACAACAGTAGCCGATGGCAGCTTCCTTGGATGCAAGTTTTAGACGTTTACCACTATGGTGAAACCCACGACCACCGATATTGGCGAACCGGGATTTGAAGCCACTCTCATAGATTACCGGTGTGCCCAAGTTACGCAACTCTGCACATTTATTTCCATCACACGTTGGTTGGTTTTCTGCCATCTGTGAATCGGAGGCAAAACTTTGATTCATCAATGTATATCAGATTATCTTGTCTAGGTGTCCTTTTCATAGGCCGGCAACGCACACTTCTCAACTCCATCCGTCAGACTGTGCTTGTCCAACAGTCGAGAAATTCTACTTTTTGGCAACTTGGGATATCGACGTACCTCCTCTGTCGTACTTACATTTCGTCATTGTTTGTTTGTTTATTGTTTAACGCTGCACTCTGCAATATTCAAGCTGTATGACGGTGGTCTGTAAATAATGGAGTCTGGACCAGACAATCCAGTGATTAATGTCATGAGCATCGATCTACGCAATTGGGATACGATGACATGCATCAACCAAGTCAGCGAGCCTGACCACACGATCCCGTAAGTCGCCTCTTACGACACGCATAGTCGCCTTTTACGGCAAGCATGGGTTGCTGAAGACCTATTCTACCCCAGATCTTCAGGGGTCTTATTCGCCATTGGGTGCAATGCGATACTGTCTCTGTGGCATTTCTGAGCGTGTGCTTTGCTCAATTGCATTCGTGATTGTGTCTTTCCCCAAAAGGTGTACACACTTTGACTTCTGTGCGCACGTGCATCACGTGCTGTTCATGATGTGAAATGTCATTGTGGTCAGATGTTGCGTTCAGATGCACGGTATTGTAAATGAACACCACAACAATAGCCACATTCACATCATAAGTTCCCTTATTTTTGTCGTTACATATAGATCAGTTCATGCACACCTATCCACAATACACAAATAATAATGTATATCCACAATGGAACCATCAGCTACTACCTTTTAAGGTAAGAAGGTCACATGATCATTTAAACCTTTAGAAATGTATGCCAAACTGAACACGAAGAGTAGAATACTTTTAAAATGTCGGGGATTAACTTGAGCCAAAACGGGAAGTGATATGAGCCTTGAGTGAGTGTTTTTGGCCTAGTAGGGGGGTGACCGGAGCCAAGGCTCAAAACCAAACCAGAATGAATTTGTAAGGCATTGATTTGAGCCTACTGAACCACTTGACCCCAGAACAAGCTAGTTGGTGAGTTAACGTGTGCGGCATTCATTTTCGATCCCAGCTTTGCGCACAATTGCTTGGAGCGTGCACGGCACAGTGACTCGACTTGGCTGTGCCTCGCTCCTTCTCTCCGGGAGAATATGGCCATTTCACAGTAAGTACTATTAATGTTACGCACCTCGGACCCAAACTAACCATTTAAGAGATTAGACACAATGGTCCGAGTGCACTAACTTACTTAAACCATGACCATCATTTGGAGAACCTAAACATCTAAAATGTTTAAACAATGATTTGATAACCGTTTTTACTGTTTAACTCTGAGAACACTGTGTGAAATATGTTCCCCGTGCTTGTGGCACGTGCATCTCACTCATGGGCGACTCGGATTATGAAATGCTCGTTCTCGATGCCAGTATATACATCAGGTACCAACTGGACTGGACCGACTGGATCACATTCATCCGTCGCGTCGTTATAAGCCAAAGCAGAGTATTGGCATCAAAGGTAGATTTCTTACGTTAGTTCAAAATATGTATAAAAATATTAAATCGTTGATACGGTGTGATGATAAAATTTCAGGTTACTTTCCTTGTAATATAGATGTCAGACAGGGAGAAAACATATCCCCTCTATTATTCTCAATTTTCATAAATGACGTGGAAACCTTTTCACTTTCATCTGGGTGTGGAGGAGTTAATCTTAACTAGATGAAGATAAAGACTTAGATCCAATTCTTGGATCCAATTCATAATTTTATTGTATGCAGATAATGTTGTATTATTTGATGAATCCCCAGAAGGTTTACAGAAAGCCTTAGACACTTTTAATGAATATTGTGAAGAGTGGAAATTACATGTAAATGTAAATAAAACAAAAATTGTGATTTTCGGTGAAATTCGAAACATAAATTTCACTATTGTGATAAACAATAGATATTGTCGACATTTATACGTATTGAGGAATTTTACATCACAGGAATAGAAAACTATTATCAGGTCTTAAGTCCCTCAGTAATAATGCATTGAAAGCAATGTTTTGTCTGATAAAAAAATCAAGAATTTAAATTTACCTTTGGACTTTGCATTATCAGCCTTTGATACGATTGTATTACCAATATTAACTTATGGTTCAGAAATCTGGGGCTTTGAAAATTTATAAATTATAGAAAGAATACACCTCAAATTCCTCAGACTTATCACAGGATTAAGTGAGTGAGTGAGTGAGTATGGTTTTAGGCCGCTTTTAGCAATATTCCAGCCATATCACGGCGGGGGACACCAAAAATGGGCTTCACACATTGTAACAATGTCGGGAATCGAACCCGGGTATTCGGCGTGACGATCGAACGCTCTAACCAATAGGCTACCAGACCGCCCCAGCAGGATTAAACAAATTCAACTCCTCTTTATATGATATATGACAAATTAGGTAGGCTGCCATTAAGAATAATAATTTGTAAACGAATGATATCTTTCTGGCACAAATTAACATATCAAACTGGTGTGTATAAACTTTCACAGCTGTTATATCAATATCTGTCAATTAATAGGAATAAGACTATTGCATCAACAAATCCCTGGGTTAGATGTGTTATGGATATATTAGACAGTATTGGATTATCTTATGTATTTAACAATCCGTCAATTTTCAAAACAAAGTGGCCAGTGTCAGAAGTAGAGCAAATACTTAAAGATAATTTTTTTTCCGGAAATGGTGAAGTGACGTTAATTCTAGTTCTAAAGGGTTATATTATAGACATTTAAAGGACACTCCGGTTCTCGGTAAATATCTTCTATTACCAAAACGAATAGCAATTTTTTTTTATTCCAATACTACGATTTCGAACCTGTAATCATAATTTACCTATGAGACTGGCAGATGCAAACATATTCCAAAGGAAAATAGTACTTGTAAATTGTGTAATTCTCCATCTATTGCTGATGAATTTCACTACTTATTCAGATATAACTTTTTTTAAAGAGAGAGGCAAACATTTCTCTTATCATATTATACTGAATGGCCAAATATTTTTATAATTTGTAAAACTCCTATCAACAACAAACACACAGGATCTAGAGAATTAATCGAGATTAATTGTAAAAATGTCCATTAGTATTAAAAATTCTAGGTAATCACATGCTATCTTGTCTGCTTTTTGTACATATGCATAATTATTTATTATAATATGCTCTTGTACCACCTTTTGTGTTTATTGAGAATAAACTTATTCGGATTCAAAACAGTGTTGTTTACCATTAAATTGTTAAGAAATACTATTGTGGTTATGAAAACATGCCACCCGTTAAGATCCGGGTTGGAATGGGTCCTCAGCAACCCATGTTTGTTGTAAAAGGCGACTAACGGGATCGGGTGGTCAGGCTCGCTGACTTGGTTGATGCATGTCATACTATCCGAATTGCGTGGATCGATGCTCATGATATCAATCACTGGATTGTCTGACCGCCGTCATATAGCTGGATATTGCTGACTGCGGCGTTAAACATTAAACAAACAAACAAATCTTAACAGACATCGCTCTTCTAACTATGATTTTTTCAACAAGGATGTTACTGTAGGGCATTTGGAGCCTTAAGACGCTCATATAATCGCTTGCTTTGAGGAACTATTTCTTTCCGCGCGACAGTTGGTAGCTAAAAGGTTATAAGAGTGTACATGAGGTCAAACAAATCTTAACAGACATCGCTCTTCTAACCATGATTTTATCAACAAGGATGTTACTGTAGGGTATTTGGAGCCTTAAGACACTCATATAATCGCTTGCTTTGAGGAACTACTTCTTTCCGCGTGACAGTTGGTAGCTAAATGGTTATAGGAGTGTACATGAGGTCACGCGTTAAATGATATGGTGTAGAAAACATACGAAATATTAAACAGTGATGCAAAATAGTATAAAAATTGTCACTTTGTTGGGTTCATTGAAATATGAACCTTCACTGGGATAGGATCAAACTAAATGAACATCTGTCAATAAAGGACATCCACCTCCATCTCATACAGCCACATTTACATGTATACGTTTACAAAATGGACCAAAAGATGCTTGGAGAATTAACACGCATTCAGAAATAGAAAGTTAACAGTAAAATCATCAAAGGAAAACCTAATCGTCTGGCACAATTGGTGCACTCACGTTCTATAATAGAAGCTCTTGGGAACCGACCATTTGATTTAGTTCGGGGGAGATATGGGGCGGGGGGAGGGGAGATTAGATATATTTTCAGCTAAAGCTACAACCTGACATATGTTTTTATTCAAAGCTATGAGCCTGCATGTGTTTTGAGAAAAACAACTTGCAACAATGTCCTTCTTTTGACAGGCAATTTCGTTATTATTAACAGTCTGAAGTATATTTATTATCCCCGTTATAGAAACGGGCTCCGTCCGTCGGTCACGTTTCGTTTCCGGAGCATAACTCATAAACCGTTCAATATTTTTTCATCAAACTTTGCAGGTCTGTCAGGTACATGCTGAACTGGTGCCTTTTGCTATTGAAATTTTTTAGAAATTTTTATTTTTTACGTTTCAATGGCAACAAGATGGGCTTAGGTTCCAAACTCATCTTTTTTTTACAATTTCTATGACAAGTTCCACCTTGGTTAAAAAAAATTAGGGTTTGTTTAGATTTAATTATGTCATAAATTCTGCAACTGGGGTGGGGGATATAGCCACGTTAGTGACAAACTCCTGTTTCAATTATTTTCGGGGAAAATTAATTTTTTTCGATTCCCCCTCCCCCCAAGAATATCAAATAGTCTGTCCCTTATTGACTTAAGGACCCCACGTTGACCTATCCATCCTTTGTGCATGTGTAGCAGGCTCTATGTAATCCCTTAAATGTCATTTTCAGCCTGGACTCGGTGTCACTCCTCTTTACTTGGCCCAAAACACTCCTTCAAGGCTCAGAAATATATCCCTACATATTTACCGTATACTTCTCCTGTTCAGATTCAGTATATAGTTCTAAGCGATCGTTACAAATCTGCAAGGATGTTTAATACTACTCTAAAAAGTGTCACATATAGTTAGGGTAAAATAAAAGTCACTTTGATTCCACTTTGTTCTTCTTTCTTGTCATTATTAATCATATCAGGGTTTTGTCACAATTCGACGCATGTATGGCTCTAGTGTCGTAAAGCTCGAGAAAGCTGTCTTCTGATTGGCTAATGTCCATTTCTGGTCAGTCATTTCATTGATCGGTCAAAGTTCGCGAAAGGTCGTTCTGACATGAACCCTAATGGGATATCCTCAGATCTTTGTTTAGCGGTTGCGAGAACTAAGATCTGATTTTAGTGAGATTGGGAAAGTCAGTGTGACAATTTAAACGCATTCATGCGATATTGGGTGTCTGCACTAAGTGTTTAAATTGTCACACTGACTATCCCAATCTCATTAAAATCAGACATGCGATATTGGACACGTGAAGATCCGGGGTAGAATAGGTCTTCAGCAACCCATGCTTGCCGTAAAAGGCGACTGAGCTTGTCGAAAGAGGCGACTAACGGGATCGGGTGGTCAGGCTCGCTGACTTGGTTGATGCATGTCATATCGGTGGAATATTGCTGAGTGCGGCGTAAAACAACAACCAACCAACATGCGATATTGCTTTGTTGTTACCAATCAACCGCAGCCATTTCAGTTTTGAACTTATTCTTGGCTCATAATTTTCAAATTGAAAATGAAAAGCGTTTCTTATGTTGAAGTGTTGCTCTTATTCCATTCTTGAGTATTGATTCATGCATTACACTTGGAATATTCATTCTCCCTAGCATGTTTTTCCTTTTTCCGTTTTAAGCCCTGGACTTGAATTTGGATAAAGTGTTACTCAATCAAAATAGGCATATCCGTAATTAAGCCTAAGGCTTAAAAATATGCAGTCCCGGTAGGCGAGAGTAATGGATTTTACGTACACCTCAGTTGATTGATATCGTGACAGTTGAGATTTCGCTTGTTCGGGGCTCTATATTTCCAATTATACCCATCAGCATGTATTAACAATGTGCAAGCGATTGATAAATACTAGTTTAGGATCCAACAAAATTATGAAGAACCGTGTAACATGCACTGTAAATGTCAACTCGCCACGGAGCTTGGCGCACGTGCAACAGCCGCAGAGAACGCATTCCTCGTGCATCACGCAAGGTCGACTCACGCAGTATAAATACAGACAACAAAGAGTTCTGGTTAATTTTTCAAATATTTTCAACTACAGAATATTTTGTCAAAGTGTAAAAGTAGGGATGAGTTTTAAGTAGGGGAATATCCTCGTAACTCTCCATTCCTTAAAATCAATGGGCCTCGGTCACTGCGGGGCCTCTGCTCCATTATTTTTAAGGAATGGGGAGTTACTCGGACATTCCCCTCTACATCAATCACCTAAATATTCCTTGCACATGACCATGGGCCTATTATGAGCAAATATTGTAGTAATCAATATGATAGATTTTATATTTTCGTTTCTTTTAACAAAAAGCAGCCAAATTACACTTACGTACAAGGCAAAGAAATAATATAAAATGTACTGCATAACAAGCATAGTTCAAGTTTCATAAGAGGAAAAAAATGGTTTGCTTGGCCAGGAGTATTTTTATACCTCTGGCTGGGGTATTTGGAATATTAGCGATGTAAGACAACGGTTACTTCATCATCATTCTAAGTTGTAACCTGTCTGTGTTGATCATGAAGGCAGACAACACCTCACTTTTATCACTGTAGCTGTTCACCACATCAAGTCAATCAGATTTGCATCATACGCACAAACCTATGGAATACCGTAAGGGACATTATCGCGACCTCGCATTCTCGTGTTTTGGGCATATTTAGCTCGTTTCCAAAGGGCGAGATCGCGAGAATGTCCCTTACGGTATTCCATACAAACCATTTGTTGAGCCATGTTACCAGGGTACAGTGGCGATCATGTCACACATTGTCAATTGTAACTTGTTATTGTAATTTCACCCTCATCTCCACTGGTGATGTATACTACTCAACATAGGTTAGAGAAGACACACTAACTATAGTCATACGAATAAATCTGGTGCTCTTTAACTTCTTTTGAGTAGTATATATTCTGTCAAACGCTATTCACCACATCAAGTCAATCGACCCGTGAAGATCTGGGGTAGAATAGGTCTTCAGCAACCCATGCTTGCCGTAAAAGGTGACTATTCTTGTCGTAAGAGGCGACTTACGGGATCGGGTGGTCAGGCTCGCTGATTTGGTTGATGCATGTCATTGATCCCAATTATGTGGATCGATGCTCATGACATTAATCACTGGATTGTCTGGTCCAGACTCCATTATTTACAGACTGCCGTCATACAGCTTGAATATTGTCGAGGTCGGCGTTAAACAACAAACAAACAATGACGAAATGTGGGTACGACGATATCCCAAGTTGCCAAAAAGTAGAATTTCTCGACTGTTGGACAAGCACCGTCAGACGGATGGAGTTGAGAAGTGGGCGTTGTCGGCCTATGAAAAGGACACCTAGACAAGATAATCTGATATACATTAATGAATCAAAGTTTTGCCTCTGATTCACAGATTGCAGAAAACCAACCAACCAACGTGTAATGGAAATAAATGTGCAGAGTTGCCTAACTTGGGCACACCGGTAATCTATGAGAGTGGCTTCAAATCCCGGTTCGCCACGATTGTTTCTCGGGTTGTCAGCACCATATCGGTGGTTGTGGGTTTCACCATAGTGGTAAACGTCTGAAACTTGCATCCAAGGAAGCTGCCATCGTCTACTGTTGTTGAAAAAGTTGTCTCAACACAGGAAAATTATTTTTCCTTTGGAAAATAGAATTGCCAGCGATGCACTCTTGTGTGGTTTTTTTTGTACGGCAATAACCTTGGTAAATAGAGTTTATTATTGCTTAGCACTTTCTCCAGCTAAGGACACATTTCTTTTCATCTTTTAAATCCACAGAAAAGCTGATGTTTGTTTCAGTCGCTTCACTGGATTTAAAAACCGAACAGCACAGTTACCTCCCATGGCAGGCCCGGATCCGCTGTGCATTTGTTCATTCCCTATATGCTCTGATTATGAATGAGCTAGCGCTTATTTGCACCACAGCAGCATACCCTACCGTGAACGTCTACAATATAAAACTGACACGGGGGCACGCCAGATACCTATGATCGTGGGTTCGAATACCGGCTCGCCCCTCGTTTCTAGGTTTGGCAGCACCGTGATATAACTGGAATACTGTTGAAAGCTGCTTTAAACTCAACTCACTCACTCACTCACTGAAACTGACCTGAGGCGAATTGATGGATCAGGTGGTCAGGCTCGGGGACTTGATTCATCGCATAAATAGTTAAATGCATATAATTAATATATAAAGATGTAACAGAAGAAATACTATTTTATTTTCTTAATAAATGTACCATCTACCACAATAAATGTATTGACGACAAATAATATTATCATATAATGGGTAGGTTTCTCGGCAGGATAAAGCCAACGGATAAAAATGATATCCGTTGGGGTCATATGCGGATAGAGATACAAATATCAAAGGTCAAGTAAGGACTACTTTCAGTGTCTATAAACAAACATGGCGTCGCCCTTGTCATTCGGCAATCGAGTCAGAATTAATCATCGGGAATCTGGATAAACTACAGAGATAATTGCTAACATTATCAAAAGAACAGTCTCAAAAACTTAAAATCAGGGTCTAACTGTGACGTAGCTAAGGCATTTTATAAGTTTTGGCAACTTTGGAGATATAAATTTCGAAACAATTTTGCGAGGGCACTGGGCCTAGCCAAGCGGGATCAGTAGCCATATCTGTGCTTGTAGACCTCTGCGGCTTGAAACCTTCTCCACAAATTAAAATAGTTGGATTTGGCCGAAATATGTTTGAATTGTTACCTTGTTTCGTTTTGTTGCTGTGTGTACATCTGATTGCACTTCTTAACGTTATGACAGGACAGGCCGACTGTCAACAACGTCTTAACGTGGCCGTGACGTCTCATAGACTAGGGTTAGAGTAGCTTCCCTTTGACAAAGAGCAGTTACCCTAGCGGAC
Organism: Haliotis cracherodii; assembly: GCF_022045235.1. Lineage (NCBI taxonomy): Eukaryota > Metazoa > Mollusca > Gastropoda > Lepetellida > Haliotidae > Haliotis > Haliotis cracherodii. The sequence continues at coordinate 8,527,544 of NW_027266265.1, read as the reverse complement.
AGACCGATGGATTGCCGTGAAATGCGAGTAAAAACAATTGTTGTTTTGCATATATGTTGCTTCGCCACTGTATAAGAAACAGATTTCAGTTGGAACTATATTGGCTTCTGTCACTGTCCGACTGACACACCACTTACCCTGTGACGTAATAAATATTAATGCGCGCATTCAAGAAAACTCGCAACGTTTAGGTAATGTTTGTGAGAGAGGGAAAGCGATTTTCAAGCACAGAATTAAAAATGACATTATATGATAAAGAGGTTATCACGTTTGTGTGTTTGGGGGATGGTAAATATCCTGTATTAGGAATAAACACTATGTATTTAGCTCCCCAAGGCTCGCTAAATACAATGTTTATTCCTAATGCAGGATATTTACCATCCCCAAACACACTCGCGTGATAACCTCTATTTATACACTATGTAGATAATACTATTAAATGACACCACACCAATTATATAATTACGACCCCACTTTCCTCATCGTCTGCACCATGGCGATCTCCTGACAACTGGTTCTCATCATGCCGAATTTTGATTTATATTGACAGGATCCTAGGTTTTTGTGTGTCAAAAAAATACGGAAACCAATTTCATGTAATTGTCTCAGTGTCCTCAAGTATCCAACATACACTTCAGCCGGAGGCTCGTAAATGTATCCAGTTTTTATGATCCAGCTGTGGAGCTCCAGATCCAGGGTGGTGACGTCATCCAGGAAGCCGCTCGCAATGGCTTCTGGGAGAACTTTCCATTCCCAGTGTTCGATGTCCATCTTTAAGACATCAACACGTCGCTGAAAGAAATACAAAACATGCACACATATGCATACATTATGGATATAAGCGATGTTCAAAGAAACAATATAGATACTAAGGATTGGATTAATCAATATAGAAACTTGCTTTTATGTCCCGACATTCGAAGTCAGTTCCACTATGATCCCACGCTACCAGATAGTGACGCTCAGAATTATCCAAATCGACAATTTACAAAGAATACTTACAAATATTTGACTCTCCAATATCTAGGGATGAGATTCTAGATAGCATAAGCAATGTTAAATTTAACAAGGCAGTCATATAGATCATACTATCCCTGATTTGTTTAAGTATTCAGCAGATTTATTCCTACCATATCTGGATCTAGTATTTAACACAATTTCTGAAACTTGACACTTTCCAGCATCCTGGTCGATTGACATCAATTGCTTTCCAAATACACAAACAAGGTGATATAAATAATGCAAACAACTACAGAGGTATTGCTCTCCTTAGAATATTCAGCGAAATATTTACCTCCAGTATAAACAAAAGATTAGTTTTCTGGGCTGATACTTTGGATGAATTTAGCGAGACACAAGCAGGCTTTAGAGAAGGTTACAGAACTATCGATACCATCTTTATACTGCAAACTATTGAAGACATATATACAGACAAACGGTGGAAAATTGTATACCCTTTTTGAAGTTATGGGGTCTCCTTAGTACTCAGAGTGTAAGTTGTACCATGAGTAAACGTTTATGTAATATATATGAGAATGTAACGGTATGTGTCCATCTTAACTCAGAAACTGTCAACAGCCAACACTGGAGTAAGACAAGGTTGAATTTTAAGTCCCTCTATTTTCTCTTTCCCCATGAACGGACCAGGCACTCAGACTCAAAACAACTGTACAAACGGGATTCATTTACACCCGGATATCGTACAATTATTTTTGCTATTGTTTGCGGACGACACTATTTTGCACTCCAATAAAAAAAGATCTGCAGAATCAAATTCATGAATTAGAAAGCTATTGCGAAGAATGTAAGTTAACTGTAAATAGAGATAAGACAAAAATAATTGTTTTCAAGAATGGTTGAACGCTCTCACGTAATGAAGAAATCCCAGAAACAATACGTTTTACAAATACACAGGTGTATACCATCTTTCCAGGATCCTGCATGTTAACACGCAGCTGTTCAAACAAAAAAGGTTTTAATAGCTATATTTAGGAAGGAAGAATATATGGAGAATATCTTCCTTATGTGAATCACTTCTAAATGCCTTTCAAAGACCTATATTTAGGAATATGAATATTCTTTTCCCCAGGTATCTTAAGATAAATCAGATGCTTTACGGGTCAGAGATTTTGGGGCTAAATCATTTGAAGAAATAGAAAAAATACTCTTATATGCCTGAAAGAAATATATCGATGTAAAGGTTAATACACCAAGTGGTATGGTCTGTGGAGAATGTGGTAGGTTCCCAATGCCTATATTCATTCACATATAATGGTTGAAATTACTAAATATACCATCACATAGATTCCCTAAGAAATGGTATTATATGATGCTACTTTAGGATAACCATGAATACAGAAAGTGGGTAACTTGTGTAATTATTGTACAGCAATGGCTCTGGGTATGTTAGGTGTGGACAACACGTAAATTGACCAGCTGAATGTAGGAAATCTTTAACACCGAGGTTAAAACATGTAAACTTGCAGAAATAGAGTCACCATGTGGCTTTATCAAGCAAATGTCTCTATCATAAAATTCGGAAACCAGACTTTACAAGGAATATTACTTATGTGGGATCAACGTAAAGAAATTTTGTGTTGCTTCAGCGAGATTCCTAAGTTCATCGCACGATCATTTTTTTTAAACTGAACGACACACACATTGTTTGATAGGCATTACTTAGAAGTAGACGGATACAATATTAAACGCGTGTTGACCAAAGTAGAGACAATTATGGATAACAGGTTCTATATTTACTGTAAAATGTCTCAACTTTGGACGACAAACTTTTAATATTTTCTTTAATTTGAAGTTTACACGATGTATGGCTTTTCCACTGGAAGAGACGCCGGTCACAAAACCGCGAAACTGACGTTGATGAGGGTATGTACGACACAAATGACGTTATATCATAACAAAACTCACATACTCATCAGAATGTATTGTATTATGAACCAATGATCTCTGACCTCCTCACGACGGCAATGAAAGTCTTGACAAACGTTGATTGAAATGGACGCTTTCAATTATGACAAGCTGTATCACTGTAAATGTGGTTGTATTTAAGTTAATAAGAATATTTTGTAGGTCAAAAAACACATTTTATTCTCTGAAAGGAAGAACCGTAAAAATGTATTTTCTAAATACAACAAAACTGACAAAATATATTTTGATAATAGTTAGAGTTACTTCCCCTACTCCTCTCTCACCGCCAATCCCTCAGAATATCAACAAACTTAGGTCCCTTACCATACACAAGGGACAGCAAAAACATTAACACCGTTAAATTTGCAGTTTTAAGAAGAGAGTTGTCTCACCTTTGCGTGGCCAAGCTCCTGTTTGATTGTTGCCAATGTACGCATCTCCCATCCCGTCTTGTTGGGTGGGATATGAACATTAACATCCGACAATCCTATGTTATGGAAATATACTTGCTCACTCCGCTTGTAGCTCTTTTGATTCATGCTGAAATGTGAACCAGTGAAACTGTGACACACAAAGCAGTCGTACTGACGTCATGCTGGAAATCGAGCCAACCGATCGTGATTTTTCGCAAGCTGACATTGAAAATAGCACGAAGAAACAAAACAGTTACATACCTCGGATCAAATGAATGAACTTCGCACCCGTACTGCCTCGCAATCTCGTCGTCAAAAGTAAAGTCATTGTTTATCCTGAAAGATAACAAACACATCATATACTATCAATAGTTGACGTGGCTCTATCTTGAAAATCAACACCTCTATTAAAAGTGAATCAAGTGAAATACTGGGATCCAGTGAAACGTGCCCCTCTGTCTATTCCGCTCTAATTGTCATTGAAGAACCTGAACTACAGTCTCACGTTCCTTTTACTGTAATGCTGTAGCTCTAAATAAAGCAAGTCTAGGTTCATTTTAAAGGAAGTTGCTTGTTTCTATCAACATTATATATTTTCAGAGACTAAGAATTAGTATAAACCTGAACCTGCCTGACAAGTTGGATTTACTGAGAGGGGAAATTTTGACACGTCAAGATTTATTCCTGTCATTTCTGATAGAGAAAATGGATTTTAGGGTGTTGCAGTTGGTTGTGGATTGGGATTTAACGTCGTCAAGAACAGTGTAATGATATGTACTTATAGAGTTAAGTTAAGGATCACATGAGGATTGGAAAAACTCATTAGATAGCGACCACATTCAGCTGTGCCTGCCAGGAATTATTCCAAGTTGCATGTAACCAATATGTTTGCAAAAAGCATGCTGCCATAAACTTGTCACACACGCATAAACGTGTCAAGTAAAGGGCTGACCAATAAGTGAGATCAGGGGGTTTTCCAACATAAAATTAGTAAAGGGGGCGATATAAAAAACAGTGTAGTTTGGTCAAGAACAACCGTCTGGCCACTCTCAGAGAAATTATTTATTACCCGGAAACATTCACAGAGTAGGAAATGTGAGGTGTTTACCCGACAGAGTAAACCAGACACGTGCTGGTGGACTGTATAGTAATGTGAAGAGTTTACCCGACAGAGTTGACTAGACACTTGCTGGAGGGGCTGTATAGTAATGTGAAGTGTTTACCCGACAGAGTAGACTAGACACTTGCTGGATGACTGTATGGTAATAGGAAGTGTTTACCCGACAGAGTAGACTAGACACTTGTAGGAGGGACTGTATAGTAATGTGAAGTGTTTACCCGACAGAGTAGACTAGACACTTGCTGGAGGGGCTGTATAGTAATGTGAAGTGTTTACTCGACAGAGTAGACTAGACACTTGTAGGAGGTACTGTATAGTAATGTGAAGTGTTTACCCGATAGAGTAGACTAGACACTTGCTGGTGGGACTGTATAGTAAATGTGAAATATTTACCCGACAGAGTAGACCAGACACTTGCTGGAGGTACTGTATAATAATGTGAAGTGTTTACCCGACAGAGTAGACTAGACACTTGCTGGAGGGACTGTATGGTAATGTGAAATGTTTACCTGACAGAGTAGACTAGACACTTGCTTGAGGGTTGCATAGTAATGTGAAGTGTTTACCCGACAGAGTAGACTAGACACTTGCTGGAGGGTTGTATAGTAAATGTGAAGTGTTTACCCGACAGAGTAGACAAGACACTTGTTGGAGGGACTGTATTGCCGATCGTTGCACACTTCCCATCCACCGTCACTCAGGTGACCCAGGCGGTTGATGTTTTTACACAACACACCAACATTGTCCACAAACCTGCAGTAAAGATAAAATAAAATAGGTTAGGGACGGACAATTTGGGATTCTGGTGGGGATGGGGTGGGGTGTGATGGTGTACCTGGGATTTGTACCGCAATAATTAAATTCTTGAAAAAATAATGATGCTTCAGACTGTTGAAAAGTTACAAAGTGTTTTAATTAAAAGTCATTCAGGCTCATAGTTTTGAAATAAAAAGATATCTGTTTTTCTAGCTGTAGCTGGAAAATATCAACCACCCCCTGTGAAACAGATAGGTGAGAGAAGAGGGTTACCTGTGATACTGACAGGACAGATAGGTTACGTGTAATGCAGACATGTGAGATAGCGGGGTTACCTGTGATATAGACATGTGAGAGAGGAGGGTTACCTGTGATGTAGACACGTGAGAGAGGAGGGTTACCTTAATATAGACAAGTGAGAGAGGAGGGTTACCTGTGATATAGACATGTGAGAGAGGAGGGTTACCTGTGATGTAGACAGGTGAGAGAGGAGGGTTACCTGTGATGTAGACAGGTGAGAGAGGAGGGTTACCTGTGATGTAGACAAGTGAGAGAGGAGGATTACCTGTGATATAGACAAGTGAGAGAGGAGGGTTACCTGTAATATAGACAGGTGAGAGAGGAGGGTTACCTGTAATATAGACAGGTGAGAGAGGAGGGTTACCTGTGATGTAGACAGGTGAGAGAGGAGGGTTACCTGTAATATAGACAGGTGAGAGAGGAGGGTTACCTGTGATGTAGACAAGTGAGAGAGGAGGGTTACCTGTAATATAGACAGGTGAGAGAGGAGGGTTACCTGTGATGTAGACAAGTGAGAGAGGAGGGTTACCTGTAATATAGACAGGTGAGAGAGGAGGGTTACCTGTGATGTAGACAGGTGATAGAGGAGGGGTACCTGTGATGTAGACAGGTGAGAGATAAAGGATACAGTCAAATGGCGGGGAATATTTACCCGTGATAAAGACACGTTATTTGTTTGTGTGTTAAATCCTTTAGAATGGCATCCGGTGGTATTTCGATAAGTCCATCGTTGTTTATAAATCCGTTCAAGCAGTCTTGTTCAAGAAATATCTTGTTTTGTTCTCGCTGAAGAGAAAAGAAATAAACTTTAAAAACACAAATAATCCTTGCATATGTAAAGCGTAATATTGTTAGTGAATTGTTTATAAAATTTACCACTTTAAATCTCAATGTACGACTGTACAGAAATGTGTTGTTGACAAAGTAAATGTATACACCCATGTTTGACGGTGATATATTTGATACCGGTAACATAGGGTATTTCATGCACCACACAATGCGTATCTCACAAAGGATTGAGTGTGAGAGTGAGTATGGTTTTACGCGGCTTTTAGCAATGTTCCAGCAATATTACGGCGGGGGACACCAAAAATGGGCTTCACACATTGTACCCACGTCGGGAATCGAACCTGGGTCTTCGACGTGACGAGGGAACGCTTTAACCACAAGGCTACCCGACCGCTGCGACAACGGATTGTGTTATGCATCTTAATTTGTCAGTGTTTCGGTGATAATGTTAACCTTTTAACGTCTTGATAACGTTTTTGGTCAAGTCCAATTTTCAAGTTACTTTCTTTTCTTGACAGTTTACATAGTTTGAGTGTGGACCCATTTGTCAAATCACATCACGCTGATCTACTGATCTATGTTAGTAAGGTATATAGCGTGGCGAAAAAATCTAAACATAGTTAAGAATCAATAATGCCAACTTCAAGCTATAGTTTTTGTTTGTTTGTTGTTGAACGTCACACTCTTCCAAGACTCAAGCTATATGTCTATAACGTTTACTGCTTTAAAGCGCTGACAAACGAACCCACGACCATATGATCCTCCCACGACAAGCATGGGTTGCTGAAGACCTATTCTACCCCGGATCTTCACGGGTCAAGGAACATAATTAGGGTTGGGACCTACGACAATGTGATCCTGCCACGTTTAAGGGAAAACCCGCACATCGATCCCAGCGCTACGGACAACATTTCCCAAAGAATACATATTGAATAAAAATAACTTACCCCAACCCATTCTTATCTCTTTCTCAGCTCCAGCAGCCCATATTCAACACCATATCAGCTCGTGGAGTTCAGATATTTCAAGGTGTCTTCATACTCAACGGTTCTTTGAAAAAATTATTTTTATTTAACCTTATACATAACTATATTTCGGGAACTATATGTTAGCCTAGTGTTGTGATACTTGTCTTACCTGATAGGTGAGGGTATTTCCAGCAGGGGGCAGGCCTTGAACAATCTTTCCAACTTTTTCGTCCCATGTTTGATTTGACTGACGGGAGAATGCAGACTTTTTCCAGACAACAACGGCAAGAAAGGTTCCAATTAGAAGAAAAACAACCATCCAACTTCTATGTCTAAAATGGAAAAGAAAATTTGTTTCTTTTGCTATTGTTAAAGCAGCATTTAACAAAACACAATTATATGACAGTGACCTGTAAATCGAGTCTGGACCAAACAATGCAGTGATTGATATAGCGACACATACATACATACATACATACATACATACATACATACATACATACATACATACATACATACATACATACATACATACATACATACATACATACATACATACATACATGCGACGGATGGACGGACAGATATATCAAGCAGTACAAAACACTTACACGCAAGCAGTCACACACTAAGACACACCCACACCAACACCAGCGGTACGCCACAGACACACACAGAGACACACACACAAACCTCCCAACACTAGCAGGAAGCCAAACTCACATACAGACACTGGAATACACAAACATGCACACATAAGCATGCATACACGGACCCTGCTCCCCCCCCCCCCTTCAGACACACACACACACACACACACACACACACACACACACACACACACACACACACACACACACACACACACACACACTCCGACACACAAACGCCAAAACTAGCAGTACGACACACACAGACGCACACACACACACACACGAAAGGTGGCTTTCAGTTTGAAATCAGCCATCCATGTTCTTGCAAGGTGTGTTAAGGGGGAACAACTCAGGAAGTTTCACCGCAAACACGAAAACGTCGTTTTTTCCGTATATGGTCATTGGACGAAAAAACGACTAAAGATTCATTAAAATTGATTAATTGGTTAGCGTCTAGAAAGTGTCCGGAAAAGCGTCGAGTTTTTCAAGCGTAAAATGGACGGAAAAACGATGCTTTTTGCTCCGCCTTGTACAACTGTTAACGGCCAATCAGGTGGCGCTGGTCCCCCGACGCACGTGATGCCCAAGGCTTCCTTTCGGAAGCATTAGGTTTCGTATTTCTGGCATGCTTTGCTCTAGTATCTGTCGCGCGCAGCGAGATTTGCTGATTAGTCAGTTTTAGGATATGTAACATATGCATGTTAATGGAATTCAGACACGCGCCAAGAATTCAAACCAAACCATGTTACAAAGTTTATTGAGATAACATATCCCTCCGCTATGCACAGTTACCTGTATCAGATAATGGGTTGTGTTTCATTTGGTTATAACAGTAACTAATTTTGTAATGTGAGATTTACACGATACACGGCTTTTCTATAGGACGAGCGGTGGGTCACGTGAGGTTTTTCACGTGACTGTATTCTTGAAATTACGTAAGCACTGACTACTTCCACATTCCTGAGGAAAAAACCCGGAATTCCCTTATACGAATTCATACAGAAGCGTTGTTTCTCATCATTTAGACCGTATTAGCACACTTTGGGATAAGTCATAGAGTTTGCTTGCATGCCCGTTCAAGGATACCCTCACTACAACCCATCCTAGATATAAAAAAAAACAACCCAAAAATCCAAACTATCGTCGTGACAATCTACAGCAATCTATGAATTTACCTTAGCATCTATTTGACACATCTTTACAATCACCTTTCAATGATCGGCCAATTGATCAGTGATGACAAGGCTTGAAATCGCCACAGGTTGATTAACAACTTCGGAAATATCTCCCGTCACGTTTATCGTGTCGGCCATTTTGACGTCTTGTACTTGATGTAAATATAATGTATTACGACGCTCTGTCATTGTGGTTGACTTACTGAGGTAGTTCTTAACAGACCTTCTCATCTAATGAGCATATAAAACAGATGTTCCTCGCTTTTGGGGGAACTATTTTATTCCGGAATGGCCTATTAAAGCTAATACTCAAGGCCATTGCGTGTGTATGATCTGTTATTATATGTGTTTAACAAATACGGTTTTGGGCGTTAATAAACTACACTGACGCAAGTACATTCTTATCAATTGGATAATTGAATATGCTTTATTTTACATATTACATAACATCACTACACAAAATTTGGACAGTTGCAGTAACACACTACGGTGATCGCATTAAACACCACTTTGAACAGTATTTCAGTTATATCACGGTGTATCAGACTGATGTTGGATAATAATCCGAAGTGGTTCAGGCCATCTAACGGGTGTTCGCGAAAAGGTGAGCGTATTCTGCCACACAAGTGGCACCCATCACAAACACATGCAAGGACACGTCAATTGTTCACCTGGACAAAGCACGGAAACACACAACGATGCCCGTCCTCACTATTACCGAGCATGTAAATTATATTATCTGTCAAAAACATGGACGAGTATAAACAATATGTTCCTACAGGTAATTATGGAATACCTTAAGGGACATACTCGCAATCTCGCATTCTCGCCATCTCGACCTTTGGAAACGAGCTAAATATGCCAGTAAAACACGAGAATGCGTAATTTTGATACATAGCACTTTTTGTCAAAAATCGACAACGCGAGAATGCGACCTTTGGACATGATGAAAAATCTCGCAATCTCGCAATCTCGACTTGTCAAATTAGGTCACAAAAACACAAAATCGCGAGAACGCGAGAATGCGACATTTTATTTTCTCGCGATCTCGCGTTCTTGTTTTTTAGACGCTGTCTGTGCGCATGCGTAATATCATAAGGTCAAGGCGCATGTGCACTCTAGTAGTTATGCACAGTGGTCATGCTTCTTTCATTCTCCAAGTAGCATTTAGAAAATGTATGACTTGAGCGTGAAAATGTTATGTAATTTACATACACAAAGTCCCATGTAGAGTAGAGTAGATTCCTCTTCCTTTTTTCTATGTACTTAAAATTAAAACCCTCAGCATGCTAAATATAATTTAACAAAAGAAATTGTGTACATGAATGTTCATGGATAGTGAAAACATTAAAGTGTCCGGAGGCTTGAAACAAAATATCACTGTCAGTGAGAGAGTAAATATTGCCACATCAGCCGTATTGCAGCTATTCGCGTCAGTTACAGAAATAATCACATTATTATTCATTAAAACAAAATTCTCAAAGACCAATTTGTAGCATTTGGCTAAAATGAGATTGTCCGATGTTTTTACACGACACCATGGTCGTTACTTTAGGCCATACAAAAGTAATTAGTAGATTTTCATCCTTTCCGACCTTACTACAAAACATCCCGCCTTACATTATTCTATTGCCTCAAAGTTCCTAGAAATAGAAATATCGCTAATATGTGTGTTCCTACTCCGTGCACGTAGCCCTATTGAACACGCATGATGCATGTGAATCGCATCCTTCGACAGCAATTGTACACAGATGCCTTAAATAGTTCGATTAGAAAACAATAAGTGAGTGAGTTTGGCTTAACACCGCTTTGAACAGTATTTATATTTCAGTTAAACCCTGGCTTGTCAGCTTGAAATGGGACGAAACCCACCATCATAGGTTTCTGGTACGCACAAAGGACGCAGCTCTACGTACACAGCCTCAGACGACTGAGCCACTAGTTGACTGAATAGGTAATTGGCAGAAAAACGCTAGAACGCGAGATCGCGACATTGGTCAAGTTTCGCAATCTCGCGTTCTCGCGTATAAGCAAGTGATACAAAAGCACAAGATCGCGAGATAGCGACATTGGTCAAGTGTCACAATCTCGCGTTCTCGTGTATAACTGTATAAGCAATTGACACAAAAGCACGAAAACGCGAGATCGCGACATTGGCCAAGTGTCGCAATCTCGCGTTCTCGCGTTTTTGAAAAGAGTTGCATATGACTGAAAAGGCAATTGACAGAAAAGCACGAGAACGCGAGATAGCAGCATTGGTCAGGTGTCGAGATCTCGCACTCTCGCGTTTATTACGGTTTGAATCGAAACATGCAGCGCTTGCCAATCAGAATTCGCATATATACACACAATGACATGTTATAATAAACATTCTTCATTTGCACTGGTAGTTACACTGATTAATTAATTGAATTGATTGTCTCTGAATAGTTTTTGTGTACTCCAACCCTGCATTGAAGCCTGCAGCAAAGTCGGTGAAGAACATGTTCCCTTCAAACAAACATAGTTATATATTTTGATCAATGAAACATCTTCGTGTGCATAAATGGAATCCCAAATGTCTACTTCGTTTGCAGAATTCGTTCAAGATAATAATATTCTCTGTCAATGCGTTCAACATGTACATACATTTCATACATGATGTATTGACATGGTCCCAGCTGGAGTTCTTAGAGCTTACTGTTTCGTCATAACTTCATCTATTCATCAACAGCTTCAAATGGGTGATCATTGATCCATGAATATATTTTTCACGCTATTGTAAACTTTTTCAGGAATTTGTTTCGTTGGCAAATCGAAATTGGTTATTCACCAGCATTCTCAAGCATTGATGTTTCATATTTCTATACAGGAGTATTGATTGATCACAACATCTGGTGTCACATGACACCAAATAATAAGTGTATGTCTGATGTAAATAATATTTTATTAAGGAAACAGAATTAGTTACCCGACCAGACTAAATGTTTATATTTCCCTTTAAAATAATACGTTTCAAACGAACAAAAATGTTAAACAAACACACGTTTGTGTTTACCGTTATGCTTGCCCATGTAGCCGTCGTATACGTGTAAAATATATAAATGTTGTGTACAGCCATGTGTGGAACTGAAAACAATATTGAAATAAGGAACGTGTTCATGAGGCGAGACATTTCAAAACAGTTTACAATTATAAGGTGTTGAAGATCTTCTTTGGTTGACAGCAAAATACAGTTTTTACACATGCACGTACCTTAGCTACATCATAAATTATATATATGTATGTATGTATGTATGTATATATATAGATATAGATATAGATATAGATAGATAGATAGATATATAGATATATAGATAGATAGATAGATAGATAGATAGATAGATAGATAGATATATATATATATATCCTACACCACGAGATCTGACTTGGTTGTGGCTCAGGGAAATTTGACAGAAAATCGCTACATGAATGAAATTCTTCAACCTCACCTTCTTCCAATCATTGACAATCTAGTCATATGCAACTATTTTCAAAAACGACGAGAACGCGAGATTGCGACACTTGACCAATGTCGCGATCTCGCGTTCTCGTGCTTTGTGTCAATTGCCTACACAGTATGCAACTTTTTTCAAAAACGCGAGAACGCGAGATTGCGACACTTGACCAATGTCAGGATCTCGCGTTCTCGTGTTTTCGTGTCAATTGCCTATACAATTCATTGTAAATATTTTGAAAAACACGAGAACGCGAGAACGCGACACTTGACCAATGTCGCTATCTCGCGATCTCGCGTTCTCGTGCTTTCATGCTTTTGTGTCAATTGCCTATACAGTCACTGTATGTGCAACTATTTTCAAAAACGCGAGAACGCGAGATTGCGACACTTGAGCAATGTCGCGATCTCGCGATCTCGCGTTCTCATGCTTTCGTGTCAATTGCCTACACAGTTATAAATAACTATGTTTGAAAACGCGAGTTCGAGACACTTGACCAATGTCGCGATATCACGATCTCACGATCTCGCGATCTCGCGATCTCGCATTCTCGTACTTTTGTGTCAATTGCCCATACAGTTATGTGAAACTATTTTCAAAGACGCGAAATAGCGCGATTGCGACACCTGACCAATGTCGTGATCTCGCTATCTCGCCATCTCGCGTTCTCGTGCTTTTGTTTCAATTGCCTATACAGTCATATGCAACTATTTTCTTGACCAATGTCGCGTTCTCGCGATTTGCGGCCAATTACCTATACAGTTATTTGGTGGCTCAGTCGTCTAAGGCGTCGCAATTCGCTGTGTAGAGTTGCGTTTCTTGGGCGTGCCAGAAACCTATGATGGTGGGTTTCGTCCCATTTTAAGCTGACAAGCCAGGGTATAACTGAAATATAAATACTGTTCAAAGCGGTGTTAAGCCAAACTCACTCACGTACATGTAGATGGATTAGCATATGAACTATAATTCTCCTTAGGTAGAACATAAAGATCCACGATGTTCGACCTGGTAGAAGTGTGTTATCAAACCGCACAGCATTGGTCTCTGATTGACTGTGGCGTCAAAACAAACTCATTCATGTACTTGATCTGAATGTTCATCTTAATTGTTATGTATAGTCATGGAGCCGTGATCCAGAGAACAGGGTGTCATTAGATAAAAATGAAGTAATAATAGGATTACCAGAAAACGAGGTATAACACCCAAGCCAATAAGCTTCGCTCGGGAACACCAGAGTAAGTCAGTACAAGATTGAAAACTGCCCCATAAGTATGTATGACAGGCTAGTCGGGTATTGCTACTTGTATATGTAAAAACAAAGTTATTAAAATGAATAGCAAAACTGATGAAAGTCACCAATAAACGTGTATAAGTGTTATATCGTCACTGCAAAAATAATGAGTGTTTGTCTTTAGTATTCACATTCAAATACGTGATATCTGTATAAGCGATATTATCTACGTTCCACCGATGAGTAAGCGTTAGACTTACTATCTCGTAGTATAAATGTTGCAAGAAATTGTATTTCTGAAGACATCACGATACAGTTTTTACGATGCATCACGTCTGCACTAGCGCTTGATAACAGTCTTGTGTTTGGGTGTTTCAGTAGTTTAAATTGCTGCTCTTGATATTGTTGATTAAACTTTGATACTATGAACAATATAAGGTTATATAAGAATATGACTTTAGAACGGTAACATGCGTTAATGTATATCTGATATATATATAGGATGACATAAATAGAACAATGAGTAGTACGTCCAGATTAGTGTATAGACAACATCTAATAATTTAATTCAACAACTCTCCTTTTAAGTCTTTTTTCCTGACTTAAAAGTAAATGAAAGAACACAATCGTCCGGAATACAATGTATAATTCTGGTGCACTTCCATGTGACTATATAGCATACAATAAGCTTTCGGGTCCCGTTTGGATTTTTTGGGTGGCAGCTTAGATATCCATAAAATAGGTTCATCTCGGAATCTCCCATATCTCCTTTTCAATTTAAATGGAGTTACTTGTTTCTTTCAAAACTATACAGTTTTAGAGACTAAGCATTAGTCTGAATAGACATCACCAGTTTGGAATTTGACACTGCTTAAGTGTCATGTACAAATGAGGAAGTGGAATCCCGTCAATTAGGCGGACGAACCTAATAAACAATAAATAAATAAAATAAGCAATATCGGAAAAATGTATATGCATATAATATCTGGTAATATACACCAAGATCACCTTCTACAAAAATAAGTTTTAAAAGCCGGTTGATATTCGTTTGCGTATTTGACGATTACATAACTTTCGAAAGTATAAATCCTTATCCTATCATCAGACGTTCCTGAGCCTTGCGCTTTCCTTATTATTTTGACTAAAATTATTACCGTTATCATTGTATTAGTTAAGGGGAATCGCGTGCCGATCAAGTACGTGCCATAAATTAAAGCGACATTGTACGATTCCGAACTTTTCACGAGACTGTGTTTATGAATCATTGTCAAATAGTAGTGACATAGTGGGAAAAATACGCGAAATCGCGCATTCACAGAACGGAAAATTTGGACAAGGCATTAAGCAATCCGCATGCGCAGAACGATTGATTTCAGTACTTCCGCTAAGCGCTTCGAGTACAGCGTCAAACTCGGGACTGTAATCTAACACGCGAGAACTCACCAATGAAATCTGAGAAGTGGGAATACCGGTAGACGCTGTTGCTTGATTGACAATGTCAATCAAGAAAGGGAGGAGCTTGATGGTATCGTTCTCTCCCAGTAAATTCCGATGTCAAATAACGACGTTATTTGGACGGAAAAAATGATGGTTTGAAAGCGTCCAAATAACGTCGTTTTTCCGTCCAATGACCATATACGAAAAAAACCGACGTTTTCGTGTTTGCAGTGTTTGTTCTGCCTTGATTGATCAGAGTTCCGGTTATCAGGTTGTTAAAGCTGAACTTTTGAAGGCTTATTGATTGGTTCCTGAAGCAAACAGGCAAAAGTGTAGGTCAGTTTAAAAAAAGGATGGTTCTACTTTTGTTGAATTTGCTAGGGAGAAGGAAACAGTTTGATAGGTAATACACCAAAGGAGGTCAATGGTGATTTTGATAGTTTGAGGAAGTTAGTTTTGTGGAGAATCAGAAGCAGTGTGTGTGTCAACGGACATTCAGATACATCTTGACGAGCAGAATTAAGTGTATCAGTTACACAAGGCTGCTAATTCGGCTTTTCGCCTATTCACTAACATAGTTTTAGTTTTAGGATTAGCTTTTAGCAGTTAGGGTTTACAGGCAGGAGTTTGCAGGCTTACAAATCAGGAAAGGATAGTTCATCGCCTCCTAGATCCAGTTCTCACAAGTTTGGTTCTGAGTTTGTTGACAAAATGTCAAGTCCTACTCCAGTTGGTTCTGAAGATACATCTGGATTTTCGTCAGAGTCTACTTGTAGATATTGACGCAAGCAAGGGCATATCACATCATTTGCTTCCAAGACAGTCATTCTTCCCCGATTGCTCTTTGAAATGTCAGGTCATAGCCTTTTCTATAGTTCGGCTAATGAGGAGTTAGCTGTTGTAGTCCCTTCATCAAAGTCTGTTGTTGTGGAGTACTTACCTTTTGTTAGTAAAGGTTTCGTGTCAGCTAAATGTGACAGTTTCAATGTTAAGCGTTTTTAGGGATAATGGTGCACTTCAAACTCTTGGTTGGTATTTTGCCACTTTCTGAGAAGTCATCAGCGAACTCTGAGGTTTAATTAGAAGGTTTATATGGTTTTACCAGTACACCTCTCCATTTTGTGAATTTGAAGACAGATTTTGTGTCTGGGTTGGTCAAGGTGGGGGTTCTGGATAGGGAGCAGTTAGTTAAATTACAAGGGGAAGGCCATTTTGGATGGTATTCGTCACTTTCTGAGGAGTCATCATCGACCCTTGGTCAAGGTGGGGATTGTAGAAACTCTACTCGTTAAAGGTGTCGACTTGATTTGGCAGGGGGGGATGTTTGGCTGATCCTGTTGTTTGTTTTGAGACTAGCACTCCGGAAAGTACTGAACATCTTGAAAAGGAAATTCCAGGTATTTTGTTACCTTTGTGAAATGTTACTCGTGCTAAGGGTAATCAAAGTTCTTCTGAGAATGATTCCACTTATGACTTGGCAGGCACTTTTATGGGTCATTCTCTTTCCTTGTCTAAAACATCGTAGGAGAACATCCAGCTCTGGATATGGAGCAGTTAGTTAAGCTGCAGGAGGAAGACCCAGAACGTAAAGGTCTTGCCGGCAGGGCATTCTCTTTAGAGGAGTTGATAAGGTTCCAGTTTGCTATTAGTTCAACAATTGCGTTGTGATGAGGAAATGGAGGCTGCCAGATGTATATCGACAACAAATGTATTACAAAATTAACTAGGTTTAGAAATCAATACAAATTACTGCACAGCAATTACAATGTCAGTACACAAGCGGTAGTTTTCGGTGGCAGTATCAAATGTGAGAGCAGTGGAAATGACAATGACAAGGGTGAGTGAGTGAGTATGGTTTTACGCCGCTTTTAGCAATATTCCAGCAATATCACGGCGGGGGACACCAGAAATGGGCTTCGAACATTGTACACATGTTGACAATGACAAGAATAATAATCAGCTCGTCACAACAGTCTTTAAGCTTCCGAGAAAGTCCTTGGCTGAACACAAGGGTTCACAAGATAGCTGGTCTTGACATCCATCCATGCTGTTCAGGAAGTTTACAGATAGTTTGAGCATCTAAATATAATAATTTCCTCACCACTGCTTACATTAAATAGTATTACATTCCTGACCCTAATCACTGTTCAAATGCAATGCAATGACCTAATACTGAATCTCAACAGAAAGAATGTAATACAATGTTTAACAAATAATTACTCTGTGTAAAAGTTTGAACATACAGAGAACTTTCTTTGCTGATACAAGTACAAAAACTGCTAAATACCTTAAAAAATAATAGACATTATACCTCTTAATTATGAAAATCTGTTATCAAAATGCAAATCATTTTTGCAGTCAGAGCTCAACTAACTCGCGAGAATGCATAAAAAGAGATGTTGTCTTTGCCTTTGATACGCTTGATGTCTAAATCAAAGACAGACTCCAGCTCATAAGACGTTGGTTTCTGTTTTTCATTTTATGAAGAAAGATTAGTGGATTTTGATCAGTGATCAGGATGATCAAATCATGATGCATCTTCCTGCAAAAGGACAGCTCAAACACCAATGTTACTAGCATCTACTGCATCTACTGCATCCAAGTTTTGTGCTTGGAGAACAGGAGAATTCATGAGAATGGCTTTAGTTTTCACAAAAGCAGCCTGACAATTGCTGGCCAAAACAAATTTCACCATTTTGCGCAGCAAAATAGTGAGAGGGGTTACCACATGTGAGAAAGTTTTACCAAATTTACGGTAGTAACCAGCCATACCAAGAAACCGTGTAAGATCTTATTGTTTTGTGGAACTTCCACCTTTGCTTGTACAGGCTGTACCTGACCTTGGCCTGTGACAAGACCTTTAAAGTATACATGTGTCAGTGCAAATTCACATGTCACTAATTTTACAGTCAACTTGACTTCAGTGAGTCTCTCGAAGAAGGCACGGGTTCTCTTCGGGTGTCGTCCCACTCCGTGGAATGATTAAAGACATCATCAACGTACACCATACGTAGCTACCATCAGGCTTCGACACAAGGTGAACTAGTGACGATGACTTTTTTCAATAATGTCATTGTCCAGCATGTATTGAAGCTTCTTCTTCAGAGCTTCAAGCTTGATTGGATTCATCCGGTAAGGATGTTGTTTCACAGGGATCGGCAAAAACACTAAGACTTTATTGACACTGAAATGTCTCTCTTCAGACTTTTTGTCATAATGTGAAAGATAGTGACGTGCCCTTCATCAGTATGGAAATGAATAAGACTTCATTTTTGTGTAGTTAATATGCGAATTTGTAACCTGGTGACGTACATATTGTGAAGTAAAGAAGCATAGTATCGATCGAGATGTACAGGGCCAGGATCAGATCGTTCTGTCCCCGGAGGAGAACCCTGCATATCAAGCGCGTCAATGTCACATACTCGCAGTACATATAAGGATCGGATATGCCACGGAGATGCTTTTTGTTTTCATTTCTACTGACGATTCAGGCACCAGCTTCATTTATCAACATTCTGGAAAATGAATTAGATTTCACTAATTTAATACCAGCAGAAACCATTTTTCAAGCTGTTTTTTACGTGAAGTCATCACGTCATCCTTTGTGTCAACGACGGGGCACTTTTCCGTGCACCAGGTTTATGTTGGTTCTGGGGACACTATATGCCAGCCGCTGTTGTATCAGATTTGCTATTTTGCTCTTGCAATATAGAAGCTAACCCTGGCACACCTGCTCTCGAGGATGTTCAAAACACTGTCCTCGAAGAGATTCGCGCAGTAACATTTGAGCTTCGAACTGTCAAAACAGAGTCAAATTAGTTCAGTCACGTTCAGACACTATCAGCCAAGTGTGGACAGATTGAAAGTCAACTAGCCACTATTTAGTCGGACTAGAACACTCCCCAACAGACACACAGTATGATATATGATGAGATAGATGCTCTGACGGAAAAGGTCGACAGGATACAGAATAAGATGTCAGACATCGAAGATGAACTCGATAGGCTTGACGCGTTCAGCCGTAGAGACAATGTTATTTTCTATGGAGTGCATGAAACGCCAGAAGAAACACCCTTATTATCTAAAGAAACGATCATATTTCTTCTAGAACGTGGAAGACATCTGACGTTATCCGTGCTCACGGCCTAGGAATCCATCGTGACAATCCGAGTAAACCATGACCCTTAATAGTGAAACATCGGGAGTCTGATGATAAAGTGGCGACTTTAAAAGCCAGGCCTGAAGGTCGGTTTTGGCGTCTCCGACGATCTCACCTTTCGCCAACGTGAGCGCCTAAAGGAACTCCAGAGAAGAGGATTACAGGGTATTTCAAGCAAGATAAACTGATAACAGTATGAAACCAACATGAGACGGAACAGGCAGCACATTAAAGACGAGACCATTGACCTCCAGGCATCCGTTCGCAAGTGCCAGTCTTCGATTTTTTTCTTACGAATTACCAAACAGTTTGTTACCTGGATATGTGTTTTTTCATCTGCCATCAAAATATCTAAATATGGTCGATGTCATGGTGGAGTTTGTGTCTGTATTTAGCTGGCTATCGATGGTTTTTGCACAGTTATACAAACTAATTTGGATAACGATGTTTGTATCAAAATAGTAAGTTAAGATCGTCTGTTGTTAGATATTATAGTGTTACAAGGGAACCTATCTTAATAGAACGTTTAGAGCAGTGATTGTATGAAAACCCTAGCATTGTTGCAGACTGTCACATTCAGTTATGTGTGGAGTTTAACGCCCGAGTTTGTTGTAGAAATCAGCCCCCTATTTCTGTGCACAGTGAATCGATCAGAGATATTTTTCTAGATCAGCCCGTACCTATCAGTTACATATATTCATGTGATAGTTGTGTAAATAGATTTGGAAATTTACTTTTAAAATTTTGTTATTTAGATTGTATACACTCAGTGATCGTGTTGCCGGAGATGGTGGCGGTTCTTTAACTTATATCTCTGAGCAAGGACGTTTTTGTTTGTTTGTTTGCTGTTTAACGCCGCACCCACCAATATTCCAACTATATGACGGCGGTCTGTAAATAATCGAGTCTGGACCAGACTATCCAGTGACTTACATCATGAACATCGCTCCACGCAATTGGGATCGATGACATGCATCAACCAAGTCAGCGAGCCTGACCACCCAGGTTGTTTAAAATATTGGCTTAAAATTTTAGAAATGCACGAAGATATATCTGCCAGTTTTCGTTGAAAAATACAAACCGGATTTTTTAGTTACGCTCCGGGAACGAAACGATTAAGGACGGACGGACGTGGCGTCGACTATATCCCACGCATTATATGCCGGCGGGGGGGGGGGGGGGGATAAAAAACCGAATAGTTAGTTTCGTGGAAAATACCAAAACGTCAAAATTGTTGTGCTAATTGTGTAAATGAATAGATTCTTTGATGGTGCATAAGTAAATAAACAGTTTATTTGTTAGAAAAATACAAATGAAATGGGCTGATCGAGCGATCGAAACATGTGATGACGCACACACACACACACACACACACACAAACAAACACACACACACACACACACACACACACACACACACACACGCACGCACGCACGCACACACACACACACACACACACACACACGCACACAAGGATTTCCCCCATTGTTTGACCAACACGGTCCACACGGTTCACACATATCACTAAGTAGTTTAACAGTTAATTAACATTAACCAATAACAGATAGGAAAGAAAACATTCGTTTATATTTTAAGATATAGCAAAGTAAAATAACAAAGTGATATTTTGTTCATATCTGAACATTTTGTTTGCGTAATTGTACTTGATGTTAATAGTACATAAATCACCTGGGCCCACTTGCACAAAGTCATCTTAGCGCTAAGGTCGCTTTGTGCAAGCGGGCCCTGGTATCCTTCTGCGTGTGTACTCTACTTTACTATGGTAATATTTAACCATTTGCAAACAATGTTCATTACCTGGCTTAAAATTACAAACCACATTTGAAACACCCTTTCGTCCACTGTTATTATGTATGTTCTTGGAATAAGACAGGATAGATCAGATACGATAACATTTATTGCAGAATACATTCCACTACGGAACAGAAGCAATATATAAATGACAAAACATTATGTTGCTTGTAGCTATATTTTGATTGACATATGTAATTTGCAGAAGTTTTGTGCATCACATTCGAAATTTCTTCCCACGCCAAGGCTGCAGTTACTTGTGTGATGGTGGTTTCATGCATACAATCGACAAGATAGAGGCAGGAGAGGGTTATTGTACTGAACACAAAGATGACTCTCGATATAATTATTCACAAAATCCAAACCTTTGACCTCATTTTCTCTCAGAAAGCATTCCAAAACGTTAATATAAAGCGCAAACAGAAAAGGAGACAAATTATCACCTTGGCGAACTCCGGCATTACATATGAAAAAAGATGTTATGACATTATCATACATGACACAGGACATAATATTCTGATACATGTTGTAAATTAACCTAAAACATTTCCAACTTATGTAACTTTGAATCATTTTTAGCCATAACCCAGATCTCCATACTGTGCGAACGCTTTTCTAAATTCCATGAAAGCACAAAATAACTTATCAGATGATTGATAGATATTGATAAGGGACTTAAATTCCCAATTTAAGTAAGTAACTACGATACTCTACCTATCTACACGAACTATTAAAAAATGGGCCTAAGGTCATGGAGGCTAAAGATATAATACCATCATAAATAATTCATGTGGTCATTATTGCTTCATTTTAGCAAAAAACACAAAACGATGAGCAACAAACATTCACCAGCAGAGTAGGAGGTATGTAAATAAATATATATCTGCCGATATGCTGGCGCCCAATTGACCAATCAGAGAGCAGAAGTACTGACCCTACATGAGCCCGTATACCGTAAGTAAAAATCTAAGATGGTTGATACTGACCTGATATGAGACCGTATACTGTCAGTAACAGCCATCTTGGATTTTCCAACACCTACCTCATACATTTCACATGACATTTCTAGTACAGAAATTCGTCATTCGACATTGTTTTGTGTCTTAATACCATTAATTGTGATGTGCAAAGACATTTATTTTCAAAGAAACCACGTTCGTGACTTTATTAATAAAAAGTATAGAAAAAAAAGCTTACAACTGAGGTAACTGATTTACAAATAGCAATGTCATAGAACATAATATAGGATGACGTCACAAATAAGAAACGTGACGCCAATGACGTCACATAGCAAAAGAATAGATAGCAGCAGGTCGTAAGGGGAAGTGAGACTGCTATCAAGTTACAGTTGCCCTCACATTTCAGATAACATGCTGGCATTTTTATGAAAATGCTATCCATTTTACCTATAATATATTTGTTTAAACCTTCACATTTAGTGTATTCCATTATTAACGTTTATGTTTACATGAAAGCGTTGTATCGGAAACATATGTACTGGTCCTGTCGTTTATACCGTTTCATGTGCGATAAAGACACCAAATTAAGTAAACTTTTCGGTATAATAAATTAGTTATGGTTTCTTTAGTTGCCGTATACGTCTCGCCCAATATTTTTCTGCTAACCTAACATGACACCGTATACGGCAACTCAAGACACCATAACTAATATTATCAAGTTACAGTGGCCCACTCATTTCCGATAACATGCGGACGGTTTAATGATAATCCTAACCATAGTAGCTATAAAGATATCTGAACCAAAATAAGGTTTTAGTGTTATCAAATTTTTACTTCATATTTCAGGTGAGCTACAGAGCCAGTTTACTGTGATTTAGTAATATACAGTAGTAACGGTGATCTTGGATCAAGTAGATCTAGAAAGATTAGTGTTATCGGTACATAGCTTGTGCATACGGCTCACACCCAAACCATTAAACCAGTGACTCATTGCGTCAGTGAGGTTATCAACACATGTTTAACGCTTATTCACGCTTGGTGTGGCAGATGGAAATTGAAGACATAACTTAAGTTGCTACATGTCCCTTCCGATCATATGTCAAAAGCCATTTAACTTTTTTTATGAAATAATTTCAACTCATAGAGTCTACGTTAATTTAGAGGCTTGCTTTACAGATCAACAGATCACCATTTTTTCGTGTGTGTTTTTCAACACTGGTGGATAGGTTATGTGTGCATGTCTGCGTATATCCTTTGATATCCTTTTGTGAAAACACATGTACTGATTGATTAACAGAGGAATACCACACATACAATAGCACATTTTGTTACAAGAGGTTGGGCTTTATTCGCTGTAACAAATAACTAACTTCATGTGGTTAGTTAATCGGCCATTTCCATATACATATCCATATGTATACATGACGTTATGGAGTATACCATTGTGGTTATATCACACCAGGGAGCCCAGCCCATGTGTGAAACCAATATGGCTGGATATACATGTAGCTAAACGTGGTAGGAACCAGATTACTCAAACAAGCATGACGTTTTCTTTTTGCACGATCTACAGTCTTTTACAATCAGTATATATAAAAATCTATCTCTTTTTGCATGCAAATGGCCACAGGCCGACAGTTAGTCTACCCACACTCCTACAGCTGTAGGAGCGAGGGTTTTTACTGGAGTGATCGACTTGGATTTATTCATTGCACAGCATTCCTGTACACGTGTACAAGAAAAGATGAAAACTGAAAAAAACCTTATGAACAATGAATGAAAATATATGTACAGAAAACTACGGTTATAACGAACGGTTATTAAGTCCCGACCATTTGTTGTATAAATGTCGTATATATGCTTATAACGAACTACGGTTATTACGAACTAAAATTAGTGGTCCCTTCGAGTTCGTTATAACCGTAGTTTACTGTATTTGATAATACATGTGTACATGGATATACGTAATGTGAAAATGATAATACATGTCTATAACAGTATTTGGGGACCCGGGTGGCCCAGTCGTCTCAGGCGCCGCGATTCGCTGTGCAGAGTTCGTCCATAGGGCACGCCAGAAACCTATGATTATGGGTTCAAATCCTGGTTCGCCCCGATTATGTGCCTAGGTTTGTCAGCACCATACCCGTGCTCGTGGGTTTCACTGAAGTGTTTAACGTCTGAGACCTGCATCACTTCGGGCTTTCCTCCCACATTAAGTTGACAACTGTTATGCTGTTATGGTACTGTTAAAGATGTGGCAGGATATTACCTGATTTTGATGGTATCTCTACATTTTGACTAGGAGTATGTGCACACGCGCACGCACGCACACACACACACACGCACGCACACACACACACACACACACACACACACACAAAACGCAGTATTTTCACAGTTGAGCACGGAGTTCTTGAATATCTTTATCAATACGATTATCAAATCAATGTTGATTAAACATTTAAGGTGTTAAGGTTCTCCAAAAGATTTTCATGGTTTAAATAGGTTAGAGCTCTCGGTCCCTGGTGTCTAATCGTTGAAATGGTTAGTTTAGGTCCGAAGTGCTTAACATTAATTGTACCTACCTGGCAAAGGCCATGTTCTCCCGGCGTGAAGGAGCGAGCTGACACAACCGAGTTAAGTCGCTCCAAGCAATCGTATGCATAGCTAAGATGCTGTGCGTTAACCTGACGTGTCACAGCCCGACAAGGAATGAGATGGGTGGTCAAGTCCAGTGGTCCCCGACAGATGACGGCTGTTCGGGCTAACATGTTCGATAGCGGACTGACACATAAACTGAATGATATAGATTTAATATGATGTTAAAGAATTTGTGGAAATTTGCAATTTCACCATGGAGTATATCACCTTATTGATGTATCACACTCTGTTACCTAATCAAAGGGCTTATAACACTTAAAAATATCCTGCTGAAATTATGTTTATATATGAGCCTTTTGCATGTATACCGAATACCGATTTCTGCTATTGCCTGCTGGATTGAATTAATTTTTTGAAGAAAATATTCGATTTATAATTTTGTAATACATTTTCTATTTAAGTTGTCTTTTTGTACTTCTCGGTCGAAAGTCATTATATTTTTTCTTTTGTCGACAGAGAATCATCAATTAATTCTAACTATATCGATTGTTTCGGGTAGATAGTATTTTTTAACTCATTGTATTTCCGCCCGTATTTCCTCGATCACATGCGTTCCAACAGAAAGAGTCGAGCGAGCGAGAGAGAGAGAGAAATTGTCAAATGTATGGGAAGTTTACTCTTCAGGGAATTAGTTGTACTTTATATTGTTTATTAATGCTTAGAGTAGCTTTTCATGTATTATTTCATGTAATTTTGTGTAGGATTTTGACAACTGTTGACACTTGGAACAGTCCATTATATTCTAGCGTAGGGATGTTTTCTTAAATGTACATTTATTAGCGCCCAAGTCACTTTATTTTCAATTTCTTTCCAATATTTGTAATGTTTATCGTTTTCGCTTTATTTAGCGTTTGTTAGGCTTTCCTTTTTTAGTACATTTACATTTACATTCCCCTCGAGTAAAATAGACTAGTCCAAATCTCGGCATTAGGCCGGCTGGCAGTGTCACACTAGTTCCAGTGTTTGTTTACATTTTGGAGTCAAGTAAAAAGCGTTAATTCTTTCGCTATTTTGGTATTTTATAGAATATCTTATGATATTTCCGAGTACTTTGCAATTATTTTCGTTAGAAAAGTGAACTTTCAATTGAGGTTTTTTTTGTAAGCAACAAGAGTATGAAAGCTTCCAGAGATTTTTGCGTGTACTTCATTTTTGAGTAAGAGTGCAAAAGATATTATACATTATGGATTTCCTGATATTTTGTTACACTATTTTATATATTTATTTGATAATTATTTCATAAATAATATAAGGCATTCCAGAGATAATTAGTAACACCGAGTCATTGTACAATTGAGAGTAATTAATTTAATGCCAAGATACTTTCACTAAGAGATGTATTTTATATATTTAGTTATTGTATGAACATTTGGTGTTAAAACAAAGAGATTTATTATTTTTGTCAATTGTTTTCAGAAGTGAATAAATAGTGAATAAATAGGTGTTCGGAAGCCCTCCCGTTTTCGCATTCTTCTTTGTCCAAACCACCTGCCTTCTTATTAACGTGTTAGAGACATATGATAACATAGACAGGTTGGTAGTACCAACTAGTGCGGTACTACGGTGCAGTGACACCATAGAAAACTAGGACGATACGAAGGTACGATGCGGTACTACAATGTACTGACACAATAGAACACTGAGATTGTACGAAGATACGATGCGGTACTACGATGCAGTGACACAATAGAACAGTGCGATGGTACGAAAGTACGATGCGGTACTACGATGTGCTGACACAATAGAACAGTGCGATGGTACGAAGGTACGATGCGGTACTATGGTGCAGTGACACAATAGAACAGTGCGATTGTACGAAAGTACGATGCGGTACTACGGTGCAGTGACACAATAGAACAGTGCGATGGTACGAAAGTACGATGCGGTACTACGATGTGGTGACACAATAGAACACTGCGATGGTACGAAGGTACGATGCGGTACTACGGTGTGGTGACACAATAGAACACTGCGATGGTACGAAGGTACGATGCGGTACTACGATGTAGTGACACAATAGAACACTGCGATGGTACGAAGGTACGATGCGGTACTACGGTGTGGTGACACAATAGAACACTGCGATGGTACGAAGGTACGATGCGGTACTACGATGTAGTGACACAATAGAACACTGCGATGGTACGAAGGTACGATGCGGTACTACGATGTAGTGACACAATAGAACACTGCGATGGTACGAAGGTACGATGCGGTACTACGATGTGGTGACACAATAGGACACTGCGATAGTACGAAGGTACGATGCGGTACTACGGTGCACTGACACAATAGAACAGTGTGACGGTACGAAGGTAAGATGCGGTACTACGGTGCAGTGACACAATAGAACAGTGCGATGGTACGAAGGTAAGATGCGGTACTACGGTGCAGTGACACAAAAGAGCAGTGCGATGGTACGAAAGTAAGATGCGGTACTACGATGTGGTGACACAATGGGACACTGCGATGGTACGATACGGTACTACGGTGCAGTGACACAATAGAACACTGCGATGGTACGAAGGTACGATGCGGTACTACGATGTAGTGACACAATAGAACAGTGTGATGGTATGAAGGTACGATGCGGTACTACGATGTAGTGACACATTAGAACACTGCGATGGTACGAAGGGACGATGCGGTACTAGGGTGCACTGACACAATAGAACAGTGTGACGGTACGAAGGTACGAAGATATACTACGATGTGGTGAAACAACAAAACAATGCGGTGATACGAAGGTACGATGCGATATTACGATGTGGTGACAATAGAACAGTGCGATGATACGAAGATAAGATGCGGTATTACGACGTGGTGACAATAGAACACTGAGATGCTACGAAGGTACGATGCGATATAACGATGTAGTGACACAATAGAACAGTGCGATGATACGAAGGTATCATGTGACGAAAATAATAAGATGCATCGATACAATTGTGTATACACCTACGGAATATTTATAAGATATATACACAGGAACCGTTATCAGACACACGGTACAACACAGGACCTTCCCAAAACCGGTCGACCACGCATCACAACTGGAGCACAAGACAGATTCATACGGCTACGTCATATGGAACCTGTGTCAATGAAATGATGTGTGCAAATTTTGAACAGTCGATATGTTGATTTTTATATGATATAGAAAATATACATCTAAAATCGCCTTTGCGTTTCTTTTTAAAAGTGTATAATTCACCTGGTCCTTCATTTTGAGAAATGTTAATAATTTCATAATACTAGAAATCAGAGGATATTATTATTGAACAATGTATGCTCTTTACATAACATGTACATGTAAAATCAACACACTTATGTCGTATTCTCCCATCACCCGGTTCCACCTATAGTTTCAATCTTCTGCTGATCCTCGTATATTTATTTACAATTACCATGATACAAATACAAACAGTACCTTGTGACCTACAGTCTTGTAGTGTCTGTTGATTGTATGTACATGTAGGACGCATTAACCAAGTGTTGATATCTGTAACATTAACTAAGAGTGTTGATATCTGTAACATTAACTAAGAGTGTTGATATCTGTAACATTAACTAAGAGTGTTGATATCTGTAACATTAACTAAGAGTGTTGATATCTGTAACATTAACTAAGAGTGTTGATATCTGTAACATTAACTAAGAGTGTTGATATCTGTAACATTAACTAAGAGTGTTGATATCTGTAACATTAACTGAGAGTGTTGATATCTGTAACATTAACTAAGAGTGTTGATATCTGTAACATTAACTAAGAGTGTTGATATCTGTAACATTAACTAAGAGTGTTGATATCTGTAACATTAACTGAGAGTGTTGATATCTGTAACATTAACTGAGAGTGTTGATATCTGTAACATTAACTGAGAGTGTTGATATCTGTAACATTAACTAAGAGTGTTGATATCTGTAACATTTACTGAGAGTGTTGATATCTGTAACATTAACTGAGAGTGTTGATATCTGTAACATTAACTGAGAGTGTTGATATCTGTAACATTAACTGAGAGTGTTGATATCTGTAACATTAACTAAGAGTGTTGATATCTGTAACATTAACCAAGAGTGTTGATATCTGTAACATTAACTAAGAGTGTTGATATCTGTAACATTAACTGAGAGTGTTGATATCTGTAACATTAACTGAGAGTGTTGATGTCTGTAACAGTTAGTGCACACGGAGTAGACATTTGGGATTCCAATTATGCACACGAAGTTGTTTCATTTTTGAAAGTTTGCGAGTGTTTGTTTGAAGGAAACGTGCTGTAACCGCACCTTATCAATCCGTACAGAAAGGTACCATATGTCATAAAATAGTTTCCAATGAAAAAATAAAATATTAATAGCATATTCTGTAAGCATAAAATAAAATATCAATAAGCATAAGTGGTTTAATAAATCATTAACTTCATATACAAACATGCCAGAACGTACAATCAAACATTTGAAATATTAATGGGGGTGATTTGGGCCCAGGGAGTCATTTGGGCCTGCCCGGGTGGAATAGTATGAGCATAGGAGGGATGATCTGAGCCTAGGCTGAAAGCAGTTTAGTAAAACGCGATACGCACAATACGCTAATCATCATGGCGCCGTTCCACAGAGTGACTGTAGCGCTACGATTGTCGTAAGTCTATGTTAAAGTATGGGAGTTACGACCACCTTAGCGTTATGATCGCTTTGTGGAACAGGGCCTGTGACCTGCGTTGGCTATGTATCTTGAGTGTGAAATAAGCCTTCAGGAGGGATTCATCGATTATTTTCTCCTATAGTATCACTAATTATATGCTTCATTTCTCTTTTATACCTAAAGGCAAACTAACCTTTACCCTTTTGTAATTTATCGTAATGTGATCTTTTAGAAACTCCCGACGGAAGATTTCATGTCTATTTGTTTAATTTGGCAGAAAGTGGATAGGGTTTGTAGGCTTTCTAATGTGTTTTTTAATATTTTGAGTGATCTGCATGCATATTTAGGATAAAAGATATAAGATCACTTGTTGTTTCTTCAAAATCAGAATGACAGATTTTATTATAGATCAAAACAAAGCTTTGGTATGGAAAAATGGGTCAAACTTGCTGATTTTCGTGAAATATGTTTTCGATATTTCAACCAAGCTGATTAATTATAGAAACGTACAAAAATTAGGACAGCATCAGGTACATCAGAATATTCTCGTTTTAAAAAGGCAAGATGTAAATCATAGGATCGTTTTCAACTACGTTCATTACGTCCCCTGGACTTGAAAATAGATGGACCCAGGTAATTCCCTGATTGCAGTACACGTCAATATACGGGACCACTGTCACTGCCCCGTGAGTCTAGTGACGATTTCAGTGAAGGATAGTTCCATAGGACTCGACTCAAACAAGTGCAAGAAAGTTATTCCAAATATAACATTTATTTAACTGACCACTTTCTAAAAGACACTGTGTATTCGTAGGATAGTTCCAGCCACAGTTGGATTTGATGATTATAAAATGTGTGATTTCATATTTCTGTGGTTCTGATTGTACCAGTGTACGAAGCCCAACTCAATCCCCGATCTTTCTGGAGTGATTTGGGCCAAGGCTGAGATCATTCTAGAGTGACTTGGGCCTAGACTGAGATCACTCTAGGGTGATTTGGGCCTTCACTGAGACCACTCTAGGGTGACTTGGGCCTAGACTGAGATCAATCTAGAGTGACTTGGGCCTAGACTGAGATCAATCTAGAGTGACTTGGGCCTAGACTGAGATCACTCTAGAGTGATTTGGGCCTTCACTGAGATCACTCCAGAATGACTTGGGCCCAGACTGAGATCACACTAGACTGATGGTGACTGACAGGCACAAGCTTATGATAGGGGTCGTTTTTTCAACAATAGACTTTGCTTGTGACAGAGATTTCTTATGATTATGGAAATGTTATATTTAGAAAATTGTATACAAATTTCTTGAACCAGCTATATTCTTTCTGGGATTTATTTTAATATTGACAAGGTCCCAGCTTACAATCAAGAATTCGAAGAGCTTACGGTTTCGGCTTACTCTTTTTGCGGACACGGTGTTATCATTCATTTGCAGTGAGCACCGTCAATTGTTTTACATTTACGCCAAATGAAACCTGTTTTCTTAGTGAAATGGAAACTCTCTCTTTCTAGAATTGGCGTTTTATTTTCTATAACAAGGGTTGAGTGCGTCATGAATCATACTGGTGATACATAATACCAAATCATTTCTGTATGCCTGCAGTGTCAGGGTTTTCATTGGTATGGGTATTTGTATGTTTTAAATATTTTCTACATTGTTATTTTATTCCAGGTATAGATAAACATATATATGATTTTTATATTGAGAAGTTTGTTAGTGCTTCACTTGATAGATATAAAAGAAGTATTTTGAGTAAATTCCGTTGTGGAACCCTGCCTTTAGAGATTGAATTAGGAATATACACAAAACCTGTAACAGTTTTAATAAAAAAGACTCTGCAAGTTTTGTACCAACTGTGTTGAAGATGAAATACACTTTCTTGTAACATGTGATCTTCACTCAGACCTACGTTATAATTTGTTTATTTTCTAGTTTAGATCCCTCCTTCCTACAACTTAATCCAGCAAACAAGTTTAATTATGTAATGAATAATGATTCACTATTTAATAAGTTAGCGGTATTACTATTATAAAATGTATAAGCGTCGTTGTCACACACTCTCTTAATATCATATGACTATACATTGATGTATATTTTATATTTTAACTATCTGTAACTAACTGTAACACGTATATTCGTGTCTCGTCGGCTAATGCTGGCCGGTGGATCAATTTTTAATTCATGCCATATTTGCCATGTTACTGTTTTTCATGCATCCAGTGACACGTTAAAAAAATAATTTTCTTCTTCTTGCTTCATATAAAATCACAATATACAATGGAATACTATATGGGTAAGTTCCTATCGATGTTAGTTTAACAGATAATAGAGACAAACTGTTACCAAACAACATCTGCGTTACCCACACACAGCTGTGTCGCAGGTCCAAATGTTGGTATGACTTCGGAGGAAATACGTTTCTCTTAACCACGCAGTGCACAATCAGTGGAGAAAGCAATCTGGCACAATCCCTACCTAAGTAATTGCTCTCCATCGCTGATTAATCAACACCCTGCGTGTTTGACAGCACTCACGTGGCAGTTGGCATGTTTCGACTGAACGAGTTGGGACACGATGCATCAACAATTCACCGAGCCTGACCATCCGATCCTGATAGTCGCCCCTTACAAGCATGGGTTGCTGAAGATCAATTCTAACACGGATCTTCACGGCTATTGTTCATGATGTTTGCTTTTAGCAGATATTTCTTATGATTAGGCGGATGTTTTGTTTTCTCTTTTATATAAAAACTGGTAAACTTCAACGGCCTACTGGAAGTTTGTTTTTCCAATGCCCGATGCTATTCCCTATTTTGACTTCGCGAACACCTGGTATCATTACTATCTGATAGTGATTCATTAACACATGCTCATGATATAGTCGGAATCCTACTATAGATTCTGCTTTTGGCAAATATTGCTTGTTCCTTTGATTTCCCTCCAACATTGTTTGACAAGTAAAAAACAAACTATAATATTGATGGAAATGTTCATTTTAACTCGTAACAAATTGCTACTCTTTCTCGCTGTACGAGTACATTGCCTCTAGTTATTGAAACTAGTTACTTCCACGTCGCATTTGTCTAGAGGATAGTCCATCTCTTTAGCAACTAAGGCGATAAGGCAGTGAATTTGGTTCTACGCCGTTTTGACATTTACTCCAGTAATATCACGGTGTGTCAGCTTGACGTGGGAGGAAAGCCCGAAGTGATGCCTGTCTCAGACATTTACCACGAGCACGGGTATGGTGCTGACAAACCTCGAAAGATAACCAGAGTGAACCGGGATTCGAACCCATGATCATAGGTTTCTGTTTGTAAAGTTTTTATCTTTGTTTGTTGTTTAACGCCGCACTCAGCAATATTCCATGTATGTGACGGCGTCTGTAAATAATCGAGTCTGAAACAGACAATCCAGTGATTGACATCATGAGCATCGATCCACGCAATTAGGATCGATGATATGCATTAACCAAGTCAACGAACCTGACCAGCCGATCCCGATAACTATAACTTATAACTATCAATAACTATCCTTCGTGTTTATACGAAGTGTTTTGCATTGATTTAGTTTGAACTTGTGTTTTTAATATTTTGCATTTTCATTTTTAAAGTAGTAAAATGTCCTTCGATCAACGTTCAAAACGACAAAACTACTTTCTACAAACTTTACCCTCGTTGAGCCGAAGCTCTGCAGTATCTACGACCTATAGCCTGCCTTTGAGTAGAAAGGTGGTAACTTGCGTCTGTACTTAGAGTAAGCTCCGTCATATCGGAGTAAACTGCTAGTGTTCTTGAGTTCCAGCGACCTTATTTCTGCACGATGTTTGGGTCCACACCCCTATCGATGGCAGTGGGGCAAGAGGACTTAGAAGTGAATCCCTTCCCAGATAGTCCTGGCAAGACCTATGCATATGCACTCCTCTGAGATATGCGAAACTGTCGAATCATCAATGCCATTGTGGGTCTTCTGAGTGACGGCATCATTGTTTTCAATTTCTTTCATTATTTTTTATTTACTTTTTCATTATTTTTCTTATTTTATTTTATTTATATATTTATGTTTATTTTTTTATTTTATTTTTTTGGGGAGTTGCCTCTTTCGTTCTTCCGAAACATGTAATTAACGTTTCAACTGGATCAAGTTTGGGTATCATTCGTTGTGTTTCATTCTTTTGGGGGGCGGTCGGGTATCCTAGTGGTTAAAGCGTTCGCTCGTCACACCAAAGACCCGGGTTTGATTCCCGACATGGGTACAATGTGTGAAGCCCATTTCTGGTGTCCCCCGCCGTGGTATTGCTGGAATATTGCTATCCCCGGTTTGGGGGTTGAATCGTACATATTATGTTGCAATGTCTGGGGGTCGCAATATCAAAAACTGTCAAGAGGCAAACATTTGTCTTCACACTCAATGTTTTATTGTCTGGCCAGCTGCTGAACAAATCTATAAAGTTCTGCACAGGCATCACCCCTCGATGTGCCCGACTTGAAGATTTCAACAACACAATCAATAAACGTGAGGTCATTCTTACTCTGTGCGGAATACAAATGTCCAAGAGCTGTACATGTATTTATAAGTGATTGGGGTCTATCTGATATGTCAGATATGTAACAGAAATTCTGTTTAACATGATGTGGTACTGGGAAGGTAATAATAATTTCTCTCCACACACAATTCCTCTCAAGTCATACACAGACTCAAACGCCCCATTACAAGTATGCAATGCTCTCTGTGCAAGAGACAAAGGTAATCAACGGCCATGTTAGGTCAGTGGAGATCTCACCGTTTGTGTCTCCACGCACACACCAAGTATATATCTGCCATGAAATTTCTTTTTCAAAAATCGAGTCGGGGTCTCATCGACAGGATTGGTTGGTTGGTTCGTTGTTTTACGCCGCATTCAGCAATATTCAAGCAATATGACGGCGGTCTGTAAATAATCGAGTCTGGACCAGACAACAGTGATTAACACCATTAGCATCAATCTACGGAATTGGCATGCATCAACCAAGTCAGCGAGCCACCCGATCCCGTTAGTCTCCTGTGTAATGAAAACATTTAATTTTTCGTTGGAGATGTTGTATATTTTCCCTCTGTATTTAGCCCCAAATGTTTAGGAGGCTGTACTTAATTTATTATTGAATACTTTATTTGAGAGAAATATCAATAATTATGATATATCAAATGTTTAACTGATGTAAGTTAACCACGGTTCTGTTCCGTTAGAGCACCTCACTCTAACGTATTTGTCATACATAATGTGGACCGCCTCCGTGGTCTAGTTGTAGAGCGTCCGCACGGAGAGCGGAAGATCCAGCTTTCGATCCCCGACCGCGACATACCAAAATACGTTAATAGATGGTACTTGTGGTGACCCTGTATGGCGCTCAGCATTAAGGGACGTCTCGGCTCGGAGTCAGTATACTGTGTCTGAGTGGGGTATTCATGTTAAACTGCGGCATGGTATCTCAGTGAGCTAGCACTATAAATCGGCATCAGTCCGGACTAGTACAAGCAGCCACACAAACACACACACATACATGCACGTCGCTATATATGTGCAATAATCTTGGACGCGGCGTTTAACCCAATTTCAGCTCACCTCACCTCACCTCACCTCACCTCACCTCACCTCACCTCCTACATAATATCTACATTAACATGAACGCAACGGGAAATACATATTCTATATATTATTAGTAGGTACAAATATAATATTTACATTCGTGTTTTGTTTGTTCTAAATTAAAACGTCTGGCAAATGATTCTTATGTAACAGTCAAGTTAAGTATGTTTATTTGTTGTTTATTCAGTAATATTCCAGCGGTATGACGGCGGTAAATGATAGAGTCTGGACCAGACAATCCAGTGACTGACATCATTGACATCATTGGAATAGCATGACATACATCAACCAAATCAGCGAGCCTGACCACCCGATCCCGTTAGTCGCCTCTTACGACATGGGTAACCCAGTAGCAAAAGCGAGCATATTTTAATTATATTCATAGACAATACGGGGGCACGGGGGGCTGTGCAGAGTTGCATACCTTGGGCACACAAGAAACCTATGATTATGGGTTCGAATCCCGGTTCGCCCCGATTTTGTTTCTAGGTTTGTCAGCACCATACCCGTGCTCGTGGGTTTCACCGAAATGGTAAACGTCTGAGACCTGCATCACTTCGGGCTTTCCTCCCACATTAAGCTGACAAGCCGCGATATAACTGGAATACTGTTAAAAGCGGCGTTAAACCCAACTCACTCTATTACAGACAATATACAATTGTGAAATTTGTTTACAGACTTTACGGGGATACCGAGCGCCCGCAGAGATGAAATTAGTTACACAATATAGGTCCATTTTTTTTATTGTTACAAAATGGTATACATGGACAATTTTATAATGTTATCAGGAGTATGTATGATAATGTGAAATCTGCTGTTGTAGTTAATGGTGGTAGAAAATTATCAGAATATTTTTCTTGTACTGTTGGTGTTCGCCAGGGATGTACATTAAGTCCCCTGCTGTTCTCCATATTCATTAAAGAGCTTGTTGATTATATTAGCAAGTCTTTTGATGATGGTATATTTATATCCGAAGAAATGTATAATATTCTTGCTCTCCTTTTTGCTGATGATCTCATTCTTGTAGCAGACACCCCTCTTAGATTGCAAAAGCGATTAGATCAGCTTGCTGTTTATTGTTTTAAGTGGGGAATGGAGTTAAATATGGATAAGTCAAAAATAATAGTTTTTAAGAATGGAGGTAAACTTTCTAGATATGAGAATTGGACATATAATGGTGTTAAAATGGAAACTGTAAGTTTTTATAAATATTTGGGGTTGATGGTAACACCAAAGCTTGTTTGGACTAAAGCATGTAAAGTATTATCAGAGCAAGCTAGTAAAGCATTAATCCCAGTAAGGTCTTTGATAAGGAAATTTGATATTCCAGTGGAAAATTCATTTCAAATTTTTGACAAGAAAATTATGCCAATTCTTACATATGGTAGTGAAATATGGGGTTTTATGGAGAGGGAGAGTATAGAAATTGTTCATAGAAAGTTTTGTAAGTTTATTTTGAATATTTCTTATAAGTTACCAAATGCAGTAGCCTATGGAGAATGTGGCAGACGTCCACTTAAAGTTGTATATTATGTCAAATGTATAAAATATTGGTTACGGCTTATCGCCATGTCCAGAAGTAGGTACCCATATCAGTGTTATCAAATGCTAAGAAGTTGTTGTGATAGGAAACAACCTAATTGGGCCACTCATGTTAGAAATTTATTATGTTTTTATGGTTTTGGAGTAGTATGGGTATCGCATGAAGTGGGAGATGAGCAGTTATTTCTAAACATATTTAAGCAAACAGTGTTGGATTGTGCAACACAGGATTGGCATTCAGATGTGGAACAAAAAAAGTGCTTGTTTTTTATTCTCATTTAAATCTTTGTTAGAATGTGAAAAATATGTGGTTTGTATAAATGTAACTAAATTTAGAAGAGCGTTGTTAAAATTCAGAAGTGGTTTTAATTCATTTGGAATCCAGAATGTTAGAAAAGTTAAATGTGTTAAAGAGGATAAAGAAGCAATTTGGTTTTTTTGTAATGTTCTTGAGAATGAAAATCATATTATATTTCAATGTCCTAGGTATGAAGATAGCCGAAAGGTTTTTCTAGAGGAGTTGAGAAAAAACAATAAATCATTTGTCACTATAAATATGTTGTGTACATCAGATCAAAGTGAGATTTTTATATTATTTCTCCAGATTTCTATATATCATTTTCAGTATCAGAGGGGATGTCTAGTATTTTTACAGTTATCACTATTTGAAATGTTTCAGGGTTCACTGTACTCAGAAAAGAAAACAACTAACTGAAGCGTCTGGAAAATCTTAGTTTGTCAGATTTATATAACATTTTATATAATCCCATCACTGTCAGTATGCTAACCGTTTCTATATTTATATTGAGGTTTATTAGCTAATAGAGCGCATCCAAAATATATTGTAACTAT
This sequence comes from Haliotis cracherodii, assembly GCF_022045235.1. NCBI lineage: Eukaryota > Metazoa > Mollusca > Gastropoda > Lepetellida > Haliotidae > Haliotis > Haliotis cracherodii. Next base: position 8,490,044 of record NW_027266265.1, on the reverse strand, counting down.
GGGTCATGTGGCCTTCTTTACTGAATAAAATTCTGTCTGTCTGTCTATAGGTCCATTTAGTTCCATTGTAATTCATCTGGTTTGATTGAGCATCTATAGAACAAACCAGATGACGTCAATATTGAACATCAATATGACGCCTCCTAAAACCGGGCGTGATAATGGGCCCTCGTCAAGTAATATGATGCATTATTATGCCTCATAGTGAGATTGACCAATCAGAGAGCAGAACTACTGACCCTACATGAGCCCGTATACCGTCAGTAAAAGCCATCTTGGATTTTTCAACACCCACCTCACATATTTCACATGAAAAGTCTGGTACAGAAATTGTTCGACATTGTTTTGTGTTTTCATATCATTACTTTTCATGTGCAAGGACGTTCATGTTTTTTGGATCACGTTCGTGACCTAAATGAGATTATATAAAGTTAAAATTATGAACAAGGTTTGACCTCTGAGGTTTGAAGAGTAGTTTCCCTTTGACCCTTAACATCTTAGGTTGTAAGTGTTAAGTTTTAAGTTTTGACATGACCTGTGAGACAAAGATAACAAATAGTGTAAACTTTTCGGCATAATAAATTCGTTATGGTGTTTTTAGTTACCTATATGGTGTCATATTAGGTTAGCTGACGCCTCGCCCAATATTTTTCAGCTTCCCTAATATGACACCGTATACGGCAACTAAAGACACCATAACGAAAAGTTTTATGCCCCAAAGTGAGATTGACCAATCAGAGAGCAGAACTACTGACCCCAGATGAGCCCGTATACCGTCAGTAACAGCCATCTTGGATTTTCCAACACCCACCTCACATTTCACATGGAAATTCTGGTACCGAAATTTGTTATTTGACACTGTTTTGTGTTTTCCTATCATTGATTGTGATGTGCAAGGACATTTAAGATCACGTTCGTGACTTTATTGATAAAGATTATAGTTAAAATTTTCAACAAGGTTTGGCCTCTAAGGTTTGAAGAGTGGTCTCCCTTTGACGTCAGCAATGGCTGTCAAATGCTTTGCTAGTAGCGATATGGATATAACTTTTCGGCCTAATAAATTTGTCATGGTGTCTGTAGTTACCGTATACGGTGCCATATTAGGTTAGCTGACTAAAGACACCATAACTAAAAGAATAAAGTCATAAAAGAAAAGGAAATGACACACAACTCATTGATACGGCTTCTTTTGGACTGGATCCTGTACCTTCATAGTAGTTGTTTTATGTAATGCAGCAACTGGAGCCTGAAGTTACATTGTAAGTTATTGCTGTGTCGTGGAGCCTGAAGTTACATTGTAAGTTATTGCTGTGTCGTGGAGCCTGAAGTGACATTGTAAGTTATTGCTGTGTCGTGGAGCCTGAAGTGACATTGTAAGTTATTGCTCTGTCGTGGAGCCTGAAGTGACATTGTAAGTTATTGCTCTGTCGTAGAGCCTGAAGTGACATTGTAAGTTATTGCTGTGTTATGGAGCCTGAAGTCGTGTTGTGGAGCCTGAAGTTACATTGTAAGTTATTGCTGTGTTGTGGAACCTGAAGTGACATTGTAAGTTATTGCTGTGTCGTGGAGCCTGAAGTTACATTGTAAGTTATTGCTGTGTCGTGGAGCCTGAAGTGACATTGTAAGTTATTGCTGTGTCGTGGAGCCTGAAGTGACATTGTAAGTTATTGCTCTGTCGTGGAGCCTGAAGTGACATTGTAAGTTATTGCTCTGTCGTGGAGCCTGAAGTGACATTGTAAGTTATTGCTGTGTTATGGAGCCTGAAGTCGTGTTGTGGAGCCTGAAGTTACATTGTAAGTTATTGCTGTGTTGTGGAACCTGAAGTGACATTGTAAGTTATTGCTGTGTCGTGGAGCCTGAAGTGACATTGTAAGTTATTGCTGTGTCGTGGAGCCTGAAGTGACATTGTAAGTTATTGCTCTGTCGTGGAGCCTGAAGTTACATTGTAAGTTATTGCTGTGTCGTGGAGCCTGAAGTGACATTGTAAGTTATTGCTGTGTCGTGGAGCCTGAAGTTACATTGTAGGTTATTGCTGTGTTGTGGAACCTGGAGTCGTGTTGTGGAGCCTGAAGTGACATTGTAAGTTATTGCTGTGTCGTGGAGCCTGAGGTTACATTGTAAGTTATTGCTGTGTCGTGGAGCCTGAAGTTACATTGTAAGTTATTGCTGTGTTGTGGAACCTGGAGTTACATTGTAAGTTATTGCTGTGTTGTGGAACCTGAATTGACATTGTAAGTTATTGCTGTGTTGTGGAGCCTGGAGTTACATTGTAAGTTATTGCTGTGTCGTGGAGCCTGAAGTGACATTGTAAGTTATTGCTGTGTCGTGGAGCCTGAAGTTACATTGTAAGTTATTGCTGTGTTGTGGAACCTGAATTGACATTGTAAGTTATTGCTGTGTTGTGGAGCCTTGAGTTACATTGTAAGTTATTGCTGTGTCGTGGAGCCTGAAGTGACATTGTAAGTTATTGCTGTGTCGTGGAGCCTGAAGTTACATTGTAAGTTATTGCTGTGTTGTGGAACCTGGAGTCGTGTTGTGGAGCCTGAAGTGACATTGTAAGTTATTGCTGTGTCGTGGAGCCTGAAGTTACATTGTAAGTTATTGCTGTGTCGTGGAGCCTGAAGTTACATTGTAAGTTATTGCTGTGTTGTGGAACCTGAAGTGACATTGTAAGTTATTGCTGTGTTGTGGAGCCTGAAGTCGTGTTGTGGAACCTGAAGTGACATTGTAAGTTATTGCTGTGTTGTGGAACCTGAAGTCGTGTTGTGGAGCCTGAAGTGACATTGTAAGTTATTGCTGTGTTATGGAGCCTGAAGTCGTGTTGTGGAGCCTGAAGTTACATTGTAAGTTATTGCTGTGTTGTGGAACCTGAAGTGACATTGTAAGTTATTGCTGTGTTGTGGAACCTGGAGTTACATTGTAAGTTATTGCTGTGTTGTGGAACCTGAAGTGACATTGTAAGTTATTGCTGTGTTGTGGAGCCTGAAGTGACATTGTAAGTTATTGCTGTGTTGTGGAACCTGGAGTTACATTGTAAGTTATTGCTGTGTTGTGGAACCTGAAGTTACATTGTAAGTTATTGCTGTGTTGTGGAGCCTGAAGTTACATTGTAAGTTATTGCTGTCTTGTGGAACCTGAAGTGACATTGTAAGTTATTGCTGTGTTGTGGAACCTGAAGTGACATTGTAAGTTATTGCTGTGTTGTGGAACCTGAAGTGACATTGTAAGTTATTGCTGTGTTGTGGAGCCTGAAGTTACATTGTAAGTTATTGCTGTGTTGTGGAACCTGGAGTTACATTGTAAGTTATTGCTGTGTTGTGGAACCTGAAGTTACATTGTAAGTTATTGCTGTGTTGTGGAACCTGCAGTTACATTGTAAGTTATTGCTGTGTTGTGGAACCTGATGTGGAACACCACCCCTCCATGAAGAAACGGGACGGTACTGCAACAAACCGTATGAAGAACGAACCAATTCAACTGCCCGGATTCTGTGGAGGATGAGATGCATGTGTTACTCCAGTGTCCAACTTTACAAGCATTTAACAATAGATATGTTTGCATTATGTTTTCATTTTTATCCTGACTTTATTACAGCCCCTGAAAATATTCATGTATTGCCCTAATATTATGAAAGTTTGTGCCAAAACCTGCAAGTATGTTTTTGACTTTAGGAGTTCGTGTGTGTATGGATTATTACAGTGTGTATTTTATTTTATGCTAAATATTATATGTATATAATTACATCTCTCATAATCCCGTTAGGGATGGCTCAGTTATATATTGTTGTATATTATGTCTTATCTGTTTACTTATTTTTTTTTTTTTTTTTTTTTAAAAACAATCTAGAAACGCATACAAAAGCAAGTCTAGCCAGCTCTAGCTAGCTCTGTTCCACAGTCTATGAAAACAGCATAGGGATATAGTTTTGGTAATTTTTAGAGTCAAGAGTGAGTGAGTATGGTTTTACGCCGCTTTTAGCAATATTCCAGCAATATCACGGCGGGGGACACCAGAAATGGGCTTCACACATTGTACCCATGTCGGGAATCGAACCCGGGTCTTCGGCGTGACGAGCGAAAGCTTTAACCACTAGGCTACCCGACCGCCCCAGGCACCCAGTGACGTGCCTAACACTGCTGAAGATTATTACCACCTTCTTTTATAATTATTTAGTCAGTGTACATATTATTTTGACAAATTTATGTTAAAATTATTTATATATTTTTCAGGTCCCACAATGATTATATGGAAGAGTATACATGCGACGAAACCCTTTTCATATTCATATGAAATCTCTGTAAAAAACAAAGTCGATGGTACGATTCTGACTAAATCATGAGCACGTGTTAATGAATCGCTATCAAATAGTGATAATACCAGGTGTTCGCGAAATGTGAGAGTATCCTGCCCCACCGATGTCAGAAGAAACCCCTGGTGTTGAGATCCATTTTCATAGTGTGCAAATTGTGTTTATTTTCATGCAGAGTCATAAAATATTAGAGTGTCTTGTGAGGTACAGTGCTTCAGACAACAAGAGACCTGTACTTTTGAATTAGTCAACCAGTGCACTAACAAGTTGCCACTGAGCATTTAGCCAGTGCTTGTGATATTTTCTTCAGTCTTTTCCCCAGCCTTTGCCCTTGCCCCAAACTACCTCATCCAGCATCAGCCATCCTGTATTACAGAAACTTATCAAATGAAACAGCAAAGGCTGATTGTTGTCAGAGACCATAAAACTAGATTTCAATGAAAAAAGTTTATTTTAATGAGCATAGAGAAAAACATCACATACATCAGATGCAAATCTTTCACAAATCACTTCGACAACACAAGATGGAATAACTTTTCTCTGATTCTTCAACTATTTCTGCAAATCCCCAAAGTGAACCTCTTGTTTTTGAGGTGTAGATAGATTCTGAAATGAAAAAGTGTCTTTTATTAGTCAAGCTATACACAACATTACAAAAAATATCATACAATTTACATATATATTTTTGTCATTTAATCTGGACGGATGCCTAAAAAGAAGTAACTTGTATTGATGATATATGCATAATTTTTATTACATGTTAATAATTCAATAAATACCAAAACAGTTTATAGTTCTATCATGTTGACATGATGGGTTTATTACTATAGGTTTGAATACCTCTTGAAATATTGTGGGCATGTTTCAATATCACTGATGTAATTTAATAACTTTACAAGTTACATATGCTTTCACAACTTGCTGGCAAAAATAAACATTTATGGTACTGGAGATTTATTTGTTGTGCATGATAGATCTTAAAATACATAATAAAATAAATTGATGAAAGTAAATAATATTATTTGTTTTTCTAAACTTTATTTCAAGTGTTAATATAAAAAAGGGTGGTGGGGTAGCCTTGTGGTGAAAGCGTTCAATCGTCACCCTGAAGACCCAAGTTCGATTCCCCACATAGGCACAACATGTGAAGCCCTTTTCTGTTGTACCCCAGTTGTGATATTGCTGGAATATTGCTAAAAGCAGCGTAAAACCCTACTCACTCACTCATTTAAAAAAATGATTGCATATTTCATTTGCATTATAGGGGGTGATTGTTACAGACATTTTGCTCAAAAGGTCAGGTCGGGAGGTCCAAATTCCCACTTTCAAATATTTTTCACTAATATTCAACAAGTTTTACTTATAGTTTCTTAGATAATTTATATGTATTGATTGTGACAGTAAATGAGCTTTTTATAAACATTTTACATATATCTGGTCCCCTCAGTTAAACAACCCACTGTTTTTAATAATTAATTATATATTAGATATTTCTTCTTTTTTATAGTTTCTAAACATTTTTTAAAAAATCTGTCCTCATAATAGATGATAAATAGTTTCCCTGCAAAGTTGCAATGCATTTTCTATGAATGGTTTTCAGAACATACCAATAACCAATTATCTATTAAATAGAATAAGATACTGTAGGCCTACTGCAGTAACTGGTTTCAAACACTAAACACATCAATGGAGTGATCTATCTTTTCACTTTCAAACGGGGACGGTGTGAAGTGTGAAGTACGACATCCAGTTACTTATCAATAAATATGGCAAGTATTTTGTACCGACTTTAGAAACGTACCCCATTTTCGTGTTACTCTAAGCATATGGTCTCTTCATCAGCTGGTAGGCCTAATGAGTAAACACTGTAATCGTGTTGAGACAACGTTTGGCGACAGATCGTATTTGATTCTTGATATTGGCAAGTAGCATTGATCTGTAGCCTATAGGTGGTGGGAATAGTTACACCTAATACAGACAAACTCAGATTGACGACAATGCCGATACCGGCCATAGGGTCGTAACAGGGTGCGACAGGATGAATGGGCCTGTTGACGAAGCATGAGGGTCACCAGGCGTGACAAAAATCTCTTAGAATATTACATTTCCGCCTCTGAAAACGTGATAATGAGCATATAGGTAATTTAGGTATACACACATCAAAGTGTTATTCTTACCACGTTGTCGATCGTAGGCCTAATTGTGTAGATGTCGAGTCGGGGTCGGGTGACAAATTAGGTGATGTGGGTCTTCTCTTGTTTCCACTTGATTTTCATCGTTTCCATACCGCGAAGCTTGCTCGTTTTGGTTCAAAATCGTATGGTTTTGCGATTTCTTGAAGGGTCAAGGGAACTTCTTCGGACCAGGCAAGGTATCGGATGCCATTTTGTCTCACCATAAACTGGTACTTGATTTCTTTTGCGTTGTGACAAGACAGGGACCCAGTTAAATTGGCACCAATTACGTCATCAAGCTCCTTCCCAGCGCGTGACACCTTCGTTACACTCCCGGTAACATAGAGCTCCGGGAACGTACTATCGCTGTGAGGAGCTTGTTACGTCATAATCTAAAGGGGATAACTCAGGCCTGTTTAGCTCGGAAAACGAAGGCCACTCTCCTACCCAGAGTTCCATGCGGCCGGCAGCCAGCTAGCTTAGTACCTCTGCCACAGGCCAGCGCCATGTGACGATTCGTCACATCTTTCACAGTCCATTCAAGATATTGCATATGCTTTTCATCCGTTTCATGTTTGACAAGTCTACACATTTTCATAAACAAATGTCAAAGAATGATTAACTGTCATTGAGAAAGTATGCAAATACGTAAAAATCTACTTGTTTTTGCGTAGTTATCCTATGTTTACATTGGTTGTACGGCTCCACGTGCTGTCATCGAAGCGCAACGAAGAGCTAGAGACACGGTCACTTTGATGCATAAATATATATTGTCATGCAACTCACTGTCGCAGTTGTAGTAGCATATCTATATACATGATATATTTATGCAAAACAACATGTAAAGCGCCCCCAAATACTTACATTAGTCCGTTCTATACTGATTTCTGAAAAAGCGCGTTTGTTTACAAACAAGAGAAAAGTCCGGTCACGTGATATGCAAATTAGCCTGTGGCAGTGGTTGTTATGCTGAGTATCCACTGCGACGGAGTGTGAAGGAAGGCCTCATAACGGCATGACATTTTCACACTTATTGTGAGCTCGCTACATTGACTGTGAGAAAAATGAGTGTATATTTTCACACACTGATACTAACTAAGTCTAAAATTGCGTTTTGTTTAAAACAAGAAAGAAAGAGATTTTTGCGTGTACACTTCCCCTTTAATATAGCGACGACTATACTGAGGAAAAGGGAGCCCAAATGTAAGTCTAGTGAATGATGAACAGGCCACCAAGACCCAGACCCACCCCATACACACACACAAAGGGCTTCAGTGATTCAGGCTCTTTTCTGCGTGGATAGTGACGCATCTCCCTTTTCCTTGTTTACAGACATGGTTTCTTTAAGGTAGGTGCTACAGAATGTATTCAGTTCCGTCAACGACTTCTTCTGTATCATTATAAGTAGAACTGTTCCTAACTGCGTCATTTGCCATATGTGTTTCAGAATATGTAATCGCGATGTCCTGGTCGCGCTTGGCTCGGCACAATGATAAAAAATGGCTGCGATATTATTCGTGTTGAATGTATTGGTAGTGCAACGCCAGTGGTCGTTCACGAAAATCCTTTACTCTGCGGGATTTACTACTGAGGAACTGTGTTATCAGTGGCATTCGTGCCCAACAAAGCCAAGTAGAGACTCATGTGCCCCAAGAAGGACCCGTGAAGATTCCGTGGAGGAATAGGTCTTTAGCAACTTGCCGTAAAAGGCGACTAACACTAACGGCTTATAACAACGAGCACATTCTTAAATAGCATGGTTCATAATGAAATCAGTAACATTATCATCAAATGTTTGCTGATCTACACATATTGAATTTAATAATTTTTGAAGTATTCAAACCAATTATCGAGCGTTATAAACGAAACATTACCTACCACTAACATTAACAGAGATTTTATTTTACGCCCAAATACTATACAATCCTTGTCAGTATTGGCTGACGATCTTCCCACTGTTGTCGTTTATTATTTGAAACTTTACGAAACAACTTTTTCCTTTCATGATACTGTTTTCAATTAGTGTCTGTTTGACATCTTCGAAGTAAAATCAAAAACGTTTATTTCGTTTTCTTTAATACATTAAATTCATGATCAAAACAACGGGTTGTTCTTTCAATGTCCCACTCAACCCGGAGGTAAATACTTTTAGTTGTTTTATAAAACGCAAGTTTAAAAAAACTGTGGGAAAATTGTCAGCTACAGGTAACTTAAGTCGACCCAAATATACTCTCTCATCTTGTACATTTCATCAACATATATAACAACGGGTTCAGTGTTCAAGTCTCACCCACGCCTCACATCAACATTGTTTATATACTGAACCGCAAGAGAAACGTCACCCCAAGTAACATTGCATGAAAAGTTGTCATTTAAATATCTGGGTAATCTTTGTAATAATTTCTAAAATTTAACATAACCTTGTCTGGAAAAATGAAATTTGATGATAAAAAAACAAAGCAGATGACAACAAAACCGATCGCCTAAACGCATCACAGCAACGGCCATGGCAACCCGATGCACGTGAGTTCCGTGCAAATTGAACTGCACATGCGTTCCCCCATTTCTTGCCCTATAAAAATCCACCCACATCGGATAACATTCATTCGTTATTGAATTACTACCACATACCAACATTGACAAGACACCAAGCCCTTGGACGATTGCAAGCTGGACAATTCGCCCGGCAAGTATCCAATGCATATCAAGTCCACATAAGGACCATATACAGGCTCCAGTAACGGTATCAGACCACCAACACTACAGATGACCGACCACGTAGTGGTCACCACCCGATGTCAGGATCGTCAGATTGTGCGACAGCATCTTCAAGATCGCTTTGTCACTACTGCGGAAACTGCTCGACAGACCATGGGGACACACCAGCGACACATTAGTGGGAACACCGAGCGTCGACGTTTGACGAGCAGACACCTCTACTGTCACAGGGCACACCGAGGACCCATTCTGACAACACGTCATCGCCGGGACCGTCTTCAGTGGGCAACACAGCACCAGCATTGGCGCCACCAGCAGTGGAGAAGAGTCCTCTTCTCAGACGAGAGCCGTTACTGTATCTCAACAGCAGATGGCACAGAGAGAGAGAGTCTGGCGACGCCGTGGGGAACGTTATTCGGATGCTTGTGTTGAGAGAGGCTCATGGGGTGGTACGAGCATAATGGTGTGGGGTGGAATTGGTCTTGCATAGAGGATCGGCCTTGTGGTCTTCCAGAACATCGGTCCAGGGAGCGGCAATGGTGTCACAGCAGCTCGGTACATACCTCATTAGGCACGTCGCCGCAACCACGAGTTTCAGTATGATAACGCTCGTGCTCACACTGCGAGAGCAACAAGAGACTCCCTTCAGCAGAATGGCATCAGAACCATGCAGGGGCCTGCCCTCAGTCCCGATTTAAATCCCATTGAGCACCTGTGGTACGAGATTCAAAGACAGCTGAATGACGTCCGACCAAGGCCGACAAATGCAGCTGAACTGCGTCAGGCGTTCCTCAGAGTGAAGGCTCAAGTGTCTATGGCCTTCATCAACCGCCTCATCCATTCCATGTATCGACGTCTTCAATGCACATGGCGGACACACGATCTGATTCCCTTCTAGAACCCACAAATAAATCCAATTCAGATTCAAACAAACTGGAAGATACAATGCCATAATCTATTAAACTTGCACGATTAATACATTTGAACGCCCCAGCTAAATCACAAGATTTACGGCCATTGACAATCTGAATTTCCATACTCTATACGTTTAAGTGTGTGTTTTTAACGCCGCACTCAACAATATGTCCGCTATTTTCGGGGGTTTTGGTGTGTACATATTTTCAAAACACATATTTTTCACACATGAATCTGCTTTCACTCTTCCCGGGGCACAATGGCGCAGTTTGTGGGCGGTATTTATTCCTCCATGGCATTGATTGCATGAGTGCACATTAATTTATAGGTCACGTAAACGATATATAGGGTCCCAGTACAGCATTAGAGACGTCTCTTTACTTACACTGTATGTAACCTGTGAACACCTGGAAATTCAGTATTTGATAGTGATTTATAAACACGTGTTCATGATATAGTCGGAATTGTAAACCGACTCTGCTTTATGCAGAGATTTCTATTGGATATCGAAAGGGTTTTGTCGCTTTATTCAACTGGGCTGATAGATACATTCTACAAGGCCACTGCCATTGTAATAACCCAGTGATGCACGCAACTCTCGATGACAACGGATGTAAATCTGTCTGCTACGGCTACCATACAATACTGTCGTTTAACTGTCTTTTCAAAATATTAATTGTATAAGCTTCGTTAACAGATTGACGTATGTCGTATACAGTCCTCTTGTTTGATAAAACGGTAACTGAGATAACTGAAAAATCAACTGGATGTTACATCATTTATATCAGCTAAGTGTCCTGTTTGTAAAAGAATATGCATTAGACATCAGGTTTAAAGACCGATGTTAAGATCGTACAGACAATGGTGGAAACAAACTGAAATAGATTTTAATTGAGGCAATATTGTATTAAACAACCTGTCTCTGCACAGGCGGTTCCCAAGGATAGAATATTGCATGGACAACACAAACTTGTTTGACTGTTTGACTTTATTGACGAATGTTGAATGTTTTCATGCTATGCGTATACTTCCATATACACATTACAAATTCAGATATACCACCTGTGTGGAGCATTCTGAAGCTGAAAACTGCGATGCCAAATATTAAGTGCATTCACACACAGAAGCAATATGACCGCCTCCGTGGTCTAGTGGTAGAGCGTCCGCCCGGAGAGCGGAAGGTCCGGGGTTCGATCTATGGCCGCGTTATACCAAAGACGATAAAAGATGGTACTTGTTGTTACGCTGTCTGACGCTCGGCATAAAGGGGCTAAAAAAGGACTGTGTCTGTATCCTGTGTCTGAGTACAAATGTACATGCACGTCGCTGTATAAGTGCAATATACAGAAGCAATATTATTATTATTATTATTATTATTATTATTATTATTATTATTATTATTACTATTATACTATTCTGATTTGTAGTAAATGAAGTATTGAATAAATGTTGTTGACTTAACGTTAGTTTGAGTGTCTCCGATAGATATGCTTCTCAGTTTATTGACAGCTTTGATTAATAGGGATGACGTATATGAAGTCACTTTCTCTAATGTACGTGCTCATAAGAATTTTCAATTGTCATGTAATAACACTGTTACAAAAAATCTGGCTGTATTTTTGTATCGGGTGTGAATAGTTGATTCGTCTGGTCAGACGTTTACGATTCTTACCCGATCGAATGATTGGCACCACACATTCCAGCAGAGATTAAATTTGTTTTATTTTATTATATACATGTAGTGTTAATTGTGGAAGATACTAACATCACTGTATCTCAGAATGCAGAACCGATAACATCCAAACGTGTAACTAGTACACCGAGAAATGTTGCATATCATTTCCTGTATATTCGTGCTTGAACAAAGAGCCTACATGTAAGCTGTAGTCGGTGCAATGTGTGTCCACATGTACAGTCTCAGCTGGCTAACGTCACATTTCCCATCAAGTCAGCTCTATTTTTCAAGCGTTATTTCCGAAGACAGTTTTGAATGAAAGAAATTAAAAAGAAATTCGTTTTATAATCATATTTATCAAACCTACGCGTATTTTACAAATTCAAAAAACTTATACACCATTCTACATTTCGCTCCGATGGACATTGACCATTCAACTCGCTCGCGAAGGTCGAAGGTTGTATACGACTTAAAAGCGAATACTTTATGAGATAGCCAGAGCGATCCAGGCGTCAGACTTTAAAACGTTTGAAACTCCGTAATTAGCAGGGTGGCTACCGAATGCTGAATATAAACTGACAGCTGGTTTAAAATAATATGCAAGTTGGAACAAATCAAACGTTCAAATTAGAAATATCAAACAACCACTTCCAAGTCCTTGGAATGTGACGAGTCTCCATGATGGCATGATTATATATATGCTGAATAGTTCAACGTATTCATGTCTATGCCACTCAGCTGAAGCACCTGCTTGATCAAGCGTGACTCTGTATCTTTGATTACAGGCTTATGCGGCTGTGCTGTGAAAAACTGATTCTCACAGTTCCGCATGGGAGCTGTTCTGTAAAGCCTTAACAATACACAGACTGCAGTTCGGAGTGTATGCCGGTGACCCGGTATAAACTCTCCCCCGTACAAATTCTCCCCCCGGAGAGTTTATACCGGTACAGATTCTCCCCCGGAGAATCTGTTCTGAAATAAAATCTCTCCCGGGCGGATATATTTCGCGCCCCCCTCAGTATAAAGTCTCCCCCCTGATAATTCGGCTTGTTGCAATGTCTATATTCTTTAAATAGATATCTTTAATGTAAGGAGGGTTGCTTTAAAAAATAGATTATGAAATATGGTCATAATGAATTGATATTTCAGTGTATTTTATTTGGTAGCTGTACCTTCCATCCTAAAATAATTATAACATATATATCATACCAAACAAATTTGAATAAAATGACTTAATGTAACAAATACATGTACGGTTACTGATGTAACTGAATTCAGAAATCTTATTAATCCTCGCAAACATTCGGTTTTAACACTAACTACTTAAAAACTGTCATCATATCCATGCGCGCCTCCTGCTCAGGCTGTCCGTTATACTCTGATTTAAGATCTAAAATATATTCCTTAGTACAGGCTATACGATTTGAAAATGGTATCAGTGTAATACCAGGGGTTAGAATATCATGGTGCAACCAGGTTTCTGTTAAACATACAACATCATAACTATCTATTTCAGCACTGATTAAATCTACTTTAAAATCTACTAAGACTGCGTACGTTTATATGTATAATCTTTATGGATAAATGTGTATCATCTTCCCGAAATGATTAGCATGTAGAATAGATTCAAAAACACCTGTATTGAACAACATCAACCGGCATCGTCAAAGCAAAGTGTACATGTAATTGTTACAATGGGTCTGGCGGTGAATATTAATGAAGAACATCTTGTTAAAAAGACACACCGATACTGATTTGCATAACTGATGACGACAACATATTGCAAAATATCAAAATAGTAAAAATGATACAGTTTAACCTCACACTGAAGAGAAAACATACGTACAAGAACGACACAGAGAAGTAAAATAGTACGTCATATAGAACTGAGATAAAGTAATCTGAGAAGGGATTCATACGTTATATACAACTTAAAAATATATTATTATGTTTTCAATTCTTTATTTCAGTATAAAGGCCATAGGCCCACGTACAAATACTCATTGAAAAATACAGTATGAGGCAGATGACAGAGGGTATTAAGTGAGAGTATTTCGGATTTCAAGTGCTTCCAGTATATACTTAACACAATTAGTTACAATACTAGTGCGGTTACAAGATAATAGAGTATTATATTTAAATAAGGTAGGATTGGAAGAGTAATAAATAGGTAAATACTTATTTCTTAAATATCTGTAACATGGGCAGACAAGCATAAAATGAAACTCATCTTCAATTTCCTGTAAATTACAATATCTGCACTGCCTATTACAGTACTCTATACCGCATCTTCTACCTAAATTTACCATCAATGGCAACTCGCCAATTCTTAACAAACAAAACATACGTCTATAATGACGGCTTGTGATTTCACAGAGATACTTTTCAACTGTTAGCAATGACTTATATTCCTTATACATTGATAATTTACGTATTTCACAAACTTTACATTACCAGTCCTGTTGGTTACAGTCTTTTAACCTTTAAATAAATGCATTAATAAAGAGGGTCTCATTACCAACTTCCTGCGAAATCCACACGTGGCCAAATCCATAACTGAATAATAGTCATAAAATATTATTATGAAAAACAAAAGGAAAGGTGGGAACCCCCCCCCCCCCCCTCCCCTTCCACCCACTCACCCCCCCACCCCCACCATGTCGACGAACTGAGGGCCAAACAGAGCGGAACCACGCGGACAGGTAGCTATAGGAAGACCGGAGCGTACGTCAACAGAACACTCACATTTTACAGATCTCTTGTATGTACATTGTAAGTTAAATGTGTTATCGCTTAATGTATGTGGACGTCACGACTGCTAAAGCCCTGATTTCATTAACAAAGTATTACAGTTTGGCATTCACCGAGACCAAAATAGGTGATGAGGACGATATACATATACCTCGATTCTCTATCTTTATGAATAACAGAAATAAACATGTGCATGTATAAGACAAATCAAATGATGTAATAACATGGTGTCTGCTCTCAAAAGACCTGTTGATAATGACGTTTATCTTGGACATACCCTCTGAAAACAGTCGATACGCCTCACCTGACCACTTTCTTACATTTGAGGATGATATAATAAACTTCTCCAATCATTCAGACTAACTTAAAGTGATTTCGACCCTATTTCCCGGATGTACATTGTGGTGTGTCCTTTTCACTGAAATATATCCCTGTAAACCCCGTACATACGAATAAATGTGTCAGTTCTGGGAAGATACAAGGTACAAGTGTAAATAGGTTTGACAATGCCCTATGTAATACATTTGTAAATAATACTGACAAACTCGTTTCAGTTGATCTGTGAAAAGATATTGAAAATGTTGATGTTGAAAATGCAAATACTTGTGTAACCTCACTATGTTAATTCAAAATTAGAAGCTATCCAAAAAGAAAACAACGAGCTAAAGACGACAATTGCTCAACAATCTGTGACGATTTCATCACTTGTAGATAGACTTGATCGAAGTGAAACTTTCTCTAGGAAAAACAACCTACTTATATTCAGAATAGACATGGAAGACAAAGAAGATAATGTTGACACTATTCATAAAGTAAAACAGATTTCGACGAAGAGCTAGATGTGGGCTATAGAAACAAGTTCGATACAGTAATTAGATTGGAGAAGAAACAAAACAACTCGACAAGTCTTCCAATTCTGGTGAGGTTTATCGCTACAAATCACAGAAAGTTCCATTTAATGTTTGTAAAAGAATAATCATAGGGTGTTTTTATGTCAAACCAGAAAATACGTACAAGAATGATAGCATAGAAATTATTGAAAATGATATAGCTTTTTTTAAAGATGAATATCCAAACAGTGAATTTATCCTTTTGTGGAGACCTTAATTGTCGGACAGGCGTTGAGGCTGATTTTATATATTTTGACAACTCTGGCTATCTTCCTCTTGATGAGGTGGTATATGACAAGGTTGATACACACCCATTATATCCAGACCGTAAAAACAAAGATTCAGTTATCAACAATTATGGTAAAGAACTTTTAGATTTGTGTAAATCATTTTGTTTTTATCTGTTAAACGGAAGATTTTCCGATAAAGGAGACTTTTCATACGTATGACTATCAGGTTTTAATACCCCAAACTATACCGCAGTATCGGCTTCCCTTTTTGAAACGTGCAAGGTTTTATTGTAATCTCTCGCACAGAGTCTGATCACTTGCCGTTATGTGCA
This sequence comes from Haliotis cracherodii, assembly GCF_022045235.1. Classification (NCBI taxonomy): domain Eukaryota; kingdom Metazoa; phylum Mollusca; class Gastropoda; order Lepetellida; family Haliotidae; genus Haliotis; species Haliotis cracherodii. The sequence continues at coordinate 8,474,050 of NW_027266265.1, read as the reverse complement.
CCCTTAATTAACTTTTTTGAAACCCAACAGAATCTAAGGAGACTGACTGAGGTGTTGATAGAAATAGTTTCAAATGGAATAGTAGCAAGAGCGACTGTTTTATAAATAATCTAAAGTTTTCGGCCACGCAAGAACTTTTCGATCGTTTTCTGGGCGAGTTAGATATTGACATTGATAAATCTGTGGAAACATTACAATTTATATTACATTCGTGTGGTGACTGTATCCGGAAAGATGTTATAACAAAACTAATTGCAAACAACCTAAGTGGTTCGACGACAAATGTGAAAACCTTAAGAGAAGAAAATATAAACTAGTTAACATATTCCAAAGTAATGCATCCACTAATAATTATGAAAGATATAAAGAAGTTAGAACGGACTTTAGGAGAATCTGTAAACTTAAACAGAAGCAGTATAAACATGGTGTCATCGTGGATATTCATGAAGCAGCTGGTGATAGTAACTGTACTCGAGATTCTGGAGATTAGTTGCGACGCGATCTAAAAATCTAAAAATGATACATCACCCGGTGATGACGGCATACCTTACAACGCCTTACCTGGTAAAATTGTTTAACAAAAATCTACATTCCGGATACTAGCCAGAATCATGGAGCACTGCTATTATATTACCTTTGTATAAGAAAGGCCCTAAAAAGTGATCCGAGTAATTATCGGGGTATTTCTCTGTTGAATGTTGTTAGTAAAATATTTGCATATATCCTAAACAAAAGAATTGAGTTCTATCTTGACGTGCATGAACTCATTGGTGAATATCAGCGATGATTCAAGAAAGACCACTGAACAATCGATAGTATTTTCATTCTCCAATCTATAATTCAAAAATAGAAAAAATGGTAAAGTGTATTGTGCTTTCATTGATTTTCGAAAAGCGTTCGATATGGTAAATAGACAGAAATTGTTGTATATTCTCCTCAAAAATGGTATACATGGCAATATTTTTAGTGTTTTGAAAAGTATGTATAAAAACGTAAACGCAACTGTAACTTTTAATCATTGTACCAAACTAAGTCCATATTTTAAAGGTGGTGTTAGACAAGGTTGCACACCTAGCCCATTGTTGTTTTCTATATTTATCGATGAATTAGTTGTTAGTTTAGAAAAAAAATTTACCGATGGTATTTTGTGTCAGGAACTTTCCTGTTTGCAGATGATCTTCTACTAATTGCGGATAGTGTTATAAAATCTCAGAGGCGTCTGGATGCTCTACAGCCCTACTCCCAAAAATGGGGTATGGAAATAAATGTTGAAAAAAGTAAAATAATTGTATTGATGGGTGGAAGATTATCTAAAACTGAAAAATGGTATTATAGTGGTATGCGAATGGAAACTGTCAATATGTATAAAGATCTAGGTCTTAAGATAACTCCTAAACTTGTATGGACGAGAGCATGTAAAACTTGTCGGAACAAGCTAATCAGGCATTTTGGGCTTTAAAATCTTTTATCCGGCGTTTTGAATTGTCTCTGAATGAATCTTTTTATTTGTTTGATAAAAAAATTGCACCAATTTTGGTAGAGTTGAAAGTATAGAGATTGTTCATAGAGAATTTTACCAATTTATTCTACATATTGGTTATAGATCACTTAATGCTGTTGCCTATGGAGAGTATGGGTGAATTCCTCCTATAATGTTTATAGTGTTAAATGTATCAAATACTGGATACGATTATTGCAAATGAATGTAGATAGGTATCCATATCAATGTTATTTATCACTATTATCATCGATAGAAAACGTCCAAATTGGGCAACACATGTACGAGATTTGTTATTTAGATATGGCTATGGTATAGTATGAGATACCGAATTATTTTAAACCAATGTAAAGAAAGATAGTATACTTGTTCCTCCCAAGAATGCTACTCGTCTTAAGATTCCCCTGCATTGTCATTTTACAAAACGCGCAAAAATCTTTGTTAGATTGTGAACTATATTCAGATCTGGATGTAATAATTTGGGTGTACAATATTACCGAAAAAGAATATTGCTTTAAGGTGATCCTAAGATTTTTTTGTAAACATTGTGGATCAGTTGAAGATGACGCACATGTTGTATATGTAGGCATGTTCTATGAAGATAAACGTAAGGATTTACTACCAAGATTAAGCAATAACCAGTACTACCCACTAAAAGTTTGTGTAACCTGAAAATATAGTAATATTTTATTTATTTACTAAGTTTCTCAAATGTATTTTCATTTGATAAACCTCATTAATATTTATATGCTGAATGCACTTTATAAAATAATTAGTACATGTATTGCAAATAGAATGAAAACAACTTTAGATCACCTAATTCATGATAATCAAACTGGCTTTATTCCTGGAAGATGTATTAGCGAAAACACAAGACTTTTGTATGACATTATGTTTGAATGTAAAAGACTAAATAGACCAGGAATGTTGCTGCTGATTGATTTTGAGAAAGCGTTTGACACCATATCAAGACAGTTTATTTCCAGGGCATTAGAAAAGTATGGTTTTGGGCCTTATATGATAAAATGGATACACCTACTAACTAATAATGCATCTTCTTGTGTAATACGAAACGGTCATATGTCTTCTTTCTTTATTAATGAAAGAGGTTGCAGACAAGGAGACCCAATATCACCATATCTTTTTCTTTTTGCTGTGGAAATCTTAGGCTGTATGATAAGAGACAATAAAAACATTATAGGAATTGTATTGAATGAGAAAGAGTACAAATTAGGTCAGTATGCAGACGACACACAATTATTCTTAAACGGAGAGGCTGACTGCCTGTATGCAGCAATAAATATACTTGATTGTTTCTTTAAAATGTCTGGACTTAAAATAAATATTGATAAAACAAAAGCCATATGGATCGGGTCGAAAGCAGGGAGCTCAACAAATATTTGTGAAGACTTAAAGTTAGACTGGCATGTAGGCAATTTTGAAGTGTTGGGAATTATTCTCAACCCCCATTTGCAAGATCTATGGGTTATCAATACCCGAAAAAGACTTGAAACAATAAATAGGTTATTGGCAAACTGGAGAAGAAGAAACTTGACTCTTATAGGTAAAATTACTGTTATCAAGTCATTGGCTCTCTCAACTCTTGTCCATATTTTTATGGCACTGCCAAACCCCCCAGAAGATTTTATTACAAATTTAAATAAAATTTTGTTTAGATTTTTATGGAATAATAAACCAGATAAAATTAAAAGGCAAAATCTGAAAAAAAATTATGCTGATGGCGGGCTTAGAATGGTGGACATTAAAATATTTATAGAATCACTAAAATTATCTACTTTAAGAAAGTATTTAAAAAAGAGTACATGTGATAATCCCTCATTTTTTTCTTTCACTGATATGATAAATTTACGAGTCAATGCTGATAAATATTTATGTGTAAAAAACCCTTTTTGGAGAGATGTTTTAAATGTTTGGGGAAATTACGGCAGAAAATTTACAACAAATTCAGAAAGGATCTCCGAAATTCTATCACAGCCCCTATGGCTAAATCACCAATTTAAACATGAAAACTACATAATTAAAAATCTGTTTAAAAAGGGTATAGTGACAATTAAGGACTTATGTAATGAGAATGGATTTTTGCCATTTGAAATATTAAAAGTACGTTATGATATACAGGGTACAATATTAGATTATAATAAGGTTAAACTTAGTATACCTAAAGAATGGAGAGACACTGTCAACCATTATATCAAAATACCAATATATGACTTAAATTTTAGTCCACAATTGAGGGATGTATTTATACCCGTTCAAGGAATAGGTACTTTTATGATAGACTAATTACAATAACAAAACCACCCTTAGTAAATGGAAAATGGCAATCTCTTTTTGATAATGATATTCAATGGAAAGAAGTTTATTGAAATTTCAGAAAAATGTACTAAAGATACTAAATTGATTGACTTTCAGTTTAAGTTTATCCACAGAATAATTTACACCAAAAAGGAATTATTAAGAATGAAACTAGTTGATAATGATATTTGCTCCTTTTGTGACTGAAATGGCGAAAACCTTATACATGTATATTGGGAATGTGAATATGTTAAACACTTTTGGAGCAAACTTGAAACCTTTTTAAACCTTGACACAAATACTAGGATCTCACTTACCAAATACTCAGTTATTTTTGGATTCGACAAAAATAAACTTTTACTCAATCATATTATAATATCCAGTAAAAGATATATATATATATATCAAGTATTAAGGGTGAGAAACCGATTTTTGATAATTTTAGGAAAATACTAAAAGAGACAGCGATGATTGAAAAATTCATTGCCACCAAAAACAATGGCCTATTACAATTTGAACGAAAATGGGGAAAAATCCTACACAAATTAATATAATAATCATGCCTTGTACAATAAGGCTATAGATCAGCTATCCCTCAAATAGCAATACTACCATAATTGTTTTAGTTATATCTGACTATCGATACAACTTTTCACGCTCTTCTTGAGGCATATCATGTGTGTGTGTGTGTGTGTGTGTGCGTGCGTGCGTGCGTGCGTGCGTGCGCGCGTGTGCGTGTGCGTGGGTGTGTTTCAATTATGCATGCTATATTTATATCACAAGAAATGTACATCTATGTAACGTATTGTCACTACAATTGACTAAACCTACTGTGTAACCTCTGAACCTGATGTACAACTCTTCGAAAGGAATAAAAAATGTCAACAAACAAACAAAATATTTATATGCATAATATAAGTCAATATGAGAGTAGTGGTAACTCTTAAAGTATTTGTAATACTATTTGTACTTTGGTCATTTGGCTTGAAATGCAATAACAAGTCATAAGTCATCTCTCTCTCTCTCTCTCTCTCTCTCTCTCTCTCTCTCTCTCTCTCTCTCTCTCTCTCTCTCTCTCTCTGCCTCACTATGTACAGGAACAAGTAACATCCTCGTGAACGCAGCGGAAAACACCTTTGGAAGTAGAAAAGCCAATGTCAAACCGAGAGGTAATGGTAGTAAGCACAAATCCTGGTTTAACTTAAAGTGTAGAGCTATGGGACGTAATTATCACAACTCTAGGCGTACAATTGGGCGTAATAAATCTCACGAAAATCGGTCTAATTTTCTGAAAGCCGGTAAAACTTACAGTAAAATTTTAAAACAATACTTCAATTCCTTTGGTCTACATTGTGTTGAAAAGTTGCGTACTGCACAAGATATCTTTCTGGAATGAATTAAAATCATTTTTAATAGTAATATAAAGGATGAAATATATATAAAGATATCCTCTCAGTAGAAGACGAGTTACTGTATTTACCTCATAATTTACGCATTTGACTTACTTCAATCAAAACCAACCACCGACTCTCAATTTAAACTGGTAGATGGTATAACCTCAAAAGGCTTTGCTCTCTCTGTAAAATTAAAATTGGTGACGAATTCCATTTTATACTAGATTGCCATGAATCGGACCATTTAAGAAATAAATATCTCCCATTATATTATTGTAAATATCCAAATACTGAAAAATGTGTTTCACTTATGACTTGTTCTTATAAACCTCTTCTCTTACGACTAGCTCATTATGTAAAATGTGGACTGCGTATGCTCCACTCATTTCTTTGTATATATGTCTCTCTTGTCAGCTTCTTTATGTCACCACGGTGATTCGTGAGAAATAAACATATTCTTCTACTTCTTCCCTCTTCTTCTTCTTCTTCTTCTTCTTCTTCTTCTTCTTCTTCTTCTTCTTCCTTGCAAACGGTAGCCCAGTCTCTTGTCACGCTCAGCTCCGTCAGTGAGTAAATCGACGGCAGCTAGTGAGCCCTAGCGTCCAGTGTCAGACGGCCGAGAAGAATCCAGATATTAGTATGGTTGGATAATATTTGACATATTGTGACAGAGCGCTTCAATTTATATTGGCTTTGGAATTTCTAAGTTTAAACATTTTTTTCAATATAAAGAGCTTGTTGAAATAAAATGATGTCGTCTTTTGTTGTGAGTAACACTACAAACTTGTGCAGGGTAGGATATTGATAATAATACCAGTGCAACCTTACCTTAAGTTAGTATAAGCTGGACACATAAATGAGTCAGTGAGTAAATCGACTCATGGCAGCTAGTGAGCCCTGGCGTCCAGTGTCAGACGGCCGAGAAGAAGCCAGGTATTAGTATGGTTGGATAATATTTGACATATTGTGACAGAGCGCTACAATTTATATTGGCTTTGGAATTTCTAAGTTTAAACATTTTTTTCAATATAAAGAGCTTGTTGAAATAAAATGATGTCGTCTTTTGTTGTGAGTAACACTACAAACTTGTGCAGGGTAGGATATTGATAATAATACCAGTGCAACCTTACCTTAAGTTAGTATAAGCTGGACACATAAATGAGTCAGTGAGTAAATCGACTCATGGCAGCTAGTGAGCCCTGGCGTCCAGTGTCAGACGGCCGAGAAGAAGCCAGGTATTAGTATGGTTGGATAATATTTGACATATTGTGACAGAGCGCTACAATTTATATTGGCTTTGGAATTTCTAAGTTTAAACATTTTTTTCAATATAAAGAGCTTGTTGAAATAAAATGATGTCGTCATTTGTTGTGAGTAACACTACAAACTTGTGCAGGGTAGGATATTGATAATAATACCAGTGCAACCTTACCCTAAGTTAGTATAAGCTGGACACATAAATAGTGCATGTTATTCATCATCTAAATCTTCTTTACAGAAATTGCATAGACTGTCAGCAAAGTCATGTTCACCAGACATTCTATATTTATGTTATTTAAAATCATTTGAACTACATCTAAATTTTGTTGAAGCTCTTCTTTAAATTTATCGATGATAGGTATTTTTCAGGTTGAAGCAAGAATTTGTAAGTGCTATATAAATCTAGCCTTGGTGAATTAGATATACAATATGACCATTCTTGCGCAAACAAATTTAAATCTCTTGTTCTTTCCTTAAATGTATAAATAAATACACAGTCTCCGACATCTAACATCAACCATACATTACCAAAACCATAACTAAACAATGTATATCTTACAAATGAAACCCAATTTTTATAACCTAATTCATCATATTTACATAGCATGAAATAGCAATGCTTTGGATATTTACCCAGAGGCTTTCTTAATAGCTTAATCCAAAACTTTATTATTCTCACAACACCATGTTCGTACATTCTCGTTCTTTCAAGTTGACCTAATACAGCAGCATTTGAAGATTTGTGTCCTATTTTCAAAGTATATTTACAAAATTGCGTATGTTTATTTTCAATTCTTTTTCTTACTTCTGTACACCATATATTCTTACTCCTTCATCAGGTGAATGATATCATTCACCTGATGAAGGAGTAAGCATATACTCCGAAACGTTGAGTTCCTCATAATAAAGTAGTTGCCATTCATCAATTCTCTTCCTTACATTTTAGTCTGGACAAGCTTTTCACACCTCTTTGAAACAAACGTTGGTTAGATATCATTAGTTATGATAATGCATTTGTCAGTTTCCTGACGGACAGATTAAACATGCATTGCTGAATGGATCAGGTCAGTTGGTTTCTCCCTGGAGGACACTTGTTCAGGGTTGTGTAGGCCTGGCGTTTGCTCATTTTGTCAACCTGTCCTTCTCTGACTGAGTGGTGTTTGAGGTGGCGTTTCAACAAGCTCCACAACAGTCTCGCTCAGTTGCCTAGCATTTACTGGATAACAAAATAACAATAAATAAGACTCTACTCTTTACGGAAGCGCAGGAGGGCCACGGTGAATTTCTTTTGTCTAAGTATCTCCCGCGTAGGACTTAGTATCACCTACGTAGGACTTAGTATCTTCTACGTAGGACTTAGTATCGCCTACGTAGGACTTAGTATCTTCTACGTAGGACTTAGTATCGCCTACGTAGGACTTAGTATCTGCTACGTGGGAGATAGTAAGTCCTACGTAGGAGATACTTAGTTCTACGTAGAAGATACTAAGTCCTACATAGGAGATACTAAGTCCTACGTAGGAGATAGTTAGTCCTATGTAGGAGATACTAAGTTCTACGTAGAAGATACTAAGTCCTACGTAGGTGATACTAAGTCCTACGCGGGAGATACTTAGATAAAAGAAATTCACCGTGGCCCTACTACGCTTCCGTAAAGGGTCTTATTTATTGTTATTTTTATTCCACCACCAACACAATGTTTTCAACAACTGAATCCGGCCACAAGCTCCCGTGGTGGGGCACACTGCAGGTGGCTGGTCATGGGCTCTTGGTCCTAAGCCAAACCACATGTGGTGTTGTCTATAATGAAGGGCATTAAAATAATCAGAGCGTAAACACGAGTAACATGCCCTTGTTTGCACGGTTGGTTGCACATACGTGCGCATGAAGCGCCAAGTGAGCCATGGCACAAATAGTTGGACATGTTTACTTATCCTAAAGAGCAACAGAAAACGCCAAAATATTATTATCATTATGATGCTTTCTGGGGTTGGGGCTTGGCTGGGGTGGGGCAGGTCGTGTCACCGGTGGCCCAGTCGTGTAAATTCGCTTTGCAGGGTTGCTGGGCACGTCAGACTACTATGATTGTAGGATCGGATCCCTGTTCGCCCCGGTTGTGTTTCTAGATTTAATACCAGTGCTCGTAGATTTCACCAAAGCTGTACACGTTTGGGACCCGCATCCTAATTCACCAACTTCCTGCTTAACAAATAACAACCGAGGAGCAAAATATTTGTGTTAAAAGTATAATTTGATTTACAACTTTGAACTAAACTGACGTCCCAAAAAAACTTTAACAACTGAAAATATAAATTTCAGACAAAGTATCATTTTTTTTTCGATGAAGTCTATCTAAAACACAATAATAGTGTATGCAGAAAATGTTAATCGTCTGTTACATGTTTGCGAGATAACACGCGAAAAAGTGAAAAACACGTGCACCACAGACAACTGCAAATGCACGTGCAGGTAAGGGTATAAAGCGATTGCAACGGCAAGTCAGACATCCACAGTGATAAAGCAAACACAAAAGAAATGCCACGACTCACAGTCGAACAACGTGAACGAGCCTTGGGTATGGTACAGATGGGAGCCACCCACGCCCATATTGCACGAACCTTCGGTTGCTCCCGTGTTGCCGTTACCAACTTGATGCAACGTTACAGACAGACAGGGCGGACTGCTGACAGGCTAAGAACAGGCAGACCCAGGGTGACGACGCCCCATGATGACCGGTACTTGCGTACCTTGCACCTCCGAAATCGTTTCCTGACAGTGACGTTATCGGCGACAAATGCCTTCGGTCACAGGGTTAGTCGACAGACAGTGGCCAGGAGACTCAGGGCTCATGGAATCAGGGCTTTTAGACCATACAGAGGACAGCTATTGACAGCGCAACATCGTCGTTTGCGATTGAGATGGGCCCGGACTGTACGACGTTGGCAACGACGTGACTGACAGAGGGTTGTCTTCACTGACGAAAGTCGATTCTGTATGTTTAGGGCTGATGGAAGACAACGTGTTTACCGCCGAAGGGGTGAACGAACGACAGCGTGTTGCGTGCAGGAGGTCGTACCATATGGTGGAGGGAGTGTCATGGTGTGGGGAGGGATCTGTGGGCAGGAGAGGACACCGGTGGTAATCGTTGACGGAAACTTGACAGCTAAGGTTTACATGGATAACATTCTTCGTCCAGTTGTCCTACCATTTCTCCAACTGCAGCCACGTGGTGTCATTTATCAGCATGGCAACGCTAGAGCCCATACAGCCAGAATTGTCACTAACTTCTTCACAGCCACAGCGTCAACGTCCTGCCGTGGCCTGAACGCTCACCCGACATGTCCCCCATAGAACACCTCTGGGACTTGATGGATCGTCGTGTTCGACAACGACCACACTCTCCAGCCAACCGGCAAGAACTGATCGGGGCCCTCCAAGAAGAATGGCGGCATATCCCACGTGACCTCATCAGACGACTGACTTTTTCTGTGCGTCGAAGAATTTGCGTGTATTGCGCATTTGGTGGTCACACACGCTACTAATGACTTGTTATTGAACGTGAGCGATTGTTTATGTACTCTGCCTATTGTCAATGATTCTGAAAGCTCGAGTATTGTACCACACCTAACTTAAGGGGGCTCAGACGTCATTCTCGGTCGCGGTATGATTGTCATTTTCAGTGTTGATTATGTTGATATATTGATCTTCTCAATACACTTTACTTCATGCATGTATGTTTTGTTGTTTTTTAGCAAGAGTGATTTCAAACTCTGGTAAAGTTTCTTTTGGACGTCAGTTTATTTACGAAAATTGCTCGCATAATCCACAACTGCCAATGAGTATCATATATACTGAGAGGCATTAGAAACGCATACTCAATTTTAAAATATAATTTTTTAAGAACATATGAGGTCCGTTTACATTTTACCTTGTTGACACTGTCCATTGTTGCTTATTACTGTAAACATGTCATATGGGTTGCAAACAAAAGCTGTTTCTGGAAACGAAGCCAGTCACCAAAACGCAACACACCACTGGAAATGCTGCTATCGATGCACATTTTGTGAAAGGCATGATGCACGTGCAAACCTCAAAGGTAGGCCCTATGAATGCACACCATGACATTTTGCCATCACTTGTCTACACAATGCCACGGTTAACGCAAGATCAGCGTAATGAAGCAATGGGAATGTTAAATGCTGGTCGTACCCAAGAGCAAGTTGCTGCTCATTTCCATTGCCATCAAACGACAATATCGAGATTACATGAGCGGTTGAGAACCACAGGCAGCGTAAGGGACTGTCCTCGACCAGGTGCACCGCCTGTGTCGTCACAGAGACAAGATCGTCAAATTGTTAACAGACACCTCAGAAATCGCTTCACGTCTGCCAGGTCAACGGCATTCAGGGGAACCTTAATGCCAGATGTTACATCGACAACGTTCTACAGCCTGTTCTGCTGCCATTACTGACTCAACGTGGTTTACGTCGCCATGTCTTTCAACATGACAATGCAAGGCCTCACACTGCCAGGATAACAAATGCCTTCTTGCAACAGAACAACGTTAATGTGTTGGACTTGCATTCAAGGTCCCCAGATTTGAACCCGATAGAGGATTTGTGAGATGAACTTGGCCGCCGTGTCCGACGTCAACAAAATCCTCGACAGACGGTTCCACAACTGACTCAAGCTCTTCTGCATCATTGGAGACGTATTCCCCAGGCTGCAATTCGTCGACTGTGTCTCTCAATGCCTCGCCGGCTTCAAGCGTGCATTGCTGCACAAGGAGAACACACTCGTTATTGACACCACTCGCCTTTGACGTCATTTTCATAGACATTAATTCTTTGTCACACAGTAACTGTTCATGAAATTCATCAGTGTAATCTTTAATTAGTCATTTGTATTGATTGTCAGTTGTATATTTCATTTCAGTAAAAAATTATTGGCACTTAAATTTGAGTATGCGTTATTTGTGCCTCTCAGTATACATCTTATCTTTGAAATTTGAAGTTTTTCAATATTTCAAAGTTCTTCAATTTCCAATTACATAATGAACGAACTCGGTATGCTTTCTTTTGCCACTCAGTTTAGCTTCTGTTGTGCGCGTTATGAATTTTTACCCATAAGACAGGATCTTATCAACACTTTTCCTTTTTTATTTCAGGTTTACCAAAGGGAGTGTATGCAAATGGACAGTTGGACTGATTGGAGCATTTATTTTCCTTGTAACTGTGAAAAAGTTAGCCATAGAGACAAAACACGACAAAGAGGATGCTCTCAGTCGGCAAGATTATGAAAAAAGCCGTATATTCAAGGTGAGTATATAACTGCAGAACGATTGTCAATATTTATTGAATCAAAATGGGATTCGAACCCAGGGTTTCCTCTAGGCGAGCGTTCATAAGTCACTGTCTCTTCACATTTAATGAGTCAAGTAAGTGATCTACGACGCCGAATTTTTTCTGTTCAGAGTTAGGCCTCTTAGCTGTACCAGGATCCGCTGAGCGTGGTTCAAATTGAAGATTAATCAAGAGTAATATACCTGGAATATTAGCTTTCTGACCACTCAGGCACCCCATAAACCTGTGACCGTGGGTTCGAATGGCAGTTCGCCTGATTATGTTTCTAGGTCTGGCTAGCTGTGCTAGTGGCTTTCACGATAGTAGTAAACGTCTGAGACCTGCATAATTTCGGGCTTTCACGCTGATGCGCCTTGATATAACGTGAATAATATTTAAAGCGGCGCTAAACCCAACTCTCCCACTCTGATAATATAACCATATGATGACACATATATTGAAACATTTACCCGAGCAGCAAGAATTACAATGGTGGTTAGGAAACTGCCAAATGTTTGGTGAGGTGAAGGTCGCGTCCAAGATTATTGCACTTATATAGGTACGTGCATGCACGTGTGTGTGTGGCTGCCTGTACTAGTCCGGACTGATGTCGATTTATAGTGCTAGCCCACTGAGATACCATGCCGCATCCCCGAGCCGACCAGTCCTTGTTTTAGCACCTTAATGCCGAGCGCCAGACAGGGTACCATATTTTAACGTCTTTTGGTATGACGCGGCCGGGGATCGAACCCAGGACCTTCCGCTCTCCGGGCGGACGCTCTACCTCTAGACCACGGAGGCGGTTCCACATGTTTGGCAACGAACAGATGATTTGTTTGTTATGACCAATTGTTTGTTCGAACTCGGTTGTCGACCGTCACTGTCACGAGATCGTTTCTCTTTCAGGAAGGGCATGACAAGAAACTTCTCAAAAAAGAATCCGACAACGAATTTATAAACAACGAAGACCCTTTTAAAATACCATCGGATGACATCCTGAAGAAAATGACATACGAAGAAATAACGAGTCTTTATCACGGGTAAATATGTAAAATATCATTTATTCTAATCTGTATCACATGTAACCCTCCTCTCTCACCTGTATCACAGGTAACCCTCCTCTCTGGCTTGTCTGTATCACAGGTAACTCTCCTCTCTAACCTGTCTGTATCACAGGTAACCCTCCTCTCTGGCCTGTCTGTATCACAGGTAACCCTCCTCTCTAACCTGTCTGTATCACAGGTAAACGTCCTCCCTCACCTGTCTGTTCCACAGGTAACCCTCATCTCTCACCTGTCTCTACCACAGGTAACCCTCATCTCTCACCTGTCTGGATAACAGGTAACCCTCATCTCTCACCTGTCTGCATCACAGGAAACCCTCCTCTCTCACCTGTCTGTATCACAGGTAACCTCCTCTCTGACCTGTCTGAATCACAGGTAACCGTCCTCTCCCCTGTCTGTATCACAGGTAACCTCCTCTCTCACCTGTCCATATCACAGGTAACCGTCCTCCCTCGCCTGTCTGTTCCACAGGTAACCCTCATCTCTCACCTGACTGTATCACAGGTAAACCCTCCACTCTCACCTGTCTGTATTACAGGTAACCTTCCTATCTGACCTACCTGTGTCACAGGTAACCTCCTCTCTCACCTGTCTGGATCACAGGTAACCCTCATCTCTCACCTGTCTGCATCACAGGTAGCCCTCCTCTCTCACCTGTCTGTATCAAAGGTAACGTTCCTCTCTCACCTGACTGTATTACAGGTAACCCACCACTCTCACCTGTCTGTATCACAGGTAGCCCTCCTCTCTCACCTACCTGTGTCACAGGTAACGTTCCTCTCTCACGGGTAACCTGATCTCTGACCTGTCTGTATCACAGGTGACCCTCCCCTCTGACCTGTCTGTATCACAGGTAACCCTCCCCTCTCACCTGACTGTATTACAGGTAACCCTCCACTCTCACCTGTCTGTATCACAGGTAACCCTCCTCTCTGACCTGTCTGTATCACAGGTAACCCTCCCCTCTCACCTGACTGTATTACAGGTAACCCTCCTCTCTCACCTGCCTGTGTCACAGGTAACGTTCCTCTCTCACGGGTAACCTGATCTCTGACCTGTCTGTATCACAGGTGACCCTCCCCTCTGACCTGTCTGTATCACAGGTAACCCTCCCCTCTCACCTGACTGTATTACAGGTAACCCTCCACTCTCACCTGTCTGTATCACAGGTAACCCTCCTCTCTGACCTGTATGTATCACAGGTAACCCTCCCCTCTCACCTGACTGTATTACAGGTAACCCTCCACTCTCACCTGTCTGCATCACAGGTAACCCTCCTCTCTCACCTGTCTGTATCACAGGTAACCTCCTCTCTCACCTGTCTGTATCACAGGTAACCCTCCTCTCTGACCTGTCTGTATCACAGGTAACCCTCCCCTCTCACCTGACTGTATTACAGGTAACCCTCCACTCTCACCTGTCTGCATCATAGGATACCCTCCACTCTCACCTGTCTGTATCATAGGTAACCCTCCTATCTGACCTGCCTGTGTCACAGGTAACCTCCTCTCTCACTTGTCTGGATCACAGGTAACCCTCATCTCTCACCTGTCTGCGTCACAGGTAGCCCTCCTCTCTCACCTGCCTGTGTCACAGGTAACCTGATCTCTGACCTGTCTGTATCACAGGTGACCCTCCCCTCTGACCTGTCTGTATCACAGGTAACCCTCCCCTCTCACCTGTCTGTATCAAAGGTAACCCTCCTCTCTGACCTGTCTGTATCACAGGTAACCCTCCTCTCTCACCTGTAAATATGACCGTCCTGTCTAACCTCACTGTGTCAGAGATTATCCTCTACTATCAATTGTCTGTATCACAGATACTCCTTTTGGCGTGTAAATGAATGAAATTCTAGGAGGTAAACATATAGTTCTCTAGATTTTGTTCCCAGTCGAAAACTACAATGGAAGAAATTAAATGGAAAGTTTATTTCGCTGAAGTGTATTATTTTACAGACTCATAATTGGGTTTTCATTTTAGGTATGTGGATAATGTTGGTGTGCTGTGTAGAAACATCGTCCGCCTGGGTAAACTGAAGGACGGTGGATGGGAAGTGTGTCACGATCAGCAATACAGGCCCCCCAACAATTGCCTGGTCTACTCTGCCGGGTAAATACGTAGAGGGGAATGTCTCCATTCCTTAAAAATTATGGAGCAGTTGCCCCGCAGGGGCCGAGGCCCATTAATTTTAAGGAATGGAGAGTTACGAGGATATTCCCCTACTTAAAACTCATCCCTACTTTTACACTTTGACAAAATATTCTGTAGTTGAAAATATTTGAAAAATAAACCAGAACTCTTTGTTGTCTGTATTTATACTGCGTGAATCGACTTTGCATGATGCACGAGGAATGCGTTCTCTGCCGCTGTTGCACGTGCGCCAAGCTCCGTGGCGAGTTGACATTTACAATGCATGGTACACGGCTCTTCATAATTTTGTTGGGTCCTAAACTAGTATTTATCAATCGCTTGCACATTGTTAATACATGCTGATGGGTATACTTGGAAATATAGAGGCCCAAACAAGCGATATTTATGTTACCTTATTTGTTTTTTCTCGTCAAAGGTTTATCGAACTATCTATAGATATGAACATTGTTGTGGGTATATATATACATATTATTTTGAGCTTTTAAGCATTATGCAAAATTATGAAAATATTTCATAGTTAATTTCACATCATGCCTTCATGTGCCGCAGTACCTGAGGTAGACAATTACACGTTTTCAAATCTAACGATGCGGGTTCGAATCCCGCCGGCGACACATGTTTTCGGAAAAAAAATATTAAATTATCACTTATAAATAAATGTAAAAAAATAGTTCTGTCTGTTCCAAGTGGAAATTAATTCAAATGTTGCTTCAAGATAATGTACCGTTGACAAGCAACTTTGGCGCACGTTACATTCCTGAAAATTAATGGAGCGTTTAAACAATGGAATGACGTCACATATGTGTTTTAATTCACATTTACTGTACAGCCCTCCAGCAAGTGTCTAGTCTACTCTGTCGGGTAAACACTACCCATTACTATACAGCCCCCCCAACAAGTGTCTGGTCTACTCTGTCGGGTAAACACTTTACATTTACAATACAACCCTCCAGCAAGTGTCTTGTCTACTCTGTCGGGTAAACACTTCACATTACTATACAGCCCCTCCAGCAAGTGTCTAGTCTACTCTGTCGGGTAAACACTTCACATTACTATACAGTCCCTCCAGCAAGTGTCTAGTCTACTCTGTCGGGTAAACACTTCACATTACTATACAGTCCCTCCAGCAAGTGTCTAGTCTACTCTGTCGGGTAAACACTTCACATTACCATACAGTCCCTCCAGCAAGTGTCTAGTCTACTCTGTCGGGTAAACACTTCACATTACTATACAGCCCCTCCACCAAGTGTCTAGTCTACTCTGTCGGGTAAACACTTCACATTACTATACAGCCCCTCCAACAAGTGTCTAGTCTACTCTGTCGGGTAAACACTTCACATTACCATACAGTCCCTCCAGCAAGTGTCTTGTCTACTCTGTCGGGTAAACACTTCACATTACTATACAGTCCCTCCAGCAAGTGTCTAGTCTACTCTGTCGGGTAAACACTTCCCATTACTATACAGTCCCTCCAACAAGTGTCTAGTCTACTCTGTCGGGTAAACACTTCACATTACTATACAGTCCCTCCAGCAAGTGTCTAGTCTACTCTGTCGGGTAAACACTTCACATTACTATACAGCCCCTCCAGCAAGTGTCTTGTCTACTCTGTCGGGTAAACACTTCACATTACTATACAGTCCCTCCAGCAAGTGTCTCGTTTTCTTTAACTTCTATTTGAGCAGATGTGTTCTGTTTCAGGATAAAAAATGACTTTAGTTTTGACGATGCTATAGCAAAGCAGTACGGGTGTGAAGTTCATTCATTTGATCCGAGGTACGTAACGGTTTAGTGTTTCTTGTCATCTTCCAATGCCACTGAAGTTATAGCACAATAAACTGAATTATCATCATAGTTAGATTATAAGTTGGCCTGGCGCACATCGTTTGCATGTGTTGGGGACCGACCATACAATCTTCACCGGGATGTGTGTATGGGGGATGATTTCGGGTGTCTGTAAGATATTTCTAAAACGAGTGTGTCAAGTACCAGTTCTCTTACAACGGCTGCAGCAATCTGTGTCTTACATACCATACCATTTTACCATCAAATAGATGCATATCTTCTCTATTCTCATGATCGCAGCGGTGTATTAATACATAACACAACGGTAATGTCATCCGGCTTATTGCTAACTACCCATTCTTAGTGTGACCCTCCACAAGAAAGGTTTCCGCCATGTCTGTGGATTATCAAGGCGATGATGATGATTCAAACCGTTTAACCTCAAAGAACATTTATTGAACTCTATAAAACTACAAAGTTTTGATACAGACGTAGGTGAATTCGACTGAGGTAGAGAAACATATCAGTGAGTTACAATCAGGAAAATAGATCCGTCATAACCTGACCTTGGGTCATCACCATGGAGAAGCCAATCACGGATCCGGAACTCGATCTCACACATATGTCAGGTGTGTAGGAAAATATGCTCCGAACCATGCTCCTAAATTGGAACAAGGTATCTGAGTATGTTTTTCTTTTTATGTTACAGCCTGAATTCTTTCAAGACCATACGACCCAATATATTTTCTCAAATTTCAGCATGACACAAAAGAGCTACAGAAGGAGTGAGCGAGTATTTTTCCATAGGATAGGATTGTCGGACGTTAATGTTCACATCCGAGCCAACAAGACGGGATGGGAGATGCGTACACTGGGAGCAATCAAACAGGAGCTTGGCCACGCAAAGGTGAGACAACTCTCTACTCAAACCATATCTTCATTTAAATCTGGAAATTTATTGATTTTTTTTCAGCAATTTAACGACATGCA
Organism: Haliotis cracherodii; assembly: GCF_022045235.1. Classification (NCBI taxonomy): domain Eukaryota; kingdom Metazoa; phylum Mollusca; class Gastropoda; order Lepetellida; family Haliotidae; genus Haliotis; species Haliotis cracherodii. Next base: position 8,456,250 of record NW_027266265.1, on the reverse strand, counting down.
GGTGGCGTTATATATTGAAGTCATTTGTGTGACGTTGTCATGTTTTAAAATCCTGGATGAGGCCAACCAGCAGTGTTTAATGGTGTGAGCATCGATATACTCCGTGAGAGTATGCTGAAGCACAGTCAGTTAATTTGTCAGAGGTTTAGGAAAACCAAAATGAGATAACTGTGGCCAATTGATGACGCACAGTCACTTAATTCTTTAGTCGATTATAAAAATAAAATGATACAACTTAAAAAACAAAAAGGTAATTATTTACGTTTAGAGAAAAAAAGTGTGATCAGCGGTTCACAAACCAACCAACAATGTTGACAGGTCAACGGCAAGAGTTCAGGATCGATTGATCCTGAACCAGGTCTACATGCAGGGCAACGACGAAGCTGAGATAATAGTCGCTGGTCACCTGTCCCGAAGCACTTTGCACTTCTTGATAGGCGCGGTCGTGTCTGGAGACGTCGAAATGAACGTCAAGCCAATGTCAACCTCATGACATATTTTGCGGTTATGATGTGGGGTGGCATCACTATGACCGAGCGAACCCCACTCCATATTGGGTAAGAAAGGGTCAGTGGACAGTACTATCGGGAAACATACTGACACCTTGTATTGTCCCGTATGCAAGACCTGTTGGTCAATGCTCACCTCCAGCAGCATAACATCCATAGAATGCCATGGCCAGCAATAAGCCAAGACCTTCCCCAAATTAACACGTCTGGGATATGATAGGGAAGCATAGGCCATATATGACGTTCGCTGATATATATATATTCTCATTGACCATGAAGTTGACGTTGGCCTTTTTCGATCATTTAGTCGTTCTTGTGTTTGAAAGTAAAACAAATAATAATAATAATAATAATAATAATAATAATATATATATATTCTCATTGACCATGAAGTTGACGTTGGCCTTTATCGATCATTTAGTCGTTCTTGTGTTTGAAAGTAAAACAAATATTTGCATGTTTATGAATTAACTTAGAACTCAGTTATTCCACCAAAATTGACAATCATCCTTCTCAGTCTTTTAAATATCGATTTATCATCACTATGGGTCCACATCAAACTTGTGATATTATTCATGTTTGTATTTCTTTTAGCGACGTGTTGATGTCTTAAAGATGGACATTGAACACTGGGAATGGAAAGTTCTCCCACAAGCCATTGCAAGCGGCTTCCTAGATGAAGTCACCACCCTCGATCTGGAGCTCCACAGCTGGATAAGAAATAAAACGTATATTTACGAGGTCCCAGCTAAAGATTATTTGGAATATTTGAGAACACTGAGACAATTACATCAACTTGGTTTCCGTATTTTCTTAACACACAAGAATCTTGGATCCTGTCAATTCAGATCTAGATTTGGCATGATGAGGACCAGTTGTCAGGAGATCGCCATGGTTCAGACGAAGATGAAGACGGGGATGTAATAAAGGGTGGAGTTTGTTTAGGCTGCGAAACTCTTGAGTTGTAATAATCAGTTGTATATATAGTCGTTAATTTGTCAATTCATCGGTTGACACAATATTTGAATAAAAGATATATATTTCTCAATAATACGTTTTTTAAATATTTTAGTTAGCTTCAAATTTGTTTAATTTGTTTGTTACGTCACGTCATCATTGATGAAATGTGTCAGCATTGTCATAGTTTAATTGACATTATAAATATGCTGTTAATGTATTTGTATGTGAATGACGCCTTACATACAACATATCAAAACGAACATATTGTCATTTTCCTGGTCTACCTGACCGCCTCCGTGGTCTAGTGGTAGAGTGTCCGCCCGGAGAGCGGAATGTCCGGGGTTCGATCCCCGGCCACGTCCAACCAAAGACGTTAAACGATGGGACTTGTTGTTACCCTGCCTGACGCTCGGCATGTTGAGGATACAACAAGGACTTGTCTGCTCGGAGTCAGTATACTTGTGTCTGAGTGGGGTATTCATGTGCGCCAGTGGGCCAGCACTATAAATCGGCATCAGTCCGGACTAGTACAAGCAGCCACACACACCTGCATGCACGTGGAATATTAAGTGCAATAATCAAGGGACGCTACGTTAAACCGCATTTCACCTCACCGTATGTGAATGACGTCTTACATACAATGTATATCAAAACAAAAATCTTGTCTATTTCCTTGTCGACCTGACCGCCTCCGTAGTCTAGTGGTATAGCGTCCGCTCGGAGAGCGGAAGGTCCGGAGTTCGATTCCCGGATTCATACCAAAGACTTTAAAAGATGGGACTTGTTGTTACCCTGCCTGGCGCTCGGCATTAAGGGACTATAACAAGGACTGGCTGGCTCGGGGTCAGTATACTGTGTCTGAGTGGGATATTCATGTTAAACTGCGGCATGCTCACGATCGATTGCAACACTATCACCAGATAGCACAGTGAATGAAAGTGTTTGAATATCGCCTTTGAATATACAGTTGCCATGGGTACATTATCAAAGAGTATAGAAATGTTTTCAAAAGCGTCTATCGCAAAAAAATAGAACAAGAATGAACAAGAATATAATTATGACATTATAAACATGATGATGTCAATATATTTGCATGTGAATGTCGTGTTAATACAATGAATTGATAAAAGCCTTGCCATTCATACGACGCAAAGTGTCATTTACTGCGCGTGGGGCACTGTGAAAAGGATCAAACAAGAACTAAGGACCGAACTTCTGCAACTGAAACTACTGCTCCTGCTACAGCTACATCATCTCCCATCCCTTACTAACGTTTTTCAAAACAGCTGTGCACCTCTGCTTTTGACCTTCCTCCCACAACAACCTCTAACCACTGTCACAATCACATTATAAACATATCTTGATGAAGATGTAGAGGACGCCATGCCTGTGAAACAACCTAACTTCCGGATGAATCCTTTCAAGTTTTGCTCTGAAGAAGGAAGTTCAGTACATGCTGGACCATGACACTATGGAACCAAGTCATAGTGAAGCCTGATGGTAGTTAAGATGCAGTACAGACATAAAACGGGTGAACGTTGTTCTAAACCTGACTCTTACCTAATACCAAGAATAGATGATTGCATCGATAGAATCGGTCAAGCCAAGTTTGCAGCAAGTTTGACCTTTTCAAGGGGTGTTGGCAGTTTCAACTCACCGAGCGTGTCATGCGAGTCTCAGGTTTGTTACTCCAGGTGGACTCTATAAATCAATGTAAAGTTATGCCATTGGGTTCAAGAACGCTCCAGCGACCTTCCAGTGACCCCACAACATTACAGCCAATATGTCGAAACCTACATCAATGATGTCATCTCTCATTACATGGAGTGGGACGAACACGTGAAGAGGATACGTGCCTTCTTTCGAGAGACTCACCAAGTTGGTTGTAATTTTAGTTTCCTTGGCCTATGGTATGACCTACAAATTGGACAGCCCATTCAATTAAAGGTGGAAGCTATTTCAAAATTTCAGGTTCCCCTAAACAAAAAGGAACTCAAGAAATTTCTGGGTATGTCTGGTTACAGCCGTTAGTTTTGTCAAGATTTCTCACATGTGCTAGCCCCTCTCTCTAATTTGCTGTACAAAAGGGTGCCATTTGTTTGAGGCAGCAATTGTCAGGCTGCTACTGAGAAAATGAAAGCCATTCTCATGAATTTTCCAGTTCTCCAAGCACCAAATTTTAAAAATCCTTTCCGACTGGCAATAGATGCTAGTGACATTGGTGCTGGAACTGTCTTTTCGCAAGAAGATGAATCAGACTCCTGTATGTTATTATTCAGGTAAATTTGACAAACATCAGACACATTATTCTACATCTGCAAAAAGAAACTATTGCTCTGTTGTTAGCCTTGCAACAATTTGAAGTGAATTGTGGTATTACTTTATTTCGTATTCAAGTGTACACTGACCACAATCCACTGACTTTTCTTCATAAAATGAAGAACAAAAACCAAGAACTTATGCGCTAGATTAGGTCTTTGTGGAATTTGATTTAGACATCAAGGATATTAAAGATAAAGGCGTTATTGGTGATGCTTTATCCCGAGTTAGTTGAATGTGATCAGTTTTGACTGCAAACATGATTTGCATTTCGATTTCAATTTCTCATAATCATCATAAATAATTGTTACTATTATTTGCTGTACTTAGCCGTGTTTTGTACTTTAATTGGCAAAGAAAGGTTTCAATATGTTCACATTTGTTTTCTCCGAAGAGGGAATGTGTTGTACAGCAGTGCAATTCATTGTAAAACAATGTTGTACTTGTATAACATTACATGTGCCGAGGTTCAGTTGAAGTTCATTGCATAGTGTTTCGACAATATTTGTCAGGATGTAGTTCTATCTAATGTAAGCAGTGGTGTGGGAGTTACTATATTTATATTCTTTTGGGGTCAAGGGTATACCTGTAATGTTCTAGAAAAGCTATGCACTAATCCAGCATGGTCTGGAACTTTCGAGAACAGCTATGCACTAATCCAGAACGGACGTTTTTAGAAGGTATTGAATATGTACAAGTTGACAAACGCTTGCCTGTCTCATCTCATATTTCATCTCACGTTTCATGAAGACCAGCAGTTAATTTGCAGCAATTTGTATCCATTTTTAAACACTTTCTACAGCTACTAAGTTATTATTACAGCTACATCCCTTTCTACATGTGCTAAGTTATTATTAAAGCTAGATACCTTTCTACATGTACTAAGTTATTATTAAAACTAGATCCCTTTCTACATGTACTAAGTTATTATTAAAGCTACATCCTTTTCTACATGTACTAGGTTATTATTAAAGCTACATCCCCTTCTACATGTACTAAGTTATTATTAAAGCTACATCCCTTTCTACATGTACTAAGTTATTATTAAAGCTACATCCCTTTCTACATGTGCTAAGTTATTATTAAAGCTACACCCCTTTATGCAGCTACTCAGTTTTTATTATAGCTACACCCCTTTCTGCAGCTACTCAGTTTTTATTATAGCTACACCCCTTTCTGCAGCTACTCAGTTTTTATTATAGCTACACCCCTTTCTGCAGCTACTCAGTTTTTATTATAGCTACACCCCTTTCTGCAGCTACTCTGTTTTTATTATAGCTACACCCCTTTCTGCAGCTACTCAGTTTTTATTATAGCTACACCCCTTTCTGCAGCTACTGTTGTTATTATAGCTACACCCCTTTCCGCACCTACTCAGTTTTTATTATAGCTACACCCCTTTCTGCAGCTACTTAGTTTTTATTATAGCTACACCCCTTTCTGCAGCTTCTCAGTTTTTGTTATAGCTACACCCCTTTCTGCAGCTACTCAGTTTTTATTATAGCTACACCCCTTTCTGCAGCTACTAAGGTGCCACTGCAGCTACATACGTTTCTACACCTGCTATGTTGTTACTACAGCTGCACCCGTTTCTACAGGTACTAAGTTATTACAACAGCTACACCCCTTTCTACAGCTGCTAAGTTGTTACTACCAAGAAGATCTTTAACATCTTATATTGAATATTGTTTTAACATTTCTAGCCTAATGAACACGTTTATCATTTCGATATCGTATTCAATTCATCTATTTTACAGGGGGCAGGGGGCTGGGCACATGTGTCATTAAAGCAACACGCACACCCCACGTCACAAATCACATACGCCGCCATTAGATTTATAAATGTATGCACAAACATAAAGAAATCATCGATATTTGTAATAGTAAAGGGTTGGTTTTTACCCATCTCCAAAAGATGTAACCATACACATCACTGACACCTAAACACTGACATGGGTGTCAGAGCGCTTATCAGTTAGCTCCACCCACGATGCCACTAAAACCACCGATGCCCGACAGTTAATTAAGCCGCCAATTCCCATCATCAGTGGCAAACATCCCGGTGTAGGAGGCCAAACTGTTTTGAGCCTAGGCTGAGATCACTCCCTCAAGGCTCAGGGTCCCTCATCGTCGACACGTTGTGACGAGACTCACGAACACGATATACGATATCTGTGTTTCACGACACACAGTTTTATCAACATTATAACTAGTTTAAATTTTGACTTTGGCTATAAAGATTCAAATCGTACATGTGCCTTAAATAGCATGTCAACCACACGTGAAGTAGATGGTTTGTTTTTGAAATATACTACAGTTACTACTTTGAAATGATAATTCCTCCTGCGAATTTCTTCATCAATTCGTCAGCAGTTTTGCTATGATTTTAATTAGCGTTATTACAATTAGCTAGATTCTGCACTTTAAAATAATGTTAAAATACCAAAGTTTATTTAAGTGGTATTTGTTTAAAGTTGATAAATCGCATTAACAAATGTTTGTTATTTGTTGGTTTTTTTGTCTTACTTGTTGCCAGTGCCTCAGTGGTGTCTGTGAATCCTCTGTATACACACAGCAAGGGTTGTAAAACCCTATAGAGCTGGCACCAGTCCCTAAGGGGCCCTTTTCTAACACCATGACACAGGTCCCCATTCTGTGCGGGTCTGATTGTCCAGTCGCTTTTAAAATGGCAAGTCGACTGCTATTGGTCGATATATGTTTTCATAGCAATAACGAATTGGGGGATATCATGTATTGGGATCAATGGAATAAGTACCCCAGACAACGTAGATATCAAGTTTGTTTTTATGACTTGCGATTTAACCGTACAACCAGCTATGCAAGGATAGGGTGCTGTTCGGAGTGTCTGGCCTTAAGATAATGCATTTCTGACAATGGTGACATTAACTACACAAGGACCTGCGGTAACGCTCAGGGATGTATTATTGGCCAACAGACCACTACTTCTCATATAGTTACACGATATAATTGTATATATTAGATCTTGAAAATAACTGCATATTTATTTTGGCGCGTCACAGGTCTCCAGGACGAAATTCCTATTCAACAGAAGTTCATCCATGGTACGATCCAGAATACGTAGAGGGCTCCATGGAAAATGATAAAAACAAAATTCTTTGGAATAGGCCCGTATACAGTCTCAGACGTATCCAGCCCAACAAACCTGATATTGCCTTTTGGTTATAAAACCAATGAAATCATTTATATCATTGAATTTTTTTCTGTCCGTTTTGACACTAATGTGATTGACAAGATTCAGGAATAACATGGCAAATATGCGGACTTCACTTTCGAAGTGTCACGCTTGCATCCCAAGTACCAAGTTGTCAGACTCCCAATTTTTCTGGGTGCCTTAGGTTTGGAACCTCCCAATCTGTTGACTGACATTGGGAGAGTACCCGGGTTCGCTGCCATGAATACAGCCCTTCTGACAATCTGGGTAATGCAGAAGGCTGCAGCGTTGGGGAATCTTCACATTCTCCGAAAAGTTCTGGGTTGTTTCGACTGGGCAGCGCTTCCTGGGAGAAGTCCCATTTGCTGTAAAGCCCATACACACGCAATGTAGGCTCGAACCGCTGCATCATTATATTCCTCGTGATACTACTTAAAACAATGTAATAGGCAATGTAAACTGTGATGGGTTAATTTCCCAGTGTCAACTGCAGAAACCTAGATACTGAGAAAGGAAGAAGAAGACACACACTTACCTCATTTTCAAGGTAAAATCGTATGACTGTCTGTCGAGATCTGTTAACGCGAACGGATTATTATTGGGTGACATAATTATATTCTTGTTCATTCTTTTGCGATAGACGCTTTTGAAAACATTTCTATACTCTTTGATAATGTACCCATGGCAACTGTATATTCAAAGGCGATATTCAAACACTTTCATTCACTGTGCTATCTGGTGATAGTGTTGCAATCGATCGTGAGCATGCCGCAGTTTAACATGAATATCCCACTCAGACACAGTATACTGACCCCGAGCCAGCCAGTCCTTGTTATAGCCCCTTATGGCCGAGCACCAGGCAGAGTAACAACAAGTCCCATCTTTTAAAGTCTTTGGTATGAATCCGGGAATCGAACTCCGGACCTTCCGCTCTCCGAGCGGAAGGCTCTACCACTAGACTACGGAGGCGGTCAGGTCGACAAGGAAATAGACAAGATTTTTGTTTTGATACATTGTATGTAAGACGTCATTCACATACGGTGAGGTGAAATGGGGTTTAACGTAGCGTCCCTTGATTATTGCACTTAATATTCCACGTGCATGCAGGTGTGTGTGGCTGCTTGTACTAGTCCGGACTGATGCCGATTTATAGTGCTGGCCCACTGGCCCACATGAATACCCCACTCAGACACAAGTATACTTACTCCGAGCAGACAAGTCCTTGTTGTATCCTCAACATGCCGAGCGTCAGGCAGGGTAACAACAAGTCCCATCGTTTAACGTCTTTGGTTGGACGTGGCCGGGGATCGAACCCCGGACATTCCGCTCTCCGGGCGGACACTCTACCACTAGACCACGGAGGCGGTCAGGTAGACCAGGAAAATGACAATATGTTCGTTTTGATATTTTGTATGTAAGGCGTCATTCACATACAAATACATTAACAGCATATTTATAATGTCAATTAAACTATGACAATGCTGACACATTTCATCAATGATGACGTGACGTAACAAACAAATTAAACTAATTGGAAGCTAACCATATATTTAAAAAACGTATAATAGAGAAATATAATATCTTTTATTCAAATATTGTGTCAACCGATGAATTGACAAATTAACGACTATATATACAACTGATTATTACAACTCAAGAGTTTCGCAGCCTAAACAAGCTCCACCCCTTTATTACATCCCCATCTTCATCTTCGTCTGCACCATGGCGATCTCCTGACAACTGGTCCTCATCATGCCAAATCTAGATCTGAATTGACAGGATCCAAGATTCTTGTGTGTTAAGAAAATACGGAAACCAAGTTGATGTAATTGTCTCAGTGTTCTCAAATATCCCAAATAAAATTCAGCCGGGGGCTCGTAAATATACGTTTTATTTCTTATCCAGCTGTGGAGCTCCAGATCGAGGGTGGTTACGGCATCCAGGAAGCCGCTCGCAATGGCTTGTGGGAGAACTTTCCATTCCCAGTGTTCAATGTCCATCTTTAAGACATCAACACGTCGCTAAAAGAAATACAAACATGAATAGTTTTACATGTTGTATTTTGACCCATGGTTATGATAAACGCCAAAGTTTAAAAGACTGAGTAGGATGATCATCATGTTTGGCTCCATGGTTCTAAGTTACGGATAATTTTGTAATAACCGTATGGGCATTGTCATATATGTTCCACTGGAGTCATTGTTTAATAAACATGTTAATATTTTTTTTACGTCAGAAATGACTAAATGTGCGAAAAGGGATGATCTTTCCAACTTCCAACTTCAATTAGCAAATCCGTGACCAAAGATGAACAGTAACTGTTTGATATGTGCGTGAACTGTCATTCATATGTCAAACATTATAAATGCTTTCTAAAAACATCTCATCAACTTTAACATATTTTAGCTTAACAAATACATTTACTTGTCAATCATATAAGCATATATTATCATATTCCTGAACAAAGTCTAAACATTTCGTATGGGAGAGGCGTTATACCGCCTTAAGTTCAATTCTAGCAATGTAAGAGAGGGTTTCCACGTCTTCCACGCTCAATATGGTGAGCGTCCTAAACCTGTATGGCCACACACACATGTTGTAAGAATGTTTTGAAAACCAATAAGCTTGGGTACGCCGAAATATATGAAAGGATTGATGTCAACATATATTGTTTTGATAGGCATTACTTAGAAATTGACGGATGACAAAGAAGACACAATTTATGAGATAGCTAACAACTTTTTTAATTACTGTAAAGGCAGTAATTAAAGAAGTTGTTATCCATAAATTGTGTCTACTTTATGTAAATCCTCTCAGCGGATCTACACAAAGTGTGCAAATCCGTTTTTACGTTTAGAACACCGAAAACACAAGCTCATATCAAATTCAATAAACAGACTAGAAACTGCAGACAACACGATGAAATCAGCAACATTCAGCGCAGCAATGCAGCACAAGCCCCAATATTTTTATTATCAGCCAATCATTTGCAATATTTTTTATATGGAAATATATTATATTTTACAATATTTCATATGTATATGTCATAAAGTATTTGAATGGCATTTAGAAGTGATACACAAAAGGAAGAGAAGTTATGAACGTCAATGCAACTGTTCTATAATGAGGAACTATCCATGAAGGCCTTAACCCATGTTTGTCGTAAAAGGCGACTATGCTTGTCGTAAGAGGCGACTAACGGGATATACGGGTATATACTTACTCCTTCACCAGGTGAATAAATGCTATAAAGCAGAGGACATTTTTTGTACCCGAAAGAACAACAACAGTAATACGAGGGCTGGAAACAAATTTCTAAGCCTGACTAACTTTCAACTATAGGCCATAAGACAGTGAACTAGTCATTGCAAGTGTATTTGGTCTGTTGAGGCCGTTTGTATATTAGTGACAGCCAGTTGAACATGATAGGGGTCCAAACGGACACAGAAATGGAAAAGAACAAGTACCGAGCAGTCATCAAGGTTTTTTTTACTATGGAGAAAAGTACTCCCCAAGACGTTCATAGTAAGTGTCCTAGCTATTCCACTTATAAACGTTCTGGACGTCCATCAACCGCCATCAATAAAGATTCAATCACGACAGAAAAAAACTTATACTGTCAGATAGACGTATTACCATTGCTGACTTGAGGGAGACACAGGTCGAAGCCATGGGTCCATTGAAACTATTGTTCATGAACATTTACAGATGAATAAGATACCTGCTCGTTGGGTGCTAAAGTTTCTAAATTCTGATCTTGAGGAAAAGAGAATTGACATTGCTTGAGAAAATGTAGAGCTAATTGAGGAGGATATCGTCAAATTCAAAAAGAGATTAGTAACGGGCGATAAAACATGGGACTACCACTGTGAACCCGAGTAAAAACGTCAATCAATGGAATGGCACCATTCCACTTCTCCGGCACCAAAGAAATTCAAGTCTTCAAGATCAGTGAAGAAAGTTCTGGGATGCAAAGGATGTGATCCTTGTTGATTACTTAGAAAGTCAAAAGACGATTACCAGTGCTTACTATGCTGATTTGCTTCATCGCCTGAGAGATTCAATCAAAGAAAAGTGAAGAGTAATGCTGACTGCTAGAGTTCTACTACTTCATGACAATGCCTCTTCTCACACCTCTCGACTTGCAAAGGCCGCTCTGCGACAATGTGGGAGCTTTCTCACCCCCATACTCACCAGACCTGGCACCAAGTGTTTTCTACCTGTATATCGACCACACCATTAAACACTGCTGGTTGGCCTCATCCATGATTATAAAATTTGACAACGTCACACAGTAACTTCAATATATAACGCCAACCACTTGCTGTTAAATGCTAAAAAAAATCAACAAATTTCCAGATTTAAATGAATGTATGGCTTGAGTGGAGAGTTGTCTCACCTTCGCGTGGCCAAGTTTCTGTTTGATTGTTCCTAGTGTACGCATCTCCCATCCAGTCATGTTGGCTGGGATGTAAACATCAACAGCCGAGATTCCTATATTATGAAAAAATACTTGCTCACTCCGTCTGTAGCTCTTTTTCTTCATGCTGGAATTTGAGAAAATATACAAGATCGGATGGTCCAGAAGGAATTCAGTCTTGAACATAAGTGGAAACACATATTCGGATATCTTGATCCAATTTAAGAGCATGCTTCGGGGCATATTTTCTTCCACTCCTGTGGGCGAGAAAATATACTGGAGATAACTGGTATCAAACATATGTCATATCTGTTCCGGGTCTGTGATAGGCAAATTATGACCGGTCTATTTTCCTGATTGCTTTTAATTGATAAGTTTTCGTGCTCACCTCGAATTTACCTACGTCTGTGTCCAAACTTTATGGCTTTAGAGTGTTCAATAAATGTAGTTTGATTTTATCTGGTTCGCGTTATCATCATCGCCTTGATAATCCACAGACATGGCGGAAACCTTTCTTGTGGAGGGTCACACTAGGAATGGGTAGTTAGCAATAAGCCGGATGACATTACCGTTGTGTTATGTATTAATACGCCAATGCAATCATAAGAATAGAGAAAATATACATCGATTTTATGGTAACATGGTTTTGTGCGCAAGAAAAAGATTGCTGCAGCCGTGCATGTCATGTACCATGCAGCGTACAACACGTTGTTTCAAACGTATCTAATATTTCCCTCGTTGGATACGTTTTTAAATAACACACTGGTACCTGACACAACTTCGTGTAGTAAGGAACGAACGAACGAACGAACGAACGAACGACACATTCCAACGATGGACACCAGGACAACGATTTAATCTAACTATGATGGTAATTCACTCTCTTGTCCTATAACCATTTCAATGATATTTTTAGCAATAAGCCGGATTACATTACCGGTTTGTTATATATTAATACACCGCTGCGATCATGAGAATAGACAGAATATGCATCGATTTGATGGTAAAATGGTATGGTATGTAAGGCACAGATTGCTGCAGCCGTTGTAAGATAACTGGTACCTGACACACTCGTTTAGAAATATTTTACAGACACCCGAAATCATCCCCCATACACACATCCCGGTGAAGATTGTATGGTCGGTCCCCAACACATGCAAACGATGTGCGCCAGGCCAACTAATAATCTAACTATGATGATAATTCAGTTTATTGTGCTATAACTTCAGTGGCATTGGAAGATGACGCGAAAAACTAAACCGTTACGTACCTCGGATCAAATGAATGAACTTCACACCCGTACTGCTTTGCTATAGCATCGTCAAAACTAAAGTCATTATTTATCCTGAAACAGAACACATACGCACATATAGAAGTTAAACGACTGACCTACCTGACGCTGCACTGTATGTGTCATTCTCCCAATTAAATACATCTATAACGAGTTAAAATATCACTACGTGCCAGATGAAGGATTGTGTGGAAATAATAGTGATACAATATTGATAATCAACACCTACGTAAGTATTACAATTAAGTGTCAATCTAAAACATATATTGTTCCACAGAATTATGAGAGTGTCTCTTCCTACCATGTTCAATACTATATCTCATACAATTTTGAGGTGACCGACAAGAAGGTGGCCTTGATATTTCGAAATAAACGCGAACTAGACACGTTGCTGTACAGTAACGTGAAGGGCTATACGACAGAGTAGACGGGGAACTTGCTGAGAGACTGTATAGTACATGTGAAGTGTTAACCTGACAGTAGTCTGGGAACTTGCTGGTGGGGTTGTGTAGTAATGTGAAGTGTTTACCCGACAGAGTAGACGGGGAACTTGCTGAGAGACTGTATAGTACATGTGAAGTGTTAACCTGACAGTAGTCTGGGGACTTGCTGGAGGGTTGTGTAGTAATGTGAAGTGTTTACCCGACAGAGTAGAAAAGATATTTGCAGGAGGACTGTATAGTAATGTGAAGTGTTTACCCGACAGAGTAGACTAGATATTTGCAGGAGGACTGTATAGTAATGTGAAGTGTTTACCCGACAGAGTAGACTAGATATTTGCAGGAGGACTGTATAGTAATGTGAAGTGTTTACCCGACAGAGTAGACTAGATATTTGCAGGAGGACTGTATAGTAATGTGAAGTGTTTACCCGACAGAGTAGACTAGATATTTGCAGGAGGACTGTATAGTAATGTGAAGTGTTTACCCGACAGCAGACTAGTTACTTGTTGGAGGGACTGTGTAGTAATGTGAAGTGTTTACCCGACAGAGTAGACAAGACACTTGCTGGAGGGGCTGTACAGTAAAGGTGAAGTATTTACCCGGCAGAGTAGACCAGGCAATTGTTGGGGGGCCTGTATTGCTGATCGTGACACACTTCCCATCCACCGTCAGTCGGTTTACCCAGGCGGACGATGTTTTTACACAGCACACCAACATTGTTCACAAACCTAAAATGGAAAGCAACTTTGGAGTCTGTAAAATCAACCTTAAAGAGTGAGTGAGTGAGTGAGTTAACATTTAACGTCACATCGGCAATATTGCAGCCATATCGTGACGACAACCTTAAAGAGAAACCAAACAGGGTTACCTGTGACACAGACAGGTGAGAGAGGATGGTTTCCTGGAATACAGACAGGTAAGGGTGGAGGGTTACTTGTTATACATACAGTGAGGTCAGACAGGAGGGTTATATATGACACACACAGGTGATACAGACAGGTGAGAGAGGAGGGTTACCTGTGATACAGACAGGTAAGAAAGGAGGGTTACCTGTGACACAGACAGATGAGAGAGGAGGGTTACCTGTGATACAGACAGGTAAGAGAGGAGGGTTACCCGTGATACAGACAGGTGAGAGAGGAGGGTTACCTGTGATACAGAGAGGTAAGAGAGGAGGGTTACCTGTGATACAGACAGGTAAGAGAGGAGGGTTACCTGTGACACAGACAGATGAGAGAGGAGGGTTACCTGTGATACAGACAGGTAAGAGAGGAGGGTTACCTGTGATACAGACAGGTAAGAGAGGAGGGTTACCTGTGACACAGACAGATGAGAGAGGAGGGTTACCTGTGATACAGACAGGTAAGAGAGGAGGGTTACCTGTGATACAGACAGGTGAGAGAGGAGGGTTACCTGTGATACAGAGAGGTAAGAGAGGAGGGTTACCTGTGATACTGACAGGTTAGAGAGGAGGGTTACCTGTGACACAGACAGGTAAGGAAGGAGGGTTACTTGTTATACAGTGAAGTCAGACAGGAGGGTTATACATATACAGACAGGTGAGAGGGGAGGGTTACCTGTGACACAGACAGGTAAGGAAGGAGGGTTACTTATTATACAGTGAGGTCAGACAGGAGGGTTATACATATACAGACAGGTGAGAGGGGAGGGTTATCTGTGATACAGTGGGGTCAGACAGTAGGGTTATATATGACACACACAGGTGATACAGACAGGTAAGAGGATGGTTACCTGGGATACAGACAGGTGAGATAGTAGCGTTACCTGTGATACAGACAGGTAAGAGAGGATTGTTACCTGTGATACAGACAGGTGAGAGAGAGAAACGTTACCTTGATACAGACAGGTAAAAGAGGAGGTTTACCGATGATAATTATGAGAAAAAATCATAATATAAAACACACGTCATAGGAAGTATTTACCCGTGATATAGAGACGTCAGTTCTTCGTATGGCATGCTCTTTAAAATATGATCGGGTGGTATTTGAAAAGGATCATCGTTGTTGTTAGCTCCTTGGAACGATTCTTGTACACGAACTCCCTTATGATTTCCTTCCTGAAACAGACAAGAGGTGAAAATGTCACAGTGACGGGACCCGTCAAGATCCGGGTGAGAATAGGTTTTCAGCAATCCAGTTTAACGCAGTATTCCAGTTATATCGCGGCGTGTCAGCTTAATGTGGGAGGAAAGCCCGAAGTGATGTAGGTCTAAGACGTTTACCACTTCGGTGAAACCCACGAGCACGGGTATGGTGCTGACAAACCTAGTAACATAATCGGGGCGAACCGGGATTCGAACCCACAATCATAGGTTTCTGGCGTGCCCAAGGGACGCAACTCTGCACAGCGAATCGCAGCGCCTTAGACGACTGGGCCACCCGTGCCCCCACAACAAACTGACTATGTGTTCCTAAGAATGCCCTCATGTCTTCATATAGTTATAAATGCTTAACAAACTACCGAACTCTCCGCATCTGTATAATTATACAAAATTATTTTATATCATTCATTATCATAGTGCACACTGATTAATTCTTATGCTGCTCGAGTGACCTTGATGTATGTACATAATGGTTCGTAGTACTACAAGTGTATGTAGATGACATCATTTGCAATTGGTTGGTTTGTTGTTTTACGCCGCACTCAGCAATATTCCAGCTATATGACGGCGGTCTGTAGATAATCGAGTCTGAACCAGACAATCCAGTGATTGACAACATGAGCATCGATCTACGCAGTTGGGATCGATGACACACATCAACCTAGTCAGCGAGCCTGATCACCCGATCCCGTTAGTCGCCTTTTACGACAAGCATAGGCGCCTGTTACGGCAAGCATGGGTTGCTGAAGACCTATTCTACCCGGGATCTTCACGGGTCTCATTTGCAATTGAAAATAGTTATATAAGGGACTTGTTATTTATTATAAGGAGGGGGTGTGGGATCATGAAAAAAATGATGGATGATATTTTGTTTTCATGCTTCATCATTGATATTGTGGCATTTTTTAATTGTGAGGGAGCTCATGGTTTAACTCCAAGTCCATTTCAATTATTTATTTTATTGTTTGCAGATGACATAATCTTGTTAGATGTAACAGCTAACGTCTTCCAAAAACGTCTTTACCAACCCTCCTCATATTGTGATAAATGGAAATTGACTATTAATATTCAAAAAAGCAAAGTGTTTGTTTTCAGGAATGGAGGCAAACTTGGACATTATGAAAAGTTTAGGATTGGAGAATCCGTCATTGACATAGTCACTAGTTATAAATCTCTAGGTGTGCAATTATGATCCGCTGGTTCTTGGCATAGAAAGTAGTTTGAATATTACAATTCACAACAATCCCAGCTAGTGTCTGTTTTCATATTTTTCATATAAACGTAATTCCAGTTCTAAATTATGGAGCAGAGGTTTGGGGATTTCATCCTTCACCCGATATTGAAAATGTACACGATCGTTTCTGTAAACTTGTTCTGAGCTTGAATACACCCAAACCATAATTGCAAGAGGTATTGTGAATAGAATATCAATCCAGGTTTTGCATTATATAAAAGTTATAAAATTCTGGTTAAGGTTATTGTCACAACAGGTTAATGTTATCATGAAATGTTCTTATGATTTTCCGTATAGAAGGGCAGAAAATGTTAAAGCTTGTTGGGCTACTTATTTTAAATCTTTGCTGCATACATATATTTGTGGCGAAGTTTGGTTACAGCAAGGTGTTGGGAATATAAAAGCATTTATATTGTTTTTTAAGCAAAGATTTTAAGATATTTGCCAACAAACATGCAATACTAATCTAGAATGATATTCTGAGCTGGAATAGTTTTGCTCTGTCAAGGAAAATATTAATTTTGAACATCTGACCAATTGTATTGATATAGCCATCTACGTTTAAGTTAGAGAGATACATGTTATGAATTGACTTGAAAACTACAAATAAATGACCTATCACACACACACACACACACACACACACACACACACACACACACACACACACATTTTATTCTTATTTTGTGGCCATGAGGCAAAAGTATAGTGACACTTTTACAAACAGTATGTAGAGGGGGCGCCTGTTCTGTACAGTTGTAGACAATTTGCAGTTATCTTTTGACACTTTGTTTAAACAAATAGCCAGTCGCAACATTACGTTTGTATTTCATTGTTTTTTGAAAATATACTGTGTAGCAACCCAGAATTTAATGCAAGTTTCTAATATTGTGGTAATTATTTTTCTCAGTATATCAAGTGGAGCATTGCCCCTGTAGTTATCAGGATCATCCCTATTCCCCGATTTTTGCTGTGGTACGATAAGTCCGAGTTGCCAAAGTTAAGTTGCCCGTGTTAAGTATTTCATTAAAAAGTAGTTTGTAACATGATAATAATATTGAACAAATATTTTCAAGTGCCTCAGTTGGTATGCCATCAGCCCCGGGGGACTTCTTCATACTATTTACTACATTTCTGATTTTATCATCTGTAATTTCCCCAGCCAAAATGTCATCACGGTTTCTGCACAGGTTACAATTAGCAATATCATGGGCTTCAATAAATTATCTAACCTCATCACAAAAGAAGAATCAGTATTCCTTTGAAGATTAAAGAGATTGTTGAAATATTGCATGTTTATGTACAGAATCACAATATTTCTTAATTGTTTTCCAAAAGACTTTACAAGATTTGCTTCTAGCGGCATTTACAACTTCTTTTGCTACATCCTTTTCAAATTGTATTTTAGGAATTTCTTTGCATAATTGTTTAAATGTATTTAATTTTTTTGCCTCTATAGATATTGTTGTATTGATTACTACATATAGATTTCTTTAAATTCTAAAGCGAAAACTAAAACTGCTTCACAAATAGAACTAGTTTGTGCAAGGGACAGTGAAAAGTGCTTGTGTCTAGAATGTTTTAGCAGTATTTCTGTGGAATAAACAAAAAGTAATTTGTTTGTCCCTATGGAAAGCTGGTTGACTTGATACTAATACAGAAGCCTACAGTTATATGTTCTCACCTCAGGGCAATGTTGTCTTGTCACTGTGAAGAAAGCTGACTTATACCCAAGGAAAAGAAAAATTCCAATCAGAATCAAAGATGTCCTTTTGCTCATACTCCATTTCGTACACCTGGGGAACAATGGTATACAAAATTAATACTAGCTGGCAAAAGAAAGCATACACCCATTGTTTCACCATTTAGATTGCGCGTTGCGGGTATTTAGGTATTACGTGACAGACGTCCTGAATAATAATAATAATAATAATAATAATAATAATAATAATATCATGTAGCTTATATTGTTGAATTGTCTGTCCCAGACTGCATCGAGTTTATGTACAGTATGATGAGAGGGTCAGCAACCCTACAGAGTCCTTGCCCTGGATGAGGTCGGCTGGCCGGAAAATTGAAACAGAAGGCTTTCTGTTTTCTGCTCAGGACCAGTCACTTCCCACCCGAAACCGCCAATGTGTGATTTTGCATCAAAATGTAAACATGAAATATAGATTATGTTATGAATTTAATGGGACTGTCCAACACATTGTCAGTGGATGCCCAGCTTTGGCACAAACACAGAATCTTAAGCGACATGATGGAGTGGCTTGATCATTTTATTACCGTCTTCGCCATGCATGGTACGACCCAGAATTTGAAGAGAGCGTCATGGAAAATGATAAATACAACATCTTTGGAATAGACTCCTATCCAGCGTCAGACTCATCCAGCCTAACAAACCTGATCTCGTCCTTTTTATGAATCCAATGAAATCATATATAACATTGAGTTTTTTGTCCCTTTTGACAATATGTAATATACAAGATTCAGGAAAAACATGGCAAATATGCAGACCTCGCTTTGGAAATGTCATGCTAGCATCCGAAGTACCAAGTTGTCCGACTCCCCATTGTGCTTGGTGCCTTAGGTTTCGTACCTCCCAAACTGTTGACTGACATTGGGAGAGTACCCGGGTTTTCTACCAGGAATACAGCCCTTCTTACAATGCAGGAGGCTGCAGTGTTGGGGGGCCTTCACATTCTCCGAAAAGTTCTGGGTAGGTTTGACTAGGCAGCGCTTCCTGGGAGAAGTCCCATTCGCTGTCTGGGCTGCGTGTAGAGGAGGCAAGGGCCCTGAGCTGACGATGAGCCAAACCACGCTGTGCCAGGATCACCAAAACCCTCTTTGCTGCATTTTTTTTTCAAATTTTAATCTGGACATAATAATATACAGGCAATGTAAGCTGTGGGGGGTTAAGAGTAAAAATAATTTGTTTAAGAAAACAACTGGGAAAATATCATTCGTCTTCAGGTTTTACTCAAACTAATTGTTTGCTGGACGTGTGGGATGTCCTGAACATAATGTTCAGCTCTACCTTTCACACAGACATATTGAGGTAGGGACCGAACAAATACCCGTTCCTTTACAATAATCCCAGCACTGTTGCACGCGTGACAATTTCCCGGTGACAATTGCGGTGTCAAGATTAGATAATGAGAAAGGAAGAAGTGGACTCACACTTACCTCATTCTCAAGGTAAAATCTTATGACTGTCAGCAGAGATCTGTCCTGCACTGTCGACGTGTTGTTATTGGCGTGACGTATTCTCTTGTTAAAATGTATTATATTAGCGACAGACGCTTTTGAAAACAGCTCTATACTCTTTGTAATGTACCCATGCCAACAGTGTATTCAAGCGTTGGATTCATACACTCTCATTCACTGAGCGATCTGGGCGACATTAAATGTTGGAATGAAACCAAGCTTATTCCTGTTGATCGTGAGCAACGTTCCCTCGTTGAATGAACATTGCACATAATGGTTTTATTGGCGATTTCCCATTTGAATGAATGAGTGGGTTTAACGCCACTTTGAAAAGTTGTTTTGTCAAACTGATCAGCAAAAGAAACTACACCTCATATCTTACGTTAGCGATATTATCTTTTAAAAAATGAAGTCTACTGGAGTTTAGTCAGCACTCGAAGAACACTTCATCATTGTTTTACTTTCTAAGATATGATTTGATTTAAAAACTAACTTCTAAAAAATCTAAATGATTCCCGAATAATCCACGGATAAGTCGCAAATAATTTGCGAATAATTGGCAATTAATTCGCGGATAAGTTGCAATAATTCGCGAATAAGTTGTAAATAATTCGCGAATAATCCGCGGATATCCGTGGATTTCTCCGAAAACTACTGTATTGCTATATGGCACTAATTAGGTGTTTTATGGGAGCATCAACGCCGTGAACGCGTGGCGGGCCATGGCAATAGCCTCCATACATACAATGTATACTATGGTGCTGCACTGGGAATGGATTGCAGGTACATGTAGTCTTCATAAATGCGTGTAATATATTCCTTCTATAATAATACTGTCATTAAATATTCTTATTGGCATGCATATTTGATTCCTGATCAACTTGCATCGTGTCTCTAGTCTTGTACAAATCTACATGTATACATTTTTTTTCTAGCATATACTTATGTAGTAGTTGGATGAATACCACTTCGACACTGGTTATATCACAGGTGAGTGAGTGAGTGAGTGAGTGAGTGAGTGAGTGAGTATGGTTTTACACCGCTTTTAGCAATATTCCAGCAATATCACGGCGGGGGCCACCAGAAATGGGCTTCACACATTGTACCCATGACGGGAATCGAACCCGGGTCTTCGGCATGACGAGCGAACGCTTTAACCACTAGGCTACCCGACCGCCCCATATCACAGTTGATGTATGTACATATACTTGTACTTGGGTAAAACCACATACCATGTACATGTGGTGAGGTGAGGTGAGGTGAGGTGAGGTGAAATGGGGTTTAACGTCGCGTCCAAGATTATTGCACTTATATAGCGACGTGCATGTACGTTTGTGTGTTTGTGTGGCTGCTTGTACTAATCCGGACTGATGCCGATTTATAGTGCTAGCTCACTGAGATACCATGCCGCAGTTTAACATGAATACCCCACTCAGACACAGTATACTGACTCCGAGCCGACCAGTCCTTGTTTTAGCCCTTAATGCCGAGCGCCAGACAGGGTAACAACAAGTACCATCTTTTAACGTCTTTTGATATGACGCGGCCAGGGATCGAACCCCAGACCTTCCGCTCTCCGGGCGGACGCTCTACCACTAGACCACGGAGGCGGTCCCATGTACATGTATGGAGGGACGTCCTGATTGGTGTGGCCACAAGATAACGTTGATAACAAAATGAAGTGTATTACATGTTCTCCTAAAAAAAACTGATTATTATGTACGCATTTGCATAAGACACATATACTTCAATTCCCATGTTATGTAAATAAAAAACATCTATAACATATGGATCTTTCTGTTCGTAGCATATGCTCAGTGGCATTGTGATAAAACAGTAGAAAGTGTACATTCAAACACGTTTTAGACGTCCTGTACAGGGTAATTGAATCAGACAGACGGTCAGTAAGACAGCTAATTGTCTTGTATTAGTTTGTGATTAATGTCAGTGCATCTAAGTCAGAGCATCTTTGTGTTTTTCTCCAGATATTAAACAGGGCATTCACGTAATGATTTCGTGAATATGTGGGGTGGTAGTGGAAGCATTGTTTTGTCAAGCTAAAATTCGGTTTGATGTCTCACATGAGTAGACTGTGAACCCTGTTATCTGGTGCGTCTAGATGTATACGTATCATGTCAATATAAAGCGGGACTATTTAATAACCGGTGTATATCCATATTATGTTCAGAATGATCAGTTCAGTGTGGCAAATATGGCAGTGTTGCAACACTGTACATAGATAATGTGTACGTCTCTCAAACGAAAATAACTGTATGATGATCATTAAAGTTTAATGTTTGTGTAAATCGTGTTTGTTTATGATAACAAATAAGAAATGTTTCATTTTTCTGGCGTTTGGTATTTTGTATTGCGTATACACGATATAGATGTCGTTGTTACACTCTTTTGAAAAATCTAAACTTTCGAAATCCCCCATTTATATTCCGAGTTGGGATAAGCCTTGGAACCTGTTTTGTGTTTCAGTGGTCATCACCTCCCTTATATGACATTTTATTTCCATCCATGTTCATTCTGCTGGAGAAGTTGTCCACTACCATTTGTAACCGAGTCACAGTGAGTGAGTGAGTTAGGTTTAACGCCGCTTTTAACAGTGTTCCAGTTATATCGCGGCGTGTCAGCTTAATGTGGGAGGAAAGCCTGAAGTGATGCAGGTCTAAGACGTTTACCACTTCGGTGAAACCCACGAGCATGGGTATGGTGCTGACAAACCTAGAAACATAATCGGGGCGAACCGGGATTCGAACCCACAATCATAGGTTTCTGGCGTGCCCAAGGGACGCAACTCTGCACAGCGAATCGCGGCGCCTTAGACGACTGTGTGACGAAGTTGTATCTAATTACAGAGTCGGCCTAATTTACAGGTGCGACTACAATACCAATACAATACAATACAATACAATACAATGTAGTTTATTAAAGTCTCACCATTTGTACAGCAGGGGTTTAAATAAAGCATTTTAAATATCTAAAAACTTAAAAGTACAAATGCCACCCAAGGGGGTTACGAGAGACTCTATCTTACACAAATGCAAGAGCTTTATAAAATAATGTAAAATGAGATAAAATTATAATCATAGTCATAATTTAGGAATATAAATATTAAGAATGTAAATGATAAGATAAACAGTTAAATATATTGTTAAATTATGCATAAAATAATTTTCTACGCATAAACATTTTGAAGTACATGCTTCCTAATAGTGGTAAGTTACAATGGTTATTTAAAATGGTGATATCTACAGGTGTAGGATAGAACATATTCTTAAGATAAGATGTACGAATATCGTCATAAAAGGGACAGTGTAAAAGAAAGTGGGTTTCGTCTTCAACTTGGTCTGTACAATATTTACAAAAGCGTTGTGTAGCTGGGATAGGAGGGGAGCAGTATCGGCCCGTTTTAATCTCCAATTTTAGGGAACCACATCTCAGGGAAGCAAGTATCCATCGCCGGTATCTTATCTTGGGAGTCGAGTGTCTTTTTTCTCAGCATTCCTGATGTGTATCATCGTATAATGGTTCATTCTATTATGTCTGTTTGAAGGCGATATCAAAGGCGCCGCCCTGCAGACACAGACAGTGTCGTCCGTTTCGCTTGAACTACCACCCCATTTCCCATTATCCATACACAAATAACTTTGATGCGGTGTCAGTGTGGAAGGAGTTTGAATCACGTCCGTCACTGGCCACAGAAATCCTTAAAGTATAGCAACATTCTAGAAGGCCACTGCCGTTCAAATAACCTAGTGATGCATGCAACTCTCGTCAACAACGGCTGTCAATCTGTCTGCTTCAGCTACTATACAATCCTCCCTGTCACAACTGTCGTTTAACTGTCTTTTTCAAAATTTTAATTGTAAAATCTTCGTTATCATACTGACGTATGTCGTATACAGTCATCTTATTTGATAAAAAACACATGACTAATATTATTGGTCGATCAACTGGATGTTACATTCCTTATATCAGCTAACGGTCCTGTTTGTGAACATATGCTCTAGACATAAGATTTAAGGACTAATAAAATCAATTTTGAGACCGTACAGGCAAAAAATAGAAATACAATATGCTTTTGCATCATCTGTTCTGTTTTAGATGATGGTTATTATATGAAATTTTATAACGTTAGATTAGCAAGGAGATACAAAGTGTTTTATGATACTTGAGATTTTGGAACATGAGCAATAAGATTAAGCAACATAAACATGCATAAAAGGGTATAGTTGGTTGGTTGGTTTGTTGTTTAACGCCGCACTCAGCAATATTCCAGCTATATGACGGCGGTCTGTAAATAATCGAGTCTGGACCAGACAATCCAGTTATTAATGTCATGAGCATCGATCCACGCAATTGGGATCGATGACATGCATCAACCAAGTCAGCGAACCTGACCACCCGATCCCGTTAGTCGCCTTTTACGACAAGCATAGTCACCTTTTACGGCAAGCATGGGTTGCTGAAGACCTATTCTATCCCGGAATCTTCACGGGTCATAAAAGGGTATAGAGAAAATGGGGGAAACAAATTGAAATAGATCTTAATAAAAGAAATATTGTACTTAACAACTTGCCTGTGCACAATCGGTTCCCAAAGATAGGATATTGCATAGACAACACAAACATGTTGGACTATTTTGAGTTGTTGTAGACTGACGAATAGCAAGTGTTATGCATATGCTTCATATCCACATTACAAATTCAGGTACACCACCTGTGTGAAGCATTATGAAGCTGGGAACTGAGATGCCAAGTATTATCTGCATTCACACACGGAAGCAATATAATTCTTGTGTGTATGTCCTTTCCTCTGAACAATGCAACACTCAAGTATTTTAAATTGTAGTAAATATAGTCATGAATAAAACTTGGTAACTCAACGTTACTTGGGTTGTCTCCGATAGATATGATTTTCAGTTTATTAACAGCTTTGATTTATAGGGATTATGTAATGTAGTCACTTTAGAATTGTATATTCTGATTATTTACTAATATATGTTATGGAACTATTTGTGGCGAAAATATTTTAACAACTGTTAAATCTTGGAACTATTTTGACAGCAGTTCTCATCGTAAAACATTCCATTCCCTTACTCAGCTATAATATATGTATTTTATTCTCAGGGTCTAGAATCTGAATCACACATAAAAAGCACACGTCAATATACCAAAATTAGTAAACTACGCCACTTTCTTTCAGCGTTTATATCACGCGATAAACGGTCTCATTTCAACGGTCACCGTGGACGTTTTCACAATCGGGATGTACATTTTAGTACGTTTCAGTTCAGTCTATTATTATTAGAAATGCTCAACATGAGTGTAAATAGTTACTGAAGGATTTGTGTCAAATTCATACAACGTAGTGACTCTTGGTCACTGAACAATCTCATTAAAATCAGATCTTAATTATCCCTATCGCTAAATAAAGATCTGAGGACATCCCATTACGGGCACGTCAGAACGACCTTTCATCCAACCAATCAGAGCGTCTCTTACCAGATCATGAAAGTGACAGTCGTAATGTGTTTTCTAATCATGCAACCACGAAATATTTAACAGAGTGTATTCCGAACGACAGTTACCAGTTTTATGATTATATTCATACAATTTAGGCCATCTAGGGATAAGCCATTCCAGAATGTTCTTTTTATCAGTTTTAAAATTATTAATCGAGAATACGTCAAAATATGTTTCGAAGCGTAGTCGTCAGTTTGAAACTAGTGTCGTAAAGCTCGAGAAAGCTGCCTTCTGATTGGCTAATGTCGATTTCTGGTCAGTCATTTCATTGATCGTTCGCGAAAGGTTGTTCTGGCGTGAACCCTAATGGGATATCCTCAGATCTTTGTTTAGCGGTAGCGAAAACTAAGATCTGATTTTAATGAGATTGGGTCATTGAATGCCTTACATGCAAATTGAGCTGGGCCTCAGGCCATTTTCGGGTAGCTGGAAACGAAATGTTGATACCGTTTATCAACGGTTTATCAAAATACTAAAACATCCTGTCTGTTTTACTGACGACAGTGAAAAATACAAATGCATATTCAAAATGTGATTACATTTGGAATACAAATGATTGAGTTATGGCCACAAGAAATTTGGTTGAATACGGTTGAAGTGCAAAGGTCGAATCAAAGTCGAAATTTAATATTTTGCAAAAAAAACCGGAACATATGTGATTTGGAATAAAAAAACTTCAAATTGTATTTTCCCGTTGAACTATCAAGAGTTTCCCTTGATTTGTCAAACACATTCAAACACATTAATATCTTTTTACATTTATTTGTTTATCTATTTGTTCATTTGACGCTATATGGCTGAAAATAATGACGATGCGACGTTAAGTTTTAATTCACTTACCATTCATTTATTTATCGACACAAAAATATCTTTATTGTGGTACACATGCATAACCAACAATAAGAGTAACTTCCCTTTGAAAATAATGCTCAGCGCGTGACTCTTTCGCAGACTGGTTTGCCTGTCCTAGAGCGCTTACGCTTATCGCCGCTCTGTGCAGTCTCTATTAGGACAAGGGCACCAGTTGAGATTCTTTGGTTACCCTCCGCTGTGAGGAGCTTGATATTGGGACAAAGTTCAGATACTGTTTTATTTTCAGTAACCTCCCTTTGGTAATGATATAAAGATACCGCTTAGGCGAGTTGGACCAGAGTTGCACGAGTCAAGCAACTGGCGATGTAAACATGGAAGAGGGTGTTAGTGCTTTCCGTTAGCAGTTTCCGGGTGGATGTGTCAGAACATCTCGTCAGCGAACACCACAACAACAGACAAATCGATGTATAGGAACAAGACCGAATACTCAATCTATGTGGAACGTTGCCAAGAAGTTTAGTGCGTAGTTTACGTAGTTATACGGTGCCAATTTCCTCCCTAACTTACTAATCCGGATAACTTGTCAGGTGTAACCATTAATTAATTCAATCTAGTTCATTTAAAATATACATCGAAATATAACAGGCGGAGTTTCACTTGTAAGTCAGTCTTAGTATTAACTACTTTGCGATGTTTCAGTCGTATCACATATCCGAATTTTTGCAGTTATTCAGGGTTTCAATTTTTTTTAACTTTGAGAACGGTTTATTGCCCTGAGTCTTTATTTAAATTATAATTATTTGATCCGAGGTAGAATAGGTCTTCAGCAACCCATGCTTGCTGTAAAAGGCGACTATACTTGTCGTAAAAGGCGACTAACGGGATCGGGTGGTCAGACTCGCTGACTTCGTTGATGCATGTTATCGTATCCCATTTGCTTGGATCAATGCTCATCAAGTCAGTCACTTGATTATCTGGTCCAGAATCGATTATTTACAGACAGCCGTTACATAGCTGGACTATTGCGGCGTTAAACAACAAATAAACAAACAAACAAACTTTATCGATGTCCACTGTACGTTCAGTTTCAAGTTCAGTTAGGCGCAGTTAAATCTACAGTTAACACAACAAACAAACAAACAGAATTTCAATCTTGACTCTCAACCAACAAATTTGGTGAGAAAACGTTAAGGTATAGATCTACCTCAAAATGAAACATTTTGGCTTCGGACAAGTGTGCAACAAGACCAATATTGTAGAGACTATTTCCGCATATAGGAATAAGAGCAGCTATAGAAATCGGCACTAGTCCTACAGTCATGCTGTAACCGATTCAACAACAAGCATGGCGGCTCCATAGAATGTTTACTACGTCATCAGATTTGGTACATGCGTGTTACATGATCACTTCTGTACATGTGTATGGTGTCACAGTTGACGGCACAGTTAACCCTTTATCTTACATGTCCCTTCTGATGAAAGTCAAAGTGTTGTTTTAGCTACTCTTAATTTATTACTGTAATACAGTTGCTAAGGTAAGCAGTTTGTGTATTTACGGTTACTTAGTCAGTGATCTTTGACAATATAGATTGGTTTTTTTATCTTTTATACATGTAGTCGCCCATTGATAACCTGTGAACCTATTACCATGTTTTCATTATTACATTGTTCTTGTGTTATGAAACCCCTGATCATTGGAGCACAGCTCCGTGACAGTGCAGTTGTGTTAGGGAAGTATAACTATTGTTGGGACTGCCTCCGTGGTCTAGTAGGAGAGTGTCCGCCCGGAGAGTGGAAGGTCCGGGGTTCGATCCCCTGCTGTATCATACTAAAAGATGGTACTTGTTGTTACCCTGTCTGGCGTTCTGCATTAAGGGGCTAAAACAAGCACTGGTCGGCTTGAAGTCAATATACTGTGTCTGCATGGGGTATTCATGTTAAACTGCGGCATGGTATCTCAGTGGGCTAACACTATAAATCGGCATCATTCTGGACTAATAGAAGCAACCACACACATGTGCATGAACATTGCTATATTATATAAGTGCAATAATGCTGGACACACTGTTAAACCCCATTTCACCTCACCTCACTTCACCACCATTGTTGATGAGTGTAGGAAATAGATTATTAATTAACGGACATTATTTTTTTATTCAACACAGACAACAAAATACATGATCTTTAACTAGCTAACCCCGAATATTCTGACTACTTCGAAAATAATATTAACTGTTGAGTAATATGGTTCATGAATAAAAAGCTTGCTCAGGAGAGCCTCATTGCTCCAGTTTTATGTCAGTGAATAAAGACGAGCTTCAGAACCTGTGGTTCTCTGGTTTTATTACTATTGGTGTTAGATTGATTTTTCATCATGGAATTTAAATATGGGAATCGAGGAACATGTTCCTCTAAACCACTGATGTTGTTACAGATTCAAGTTATTCAACATGAGCGCTATGACAACTCGGACCTGCCAGTATGAGTGACAAGTATGATGAAGATCTGTACGAGAATCCTTTCTTCAATGCCCTCCAACGTCAGTTCCCAGACATCCTCAACAAAGCAGCTGCGGATGATTGGCTGGTAAATATAGAGGGGCCATATAACTACTTAAAGGGTGAAAATATCAATTCTGAAAAACACAGTTTTGTTTGTAACCTGCCTCCCTCGAAGGTTTGTTCAGCAGGTTTAGGGGCAAGTTACAGTCAGTTTGTTGGAACTGATTTTGGCATTCACACAGCATCAAGTTGCATACATTTTGGATCTTTGAGATCTCTGACTATTGTTTGGAATTAGTGATTAAGCAGCCTTATGTATGGACTTTGACCATGGCATCATTTCTTTTTGAAACCATGTTTTTGGAAATCTCAAGGATATCATATCATGTATATCTCCAGGAATTATTTTTTACACATGGCCATGGGTCAAGGTCATCTTCAAGGTCATAGCATTTACTGACTAACTTGGGAAGAATTTACTGTAGGTCAATGAACTTGGTTCATGTCTTCCTTTGGCATTTTGGGTCAGGGCCAAGATCAGAAAAGGTCCTGGGTGACCTGTCTTTAAGGTGAAGGTCACAGTGAAGGTCATTCATCATGTATGTTTGCCACTCTGTTTCACTCTGCTTTTTTTCTGTACCATAAAGTGAACTAGTCAATGTAGTCAAGGAAAATATCTGTGTGTAATCTGTTGTATCTTTGCCACTACATGTTATACACCATTTGAAAGGTCTAATCCTTCTGTTTATACATATGAAAGTTATGCTTATCACATTATTTAAATAATGCATTTTAAAGTTAGTTGTAAATAAATAAATGTAAGCTAATACATTCATAACATCCAGATTAAGGACTAAGGAAGCGAAAATCAGACGATTTTCGGCAAATATAAGATGTCATAAAATCCACTTCCCTATTTCTTTTTTATTTTCATTGTTTACGTAATCGGAAAATTATTATTAAAAGAAGTATTTCATAGTATCTGTCATCACCAATTTCCCGATAACAGCTGCTTTCCGCTCAGCAACATGAAGTAATACCTCCGTTTTTAAATCTTCATATGAATAACACGTAGGTCAAAGACTGCCTTGTGACACACCAGTAGAAAGCTTCTTCCTTTTTGTCTACACGATAATAACTTTGTCTGGAATCTTTTCGTAGCTGTAACATGCAATTTTATTGGATGAAAATTGGTTTCTAATGATGCTTTCTTGCCAAAATCTAATGCAAGGTTCGTGATAGGTCAAATTTTTGTCACGTGACCTAAGACAAGCCAATCAAAATACAGCAATTTTACCATCCTCATGTATGATGAATTTCATATTTTGACTAAAGGTTTTTATTAAATCGTGTTAGTATGAACATTATTTTATTTTGCTCTTTGATATATTTGATATGGACTTGTCGAAGTGTGTGTCCGAGAATTTTATTTTCAATAACATTGCGCAAAATAGTGAATTATTTTTTAGTCTATCGATAAAAAATGATAAATTAAAATGGAATACGTATTTCAGACATTGTGAAATTTGATAGATTTGATAATGATGAATGATCTGACAGGTAGGGTCATAAAATTATATACTATTTTGACGTGTCTATGAGTCGTTTATTTCTTATATGAGATATCAGTTGATAAAATGTACAAGCTGTAAAAATATTAACCCCTATTTAAATAATGATGACGCCCGCGATAGAATCCGACTTCGGTAATGTTGGACAAGTCCATTTTATGCAGAGGTGGGTATTTTGGTTATATTCTCACAATCTTCACCTGTACCTTTCTCCCAATAACCTGTCAAACATACAACGTCATCAAGTTGCGAGCGCATGTTCAAATTTCCAGAAATGACATCATGATAGAACAATGTTTTATCATGAAATAAACCACGCTTCGCTGTTAATTGTTCTTTTCGATTTATCTCGTAGTTAGCTTATATCAATTCTTAAGCCATCCCTGACAAGTAGAGCATGATTTTATAGTCAACCATGCATTTCAAAATTATTTTACTCAGGTTAAGTGTGGGTGCTTAGCATGAGTTCTGTTTGTATGTGGCCATACCTTGGGAGTGATCCCGCTTACCCGCAATTACCATTTTTTTTACCAGTAA
Source organism: Haliotis cracherodii (assembly GCF_022045235.1). Classification (NCBI taxonomy): domain Eukaryota; kingdom Metazoa; phylum Mollusca; class Gastropoda; order Lepetellida; family Haliotidae; genus Haliotis; species Haliotis cracherodii. Next base: position 8,425,596 of record NW_027266265.1, on the reverse strand, counting down.
AATTAGGTTTGGACCCGTAATTCATGTGACTGCCAGCCCTTGTGGACTTGCAAATAAAGTACCTTATAAATCAGCGATATCCATATTTTTAGTGCAAGGAAATAACATTTTACTTTGCTTCAAGGTTAAATATATATATTTGTTGCCACTTAATCTCGAAATATTCAAAAACAAGAGAAAATTGTTGCTGAAGTTTGTGTGAATGACGTGTAGATCTCACTAAGTTACTTCAGCATGTGTTCAGAGATGATGTCATTGCATTGAACACGATGTTCAAAAAATTACAACAAGGTAATTTTGACATTTTTTTTATTTGTTGAAAGTTGAGAAAAAATTAGAGGAGACTGGTAATTTTTAGAGTTGCCAGTCCACCAGGACTGCCAGTTTCAAAAGCCAGCAGGAACACTGCCTTGGTCTGCAGCTCTGAGCTAGAGAACTTGAGAAAGAAGAGGTTACGCCGGAGTTTAAAAGTCTAACATTGTTGAAACTGAAATAATGTTCAAAATTGGGTTAAGACAAACTCACCAACTTACTCTGTAGTAGGGGTGTCACGATAAATCGAAATATCGATATATTGCTATTGGTAAGCACTTAAAGTCAATAAATCGATTGTTAAATAATTTCCCGATCAATAGTATCGATTTCAGTTGGGAATATCGATAGTTTTGATTGTATTTACCATATCAATAAAATACATGCAATGCTGATCAAATTTGTTTTTCTTTTGATCATGAGTGGTAGTAATTTACACATGGTAATGTGGAAGTTTCTTTTTCCTAAATTATTAGGCTAAAGAAAAAACAAATCAGTTAATCTCAAACTTTATTTTTATTTGTTGTTATGGTTATCACATTCAAAGGAAACTTCAGTTCAAAGGTTTAATTCAACTCTAAAATCCATCTAAAATGATACACTGAAAACTATCAATATTTATCGCAATAGTTGCTTGCAATATCAATAGTCATCGCAATATTTTCTTTCAATATCAATAGTTATCGCAATAGTGATTTCCAGACCAATAGTCACCCCTACTCTGTAGAGTAGGACATTCTCATTTCTGTTTTGCTGACAGTGTTCTCTCAACGAAGGCAGGTTTTATCCTCCTCCCTGTAAGTCAAGTTGTGTTCTAGGTGTGCATCCCACAGTTCAAGAGTGTGCCGAAGCAGCCAGTGAACCCGGCCGATGTCGAGGACCACGTCCTGGTCCCCCGGGGCGGGGCGGAGGAGGCTGAAGATGCGCGCCAGCTGTACCAGTCCTTGTCCTCTAAGGTGGTTACTGTTTCTCAGTATGGGTTAGGCTATGTGTCTAACACGCTGTTTCTTGTTATACGGTGTGACTAAATTGGATGGGATGGACTGTATGAAGGAAGAGAATGTATGGATGTCAACTTCCTTTTTATGAGGAACACAGTGTTTCGGAGTATATGCTTAACAGTAAATTAGCGCTGGTAGTTGATAGCAATGGACAACTGGAAGCCAGGCCTTATTCACCTGATGAAGGAGTTTATACTGCAAAACGGTCTTTTCCTCATTATAAAGAAGTTGACATCCATAAATTCTCTTCCGTAAGTGTATCAATTCTAAATGCCTTTCAAAGACATATCTTTATATCTCTAGGAATTTCTTTAACACATTGACCTGTCATGTCTAGGGTCAAGGTCATTCTAGGGGTCATGGCCTGAAGAAAGGTTTGTATAAACTATAACTCAGGAGGCATTTACTTCATGTCAGTAAAAAAAACCAGGTACATGTAATCCTTTGGGCAGGCCTGATGAGGTTATGAGTGACCTACATATAAGGTGAAGGCCACAGAAAAGTTGACTCATGACATGTGTTGGGCAGGTCTGATGAGGTTATGAGTGACCTACATATAAGGTGAAGGCCACAGAAAAGCTTTTTATTTCTGTCATGTTTATTTTGATTGAGTATGACAAGTGATGACCATCTTTTGATATCAGAAGTAGGTCTCAGTGACCTACTTTCATTGAGTAGCAGATGCAGAGTAATTTTTAAAAACTATCCTGTGGATACAGTCTGTCTGGCCGCGTCATATCAAATGAGGTTAGAAAATGGCACTTGCTGATACCCTGCCTGGTGCTTGACATTCTGTGATATAACAAAGGACTGTGTGGCTTGGAGGCAGTAGACTGTGTCTGAGTGGGGTATCCATGTCCAACTGCGGCATGGTATCTCAGTGGGCTAGCACTATAAAATAAGTCTGGACTGGAATTATATAAGTGAAATCATCTTGAACACAGAGTTAAACCCCATTTCACCTCACCTCTTTTTTAAACCATGTAGTGCTTGGATATTTCACTGATGTCATATCAAGTATATCATCTTAATAACCCATGGAAATTATTTAGGAACTTTGATATGTCAAGGTCATCTTCAAGGTGGTCTAGTGGTAGAGCGTCCGCCCAGAGAGCGGAAGGTCCGGGGTGTGACCCCCGTGTCATACCAAAAGACGTTAAAAGATGGTACCTGTTGCTACCCTGTCTGGCGCTTGGCATTATGGGGCTAAAACAAGTGGACTAGCACTATAAATCGGCATCATTCTGGACTAGTACAAGCAGCCACTAACACACACGTGCATGCAGGTCACAATATAAGTAAAATACTGTTTGACTAAACATTAAACCCCATTTCACCTCACATTCGGCATCAGTCCGGATTAGTACAAGTAGCCACACACACACACACACATGTTTATGCATGTCGCTATATAAGTGCATTAATCTTGGACGCAACATTAAACCCCATTTCACCTCACCTTCGATGTTAGTTAAATATGATGAAATTTAAAGTTTGTTTACTGCCTAACTCAAGAAAGGTTTACTTCAGGTCAATGAAACTTGGTACATGACATCCTTAGGTTAGGACCAAGATCGGAAAGGTTGAGAGTGTAAGGTCAAGGTCACAGTGAAGGTCATATGTATAGTATCTTTGCTGTTTTCACTTAAATGCCGTTTTCTACAGACTTCTCTTAGTATTTTCTTTATATTTCATTCCAGGACTGAGATTATGAAGGGCATGTTCTGTTATTCTCTTCTTCTTTCATTCTAGGACTGTGAGATTGTGAAGGGCAAGATAGTCACAAAGCAAGGATATGAAGTTTCACAGGAGGTAAAGAATATGTGTCCAGATATGTTTGTATGTATCTTTGTTGTTTAATGCCACACTCAGCAATATTCCAGCTATATTGATGGCAGTCTGTAAATAATCATGTCTGGACCAGACAGTCCAGTGATTGACATCTTGAGCATCGATCAAAACAATTGGGATACGATGACATGCAGCAACCAAGTCAGTGAGTCTGATCTGATCCTGTTAGTCGCCTCTTACGTCAAGCATGGGTTGCTGAAGACTAATCATAACCCAGATCTTCACGGGTCGTCCAGATACATATCCCGTTGAAATTGATGCCATAAAGCAAGCAAAAGCTACCTTCTGATTGGCTAATGTAAACTTCTTGTTAGTCATTCCATTGTTCGGTCAAAGTTCGCGCAAGGTTGGTCTGATGTGACCCGTAATGGGGTGGTCTCAGATCTTTGTTCAACGGTAGCGAGAACTAAGATCTTGATTTTAATGAGATTGAGTTTATATGTGTGTCAAACTGTTACTTTTAACTTCAGGTGGTGATTCTGTTCGAGGAGACGTTTCACACAGACAATGATGAGAGCTACAGGGTGGTGTGTGTTGACAGATATCTCAACTCCAAAACCGGTAAATGAAACTCACTGATGTATATTGTCTTGTGATGTTGGAACATGAGAAAGTTGATAATATTTCATACACTGTAGATGCTCCTATGCTTGTTGTAAGAGACAACCTTATGTCTCAGGGGTCATGTTGGTTAACTACATGGGTGGGGTGAGGTAGCATCGTGGTTGAGGCGTTCCCTCGTTACGCCGAAGTCCCGGATTGAATTCCCCACGTGGGTACAATGTGTAAAGCTCTTTTCTGGCATAAACCCATACTCAACAACTCACTGATAACATTAATCATTTACCCCCCATTAACCCCCTCATTCTAGGTACGAAAAACCCGCCTTATACACAGCGATATATGGTACTCATTTCGTTCATTCATTTACTGACACGTCAGATTGTTGGAATATAGTTGAGCTGGTATTAAACAACAAAAAGACAAAACAAAGATGCCATAACCATTTTAATGTTAACAAAACCCGAAGATATTATGTTTTTTATTCAGATTTTTTTACAAATATTTTGTTCTGACTGTTGTAGATGCAGCTCCTCCAGAAGAGGGCAGCACCATCAAGCGACCTACGTCGTACGAGCAGTGCATTGACCTTCTGTGGAACCATACTGGTACGTTATTCAAGATTACCACGTGATGGTTGAAAACTCTGAGCAGTCCCCTCTGTATTCCGTGACCAAAAGATCAACATTCTGTGGTCAATTTTTGTAAATTCTGCAACCAAATTTTTATAATTCTGCACACATTCTGCGAGCATTGATCACCTGTTTGACATTTTTATGATAAGCTATAATAGCTTATTGAAGTGAATCTGCAAATCACTAGTGTAAACATAGAGACATGCCCATTCAGGAAGCAATGATACAAGCGTCAACTTCACCTCAAAACAAAATATATCCCCCTTTACACATTTAAGACCAGCTATCGACTCACATGTGAAAATTCTGCAGTGTATTTGATGAATTCTGCCGCAGATAATTGCAACCCTTGTTAATCAAGGATGACATCCATATGTACTTCTTAACTTAATTTGACTCACTCACTCACTCACTCACTCACTCACTCACTCACTCACTCACTCACTCACTCACTCACTCACTCACTCTGTAAACAATCGAGTCTGGACCAGACAGTCCAGTGATTGACATCCTGTACATCAATCTACAAAATTGGTATACGATGACATGCATCAACCGAGTCAGCAAGTCTGACCACCTGATCCCCTTAGTCGCCTCTTACAAAAAGCGTAGTCGCCTCTTATGGCAAGCATTGTTTGCTGAAGACCTATTCTACCCCAGATCTTCATGGGTCTGTATCCCAATGACATGGATCATTTCCCATAATACGAATCACTAGATTGCCTGGTTCAGACTCTATCATTTAGCTGGAACGCTGCTGAGTGCAGTGGTTAACAGACAAACAAACTAATGCTATGTTATCTTCTGCTCCAGGAGGCTGGAAGGCCAGAGACAACATTGACAAGATGCTCAGCACCTTCTCCATGGCCTTTGACCAACTGGAAGGTCAAGGTCTCCGCAGCATCATGGTCAGTGACAGTGAAAATAAAATAGAAAAAAAATAGTTTGATAATTTCAAAGGGCTACTCACATTAGTGCAAGGATGCATTACATGCTTTGCATAGACACCGACATTAATTTGGTGATGCATTAATTTCATGGTTTACAGTGTATAGTTTATCATTTAAGACATAAACGACTTGTGGTTGTTGTTTATCGTACAATAAACTTTGAGGGACGTGCACAGTGTTTTATTGTACGATAAACGAGAACCTTGAGGCGTTTATTTCGTATGAGATATCAACATTATGTACAGGCTCTTTAAGAATGTTGATAAAATGTACAAGCTTTCAAAATATTTATCCAGATTTTGATAAAGATGACGCCCTTAATAAAACTCTGACCTCGGAAATGTCATGGGTGGCCCAGTCGTCTAAGGCGCCACGATTCGCTGTGCAGAGTTGCTTCCCTTTGGGCACGCCAGAAACTGATTGTGGGTTCGTATCCCGGTTCACCCCAATTATGTTTCTAGGTTTGTCAGCACCATACCTATGCTCGTGGGTTTCACCGAAGTGGTAAATGTCTGAGGCCTGCATCACTTCGGGCTTTCCTCCCACATTAAGCTGACACGCCGTGATATAACTGGAATAATGTTAAAAGCGGCATTAAACCCAACTTACTCACTCACTCCCATATTATATCACAATCCTTACGACGATTATCTACCTTTTCTCCTAACACCGATTGTCATATCTCTCCCACATTTGGATGCGATCATTAAGGCCACTGGAAAGCCCAGCTACATCTCAGGAGAACAACTTACTAGACACTTCTCTCTCAAAAAAAACGTTATCCAATATATGATGTCATCAAGTTGCAGCGCATATTCCAATCTCTAAAAATGACATCATGAAGAACATGATGGTGAAACAAAGCATGCTTCGTTCTTCATTGTTCTTTGCGGTTTATTGTGTTGCTATCTTATATTATCTCCTACAGGATGCAGCAAATGCACAGTTCACCAAGGTCATGCAGTATGTGCTGAAGGATTCTGTGTTGGTGAGATCCCCTTTTATTCAGTACTGGTTCCCTGGCGTGACTATTTGGGGAATTTAAAGTGAAAGAACACAAGGACGTGTTGTTGTTGAATAGTTAAGACCAAGACACCGAACGCATTGTGAAATTCATGTTGTCCTAGGATAAGACATTTCCTTGTGCCCATAAGTGATGCATCATTTTAAACTTGGTTAAATTTTGTCTTAATTTTAATGATAAATTTTAGCATTATCATCCAGATTCATCCATTTTGTTTTCAGAAAAGAACAGCCCGCCATGATACTCACTATATGGAAAACATAAAAATTGCAGTTGAGGTGAGAAACATATGTTTATGTCCTTACTTTTGTGGAGTTATCAAGATAATATCACCTAACTCTCGGCCTTGTTCTGAAAGTATCATGTCATTATACCTCTTCCTTATTTGTTGGTATACACAGCCATTTGGGGTTTTTTTGCACTGTGCTGTGTGGATTCCAGTAAGTGGCAAGTGAATGGATCGGGTGGTCAGACTGTGTGACTTGGTGGGTTGCGTGTCATCATACCACAACAGCATGGAACGTTTCTAGTACTATCAAACACTGGATTGTCTGGTACAGGCTCGATTCTTGTAACGCCATCACCAAGTCATTGATCCATTAAGAAGGGTACCGGTGGGACAAGCATGGGTTGAGGGGCCCAATTATAACTGGGAATTCCCCGATGATGATGATGAAGATGATGATGATGATGATGATGATGATGATGATGATGATGATTTTGGAGTACAATTAAATCTCATTAGTCTTGACCATGACAGTCTGGAAAGCTGCCTTCCAAATGATCCTGTGAGGAATGTATGTATATTCATTCATCTGGAAAGATATTAATATAACCAGGGTATTTACTTGGGACAGTAAAGTAATGCCTATATCCGGTTTCAGACATACTACATGCATGCAGTGTTTAGGAAATTGTTCCGTGTAGTGACTGCATGCATGGGTTCGGAGGATGCAGATGTCAACAAACTGACCCGCAACCTGACCGAACTGACCCTGCAGGACCTTGGCATCAAGAAGGTTTTCAGGTGGGTTGGACATGTGATCTGAGTTAACTTGCAAATGGTTCTGTCATTAGGGAAAAAAATATCACCATTTACTGTTGGATCCTCTCCTCCTTTTTCTGAGACACCTGGGATCTGTTCTACATACTGATTATAGCGCTAAGATGACCGTAACTCCCATACTTTAACATTGACTTGCGACTGTTGTAGCTCAATGATATCGTTGTGGACCGGGGCTGCTGTGTCCACCCCTGTGTCCATCCCTGTGTCCATCCCTGTGTCCACCCCTGTGTCCATCCATGTGTCCACCCCTGTGTCCATCCATGTGTCCACCCTGTGTCCACCCTGTGTCCATCCCTGTGTCCATCCCTGTGTCCTTCCCTGTGTCACCCCTGTGTCCGTCCTTGTGTCCACCCCTGTGTCTACCCGTGTGTCTACCTGTGTGTCCATCCCTGTGTCCATCCCTGTGTCCATCCCTGTGTCCATCCCTGTGTCCACCCCTGTGTCCACCTGTGTGTCCATCCCTGTGTCATGTGACATCTCCCTTTTTCAACATCCTGCCTCTGCAAATGAGTCTCAGGCAGTTTAGGGGCTGACCATTTGATATTGGGGCCTGGGACATGCTCAAAAAGACAAATCTGTTCCTGATAATGCTGTGGTAAAAGCAATTGGCTCAAAGGTTTTGCAAAACAAAAGGTGTTCTCTGGACATGCAGGATAGTGTGTTGAAGGTGAAGGAGACTGTCTGGCTTCTCCTTTTAGAGGAAGTGTTTGTTTGTTTGTTTTGAAGAACTGAGTGAAAACATATTCTCTCACTAACAAACCCGCCACCCACTTTGTTTTAAGGGCAGATATTTGAGAGGAAAATGAGATCCCTGGTGGCCGTTATCCAGTTAAGGATGATAATTGTGAGAGATGTATCTGATTTGTTTATTTCAGTAAGAATGTGTCCTTGGCAAAGGTTGAACTGTCTCGGTTGAACAACTTCACAACTCCTGTGGGCCGACTGTTCTGTGTGAAGAGAGTGGTGGCTGCTCTCACCAAGCCAAGGAAGGGATCAGGACCCACAGGTCAGTGTTAGCTAGATGGAGACACACAGGTCAGTGTTAACTAGATGGAGACACACAGGTCAGTGTTAACTAGATGGAGACATACAGGTCAGTGTTAGCTAGATGGAGACACACAGGTCAGTGTTAGCTAGATGGAGACACACAGGTCAGTGTTAACTAGATGGAGACATACAGGTCAGTGTTAGCTAGATGGAGACATACAGGTCAGTGTTAACTAGATGGAGACATACAGGTCAGTGTTAGCTTGATGGAGACACACAGGTCAGTGTTAGCTAGATGGAGACACACAGGTCAGTGTTAACTAGATGGAGACATACAGGTCAGTGTTAGCTAGATGGAGACACACAGGTCAGTGTTAGCTTGATGGAGACATACAGGTCAGTGTTAGCTAGATGGAGACACACAGGTCAGTGTTAGCTAGATGGAGACATACAGGTCAGTGTTAGCTTGATGGAGACATACAGGTCAGTGTTAACTTGATGGAGACATACAGGTCAGTGTTAGCTAGATGGAGACATACAGGTCAGTGTTAGCTTGATGGAGACATACAGGTCAGTGTTAGCTTGATGGAGACATACAGGACAGTGTTAGCTTGATGGAGACATACAGGTCAGTGTTAGCTTGATGGAGACATACAGGTCAGTGTTAGCTAGATGGAGACACACAGGTCAGTGTTAGCTTGATGGAGACATACAGGTCGGTGTTAGCTAGATGGAGACACACAGGTCAGTGTTAGCTTGATGGAGACATACAGGACAGTGTTAGCTTGATGGAGACATACAGGTCAGTGTTAGCTTGATGGAGACATACAGGTCAGTGTTAGCTTGATGGAGACATACAGGACAGTGTTAGCTTGATGGAGACATACAGGTCAGTGTTAGCTTGATGGAGACATACAGGTCAGTGTTAGCTTGATGGAGACATACAGGACAGTGTTAGCTTGATGGAGATGTACAGGTCAGTGTTAGCTTGATGGAGACATACTGGTCAGTGTTAACTTGATGGAGACATACAGGTCAGTGTTAGCTTGATGGAGACACACAGGTCAGTGTTAGCTTGATGGAGACACACAGGTCAGTGTTAGCTTGATGGAGACATACAGGTCAGTGTTAGCTTGATGGAGACACACAGGTGAGTGTTAGCTTGATGGAGACACACAGGTCAGTGTTAGCTTGATGGAGACATACAGGTCAGTGTTAGCTAGATGGAGACACAGGTCAGTGTTAGCTTGATGGAGACATACAGGTCAGTGTTAGCTAGATGGAGACACACAGGTCAGTGTTAGCTTGATGGAGACATACAGGTCAGTGTTAGCTTGAAGGAGACACACAGGTCAGTGTTAGCTTGATGGAGACATACAGGTCAGTGTTAGCTTGAAGGAGACATACACGTCAGTGTTAGCTTGAAGGAGACATACAGGTCAGTGTTAGCTTGATGGAGACATACAGGTCAGTGTTAGCTTGATGGAGACATACAGGTCAGTGTTAGCTTGATGGAGACATACAGGTCAGTGTTAGCTTGATGGAGACATACAGGACAGTGTTAGCTTGATGGAGACATACAGCTCAGTGTTAGCTTGATGGAGACATACAGGTCAGTGTTAGCTTGATGGAGACATACAGGACAGTGTTAGCTTGATGGAGACATACAGGTCAGTGTTAGCTTGATGGAGACATACAGGTCAGTGTTAGCTTGATGGAGACATACAGGACAGTGTTAGCTTGATGGAGACATACAGGTCAGTGTTAGCTTGATGGAGACATACAGGTCAGTGTTAGCTTGATGGAGACATACAGGTCAGTGTTAGCTAGATGGAGACATACAGGTCAGTGTTAGCTTGATGGAGACATACAGGTCAGTGTTAGCTTGATGGAGACATACAGGACAGTGTTAGCTTGATGGAGACACACAGGTCAGTGTTAGCTTGATGGAGACAGACAGGTCAGTGTTAGCTTGATGGAGACATACAGGACAGTGTTAGCTTGATGGAGACATACAGGTCAGTGTTAGCTTGATGGAGACATACAGGTCAGTGTTAGCTTGATGGAGACGTACAGGTCAGTGTTAGCTTGATGGAGACATACTGGTCAGTGTTAACTTGATGGAGACATACAGGACAGTGTTAGCTTGATGGAGACACACAGGTCAGTTGACATTGCACTATGGTCACACCAATGAGTGAACGCCATGGTCACACCATAGATAAGTGAACGCCATGGTCACACCGTGGATGAGTGAACGCCATGGTCAAACTGTGGATGAGTGAACGCCATGGTCAAACTGTGGATGAGTGAACACTGTGGTCAAACTGTGGATCTACAGAAAACAACTTTTCATGAGTCTCCGACAAACGGACCCTGCAAGGATTTGTGAAATTACAACCTTGTATTTTAAATTGCTGTTTTTGTTTTTTTCTAGGGCCAGAAGACATGATGACAACAGATGACTTTCTTCCAATTTTGATATACCTCATTGTGAAGTCTGAAATACCAAATTGGTGAGTCACCCAATCAACATCCTCTGGCATCACTGTCAGCAAATGCTGCCTGACTTTACCTGTGAATGACCAGTTATACTTTATAGGTTATTATCAGAATATTGGCAGTGGGAGTGTCCAAGAGCAACTCAAAGACCATTCAATATTTCTTGTTCTAAATTTACACAGATATCACCCTAGCCCATCTTCTGGAGGCAAGGGTGTTAACCGACTATAAAAGTCCAGTTTCCACCCTTGCCGAACTAGGCTGGAATTCCGTTGGCTAACGAGTCTATGCATGGTCCAATCAAAATCTGAAAACGAACTAAACATCCGGTTCGTAAACAACATGGATTTCAACATTCAGGTTTTGGTCAACTGCAGGATTTGCAAAGCATGTTATATTTTGCACTTCTTTTCATGTGATATGAGAGATGGACTCTATTACATTAAGTAATACGTTACCACTGTTATACCGAGGCTGTTGTCCCCCACAACTGCTCTTATAGCGAAATCTTCCACAGAAATCTCAATTACCTCATGCAGCACGTGCGTAGCCACCTAGCTGCCATGTGACACCCTTCACTCTTGTCTCTTCGCTTGTCTTCGCAAGACGTATCCATAGACTGCTCTGCATTCTACCAGCCTCCTCCTTGGTGATATTTATTACTGTTTCTTAGTCCTAAGAAAACTGTAATTTACGGGGCGTTCGTTATACGGCGCTTAGAAAATTTTCCCGCCTAAATTTTCCCGCCTTTTCTTTTTTTCGCTACTTACGGGGTGTGGCGGCGGCACTTTGTGTTTTCCGTCTACCTTTAGTGGTATTTTGTGGGGTGTTTTTTTGCATCACCTATGAATATATATATATCTATAATATATGTATTTTTTGTATTCGCTATTATCGTTTGTTTTTCTTCGGAAAATCTACGTTTGTGAATATGTTTGGTGTGTGTGTTGTAACCATGTTTTGCTTTTTGTTCAAAGAACAATGTCTGACATGGAATTGGATTTCTCCAGCACCCCGACTACTCCTGCTGCTAGGCGCTGCGGCGCTTGTCAGAAGTTTTTGTCGTCCCGGGATCCCCACGATCGATGCCCGCGGTGCCGGGTCCCTTGCGAGGACACCCGGTGCACCCTGTGCGAGGGTCTGGGGCCTGAGGATTTTGCGCGATACAGGCGCTACGTGCGTTCTGCTATCACCCCTGAGCATGGCCGGTTCGTCCGGTCGGGCGCCCGTTGCGGGCACTACCTCCTCGGCGGCGGATCCCTTGGCAGCCCTTGGGCTGTCCGGGGATTCCGTCGCGGCTTTGTTGTCGCAATTGGTGGACTCCAAACTGGCGGCCTTATCTCAGGATAAGGCCCTGGTTGTTCCGTCCCCGGCCCCTTCGGTGGCTGCGGGTTCGGACGCGGGGTCTACGGGTACGGCGGCGGCTACCGTAGTCACCGGTCCTTCCCCCGAGCCGATACTCCCGTTATCGACTAAGGACCGTGTGGCCATGGTGTATGACCTCTTTGAGGACATGCCATGGCCCCAGCCGGTACCCCGGGGAATCCACGGCTCGGTGGGTTCCTCCGAGGTTTTCGACGAGTCCGCCGACAAGGCTTTTCCTGCGTCAACTTTGTTGCGCGGGATCAAGCGGTCTCTGGAGAAAGCCTTCGCGGCGGCCTCCGGTCGGGGACTCCCGTTACCTCCTCCGTCGTGGAGAAAGGGTTCGTTCCCGGTGCATGACTTGGCCTTCCCGGAGTCAAGTCCCACCGCGGAGGCCCATGTGGAGAGGTTGGGTGTCCGTGCCTCACCTGCTGCTACAGTCACTCAAGCGACTTTACAGCAGATGGACACCCTCTCTCAGCACTCCATGCTCGCTATGTCACATGGCGACACTTACTTGGCGGCGGCGGCCAGTCTGGTCGAAGGTTCCCCCACGGACCGAGACCAGCGCATTTACAACTGTTTGATCGGTTTGAATGCGATCCTTGAGTACGTTGCCGGGGCTTCGGCCTTTCTTTCCGGCACGTGCCATTTTTTGAGGCGGCAAGCGTACCTTGCCTCCTCTGGGTTGGACGCCGCCAACCAGGAGGTGTTACTTTCGCAGCCTTGGTCTGCGCAGACCCTTTTTAATAATCGGATCCCTGGTGTTCTAAAAGAACAGCAGTCTGCTTCATCTGCCGCGGCTTCGCAGCATACGTTGGATCTGGTTGGGTCTCTGCACAGACGCCTGGGTTGTGCCCCTAAACGGAGTGCCCCTCAGGATGCTGCGGTCGGGAAGTCCAAGGGGTCGGTGTCTTCTTCCTCCGGGAAGAGGTCCCGCTCTGAGGGCCCCGGTAAGGGCAACCTGCCGCCCTTTCGGGGGAAGAAGGGACACTGGGGGAAGCCTAAGCCGTCTCGTGACGGTAAGGGCTCCTCCAAATGACTCTCTCTTGCAGGGTTCGTGTGCCAACAGCGCCAGCTTCAGTTGGCCCGTAGGCGAACCCGAGTCATTCAGCCCTGGACAGTTGCGTCTGCCGCAGCCTGTCAGGCCTCCCTTCCCTTCCCCTGTCGGAGCCAGACTCCAGACTTACTGGGAGAATTGGGAACAAGTGTTCGACGACCCGTGGGTGATCAACACGATTCGGTACGGCTATCGGCTAGATCTCAAAGCGGATCCGCCGCTCACCGTCGCCCCATTGGAAGGTTTCTATTCGGAAGCCGATCTTCCCATCCTCGCCGATGCCATCGGCAGTTTGGTGGAGAAGAGGGCGGTGCGGGAGTTAGTCCTACCAGAATTAACTCCGGGGTTTTACTCAAGGATATTTCTTGTTCCCAAGAAAGACAGTGCCGAACTCAGAATGATTCACAATCTGAAATCGTTCAACGAGTTTTACCTGCACAAGCGCCCAAGTTCAGAATGTTGACCTTGGCGGACCTGAAAGCTATGATCATGCCGGCCGACTGGCTCGCTTCGATCGACCTGAAGGATGCTTATCTGCATGTTCTCAGGTTTGTCTTTCAAGGCAGGCACTACGAGTGGGTTGTACTCCCATTCGGTCTTTCATCCGCTCCCTGGCTGTTCACCCGGTTAACCACCCCCATAGTGGGGTTCCTCCACAAGAGGGGTGTCAGGTACTTCGCGTACCTGGACAACTCGCTAGTGGCCAATCGAATGACGGACGCCCAATCACGCCATCTCGATTTCGCACGTCGGCTCTTGGAGCAATTGGGGTGGATTATCAATCTCCCCAAGAGCGAGTTAACCCCCTCACAGAACTTGCAGTTCATCGGAGGTCGGTTCGACACGGTGACCCATCGCCTCTTTGTCCCCCCAGACCGGTGGCACAAGATTCAGGCGATGATTGCCAAAGTCTTAGCGGTGCAACAGACTGTTCACTTTTGGGAACAGCTGTTAGGGCTACTTGTGTCAGCCCAGGACTGCACCGAACGGGGTCGTCTCCAACTCCGCCCGCTGCAACGGTTTCTAATCCAGTTGTTAGCACAGGAGGAGAACAGTGCGACCGTCGCCCTCCCGGATCGGCTCCGACCGCATCTGGAGTGGTGGACGGTCCCTTGCAACGTCTTATCAGGTGTCTCTATGCGGCCCTTCCGCGCCACGTTGAACCTGTATACAGACGCCTCTCTAGTGGGCTGGGGCGCCCATCTAGAGGGGGAGGGGAGCTCGGGGCTGTGGTGCGTAGACGAACAAGGTCTTCACATCAATTGCCTCGAGTTCAAGGCAGTGATAAACGCAGTCAATCACTGGAAGCATCGTCTCGTCGACGCCCGGCTCATGCTGGCGACCGACAACACGACGGTAGTGTCCTATGTGAACAAACTGGGGGGAACCCACAGTCGCTCGCTACTCGATCTCGCGTTCGAGTTTTACGCTCTGGTGGACAGTGTCCCGTGCCAGGTACGCGCCCGTCACATCCCAGGTGTGCGGAACGTACTGGCCGACGCTCTATCGAGGCCTCGGGATCCGAGCCCCACGGAGTGGATGCTAAACCCAGTGGTGTTTCAGTGGCTGTGCGAACGTTTGGGTCGTCCGATGGTCGACCTGTTCGCAACCAGGTTCAAAAATCAACTCCCGTTGTTTGTATCACCAGTCCCGGACCCGAGGGCCATCGATCACGATGCTCTCGCGTTAGACTGGACGGGCATGGACGCTTATGCTTACCTGCCGACGGCGTTAATACCACTCATTCTCAGCCGGCTCCGAGGAGTTTGCTGTCGAATGTTACTGATCGCGCCCATGTGGCCGAACAGATCGTGGTACCCCCGACTTGCTGGCCCAGGCCACGCAGTCGCCACTTCCACTGCCTGTGAGACCGGATCTGCTGATCCACCCTCACACCCGTCAGCTTCATCCAAACGCAGGGCAGTTCAATCTGCACGCGTGGATGTTGTCACCGAGCGTCTGAGGAGTAAAGGTTTTTCTCGTCGGGCGTCTCGGGCATACGTTAGTATGCATCGTGATTCTACCCAGAAGGTGTATAATGCACGTTGGGCTATTTTCACGAAGTGGTGTTGCAAACATCACATTCATTCGCCAGATAAGGTATCTGTGCAGGATATTGCTCGTTTCATGTCTCACTTACGAGAGACCCGGAAACTCTCCGGGGGTTCCGTTGCTACGGTACGGGACGTTGCTATGGGTACCAGTCTCTCAAAAGAGCCGGTGATTCGGGGTATTATCAAGGGTTTCAAACAGCAAGATCTTAAAAAGGGCCGCCTTCGGGCACCGGCCTGGGATCTCTCCTTAGTGTTACAATCACTAACGGAGGCTCCGTATGAACCCTTGGGTAGTGCTTCGTTCCGGCATGTGACTTGGAAAACAGCATTTCTTCTCTCCTTTGCCACGGCGGCACGAGTGTCGGAAATACACGCACTCGATGTCACCAAAGTACGATTCGATAGGGGCGACGAAGGAGCGGTCCGCCTGGGCTTGCTCATGGGCTTCGTCGCTAAGAATCAGAAATTTGGCCAAACGGAGAGAGAATTCACTGTAAGATCCCTCAAAGAAATCTTACCTCCTGCTGATACCGAGGACAGATCGCTGTGTCCGGTTAGGGCCCTTAAGTATTATCTTAAGGCTTCGAATGAACGCAGACAAGGGCGTGACCGTCTGTTCATATCGTGTAACCCTA
The DNA here is from genome assembly GCF_022045235.1 of Haliotis cracherodii. Taxonomy (NCBI): domain Eukaryota; kingdom Metazoa; phylum Mollusca; class Gastropoda; order Lepetellida; family Haliotidae; genus Haliotis; species Haliotis cracherodii. Next base: position 8,409,596 of record NW_027266265.1, on the reverse strand, counting down.
ATCGCACGGTTGACATAACTCGCAACTCGATTGCGTTATGGCTTCGTTCTGTCATCAATCTGGCGTACCGGTCTCGGGGGTTACCGGTAGCGGGGTCAAACCCGCGCGAGATTAGGGCGCTAGCGGCAACATTTGCCCTACACTCCAATATATCTGTTCACAGAATATTGCGGGGTTGTTACTGGCGTTCTGACTCGGTTTTTGCCAATCATTACCTCAGACAGGTCTCTGATGAAGACGTGGAGGGTGTGCACCGTCTTGGGCCGCTGATCGTGGCACAAGCGGTCATCTAAGGGGTGTGCCCGTCGCAATTCCGAACTCCTCAGGCTTCAGACCTTGCACGGTGGTCAATCTGGGTCTACTCCAACGTTCCCACAGCCGTGGGTACGGGAGTGGGGGTCCCACAAGCCAGCGCGCTCATCCACAGGTGAGTGCGGCTTTCTGTGTGTTTCTTTATTTGGATTTGACAATTATTAACCTAATTGTCTGTCGTGTATTGCAACCTTGTAATACATGCTTTCCAATATTGAATTTAGGTCACGCACCTATTACACACGCTTAAGTAGGCTTGTTCTCGGGATATACGGTCCGAATGAAATTAATTTCCCTCTTTTCGACTGTTTAACCTGATCTAAGATTTAGCTCACACGGATACTGTGTTCTCATCCACTGCGGCGATGAAATACCTATCCAGTGGGGCCGTTTGGAGTCACCAATCGTTTTGGCAATGACGATTGAGCCTTACGGTATGCGCTTAACAGTGCTTTGGTATCCCTATATGGTAACGCCAAGCTGGTAGCATGCGCATCGAGTGCATCCGCCTTGTTGTTTACTTCCGCTGGCCGGAAGGAACACGAGCAGTCAGGTTTCGGGTTGTAGGTGCTCCCCACCGCCTACTGTGGTAGTCAGCCTCGGTATAACAGTGGTAACGTATTACTTAATGTAATTTGTAGAATTTTCCTATTCGGAATATTCTATAAGTAATACGTTACCACTAGGCTGCTGCCCGCCCGCCCATCCGTCCCCCGAGCACTTGCTCTCGCAAGAGACAAGAGTGAAGGGTGTCACATGGCAGCTAGGTGGCTACACACGTGCTGCATGAGGTAATTGAGATTTCTGTGGAAGATTTCGCTATAAGAGCAGTTGTGGGGGACAACAGCCTCGGTATAACAGTGGTAACGTATTACTTATAGAATATTCCGAATAGGAAAATTCTACAAGATTGGTCAATAGGAGGGACATAGAAGTGACATAAATGGTTATAGCCACTTGTGGCGCTACGTTCGAACCTAGAAATTCCATTCTAGTTCAGCAAGGGTGGAAACTTGACTTTTACAATCAGTTAACTCCCTTGCCTCGGGGGGAGCACGGATTGCCCAGTCGTCTTAGGCACCGCGATTCGCGTCCTCTAATGGGCCACGATTTGCTGTGCAGAGTTGCGTCCCTTGGGCACACCAGAAACCTATGATTGTGGGTTCAAATCCCTCCCACATTAGGCTGACACGCCGCAATAAAACTCTTAAAAGCGCCGTTAAACCCAACTCACTCACTCACCCCTTCCCTCGGGAAGATGCCCTAGCCATGAACTGGTGCCTTTTGCTCTTTAGGACATTTTTGAAATATATATAATTCTTTCGAATCCCCTTTCTCTATTACATCATAGCCATAAATTCCTAGTTTTTTTTACAACAGTTGGACTTATGTTGAAATGAGGGGAGAATTTGTTTCTGGAGCATAACTCAAAGACCATTCAGTACTTTGTGATCAAACTCTGCACATGTCAGTTTTGCCATGATCTGGCAATTTGCTATTTATGAAATTTAGAGAATTTCTCTTTTCCAGTTTCTTTGACAACCAATTCCAATGAGTGGAGTGTTAATTTCCATAGCAGAACCCATAAATCATTTGTTGCAAGAAGCAAAGTATTAGTCGGTTGGTTTGTTGTTTAACGCCGCACTCAGCAATATTGCAGCTATATGACGGCGGTCTGTAAATAATCGAATCTGGACCTGACAATCCAGTTATTAATATCATGAGCATCGATCCACGCAATTGGGATTGATGACATGCATCAACATGCGTCAGCAAGCCTGACCACCCGATTCCATTAGTCACCTCTTACGACAAGCATAGTCGCATTTTACAGCAAGCATGGGTTTCTGAAGACATATTCTACCCCGGATCTTCACGGATCAGCAAAGTATTTAGAAAAAATAATAACATCATTATTATTCCCAGATTCCCCCTCTGTTATTACAGTTCATCATAAAGATCATCTTGATGTTTTCAGGACAGCTAACCTTGCTTTCATGACACACTTCCATTTTGCAAAGTGTTCAGAAGATGCTGAATTTGGGTAGGTCAAAAGATGATCTCCCTTTGGGGTTTCAAGTTTCTTTTTTGTTTGTTTGTTTGTTGTTTAACGCCGTGCTCAGCAGTACTCCAGCTATAAGATACACGGGTCTGGACAAGACAATCCAGTGACTGACATCATTGATCTACGCATTTGGGACACGATGACATGCATCAACCGAGTCAGCGAGTCTGACCACCCGATCCTGTTAGTCGCCTCTTACAACAAGAACGGGTTGCTGAAGACCAATTCGAACCCCGGTGTTTGTTGTTGTATTAGCTGACTAATGGGTGGTCATGATGTGTGACCTGACCTGTGAGTTAAAACCGCTGGATAAAACAATATTTCATTCATGCAATAGACAAGCTATCGATTTCAGTAAGTATTCAGTGATGTGTCATAAGTCATTTAAGAATCGACATTCATATTTTTAGCGTTTGTGAAAGTTAGAAGCTTTAGAAACAGTGTGCGTACTGTGTAAATCCAAGTGACTGACTTTTGTAAAGTTTGCTCACTGTTTTTTACATTTGTTTGTTTGCTTGTTTGTTGTTTAATGCCACACTCTGCAATCTTCCAGCGATATGACAACAGTCTGTGAATAATCAAACCTGGTCCAGAAAATCCAGTGATTGATATCATGAGCATCGATCTGCTCAACTGAGATATGATGACATGCATCAACCAAGTCAGTTAGTCTGACCACTCGATCCCATTAGTCACCTCTTACGACAAGCATAATAGCCATTATGATACGTCAACAATAATAACTTCACTGACTGAATTGCAAAACCAATGTGCAAACCGTATAAATCTGACAAAAGATTGTATATCAGTTTTTTTATTCATACCTCGATGAACTGGATTTTTGACAATGAAAACGTGTTATCAGCAATAGACTGGTTAGGTGTTATGTAGGACATGTATGTGACATGTAGTTGAATTAGTGTACCCCAGAATGTGTTGAAGTTAGGTGTTAACTGTTTTTGGTGTCGATGACGGTAAATGATTTTGGCATCTAGGTTCTACTTGGCCTCCATCGAAGCAGCTCTGGAGCACATCAAGAGTGGGAAGATGAAGGATGAGGTCTTCAGCAGGGACATGATCAAGGTAACAGAGGTCCCCATATCTGGTACCCACTTATTGCTTGGTAAACAGGAACATGAAGGTAACAGAGGTTCCCTACCTGGTACCCATTTATTGCTTGGTCAAAGGGAACATGAAGGTTACAGAGGTCCCCTACCTGGTACCCATTTATTGCTTGGTGAACAAGAACATGATCAAGGTAGCAGAATTTGCACCTTCTAGATACCCACTTGTTGCTGGTTAACCATGGACATGATCTTAATAAGAGAGATCTCCATACACAGCAGACTTATTTCATATCAAGTTTTATCTTGAACCATGGCAACATATTAATATATTTGATAGGTGGTCATCTATTTAAGATGTCTGTTTCCCACAGGACCACAACTGGCAAGGAGTGAACGGTGTGATGGATGACGGGATGCAGAGACAGTCAAGTGGCCCCAACCTGCCGGTTGTGGAGGAGTTCTTCCAGGTCAGTTCCCACAGCACACAGCATCATCCATCCTTGATCACCCGGTGTATCGTATCTTCATTCTAGCATGATATATTCCATAGCTGTATTTTAGAATTGATGCCTCCTCCTACCCTACCTTTGTCAGTAACTGACTGTCTCCTTGCTCTAGAGAGCGGAAGGTCAGGGGTTCGAGCCCCGTCCGCTTCATACCAAAAGACATTAAAAGATGGTACTTGTAGTTACCCTGCCTGGGGCTCGGCATTAAGGGGTTAAAACAAGGACTGGTTGGCTCGGAGTCAGTTTACTGTGTCTGAGTGGGGTTTTCATGTTAAACTGAGGCATGGTATCTCAGTGGGCTAGCGCTATGAACTCGGCATAAGTCTTGTCCAGTACAAGTAGCCACACATACACAAACACATGTGCATGCATGTCGCTAAATAGTGAAATAATCTTGACCGCAACATTAAACTCACCTCACCTCACCTCACCTCACCTCACCTCACCTCACCTCACCTCACCTCACCTCACCTGAGCACAAAATTTCTCTTGGTCAACAACCCATCAAAATTTTGCTTCTAAACACTTTCAGTATGTTTCCAGGTTTGTTAGCACCAAAACCGTGTTTGTAGGTTCCTCCAAAGTGGTAAACGTCTATGACATGTATCAATTTAGAGCTTTCATCCAAAGCTGAGACTCTATGGTCTTGTTGAAATACTGTCCATACCTGCGTTATAACCAGACTCACTCACTCACTCCTATGTGTGACTTGGCTCATCGTATATCATGAGGCCCAGTCAGTGTTGATGGTATCTTTAATCTGGCCAGGAACGTTACTGACGGTCATTCACACACTCTGTGTTCTTATTGATACTTATTTATCTCTTTTTTTTGTTGCTCTTTTTATCCCCCGGCATATAATGTGGGGAAAATAGTCATCATCTGGTCTGTGTGGCCGGCCGGCCGTCCTTTTATCCATATATCGTTTCTAGAGCATAAAATATTTTCATTCAAACATGGTATATGTATTAACCAGGGCCTGAAGTGGTGCCTTTTGCTATTGCGGGAGCCGGCAGGAGTTGTCATCTTCTGATGACTCTTGTTTTGTAGATCATGTATAATGTTACTTTGGTCCCCAAGTTTAATGTTTAATCTCATTAAAATCTGATCTTAGTTCTCGCTACCGGGGGGCACGGGTGGCTCAGTCGTCCAAGGCGCCGCGATTCGCTGTGCAGAGTTGCATCCCTTGGGCACGCCAGAAACCTATGATTGTGGGTTTGAATCCCGGTTCGCACCATGATGGACCCGTGCTCCTGGTTTTCACCGAAGCGGTAAACGTCCAAGACCTGCATCACTTTGAGCTTTCCTCCCACATTAAGCTGACACGCCTTGATATGTTAAAATAATGTTAAAAGAGGTGTTAAACCCAACTCACTCACTCACTCACTCACTCTCGCTCCGGCTAAACAAAGATCTGAGAACACCCCATTAGGGGTCACGTCAGACTGACCTTGCCCGAACTTTGACCAACCAAAGGAATGACTGACAAGAAGTCGACATCAGCAGCTTTCTCGTGCTTTACGGCACTAATTTCAAATTGGTGACTATGCTTCGAAACATATTTTGTCAAATTCTCTAATAATAGTTTGAACTTTCATGATCTGGTAAGCAATGCTCTGATTGGTCGGATGTAAGGTCGTTCTGATGTGACCCCCCTAATGGGATGTCCTCAGATCTTTGTTAAGCTGTAACGAGAACTAACATCGGATTTTAATGAGATTGGTGCATACCTAAGGTTAATAATCCAGTTCCTTATGTTCATCCCCACTGGTTTGTAATCCCCTTCATTTAATAAATTGTAGCTGTATTATTGTATTGCTCGTACAGAAAAGACAAAATATGCAATTATTCTGCCATAAAATACAAGTTAGTGGATACAGGAGAATGCTCAATTAACTCCACCATCATGGATCCTTCAAGAGCTGCACTGTAAAGTGGAATGTCCCTGATATGTTGCAGCAAGTACAGAACGGGGATGAGGCTCTGGTGCAGGAGATGCTGGAGCAGCCAAAGAAGGCATCAGACGAGCTGGTCAGCAGACTGTGCCATCCTTTGTGTTCCTGTGACAGGTGTGAGAAGATCCAGGCTCAGATCCGCTCCAACTCAAATCTTGTCACCGCCTACACCAGGGATACACGAGGATACACAGGTACTCACTTGGGTCATTTATCACAGGTACTCACTCGAGTCATGTATCAGTGGTACACTCTCAGGTCATGTATCACCAGTACACTCTCAGATCATGTATCACCAGTACACTCTCAGATCATGTATCACCAGTACACTCTCAGATCATGTATCACCGGTACACTCTCAGATCATGTATCACCAGTACACTCTCAGATCATGTATCACCGGTACACTCTCAGATCATGTATCACCCATACACTCTCAGATCATGTATCACCAGTACACTCTCAGATCATGTATCACCGGTACACTCTCAGATCATGTATCACCGGTACACTCTCAGATCATGTATCACCGGTACACTCTCAGATCATGTATCACCAGTACACTCTCAGATCATGTATCACCAGTACACTCTCAGATCATGTATCACCGGTACACTCTCAGATCATGTATCACCGGTACACTCTCAGATCATGTATCACCAGTACACTCTCAGATCATGTATCACCAGTACACTCTCAGATCATGTATCACCAGTACACTCTCAGATCATGTATCACCAGTACACTCTCAGATCATGTATCACCGGTACACTCTCAGATCATGTATCACCAGTACACTCTCAGATCATGTATCACCGGTACACTCTCAGATCATGTATCACTGGTACACTCTCAGATCATGTATCACCGGTACACTCTCAGATCATGTATCACCGGTACACTCTCAGATCATGTATCACCGGTACACTCTCAGATCATGTATCACCGGTACACTCTCAGATCATGTATCACCAGTACACTCTCAGGTCATGTGATACAGCTACACTCAGATCATGTGACACAGGTCAATGTCTGTGTTTCAGCATTACACATATCAATCAAACACATCCTTTGTCTGTTTCAGCATTGCACATATCAATCAAACACATCCTTTGTCTGTTTCAGCATTGCACATATTGATCAAACACATCCTTTGTCTGTGTTCCAGCATTACACATATTGATCAAACACATACTTTGTCTGTTTCAGCATTGCACATATTGATCAAACACATCCTTTGTCTGTGTTCCAGCAATACACAGATTGATCAAACACATCCTTTGTCTGTTCCAGCATTACACTGATTGATCAAACACATCCTTTGTCTGTTTCAGCACTGCACATATTGATCAAACACATCCTTTGTCTGTGTTCCAGCAATACACGGATTGATCAAACACATCCTTTGTCTGTGTTCCAGCATTACACATATTGATCAAACACATCCTTTGTCTGTTTCAGCACTGCACATATTGATCAAACACATCCTTTGTCTGTGTTCCAGCAATACACAGATTGATCAAACACATCCTTTGTCTGTTCAAGCATTACACTGATTGATCAAACACATCCTTTGTCTGTTTCAGCACTGCACATATTGATCAAACACATCCTTTGTCTGTGTTCCAGCTTTACACATATTGATCAAACACATCCTTTGTCTGTGTTCCAGCAATACACGGATTGATCAAAAACATCCTTTGTCTGTGTTCCAGCATTACACATATTGATCAAACACATCATTTGTCTGTGTTCCAGCAATACACAGATTGATCAAACACATCCTTTGTCTGTGTTCCAGCATTACACAGATTGATAGCATTAAACATATTGATCAAACACATCTTTTGTCTGTGTTCCAGCAATACACGGATTGATCAAACACATCCTTTGTCTGTGTTCCAACATTACACGGATTGATAGCATTACACATATTGATCAAACACATCTTTTGTCTGTGTTCCAGCAATACACGGATTGATAGAACACATCCTTTGTCTGTGTTCCAGCAATTCACAGATTGATAGCATTACACGGATTGATCAAACACATCTTTTGTCTGTGTTCCAGCAATACACAGATTGATCAAACACATCCTTTGTCTGTTTCAGCATTGCACATATCAATCAAACACATCCTTTGTCTGTTTCAGCATTGCACATATTGATCAAACACATCCTTTGTCTGTGTTCCAGCATTACACATATTGATCAAACACATACTTTGTCTGTTTCAGCATTGCACATATTGATCAAACACATCCTTTGTCTGTGTTCCAGCAATACACAGATTGATCAAACACATCCTTTGTCTGTTCCAGCATTACACTGATTGATCAAACACATCCTTTGTCTGTGTTTCAGCATTACACATATTGATCAAACACATCCTTTGTCTGTGTTTCAGCATTACACATATTGATCAAACACATCCTTTGTCTGTGTTCCAGCATTACACGGATTGATAGCATTACACATATTGATCAAACACATCCTTTGTCTGTGTTCCAGCATTACACATATTGATCAAACGCATCCTTTGTCTGTGTTCCAGCATTACACGGATTGATAGCATTACACATATTCATCAAACACATCATTTGTCTGTGTTCCAGCAATACACGGATTGATCAAACACATCCTTTGTCTGTGTTTCAGCATTGCACATGTTGATCAAACACATCATTTGTCTATGTTTCAGCATTGCACATGCTGATCAAACACATCCTTTGTCTGTGTTCCAGCATTACACATGTTGATCAAACACATCCTTTGTGTTTCAGCATTGCACATGTTGATCAAACACATCCTTTGTCTGTGTTTCAGCATTGCACATGCTGATCAAACACATCCTTTGTCTGTGTTCCAGCATTGCACATGTTGATCAAACATCCTTTGTCTGTGTTTCAGCATTACACATAGCAGCTTCGTGTGGCCAGGCCCAGCTGATTGACGTGCTGGTGAAACACGGGGCTGTGGTGGATGCTGCCGACTACCTGGGCCTCACACCGCTACACTTGGCCTGCCAAAAGGGCTTCCAGAGCGCCATGGTAAAGGGCCTGACATACTATTGTCTGGTTTGGAGATTACTGCTTCAAAACCATCACTGATTCTCTGGAAGGAGAAACCAATAAAAATGGGGGCAAATAATAATTTTCTCTTTTTTCTTAAAGAAAATCTTTTTAAAAAAAATTATATCATGTCAACACGCCTGAAAGTCATGGATTGTTGCTCATAACATTGATCACTGGATATTCTGCATCACTTCGGGCTTTCCTCCCACATTAAGCTGACACTCCGTGATATAACTGGAATACTCACTCACTCACTCACTCACTCACTCACTCACTCACTCACTCACTCTTTTCAGCTGTTGCTGCTTCACTTCCATGCCAGCATCACAGCCGTGGACAGCGACGGCAACACACCTCTACACCTCTGTGCCGCAAATGGACATGATGATGTAAGTGGGGTTGTCCAGTCTTCAAATTTGTGATGGCAACTGAAATTTCCAAATGGCGAGCAGTGTTTTTAAGCAGTTGTCATTTGAACACACAATGCCATTTAGAAAGTGGTCAAATGTAACAAATGTTATATTTGGGAGAACACTTTCTTAGTAAAGTACAGATTCTCATACTTTTTTGGGTTGAGTCCAATCCTGGATTCGAACCCACACTGCAAGTGTGCGGCACCTGGTATTAGTACAAGAATCTGTTCTTTACAGATCAGAGAGTTTACAAGAGTAAATGTCCCAAATATAACATTTCTTACAGTTGCCATTTGTCCACTTGGAAAAATCAAATATCACTAAATGTATGAAATTATACATAAACAGATCGGGTGGCACTGAAACTATCTGTCAGAGTTCAAATCCCAGATAAACCATGAAACTTGGTTTGTCAGCACCACACAGGAGTACATGGGTTTCTCAAGGGAAGTAAGCTTTTATTAGTTTTGGCTCGTCATGCATAAAGTTGGAGTACATGTAGCACTTGGTACGGAATATGCCTCTGTTCACCCAGCAGTGAATGGGTACCTGGTAGGATGTGGTAGATGGCAATGTGACTGTTAACCTTCTTGGCAGATTAGGTTGTATACTCCCAAAGGAGATGAGAATGATAATCGAGTGGACATTGGTCCATTGACCTTGGAAATAATGTAGTGCTATGGCATTCACTTGGTTAGTGGAATTTGGTGCGTAATAAATGGGTTTAATGTTATTTATTTATTTTATTTTTTTCTTCAGTGTGTGAAGGCTCTCATATTTTTTGACAACAATGCCAGAAGAATCTGCATCAACGCCTTGAATGATATCGGAAACACTCCACTCCACCTCGCCTCCAAGTGGGGATATGGTATGTACATTGTGTGTCATTGTACCCTGATGGTATTTGACATTGCTCATAATGTCAACCACTGGTTTGTAAAACTGAGACTCAATTATTCTCAGCCTGCCTTGATATAGCTTGAGTCTTTCAGAAATTGGTCTGGGTTAGAAATTATTTTATGTTTTCACTAGTCAGCAGTAATGATATTCTACAGAGTTGCCATCTGCCTATTGGTAACAGTGGTAGTCCACAAGGAAATGTCACTAGTCCTTCCTGAATATTACTAGTCTCAGACTATCAGACTTACCGTTTTAATGAGTATTTTAATATAATCAAGGATGATACTTGTAGTACGTACATATCAGGGATGATACTTGTATACATCGACCCGAGATGATCCGGTGTAGAATAGGTCTTCAGCAACCCATTCTTGCTGTAAAAGGCAACTATGCATGTCCTAAGAGACAACTAACTGGATTGGGTGGTCAGGCTCACTGACTTGATTGATGTATGCCATCGTTGCGTGGATTGATGCTCATGATGTCATTCACTGGATTGTCTGGCCCAGACTCAATTATTTACAGACCGCCGTCATATAGCTTGAATATTGCTGAGTGCGGCGTTAATCAACAAACAAAACATACAAACTTGTACATATCAAGTTGGGAAAGTCCCCACAGCTTTAAGTACAGTAGATTCTTTATATCAAGATGCTGATTACAGTTTCACAACATGCTGTTTCATGGTCACAAAAAATCCCATTACTCCCATATACTATATAATATCTTGTACTCGAGTGTCAATGGCATAATGTCACAGTTAAAAAGCACCTTCTGCAATCAGTCTTGTTCCAACAATAATACCCTTCAAATATGTTCCTTGTGTGAACTAGACAAATACATAGTAGGGCATATTATCAATATCAATATCAAGCAATATCACTGAAGCATCTTCCTGAGGCAAGGGCGTTAACTGACTTTAAAAGTCCAGTTTCCACCCTTGCCGAATGGAGTTATATCTTGGCTGGACTAACGAGTCTATGCATAGTCCAGTCAAAATCGTGTAACGAAATCGGCATTCGGTTCATCAACTGCCGTGCAGATTTCGGTCAATTGCAGGATTTGAAAACCATGTGTACCACCAACTCACTCGGGGTCAACAGATATTTTCCAAATGTTTTAAATCATGTTTACATGTTTTAAATCTAGGTGCTTATGGGATTTGATGCACTTCATGAGGTTAGAACCGGGTTTTTTTCACAACATAAATCTTGATTACCAATCTGATCGTCTTGACTGGGTGCCACCATTTTGTTTGAAGCAAATGCAAGTGATATGAGAGATGGAATATGATTGGTCAACAGGAGGGACATAGAAGGGACATAACTTGTGGCGCTATGATCGAGGCCAGAAATTCCAGTTTAGTTCAGCAAGGGGGGAAACTGGACTTTTACAGTCAGTTAAAGCCCTTGCCTCAAGAAGATGCACAGTAGTGGATAAAACATATTCTTCTTGTTGGCATTCCTGAACATCTTAATAAGTGCCCATGGCACAATTAGATATCCCTGTGTTATAGGATTTCCAGAGCTCCAGATAACTTTTTGAGCAATTGAGTTTTTACTCTTGGGTTTCTATTTTAATTGGGTTATTACATTCTTCATTGGGTAACTATGGTAACCAATATATTGTCACTCCTCTATTCATCACTCTATTGGGTCTTCCCAAAATTAGTGAACATTTTAAGATTTGAAGAAAATCAAATAATGTTTCAGATGTATATAACTGTTCTAAATATATAGGCTTGACTCGGAAAGTAAATTGGCTAGTAATTGTGCGCATGCTGAAAAAGCTTCTTTGGGTATTTACGTGTGCTGTTTTATACATTTGAGTTTCTCATTTAATGCATGTGTTTCTGTACGCAAGTAAATTGAAAGTAATTAGGTTTTGAATATTTTGAGGGGGTATTTTATGCAAATACACAGCTTATCTGTAGCTCTGGATTTCTATCCCTGTACTCTTGCCAGATGTAATTAGAACCTACTGAACTAAGGATTGTGTGGTGGATCATTGTTAGCTAATTGTGTGTCATCGTATCCGATGGAGTGGATCATTGTTAGCTGATTGTGTGTCATCGTATCCGATGGAGTGGATCATTGTTAGCTGATTCTGTGTCATCGTATCCGATGGAGTAGATCGTTGTTAGTTGATTGTGTGTCATCGTATCCGATGGAGTGGATCATTGTTAGCTGATTGTGTGTCATCATATCCGATGGAGTGGATCGTTGTAGACTGATTGTGTGTCATCGTATCCGATGGAGTGGATCCTTGTTAGCTGATTGTGTGTCATCATATCCAATGGAGTGGATCATTGCACATTCTATTTTACACTAGTTTGCCTGTACAAGGTGCTGTCAAAAATCTGGAATATTGCTGACTGTAGCATAAACCAACATTCATTTAATTAAGTCGGTTCAGCTGTTTTTTTAAGTGTGTCTAACTATAGTGTATGCATTGCAGAGACCATCGTGAAGGTATTGCTCGAGAATAACGCGGACCCCAACATCCGGAACCGGAAGAAGCAGACGCCCCTTAGCCTGACGCAGAACGTGAATGTCCAGCGCCTGCTGACACTGAGTGGGCGTGGCATCATGATTCTTCCTACAAACAGTCAAGTGAGCATGTACACATTGGTTCATAACAGGACTGAGATGTAGCAGATGTTGAGATGTGATGCTGAAGAAGATGGTATTTTAGGGAGCATCCATTTATTAGGAGGACAATACAATATTTTTCAGTGTAATTTCTTGTTTTGAGTCAAGAGGCAAAGCTGAAATTATTAAATGTTCCAAATGCTGCTTGTGGGTATATTTAACAAAAATAAAACGAGAAATTGAGAAAACATTATTTCACTAGAACCCAGAAATTTTATTTATCTAGTTTTAAAATATTTGGGTAGTCCCATCTCTAATATACGAAAATCTATTTTTTGAGCCTAAAAAAATATTTTTCTGATTGTCCAACTCTGATTTGTTTCCAAAAGTTTTTCTATGTTAAAGTCAATCAGAAATATTCATGACTATTAGCTGTTTTATACATCAAGGGATTATAAGAAAAGTCTTTCCAACAGGTTTGTGCACTGGAGCACAAGCTCCACAGCATTTATAACACCATCACCAGTAACACAGATATGTTATTTTGCATGACAATGTTCCCATTATTATGATCGTATCAGTCAGTGTTACATTTTTCCACCCACACAGCCAATAATGCCGACGGTGAAGCCATCTGTCATCTCCCCGACATCTCCCATCAGCCCAACAGGGATGTCCCGGGTGCAGCGTGTCAACAGCATCATCAGCACCACCAGCACCAGCAGCTCCGCATCAGCTGACACCACCTTCAAGTTCGAGACCGCCACCCTTGATGACAATGTCAATGAGAAAATCAAGAAGAAGCTGGACAAACTCTTCAGGGCCATCATTGATGGAGATACACAACTAGTAAGATGGAGTCTCTCTCTCTCTTAAAACAACATTTATGAACATTTTTATCTTTTAAACATACTTTCCATGAACCTTAGGAAACGGGCACAAAATATCTGTTGCTGGCGTATGGTACTTGAAAAAGACATCCTTAAAAGCGTTGTGATTTATCAGCACCTCTGTAGCCTAGTGGTACACTCACTAGGCTACAGATACGAAGGTTACATTTTGGCTGGACCAACGAGTCCATGCATAGTCCAATCAAAATTGCGCAAGAAATCGAAATCCGGTTAGTAAACTGCCATGAAGATTTCGGTCGATTGCAAGATTTGCAAAGCATGTGCATCGCAACTCGTTGTCAATAGAAATTTTCCAAGTCTTTTCATGTTTTTGATCAAGGTGCTCATGTGATTTGATGCACTTCGCGATGGAAGACCCGTTTTATCACAATATAGATCTTGATTATTGATCAGATTGTCTTGACTAAGCGCCGCTATTTTGTTTGAAACAAATGTAAGTGATATGAGAGTTTGAATCTGATTGGTCTATAGGAGAGGCCTAGAAGTGACATAACTCGTAATATCCACTTGTGACGCTACGATTGAGCCCAGGAATTCCAGCCTAGTTCGGCAAGGGTGGAAACTGGACATTTAAAGTCAGTTAACTCCCTTGCCTCAGGAAGATGGCTAAATCTCTGATACAAGCAGCTCTTCAATGAAATGTTTTTACTGACCGTTGTCTTTGATAGGAAATTCTATGTCACTGACTTTGTCATTTTGTTGTTATCTTCAGACATTCATCCCACCTTGTGTTGTGTAAAGATCATGATAATATAGACATGGAGTCCTCTATGATCTTACTAGGCATTCACCTGATGAAGGAGCAAGAAGTAGCTCTGACACGTCGTACAAGGAATAAATAGAAGTTGTTACCCATAACTAAGTGTCATGTATTCATGCTGATTGTTGTTTATGATATTTCAGGTGAAGTTCTACCTTGGTTTTGACTCCCCGACGGATGACTTTGATGACTTTGAAGACAACAGTGATGTAATGGACAGTGCTGACCAGTCCGGTGACCTCTGCCACCCTCTCTGTCAGTGCTCCAAGTGTCGCAACAACTTCAAAGTAAGAAGCATCTCTGGTTTGGTTGTGGTAGATGTGAATATATCACATATATCCCACATTTGTATCCCACACTTGTGTCCCTCACTTGTGTCCCACATTTGTATCCCTCACTTGTGTCCCTCACTTGTGTCCCTCACTTGTGTCCCTCACTTGTGTCCCACATTTGTGTCCCTCATTTGTGTCCCTCACTTGTGTCCCTCACTTGTGTCCCACATTTGTGTCCCTCACTTGTGTCCCACATTTGTATCCCTCACTTGTGTCCCTCACTTGTGTCCCTCACTTGTGTCCCACATTTGTGTCCCTCACTTGTGTCCCTCACTTGTGTCCCTCACTTGTGTCCCACACTTGTGTCCCTCACTTGTGTCCCTCATTTGTGTCCCTCACTTGTGTCCCTCACTTGTGTCCCTCACTTGTGTCCCTCATTTGTATCCCTCACTTGTGTCCCTCACTTGTGTCCCTCACTTGTATCCCACATTTGTGTCCCTCACTTGTGTCCCTCACTTGTATCCCACATTTGTGTCCCTCACTTGTGTCCCTCACTTGTGTCCCTCACTTGTATCCCAAAATTGTATCCCTCACTTGTGTCCCACATATGTATCCCGCTCTTGTATTCCACCATTTTTCCCACCCTTACACGCCACACTTGTACTCCACCCTTGTACTCGACCCTTACACTCCACCCTTGTACTCCACCCTTGTACTCCACTCTTGTACTCAACTCTTGTACTCCACACTTATACTCCACACTTGTACTCCACCCTTGTACTCCACTCTTGTACTCAACTCTTGTACTCCACCCTTGTACTCCACCCTTGTACTCCACTCTTGTACTCAACTCTTGTACTCCACACTTACACTCCACACTTGTACTCCACACTTACACTCCACACTTGTACTCCACACTTGTACTCCTCCCTTGTACTCGACCCTTACACTCCACCCTTGTACTCCACCCTTGTACTCCACTCTTGTACTCAACTCTTGTACTCCACACTTACACTCCACACTTGTACTCCACCCTTGTACTCCACTCTTGTACTCAACTCTTGTACTCCACCCTTGTACTCCACTCTTGTACTCAACTCTTGTACTCCACACTTGTACTCCACACTTGTACTCCTCCCTTGTACTCCACCCTTACACTCCACCCTTGTACTTCACACTTGTACTCCACTCTTGTACTCCACACTTACGCTCCACACTTCTACTCCACACTTGTACTCCACCCTTGTACTCCACCCTTACACTCCACCCTTGTACTCCACCCTTATACTCCACCCTTGTACTCCACCCTTGTACTCCACCCTTTTTCCCACCCTTACAATCCACCCTTGTACTCCACCCTTGTACTCCACCCTTGTACTCCACCCTTCTACTCCACACTTACACTCAACCCTTACAGTCCACCCTTACTCTCCACCCTTGTACTCCACCCTTGTACTCCACACTTACACTCCACCCTTACACTCAACCCTTGTACTCCACCCTTGTACTCCACCCTTGTACTCCACACTTACACTCCACCCTTACACTCCACCCTTGTACTCCACCCTTCTACTCCACACTTACACTCCACCCTTACGCTCCACCCTTGTACTCCACCCTTGTACTCCACCCTTGTACTCCACCCTTGTACTCCACCCTTTTTCCCACCCTTACAATCCACCCTTGTACTCCACCCTTGTACTCCACCCTTTTTCCCACCCTTACAATCCACCCTTGTACTCCACCCTTATACTCCACCCTTGTACTCCACCCTTGTACTCCACCCTTTTTCCCACCCTTACAATCCACCCTTGTACTCCACCCTTGTACTCCACCCTTGTACTCCACCCTTCTACTCCACACTTACACTCAACCCTTACAGTCCACCCTTACTCTCCACCCTTACACTCCACCCTTGTACTCCACCCTTATACTCCACCCTTTTTCCCACCATTACAATCCACCCTTGTACTCCACCTTGTGCTTAGCTTGTACCAATGCTCATGCTAACAGCCACCTGTTTGTCCAACCCAGACTTTTGTACGGGCCACCAGGATATAGGTTTAATAAGGCTGTCTTTAGGGTACAACTTTCAGTCACACAGTGTGTATGATCTCAGAGGTGATTAGGATTTGGATTGGCTCATCACAGTTACTGGTGACAGTAAATTGTGCTTGAATGTTGCAGACCCCTGCTCTTACCATGATTGCTGTGTGTACTGATCATCACTAGTTTTCCCCCCAGCATATAATGCATCATCGTCTTTGTCTGTCCATCCATCCATCCATCCATCGGTCCCATCATATTTTGTTTCCAGCGCATTACTTGCAAACCCTGATGTATTTTTTCATCTAGACTTGGTACATGTATTAACCAGGGATGAAGTTGTGCCTTTTGCTATTGGGGAAACAGATTCACTCACATGGCTAAATTGATAGATGTTTTAAACAAATATTGAAGTGTTTGTTGAAGTTTAGTCAACACCAAGAGAAAGGGACCTCATGTGTGCCAGGAAACTATTGTGCTGTGACATCATTGAGATGTTTGACGTCAACTTCAGTAAAAATCACCATGAGTGCGGACTATACAAAAATATCTTTTTTTCTCTCATTAGTTTGTAATGTTTTAAAAACATTATTTCAAAACCTTCCTGCATTTATCATGTTTTTATTTCAATTAATCAGATATTATATCTAAAAACTGTAATTTTTTCATAGACAGTTATAAGTCAGAAAATAAGTCCAACTGTTTGATGCCATATATCTCGGTAATAAGTATGAATTGAAGCTAGTGGTTTGTATTTTTGTGTTCTTAAGATACTGTAGTTTTAAAATATAATGAGAAGTAACACCAATAAGGTCCCTTATCTCACGGTTGGTCACATTTAATAATATTGAAGCTCTTTTCATAGTAAAATAGACTGAAAGAGATGTGCATTAATATAGCAATTTATTTGCTTCAACCAGTACAGAAAACATGTTTTCTATCCAACTTGACCTTTGTAAACTTTGGTTCCAGAGTAGCCCCCGGTCATCCAGCGAGTTGTCTGTGAACACGCAGTCCACCAATGGCTATTCTCCCCTCCACATGGCCGTGCTGCACCAGCAAACTGACCTGATCAGCCTCTTCCTGCTTCGGGGGGCGGTGGTCAACGTGCACAACCAGAAGCTGACCACCTCCGTCCACATGGCTATCTGTGTGCAGAGTGAGAAGGTGATCACACGTCTTTGATAGGCATTAACAAGTTGTTAGAAAATATAAAGCCATTAACCTTTTGTGGATAACCACTGCTTTATTGTTTCATTCGATGAGGGGGCACGGGTGGCCCAGTCGTCTAAGGCGCCGTGATTCGCTGTGCAGAGTTGTGTCCCTTGGGCACGCCAGAAACCTATGATTGTGGGTTCGAAATCACGGTTGGCCCCAATTATGTTTCTAGGTTTGTCATCACCATACCCGTGCTCTTGGGTTTCACCGAAGTGGTAAACGTCTGAGACCTGCATCACTTCGGGCTTTCCTCCCACATTAAGCTGACACGCCGTGATGTAACTGGAATACTGTTAAAAGCAGCGTTAAACCCAACTCACTCACTCATTCATTCGATGAAGTGACAAGAAGTAGCCCTGCAACATGACAAACACAAAAGAGGGTGTTATTCGTGACAGATTCTAGTCTTCAAATTCATATATGATATCTCCCTTTTAAACAAATTGTATAGGTATTATATACAGGGCCCCGTTCCACAAAGCAATCTTAGCGCTAAGGTCATCGTAACTCCCATACGTTAACACTGGCTTACGATAGTCGGAGTGCTAAGATCACTTTGGGGAACGGTGCCTGGGTTTAAATTTCTTAAATCGCTTGTTATCTTATTACTTTTTATATCACTCTTATATATATCTTTTATTCCAAATAATATCTCCCTTTTAAATAAATCTTAAAGTTATTATATACTTATATACAGGTTTTTGTTTGTGGTGCCCCGTGCTTCTTAAATCATTCGTATTTTCTTTTATAAAAATATAACTCTTACAATTAAGTTTTCTATTTCATGTTTACTATCTTACATCTTAGCATCTATGATGTGTACTTTATGCGTTTAATTAATTTAAGTATCCATCGCGAGTTCATGTCTAGTGTATGTACCTTAACTGTTTTATGCATACTTGTCACGTGTTGTTTGTGTTAAAATGATATTGTCATGATCTTTGATGTATGTCAATTTCCTGAAAAGGTAATAAAGAATTATTCTCTGATTTAGTTCATGCATGTCATCATATCCCAATTGTGTGCGCATGATGTCAATCACTGGCTTGTCTGGTCCAGACTCGATTATTTACAGACTGCCATCATATAGCTGGAATATGGCTGAAAGTCTTGTTGACATTTTACAATTGTACTAAATATTCTAAATTATAAAAAAATTATCTAAAAAGGATCTGTTTTCTTGATCCAAATGTAAATGAAGTTGTTCCTTTGATGAAATCGGTCAATACAAATATTGATAGAAAATATCAATGTATATTTATCATGCCATGTCAAAAAGAAAGTAATTTGTATGTAGTTGTTTGTTTGTTGTTTAACGCCACACTCAGCAATATCACAGCTTTATGATGGCGGTCTGTAAATAATTTTGTCTGAACCAGACAGTTAAGCGGTTGATAACATGAGCATCGATCGACGCATTTGGGATAAGATGACATGCATCAACCAAGTCAGCGAGCCTGACCACCCGATACCGTTAGTCGCCTTTTACGACAAGCATGGTCACCTATTACAGCAAGCATGGGTTACCCCGGATCTTCACGGTTATAATTTGTATGTACAGCCTCTCAATCCGCTTATACATTGTGATACATGTACTATTGGCCTGTGTCCTGTCTGTGTTGAGAGACCGCCTCCGTGGTCTAATGGTAGAGTGTCCGCCCGGAGAACGGAAGGTCCGGGGTTCGATCCCCAGCCGCGTCATACCAAAAGACGTTAAAAGATGATACTTGTTGTTACCCTGTCTGGCGCTCGTCATTAAGGGGCTAAAACAAGGACTGGTCAGCTCGGAGTCAGTATACTGTGTCTGAGTGGAGTATTCATGTTAAACTGCGGCATGGTATCTCAGTGTGATAGCACTATAAATCGGCATCAGTCCGGACTAGTACAAGCAGCCACACACACACACATACACGTGCATGCACGTCGCTATATAAGTGCAATAATCTTGGACACGTTGTTAAACCCCATTTCACCTCACCTCTGTGTTGAAAATAAAACATTGATTGACTGATTGCATTATTAATATTCATATATTGTTATAGTTTCTAGTTTCTGTGCATTGAAGGATTATCTCCCCTTCTGTTTTCAGATCCTGAAGACCTTGCTGGATGCAGGGGGGTCAGTGGGTGTACAAGACATCAACGGGGACACCCCACTTCACATCAGCTGTGCAAAGGGCTTTGCTGCAGGTGTTAATATGCTACTCCAGGTACAGTTCACAGTTTTGTCTGTAGACTTACATTTAGTGTCCTTGGGCCCACAACTCATGCTCATGATGTCAATCACAGGTTTGTCTGGCCAGACTCGATTATTTACAGACTGACATCATGTAGCGGAGAACAGTGTAAATTTGTAAACTAACAAATGTCAAAGTCAAGGTCACTAGATAAAAGCTGGTGAATAAAGTTTGTGGTCACATTGTAAGCTCACCTTAACTGAAAGCCATGCCATCTGTATAGCCAGCATGTATCACTGTGTAATTTAGTAAATGTTGTCAGGTTATCTGTTGAGTGGAATTTTGTTTTGATATTTTGCGTATATTCCTATGACCTTGTATTTGACCTTTCTGAGCTAATATAATATTTGGTTTGGTTTGTTTGTTGTTTAACGCCGCACTCAGCAATCTTCCAGCTATATGGCGGCGGTCTGTAAATAATTGAATCTGGACCAGACAATCAAGTGATTGACATCAAGAACACCAATCCATGCAAATTTGGATACGATGATATGCATCAACTAAATCAGCGAGCCTGACCACCGGATCCCTTTAGTCGAATCTTACAATGAGGATAGTCGCCTTTTACGGCAAGCATTGGTTGCTGAAGACCTATTCTACCCCGGATCTTCATGGGTCACTAATATAAAAATGCAAGGGGCCGAAAGCCCTTCAAAGAAGGGTCTCTTTCTTGCAACGGACACACTTTAAAAGACTCCCAGAAACCTTTGCACTTTTTCCTTGATATTTATTATCTTCTCTGAAACTGCTTGGGGGCTGTTGGGTAGCCTAGTGGTTAAAGCGTTTGTTCATCACGCCGAAGACCCGGGTTTGATTCCCGACATGGGTACAATGTGTGAAGCCCATAACTGGTGTCCCCCGCGGTGATATCGCTGGAATATTGCTATAAGTGGCGTAAAACTATACTCACTCACTCACTCATACTGCTTCACTGATGAAATTGAAATTTGACATTCCTGTTACTTCTTATGAATGCATCTTATTCTATTCAAAGCTTTGTCAAAATATCTTTTTAACAAATTTAAACCTTATTCTAAAATATCACAAGGCACAGAAACTTTAACTTTGTGGGACAAATAATGGCTATCAGAAAAGTCATAGTAGCTCAAGGATGGCTGTCAACTTCAGAGCCGTAGACTATGTTGCAAGAAAGAAGAGTCCCTTTATCCAATTATCACAATTGATCTTTGTCACCATTATTAGTTTGAAGCATCTTAAAATTATTCCTCCATTTCAGGTCAGCAACAGTGTCTTGTGGCTCTGTGTTTGAAGGGATTCTGTGGAAATAATAGTTGTTTGTGACATTCCTATGAATGTTTTCATTCCAGCATCGGGCCAGTGTTATGACCCAGAACAGGAGAGGTAACACCCCACTACATTTAGCAACGGAACGAAACCATCCAGGTATTGTACAGATTCTTATCAACCATGGTGCTGACGTGAGAGTGAAAAATATACACGGGATGATACCTACAGATCTCACACAGGTAGGCTGGCTGGGTTTGTGTAGGTTCATATTCCAGAAGGTCTTGAAGTCTTTAATCAGGAATTGGACATCCATCTTCCCAAGGCAAGAACGTTGACTGAAGTCAACTATATAAGTCCAGTTTCCACCCTTGCCGAACTATGCTGGAATTTCTGCACTTGATCGTAGTGCCACCAGTGGCTATTACAGGTTATGTCCCTTCTATGTCCCTCTTATTGACCAATAAGATACCACCTCTCATATCACTTGCATTTGCTGCAAACAACATTGTGCCGCCCGGTCAAGACGATCTTTTCGATAATCAAGATCTATGTTGTAATTAAAGGGTCCTACCCTGCAAAGTGCATCAAATCATTTGAGCACCTTCATTAAAACATGGAAAGAATTGGACAAAAATCTGTAGATGCCCAGTTGACAGTACACATGCTTTGCAGTCGACCAAATCTGCACATTGAAATGCATGCTGTTTACGAACCAGATGTCTAGTTCGTTACATGATTTTGATTGGACTATGCATAGACTCTTTAGTCCAGCCAGAATTCCAGCCTAATTTGGCAAGAGTGGAAACTGCACTTTCATAGTCACTTAACTCCTTTGCCTTGGGAAGATGTCAAACATCAGGTTTAAATGGTCCAACTGTCAATGTTGATTGAAGGTAGCCTGTGTTATGCTTTAATATGTCCAATCACTGTTAGCATATATACTCTGGTTTATGTATATTGACAAATCATTTCATGGTTGTCTTATGTTGTGACTCTGAATGGAGTACAAGGGGAACTTGATGACCTGTCCCAGAACCTGGCTGATTCAATACAGCTGTCTGTACTATTGGCATTGGTTTAACAGTGTGTGGAATTAACTGTGTGAAGACCACGTTTGTGATGACACATGTCCCAGTAGTTGCAAACTTTGACTTATCGTTTGTTCTCCAACCAGTGATAATAGACCGTTTTTATTGCGTATGTTTCCACACCACAACCGGGCATGCACAAAGTGCAGTTATTACCCCGGTCACTGGATCAGTGTGCACTCAGTCATTCTCATCTCCCTGAGGAGTATACAACCCAAACTAGGTTAACAACCACATTGCCATCTCATCCTACTGGGTACCCGGTCACTGCTGGTTGAACAGAGGCACATTTCGAACAAAGTCACCTTCCCGAGGAGACACCACGTGTGTTACATGTGCTTCAGTTTGGGGACCAAGAAACTGTCAGAAGTCAAGCTGCTGAATGCAGTCACCCATCCAACTACTCTCTGTGACCAATGTTGCATAATCTCACTTGATTAGTGACCTGTGCGACCCGTGAAGATTCCGGGGTAGAATAGGTCTTCAACAACCCATGCTTGCCGTAAAAGGTGACTATGCATGTCGTAAGAGGCGACTAAAGGGATCGGATGGTCAGGTTCGCTGACTTGGTTGATACATGTCATCAATCCCAATTCCGTGGATCGAAGCTCATGATAACAATCACTGGATGGTCTGGTCCAGACTCGATTATTTACAGACCGCCGTCATATAGCTGGAATATTGCTGAGTGCGGCGTTTAACAACCAACCAACCAACCAACCCTGTGCACTGTGCAGAGGACCAGGTGCAACCGATACTCAAACTACATTCATTGCATGAAGGCTAATGTGGCATTAAGAAATAATCACATCCATTACTATTGTATTTTATTGACATCCTTGATTACTCTGTGTAGTATTTCTCCTTCCTATTGGGATAAATATCCTGGACCCACAAGCCACCACAGCTTTATTTCGAGTTTGTTTGAATGACACAACTCTGAAAATAGCCACCAAATCATATGACTCTGTGCTTCAACATTTAACCTGGGCCCTGTTCCACAAAGCCATCTTTGCGCTTAGGTGATCGTAACTTCCATCTTTTAACACTGGCTTTTAATAGTCGTAGCGCTAAGATCGCTTTTTGGAACGGTGCCCAGGTCATCAATACAATAGTACTTGACTCTTCCTGTTGCATACCATCTCTAATACAACTGGGAATGCCTGATAGCATGAGGACTTCCTCCTTTAACTTAAAAATCCGGAAATCGTGGATTCTAGGGTAGAATGGGTCCCCAAAAACCTATGCTTTTCAGGAGAGGCGACTAAATGGGACGGGTGGTCCGACCCAGTGACTTGGTTGATGCATGTCATTGTATCCCTTTACGTGGATCGATGCTCATGATGTCAATCACTGGATTGTCCTATCCAGACTTATTTACACACTTCTTACATATGGCTGGAATATTGATGGGTGCTGTGTTAAACAGCAAACAAACATATAATACTCAGGAAAACAGGATTATTAAGGGCTAACTCTTACAAGGCCACAATTTTGAAATTTGATCACGGACTAAATATCATATCAAGAGTCATTTGGACTGGTTGTTGGCTTCAAGCTCATAATCATGACAAGTTTTAGTTCTATGTTGGGTCACCTCAATCTGGAAACATTCTTTTAGAGGCTTTAGAGTCAAGGCTATTTTTCGTAAAGGAATCGAGATATATTACTCTGGAAAGTCAAGGATGATCTAATGATGACAATCGATGTTACTCACAATATCTGTGGTCGAGCAGCCCAGTGGTGAAAGAGTTCACTCATCACTCCGAAGACCTGGGTTCGATTCCCGACATGGGTACAATGTGTGAAGCCCATTTCTGGTGTCCCCCACCACTGAAAGCCGCTAAAAAACACTCACTCACTCACTCACTCACTCACTCACTCACTCACTCACTCACTCACTCACTCACTCACTCACTCACTCACTCACTCACTCTTACGAATTTAATTTCCATTTCATGTTTTCACAGATATATGTCACAAAGAATACCAGGGCAAAGCTAGATGGCTATAGGCTGAATGTAGACATTTTGTTACAGTGTTGATAATAGTATCCTAAAAACTGATAATGTAACATTATTTTTAAGAACTCTGCAATGAAGCGTCTCCTGGAGAGTCAGAGGCCTAAGTCACAGTCAGAACCCAGCAGTTCTGGTAATGGTGGGGCTGCTGCATGCAAGGGTCCAGGTAAGTCACATTCCTAATGATCCAACACATCGGCTCTCCACAAGTTACTCTGGTTTACATGAGTGTGAGTGTTTAACTGCTTGAAACTTGTATTGTTGGACACATGTTGTGTAACAACTACAGGCATCTGTATGCTTCATTGTACATCCAACTTCTTTAGACAGCCTGATTTATCGACAAATAAGCCCAAAACTTCCTTGTTTGACAAAACTAGAGTGATGATGCAATTCATTTTCTTTATCTTTCATAATGTTTATAGAATGTTAGTTTTGTTTGCCATAGAGGAACATCTTGTTATTAGTGTGTTAAGAGTTTCCTCCCTTGTCAAATAAAGGTAAATGATAATATAGGGAAAAAGATTACCGTATTTGACCCATTAAGCACCCAAGGCGCTTAAAAAAAGACAGAAAGGGTGGGCGCTTATTGGGGACAATTCAGGTCAAATTGGCGTAAATTCATCAGTAAGCCTTACCGTATTTTCTTGAGAATAGTGCGCACTTTTTTTCCAAAAAGCAAAGCTGTGTAGAATTAATGAGTTTTGATGTGTTTTCCCCCATGGAAAGACATTACTGTGAGCACGTAACACCGGAAATACCATGTCAACAAATCCATACTGAAGTTCGCAAATTATTCATGTAATTACACTGTCTGGCTATAAAAAGTGTTCTTTGTATATCTGGACTTTTGATCACGCGATCACGTGCACGGGAGCCTTGACGGTGAGTGGTCAGACTGGTTCCATGTAAAAAATAATACCCGGCAATAGCGATCAGCTGCTTCGCTTAGGTTTATTATTATTTTAAATATGTTTAGTAAAAGCTGCATCTAAATTAACAAGATATTGGAATATATATTCCTGATAAAAAAAATAGTTTCAGATACAACTTTTGCCGATCCTTGCATTTAAAATCCTGTAAAGTTATATCATTGGGTGGGTCTTGACCGACTCAAGGGTAGATTCCAAGAAAACGTGTGTACAGCTGATTGCTGTGTCCGGCTTAGTTTACGAGAAAATGCACAAGGTAATATTAATCCCTGAATATAAAACGATGCCTAGCTGAACAAAAAATACAATATAAACGGTAAATCAACATGTCTGGTGATTTTTTTATCTCAAATTTCGAATTTGTTTACTGACGAAGTTTCTCATCACCCGTTCGTTTGCCGGACTTCGCTGAAGGGGTACGGTGTAATTTTTTTCTGCGCATAATATTCAAAGTCACAAATATCTCAAATAAACACAATACAGTCATGCCCCGCTTATACGGACTTCAAATATCCGGAAACTATGGTTCCCAGACAATTTTCATTTAAAACAAAATAATTACTATATAAATTTTTGGAAGTGGGGGGGGCGCTTAATGGGTCGAATACAGTATACTATATTCTACATTAGTACCTGCCTAGGTGAATAAATTTACATGTTCATGCAATATATTTTTTTAACAAATCACTGCTCTATGGCAGAAATATTGCTAATGATACATAAGGCTTGCAAAAAAAAATAAAAAAATTCTCAGAAAATGGCTTTTGAATTATAGTGTGGGCAGGTGGTGTTTTGGGTTTTTTTTCTTTGTTTTGTTTGGTTGTTCAAACTAATATGTAAACAAATAAACAGTTGTGTAATCAAATAAACAGTTGTGTAACCAAATAAACAGTTGTGTAAAATCAACCTGGGAAAGGACCTCCCAGCATAAATGTATTCCTTGATACAGTATTTGACTACCGTTGAACTTGGAATATTTAAGGATTTGGGTTGAGTTTTTTAAAATGGAAATAAAAATGAAACATGCGGCAAACTCTATGAAGATGCAGGCGGTGCCTGAAAACCAAGACCATTATTTAGGCTACAGTTGCAGCTCAATTTTTAAAACAAAGGCCTCACAGAAATAAACGCTCTTGCTACATGTTCAGACTGGTTCATCAGTATTTCTTTATGAATGTATCATGAAAATGTTCAACAATAAAAACAATCATCAGTTGTCTACACTACCACTAGCATCAACAGTAATTCCATCCGGCCATTCGCCACCATTCGCTTCTTTTCAAGTAGCCTCACCAGCTCAATCTCTTAAATCACTAACTTAGCCCAGAATTTCTCTCGTTAAAAATCAACAACCAGTCACATCACCTCTTCTGAACCTCAGTTTGGCACAGATGTATGTTCAAAATCCCAGCTTTGTCCGAGCAACCCATGTGATATATTTAAATGAATCAGTAAGAAATGCGGGGGCACGGGTGGCCCAGTCGTCTAAGGCGCCGCGATTCGCTGTGCAGAGTTGCGTCCCTTGGGCACGCCAGAAACCTATGATTGTGGGTTCGAATCCCAGTTCACCCTGATTATGTTTCTAGGTTTGTTAGCACCATACCCGTGCTCGTGGGCTTCACCGAAGTGGTAAACGTCTTGAGACCTGCATCACTTCGGCTTTCCTCCCACATTAAGCTGACACGCTGTGATATAACTGTAATACTGTTAAAAGCAACGTTAGAAATGCTGTTATAAATGAATCTTTAGCTGGAAAAGTTTCCATTGTATTTTAGATGTTCAGGCAGGATTTGAGACAGCGTGCAAAAGTAAGGCAGGGACTATTGATATCACGTCTTGTTTCAGTTGTGTAATTTGATTGGATGTATGATGTTGGCATCAAGTTATTCATACTTGGACCGCCTCCGTGGTCTAATGTAGAGTGTTCGCCTGTAGAGCAGACTGTCCGGGGTTCCATCTCTGGCCGCGTCATACCAAAAGACGTCAAAAGATGGTCCTTGTTGTTTCTCTGCCTTATGCTCAGCATTAAGGGGTAAAAACAAATACTGGTTAGTTCGGAGTCACTAGACTGTGTCTGAATGGGGTATTCATATTAAAGTGCTGTATGGTATCTCAGTGGGCTAGCACAAAATCAGCATCAGTCCAGACTAGTACAAGCAGTCACACAAAAACACACACTGTGTGGACTGTTGTACATCCTGCAGTTGATATAATGTTTCTTAAGTTAAAGGGTCGGTCGGGTAGCCTAGTGGTTAAAGCATTAGCTCATCACACCGAAGACACGGGTTCGATTCCCGACATGGGTACAATGTGCCCATTTCTAGTGTCCCCTGCCGTGATTTTGCTGGAATATTGCTAAAAGCGGCGTAAAACCATACTTACTCGCTCACTAACTCTTAAGTTAAACTTAATGAACTTAATACTAGCTGTTGAACTCAAATTTACAGAACTGTACGTGTTTGTATGTGGAATAGATGTTTACATGTAATTCCATTTCCATCCCAGATAACCCAAAGCGTCAAGTTGGCATCCAAGACCTGTTTGCAGCATTTGAGGAGTCAGACCTTCACACCTTAAAAAATCTTACATCAGCCATCCGGTCCTTTGACGGGCGTCACAGCTTGAGGAGGACAAGCACTCGGGACCTCAGTGCACCCCGGCTAGATGCAGCTGTAGCCAGGAATCTATCCATCCGAAACTTTGATCACAATCGACTCCGACACACAGACTCGGTGAACAAGTGTGAGCCCCTGTACATCTATAAGCTGGCCATGCAGGGGCAGCAGGTCAGCGGGGTGTCGGCAGAGGACTTTGTGCAGGGGCAAGTGATACCCTCGGACAGTGATTCGGATGATGATTTGTTCAGAAAGACCAAACCCGTAGAGGCTCCACAGAAAGTGTTGTCGGAATCGGAACTGACAGATCTCATTGATGTTGAACTGTGATAACATTCCATGATCAAATAGGGGTGTTATGTTTGATAATTCCAAATCATCAAAGTCAGATCTTTCACTCTGATGTGATCTCTCTACGTTTAAAGGCCTGACAACCCATCTTTAGAAAGTTGTGCCAGTGAAACTTAAGCAAACTCTGATCACCACATCTAAATGAAGGATGCTTGGGTTCTTGAGCCAATCAGTCGTCTGCACTATGAGATGATTTGACTTTATTTTGTTATCTCGATTTGGAAAATTCGATTTTAACAAAATCAAATCTCCTTACACTACAAATATACCTTCAATGGTGCTACCTTTCTTGTGTGGAGTCATGGTGCTCAGAAACAACAGGGTGTATAAAATATCAACAACAATACGATGGTGATGCCTTTATTATTATCCTTCAGAACTGGTCAACTAAGTTTGTTTTCAGGATACAGAAAAACAGATATGTTGCTGTGAATGCTTTGATCACTGGTACCAAGAATTTTGAAACCTCTATGCTGAGTGCCTGATTAGAAAGTCCACCCTACGCGACCTTCAATGATCTTAATGAGAGCCGTTGTAATCGACATCGATAAATTAAATGATTGAGTATATAAAAAATCACACGGCTTTGACCTGTGTGGATTCCAGAACCTAGAAAGCCTGGTGGTCCTGAAACTTGAGTGAAATGTGGATGTGATGATCACAATGACTGGTGGCATAAGTGGTACTTGTGGTGACCATCAGGGGAGAGAACTCTGTCCTGACCTGGCAGCTTGTTTCACAACCTCGTGCCATTGATCATTGCTCACACTACCACACACAGTCTTGTTTCATTCAGACCTGATCTCTCTGCTGGTGTAAATCTGTTTTTGTGTTCACTTGGTGAATGGAAGCTGGTCCAGACTCAATTATTTACTGACCGCGGTCATATAGCTGGAATATTGCTTACTGCGGCATTAAACAACGAACAAAAAACATTTATTTATTGATCAAACATATTCAAGCATCAGTAAGAACAGTAAGGCATATATGTTTGCAGAATCTTCAACATGAGACATATTATGAAGTAGATATTGCAATCTCATTAAAATCAGATCTTAGTTCTCGCTACTGCTAAACAAAGATCTGAGGACATCCTATTAAGGGTCACGTCAGAACGACCTTGCGCGAACTTTGACCGACCAATGGAATGACCAATCAGAAGGCAGCTTTCTCGAGAAGAACTTTACGGCACAAATTTCAAATTGGCGACTACGCTTCGAAACATATTTTGACAAATTCTCGATTACAAATTTGAAACCTGAACAAAAAACATTCTGGAATGGCTAATAGATGGCCTAGATTGTAAGGATTCAGCCATTAAACCTGTAACTATCGTTTGGAATACCCCATGTTAAAGTTTTCGAGATTGTATGATTAGAAAATTACATTCCAACTGTCACTTTCATAATCTGGTAAGCGACGCACTGATTGGACGGATGAAAGGTCGTTTTGACGTGACCCTGAATGGGATGTCTTCAGATCTTTGTTTAGTCATAGCGAGAACTAAGGTCTGATTTTTATGAGATTGTAGATATTGTGTATTGAGGGTAGCAATGTTCAATTGTTACACCCCAACAAACCACAGTGTAATCATGATGATTGCGGGGCGGTCGGGTATCCTAGTGGTTAAAGCGTTCGCTCGTCACGCCGAAGACCCGGGTGCGATTCCCGACATGGGAACAATGTGTGAAGCCCATTTCTGGTGTCCCCCGCCGTGATATTGCTGGAATATTGCTAAAAGCGGCGTAAAACCATACTCACTCACTCACTCACTCACTCACTCATTATGATCGGGAAAAGTCATATTGCACGATTGAAGTAATTTATTCCTCATTCCATTCACAGCACAGAATGAAAGATGTCACTTTATCATGACTAATAATAAACATATTGCTTATAAACTACATTATAAAATATTTAGTTGATATGAATGTGTATTGATTGTACATATAAATGCCACATACAAGGAAAGAATGGGAATTAGTTGTATAATGAAAAGGTTCATATGATGAAAGATTGCGATGAGACTGCATTAAAATGGTAAAAGGCGACTATGCTTGTCGTAAGAGGCGACAAACGGGATCGGGTGGTCAGGCTCTTAATGTGGCAATCCATGTAAGAACTGAGATTTAACATCAGTTGGGCTTGAATAATTGAGGGACACCTCAGTTGCAATTACTAGTCAAGTGACCAGTAAGTTTAAGTGCCTTCACATTCCCCAGTATTGTTTGTCACACATTCACAGATATGACAGTGATATACTTATTATTATGTTATATTATTATATATAATGTTTATATTGTGTAACATCTGGCGTGAGAAGCTGTAGGTGATGCTTTACCAAACATTAAAATCAGACTTTTTACTCCCATATACCTCTCTGCATGAATATGGGACAACCCCCTCCATAGAAGGTCGTGCACGGTGGACCCTGAGATAACTGACCACCCATTCTAAATGAAGCATGTGTGCGTTCTTAAGTTAATCATATGTCAGCTTTTTATTATAATTCACCAACTGGATTCAAGAATTTTGATTGTATTATTCGCATTCGGAAATGGCTGATTAATTTCGTTTTCAAGATACATAAATCAGTAATGCTAATCTGAATGCTTTGCTCACTTGTAACAAGAACTTAGAAGTCTGAAGTTGAATAGATGATAAGAAAGCTAACCTGACGCGATGACGTCCTGCGGAGGTGTCCTTGGATCTCTATGCAGAGGTTCATAACAGAGTAAAAGATCTGAATTTAAATACATTGTTTAAGCTGAAAATATGTGATTGTTTTGATTCCTGGTTTGAAAGGTTTTGAATCAGTTTCAAATTAGTTTGCGGTGAATGATCATGGGAGAAGACTATTTGTCTGGAGTAAATTGAATCTTTAAAGAGTGCATTTCCATGAGGGTTATTTAACTTGAGCTTCGAGTTGTATGTATCTTCAAAATAATAAAAGTTCATTGCATTAAGGCTCATTCACCATTTCTTCAAGCTGCCCAGGGGCGGTCGGTTAGCCTAGTGGTTAAAGTGTTCACTCGTCACGCTGAAGACCCGGTTTCGATTCCCGACATGGGTAGGGTACAATGTGTGGTTAGATATAGCGGTGTGTGTCTGTCTGTCTGTGTGTGCACTTGTACTAGTGATTAGTGATTATTACCAATTTTATAGTGCTAACCCACTGAGACACCATGCCACGGTTTAGCATGGCATTGAATATCCCACTCAGACACATCTCAATGCCAAGGGCACGACCTCCCGCCCTCCGGGCAGACGCTTTATCCACTAGACCACGGAGGCGGTCACTGCCGATGAGGATGCTGAGGAAGAGGTATACACTATCCCATCCTCCTACATTGTAACCTACTGTACCAACAAAATACTTTGTTGTCTGGTCTTAGTTTATGGTTGCATGGATGGCACAGTCGTCAAAGGCACCGCAATTCTTTGACAGAGTCGCGTCTCTTGAGCGTGCAAAAAACCTATGGTCGTGGGTTCGAACCATATTTTAGGTGTGTCTGCACCGGTGCTCGTGGGTACACGTGTAAGACCTACATCACTTCTGGTTTTCTTCCTACATCATGTTGGAATATTGCTGAGTGCGGCGTAAAACAACAAAACAACCAACCGACATCATGTTGATATGCCATGATAACTGATGTCTGTTCAAAGCGGCTTTACACTTACTCGCTTACTCGCTCACCCCCTCACTCTGAATCTGCTTTCGTAGTTGTAAAAAGTATGTAAAGATGAAGTGTGGCATGTACGTATTTCTGTGAAAGTGTGATTGAATTGTAGACATGGATATCTATGGATCGATGCTCCCTTATTGTTTCTGACACTGTTAAAACAAAAGTAGTAAAGAAACGCTCTGAAACCTCGTCAGAAACGATGATTTTTTTAAATGTTTCACATCTTCACGTTCTAGCAAATCCTAAAGGCCAGTGAAGACTTCGTTAGGATTGTGTTTTTGAAGTTTGTTAGTTTCTTGTTAAACGCCGCATTCAGGAATAGCCCAGCTGTCTGAAGGCAGTCTGTAAATAACCTGGTCAGAACAGAACAGAATGTATTATCTTTATGCTGACCATAAGGCTTTGGCCCGTGAAGATCCGAGGTAGAAAAGGTCTTCAGCAACCCATGTTTGTCATAAAAGGCGACTATGCTTGTCGTAAAAGGCGACAAACGGGATCGGATGGTCAGGCTCGCTTACTTGGTTGATGCATGTCATCGATCCCAAGTGGGTGAGTCGATGCTCATGGTATCAATCACTGGATTGTCTGGTCCAGACTCGATTATTTACAGACCGTCGTCATATAGCTGGAATATTGCTGAGTGCGGCGTAAAACAACCAGCCAAGCAACCAACCATAAGGCCACTATTACAGATGATCAGACAGTTTGAGAACAGGTTGTGAACAGAGCGCCTTCATGTTACTCTGATTGTCTTTGACCATCACAAAAAAGATCTTATCTTTACAGATAACCACCATTGTTAATTGAGACCAGAGATAAACACTCTAACACGGTAAGATATTCATAATAATAAACCGTTATAAATCGTGAAGGTAAATTGCTATAAGTTGGACATATTAAAAGCACATGGTATTCAGCAACAAACCCCTAGCCACAAAAATTGCATAAAGTGTCTGTCAAATCAAGCTCGCCAGAGCGTCTACAGACGCTAATCACCCTTAATCCATTGGGCACATCTAAATTTGCTAAGAGCTCTTTTAAAATTTAAAGCTCGTGTTTAGAGAGGGGGGGGAGGTTGTAATGTGTGTGTGTGTGACGGAAGCTGTAATAGGTGTGTGGATGAGGGTGATAGTAAATGTGTGAAACATTATATATATATATATATATATGTGTGTGTGTCAATCAATATTGTAGAACAGAACCACACCCTATGAAAACTGATCGGGGTGGGAAGCTAATCTTCCCTTGATTATAGTGACACGATCTTGAGACGAGGACGAAACGGACACATAATGAGTGGTCGTTGTCTAATTAAAGAGGCCGATCAATTTCTGCACGATGTCCAGTGTCGTTGTATTGGCTGAGATAAAAGGAATCTGGTGAGATAATTGTGGATGTTATCAGTTGCGATATATAGATGGGCAACATGTTAATTGGTACACATGCACTAATACGGATTACCATAACCTTTGCTGACAGGATCATCCTCCTCCTCCTCGCTCTTTCCTCTCTCTTTGCCCCTCTCTTTGCCCTCTCTCTTTGCCCTCTCTCTTTATCCTCTCTTTTCCCTCTCTCTTTGTCCCTCTCTCTTTACTCTCTCTTTTCCCCTCTCTTTATCCTCTCTCTTTGTCCCTCTCTCTTTACTCTCTCTTTTCCCCTCTCTTTATCCTCTCTCTTTGCCCCTCTCTCTCTCTCTCTCTCTCTCTCTCTCTCTCTCTCTCTCTCTCGTCCGCAACAATTGTTCTGGATGTCAGTACTAGGCTACTTCTTCAAACGAAAACGAAAGTGGAGTGGTTTCGTCGGACTGCCATCTTGTTTTACAATACAGGTACCAATTTTGGTTTCCGATCTGGAATCCCCCATTGGCTATGGATAACGGAGACACTCTCTCGTGTGTGTGTGTGTGTGTGTGTGTGTGTGTGTGAGCGTGCATGCCTGCGTGTGTGTTTGTGCTACTCCACACTAATCCCCCTGTATAATACTATCCCACTGAGATACCGTGCCGCAGTTTAACATGGATACCCCACTCAGACACAGTATACTGACTCCGTGCTGACCAGTCACTTCCGAGCGCCATCTTTAAACGTCTTTTGGTATAAGGCGGCCGGGGTTCGAAACACCGACCTTCCATTCTCCAGGCAGGCGCTCTATCCACTACACCACTGAGGTATTTAGACACACGGTTTCAGTTGACAGTGACGCCATCTAAGTACTCGACACGACAAAACAGGTTTCCCATTTTATCCGCAATATGTTTTCTCCTCCAACCGGGAAATGGCTTCTAACATTTAAACGTATTTTAATAACAAGGAACATTAAATAACAGTGTCCACTTCGTGAAGATATCCTGTTTAATGCTGTGCATATAATACCACACTTTGCACACTCGCTACACGGAGAAGGTCAGTATAATTATATCTTCCATGTGTATCTCATCACTTAAGTTCATCGTTAGAAATTGGCACTTGTCCTCTAGTCCTTGCGAAACTGTCCAGTAGTTAAGGTATCCTAAGGACTGGTAGAAATTTGCCATTTTTACGGGGTTCGTTAAGTAGTATAGGTAATAGGGGTTCTGGCTCACTTCCACTGGAGCTGGATTTATATACCTATACTGCTACTACAGGGGGAATTTTTTATGCCAAAATGATTATGCGATTCAACGATAGTCATGATTTGTATTAAACGAAACATCAATATTAATTAATAATGAATAAAATTTACTATAGCCCACGAGGATATTGGAAAGGTGTAGGAGCAATAAAAAAATTAGCCACCGCTGCTAAGGTATCTAAAGATGTGGCCAAGGATTGGTTAAAGAAACAAGCGATGTGGCAAATATATTTACCGGCACCGCATTATATACCGAGAAAGAAGTTTGATATTTCTACAACGAATGAAGTTCATCAGGCTGACCTCTTGTTTCTTCCTCACGATAAGGTAAAACGCAAAACGTATAAATACGCTTTAACAGTAGTGGATGTGGCTAGTCGATACAAAGAGGCTGAACCATTAACCTCGAAAGATTCAACAGAAGTAGCTAATGCACTGAGTCGCATATATAAACGCGGACCGCTAAAATGGCCTAAGCTATTTCAAGTAGATCCCGGTCGAGAGTTTATGGGATCGGTAACTAAACTTTTAACGAAGCACGATGTCAAAATCGTCCGTGGTGAAAGAGAGGCCCACCGCAGTCAAGCTATCGTCGAAAGATTTAACCGGACTCTAGCGGAACGTTTGTTTGGCTATCAGTATGGGATCGAAATGAAATCCGAGCGATTGAGATCAACCGAATGGGTGACACGATTATCAGCCGTTGTATCAGCGCTGAATAATGAAGTAACGAGATTAATAGGGAAGAAACCATCCGATGCGATTAAAATGAAATCCGTGACTTCCGAATCTTCAGCACCGAGGAGAGGCAAAGAACAAAAACTTCCGGATAGAGTAAGGGTAAGATATTTATACCAGCCCGGTGAACTCGAAGGAGGCCTACGTCGCGCAACCGATCCCATATGGTCCCTTAAGACGTATAACATTAGTCGATTGGTTACGAAAGAAGGAGAGCCTATTCTTTATTATCTTCAAGATGGACCGGGCAGGGCATTTGTACGAGAAGAGTTGTTCATAGTTCCCGACGGTACGGTATTACCACCATAACCATAAGCATAGGTAGTTACTCCATCATTATCAATCCATCTCTTTGTATCTAAGGGGGATAATGATGTCTTGTTCATTCTTAATCCATATATCCTATGATC
The DNA here is from genome assembly GCF_022045235.1 of Haliotis cracherodii. NCBI lineage: Eukaryota > Metazoa > Mollusca > Gastropoda > Lepetellida > Haliotidae > Haliotis > Haliotis cracherodii. The sequence continues at coordinate 8,373,572 of NW_027266265.1, read as the reverse complement.
ATAACTTCTTAAAGAGTTCATCTCGTGTTTGAACGTTCTACCATTGAATAATGATTCTTTATACTGTTCGTGTTTGATATGCTTTTTTACAACATACTTCTTAACACCCTTAGCTTTTCTTATCTCTCCATTATCGGACTTTTTTATAGAATACATCTTAGGTCTTAATCCTACATACTCCGCTATAGGAGTCCCAGCACATTCATCCTTCATCTTACCTAACACCTTTTTATTTACTACGCTGTGCAGTGGATTATCTTTTGGGTAATCGCTCGTGTCGTACATATCTATTTTTTCTGCCATATCTTTATACACATCCTCGGTTTGTATTTCCATCAACAAAGAATCTGTGTCGGTATATAACACCTCGCATCTATCGCCGTATTGCTTTTTAAGTTCGTTGTAATAAAAGTCATACATTAAGTGTTTTGACAAGTCGAGAATACTCATACCGACGTACACCGGTCTGTTGAATTTTATATTACTTTTCTGCATATGCAACGCGGCTAAGTCGTTATCGAAAATATCTTGCTTCTGTTAAAAGCCGGACTGGCTATGAGTTTCCTGAGTCTTTCTTCCTCATTAGATCTGACTAATTTAACATCAACACGCTTCCTTAGATTCTCCATAGTTTTACCGAATACCGAGTTATTCATGAGCTTATATAGATTCTTTTCGAAATCGCTGGTGGCTATCTTTCTTAAATCTGTGTTCAACCTTATATAGGGCTCCATCCAAGGGCTTTGATCGAACTTAAGAACTCTGTGTATTTTCTTAAGTTTCATACCTAACGATAGATACAACTGGAGATTTCTGTAGTGAACTATATATTTTGTCTTATCCATCAAATTTGGTACGAGTTTTTCTACGTTAGCTAACCTATTATTACCCATCAATGAACGTTGATATTCCGACATCCAGTCTTTATTAACCATTAATCTTTCGGGAGCTAGCGGATAACTGTTATGGTCTTTATGTAAGGAACTCGGATATTCCAAGTCAACTTCTAGTATGTACCCTTTATTCTCATCATTCACATTGATATCATTCACATTGACCCACTCAAAACCACCCGTGGGTAAAGGTTGACTCATAGCCCATCCGTACAAATTGTTAGCGTCGAGATATAATATGTGCGTGTCGGGTTTACTCGGATCATATCCTTCGACTAATTTATTATTAGCCTTGGAATACCTTTTGGCCGCCATCGATATACCCCCTCTTAATCCTTTCTCAATAAACAAGTGCATATCGTAATCTGTGAGTAGTTTTAGTTCTACGCCGGTCTTCTTCAACAATGCATCCCACGATAGTCCGGGACTGGAATAGTACCATGCCGGGTCCAAGCCGTATTGTTTTAAACACGTCTTTCTAAATATCTCGAATATATCAGCGAGTAACAGTACATCGGTTTTTAAGTACAGATCGTGATAATCACCTAAATTCTTACAACCTAATTTATCCCAGACCTTAAGAGCGTGTTCATAATCGGCATCTGTTATTCTAGATTCCGTTAAGTTACTATAGAATGATTCGAGGGGTGGTAATTCAGTTTCTTCAAATCTAGACCAATCATCCATATATTCGTAAGGATATACACCTTTTCTCAGCAGCAAATGACGAGTTATCTTATCTGTATATTGATTTGTTATAGCGAAGTCATCGGGATTGTTCGCTTTAGCTAAATTGTCCAGGGAAGATAACAGAAACTGTACGGAGTCTATGAATCTAAGCCCATTACTTTGCTTTATTCTAGATTTCCCATGCTTGTCCCTATAATGTATAGGTTTAGTCAACGAGAACGATATGTATTTTTCCATATTGTTAGGAATGCACGTTAAACCGCCGTCGGTCTTTGAGATAGCTTGCATAATGAGATGTGAATCATATCCTCTAAGGTTATGAAACACAACGGGGATGGGTATTGTTTGAGCATTCATTTTTAGTTTCAAGTTACACTCGTTATGAGCGGCTCCCCGATAATTACCCGTGACGTGACAATGATCTCTTACGGAATCCCCATCCAAGGGTTTATTACAAACGTGACAACTCGTTGACTTCTTGTGGGCCCTCCAATCATCTATCGTCAAACGCATGGGTTTCTTACACGATAATTCTTCCCTGATTATTCTCTCTTCATTTTGTAGATATTCTAGGAACTTTCCAGCTGCATCGGGACCTCTGTAAATCACGGGAGTGTTTGTTTTCCCATCATACCTTGCAACTATATATCCAAACCCACAAGGAATATGTTCTTGAGTTTTGTACGTAAAACTACTCTCTTGATTATTATGGTTGGTATTTTCTATGGGCTTGATAAGCGCTTCGAAGTCGGCATAAATTACGTACGGTACTGGCATTTGATTACAATAATGTTCAAATTTTAATATATTTTTTCCCTCTTTAGGCATATCGATCCTGATAGCTGTCTGTCCAACACCTCTACAGTCTTCTTTATGCGATTCTAATAGATCTTGTCTGCTGTACCCATGCAGGCATCTTTCGCAGAAATATTTCTTTCCCTTATATTTAGTTTGATCGTATAGCACCCTGTTTAAACTCTTTATCCACGTATAATGATATTTACCATCTTTTTCGATCAGAAATGAATTGATTCTGGGAATATGTTTCGGAGCGGAGCTTATTCTGTGTACAACAATTCCTTTAGAATGTCCGAAAACATTTATAGCTAAATTATTTTGCTTTTCCACCTTATCAATTTGTGATATTGGTGTAGGTTCGTCTATACCATCGAAGTTGAGTCCATCGTTTTGGGGATAGCTAGAAGGTCTGTCCGCATTTTTGTCTACGGGGAACAATGCAGATCTTATCATCATTCTTAAACAATCATCGGATTTATTTTTTACATTAATTATGGCTTTTTTCTTCTTATAATACGGGGGTAAATCTATATAAGATCCACCTTTGAAGGGCATATAATTCGCTATATCTAAATATAAACTATCGATTCTATCCACACCCCAACCCGAACCTCTATTAGTCCAGCGTTCTAAAGTTTCCTGTATCCTCTGAATTGATGTATCTAATGATGCGTTTATAGTATCGGATTCAGTTATAACTTCTTGATTGCTACGGAAATATGGTTCGGTATATTCGACGCTATCGTCTGCGTTACTTTTACTCAATGTCATTTTAATCGTCAGCTGGTATTTTATACTTTGTAAATCATCTAATTCCTCGTTAATTTTACTCGATATGATGGGCTTAATATCGTTAACATCCATGTTGGAATTAATATCCATCTTCCAACCTCTTAGATATTTACCAACGCCGGCGGATGTGGGTACAAATATTAATTCTTGTTGTTGTTGATTATCATCATTATTATGTTGAATATCATCCTCGTCTTGTTGATTATCATCTAGTAAAGCAATCAATTCAGCTCTTCTCATTCGAGAATAACCTCTCAGCCCACTGTTTCTCGCTTGAACTCTGAGTTCTCTAACAGTCTGGGGTGGTTCCAAACCGAGTAAGGTAATCAATTCAGCTTTTCTCATTCGAGAATATCCACGTAGACCACGTTGCTTTGCCATAGCTTTTAACTCTCTGACAAAAACCATTGTGGTATATGCAAAATGATTCATTTGTCTAATTGGTTGTTTTCATATATCTAAATACGTATCCTCCCCAACCTATTCCTCTCATTGATGTAATCTCTCTTCCTAGCATAAATAATCTGATTCCTGACCCTATCAGCACCATGTTTCTTACATAAACAATAATGACCTTTGACCCCTATCCCGCATTCAGAACACTTATAGTTTATGTGTCCACGCTTGATGTAATAATTGTGTATACCGCAGTAAACATCAACACAGCGGCGGTTACATAGAGTCGTCTTCCCCATGAGTGTAAACTTGCAGTTATTCATGGTATATACATCTATCACATCATTTGTCTAAATGCAAATCACATCTACACTAGGGAATAGCTGAAAATCAATACTGCGGATAACCCAATAATAACAAATGCGACCTCTCGGTCTTTCTGAGCCTCTGACGGTGTATAAAACTGACTCATTGTTGGTCTAGGTATTGGGTCGAGTTTTTTCCCATAAACGAGGTAGTATTCGTGCATGGCAGATTCGACATCCTTAAACGTTTGAATTGAATGTCCTTCCTTAATCAGTTTTTCATGAATAAAGTCTAATCTCTTCATTCTCTGCTGCGTATATTGTAACTGAGCTGCTTGGTATTGTTCTAATGCTTTATTATGTCGTTTACGCTCCTCTTCAACTTCTTTAGCGTTTGATTCCCTCATACTGGAAAATAAATAATTACTCCCCGAAAAAGCTAGAGCATTAACAACAGCTCCACCGACCATCATCGCAATTGATGCCATATGAATATAAATATTCAAATGTTTAATTACTTCATTATGTCTTCCGGGATAAGTCCTTGTTTGATGAGCATATCCTTCGTTGCCATTGCTAATCCAATATCCAGAATCATCATACCTATGTCATATCCATTAAAATCTAGCTTGGGAGGTGTGGCTTTAGTAAGCATTTTAGCCATACGGGCATAGCCAATGGCCAAGCCGGTGACCACCGCTGAATGATACGTCGCGTTTACCAACATTTTACCGTCTGTAACTGGAGTAGTCATGCTTCTTATAGCATTATATGAGGACTAACCTCAAATTGAACTTGTTGTTGCGGCGGGGGTGACGTTTTCTCTTCTCCGGTCTTATAAAAGAACCATACAGCCGCTATACCAGCAACTCCTACTAGTGCCCATGTTTTAATCGGATTTGAATTATTTATTAATTTTGCTTTGCGCGCCAGCCCTCCCTTTCTTCCTGCGGCTATTTTTTTGGGGTTCTTAGTAACTCTAGCTTGTTTTTGTGTTTTCTCATTCACTGGTGGTTCCTCATTCACTTGTGGTTCTGTTTCCGCAATCTGTTGTTGCGTTTCCGCAATCTGTTGTGTTTCCGCAATCTGTTGTGTCTCCATTATTTATTTGAACTTCGTTCTTTATATTATTAAGTGGGCACGTATGTTTAAATTGACAATACCTAGCCGTTATTAAAGCTGTGGTGAGTGGAGCTAAGAACATTCCGAATCTATGATAAAACTCACAGCTCACTGAGCTTATAGCGTGTTCGATGAATGGGTCTTTCTCTAGAGATTCGCATAAATACATGCGATGTTCTGCCGGGATGGGGAGAAACGTACTAGCTACGACTGTGTATAGTTGTAATATAGAAGACCCTATCGTTTTAGTCATGGTAGCTCCCAGTCTAGACTCGTAACGCGCGTACAGTTTTTTAATCTCTTCGTCGGTCATGTTATCAATTTTTTCGATGGTATAATTTTCTCCCAAATATTGGGAACATTTTCCACCGGCTACCAAAGCCGCGAGTCTTTCTCTATGTTTATCTGCATGTTCTTCTGTATGTTGATCAGATTCTTTGAGAATTTGTTCGATGAGTTCGTCGCATTCCATAATGTAATACCTAAGGAGATATTTAAGTCTAACATAATATAATATGACGTATCCAATACATCCCGTAATAATGAACTGTTGCGAAAGAATGATGATTTCGAACCACATTTTATGTAATATTAACCGCTAATGTTCAATTTGCTACATTTTGCTACATTTTGCTACATTTTTGCTACATTTTCTATAATTTTGCTATAATTTGCTATAATTTTGCTACATTTTGCTAAGCAATTGCGTAAGCAGCTGGTTGATCGGTTTTTAATACGAGTTTACAGTGCTTCGTTGCCGCTAACACTTTTCTGACTTTGTCTCGTTCATTCTTGGTATAAATGACATCATTTTCGCGTAAACATTCCTCGAATGAATTTCGATCTTTGCAATGAAACAGCGCTACCCATTTGGTCTGCTCTCTGAGATCTTTCAGGACAGAGTTGTATTTTTGAGTAAGTACCCAAACGCTATGTTGAGTATGCCTTCCGGAGAATGCTAAATACGAAAGCATATCTTTCTTTTTTGTTAATTCTTTACTCGCGCTGCAGTCGTCTATTACGAAAAGGGTTGATTCTCCTTTGTATTTTTCATGACATACTCGGAGACAGTCTTGTAAACGATCGCCTGGATCGACTCTGTGTATTCCGTCGTCATTCATTACCCAATCTCTCGATAAGTATGTTTTATTAACGCTTATAGTCGGGCACAGAATAATAATATGATCGAAAACGTCCCGATAATGACTTTCTAAAATATCTAGAATAAAAGCTGTTTTTCCGCAGCCCGTTTGCCCGCATATGATAGCGCAGTGCGGATCTTTAGGTAAAAGATTATTAATAGATTGCTTGCACGAATCTCCCATTTTGTATATTAAGTTGCGCATCCATAATCACGTACAAATATATGTTTAATTTACCATCCGCTTCGAGGAGCTTCGTTATCTGTATGGTGGCACCCTCGCTAGCATTTTCTATTCTCCTCCCACTGCCGTGTAATTGGTCATCGTCCGTTGTTCGCATGTCGAGCCATAGCGCGTACTTCGAGGTGAGGTATTCACCCATCGATACACTCCCGAGAGACAAATCTTTCACGACCGCGTTAACTTCCGGAGAGCGTTTTATAGAAGGAAGTTTTTTAATCTCATCCCACTGTTGATGCGATAGCATTCCTTGGCTATATAGTTGATTAGGAACGCCCTCGATAGTCAATTCTACTTTCGTAATCTTGGGATTGTAGAACTTCTCGGTATTTCTTTTAAACGCATCGGAGGGGTCCTCGAACAACATTAAAATACCCTTCAACGACCTCGTGGGGACGTTTAGATTGATATTCCACAACGTATCTTTTTTGTCCATCGTGATCTTTCGGTGTCGCAGCACGCGATCGTACAAAATGGCTAAACTTCCCGAATACTGGTTACGAATTTGTCTGGCTAATTCGGGATCCGTTATCATATCGTACTCGAGCGAGATATTGTCAATGGAATAGCTAGCATCTACATTAGCGGATCTGATTACTCTACCGTAGTCGTTAAAAGTGAGTTCGTATTCTAACCTATCGCCTAGGGATGCTTGATAAAATGGCATGTGGGAATCTAGTAATTCAAAGTCTAGGGGAATATAGAATCGGTTACCTAATGCGTCGGCAACGGCCTGATCTTTTACGATGGTACCATCACCACTAGAAGCACCTACGCGCAGTCTCAATGTGTTCTTATTACAAATACCTTGGTACTGTAAGTTTTCCCGCTCTTTATCCGTTCTCCAGAGATCCATGTAACAATAGTATACATCGCTATCGTCGATACTCAAAACCTCATTACCGCTAATTTTAATAGCGATTTTCTTAACGATAGCACGACCTAAGTTCTGAACCGGCTCCCTGTTAACGTCGGTAGAATTCATAACAATCGTAAATGCTAGTCGGACAGTTCCCGGAACTAACACATCGTGTGCGCCGAGATTAGGAAAGCGAACCAGAAGCGTTTGATTCTGATCGATGGTACTAGGATTATTAGTTATAGTTACAGACTGACGAATTGCTTTGACCCCTAATGGATCCCGAAGTCTGCGTTGTGGGTTTAACTTGCGTCCGTATTGCGAAGACATTGTTATATTGAAAACATGTACCCTATGTTTAATATAAAAATGACTGATTTTGAACATAATGACTTTGATCTAGATAACATAACTGATACTAGTACAATCGAAGAGGGTACTGATGAAACCAGCTTTATGATCCCAACCGTAAATGATGAACTTTTGAAACCAGCCGTTGATGATTATTACGATGCATTAAAAGATGATATCCCAATAGGTCGTGAATATTCAAAGTTTATGCTAGATAGTAAAGGAATATTGCGACTGCGTGGCGCTCCGGATATTGATCTTATGCATTCTCGTACTCGTAAGCCCCTAGCCTTGTCTACGATAGCCGCTAAAAAAGGCATCGGCTTTGTTCGTGATGAATTAGGTTTTGTAGACTACCGACGACTTCCCGCGAAGACTACTAAGGCTCTTCAGACTATGAGGAAAGAACTCGTTAATACAGATGATTTGGAAGCAGCCTCGATGGTGGCCTCGGACGGACTCGGAGAAATCTTAGATACCTATTACGATAATTCAACGCATTCGGAGTTCAGTATTAGGGAATTACGAGGTCTTGACAAGGCAATGCAAACTATGCGGGGAGAACTCATCAATAATATAGCCAAGCTATCCGAAATCGACAAACATATAGCTCAAGAGAAAACAAAACTCGAACAGGCGGGCGATGAATTCAGTAGACGTCGAGTTGCTGAAAGATTGCGTAACCTAGAAGAGGAAAGATTGGCCCGCCTCGAAGCAGCTTCCAGTAATAGAAAGGCACTTCGTTCGCAAATCAGTCGTATTCGAGAAACTATCGATCAAGTCCTAAACGATGATACTACACTGTCCGATAAAATTAAAACATTGTTCAGAGAACAGGGAATAACAATTGCTAGTATTTTAACCGCGTTGGGATTTATCATATCGACTTTGACTCTCTCGTTAACAGGTGGCGGTACAGGTGGTAGTACACCGCCTAACGATAAAAACGGTATAAGAGAGTGGATAAAAAAGCATTTAAAAGCATTAGGTTCAGCACTGGGAAAGTTAGCCGAGAAAGCCGCGGCTGCACTTCCCGGTATAATAGGGAGTGTTGTTTCCTGGCTATTGAATTTATTAGCTAAGACCACCACTTGGCTTAGTCAAAACTTGTGGGTGCTCATCGTAGCAATTGCAGGGCTGTTGTACGTATTCGCTAAGAACTATTTAACCACCAAATCATGAGTAAGCCAACCGAGACTCCACCCACTACAAGCGCTGTTTTTTCATCGATATGTTGTTGATTTTTAGCCGCAATATGCGGTGACACTTGTGCATCAGTAGATGGTTGTGAAACATGTGGTGTTTGTGGTTTGACTATTCCCTTTTCGCCCGTGATCGTTTGAGTTATTAATTCGACGTTCATATCTGAATTTATACCTGGTTTTTGTTGATCGGTAGCGATAACAATTTTATTATTATAGCCTATCACTTGACCGATCTTAAGTTCCATATTACTCGGAGACATGTATAGTCCCGGCGCATAAACGTAGTCCACTTTGGATTGAGCGTACTGTAATGCATCTTGAAAACGCTTTATAGACGATGGTATGTCAACTGGTGAATTAATGGCGTCCTCCACGTTTGCGACAAACTGTTTTTGCGCATCGAGCGCCGTCCCAGAACCGATAATGGACGTTCGTGTTTGCGATTGCGCTCCGAGAATTGCCCATACATAAGTTCTTATCGATTCATTAACTCTTACAAATCCTGGGTTAGTAAAATTATTTTCCGTTTTATCATTAAGAAATTCATTCCAAGCGTTTGCGGTATCGTTCATTTGTATAAATTTTGTAACAATGTAAATTAAACCACTCTTAAAACTCATAATATCCCCTCTCCAATCATTACTATAAAGTTCCCAGCCATGATACCAATGACCGACTTTATACCGATGATCATACATTCTTGAGTAAAGTTTGCTGGCCTGCCGCAACTTATAAAAATTAAGACCAGGTTTATGAAGTTCTCTATATACATAATCGCTTTCTTCTTTGACGGATTTATTTTCCTCTGTGTAAGGAACACCTAGACCATGGTTTGCTCCTTTAATACGCCAATCTTTACTCGTAGAAACATTAAATTCCTGACAAATACGCTCATACGCGGACCTATCATAATTATTATTTGTGGAATTCCACGCTCGATCCTGCGGTAATGGAGCACTAATTTCTTTAAGTATACGTCTAATCTGATAGTACACGTGAAATGACATAACAGACTTATTCAGTTCAAATCCTGGAGCGTAAAGAGATACGCCACATCCCGTTGTGGCACACCATATGGCAAAGTTTAACTGATTCTGCCAAAATTGCATCGGATTGTGAAACCAATCGTGCACCATTTTATCGCTAGTTGCCGTGACTCTGTACTTTTCAAAGATATCGGGGAATTTAACTAAAAATTCAGCACCAGAGGCAGTTACTATAATCGATTGATTAGTAATGTAAGTTGATTTCATATTTAAGTTATGATATAATATCATTGTATATTTAATATGTATGTTACACTACCTGGAATAACAAATGGCCAGTCTATTGAACTGCTTCAAACTATCGATAACTCGGACGGACAACTCGAAGTAGCTCTATGCGATATAACGTATAACCAACGGTGGACCAATATAAGTGCTGCGAGAGGTAATAATAAGATATTTAAAATAAGTGACAAAGGTAGAGGTAGTACTATACCTGATGGGTATTACAGCATAAGCTCACTCAATGATGAATTTTTTAATAATGGATTTTTTAATAATTATTTTGATAATGAAATTAGTATCACACAGAGTGAGGCCACTGGGACAGTGAAAATCATCAATGGAAACGCAGATATAATTATTAATGAGAACTTATCATACGCACTTGGATTTTATCGGGCATTAAAAATACGACGCGGTGTGATAGTGACTGCAGGTATTAACAACGTACATGATTTAGTTCCCTATAAAGAGTTGTTCATCCATCTTGATCAAATAAGCACGACGGATAATATTCAACTAGAAAGTCCTTCAACTCTGCTCAGAAGTGTTCCGGTCAAAGATGTAAAATACAATAGCTGTAGAACGGAATCTTTCTCGTTATTGCAATATAAAAAATTGAAGCGTGGTATTATTTCAGACCTCAAAATTTCTGTATTAGATGTAAAACACCAACCTATACATGTAGGATACTTAAGTGTAACACTCCATATTATAAATAATGGTTGATTCCATATTTAAGTTATGATATAGTATCATTGTATATTTGATATGTATGTTACACTCCTGGGAATAACAAATGGTCAGTCTATTGAACTGCTTCGTACTATCGATAACTCGGATGGACAACTCGAAGTAGCTCTATGCGATGTAACGTATTACCCGCGGTGGACCAATATAAGTGCTGCGAAAGATAATAATAAGATATTTAGAAGTGATGACCATAATAGAATTATTACTATACCTGATGGGTATTACAGCGTATGCTCACTCAATGATGAATATTTTAAGCCTTATGGAGCTAGTCTCACACAAAATGAGGCGACTGGGAGACTGAAATTATCCCCTGGAGGAATGAGTGTAGTTTTTACCGGGAACTTAGGAATTACACTTGGATTTGCAGCCGGTTATACTGTAATAATCGATTCATCAAATGAGGGAAATACATTACCCGATTTAGCTCCCTATAAAGAGCTGTGCATCCATCTTGATCAAATCAGCACGACGGATAATATTCAACAAGAAAGTCCTTCAACTCTGCTCAGAAGTGTTCCAGTGAAAAATGAAAAATACAATAGCGGTAGAACGGAATCTTTCTCATCATTACAATATAAAAAATTAAAGCGGGGTATTATTTCAGACCTCAAAATTTCTGTATTAGATGTAAAACACCAACCTGTACATATAGGATACTTAAGTGTAACACTCCATATTATAAATAATGGTTGATGCATCAGGCCCTGGAACGCTCAGACAATGTAATACAATTGCACTTTCCGATCTCGGAGACACAGAAGGATTCGGTAAACCCGGTACCAATGGTAAGTTATACGCTTTACACTTACACGATAATGTATACAAGCGGAAAGAAGTCACATTCACGGGTAATCTGGAAGATTTAAGCGATGTCGACGTTAGTAGACTCCTTAAAACCACTCCGTACAATATCATTTACAACAGTGAGAATAAATGGACTATGGTCGAGGCAAACATCAAGTGGCTACTGAATATCGTCATTACCCCACCTTATGCGATGATGGGTAAGGGACATAATTTAACTAAGATAATAAATATTGGCATCGTACTCGCGGCCTATATCCCGTCAAAACGAAAAAGTGTGTTAGTCACTCCCCTGCCAGAAAAACCAGGTCATATGTTATATAGTCGTCCGGCAATCAAAAATGTTAGTTTAAATTTGGTTACAGAATTCGATGATATTAAACAGAACTTGAGTGCAATACCTAATATTTCTACGCTTATTATTGAAGTCTTGTTCGGAGATGCACCGGTAGATGCCTTCGAAATATTACCAGGTTTATCGATTAAATGGCTCAAGAAACACGAGCGTCAACGTTGCAGTATTATTCATGTCGGTGCATTGCCCGTTGCAACCCTCGAGGGGGTTCAAATTATTAAAAGTGGTAGTATTTCCCTTTCTAAGATATTCTTGCCGTATAATATACATTTGATAAGGTTGATGTATACTCTCAAAACATTTAAGCAAGACCAATTAAAGACTATTATATATTCGTAATATACACTATGAGTTTATATCCAGCGCTCAATGAAATGATGGAAACTGTTGATGGATTTCGATTACATCAAATAAACGACATAAAACATCGAATAGAGAAGGATAGGGAGTTGAGACTTGGATTGTATAAAAAGTATCGCAGAGCCGTGAATGCTCTGGACGGAGTTGACACCGCTCTTGTAGTGGCTGGCATGGGACTCGGTGTAGCCGGTGTCGGTTTACTATCAACTATAATCGCCGTGCCTATCGTGCTCGGCATGGAAATAACCGCTGGAGTCTCGGGACTGGCAGGAATAGCGATAAAATTCATTTCTCGTAGGTTGCAAAAGAAAGCATTAAAACACGATAGTATTCGAATACTCGCCGAAGCAAAGTTGAACAGCATCGAGGATCATATTTCGACAGCAGTGGCCGATTGCAAGATATCCGAGGATGAGTTTCGTTTAGTGCTGTCGGAACTCACCAAATACAATGAAATGAAGCAGGAGATTCGATCAAAATCTCATAAGACCAGTGGTATTAGCGAAGACGATAACAAAAAGTTCATAGAACAAGGGAGGCAACAAGCGCGTCAATTATTCCGTGCCAAAACCAAAGAACTGGTTGGAGATTAAAAATATCGTGTGATTACATTTAGACAAATGCTTACATAAATATATAATAATGGAAAAAACTATTAAATGGAGAGAATTACCACAAGGTTTTTATTATATCAGTGATGTCAAACCAACCAAATACGGTAATCAATTGTTTCTTATCAATTTACAAAAAGAGTGTAGTTATATAGTCTGGTCTCCTAGTAAAATGAAGGAAGAACTTAATAAAAATGTTGAATATCGCTTTATAGATAAAAATAATGAAGAATATTTTTATTACCATTTAGACTCATCTAAAGCAATGATTGGACCCAGGTATTGGTGAGCTAGAGCCATGACTATCGTTGAATCGCATAATCATTTTGGCATAAAAAATTCCCCCTGTAGTAGCAGTATAGGTATATAAATCCAGCTCCAGTGGAAGTGAGCCAGAACCCCTATTACCTATACTACTCGTTATTATGTTGTTATTATAAGGACTAGTGGATTAAACTGTTAGTTTCTATCGCTGAAATAAGTTGATATAGGTTGTGAGTGGATACTCCATAGACATATCCTCTCTCTCTCTCTCTCTCTCTCTCTCTCTCTCTCTCTCTCTCTCTCTCTCTCTCTCTCTCTCTCTCTCTCTCTCTCTCTCTCTCTCTCTGGTCCCTTGTGGATTGTGCATTGAAGCTTCTCCAACGATGGTCTAAAGTCTGCTGCAAGTCGGAATACTATTCCAGGCGGTCATCCTCCAAGCTTATATAGCCGCTGGATTTCAACTTTTTACGGGGTTCGTTATTATGTTGTTATTATTATAAGGACTAGTGGATTAAACTGTTAGTTTCTATCGCTGAAATAAGTTGATATAGGTTGTGAGTGGATACTCCATGGACATATCCTACCTCTCTCTCTCTCTCTCTCTCTCTCTCTCTCTCTCTCTCTCTCTCGCTCTCTCTCTCTCTCGCTCTCTCTCTCTCCCTCTCTCTCTCTCTCTCTCTCACTCTCTCTCGTCCCTTGTGGATTGTGCATTGAAGCTTCTCCAACGATGGTCTAAAGTCTGCTGCAAGTCGGAATACTATTTCCTTGTGGCTCCAGGCGGTCATCCTCCAAGCTTATACAGCCGCTGGATTCCAGCTTCACGTGTGCGTACGCTATTCGTTCTCATTTTGACAACTACGGGTCGGCTCCTCTGTTGGTTTGTTGGTTTGTTCGTTGTATTACGCCGCACTCAGCAATATTCCAGCAATGTGACGGCGGTTACTCCTCTGTAGGTGGTGTAATCCTAGGTTAAGGACCGTGACTAGAGGAAATAAATGAAGGGTATTCATCAAAATAGAATAGAGATATGATACATTGTATCGTCCAGGCTGCATGAAAAGCAATGTGAGGTGAGGTCAGGTGAAATGGGGTTTAACGTCGCGTCAAAGATTATTGCACTTATATAGCGACGTGCATGTACGTGTGTGTGTGTGTGTGTGTGTGTGTGTGTGTTTGTGTGGCTGCTTGTACTAGTCCGGACTGATGCCGATTTATAGTGCTAGAAGTACCATCTTTTAACGTCTTTTGGTATGACGCGGCCGGGGATCGAAACCCGGACCTTCCGCTCTCCGGGCGGACGCTCTACCACTAGACCACGGAGGCGGTGGTTGAAAGAGTAATGTATTAGAATGATAGGATTGCATGTAGTTCATGTTTTACGTCAAAGCTTTCACCCAGCTTTAATACTGTGGGGTAGAAAAAAGCTCGGGAATACAACACAAGTTTCCTTGTAGTTTCAAATTAACTTCCTGACTGACAGGCGCTAATCAATACATCCAAGCTTAGAAACAGGATATACTATCCCGAATTGGGTTGAAAATACATGTCACGGAAACTAAAATAATATTTGATCTCATAAAGACAGGTTAAGTGTCAGAATGGTAATATTTGTTTAACGATAACCTCTTATTATGTTTTTAGAATGTTCTCTTTATCAATATTTTTCCTTTTTCTCAGGAAAACAGGGTTGTGGAACTGTCCATGTTATATAGTTTCCATTGTAATTGGGTGCTGAATATAGACAGACAGTTTATTCAGTGATTTAGGCATCAAGGCACATAGAACAATGCAGATTGGTTATCAACATTTGTCACATGTACATGATTAGATTTTAAATCAAGTAACACATTCCTCATTTTAAAGACATGATTTAAGAATACAAAAACAGCATGGATCATATCAGGATTTTCAGAGTTTAGCAGATTCATCATTAACGGACGGTCTTTAACAATACCTTGCAACATGGGGAGAAATTTATACCTTTAAAAAGACTGTACTCCATTCGAATACATTGGCACAATGTGTGAAACGATTTGTGTGTGTGAACCGCCTTATATGTAACGAGAACATTGCTAAAGACAACAATCAACTCACTTATAATTTAGTAATTACATTATAGCGAGGGAGTATGACTTTACGACGCGTTTAGCAGGATTCCATGCATACCACGGCTTAGGGACATCAGGAAGGGGCTCATGTGAGGAATTGAACCCGGGTCTTCTCGGGTACGAGCCAACGCTTCAACCACTGGGCTACCCTATCACTCTAAATGCCATTGTCATAGAGGGATGGTTTCTTGCATTTAAAATAAGATTCTCGTGCACTTAAAACATTCCATTTTCACAGAACCCTGCGACGTCATATGATCAACACTCTTTCCAGGATGTTGATGGTCCTTCCGTTTATCAAGAAGGTCGGCGTTGTGTTTGTTCTTTCACTTGGAGCACCATTACCCGTATCTTCAAAAATCATGTTCCGGTGTTCTATAATAGGTTGGAAGGAATTTAATCGATCATAAATCTCCCAAGATCAAGCGACGCATTGTGAACAGTGCTTTCGTAGATATAAAATCAGCGGTCGGTAATGCAAGCGAGCCAAAAAAATGAGCGGTCTCTTAACAAAGAAACCCCGATTGCATTCTTACGATAGGATAGCGTGAGAAACGAAGATCGCAGAAAAAGGCTTAAGCAGAAGAGACTCATGCTGAAGACTTCACTTCTAAGTCGCTTTTTGCCCGAGCAGTGTTTTACGACTAGCTAACACACGACGATCTCGTACAAATAAGGCCAATTTTCCAAACCTTTGACGTAATGGTGAATGAAATGACGTTCTGTTAAACATAGGTATCCTGCAGTGAGGTCTGTCGAGATTGAAGATTTAACAAAGAAGACGCAAACAATATAAGTCTTTGAAGAAGGCCATCAAACGATGAGATGGAGCGCCCTGTCTGCTTATGGGATATTTAGGTTCAGTTACGTTTAGGTTTTGAGTCCATCCATTTCCTTGTAAATTAACTATTTCCTACGGTGGCCCATAGGGGACATGGAGTCTGTTTTTTCAATATTTTGATATTTCACTTACTGTTATCGTAACCTATTGAAAATTAACACGATTTGTCATACAAATATGTTATAAATCATGTATAAAGAAGATATTGAATCGCTGAAGTGAAGTGAAAATATCAAAAAATAAAATGGAAATGTCAAAAACAAAAACGAAAAGGTCACAAACTGAAATGAAAATACAGAAAACTATTTCCACAGACTCCATGTCCCTTATGGGCCACCGTAATTTCCTCTTGCGTTTCCTAAGATTTTAGAAGTAACGTCGTACATTTGTCTTCTATGTGGTCTGCGTGGGAAATTAAATACTAACATGTGTCGTTTATAATATATTGCAAATATACAAAAAGGGATTCCAAACGTGACGGATTAATGGATTCATCAGAATGTATTGCGCAAGAATAATTTGTATCTCACAAATGTCACACAGCTCAAAGATTATCGAGAACCTGTCTGAACGAGATGGTCTTCATTGCAAGGCGGGACACGGCCGTTTTGCTCTCTAAGGTATGGAATACTGTAAGGGACATTCTCGCGATCTCGCATTCTCGCGATCTCGAAACGGGCTAAATATGCCCCAAAACACGAGAATGCGAGATCGCGAGAACGCGAGATTTGGCCGTTTCCAAAGGTCGAGATCGTGAGAATGTCCCTTACAGTATTCCAATCTAAGGTGCAAACTATCCCTGTAGACAGTTTGAGTAATGATCTGCCTACTCAGGAACGTCACGAGATGATTTATATAAAGGAGGATGGAATATGTTTGCTCTCACTTGTTCATAAATATGCAGAAAGAACACCTCGGCCACAGAAAATATATGTCTGATACTGCGCCTGATAAACTTCAAAACTCGTTACTTCAATAACGCTTCTTTCCTAAACAAATACTTAATTTGAGGACATAGAATGGATGTCACGTGATATCCTAAAGCAATAACGACTTCCTTTAGCGGAGTCTCCCTTTTCCGTTGTAGATCCACGAACTTGTGTTTTTCGATCGGCATTGTCATACTGCTAGGATGTCAGATCGAGTGTTTGTTATCCGTGTCTTAGATAATTCTATATCTAAGTTGATATCCATATCTAAGTGAATATCCGTTTGTAAGTGAATATCCATATCTAAGTGAATATCCGTATCTAAGTAAATATCCGTATCTAAGCGAAAATCCATATCTCAGTGAATATCCACATCTAAGTGAATATCCGTATCTAAGTGAATATCCATATCTAAGTGAATATCAATATCTAAGTTAATATCCATATCTCAGCAATATCTGTGTCTAAGTAAATATCTGTATCTTAGTAATATCCGTATCTAAGTGAATATCAGTATCTCAGTGATTATCAATATCTAAGTGAATATCCGTATCTAAGTGAATATCTATATCTAAGTGAATATCTTTTTTTTAAATATCGATTATCATATTCGTGTCTTTGTGAATATCCATATCATTTCGAATGTCCTTATCTCTGTGAAGTTTTCTACTTCACATGATATAATTTTACAGAGACAATAACCTAACGTTTCAGTATATAGGTCTATGTATATTTCAAACCCAGGCACTAGGTCACCCCGTGTGGTCGGTGTTACAATGACTCCCAGGAAGCAGTAGCTGCCATAAGAGGCGACTAAATGGGTCGAATTGTCAGGCTCGGTGGCTTGCTTGATCACGTGACAGCGTCACCTGACGGCGTGAATCCTTGTTCATAATATCAACCTCTGGTTTGTCTCGTCCAGACTTGATTATTTACAGACCGCCGTCATATAGCAGGGAATGTCAACATCATGTATGTGAATCAATATCAAAGAACAGGTCGATGGAATTAATCTGAAAAAAAACCGAATCACCCCTGCTACCTGTAAATTTACCTCTGTGTACATGTGTGCTTTGGTGGGTTCACGACGCCTCCGTGGTCTAGTGGTAGAGCGTCCGCCCGGAGAGCGGAAGGTCCGGGGTTCGATCCCCGGCCGCGTCATACCAAAAGACGTTAAAAGATGGTACTTTTAGTTACCCTGTCTTGCGTTCGGCATTTAGGGGCTAAAACAAGGACTGGTCGGCTCGGTGTCAGTATAGTGCGTCTGAGTGGGGTATTCATGTTAAAACTGCGGCAAGTTATCTCAGTGAGCTAGCACTATAAATCGGCATCAGTCCGTCGAGTACACGCAGCCACACAAACACACACACACACATACATGCACGTCGCTATATAAGTGCAATAATCTTGGACGCGATGTCAAACCCCATTTCACCTCACCTCATCTTTGGTGGGTTCATGGCAACAGCGGTCACAGAATTCGGTTGGTTTGTTGTTTAACGCCTCACTCAGCAATATTCCAGCTATATGACGGCGGTCATTTTCCAGTGATTAATATCATGAGCATCCACGCAACTCGGATCGATGACATGCATCAGCCAAATCAGCGAGCCTGACCACCCGATCCAGTTAGTCGCCTCTTACGACAAGCATAGTCGCCTTTTACGGCAAGCATGGGTTGCTGAAGACCTATTCTATCCCGGATCTTCACGGGTCCGGTCACAGAAGCCGCTCATCTGGTTATAGTTCAATATAAGCTGTTTTCAAATTGTCACCACTATCGTCCTGTTAGATGAGTCTTGCAACATGCGCTGTGAGATTCTCCATCTCCATCGCCGATTGGCTACAAACAATAAAATATTGTTTAAAATCTATATACCAATCTCTTTAACTTCCCTTCAAGTACCTAAACACTTTGTGTTGTTTGGTTGTTGTTTTCCGGCGCACTCAGCAGTATTCAAGCTGCATGACGGTGGACTAGACAATCCAGTGATTGGTCGCATGAGCATCAATCTACGCAACTGGGATACGATGACATGCATCAAACAAGACAGCAAGCCTGACCACCCGATCCCGTTAGTCGCCTCTTACGACAAGCAAGGGATGCTGGAGACCTATTCTTACACGGATCTTCACGGGTCTAACGCATAGTGACATCATCAGGTGTTCGCGAACGAATATTGACATACAGCACAGTTTAGACAGGCATGATTTATCTGAGATTAACCCCATGTTCTCAATCCTTTCATGTGAATTTGTTTGGTAAACCTGTCGATCGTGATGCAAATATTAAGCCTCACAGTGCACTAAAAGAACTCATCGGATATTGCACTATAGCAGGACACAACCAGTTAATCAATCGGTTTCAGGTGGGTATGTTTGTCCGTGGCGTCTGATTAAAACCATCACTTCTCTCAGGGATGATTTCAAGTCGTTACCTGAGACAACTACCATCACTGTCCACATGGTATTTATCTCCTAGACTGCACTCCTTCTGGCTAGAAGAACATGGATATACAAGTCATTCTCAATGCTGTACGACCTGCGGGCATTAAGCTGCATCTAGACTGGTATGTACTTATGTGTGATTTTTTTATTGCCTCTCAATTCGTGTTGTTTCGACCAAGGTTCATTTAAGCAATGTTATGACACTTTTATTAGTATAGAGTATCATGTGTCATGATTGTCTTTGTTTATGTGGGCTTTTGGTGATAAAGGAGAGTGAATCGTTAAGGTACAACTGGTCTTCAGCAACCGGCGACTATGCTTGTCGTAAGATACGACTAACGGGATCGGGGGGTCAGTCTCGCTGACTTTGTTGATGCATGTCATCGTATTGCATGGATCGATGCTCATGATGTCCATCACTGGATTGTCTGGTCCAGACTCGATGATTTACAGACCGCCGTCATATAGCTGGAATATTGCTGAGTGCAGCGTTAAACAACAAACAAACACTGTGTACGTAGTAATAGATAATATACGATAGCTACGCGATAAATCACAAAGAACAATGATGAACAAAGCGTGATTTATTTCACGATTGTTCTGTCATGACGTCGTTTCTGGAGATTCAAACATGCGCTTGCAACTTGATGACGTCGTAAATGGGACGACGACATTTTTGAGAGCGAAGTGTCTATTGAGTTGTTCCCATAGATGTAGTAGGGCAGCGCAGATGAACGGCCGCACCCAAAAGTGGGAGAGATATGACAATCAGTATTGCGTGAAAAGGTGTAGATAATCGACGAGAAAATTGTGAGTCCACTACACTTAACCCCTCTGTTCATAAAAATGAAGTTGTCAGACATTGCCGTGGTCGGATTGTATTCGGGGAGTCATCATTATTTAAATAAATAATAAGTTATTGTAAATTTCTTAATTAATGCAATGGTAGTGCAGTTTTTAATGAGTATATATCCTAGTTTTGTCGTTCAGAATATTTTGTATCTGGTGTTACTGAAGCTACTCTATCCGTTCTTCTTTGACTGATTTCGGCGCACGGGCGGTCCAGTCGTCTAAGGCGCCGCGATTCGCTGTGCAGAGTTGCGTCCCATTGCCTTTGATTCCTGAAGCTCTTAGGTCTTACCCGCCATGGACAAATATAGCCTTGAGGACATTAATAGTCCTAAATACTTATAATAACTAGCAATTTTTAAATGCTTATCACCATATATCCAATTTTGATGCCTCGATACAATTCCACCATTTCTAAAAACAATTGGGGGCACAGGTGGCCCAGTCGTCAAAAGCGCCGCGATTCGCTGTGCAGAGTTGCGTCCCTTGGGCACGCTAGAAACCTATGATTGTGGGTTCGAATCCCGGTTCGCCCCGATTATGTTTCTAGGTTTGACAGCACCGTGCTCATGGGTTTCACCGAAATGGTAAACGTCTGAGACCTGCATCACTTCGGGCTTTCCTTCCACATTAAGCTGACACGCCGTGATATAACTGGAACACTGTACAGAGCGGCGTTAAAAACCCAACTCACTCACTTTGACTGATTACGGAATTAACGTGCTGTTCTATATCATGAAATTAAGAAGCATGACTCTTTCCTTAAGAGTTATAACAGACACAACTAAACATGTCAATATTGATATCCACAGTGTCTACACGGATGTTGTATGCGCACAATTAAAGGCATCCATCTTATCCCTGAGGATTTGTGAAATACGCTTAACAAGTCTTATGAAGTAAACGGCAAATGAAGATTGATTGTCCATGAGTTGGTCTTATTGCGCAGTTAATCAAGGGTTGTTGTACAGGAAAACACGTTGGAGGGTGTTGCCGTGGAATAATTCGTAATGCAGGTAATTATAACCTACTCCTGGCAGGAAACAAAAAATTTCGGGGTCGTAAATGTGCCTAACTTTCAGAACGGTTTGGAAATCAGTTTAACCCCAAAGAAATTATCATCGTAGGGAGACGGACACAGTGTTTCGAAATCAGTTTTGACTGTATCATGTTTTTACTTTTAAAGCTGGAAAACGTTGCCCCAAAATAAATTATCATCATTGGGAGACGGAGATAGCGAAGCGCTAAAGACTGGTTACATCAAATCAGTTATTCTGTAGAGAGTAGAATGTGTTTGTTTGTTTGTTGTTTTACGCCACACTCAGCAGTATTCCAGCTTATATGACGGCGGTCTGTAAATAATTGAATCTGGACTAGACAATCCAGTGATTGGTCGCATGAGCATCGATCGATCCACACAACTGGGAGACGATGACATGCATCAACCAAGTCAGCAAACCTGAACACCCGATCCCGTTAGTCGCCTCTTACGACAAGCATGGTCGCCTTTTACGGCAAGCATGGGTTGCTTAAGACCTATTCTACCCTGGGCATCGATCCACGCAATTGGGATACGATGACATGCGAGCCTGACCAAACGATCCCATTAGTCGTCTCTTACGGCAAGCATGGGTTACTGAAGGCCTAGTCTCTACCCGGATCTTTAAGGGTGCAGATTTAGTTTATCGTTACTTTGTCTAGATGTGTAAATGACTAAATTCTTAGATTTATCAACCAAGTCAGAGAGCCCGAGCCCGTTAGTCGCCTCTTACGACAAACATTGTCGCATTAGGGTTTTTTCGATTAACGGGGTTTCATTGTATTAAACACCTAAGGATGTCGGTCGGTATACTTTCGTATAACGGGAGTTCTATTGCGATACGTTTGAAGTCAGTATATGTACAAAATACAGCGACGAAGCCGCAAATCATAGATTAAAAGTCAAACATAGAGCTTTAAATGACAAGCAAAATGTGATTTTATTCAAAATTTACGACAGGTCGCGTTTTGCTTACGGCAAACTTGAATAAAGGTATCGCCTCAACATTCTTTATACTATGACGTCGCTGCATTGAAACATCGTAGCATGACGTCATAATGTGAACGTATTTAGCCATTTACTGAAACAATTCCACACTAACGTACAGAAAAAATGTTTTTCATTTGACCTACCTTTATCCACACGTGGTTAAAATATTCTGAAAAGGGACATGCTAATAATTATACTTTTATATCGATTTCCCCTTATGGCTCTGCAGTTAAGTGTGCGTTTGACGTGGTATATAATGAGCGCTTTTAGCAAAATAACTTGCACACTAACTCCTATCTTTTTGTAATTCGTAATTTAAATTAAACAAAATCCTATCTTAGAAAATAAGTAGATCAGCGGACATCCTAACCAATATCTTCAGATCGGACGCTTCCATACGTCAATGTCTACCAGGAATTATAATCTATTTACCATTTGTTTTATAGATATTTCGTCTGTTTTGTAAACCATAAATCCAATTATCATTTTTTATCTGAAGCCATGACAGCTTATTAAGAGAACAATGCACCTACGCCAAGAAGTAAAATTGCTGTCTTGTCCTCTTCACCAACACTCAACGCCCCTGTTGATGTCTGCATATGAGTACCTTGTGCATGAAATCTACATGATCATCCACTCACATCGATGCTAGCGTACGCACCAATCTCTGCTACCTTGGTGCCTTGTAATTAACTCTAAATAACCGGCTGTTACCGTACATCGTAAGCTGCGCGTTGCTGGATAATGATGGGTAGTGTCGTGACATAATGACAGTTATTTGACCGATGGCATCTGAACGCTGCACTTTGTAGGATGATTTCGCCAGCGATGGGATGCACGACCTTCTATTTGGAGCAGAGATGAGTGGCTACAGTTTATTAGCTCTTAAGTATAATAATTTGTATATGGTCGTCGATAAAGAAAAGAGTGCGCATTTCTGTTTTGGTTGACTGATCGTTTTGTACCGGACTAGTTTGATCTCGTGCTAGAAACAGGTTCATATTGAAAGCAGCCATGTACCTACCCATGTCAGTGATGAGGTGGGGTGAAATGGGGTTTAACGTCGCGTCCAAGATTATTGCACTTATATAGCGACGTGCATGCACGTGTATATGTGTGTGTGTGGTTGCTTGTACTGGTCCGGACTGATGCTGATTTATAGTGCTAGCTCACTGAGATATCATGTCGCAGTTTAACATGAATACCCCACTCGGACACAGTATACTGACTGTTATGAACGTCTATTATTTAAAATGAGAAAAGAGTTGTTTTAGCAAAAGTAAAAAAGGTTTTTCAGTTCTGCCACGGCAAAGACATATATCACCCTGTTCAATCAATGACCTTTGATGTTGATATGAAACAAATTGATTGAAAACATATTTTCAATATTCCATATGTTTTCTTTCATGTATGTTGACAGAAACTCTTTATCTTCCTTTCATCTGATAGTATTATTACACTCTGCGTGTATCCTTCTCGTATTGTTCAAAAAGTTATTATTTTGTTTAATGTTTATCAAACGGAATATCCCATTACCTTGATATGTATTGTGTACAGCCGTATAACGTCCTGTAGTATTTCTCTTCTTTGTGTGAACCACCTTGTTGTGCAAGTTCAGGGATAATATTAAATATCCATCTAATTTCCTTATCACCGAACTTCAAAGATAAGACTGAATTACCAGCCTTACACAACATAATGAAATACCCATTAATGACAGGTACAATAGCTTCAGTCGCCAGGTCTCTCATTACCCTTGCATGAACATAATCTACCTTTGTTACTAGCGAAGCCACAATCATGTGGCCGAATGACAAATAGTGTGTGACGTCTCGGGTCCTTTATGTTTTTAGTACTAATTAATTAACAGGTGATATGAATACACTCGTGGCTTCTATAGGGAATACAGAGGTTAGACTGACGATAGTGACAATTTCCTATTATATTGTTCTGTTTGTCAATAGCAATGTGATTGAGCTGATATCTGAACCTTGGTTGCCGTGGATGGATGTTGGTTGTATGTTGTGACGGAAGTCCTTGAATAACCGTGTTTACGCCATCCATGAGCATTGACCTACGCAGTTAGGTTCCGGTGACATGCGTCATTGAATGTTTGTTGTTTTACGCCGCACTCAGCAATATTCCAGTTAATATGACAGCGGTCTGTAAATAATCGAGTCTGGACCAGAAAATTCAGTGATTGACATCATGAGCATCAATGTACGGGATACGATGACATACATCAACCATGTCAGCGAGCCTGACCACCCGATCCCCTTAGTCGCCTCTTACGACAAGCATGGGTTGCTGAAGACAAATCGTACCTGGATCTTCACGGGTAGAGATGCATAAACCAAGTTAGCGACGATGACCACCTGGTATATGCTATTTTCTTTTAAACTATGGCTTCTGTGTCCTTGATCGTGTGTAACCTACTTAATTAGCAATAAGGAAGAAACTTTATTTTTGATCTATCAGTTACCTTGATGGTAGAACAATTTCACAGAAAACGTGTGACGACAGCAGGTTTCGAAGCCTGCGCCAATGGCTAATGGATGTACTCTTATGACATTGATTTTTTGAAAAAAAGTATTTACATAAATCAAGACTAATATTTATTTCCTCTTATGAAACTTGAAATATGCTTGCTATGCAGTACATTTTATATTATTCTAGGCTTTGTACGTAGGTGTAATTTGGCTGCTTTTTGTTAAAAGAAACGAACAGATATAAAAAATCTATCATATTGATCAGAACAATATTTGCTCATAATAGGCCCATGGCCATGTGCAAGGAATATTTAGGTGATTGATACACAGTAAATGTGCTTCAGTTGGTCCATTATGAACTGTTTACTCACCGGGGACTTGCATTCATAAAGAAATGGCCCAGGCAATACATTTCACGTGCATCACGCAAACCGACTCACACAGTGCACTCACAGTTAAGCACAGAATTTTCGTATGTTTTTGTACGCAAACAACTTAAAATTAATTCCGTTAATGTTATCTTTTGTGTGGGTTTTACGCAAAGTTTATTTTGAGCTCTACTCAGAAACTGTCAAAGTTCAAACGGCCTTATAAAGGTTGCCTTCTGGTTGCTTTTGAGCTGGCCTTCCTCAGAAACTGTCAGGTTTTTGATAGCTTCTGTATTTATGTTTGTTTGATGAGATGGGTACTGCTTATTTACTTCAACAAATGACGTTAAATCTTAACATCAGCTTTCTTCTAAAGCATTCTCCGTTTGAAGAGCAAGCAATGCTCATCGTAGCAGGTGTGGCTCCCGTGGCAGAGCAATCAACGGAATCAGGCACGTTAGTGCATGTGCACCAACACGCGTCAACGTAAAACTAACATTCACCTGAACAAACGCTTTGAATGATGAGTAATTTCCTTAGAGTCAAACCAGTTCTAAGATATTGGTCTTGAAGGGTCGACATATATACCAGTATGGCAGATACTCACAATAAGAACTTCAGTGTACAACACTTTGATTGTACGTAAGTTGTATTAATTCAGAAATCGATAAAGGCTGTCCCACACACAAGCAGCGCTGCACAGTGCGTCGGCCTAAACAATTCGCGTAAGTATATTTTGCGAATAGCAACCCAGATTGTGTGTCAGCAGGGCGTTGACATTAATTCTTTTTGATCGCTTTACACCTGATTTTAGCAACTAGCTGCCTTGTCGCATCATGAACCATATTATAGACCAAGGATACTCGTTTTACTTTCATTTTCTTTCCGTGAGCACGGGTGGCCCAGTCATCTAAGGCGCAGCGATTCGCTGTGCAGAGTTACGTCCCTTGGGCACACCAGAAACGTATGATTGTGGGTTCGAATCCCGGTTCGCCCCGATTATGTTTCTAGGTTTTTCAGCACCATACCCGTGCTCGTTGGTTTCACAGAAGTGGTAAACGTCTGACACCTGCATCAATTCGAGCTTTCCTCCCACATTAAGCTGATACGCCGCGATATAACTGGAATAATGTTAAAAGCGGCTTTAAACCCAACTCCCTCACCGGCATAAAGTTATATAAATGTCAAATAAAACTGTTATACATTCAGTTCATTTGAATACTTCTTCTTGAGCTGCTGTCCTGTCTGAATGTGGGCTTTTCATGTTGAGACCCGTGAAGATCCGGGGTAAAAAAGGTCTTCAGCAACCCATGCTTGTCGTAAAAGGCAACTATGCTTGTCCTATGAGGCGACAAACGGGATCGGGTGGTCAGGCTCGCGGACTTGGTTGATGCATGTTATCGTGTCCCAATTGCGTTGATCGATGCTCATGATGAGAAACACTGGATTGTCTGGTCCAGACTCGATTATTTACAGACCGCTGTCATATGGCTGGAATATTGCTGAGTGCGGCGTTAAAGAACAAACAAACAAACAAAATGTTGCATCCCTTGGTTGTGCCAGCACTGGCTGATAGTTTATTCGATTCCCATATAAGCCAATTTGTCACCACCACACCCGTGCTCATTGGTAGACGTGTAAAGATGGGAAATGTTTGTTACCTGCGTCACTGTCGGCTTTTGCTGTTCTCCGCCATCACGGCTGACACGCCGTAGTGACGTCAGCGAGACGATAAACTAAACTCCATTCAATCGACGGCCGTCCCGGCATTATTCGGGTTAAATGTGGTTTTCAGCAACACGTTTGTCATAAGGGGCGACTATGCCTGCCATAAGGGGCGACCATGCTTGACATAAGGGGCGACTATGCCTGCCATAAGGGGCGACCATGCAGGGGCGACTATGCCTGCCATAAGGGGCGACCATGCAGGGGCGACTATGCTTGTCATAAGGGGCGACTATGCTTGTCATAAGGGGC
Source organism: Haliotis cracherodii (assembly GCF_022045235.1). Taxonomy (NCBI): domain Eukaryota; kingdom Metazoa; phylum Mollusca; class Gastropoda; order Lepetellida; family Haliotidae; genus Haliotis; species Haliotis cracherodii. The sequence continues at coordinate 8,346,323 of NW_027266265.1, read as the reverse complement.
GACTATGCCTGCCATAAGGGGAGACCATGCAGGGGCGACTATGCTTGTCATAAGGGGCGACTATGCCTGCCATAAGGGGAGACCATGCAGGGGCGACTATGCCTCTCATAAGGGGCGACTAAGCCTGCCATAAGGGGCGACTATGCTTGTCATGAGGGGCGACTATGCCTGTCATAAGGGGCGACTATGCCTGCCATAAGGGGAGACCATGCAGGGGCGACTATGCCTCTCATAAGGGGCGACTAAGCCTGCCATAAGGGGCGACTATGCTTGTCATAAGGGGCGACTATGCCTGTCATAAGGGGCGACTATGCCTGTCATAAGGGGCGACTATGCCTGCCATAAGGGGAGACCATGCAGGGGCGACTATGCCTCTCATAAGGGGCGACTAAGCCTGCCATAAGGGGCGACTATGCTTGTCATAAGGGGCGACTATGCCTGTCATAAGGGGCGACTATGCCTGTCATAAGGGGCGACCATGCTTGTCATAAGGGGCGACTATGCCTGTCATAAGGGGCGACTATGCCTGTCATAAGGGGCGACCATGCTTGTCATAAGGGGAGGCCATGCAGGGGCGACTATGCCTGTCATAAGGGGCGACTATGCCTGTCATAAGTGGCGACTATGCCTGTCATAAGGGGCGACTATGCCTCTCATAAGGGGCGACCATGCAGGGGCGACCATGCAGGGGCGACTATGCTTGCCATAAGGGGCGACTATACTTGTCATAAGGGGCGACTATGCCTGTCATAAGGGGCGACTATGCCTGTCATAAGGGGCGACTATGCCTGTCATAAGGGGCGACTATGCCTGTCATAAGGGGCGACTATGCTTGTTATAAGAGTATCGGGTGGTCAGGCTCGCTGACTGGTTTGATGTATGTCATCGTATCCCAATTCGTGGCCCAAGCTCGATTATTTACAGACCGCCGTCATATAAATGGGATATAGCTGAGTGCGGCGTTAAACAAACAAAAAACAAACAAACAACCACTCGTCCGAGAATGGGTAACAGGGAGAGCTTCTACATGCACGGCTTTCCATAATAAAATCGGAGTGCATTATCAAAATACAAATTTTGGCGTGTTCGTTATCATATCGTAAAGGGGCTTTCGATGAAACCTATATTTACATATTAACAATGTGCATATTGTATTCCATCAAAACCTTATTTGTCAGACCAAAGTATTATTCAACGTTGGCCATCCGTACTTTACGTGCAGTCAAATTCTATTTAACTTGGATATAAATGTAATTTCTCCTTTCAATCAATTGTAATGCTGATCTTATGTAGACGCCCTAATGCAAACATTGCTTTGATGGTATGGAAAGGATTGTGACTTATCTTGAATTATATTATTGCACATGAATATATTGTATCATTACAATCATACCAGGAAGTTTACTGTTGTGTTAAGTCAGGTGACTGTCAGCATCATCAACCAGGAACGTGTTTTGGCAGGAAACATTTTGTGCCCACAACATTAATTGCTATAGATATTGTTTTGAGTTATATTTATATTGTGTGAAGGTTTAAAGGTTATATATTTACAACTCGACGTACTACTGGTGTTATTCCGCTTAATATAAACAGCTAGCCTGGCAGCGGCAGAGTGGGTGTGGCGATATTCAAGTGGTGACGTGTGGTGAGTGATAAATATTACTTTTATTTTTAATACCGGTAAGGGAATGATAATTTGATTTGGCGGGGCGTTGATCTGACAGATTTAAAGCGACAGTGCATTTCATCACCGCGAAGGAATTGAGTGTGTGAATGTTGTTTTACACCATTCTTACATACATACGGTAATATCACAGCTAACCTTGGCAGCCTGTAATTCCTCGAGTCTGGAGGAGACCAACTAGTGGATGATTGCAACACAATCAGCTTCAAATCACGTACCACCGACTCCAGTTTGTGACCTACTGGGAGGGTGTGGTGGGCAGTGGGTGGGGGGTAGCTACCTATGTACAGGCTTCAGAACATGGGATGTTTTGGGATATGGACTATATTATAAGACCGGTGGCGTTTTCAAAGCTATGTCGTTGGTGCTTGGGTGTACACGTAAGTATGGTATCCTATTCAGGATATGCAATAATGATGATGACAACAACAACAATAATAATAATGATGATGATGATGATGATAATAATAATAATAATAACCAGCCTGACTGTGCCAGGATCACCAAAACCCTGTTTGCTGCATTTCTTTTTTATTTTAAGCTGTACATTATAATATTTATAGTAATAATGAAGTTGTAATATGTAATAATTACAGTTAAGGCCAACACTAGCACTACTTAGTATTACCACCGCCACTATCACTACTACTACTACTACTACTACTACTACTACTACTACTACTACTATTGCTGCTACTACTACCACCACTACTACTACCAATTATGTTAATAATTATTACTACAACACACCATCAATCTCAATAACATTTTAAGATATAATAATAAGTATCATTACCATTACCAGTGTGACGTATTTGTCTTCCCACCCTCACCCTCACCCTCACCCTCACCCTCATTCTCCTCCCACCAAAATAACCTCCATCCCCGCAGCCAATATAGTATCAAACCATCCGTATCAACAAAACCCGACGATGAAGCAACTCTAAACTGCTTGGGGCGGTCGGGTGGCCTAGTGGTTAAAGCGTTAGCTCGTCACGCCGAAGACCCGGGTTCGATTCCCGACATGGGTACAATGTATGAAGCCCATTACTGGTGTCCCCCGTCGTGATATTGCTGGAATATTGCAAAAAGCGGCGTAAAACCATACTCACTCACTCACTCACTCACTCACGCCCATTTCTGGTGTCCCCGCCGTGATATTGCTGGAATATTGCTAAAAGCGGGGTAAAACCATACTCACCCACTCACTTAACTGCTAATCCTATGCGGATATTCGTGTCTGTCCCTACTCTCCCATATCCGTCAGGCTATGTACATTTCACTTGACCTGAATCACTGGATAGAGACGCATGTACATTTCACTTGACACATTGAATTGTGCGGCAGTTGACGACAGCTACTGCGGTCAAGAGTACCTTGTGCCTAAAGATGATGACTAGAAAACTATATGCGTTATCATTTACTGGGAATACGTACACACAGACGTTCCGCTTTCGGGTGATAAGAGGCTTAGAGTATTTGAGAACTGTGATTCCCTAATCCAATCAATTAACGTGACAACATCGCGTTTCCGAGTAATTTCCTTTTTCGGATAGTGGTGATTTTACTTGAAGTACAAAATACAAATCATGTCCACACTGTTCAAGATAAAGTGTTCTTAAAACGGACGTGTTATTGATTTGTTATCTGTCAATTTCAAGACACGAGCTGTTTAAGCTCTCTATCGGGCTTTATTGTTTGACCAGATATTGTTAAGAATGAGAACATTTTAAATTATAGATTGATTAAATCATAGACCAAGAGATAGGTTTGTCCAACAAAGATACAAAACAACTAACCGTTCAATATTTTGTCAGACCACCTCTTTTCTTATACATGCTTCAATACGGAGAGGCATATTGCCAAGTTAGAAGATCATAAGTCATATCGGCCCAACATCCTACCACGTAGTGTAAGGTGTTTTTTTTATTGATATTGTCCGTCATGACTCCCCAAACAGTTTCAATTGGGTTCAGGTCCGGACTGTAGCTGGGCCATTCCAGGAGTCAAACATTTTGCTCGTTGAACCATTCCTGAGAATGCTTCGCTCTATGGTTTGGATCATTCTCTTGCTGGAATACCCACCCGTCGCCGCACAAAACTTGTGCTGTTGGACGAAGATGTCCCTGTAGAATATCAGTGTACACGGCACTTGTCATGTCACCTTCAATAAAACATAATGGTATGGCACCCAACACAGCCACCGCACCCCAAACATGAAATTTAGGACTGTACTTTGGACGCTGGGAAATTGTTGGTTTTTTCTGTACCTTTGGTCCACATTCTTAAGCACTTTGGATACAACCACATTGAACGTTCATCGGAGAACATGACATTGTCCCAATTGAATTTCCTATGCTCCAAACCCCAGTTCAAATGTCGCTCTTACTGTTCAGGCTTATTAGTGGTGATGGAATTCCTCCTGATTTCTGCCAATCCATTGCATGCAAATGCGCTCCTATCGTCTCTTTAGAAAAATGCCCATTGTTTCTAGGCCGCCTTCTGTCATTTAATGATAATGTTACAAGGTGAGGTCAAATGGGATTTAACATCGCATTCAAGATTATTGCATATATATATAGCAACGTGCATGCATGAGTGTGTGCGTGCGTGCGTGCGTGCGTGCGTGCGTGCGTGCGTGCGCGTGTGTGTGTGTGCAACTCAGAGCCGACCTGTCCTTGTTTTATCTCCTTAATGCCGAGCGCCAGCCACGGCAACAACAAACACCACATTTCAACGTCATTTGATATGACGCAATCGGAATCGAACCACCGAGCAGACCCTCTACCACAAGACCACGAAGGCCGTCGGAGAAGGTCGGTAATTTTATAACATCAATATCTGTGATATTCGAGGATACACTGAAAAGTAACTTATAATTAGTACATTATGACGGGGCAAAAATAAAAATTAAATATGAAACGCTTTATTGAATGTAATTTGAAGCAAAAGACGTAAAACAAAGTCAACATTAGTTGAACGATGTGGTTTTTTTAAAAAAACATACACCAAATGAGATAAATCACATTAAAACAATATCATCAAAGATGTACATTAAAACGTCTACCGACGCCAACAGCAGCACTAACTCCAAAACGGTATAGTGTATAATTCATTGACCCAGGATAAATCCAGTATTTACAACCAGGCCCATCCTATATATTGTTGGAGGTGATTGTGATTTATAGTTACTCGAATCTACCTTCAGTTTCACGGACCAGAAAAAATACAATCATCTCCACATCTTTTGAAAATCAATCTTAATGAGGCTCCCTGTCGCGTCCCTACCCTGAGCAGCACAGTAGAGCTAGTTTGCTAGGTTAGATAGCAGTCCGATCAAAACATTAGCGAACTTTTATAGGATTAGTGATGTGTGAAATATATCATTAATTGACATGTAATTGATCGATGTAGAGTTTTTTATGTATCATTGACATTTTGACAACGTATTAACCTCATAATTTGTTAATCCTAATTCACAATACGTGTAAAATGAATATCAAACGGAATTATAAAAGGGGTGAAATCAATGTCATATGATTCAGTTCATCACACTGCGGTTATGGTGATGTTATTTGGTATGAGTGAGTGAGTGAGTTGGGTTTAACGCCGCTTTTAACAGTATTCCAGTTATATCACGGCGTGTCAGCTCAATGTGGGAGGAAAGCCCGAAGTGATGCAGGTCTCAGACGTTTACCACTTTGGTGAAACCCACGAGCACGGATATGGTGCTGACAAACCTAGAAAAATAATCGGGGTGAACGGGGACTGAACCCAAAATCATAGGTTTCTGGAGTGTCCAAGGTACGCAAATCTGCACAGGGAATCGCGGCGCTTTAGACGACTGGGCCACCCGTGCCCCCTTATTTGGTTTGAAGGGCCTGCACCTAGAAATGCATGTGTCGAGTGGCATATAGTCAGTGCAACATGCGATGACTGTTTCATTCGTTATTATCGCAACATCGATCTCTGAACCTTGAAATGTATGACCAAGGTATGTACCTACCCATTGGACCCCTGAAGATCCGGGGTAGAATGGGTCTTCAGCAACCCATGTTTGCCGCAAAAGGCGACTATTCTTGTTTGAAGAGGCGACTAACGTGATCGGGTGGTCAGTCTCGCTGACTTGGTTTATGCATGTCATCGTATCCCAATTGCGTGGATCGATGCTCATGATGTCAACCACTGGATTCTGGTCCAGACTCGATTAATTACAGACCGCCGTCATATGGCTGGAATATTGCTGAGTGCGGCTTTTAACAACAAACAAGCAAACAAACCTACCCAGTGTGTTCTCACTGTGCTATAATCACATCATCAACCACTATGGACATCTTGATTGCCTTATGTCACAATAGCCAGCACCTCGTCATCACTATACCTCCACTACACTTAACAGAAATCTCCCCAGTTAATCCAATTGGCTTAGTCATTATATTGTTATCTCTGTACATCCTATCCATCCTATTCTGAAGGAAGCAAAAGAAGGAAGGAGGGAATGAAAAGGTGTGGAAGAAAGGATGAATAGCCCATTCTAAAATAGTTTTATCTGCACATAAATTTATATCTTCAGCTGTGACGCCACAGCACGGGGCAACCCCTGATCTATGTCCCCGGTCCCCGGCACTGCTTGATGTCGTGAAGCGTCAGTCGACGTAATCAATGTAGAAGTCAATCTTGTCCCAAGGCGCGCTTAGGATTGGTCACATGGACGCCCTCTGGACCAATGAAATCGAAGAATATAACACGTCTTCAATATAAAACCCACTATCAGTCCCTTGGGTATTTTATTCTACGGAGACAATTTTCAGTCATGGTTCATCTGCCTGGGCAAACAATCATCCAGAATATCAAGTGCAGGTACGACTGCGTGGTGTCCATTTTGTTGTGGCGTTGGGAAAGGGTAGTTAGAATTTGTAGACCGATTATGTCTTCAGTTTTAAGTTAATGTAAGATTTGTTTGTTTGTTGTTTAACGCCGCACTCAGCAATATTCCAGCTATATGACGACAGTCTGTAAATAATCGGCCAGACAATCTAGTGATTGACATCATGAGCATCGATCCATGCAATTTGGATACGATGACATGCATCAACCAAGTGTGACCACCCGATCCCGTTAGTCGACTCCTACCACAAGCAAAGTCGCCTTTTACGGCAAGCATGGGTTGCCGAAGACCTATTCAACCCCGGATCTTCACGGGTCAGTTAATGTTAGAGGGAACAGACCTCTGTGTATGTAAGAATGTCGATAGAAGCAGAGTCCTACTCCGACCAGATCATTACCATGTGCTTCTGAATCAGTATCAAACAGTGATGATACAAGGTGGAATCGAACTCGGGCTTTCGAGCGAACACCTTGACCACCAGACTACTGCTCCGTCCATCACCGACATAGCCTTGTTGACATGTGATATTATTAACAATGACACTATGTTTATTATCAGGTGAAGTCAGAAAACTGATTTTTAATTTTGTCATAATAATCCATTAACAACGAATTTCATTCACCATATCGTACTGCAGACAATATTCTTCATTATTCATTTGTTTATTTAGTATACGATTACGGTAGATTTAAGAACAAACAACTTCTTAAATGGCTGAAATAATCTAATTTCAGGTGCCGAGTATTCAGAGGAACGATGGATTGTCGGCGGAGAGCTTGAAGGCGAACAGTGGAACGGATGTACTTTCTAGGAATGTTACCGAATGTTACTTCAACAGCGTCACATCAGTGACTGGACAAGAAAGGAAGCCTCATTGACAGACCCATAAATCTCAGCAAACAATGTGCGTCATATTCTGATAGGACAGAGCTTGTGAGTGCACCGACTGCATCACGCGGCCAGTGTTACCGCTTGTAATATGATGTAAAGTACTTCTGGAACATATACAGACAGTTCATGATCTGTATTCATAAGGAACTGTCATTGTCTGTCAGACCCTTCGCATAACCTCCCATGGTGTCATCTGCCAGTGTTGCAACGTTACGAGGTCGACTCCGTGTGATTTGAAAACAATTTCACTGAATGGGGACATGCGGATAGTTAACAGACTAAGTTGCGATGTATTGGTGCATCTATATCTGCATTGACTTACGTTGACTTGTGTAGCTCTTGTCTTCGGAAGACGAACAGAAGCAGGAGGGAGCCAAGGAATAAGGAAAAGGATTAGGATTTGTGAATAGTTACGCTTGGCGAGAACATAATAGACATAATCCTTGTGTTGGAAGTGGTGTGATTGAATAGGGAATTCTGACAAAAACACAATATTACTATCGTGTTGATTCCGTTTGACTTATCAAGTAAAGGGCCGCCCTGTTTGGAGTGATCACTCGGACATTATTCGTCTATTCTTAATCAAATAACCAAAATGACCTCTCCGGAGCCCGAAAGCGAGTATTCCTCTACTCCGGAATCTGAAACAACGTCGGAACCGGAATCAGTGTCAGAATACATAAGTTCTTCACCAGAACCCGAGTCTGAATATCTCAGTCCGGAACCAGAATACAATTCCACATCTGAACCTTTGTCGGAATATCTGAGCCCTGAACCAGAGTACAGTTCCACATCTGAACCTTTGTCGGAATATCTGAGCCCGGAACCAGAATACAATTCCACATCTGAACCTTTGTCAGAATATCTGACCCCGGAACCAGAGTACAATTCCACATCTGAACCTTTGTCGGAATATCTGAGCCCTGAACCAGAATACAATGTCTCATCGGAACCATTCTCGGAGCTTTTCCGTCCTGAACCAGAATTTAACTCGACGTCAGAACCGTTTTCTGAATTCTATACACCAGAATCAGAGTTCACCATTCCAGAATCAGAATTGACCAGTCCCGAACCATACACCGAGCCAGTAGCTGAGGCAGAAGTATGGCCCGAACCGGGCCCGAACTGGCAACAGTCATACCAGGATTGGGGCGAGGCATGGCCTCTGCATGTATACATCTTCGGACTCATGTACATACTTCTGATGTTATTCGGTATACTCCTAATCTCCGCGATGTTCGCGGGTAACAAGGGTCAGCGTAGAAGCAAGACAACCATTGCTCTGAATGCGATGATCAGTTTCTTTGGAGGAACTCGAGCACTGACTCTATTCATGGACCCTTATTCTTCTACGAAATCAGTCCCTTTCCTCCTTTCACACATGCTTTGGTCAGTGGGATTTCCTGGACTGACCGCGTCGTTTAGTATAGTGCTCCTCATCCTGTTAGACACTACAAAGATGGACATCGCTCCCCCGAAATTTCAGAAGCTCAGTAACATCATCCTCATCACGACCCTCCACCTCATGATCGTATCCGTCGTTGACGTCCTCGTCATGTTTTTCGGCGCCCAGGTCAAGGCTCTTCTTGTGTTCTGTCAGATTCTGTTCGTCATCTATGGCCTGGCCCTGGCTATAGGATTCACCTATGCAGGTTACATGATCAAGAGGAATCTCAGCGCGTCTGATGGAGTTAAAGGTAAGTCTTGGGTAGTCTGATAGGTCACATTGGGGGCACTGGTGGCCCAGTCGTCTTAGGCGTCACTATTCGTTGTGCAGAGTTGCATCCCTTAGGGTCACGAGAAACCAATGATCGTGGGTTCGAATCCCGTTTCGCTCTGATTATGTTTCTAGGTTTGTCAGCACCATACCCGTGCTCGTGGGTTCGTCCAGTGGTAAACATCCTGCATCACTTGGGCTTAAGCTGACACACAATGCTATGAATGAAATACTGTTCAAAACGGTCTTAAACCAAATTGATTAACTCAATCACTGATAGGTCACAACAATCTGATCACAATGTCAGGCATTGTCTGGAAAAGGTGAGCACACGGAGCATGTTACTCAAGTGTCCGGCCAACCTAATGTTCCTCATCCAACGCTTCACTTGTGACCCGTGAAGATCCGGGGTAGAATAGGTCTTCAATAACCCATGCTTGCCGTTAAAGGCGACTATGCTTGTCGTAAGAGACGACTAACGGGATCGGGTGGTCAGGTTCGCTGACTTGGTTGATGCATGTCATCGTATCTTAATTGCGTGGATCGATGCGCATGATGTCAATCACTGGATTGTCTGGTCCAGACGCGATTATTTACAGACCGCCGTCATATAGCTGGAAAATTGCTGAGTGCGGCGTAAAACAACAAACAAACAAACAAAGCTTCACTTGTTGGTCACACGAGAGTGTCATTGGGCAGATATAAGAAGGCACCAAGAAATGCCCATCTCTGGTCTACTTGCCAATTACTTATTATCCATGTTCCCAATCGAAATGATAACGTGTGTTCGATAAATATAAGAAAATGTGATGGATTATCAATGCTACAACTAAGGAAACAGCTACATACGTTTCATACCCCACTTTAGCAATGTTCTAGCCATATAACGACGGGTGACGAGCGAATACGTAGGCCACTAGTTTACCCCACGTCAATTGCGGTAAAAGCAATAGTCACAGTTTGTTTTTCGTACAACGCCACACTCAGCATATCGGTGATGATAATAGTCATAGTTAGGGTACCAGTAAAATTAATAAACTTTTCCGTGAAGAAGTAAGAAAACGTACAACATTATGGATAAGACCTTCTGGTTTATTGCATATAGTGACGTTTCGATGTAGATTCTTACACCCTTATCAAGCTGGAGTGAAGATACAGTTTTCAGTGCGGTTTTGTACATCGTTCGTGGTATATACTTTTTTTTAGCAATGCCAAGTAAAATACATTATTTTAAGTTCGAATTGCCTGTTACACTCCCCCCCCCCCCCCCCCCCACCCACCCACCCACCCAACCACCCCACCCACCCCCCTTATTGACAGACAATAGCCCTCTACCGCTATGTACCAAAACATGAGAGGGTTGATCAGTATTTAATTACGAAAGCAATGAATCGTGGACCACTTGACCAGCGTCTTTATGTTACGTCCAGCTGTTACGTCAACATTCTATCGCCATGCAGCCAAGCAACTACATTGCTCTTCACATTTTAGAGCGGTACTTTAAGATGACTGTTGATTGGAAGCACTGTTTTACAGCACTAGAGCGTGTATATTGTAGGGAACAAGTCATTGTGATATCGACAGCCAGCTGATTCAAACTACAACATAAATTCGCAAAGTCATATGGTGTTATCAAACAATAATTTTCTGTTACGTGTCTACATGGCAATAATAAAATTTAACGGCAGTAATTTCATGAATATACACAATGGTCAAGGTCTACAGATCAGGAAAATGAACGAGTAACATATATAAGGTGTTACTGGACAGTGCCAATGATGACCACCTGTGTCCATCGCCGTATAGAACCTGTGTAGATCCGGGAGATAATTGGTCTTCGGCGACCCATGCTTGTCGTAAGAGGCGACTATGCTTTTCGTAAGAGGCAACTAACGGGATCGGGTGGTCAAGCTCGCTGACTTGGTTGATGCATGTCATCATATCTAAATCGCACGGATCGATGTTCATTATATCAATCCCTGGATTGTCTGGTCCAGACTCGATTATTTACAGACCGCCGTCATATAGCTGGAATAGTGCTGAGTGCGGCATTAAACAACAAACAAACATCGCCGTGTCACGTGGGCGTACATGTGCTATTGTAGATCTCTCGTTGTAGAACTATATATTATTCATTCACCTCAATCACGGAAGAGAAAACATGGTGAAACAGTAAGCAACAACATTGCTGAGAAGACCCATTCGACAACATTGTGCCTCATATTCCCAAGATACAGTAATCATAATGTGGTAGATACCTCGCTCCTGACAAGACATACCTTGTTTATGCAAACATCACGAGAGAAACCTGTGTGGGTATCACTGATGATTATTCGGTTTTTAATTCTATAATTCATAATTTTAAGTCCTGTAGTGCTGACTGCAAATCCATCATCAAGACCCCCAAGTTACAATTTGAAATAGTGAAGATGAATATTCCGTTGTCCAACATTTCCGAGACTTACAGTCAAGTCCCGTATTTACCTTAAGATTTAAGATTATGTAATGAAAATCTTAATTTACAGACGACTCTTAGCACCTATATCTAAATTAATAATGTACTTTCGGGTTCAAGAGAGATACTTTGACACAATTGTAATGAGAGAAAACTAATATACTTTGATTGTGTAAGATGTATTCAGATGATTGAAATTTTCATTTTATCATTCATATATAAAAAATGAAAATTTCAGTTTAAATCTTCAGTCATCTGAATAAACAGGTATTAAGCCTAACGCATTTCTTTTACTATCGCAGTTCACTAGTCTTGGGTCTCCCAGACCCTAGAAAATAAACTGCAAAACGAGTCCATCTCGTCTAGAATGATTTGGCAAGTCTAGATCTATCTCAGCTCTAGACTTTGTTCTGGGCTCCTTTTGGATTTTATTTATGTTTGTTAAATATATTATGTTTCTAAGTGAGGTAACTTTATTTCTGGGACACATTTGCATCGATGAATTATTCATCATAAACGCTTCGTCATTGATATAACTACATGTATGTGTTTAAGCGTATGCCGGTTCTCGACAAATGAGACAATGCGGTAAGAATCAGAGTGGAAGTTGAGGTATTATGTATATCAACAGATAACTATATCCACGTATTACGTCATGGTCACGTGCCTAATCCATCATGGCTGACACCTACCCCCTGGTTTTGCAATAAATCGGATCAAGTTCCTGTCAGACATACAACAACTTCGACTGCAACGAGGATGTTTATGCTGCTTAACATTCAATAAACCCAACGTATGTCCCTAATGTTACCAGTCGTAGACCCCTGCGGCAAAATGAGACGCAACCGCGGTCAGATGTTACGACAATCGCCAACATTATGTGACCCTACCGCCGAAACATTCAAAGTGGGCAATGAAGATTATTGTTCCTTCCCACCAGGTGGCGCGTTGTAACATTTTTACTCACTAGGTGGCGTGTTGGTACATCCGTGACCGCGAGGGAGCGGGGATTGTGAAACGTTAGCATGGCGTGATTCAATTCTCAAGAAGTTACAGTGAGCGAAAGTTGATTATCCATCAGGCGATCCGCATATCGTGTGAATAAATGCATGCATGACAATGTAGGACGTTTTAAATAAGCAATGCGTTATCCGGACATTTATCCCGTAAGGCGGTGAGATAATATAGATATGATTATCTCCGCTTTATATAAGACGCATTGTGAAGACAAAAATCTAGCCTATATGTAAGCCACGATGTACTGATTTGTGCCCTGGTTTTGGAGAAGAGACATTTTGTAATTTCGAAAAGGTATTTTTAGTTAACGGGTTATTTTGATCCAAATGTATCACCAAATGAGTGATGAATGATGCTGGATGGTAAAAAGAATCTTACCCTCGTGTCTTTTGATATCAAATGTATCACCACTCGTCAATCAATGAGGTTTAGAGGTTAGAGACAAACTGACATAGACATTCTCTTCAGTGTAACATACGAACTTAGTACTATATAGCACGAGAATGTTGCGTCCAAACCAAGGGTAAGAATCGGTGCGAATCTTGATTTGAACCATGAATCAGGTACACCTGTGCTGAGAGATTTGCGACGCCTAAGACAACTTGGCCAAACGTGTCCTAATTTCGGGTAGAAAAGGATTGTGATAGGGCTGATATCTGAACCTTGGTCGCAGAGGATGACCGTAAGCAGACAGAACATTTTCAAACTCGTGGTTGGATTCTAACCACAGACCTTAGATTTGTTTGAATGTTGGTTAACGCCGCACTCAGCAATATGACGGCCAATCTCATTAAAATCAGATCTTAGGCTACCGAGGACTATAAGGACATCCCATTACGGGTCACGTCAGAAAGACCTTTCGCAAACTTTGACCGACCAATGAAATGACTGACAAGAAATCGACATTAGCCAATCATAAGACAGCTTTCTCGAGCTTTATGGCACTAGTTTCACACTGGCGACTACGCTTTGAAACATATTTTGACGTATTCTCGATTAATAATTTAAAACTGATAAAAAGAACATTCTGGAATGGCTTGTAGATGGCCTAGTTTCTATGGGTATAATTGCATGCTTAGAAAATACATTCCGACTGTTACTTTTGTGATCTTGTAAGCGACGCTCTGATTGGTTGGATGAAAGGTTGTTCTGACGTGACCCGTAATGGGATGTCCTCAGATCTATGTTTAGAGATAGCGAGTACTAAGATCTGATTTTCATGATATTGTATGACGGCGGTCTGTAAATAATCGAGTCTGGACAAGACGATCCAGTGATTGACATCATGAGCATCGATCCACGCAATTTGGATACTATGAAATGCATCAACCAAGTCAGCGAGCCTGACCACCCGATCCCGTTCGTCGCCTTTTACGGCAAGCATGGGTTGCTGAAGATCTATCTTCACGGTCCAAAGATCTTAGACCTGAAATCTATCCGGTTACCAGGAATGGTTCTTATCGGATTTCCACACCCGCTCGTGATTGATATTATTTTTATCGGACTCTCACGTCTGCTAGTGTTTTGATTGATATTATGTCAGATACGTTCTGACCGTTGCTCTGTTGCAGTTGTGTTGAAAGAAATAGTTCGTTTGAACCAGGAACCATATACCATAAAGCACAGCAACTGTACAACTCGGAACACTCATTCTCCACTGGGGCACTATATTCATCTCTGGCACGACACGGCCTGGGTAAATGAGGCCAGGAAGTTCATCAGTTCTTCATTTAAGGATTGACTGTGTATTTTTTTCGGTTGATTGAGGTATGAATCGAAAAGCCAGCATGCAAACTGTATGGGTCCGCGTAGCGGATTCTTACAAAAGTTTGCACATCGGTTTTTCTTGGACAACACACAAAGCGTGATGTATGCTTTCGGCGGGGTATCGTGTTTGTCTGAGGATTACAATACATGTATCTGTAAAGACTGATCAGGACCGACGTGAGATCACTGGATTACCTCACCTACCCGGAGCTCAGCACGAATTAAAAGGGATTATCTGTCTTGCGTTATTGTCTGTATGTGTGTAGAGGGCCCGTATAGAGTGAACGAAAGTTCTCTGACACTGCACTGTACTGACAGGATGAACACACATACAGACTGTAACGCCGTGTTCACCCTGGCGGTACAGAGCAGTTTGAGAGAACTTTCGTTCACTCTATACGCCCCCCCCCCCCCCCCCCACCCCCCAACGTTACACACACACAAACATACAGACTATAACAATTATCTTCCAGTGTTGATGGCGTAGTAACAATTATCTTCCAGTGTTGATGACGTAGTAACAATTGTCTTCCAGTGTTGATGGCGTAGTAACAATTATCTTCCACTGTTGGTGGTGTAGTGACAATTATCTTCCAGTGTTGATGGTGTAGTAACAATTATCTTCCATTGTGTATGACGTAGTAACAATTATCTCCTACTGTTGATGCAGTTGTAACAATTATCTTCCACTGTTGATGGCGTAGTAACAATTATCTTCCACTGTTGATGGCGTAGTAACAATTATCTCCCACTGCTGATGGCGTAGTAACAATTATCTTCCACTGTTGATGGCGTAGTAACAATTATCTTCCACTGCTGATAGCGTAGTAACAATTATCTCCCACTGCTGATGGTGTAGTAACAATTATCTTCCACTGTTGATGGCGTAGTAACAATTATCTTCCACTGCTGATAGCGTAGTAACAATTATCTTCCACTGCTGATGGGACTGTAACACATACACCTTTTTGCCGACATTCGGATCACATCGTCCACCACTAAGAACTATTTTCTGATATTCATGCCATTTTCCATCAGTTGATCCGTAATGAGCTGCTCAAAAGGGTTCTGCCATTAAATACAAACAGATAATATTAATCGAAAATCCGTATAAGATGTTCATTGATATGTTATATTTGCGTTTCAGACGAACAAACCCTGCGACTTCTGCGACTGACCAAGACAATCTACATCTCCGCCTTCATCTCTTTCTCCATCTGTGTCACTAACCTCTACTCCGCCGTCTCCGACTTTGGCGTCTTCAGCACCAAGAGCTTCGTCGAGTCATGGCCGTGGTGGGGGTTGCAAACAGTCCTCAGGTTGGAGGAGATAGCGGCATCCCTGGTGGTGCTGACCATCTTCATAAAGACTTCGCCGACGAAGACACTCATTGGCTACTTCTCCCATCTGTGTCCCAGGAAGTCCAACAGCATCAACACTTCTCCACATGGGAAGGAGATCTCCGATCCCCAGTGGACGGAGACGACCACACATGCACCGAAAAACGTGGCCTGGGTATCGACAACAGATACTGATCGGCTTCGCGACGAGAATTGTTGAGTCTACATCTGAGTTGGTATCTTATGTTGGTCATCTTCCCGAGGCAAATGCGTTAGCTGACTGTAAAAGTCCAGTTTCCACCATCGCCGAACTAGGCTGGAATTCCGGAGTTACATTTTGGCTGGACTAATGAGTCTATGCATAGTCCAATCAAAATCGCGTGACGCACTAGACATCCGGTTCGTAAACAACATGGATTTCAACGTGCAGATCTCGGTCGACTGAAAGAATTGCAAAGTGATTTGATGGACTTCGTGAGATAAGGCCCGTTTCATTAAAATATAGATCTCCATTACCGATCAGATCGTCTTGACTGTGCGCCGCCATTTTGTTTGAAGCAATTGCAAGTGATATGAGAATCGGTATCTGATTGGTCAGTAGGAGGGACATAGAAGGGACATAACTCTGATAATAGCCACTGGTGGCACTACGATCGAGCCTGGAAATTCCAGTTTAGATCGGCAAGGGTAGAAACTGGACTATAGTTAACGCCTTTGCCACGGCAAGATGTATGTTGGTATGTTTGGAGATTAGATTTATATCCACGAACACACTCATATTCATTCCTACGTCAGCCACAATCTAGTTAAGTTATAATTTTCCTATTCTGATGCGCTACCCCTCTGTGTAATGATCTGACGAACTATATGAGGTCGTGTTCGGTCAACTTTCTGATCAACCAATCTACGCCGAGAATTCTACATTCTCAACACGAACGAGCAGACCATACAGAGCAGCACGTCATATTTCTTTTTCTCAAGAACGAACATGAAAGGTCAGAACCGAATGGACACAATAAAGGCCGCGCTATGATATATCGTTAATATTACATACACCCTGTCGTTTCTGAGCGCCATGACAACTACAACCAAAGTTGTATACTACCAAAGGAATATTTTAAATTTTGTGTTGCGTGGGGGTTTTCATAAATCGAAATTCTGATTGGAAGTGGTACAGAAATGAAACTGAAATTTAAAAAAAGCTGACATCTGCTTGGCTCAAGAACCCACTTACCTTCCACGTACATTGAGCGGTAAAATTCGCGTAGTGTTAAAGAGCAGGGCCTTTGGTGGATGATTTCTCAGGTATCTCAGTTTTGATATCGGAGCAAAATATTTGACGTTAATGAGAATGAGACAACCGTAGCGCCACGATTGGTTTATGACTATCAGAACTATCAGCAGTGTCAAGCCTACCTTCCAGAAGAGTAATGCTAAGTGGGTGATTTTTGCCGGTGAGATGTATATGTTGTAGGACCGCTGTGCTACAGGAACGTACCAGAAAGCTACTCCAACTCTGTCCCAAAATCACCAACAGCATATGTGCTCACACGGGCAGGGTGTGCCGAGATAGATTCATGTTTAGGTGATTAATATCTGTTGCACATGCATGTTATCAGCACACCCCAGTACGGGTTTGTGACGAATGTTGATCATGAATGTAAATATATTTCCGTCAGTTAATTCACACAAGTCACATCTGGGTTGACAGCTATGTGTATTGGTCGGGCGTTGGTGACAAATGTTATTCCATCCAAAATAAACTGCTGGGCAAAAGAAAGTAGGCCAATACACCCATGTTTGATAGTGGCTAAAGATTAAGCAAAAACGAAATGGTTGTTCGGTGGTTATGTATTTGACCTTATGTTTGCCCTGTTTCGTCGACTGTTTTCAGCCTAGTTTTTTTTGTTTTATTTTGTTTAACGCCGGACTCAGCAATATTTCAGCTATATGACGGCGGTGTGTAAATAATCGAGTCTGGACCAGACAATCCACTGATTGTCATCATGATTTGTTTTTCTTTGTTGTTTAACGCCGCACTCAGCAATATTACAGCTATATGACGGTGGTCTGTAAATAATCGAGTCTGGACCAGACAATCCACTGATTGTCATCATGATTTGTTTTTCTTTGTTGTTGAACGCCGCACTCAGCAATATTACAGCTATATGACGGCGGTCTGCAGATAATCGAGTCTGGACAATCCAGTGATTGACATCGTGAGCATCGATCCACGCAAATGAGATCGATGACATGCATCAACCAAGGCAGCAAGCCTGATCCCCCGATCCCGTTAGTCGCCTCTTACGACAAGCATAGTCGCCTTTTACGGCAAGCGTGGGTTGCTGAAGACCAATTCTTCCCTGGATCTTCACAGGTCTTTCAGCCTAGTAGCGATTGGATCATGTTTGTTAGGTTTGGTCAAATCCACGAATAACAAGAAGTAGATTGAAACCTAACGTAACACAGAGGCGGTTCGAAATTACTATCAATGCTTCCACTATTAATTAAAGTGAAGCCATTTTGTTTTATTACCATACTAATATTTACACAAACTTATACCAATGATGGTCAAGGGCGCCTTGGGCAACTATAGTTAAGCCTGATGCATGCACACATGCCTGGTACGGTGACATGGAAGGGATCCCTTTGATTTGTATGGAGTGGGTGGGAAATGAGAACAATCTCTTGTTTCCCCATGCGGCATCCAGCAAACTACATACCTACTGAGCACCATCAAACGATTTATTCATTTGTACTGTTAACACAACGTTTACTTTGGGGTATTCTCCCCAATACCAATCATTCATTTTTTTCCACCAATGCCAACAAACTATTTACTTTGGGCTTATTTCTGAACAAATTACAGTAAAATTATAACCAACTGACGGATATTACGAACTTAATTTTTGGTCACGGCCATTTGCCGTATAGATGTTGTATATAAGCCTATAACGAACTACGGTTATAACGAACTGACGGATATTACGAACTTAATTTTTGGTCACGGCCATTTGCTGTATAGATGATGTATATATGCCTATAACGAACTACGGTTATAACGAACTGACGGATATTACGAACTTAATTTTTGGTCACGGCCATTTGCTGTACAGATGTTGTATATATGCCTATAACGAACTACGGTTATAACGAACTAAGTGGTCCATTTGAGTTCGTTATAACCGTAGTATACTGTATTCATTACACAAATCTCCCTCCCCATAGAAATTAAATGGATACTCCCTCGTGGAGGCAAAGCACCTCAGTGAGAACTTTTCCACCGACCCTTGTCAGCCACGAACACAAATGGACTTGTATGAGATTGTACGAGTGTTTCCGGCCATTCCAGATTTTGCAATATTTTTGTTTTAGGCTCCTTGAATACAAGCATGCGCATTCAGTTTTAACCCCGATAGTTTGAGAATTTAGACCATGCCTAGAAAACATACACCATTTCAAAAGCTTATACCTTTGATCCTGCAGGCGGGAGATATTACAAATATACCATGAACTATTTGTTCGTGAAATGTGATAAATAGCTACACTTCACAAACTTTTCACGAACGTTAAACTGGTAACACTTATACATAGATATTATACACATGTTGCGATTTAGTTTGAGAAGAGATATAATATTCTATGAACTATATTTTGTTAAAAACGCCCAGGCAATTTCAAAGTATACACCCATGTTCGATGGTGGCTAAACATGAATCAGATAAGAAATGTTATATGATGTGATATATTTGATACGGGTATCATAGATGTGTTTTGACCCTTACGTTTACAGTGTTTTCTCCGTCTTATAACGTTTTGATAACGTTTGTAATGTTTTGGTCAAATCCAATGTTCAAGTGGATACTTTCTTTTGCCCGACAGTTTAGTTCAACGTTGAACACTGACGATGACAGAGATGCTACAGACAGAAATAGCGAATAATGTGATTGAAAGTTGACAATACTATGAAAACCTACCCATGCTATATGTAATTGATGGTTGTTGTTGATATGTATATTTGTCAGTATTTATTTATTTATTTATTTGTTTGTTTGTTTGTTTGTTTGTTTGTTTGTTTGTTTGTTTATTTATTTATTTATTTATTTATTTATTTATTTATTTATTTATTTATTTGTACTAATATGTTATATGTTTCACATGTATGTACATTTGTATTCGTGTATATATACTTATATGCTGTTCACTATACCACTGATGTCATTTGATATGATACAAATCCTCGATCAGGGTTTGTATTTAAAACATAAAGGCCCGACCGTGAAACCGGTTGTGATCCCATCAGGTTTGCAATGTTAATTAGACTAGCTAAGTTAGATATTTCAAGTTTTGATCAACAACGAATTATTGAATTATTATATAGTGCGACTTCCATATTCCACAATTTTGCCAAAATATTAGCCTTCGGGGAAGACAGCAATTTCCAATCTACCGTTGTGACTATGAAGTATTATAATTTCAGTTTTAGTTTCCAAAATATGTTTTTTATTTTTCTCATGTGATCATGAGAATATATACGCCAAGACTGTTATATTTGTGAGATTTACACAAGACCTCAATTTAAGAAATAAAAGACGAGTGGTTTAATCTCTCTACAGTGTTATATTGTACGATAAACAACGACCACGAGTCGTATTTCTTATGTGAGATATAAACATTATGTACAGTCTCATTAAGGATTTTAATAAATTGTACAAGTTTAACAAATATTTACCCACATGTTAATAATGATAACCCCCTGAATAGAATCCGACCTCGGAAATGTCGGACAAGTCCATTTTACGAACAGGTGGGTTACGCTTGGTACTTCCCGCATATTCTCACAGTTCTCACATCGATTATCTGTACCCTTTCTCCTAACACCGATTGTCATATTTCTCCCGCTTTTGGATGCGATCGTTCGGCCACTGCGTTTAGCTGCGTGGCCCAGCTAAATCTATGAGTAACAACTTACTATACACTCCCCTCTAAAAAATAACGTCGTCCAATATATGACGTCATCAAGTTGCATTTTCGAATCTCCAGAAATGACGTCATTATAGAACAATGGTGTATCGTGAATATAAACACGCTTCGTTCTATATTACTTTATATAAGATAGCTGCGCGATAAATTGCAAAGAATAATGAAGAATGAACAATGGTTACATGTAATCGACGCGAGTATTGTGAGAATATGCGGGAAATACCCACTTGTGCATAAAAATGGACTTGTCCGACATTGCCGAGATCGGATTCTATTGTTGAGGGAGTCATCATTATTAAATTTTGGGTAAATATTTTTGAAGCTTGCACTTTTTATCACCATCCTCTAAGACAGACAGACAGGTTTATTTGCATCAAAGGTCACATGACCTGAAGAACATAAGTTTTTACTTCATAGTTTTAGTTGCCAAACAGACTTAAATTATCAAAATTACTTATTAAGAGGAATAGTTCTTAAAAAGACAAGTGTTAAGGACTTGGTAAATGGCAATAAAACATTAATATCTGACGAGGTATAAAGGCTTTTAAGTGAATAATACTACTTATTTGACAATTTTGGTAATAACAGTTTCAGCTCATCTTCATAATGTTCACAGACATATACAACATGAATTTCATCTTCAGTTGCATTACATTGTTTACACAGAACATTATCATCAGTCATTGTTGATACACCCCTACGTAGTTGCTGCACACCCAAAGAATTACAGCCAATTCTAACCTTTGTTCCAAGACGTTTGTACTCCCAGGGCATTTGAAGAGACAATTATTTATCACAATCTAACAATGATTTCTGAGTCTTATAAAAAGTCTATGGACGCGTGCCATTCTTGAAAAGAATAGTTGTATACTCTTTCTTTCAACTGGGTGATAAATAGCTTTGGATCACCAACATCCTGTGAAATCCAAGCGATACCACAACTGTAGTTAAATAATAATATTGTGTGGCCCAATTGAGGCGTTTCCTGTCAACATTACCTAATAAAAAGAGATAACAATTATGTGTAACACATGTTATATTTGGGTTAACACTTTCTTTGTAAAGTACAGGTTCTCGCACTTTTTGGGGTTGAGTCCCGTCCGGGATTTGAACCCACGCTGCCAGAGTGAGGCACCTAATCGCCATTACACAAAGTTAGCGACCTAACCCACTCAGCCACCAAGGCTTCCACAAAAACTAAATTCCGACAACTTGTAGTCTAGATCACGTACTTTGTGTACCCCTCTGACAATAATTATTGTAAATTGGTACTGCTCCCATGGCCGAAAGCTATGAACACACAATGCCATTTAGAAAGTACGAGCATCAGTACTTTACAAAGAAAGTGTTATCACAAATATACATTTGTTACATTTGACCAATTTCTAAATGGCATTGTGTGTTCATAACGATTATGTGGATAGCTGTTAAAGTCCATATGAAGCAATCTTGACCAATATTTGTAGTTCTTACAAAATAGGCATTCGCCATAGACAGCAGCATTAGATGATCTATATCCAATATGTAACAACAATTTACAAAACTTGCGGTGGGCACTTTCTACGCTTTCCCTTCTTTGGTAGCCCCAGATTCCGTCAACCATAAGGCTGTAAATAATGTTTATATCTCATCTAAAACATAAACGACTCGCGGTCGTTGTTTATCGTACAATAAAATAACGCAGGGAGAATAAACCACTCGGGGCTGCGACCCTCATGGTTTATTCTCCCTGCACTGTTTTATTGTACGATAAACAACGACCACGAAACGTATATTTCTTAAATACAAACTAAAGACCCGTGAAGGTCCGGGTACAGAATAGATCTTCAACAACTTCAGCATGCTTGCCGTAAGAGGCGACTAACGGGATCGGGTGGCCAGGCTCGCAAACTTGGATGATGCATGTCATCGTGTCCCGATTGCGTGGATCGCTACTCATGGTATCAATCACTGGATTGTCTTGTCCAATTATATCGATTATTTGCAGACCGCCGTCATATCGTTGGATTATAGCTGAGTGCGGCGTTAAACAAACAAACACAAACAAACAACGACACAACCAATCATCCGCCGAGAGGGGTAACAGGACGAGTTTCTGCATGAACGTATTAAAAGGCTCGTTTGCTGTCGATCAAGAAGACCTCGTTTGTATTATGTAGTAATATTTTACAGGTGATGTTATTCGGTGAATCTTCTCTTTGCTATTTGACCATTTATATCACAAACCATACCTTTAGAACATGAGGCACGGGTGACCCAGTCGCCTCAGGTGCCGCAATTCACTGTGCAGAGTTGCATCCCTTAGGTACGCAAGATCTTACGATTGTGGGTTCGAATTCCGGTTTGCCCCGACGATGTTTCTAGGTTTGTCAGCACCATATCCGTGCTTGTTGGTTTCACTAAATGGCAAATATCTGAGACCTGCATCACCTCGGGCTATCATCCCACTTTAAGCTGACGAGGCGTAATATAAGCGGAATACTGTTGGAAGCGGCGTTTGGGAAAACTTACTCAATTGCCAAGTAGTTTAATGTAGCGCAGTTCCTGTGCAGAATAATGTCTCTTTGTGGAGCAGGATCCGCTGGTCAAGTGTCTTGGTATGGCTACACATCTACAACCTGGGTCTCAGCAGGCTACCATCCCACCATGAGCTTAGACACCGTGCTCGCTAATCCCACCTCCCTCATCTCCGAGACTTCGCTGTTCAGATCAGTAGGATGTGATACTTCATTGATATTACGTGCATTGATATTAGCGTGAATTATTTATATAAATTATAATTTTGATTGTCTCCCTGTATGGTAACTACACTGCCGCGCAAAAGAAAGTATACACTTGAAAATTGGATTTGACCAAAACAATACGAACGTTATCAAAACGTTACTCGGCTGAAAACAGTCGCCGAAACGCTGTAAACCCAAAGATCCAAAACTCAACAATGACACCGGTATCAAATAGATCACCATCGAATAACCATTTCTTGTTTGTTTCATCTTCAACCGGGGACACGGGTGGCCCAGTCGTCTGAGGCGCCGCGATTCGCTGTGCAGAGTTGCGTCCCTTGGGCACGCCAGAAACCTATGATTGTGGGTTCGAACCCCGGTTCGCTCTGATTATGTTTCTAGGGTTGTCAGCACAATGCCCGTGCTCGTGGGTTTCACCGAAGTGGTAAACGTCTGAGACCTGCATCACCTCGGGCTTTCCTGCCACATTGAGCTGACACGCCGTGATGTAACTGGAATACTGTTAAAAACGGCGTTAAACCCAACTCACTCACTCACTCACTCACTATTGTTATGGCACAGACAGGGGATCGAAACATTGACCTCCCTTTCTCCGGGCAGACGCTCTTCCACTAGACCACGGAGTACTCTAGTAACCTGATCAGGACAATAACACATGTATACTGTCATAGACCACGCAGTACTCTAGTAACCTGATCAGGACAATAACACATGTATACTGTCATAGACCACAGTGTACTCTAGTAACCTGATCAGGACAATAACACATGTAAACTGTCATAGACCACAGAGTACTCTAGTAACCTGATCAGGACATTAACACATGTATACTGTCATAGACCACAGTGTACTCTAGTAACCTGATCAGGACAATAACACATGTAAACTGTCATAGACCACAGAGTACTCTAGTAACCTGATCAGGACATTAACACATGTAAACTGTCATAGACCACAGAGTACTCTAGTAACCTGATCAGGACAATAACACAGGTATACTGTCATAGACCACGCAGTACTCTAGTAACCTGATCAGGACAATAACACATGTATACTGTCATAGACCACGCAGTACTCTAGTAACTGATCAGGACAATGACACATGTATACTGTCATAGACCACGCAGTACTCTAGTAACTGATCAGGACAATAACACATGTATACTGTCATAGACCACGCAGTACTCTAGTAACTGATCAGGACAATAACACATGTATACTGTCATAGACCACGGAGTTCTCTAGTAACCTGATCAGGACAATGACACATGTATACTGTCATAGACCACGCAGTACTCTAGTAACTGATCAGGACAATAACACATGTATACTGTCATAGACCATGGACTTCTCTAGTAACCTGATCAGGACAATAACACATGTATACTGTCATAGACCACAGAGTACTCTAGAAACCTGATCAGGACAATAACACAGGAATACTGTCAACGACCACGCAGTACTGTAGTAACCTGATCAGGACAATGACACATGTATACTGTCATAGACCACAGAGTACTCTAGTAACCTGATCAGGACAATAACACATGTAAACTGTCATAGACCACGGAGTACTCTAGTAACCTGATCAGGACGATAACATATGTATACTGTCATAGACCACGGAGTACTCTAGTAACCTGATCAGGACAATAACACATGTAAACTGTCATAGACCATGGACTTCTCTAGTAACCTGATCAGGACAATAACACATGTAAACTGTCATAGACCACGTAGTACTCTAGTAACCTGACCAGGACAATAACATATGTATACTGTCATAGACCACGCAGTACTCTAATAACCTGATCAGGACAATAACACATGTAAACTGTCATAGACCACGGAGTACTCTAGTAACCTGATCAGGACAATAACATATGTAAACTATCATAGACCATGGACTTCTCTAGTAACCTGATCAGGACAATAACACATGTAAACTGTCATAGACCACAGAGTACTCTAGTAACCTGATCAGGACAATAACACATGTAAACTGTCATAGACCATGGACTTCTCTAGTAACCTGATCAGGACAATAACACATGTAAACTGTCATAGACCACGGAGTACTCTAGTAACCTGACCAGGACAATAACATATGTATACTGTCATAGACCACGCAGTACTCTAATAACCTGATCAGGACAATAACACATGTAAACTGTCATAGACCACGGAGTACTCTAGTAACCTGATCAGGACAATAACATATGTAAACTATCATAGACCATGGACTTCTCTAGTAACCTGATCAGGACAATAACACATGTAAACTGTCATAGACCACAGAGTACTCTAGTAACCTGATCAGGACAATAACACATGTATACTGTCATAGACCACGCAGTACTCTAGTAACCTGATCAGGACAATAACACATGTAAACTGTCATAGACCACAAAGTCTCTAGTAACCTGATCAGGACAATAACACATGTATACTGTCATAGACCACGCAGTACTCTAGTAACCTGATCAGGACAATAACATATGTATACTGTCATAGACCACGCAGTACTCTAGTAACTGATCAGGACAATAACACATGTATACTGTCATAGACCACATAGTACTCTAGTAACCTGATCAGGACAATAACACATGTAAACTGTCATAGACCACAGAGTACTCTAGTAACCTGATCAGGACAATAACACATGTAAACTGTCATAGACCACAAAGTCTCTAGTAACCTGATCAGGACAATAACACATGTATACTGTCATAGACCACGCAGTACTCTAGTAACCTGATCAGGACAATAACACAGGTATACTGTCATAGACCACGCAGTACTCTAGTAACTGATCAGGACAATAACACATGTAAACTGTCATAGACCACAGAGTACTCTAGTAACCTGATCAGGACAATAACACATGTAAACTGTCATAGACCACAAAGTCTCTAGTAACCTGATCAGGACAATAACACATGTATACTGTCATAGACCACGCAGTACTCTAGTAACCTGATCAGGACAATAACATATGTATACTGTCATAGACCACGGAGTACTCTAGTAACTGATCAGGACAATAACACATGTATACTGTCATAGACCACATAGTACTCTAGTAACCTGATCAGGACAATAACACATGTAAACTGTCATAGACCACGGAGTACTCTAGTAACCTGATCAGGACAATAACACATGTAAACTGTCATAGACCACAGAGTACTCTAGTAACCTGATCAGGACAATAACACATGTAAACTGTCATAGACCACGGAGAACTCTAGTAACCTGATCAGGACAATAACACATGTAAACTGTCATAGACCACCAAGTCTCTAGTAACCTGATCAGGACAATAACACATGTATACTGTCATAGACCACAGTGTACTCTAGTAACCTGACCAGGACAATAACACATGTATACTGTCATAGACCACGGAGTACTCTAGTAACCTGATCAGGACAATAACACATGTAAACTGTCATAGACCACGGAGTACTCTAGTAACCTGATCAGGACAATAACACATGTATACTGTCATAGACCACAGTGTACTCTAGTAACCTGACCAGGACAATAACACATGTAAACTGTCATAGACCACGGAGTACTCTAGTAACCTGACCAGGACAATAACATATGTATACTGTCATAGACCACAGAGTATTCTAGTAACCTGATCAGGACAATAACACATGTAAACTGTCATAGACCACGGAGTACTCTAGTAACCTGATCTTCTAGCCGCGAATAGCTGGAATATTGCTGATGCGGCTTAAAGCAACATTTACTCACTCACTCACTAGTAACCTGATCAGGACAATAACACATGTAAACTGTCATTGACCACGCAGTACTGTAGTAACCTGATCAGGACAATAACACATGTTTACTGTCATAGACCACGGAGTACTCTAGTAACCTGATCAGGACAATAACACATGTTTACTGTCATAGACCAGGCAGTACTCTAGTAACCTGATCAGGACAATAACACATGTTTACTGTCATTGACCACGCAGTACTCTAGTAACCTGATCAGGACAATAACACATGTAAACTGTCATAGACCATGGACTTCTCTAGTAACCTGATCAGGGCCCACGTGCACAAAGCGATCTTAGTGCTAAGATGATATTAACTCCCATACTTTAACATAGGCTTACAATAGTCTTAGCGCTAAGATCGTTTTGTGCAAGTTGGCCCAGGACAATAACATATGTATGCTGTCATTGACCACGGAGTACTCTAGTAACCTGATCAGTACAATAACAAATAATATATATATTGTAACCGTGATTATTTCTTCGAGCTTTCTCATCGTTCAAAGATGTTCTTTGACGACCTAATTGAATTAATGATGAGGCAGTGGCATAAGTATTGACCATGCGCCTGCGATGAGAATTTCTATCCAATATGATTGATGATGGTTCTATATTAGAACCGTGTGTCTCAGACAGTTTCTGTGAATAATATTGGGAGTGGTGTCGTATCGCTTACCAAATATGATATGTTTTTTTACCGAAGTCTTCATTAACAATGCCTTTTTAGCTGAGACAAATAATAGGTTTGCGTTCCTTTGTCAATACAACAGGCAGTGATATAGTAATACGTCGCTGTTTATACTTTAAAGAATGTATGAGCAAAGAGCTTCTATCAGACTTTTTATAATTAACATCTTTCCTTAAAGAAGATTTAAGATATTGTGTTTGAACAAATAATACATTGATATTTCCGTGAATAATGACAGGTGTGGCTATCATTAACGAAAAAAGTTCAGACAGGTGATTACATTACATTGTTTTCATGTGTACGTACGGCAGTGTAATACTGTACTTGTATATACGTGTATAGTTGTATAGATTATTGTATTGAATTATCGGTGTATGACGAAAATGTGCAATGCAAGACTGAAATAATTTACAATGAGAATATTTGCCAATGTTGCCTATAAGATATATTTTAGACACAAATAACTCATATATTGTTTATTTGACTAGAAAGATACATGCATATCAACTTTTGTTTACTTTAGTTAGATTACAGACAGACAGACAGACAGACAGACAGACAGATTACATAAATGTATATATACATTTTACTTTTTCGGGTAAAGTATTCAGTGTGGATACCATTGTAAAGGGTCGACTATATGTATTTTTAAGGCGACACTCAAATTTTCGTTTTGAGAAATATATTAATGTAAACGTCTTCGACACATGATACTTTTACCTGAAATTACAGTAATTGTTTAACATTCGTTGAACGGGAGGCTTTATTTATTTGTACCGAAAAAAATTAAAATATACTTTTGATATATTTCTTTTATCTCGGAATAATGCAAGGCTGTAACAATATGGTCGAATTCCACTACAAAATAACCAAACATTTCTTCCATAACCTTTTGAACCGGCGTAACGTACAGAAATAAGAAACTTTTTATAACGTGTTATAATGTTCCCATAAAGAAACTGATTGCTTCGTATGCAGATACTAGGAGATGTAGATTAGCTTACAGTTACTCCCTAACAGTTTGACAGTTACTCCCTTATAGTTTGACAGTTACTCCCTTACAGTTTGACGGTTACTCCCTTACAGTTTGACGGTTACTCCCTTACAGTTTGACGGTTACTCCCTTACAGTTTGACGGTTACTCCCTTATAGCAACAGCATAGCAACAGCATATGTCAGCTAATCTGTAATTACTAAACATGCCAGAATTGTGTTGTTGCGACATATAGGTAAACATTACCTGGTTCAAAATGTCCTTCAATATAATGGTTGTAGCTGGCATTTGGTCATTTTAATTTCTACTTATTTCTACTTCTACTTCCCTTGTTAGTTTCCACCTTGTGTTAGTTTCCACCTTGAGTTAGTTTCCACCTTGTGTTAGTTTCCACCCTTTGTTAGTTTCCACCCTTGGTTAGTGTGTTATCGTATTAATTTTGTTGTCCTTATATGTACATATATATGCTCTCTGTATCATGGCATTCATTTACTTGAAATGTTATGTTCCTCATAATAAAGAAGTTGACATCCATATATTCTCTTCCTTATGTGTATCACTTTTAAATGTAGTTCAAAGAACTCTGTTATACTCTTTATCTTCAGTGCATAATTAGTTTATATATGATGTATTAGAGTATATTGAAGGTTGTATTATGTGTATGCTATTTTGTATGTAAGAAATAGAATATGATGATGATAGAAGTAATTGAGTTTATGTTGGTATAGATTGCCATGTGTTGGCTTATGAGCATATAGTGTTGAAATGATCATGAATAAGATATTCCTGACGTCATGGGCGAAGGGATTGTGAAGTGAAAATATTGGTACATTACAAGTTGGTTTGAGATAAACACTAAGGTGGAGTTACCTATTACTGTTATATGTCTGTTTGAGACACAGAATATTCCAGTACTCGTATTGAACTTCATACCACGTTGGCCTTGGATAGGATTGAACATGTTATGTTTCACCTCGAAGAGGAGCAGGTTAGGATGACGGAGAAGCCGTTTACCGCCACAGGAGTCCAGGGGGGGTCCGGGAACCAACCCAGCTACTTAACAGGAGGTCAGAGGTCGCCACTGTGTGACATCGGGAACTGTGACCATCAGAATCTGTAACCATCAGAAACTGTGACCATCAGAAACTGTAACCATCACGAACTGTAACCATCACGAACACAAGGAACTGTAACCATCACGAACACAAGGAACTGTAACCATCAGAAACTGTAACCATCAGAAACTGTGACCAGCACGAACTGTAACCATCACGAACTGTAACCATCACGAACACAAGGAACTGTAACCATCAGAAACTGTAGCCATCAGAAACTGTAACCATCAGAAACTGTAATCCCACACCATGGACAAGGGAAAAATACATGTTTATCTCGGATCTTTTATATCCTTTTAAAGTCATGTTTGAAAAAAAGGACCGCTTCTAGTTGGTTCACCATGGCTAATTCAGTGGTCTTAGGTGGTCTGTGTGCAGGGTATTTTATTATTTCCCTTACCTGTACCAGGATGCGCTGATCACTGGTTTGAAATTCAAATTTATTACCCTTTTTTCTGTGGGCACCAGGACCTTGTACGTGGTAAACATCTGAAACAGGCGATACTTCGGGATTTCCTCCTTACAACTCACAACACTCACATAACCATTGGTATATATACTACTCAAAAGAAGTTAAGGATTAACATTACCAATATGAAAGAATCGGGTGATCCTTAACGTCTTTTGAGTAGTATACTACTCTTGTGCATGTTCAGGGCGCAATTCTGATTTCAGGCAGGTGTACATATATATTACGAGCGCTTCGTAATGTAGAATGATCTTCTCTTACATCTGTTTTCTCACTTTTAACTCTAAAATGTGTGTGTATGTGTGTATGTGTGTGTGCGTGTGTGCGTGCGTGCGTGCGTGCGTGAACGGTAAACTACGGTTATAACGAACTCAAAGGGACCACAAATTTTAGTTCGTTATAACCGTAGTTCGTTATAAACATATATCGCATATATACAGCATATATAACAATGCTGAGTGTGGCGTTAAATAGAATCAACTCACTAACTCACTGTTTGAAGTCGGATACGGAAAAGTATATATGTGTGATATCGCAGGATGTTAAAGAGGATGTTAAAAATTTATGTTTGTCAGGTGAAGTAACGTTTAATCGTATCACATATGAATAAGGAGTTTTCAAAAGACCGGTAAAGAGCTTTTGAACAAGCGGCTGCTCTAGATTCACAAAGCTTCCAAACGAAATAACAACAACACCATTAATTGATCTATTATAAAACTGTTTAAACTGCCTTGCTAAAGGTTGTGCTTTTCGTAGAGAGAGATCGCCTATGTACTTGACATTTGGCATGCTAGGTCGAGGATAGTCCAACAAAACATCATGTTGAATTAGCCATAGCTTTGCTTGACTCATGACGCTGCCCGGAGTAACGGCGTGACCGTCGGGGCCTTTAAAGTTGTCTCTGTCGTCGCCAAAGAAAAGGTCCTTGTCGAACATCAGACTCATATACATCAATGTGTTCTGCACACGCTGAAAGAAATCCATCCTGTCTGTGAATTCCGATCCAGTTATTGGTGTATGTGATGGGTTGACAGGGAGGCCGGATCTCCAAGGGTCGATGTCTGTGCTGAGGAAACAGAAAGGAATGCCAAGATGGTATGGAATCAGATGCAGTTCCATTCCTCTCATGGTTCCCCCGACCAGCACTAGGTCAAAATGTTGCCTTTTCAAGACCTGAAGGAACTCGTCATCCTTCATCATTTTGGAATTTATTTCTCGCAACTGTTCATGAACCGGTGGAATAATACTCTCAACAGTGTGCAAGAATTTCTCAAGTATAGTTTTGTTAGTAAGACTTTTTTCATTTACTTTACGTAGTGTCTCCCCAACGTCTTCATCACCAAGTTTTTCTAATTGAATTAGGTTGTACTTTTTGTCCTGGGGTACACCAAGTGACTTGAGATATTTGGGGTAGGCTGTCCATAGTTCATGGCCATATTTGTGGAGATCGTCAGTCAACCATTGCCCAAGCTTAACATGGCTGTATAACGGGAAAGGGAGATAGAGGATCTTTGACCCCGTTCCACATCGATAATGAGCACAGCTGCACTGCCAAGAGTAAGCATAACAAGGTGATGTCCATTGTTATCCCTGAAAATACAAAGAAAATAAATGTTATATAAATGTATATAATATTTTTTTTAAAATACTGGTGTATTTTAAACGCATTAAATAATTTCGGAAATTAACTGCAGAGACAACAGAAAGGATAACAGGTGTAGATTAAAAGAAACTGTATGAATGTGTTCTACAACTATTGAGAAACCATTTCAGCTAATATACAGAAGTCAAACAATAGTAAGCATACATGGAGAACAGGCAAAGGAAACAAGAACATCGGTACGCCACAGCATGTATTTCACCTTAACCATCATTTGAAGATCTTTGAACAGCACGGTAACGATCACAGTACATGTCCATTGCCAATGATGGTAAACACATACATGTTTGCTCGAATTTGAAAGGATAGAGTGGAACTATAGTCCACGTATCCGGGTTTGGACGGTACACAGACGCACACGCGCACACGCGCACACGCACGCACACAAACACGCACACGCACGCGCGCGCACACACACACACACACACATAACGCTACAACAGTCTGCCTCACACAACGACGGAGAACACACCCTCGACCCACGCTACAACAAAACATTGCCTCCCAACACAACTTACCTTTGAAGCAAGGACGATACTTTTGAAGCACGTGAGCTGTCACTGACAGCTTTCACTGACCGTAGTCATTATGAGATACCGCAGTCCGCTTCTATTCAACAATAGGCGTCTTATTGTCATTTGAATATGTCATGGTGAACCAGGCGCATGTAGCACTTTCAATATTGTCTGTAGCCAGATACATGCGGTCATCACAGTCAAACAAAGCATCGTTTATTAAATGTGTGGTAATGAAATGTTTCAAATAATGTGAATGGTTGTCGCTGATATCAATAAGTAAATGTTGGTTACAATTTTAATGACACTCTCACTACTATCAGTAGGTTATAATGAACATTGTGAACTAGCTAGTTAATTAAGGGACATATTATGACGATGGGAAAATTGCAAACCTGATAATTGTAATAAATGTGTTGCCTTTCAAAATAGACCTGACTGTTATTTGCATCCAGTTAACAAAGGACGTGAAGGTTGGTGATGCCATCGTATTAAGCATCATGGGAGTCGAAAAATGGTCTTTAATAACAATTATAATTATGAAAATAATAAATGTCTTTAAATGTTCCATATAATTATTTATTACCCGCACAAGAGATCAGTAAATATTCAAATCGCATTCTCAGCTACCCGGAGAGTGTGTAGGGTAAGACTTGCATTCTTAGCTCTCGGGAGCATGCGTAAGGATATAATCTGCATTTTCAGTAACCTGGAGGTGGTGTAGAGACAATATCTCAGCTCCGTGCCCTGGAGATTGTGTAGGGATTAGATTTCATCCTCGGTGCCCTGGAGAGTGTGTCGTATAAGATTGCATTCTCAGTGACCTGGAGATTGTGAAGGGATAACATTAGCATTCTCAGTGCCCTGGAGATTGTGTTGGGATAAGATTTGCATTGCCAGTGCCCTGGAGATTGTGTAGGGATAAGATTTGCATTTTCAGTGCCCTGGAGATTATTAATAACATTAGTATTCTCAGTGCCCTGGAGATTGTGTTGGGATGAGATTTGTATTTTCAGTGCCCTGGAGAGTGTGTAGGGATAAGATTAGCATTCTCAGTGCCCTGGAGATTGTGTAGGGATCAGATTTGTATTTTCAGCTCCCTGACGATTGTTTAGGGATAAGATTTGCATTTTCAGTGCCCTGGAGATTGTGTAGGGATAACATTTGCATTCTCAGTGCCCTAGAGATTATTAATAACATTTGCATTTTGAGTGCCCTGGAGATTTGTGTTGGGATGAGATTTGCATATTCAGTGCCCTGGAGATTGTGAAGGGATAAGATTTGCATTTTCAGTGCCCTGGAGATTGTGTAGGGATAAGATTTGCATTTTCAGTGCCCTGGAGATTGTGTTGGGATGAGATTTGTATTTTCAGTGCCCTGGAGATTGTGTAGGGATAACATTAGCATTCTCAGTGCCCTGGAGATCACGTAAGGATAACGTTTGCATTTTCAGTGCCCTGGAGATTGTGTAGGGATCAGATTTGCATATTCAGTGCCCTGGAGATTGTGAAGGGATAAGATTTGCATTTTCAGTGCCCTGGAGATTGTGTAGGGATAAGATTTGCATTTTCAGTGCCCTGGAGATTGTGTTGGGATGAGATTTGTATTTTCAGTGCCCTGGAGATTGTGTAGGGATAACATTAGCATTCTCAGTGCCCTGGAGATTGTGAAGGGATAAGATTTGCATTTTCAGTGCCCTGGAGATTGTGTTGGGATAAGATTTGCATTTTCAGTGCCCTGGAGATTATTAATAACATTAGCATTCTCAGTGCCCTGGAGATTGTGTTGGGATGAGATTTGTATTTTCAGTGCCCTGGAGATTGTGTAGGGATAAGATTAGCATTCTCAGTGCCCTGAAGATTATTAATAACATTTGCATTCTCAGTGCCCTGGAGATTGTGTTGGGATGAGATTTGTATTTTCAGTGCCCTGGAGATTGTGTAGGGATAAGATTTGCATTTTCAGTGCCCTGGAGATTGTGTAGGGATAAGATTAGCATTTTCAGTGCCCTGGAGGTTGTGAAGGGATAAGATTTTCATTATCAGCTCCCTGGACGGTGTGCAGGGATTTGTCTGTTGTGAAAATGTTTCTCACTATTCCACCCATAGGACATCAAACAAATAATATAAAATACACTCGCACACGGGTGTGTCAACATTTTGTGAAAGTTCACCACTTTACAAGTGACTGGTACCTCAATTAGAACGAAGTTGTTTTTAAATGTGTGAAGCTTAAACTCAGAGAAGCAACATCTAAGATCACCTAAAGTGAAAGTTACAATTGGTTTCTCTTGTCCGTCAGTGTAATGTATCAACTGTTTGCCTATTACTGTGTGTATGGTTATTGGAAATGATAAACAGTAATGTGTTTTTGGGAGGGTGAATATGTTTTACCCTCCTTCGTTATTAATACTCATGGATTTATGGTGTCATTTTGTGTATACGGGACAAGGAACAATGCCTCTTAAACAGGCTCAGAAAATTCAAATCTCATCTTCTTTCCAACCTTGGTAAAATATGCAGAGGCAAGGTACAGAATCTTGAACCTTTGTTTCCACAGGCAAGTATAACTGTAACTGTATTAACAACCGGTTCATTCTGAACGTCCGGGATGCCTATAAGGATATTCCTACAACGCGGAAGTTCGGAAGTGAAGTTATCTCATTGCTTGAAAACATATATGTTTTTATGAATTTACACATCTATGGTCTTCTATTCCCCAAAACCTTTATAAATCATATATATGATTTTAGATATAAAACATATGTTCAGCTTTGTTGCAATATAGTACATAGTAAATATACCACAAAGGTAATTTTAGATGTATATCTTATATATCATATAAATCTACAGATGGTACTCGATTGTCCAAAATTGGCACACATTGTCATTAACTCAGGTGCATATGGCTCATATGGAACAGTAGACTTTCAAGGTGAAGGTTATCTGTCCACAATATCCTGTATAGCCACCATCAGAATCCAAAACTTGGAAGCAATCAGATCCCGAATTGTTGCCTGGGGAATGTTCACCCGCTCTGCCTGCAGTGCTTGTGCCAACTGTCGAGGGTTCTGTGGTAGTAAACGTTGCTGATGTGCTCGCAGTCGTTGATCCAGTGCATCCCATAAATGTTGATTGGGTTTAAATCTGAAGACCTGAGGGGATAGTGGCGGGACATGGATGTTCTGATTCCTGAAAAATCCTGTTTGTCAGTCTTGCCTTGTGATGCCGTTCACTAGTTGCATAATGGGAAGGACGTACCACCGAAGAATTTTATTCGTGTAAGGTTGTGCCGTTTAATTCCCCCGAGCTTGCACCAAGCCTGTTCGACCAGTGTAGGAGATTTCCGCCCACATCATCGCACTACCACTACCAAATCTGTTCACTTCCTGAATGCAGTTCCCTGCTTAACGTTGCCCATGTTGCATGTAAGCGCGTCTGCCATCCGCAAGGCGGCGCATAAAACGTGACTCGTCACTGAATAAACTTGTAACCAACGCAGTTGTGGCCATACTCTGTGACCTTGACACCACTGACGTCGCAGCCCACGATGCAGGTTCGTCAAAGGACACCTCGAACTGGTCATCGAGTGCGAATACCTTCAGCGCGTAAACGTTTCCTCACTGTCTGAGCTGACATCCTACGCAATCCTGGTATTTGCCGTAGTTGTAGAGGTGGCCGGGGTGGTCACGTAAGTCTCGTATGAATCTGTGCTGCGTGGTTGTATTTTTTCGACATTTCCATCTTTTCACCAAAGGTCTGCAATACCTAATTTTTCCACAAATCAATCCTAATCCATGCAAAAATGACCAGTTCATATTTGGTATTAATTTTGTATAGATGTCGGCATAACTGTCCGACATTTACGAATTTACTACTTTTATTTTTTGGAGAGTATAGTAAGTAACATATACGAAAGCAATTATATGACATCAAATATAAAACCAGAATATGGAGTTCACTATTTACAATCGTTTATGAGATTTTCACCGCTTAGTAAAGCCTCACCCCGCAAGAGATGCATGATTATTACCCCGGGCAATAGATCAGTGTCACGCGAGTTTCATTCTCAGCTCCCTGGGGAGTATTCAGTCGAAGTTGCCTGTGAGGCGTCAGTTATCAGTCACATTTTCATTTCATTCTTCGAATAAAGTCACTTGCCTATGGACAAACATGTGCTTCAGTGTGGGGCGAAGCCCAATAATCTCTCAGGAGTCCGGCTGCCGAACACGGCCACCCATCCACCTACTCTCCGCGACCGACGTGCTTAACTTCACCGGACGTGTGACCTGTGCGTTGTACACGCGTGCCACCAAAGTTGTTCCTTGATAGAAGACGTTATCTTCAGCCTTGAAATGTACAAGTACATCAGGTACAGATTTGAGATGCAGAGCTGAGTTTACTGGCGCCTGTGTGGTGGAATGGCTGTTTCGTGCTTAAAGGGGCACTGATCTAAAGCAATTCCCCGGGAATGATTGTTGCCTTTGTTATTGTTTTTTCCCAGTGAGTACCCGGATGTATAGCAGAAATCTAGACTAGTTCGCGACCTCTGCTGCGCCATTCGTAAGCGCATTAGTCACTTTTATGGGTGGTAATAAGGGCGTATGGTCACATTGATCAACAAAATGAAATACACTTTTCGAGATAATAAGGAAATGTATGTATATTTGTGGGTAGCATCAGTAATGGTGACGAAGTTTTGATAAGTCACTTGCTTGGTAATTTTGCGATTTTCGTTTACACTATTTTTACTTGCAACACAAAGTATATATTTCACCTGAGCATTGTTTTTTTTATAGTGTGTATATTTTTTTACAGTCAAAATGTGTAACGTTTTAAAATTTACTAAACGCCTCAATATTCAGTTATTTTACAAAGTGACTGAAAAACATTTCTATCTGTATTATTATGATAACGAATTCCAAACATTTTGATGTTTAATGTCATCACCAAGAGACTGAAAATGTTACGTTAAAATGTACATTTCTATGTTGTTTGGCTTCTAATCCTACATAATAATCTGTTGTGATGTTTTTAGGCCCTTTTGATCGTCTTAATCAATTTTAGTCAATCTGGACAGATGTTTCAGTCAAATTGACTGAAATATTTATACATCTTATAAATTGCCTGAGAGAATCACATTTTACAAATTGACGGTAATATATACACGCTCACAAAGGAAAAGACTTCTGAAAACAACGTCTATCGCGCATTGAAGAATTTCTCAACCAAGACGTAGAGGAACAAGAACGAATCGGTTCAATGCTACAGCAAATGAATGAAAACAAAATGCAAATATCATAATTACAACCTACCAAATTTATGTGTATAAATTTTAGGCAGCTTCCTTGTTCGAGGAATGTATCCGTGAATATCCACACAAAGGACCAATATCCCACTTGTCTGCAGCTGTACAAAGAAACTTATTCGATGTCACGTGTCTCTGTAACAATCAAATATTTTAAAAGATATATATCGTTTCGGGATATTATAACCCGTGTTCGTTTCTCAGCTGATCACTTAGATTGTTTCAGGTGTTTCACATCGGTGTCAAGTCTCAAGGGTCGGCTGAGAAAGCCGACGTGACAACAATTTTCATAACGTCCACGGTTCCTAAAAAATCCATTGAGCGATAGATAACAGTGAGCAATCAATTAACGTATTATCAGTTAACCCTTTGAACAAAGTATGTTGTTTTTACATCGGCACTTCACGCCATGACATGAGTGTATTCCCTTTGTTTTAGTAAACCTAGACATGTAAACACTCACTTTTGACATATCCACTGTGCAAGATAACAGTGATTAATCAATCAACGTATTTACTGTTAATCCTTTGATGACTTGGAACGATCCGTTGATTTACAAAAAAAGTAAATCAATTGATCATTCACCTCTTGCTGGTCTGCCACGTGCATATTACATAGCACACATTTCACCTCACTTCAAACCTGGATTTAGATTGAATAAGTACCCTAGACAGAATAAATGCCAAATGGGAACCTTTGTCAGGTTATCTAAGTGGTGCTACCACTAATTGTACCTGTAATAAATTCATTAACTGAGCATCAAGTGAATGACGACAAATACACAAGTGTAGGGTTATACCAGAAAACGTGGATGACAACAAGGGAGTAGTACTCGTATTATCGACGCAATCCGAAATCCGAAAATGCTTTCACTGCATGGATACTATTTTTTAGTATTAAACTATAACCATCTGGGGTATTTCCAAATGACGACATCCGATGAGCTCCGCCGTTCTTTTTGTCTGTTTGTTTAGGCTGAAGAAATTAATTAACATGCGCCCTTTGTCGAAATCTTTATAGATCACAGTTAACCAATCAGTGTCCAAAAATGCGTAAAACAAATCTTGCCTCCAGTTTATTTAGCAGTCCTTGCAGACGGTAGCCCAGTATCTGGTCACGCTCAGTTGCGTTGCGTATCATCCGGGTACTCAAGGGGAAAAAACAATAACAAAGGCAACAACCAGTCCGGGGAATGGCGTTAGATCAGTGCCCTTGGCTGTCAGGAGCGACTGATTATGGTTTCAAATCCCGGATTTGATCCCTCATATTCAAATAGTAATTATTGATCTGCTCCATACATGCCACTCGCTCACTCACTCACTCCTGTAAAATAAGCGAGGGCAGATAAGAAAATAAGGAATATTTTACACTTCGACAGAAATAATGGACGAAGCGCACGTAAAATAAGAAGTCGGTACTAATCAGTGTCTTTGAATTATTAAACTTAAACCAAAGATTTTTTAACAAAACAAAGACCAAGCCGAACATGTAAAAATTATCTATTGGTACTTGCACCTTACTACAGACACGTGAGAGAGAAAACATTGACAGAAATCATATTACCATCGCTGCTTTTAACAATATGCTTTTTCACGACGTATCAGCTTTATGTGGGAGGAAATCCTGAAGTGATTAATTTGATAGAGGTTTACTTCCACGAAGAAACCCACAAGCACGGTCTGATGCTGACAAACCCAGAAACAACTGGGATTCGAACCTGTGATCGTGGACGTTTGGCACGCCTTCGAAGCTCAGATCTGTGCAACGCATTAGACAGCTCGGCAACTCGTGGTCCGATATAACTTCATACGCCTGAGCGTAATGTTATCACTACACATTAGCTATAAATACATGCAGTACTTATATCACTACAGACACATGAGCCATAAATACATGCAGTACTGATATCACTGCAGACACATGAGCTATAAAGACTTACAGTACTGATATCACTGCAGACACATGAGCTATAAAGACTTACAGTACTGATATCACTGCAGACACATGAGCTACAAAGACTTACAGTACTGATATCACTGCAGACACATGAGCTAGAAAGACTTACAGTATATATATCACTGCAGACACATGAGCTAGAAAGACATACAGTACTGATATCACTAAATGCACATGAGCTATAAAGACATGCAGTACTGATATCACTGCAGACACATGAGCTATAAAGACATACAGTACTAATATCACTGCAGACACATGAGCTATAAAGACATGCAGTACTGATATCGCTGAAGACACATGAGCTAGAAAGACATACAGTGCTGATATCACTGCAGACACATGAGCTATAAAGACACGCAGTTCTGATATCACGGAAGACACATGAGCTATAAAGACACGCAGTACTGATATCACTGCAGACACATGAACTATAAAGACATGCAGTACTGATATCACTACAGACACATGAGCTAGAAAGACATGCAGTACTGATATCACTGCAGACGCATGAGTTATAAATACAAGCAGTACTGATATCACTGCAGACACATGATCTATAAAGACATACAGTATTGATATCACTGCAGACACATGAGTTATAAAAACATGCAGTATTGATACCACTACAGGCACATGTGTTATAAATACATACAGTTCTGATATCACTACAGGCACGTGTGTTATAAATACATGCAGTATTGATATCACTACAGGCACATGAGCTATAAATACAAGCAGTACTGATATCACTACAGGCACATGGGCAATACATACAAGCAGTAGTGATATTGTCAAACAAATTAATGAAAAAAGACATCACTATCAAAAAGAGTATTTGCGTGCCGAAAGAGATATTGTAAAAGATAATTTTAGAAATTGACATCGACTGGTAATTCTTTTCGCATGGCTATCTGCGCATGCAAACAGTGTAACCAGTTTAAAACTGGAAGGAAGTCTAGTACTAAACTGCGGCTTGTTTACGGAAGTCCCGCTTTACATGACGGTCCTTTTACGTCGGGAAGATGGCGGCGACCAGCTGTCCATGTGGTTGTTTATAAACATGAAATGACACTTGGAGATTTTCTCAACCCTGTCATGCAAATTTCTGATCATATTGAAAATGGGCAAGTCGAAGAAAAAGAAATTCAGAGCTGCTAAGGCTGAACCAACGGGATTAACAAGTGTGAAGGAGATTGAAACGGAAATTGAGAATTTTGTTCCGAATGCACATGGCACTGTTTCTGATGTCATCGAGCAGGTGAGTAACTAAGTAAAAGAATTCTGCCATTACGCGTAGACATTGTTTTGGTTTTCAGCAATCAACCATGACACAGTCGGTAAATAGGATGCAATGCCAAGGTCGGAGGAAAACACGAGGGGTAATTGACCACCAAAGTCTAAATAGGATTTATGAAGGTTGGTGTGCTGGAGGTTGGCCGTAATATAGGGTCATGTCTTTGACTGTTGAACGCCATCGCGTCTCTCGGCTCAGGTCAAGAAATCTCATGGGGATTCCTGATTAGAGGTGAGGTGAAATGGGGTTAACGTCGCTTCCAAGATTATTGCACTTATATAGCGACGTGCATGTACGTGTGTGTGTTTGTGTGGCTGCTTGTACTAGTCCGGACTGATGCCGATTTATAGTGCTAGCTAACGGGAAACCATGCACCAGTTTAACATGAATATCCCACTCAGACACAGTACACTGACTCCAAGCCGACATGTTCTTGTTTTAGCCCTTAATGCCGAGCGCCAGACAGGGTAACAACAACTGAACAAGTACCATCTTTTAATGTCTTTTGGTATGACACAGCCAGACACTCAACCACTAGACCACGGCTGGGGATCGAACCTGGGACCTTCCGCTCTCCAGGCGGACGCTCTACCACTAGACCATGGAGGTGGTCTCCTGATTAGAACAGAGTCTAGAAATCTGTGCTGGGTGTTAGAACAGACTCTATGGGTCGGTTAAAAAATTGGTCAGACTGGCCGACTTGTTTGATTGCATGTCGTCTTACCCCAATGGCATAGTTCGTTAT
Source organism: Haliotis cracherodii (assembly GCF_022045235.1). Taxonomy (NCBI): domain Eukaryota; kingdom Metazoa; phylum Mollusca; class Gastropoda; order Lepetellida; family Haliotidae; genus Haliotis; species Haliotis cracherodii. The sequence continues at coordinate 8,304,294 of NW_027266265.1, read as the reverse complement.
CCTAAAGACGTATATACTTCACTGAATTGTCTGATCTAGAAGCGATTGTTTACAGTCCTTCTTTTTAGCATATAAGCTAGAAAAGTCAATCCCTGAAACCCCTCCCCTCCCAACCATACCCTATGTTATTGACAGTTGGCTATCAGGGTAGGGGAACATATATATTGAATATTTCAGAGAGCTGCATTAAACAATAAAGTATAGCTGGTCAAGTATAACCGCACATCGGGATATAATCCGCCAGTCAAAGTTTTATTCATTGTGTATATCATATCCCAACTAATTTGCAATATTTCATTTTTGAATCATTTCTTAGTTTTGTTGAATATCCCGGTTGTTTTTAGACATAGATACCCTGGATGAACACGAGACGGACCTGAGGATGTTTGCAAATACCTCATTGTTAATAAATTCCAACCGTCATCAACATGTTACAAAAGTGACTGACGATGTATTGAGGGGGTAGAGTCAGAAGGAAGGAGTGTCGTGGGGTCTAAGGAGATTTGCTGCCAGTCCACAGCCTAATCTAGACTTTAGAGTATTTCTTTTCGTAATCAGGCTTTTTAAAAAAGTCCATAAATTTATTTTCCACAAAACCTTTTTCATCATGAAACAACAAAATATGAACATGATGAAGCCTTCAACTTAAGTTGTTTTAGAAGAAATAATTAGTTTGCTTGTCACTATCAAATAATTGTTGAATATAATCAAATTAATGAAGCATGTTTCAGAATGTTAATGGTTTTAAATTAAATAGACCTCATTGCGTCAGATATTAGGTGGTTTGAACATGTTGAAGGTATGAAGAATTGTTCGATTTTGGGCCCATAGTATTAAAGACATTTTGTAAATAATATCATAATACTAATTTCCTTCCCAATCCTTACAAGGTATATGAAGGGGCAGAAAGGAAATGGGTACCATCTTTCCAACCATGAAAAAAAAACACAAGGAATTTAACGTCATGATATGATATCAGTACTGGTTACTCAAATTAATAACACGTTGCCATTTCTTGTTCAGCAGTCAAGACTTGTTAATTTGCATAAATCTGTTTGGGTTGGAGGGGTTAGTTGAAAAAAAGAGAATTGAAAGCGATAGAATACAGGTTAGCACCCTTCTGCCAGTGTCTAGACTGTGTAGTAGATGCTTGTGTCGTTCATACTGAAGGGTTATCTGTCCACATGGCTTGCTGTTCACCCGACTGCTTGAACATGATTTCCAGGGTAGTAGACCCGTAAAAGATCCGGGGTAGAATAGGTCTTCAGCAGCCCATGCTTGCTGTGAAAGGTGACTATGCTTGTCATAAGGTGGCAACTAACAGGATCGGTTGGTCCGGCTTGCTGACTTGGTTGATGCATGTTATGGTATCCCAAATTCGTGGCCCGATGCACATGATGTCAATCCCTGGATTGTCTGGTCCAGACTTGATTATTTACAGGCTACTGTCATATAGCTGGAATATTCCTGAGGGCGGCATTAAACAACAAACAAATAAACAATTAAAGTATAAACAAACAACCAAACAATTCCAAGGCACTACTGGCACTATGGATGGAAGCTGGTCAGGTTTGATGTGGTCATGTTCACATTCTTAGGTCACTCATGCAGTTACAATTTCAGACCATATTAAGTATTTGAATAGCATTTAGAAGTGATACACAAAAGAGAGAGAATTTATGGATGTCAACTTCTTTATAATGCCTACTCCTTCATCTCCTTCATCTCCTTCACCTGATGAAAGAGTAAGCATGTACTCCACAATGTTGTGTTCCTAATTATAGGGAAGGGGATATCGGTAAATTCTCATTTTTCCGAACATATTGTTTAAAATTGAAAATTATCACAGTTTCATGGAAATATCAACTGATTATGATCAGTGTCTTCCTTGTTTTTAACTAGATTATAGCAGGGCATCCCAGTGGTTAGTCATTGTCACATCGCAGCAAAGAGCAGGGTTTAATTCTCCACATGGGTAAAATGTGTAAAGTGTCCACCATCATGACACGGCAAGAATATTGCGAAAGGCAGCAAAAACTCACTCATGTTCTCTGCTGGATTAAAGCGATATGCATCTGTCTATAGAGTTATCTCCCCTCTGTGACATTCCTGACCAGAGCACTTTATCTGAGTACCTAGCTAGACTCTCAGGGAACATTTGTTGGTCTGAATGTTTGCCTGTTTATTCATACAATATTGGTTGTTGCAGCTTCAGAGTGTGAACGTGGAGACCCGGGAGTGTGGCTGTTCCACCCTAGCCAACCTGGTCAGCCAGCCGGAAGTTATACCTCTACTACTACAACACAACATTGTCAAGATTGTCGCTCCTTTGATTGTCGATCCTAGTCCCCATATCAGACATGTGTCGCTAGGAGCTTTGAGGTAAGACATGTGTCGCTAGGAGCTTTGAGGTAAGACATGTGTCGCAAGGAGCTTTGAGCTAAGACATGTGTTGCTAGGAGCTTTGAGGTAAGACATGTGTCGCTAGAAGTTTTGAGGTGAGACATGTGTCGCTAGGAGCTTTGAGGTGAGACATGTGTCGCTAGGAGCTTTGAGGTGAGACATGTGTCGCTAGGAGCTTTGAGTTGAGACATGTGTCGCTAGGAGCTTTGAGGTAAGACATGTGTCGCTAGAAGTTTTGAGGTGAGACATGTGTCGCTAGAAGTTTTGAGGTGAGACATGTGTCGCTAGGAGCTTTGAGGTAAGACATGTGTTGCTAGGAGCTTTGAGATGAGACATGTGTCGATAGGAGCTTTGAGTTGAGACATTTGTCGCAAGGAGCTTTGAGGTAAGACATGTGTCGATAGGAGCTTTGAGTTGAGACATTTGTCGCTAGAAGTTTTGAGATGAGACATGTGTCGCTAGAAGTTTTGAGATAAGACATCTGTCGATAGAAGCTTTGAGATGAGACATGTGTTGCTAGAAGTTTTGTGATGAGACATGTGTCGCTAGAAGTTTTGAGGTGAGACATGTGTCGCTAGGAGCTTTGAGATAAGACATGTGTCACTAGAAGTTTTGAGGTGAGACGTGTCGCTAGAAGTTTTGAGGTGAGACGTGTCGCTAGAAGTTTTGAGGTGAGACATGTGTTGATAGGAGCTTTGAGGTGAGACATGTGTCGCAAGGAGCTTTGAGGTAAGACATGTGTTGCTAGGAGCTTTGAGATAAGACATGTGTCGATAGGAGCTTTGAGTTGAGACATTTGTCGCAAGGAGCTTTGAGGTAAGACATGTGTCAATAGGAGCTTTGAGTTGAGACATTTGTCGCTAGAAGTTTTGAGATGAGACATGTGTCGCTAGGAGCTTTAAGGTAAGACATGTGTCGCTAGGAGCTTTGAGGTAAGACATGTGTCGCAAGGAGCTTTGAGCTAAGACATGTGTTGCTAGGAGCTTTGAGGTAAGACATGTGTCGCAAGGAGCTTTGAGCTAAGACATGTGTTGCTAGGAGCTTTGAGGTAAGACATGTGTCGCTAGAAGTTTTGAGTTGAGACATGTGTCGCTAGAAGTTTTGAGATGAGACATGTGTCACTAGAAGTTTTATACACAGCTAAGGGTCCATTAGTCTGAGACACGGAATGACATGTTGCCATGGTTACAGTCGAATAATTGATTTTTAGTAAAAGAACTTTGCATAACATTTTATTATCCTTGAAGATACAAACTTAAAACTCCTCAATGCAGCTTGGTAGTACACTTTTACACGCACAGAAAATGATGAGGCAACTGTTTTGATCTTTCATGTGTCTGCAGAAACCTGAGTGTAAGCGGCGGCCATGAGGTCTGCGAGGAGATGGTGCAGAAGGACGTCCTGACGCCTCTTGTCCTTCTCTTCCAGAAGGTGAGCCAGACTTCGGTCATTATGTACTCCCCAACGTTTCATCCAAGGCCCCTCCACCCGTGAAGATTCCGGGGTAGAATAGGTCTTAGCAACCCATGCTTGCCGTAAAAAGTGTCGTAAGAGGCGACTAATGGGATCGTGGGTCAGACTCACGGTTTTGGTTGATGCATGTCATCATTTCCTAGATGTGTAGATCGATGCTCATGATATCAGTCACTGGATTGTCTGGCCCAGACTTGATTATTTGCAGACTACCATCATATAGCAGGAATATTGCAGAGTGCGGTGGTAAACAACAAACAAACAAGCAAACAAATCCAAGGCAGTACTGGCACTATGGATGGAAGATGGTCAGGTTTGATGTGGTCATGTTTGATGTGGTCATGTTTACATTCTTAGGTCACTCATGCAGTTACAATTTCTGACCATATTAAGTCTTTAGCCCAAGGCCCCCTAAACATCAGTTTTTGTGTTAAGTCGATCACACATGTTTACATACCGTACTGTACATATATAAGCAACATTACTAGTACCTTCCTGAAATATGACTACCTTCATCACAGGGGTAACACACAGGGCATGATGCCTGACCCGTGGAGATCCAGGTTAGAATTGATCTTCAGCAACCCATGGTTGTTCTAAGATGCAGCTAACCGGATCCGTTGGTCAGACTCTCTGGCTTTGTTGATGCATGTTATCATATTCCAATAGCGTAGAATGATGCTTGTGATGTCAGTCACCGGATTGTCTGGTCTAAACTTGATTATTTATAGACCAGAGTCATACTGCTGGAATATTGCTGAGTGTGGCGTAAACAATAACCAAAACATGATCCCGTGATCTGATCCTTGCATCCATGCTTATGACATGTATGAGAATGTGTTTGAATATGTTCCACTAGTACACACAGATGTCTGTCTTCAGTATGGTGTAGGCTGGCTTCCAGACAAGAAGGAGAAGACTGTGAAACATGATGACACATCTGAGAACATCTTTGCAGAGGCAGTGCACCTGCTGTGGAATATTTGGTAAGATGCCTGTCCGTTGGAGTCTAATTTGAAAGTAAGGCCAAAAAGGATGCGTGTTTCCAATAGTTCAGTGAACCCATCATGCTACCTGTGACCCTTAAATGTTTATTATGTCTGTAAGTAGTTGTCAGGACATCAGTTATATTTAGAATGGTATATATATTCCCTACCTACCTCCCCATATTTGTTTGCTCCAGGGGGGCGGTTGGGTAGCCTAGTGATTAAAGCGTTCGCACGCCATGCCGAAGACCCGGGTTCGAATCCTGACATGGGCACAATGTGTGAAGCCCATTTCTGGTGTCCCCAGCCGTGATATTGCTGGAATATTGCTAAAAGCGGTGTAAAACCATACTCACTCACTCACTCACTCACTGTTTGCTCCAGGTGTAGTATGACATCAGGGCCTGGTTCATGCGGTCACAGGGCTTGAAAAATACCATTGCCCGACGCCCGTGCCAAGTAAGGTTTAGATGTCGGGCGTGTAATATACGTTTTCTAGCATGCCCGTGGACAAGTAGAACACACAAAATGAACTGGGTCAAGTTTCACGCGAATGTAATCATGTGATCATGTTACGGTATTTGATTGGCTAATATTTTGTTAGTGTCCGAGACTGACAATGTAATTTGCATACAGCTACGCCAGTGAACCAATGGGATTAATACATTTCGATGTCAGGCAGGTCAACAACGAGAACCAGGCTTGTTTCATTGTTAAATCGTAGTAACACTTCCATATATGGCACATGTTTCTTGGAAATGGAATTTCTTGGAAATTGTAACGCAACGTTGAAACATTTTCCGACTTTAGATGCTTCGTTAGGCCTAGCTTTGATGAAATATAATTTTGTCGAACTACAACAAACGGGACTTTTAACGAGTGAAAGTATGGCATTTATTTAATATGTGTTTCTTTTCGTTGTCAACTAAAGTTCATTCGAGGCGCTGACTGTGGTTGCTGTAAATAACGGCAAGTTGTGCGATCTATCGACCCCTTTACGCACGATTTCGGCAAAATTGATCTAAACTGTATTGAATGAAATTTTAAATAAAATTAATAAATTATGCTACAAACATATGTCAAGGTACAAACGTGTTTTTTTTATAACCAGATAGTAATAATAGGATTTAATTGCGGAATTTGTTGATTGGTATTTCCGGTGTTGCGTGCAGGTGGTAATGTTTTTGCGATGGGGAAATGACATCGTGTCAGTGACTTGAGTTTACTAAAAGTGTATATAAGTTTTTGGAACCACGTGTTACCGCACACAATAACCGAGTTAGCGCTATATTGAAGAGTGCAATAGCGAGGGATCACTGTCGTAAATCTGTTGTTTCAAATGAGTAAGCTAGTAAAGGACAGAGTAGCCTCCCTTTGCCTCATTAGCACCCAGAGGGGTATCTGCAATAACAATATATATTGCCAGTACCGCACATGGCCGATCATGTCTCAGCGGTCTATTTTAAGTTTCTTTGGCGGTGGGGACCAACTTAAAAGGAAGGCAGAGGGAAATTCCGAAAGTTGTACATCGGCAAAGAATAAGAAGTATGACGAATGTTAACGAAAATGAACATTCATCGCTGGGTGGAAAGACCAGTTTCCTTGGGTTGCGTATGATGACACAGCGAAAGTCATGAAGTGCACCATTTGTTCCAAGTACCCAAACATACACGCTTGCAATCGCAAGAGAATGTTTATTGATGGATGTTCAAATTTCAGAATTTTATACTCAGTCCTGCAGCAGTAACATTTTACTGAATTTATTAGCTTGATTTGGGGCTAGTCCATTTTAAAATAGGGCAAGTGAGAATGTTGGTCATACTTGCCCTTGGTCAAGTAACATTTTTAATAATTTTTCAACCCCTGGGTCACATTTTATGCTATTTAGCAAACAATGAGATCATTGAAACCAAATATATACATCATGTATCATTCTAAACTGTTCTGTAAACATTGTCCCTCGACTAACTATTATGACTTCTTTGGTGTAATTGTTATGAAGAATAAGAAGTATGACGAATGTTAACGAAAACGAACATTCATCGCTGGGTGGAAAGACCAGTTTCCTTGGGTTGCGTATGATGACACAGCGAAAGTCATGAAGTGCACCATTTGTTCCAAGTACCCAAACATACACGCTTGCAATCGCAAGAGAATGTTTATTGATGGATGTTCAAATTTCAGAATTTTATACTCAGTCCTGCAGCAGTAACATTTTACTGAATTTATTAGCTTGATTTGGGGCTAGTCCATTTTAAAATAGGGCAAGTGAGAATGTTGGTCATACTTGCCCTTGGTCAAGTAACATTTTTAATAATTTTTCAACTCCTGGGTCACATTTTATGCTATTTAGCAAACAATGAGATCATTGAAACCAAATATATACATCATGTATCATTCTAAACTGTTCTGTAAACATTGTCCCTCGACTAACTATTATGACTTCTAATGTACCAAATGAATCAATCACAGAGAGGCCAACCATTATGATTTTGGTGTAATTGTTATGATATTGGGACTAAGTTTACACTATTTACACATGTTTCACTTATGTGTAGATCTAACAAAAATATCAAAGCGAAAACCTGCATCATGGTACTGTTATCATTTCTGTTTTTCACATGAAAATGTACTTTTTGACCCTCTGATTACTCCAGAGCTTCATTAACGGTTGGCATCTCTGGAATCATGTGTTCATGATCCTGACTGTATTGTCCCAGATTGATGTTGTGAGGAGGATGGCTTGTGTTGCAGTGAGAGCAGTGACCTAGCAGTGAGTGTGTTCAACAAGGAAACCTTGGTGCAGTACCTGTTGCCTTGCCTGCAGCATCAGCTATATGGCTTCTCTACAGCCATAGCAGTTGGTAGGTACATGGTCTATGTCAGCCATAGCAGTAGGTAGGTACATGGTCTATGTCAGTCATAGCAGTTGGTAGGTACATGGTCTTTGTCAGCCATAGCAGTAGGTAGGTACATGGTCTATGTCAGCCATAGCAGTTGGTAGGTACATGGTCTATGTCAGCCATAGCTGTAGGTAGGTACATGGTCTATGTCAGTCATAGCAGTTGGTAGGTACATGGTCTTTGTCAGCCATAGCAGTCGGTAGGTACATGGTCTATGTCAGCCATAGCAGTCGGTAGGTACATGGTCTTTGTCAGCCATAGCAGTAGGTAGGTACATGGTCTATGTCAGCCATAGCAGTAGAGAGGTACATGGTCTATGTCAGCCATAGTAGGTAGGTACATGGTCTATGTCAGCCATGGTAGATAGGTACATGGTCTATGTCAGCCATAGTAGATAGGTACATGGCCTATGTCAGCCATAGCAGTAGGTAGGTACATGGTCTATGTCAGTCATAGCAGTAGGTAGGTACATGGTCTATGTCAGTCATAGTAGTAGATTGGTACATGGTCAATGTCAGCCATAGCAGTAGGTAGGTACATGGTCTATGTCAGTCATAGCAGTAGGTAGGTACATGGTCTATGTCAGTCATAGCAGTAGGTAGGTACATGGTCTATGTCAGCCATAGCAGTAGAGAGGTACATGGTCTATGTCAGTCATAGCAGTAGGTAGGTACATGGTCTATGTCAGTCATAGCAGTAGGTAGGTACATGGTCTATGTCAGTCATAGCAGTAGATAGGTACATGGCCTATGTCAGCCATAGCAGTAGGTAGGTACATGGTCTATGTCAGTCATAGCAGTAGGTAGGTACATGGTCTATGTCAGTCATAGCAGTAGGTAGGTACATGGTCTATGTCAGTCATAGCAGTAGGTAGGTACATGGTCTATGTCAGTCATAGCAGTAGGTAGGTACATGGCCTATGTCAGCCATAGCAGTAGGTAGGTACATGGTCTATGTCAGTCATAGCAGTAGGTACAGGACCGATGTCAGGAAGATTATTAGTTATCAGTGTATGCATTGAGTACAAACACACACACTCATACACATCCATGACACCAGAACTTACCCATGCTCATATGATGATGATGATGATGATGATATGGTTGGGTTTTCAGCTCAATGTCTCCATGCAGTGACAGAAAACAACAAGATGGCTGCCGAGTATTGTCAGACGGGGGGTACATTAGCACTGCTCAGCCAGTTGATGACACCGGTTGAATCAGCAGATAGTATCCAGCTAAGCACACTTGTGACAGGTGGGTGGATATCCAGGCAGCCCAATTGAAAAAGCTGATTATGGCCACTCCTCAGCCATTTTTGTTGAAAATGTGATGAAAAAGATAATTAAAACTGTGACTTTCGCCTGCTGCATTTTCCTGCCCTGGGCCAATACGTCCTCCTTTGACAACCTGGACCTGGAAATTCTTTCTAAATACATTTCCCTGCACAGTAAACTTCTTCCTCTGAAACCACTAGACCAGTCAAGCTGAAACTTCACATGCTTGTTCCCGCCAGTAATGACACCTGAATGTGTTCAGACAAAATGTTAAAACTAGACTTTTGGAGACATGTAACAGTAATGGCTGTGTCTCACCCTGTTGTAATTAGTTCCCAGTGATGCAGATCTGTATGAAACCTTGCAGGGATCCTGATCAATGTCAGCAACCCACTGCAGCCCCAGACTCCGATGGCGACCCTCGTCCACACACTAGCCACTGTTCTGGCAGTGGACGTCACCAACCTCATCGGGGAGGCAACACAGAATGGCTGTATGGTAGGAGATGGTGTTTCTGTGTGTGGTTCAAATCCTTGATTGTCTACTCATAAATATGGAGATATACCCTGGACCCATTGGTCACCAATGTTCATATGTTCCAGGGGGCAGTGGTAAACGTCCGAGACCTGCATCACTTCGGGCTTTCCTCCCACATTAAGCTGACACACCATGATATAACTGGAATAGTGTTAATAGCGGGGTTAAACCCAACTCACTTGCTCATATGTTCCAGTTTGAATGACAGTCAGTTTCAGGGTTCTTTCAAGAAGCGTCAAAATATGTCCCATGTTTTGTACGTGACTTGTCTTGTTCCATACTGTTTCAAATACAACTTTGAATGCCTGGTAGCATAAGGACACTCAGACAGGGCTTCACCAGATGCAAAATATTATGTCCAGTATGCATAAAGAGATAAAGTGGACATAAATACATTTGCACTGCGAGTCCCAAGGGATGTGAAAAGGTATGTCTGTGTGACTATTTCAAACTAAGTTGTAACCATGGTAACATGCATTTAATATTTATCGTGTGTTGCATGTTCTCATATTGCAGAATGGTGCTGGGAGTAGTGATGAGGCCAGTATTGCACACCAAAGGGTAACTAGCAATATATTATTTGTGGTTATAAGGAATGATTGAAACACACTATTTGTCTGTCTGTATCTGTGTCTCTCTGTCTGTCTGTCTGTCTGTCTGTCTGTCTGTCTGTCTGTCTCTATCCAGCATGGATTGCTAGGGCCCATTTCTAACTCAGAATTCCCAGGGGGGGAGGCTATGTTAGTAAATTTGATACCTAATATCAACATTCAGTATTATGATACAGAAATCAACATGATTCAGACATCTCAGCCTAAACTGGTATGTGCAATTCAAAACTATAATTTGGCAGGTAGTATATTGTTGAATGTAGTGAGGTGATAATCTAGCACGTTGTGTCTGTTGTCAGGGCGCTGAGCCTCGAGGTAAACTGAAGGAGGTCGACCAGATCCTCTCAGCTCAGCAGACAAGCCTCGAGATCATCGCCAACCTGTGCTGTGCTGGGGGTAAGTCTTGTCTAGACGGGAAGGGTTGTTCCAGGTTAGCTGTGTCTGCAGGGATAGGTTGGTTTCAGTTTCCAGATAAATCTTTGAATGCATCAGAAAGCTATTTAAATGATATTATATCATTTCTGTGGGATAATAAATTGTGTTGCTCATCATTGTGTTCCAAGCATTGTCTTCTCAACATCATGTTCTCAGGGTTGTGTTGCAGCTTTCTGATCAAGTATTGTGTTGCTAGTATTGTGTTGCAAGTATTGTGTTGCCAGCAATGTGTTGCCAGCATTGTCTTCCCAGGGTCGTTTTCGAAGGGTCGCTTTCACAGGGTTGTGTTCCAAGGGTCGTGTTCCCATCGTCTTGTTCCCAGATTTGTGTTCCCAGGGTTGTGTTCCTAGGGTCATGTTTCCCTATTTGTGTGCCCAGATATGTGTTCCCAGGGTCTTGTTCCCAGATTTGTGTATCCAGGGTCGTGTTCCCAGGATCGTGTTCCCAGGATCGTGTTTCCAGGGTCGTGTTCACAGGGTCGTGTTCACAGGGTCGTGTTTCCAGGGTGGTGTTCCCAGGGTCTTTCCCAGCAAAGTAGTCCCAGCATCATTTTCCAAGCAATACATTGCTCAAAGTTGTGTCTGTCACAGATGATGACTGGGAGGACGTCAGCATCGACTCTGGCTCCTCTGATGAGATGGCGGTTGACATCAGCATGGGGGAAGACGCCAGTGAGGAATGTGTAAGTACAGAAGATATTCACCTTTATTTACTAATTCTACTTTATCTCATGTATATCAATAATATGTATATCAAATATTAGATAAGCTGTTATTAAACACATGTGTTATGACTTGTTACAGCCATTGGTATGTGCTATTGTTAGGCTTGGTAGGCTATTATGAAGCCATCACTGACATAATCAACTATTACTTGCAACAAATACAATCGTTTTATCTACTTTGGCAAAATTCTTGCTGCAGTCAGTGTTTTTGAAACTGGTTGACTCCCGAGACAAAGCTGATGGATTGATATGACATAGGTTTGCTGCAGGAGGTTTACTGTGAATCCAAGCTCTTATTTGATTGGTTAAAGACAGAACAGTCAATCCAATGAAATTGCATAACAGAAAGGATTTTTTAGGTTACATATGCAATTTAGTAGTATTTACATAGATCTCACATGTCTAAATATTCTGCTCAACTACTACTTTTAAATATTGGTTAAAGTATTTCTTAATTTTTAAGTTAATATTTCTTGAACAAAATTCAGTTTGAACAGTTGACTAAAGGACTGAGCAGTAAAATGTGAAATATGCAAAGAAGAGATACAATGCATTAATGAACCCTCTTAACTTGAAATGCAATTGATATTTGAGCTTTCAAACACATGCCAGTATATAGCAATAATAGCAAGATTATTGCACTTATATAGCAACATGCGAGCAGGTGTGAGTGTGACTGCTTATCCTAATCCAGACTCATGCCGTTGTTTTTTGTGCGAGCCCACAGAGATATCATGCCACAGTTTAACATGGATACCCGACTCAGATACAGTATACTGACTGTGAGCCAACCAATAATTCTTTCATCCCCTTATGCCAAGCACCAGGCAGGGAGTTCTGTTTTTACATCTAAAAATGACGTGGCCATGGGATCAAACCACCGACCTGGCATTCACTCTCCAGGGATATACTATACACTGAGGTGGTCCAATTCAATATGAAGAGAGACAAGATAAAAACAACAAACACCACACATGTATAACATGTATCTGTTACATGTTCTTAAACATAAATATGCAGTTAGAGTGATCTCCCCTTGACTAGGACTTGAGCAAGCTCCTTCCCAGTGCCTGACACCTTCGTTACACTCTTGGTAACATCACTGTCACCAGTGTGGGCGCGGCCATTACAAGAATCTTGAAATTTGCCCTCTAACCCCATATTAGTAACATTTATACTTTTATTTATGTCTTTGAGAATGCTATCATATTTCATTTTGAAAAGGTTTACGACTGACCATGTTTTCCAGATGAATTTACTTTGTTGTTTTAATGATCAGATTGGTTCGAGATTGCAGACTAAGGGAAAATCAACCAACTTCTCCCTTACATTCTTACTATATCAGTTAAAGATGATACTTTTAATGAAATAGAAATTCACATTGACAAACAAAGAAAGTAATTTATCAGCGGTAAGTGTATTCAGCATCACGACTGTCGTCACTTGATTGTGAACATAACGGTCATTCGGTTACGAGTTCAACTCCAAGCATGGTTGGGGCCACCTATCACAGTGGGTAGTTTTGACTGGTGGCAGTGATAGTGTAGAGAGCACCCCCGAACGGACTATCACTGTGAGGAGCTTGGGACTTGAGTCTTGAAACTAACACTTCTTCAAATACTCAGTTGAAGCCCTGCTTGTAATATACCCATATCATTATGTACTGTTGTGTGTTGATATCAAAAACATTACAATTAAACTGAGATCAGCAAAGACAATAAATTTCCCACAGGATAGAAAGGTTATATGTGCATGTATTGTTTGTGTCAGAGCCCTCTGTGCGTGCCAACTGAGATTCAGGGCGCCCTGCTGAACAACGATATCCTCACGAAGGTAAGCATTCCCTTGGAGCCTCTCCCTCCATTTGTACCTTGCAATAACATAACATCTAAGTGATTTGAAGGTCAAGGATGGTACTGATCCTATTTTGTAGGCTGGGGGTTGGCAGGTTGTATAAAATGGACACTGTCCATGCAAGATGTCGTTTCCGTGCAGATCTTGAAAACCATACAATATTTCTTCACTAAGCATGGCACATAGATAGGTCTTGTGCTGAACTGGTGCCTTTTGATAGGTTGGGGGTTTTACAAATATATTTTTCGAGTTTCCATGGCAACAACTCTGTCTTAGACTGAAAATGGGTTGATGTATTCACAAGTATTTACCATTGTGCGGGATAGCAGTGACCTTGTCCTTAGAATAACAACATGGTCGTCTTCAGTGTTGGTGATTATGGTGACAATGGAATAGATCTTTTGATGATAATTATGATTGTATTAGTATTTTAATGTTATTACTAATTAAATAAATGTGTTGATGTTAATCTCTCAGGTTTTGAACAAGGCCCAACCTGTAGAGGAGAGCAAACAGCTTGTGCTCAACAACTGTGTCGGGGGCAAGAAAATAGCTAACAGGTAGATAAACGAATGATTTTGCAACATTCTTTATATTCTGACATGTGAAGATTCGGGATAGAATAGGTCTTCAGAAACCCACGCTTGCTGTAAAAGGCGACTATGCTTGTCGTAAGAGGTGACTAACGGGATCGGGTGGTCACGCTTGCTGATTTGGTTGAAGCATGTCATCGATCCCAATTGTGTGGATCGATGCTCATGATATCAATCACTGGATTGTCTGGTCCAGACTTGATTATTTACAGACCGCCGTCATATAGCTGGAATATTGCTGAGTGTGGCATAAAAACAACAAACCAACCAACCAACAGAAGAAAATATTTTTGTCAGATATCCCGTTTCAGCCAAGTTCATTATTTTCAGTCAGCAACTGTGAATGATATCATTATCCATCTCAATTAAAGATGTGTAAATAAATATAAGTGAGTGTGGTGTTTGTGTAGTCTGCTGCGAGTCCAGACCCATGCGCTGCTGTGTGTCAACAACATCCTAAACACCATGTCCGACGATGCTCTGGGTGGGCTGCTGCCACTGCACAAGATGTGGGACGGGCTGGTGCAGCTCTCCAACTCAGCACAAGGTGGGTACACAACCAGGTGGTTCTTGGTGGTGCAGCTCTCCAACTCAGCACAAGGTGGGTACACAACCAGGTGGTTCTTGGTGGTGCAGCTCTCCAACTCAGCACAAGGTGGGTACACAACCAGGTGGTTCTTGGTGGTGCAGCTCTCCTACTCAGCACAAGGTGGGTAGCACAACCAGGTGGTTCTTGGTGGTGCAGCTCTCCAACTCAGCACAAGGTGGGTAGCACAACCGGGTGGCTCTATATGGAGGGTACGAGGTGGTGCAGCTCTCCATTTCAGCACAAGGTAGGTAGCACAACCAGGTGGTTCTTGGTGGAGGGTACGAGTTGGTGCAGCTCTCCATTTCAGCACAAGGTAGGTAGCACAACCAGGTGGTTCTTGGTGGTGCAGCTCTCCGACTCAACACAAGGTGGGTAGCACAACCAGGTGGTTCTTGGTGGAGGGTTCCTGGTGGGGCAGATCTCCAACTCAGCACAAGGTGGTTCTTGGTGGAGGGTACGTGGTTGGGCAGCTCTACAACTCAACACAAGGTGGTTATTGCTACATGGAGGGGTCGCCTAGTGGTTAACGTGTTAGCTTGTGCCAGTCCATCATTTTCTGGAATTCTGCTGAAAGAGATGTAGAACCTACCTCCCTGTATGCTAAGAAGTATTTATTTCCCTCACTTCTGGTTAAATGGGGACGAAATGGATCAACTCTCAGTCTCAGTGACTTTGTTGATTGCGTGTCATCATTCCTCTACCGTATGGGACAGTGCTCATTATATCAATCACAGGTTGGTCTGGTCCAAAGTACAAAACAACAAAACTGCGAAACAAGTAATTAAGACAGTGATAATGAACAGCCAACTGTTTGTTTGCTACTCTTGAAGTTGGTGAGTAAATGAGATAACATACAATGTTGTGGATGACAACTTCTGGTTTGTTGTCCCCCGTCCAACAAAGTTGGCTGGGGATATAGAAACAGGCTCCGTCTGTCCGTCTGTCACATTTCGCTTCCGTAGCATAACTCAGAAATCGTTCAATATTTTTTCATGAAACTTTGCAGGTCTGTTAAGTACATGCTGAACTGGTGCCTTTTGCTATTTAGAAATTTTAGAAATTTTTATTTTTTCCGTTTCCATGGCAACAAGATGGACTTAAGATTTGTTTAGGTTTGTTAAGATTTAATTATGTCATAAATTCTGCAACAGGGGCGGGGGATATAGCCACGTTAGTGGCAAACTCTTGTTGCATTAGCAACGTTTCGATGTAGATTCTACATTTCAACATGGCTAATGCAATAAGCCAGAAGTTGATGTCCATAAAGTT
This sequence comes from Haliotis cracherodii, assembly GCF_022045235.1. Lineage (NCBI taxonomy): Eukaryota > Metazoa > Mollusca > Gastropoda > Lepetellida > Haliotidae > Haliotis > Haliotis cracherodii. The sequence goes on along the minus strand of NW_027266265.1, from coordinate 8,288,641 downwards.
GTATGTTTTCTTACTCTTGTATTATGCTGCCTATAATGAATGAAAAATGCACACACGCGCACGCACACACACACGCACACCAGTGATAAATCCCATTTGACATCACCTGTATTGAATGATGTGTGATAGATCACACCCTCTGTTTCAGCCAAGTCTCACCTTGACCTACTGGAAGCAGTGACCAGTGCCATGAGAGCAGTCATGCAGAAACTGGCCCAGCTTCACTCTCCCAAGGTGATGGCAGGGATAGTCTTCACATTCGGTGTTAATGGCTGCTTGTGTCATGTACAGTGTTCAAAATAGACATCGGCCCGTAGGCTCAAGGCCGACAGATTTGTTCTCAGGCTGATAGTTTTAAATTTCAGCAGGCCCTTACACCCTGCAGTTTATTTCAGTATTTATTTATTAAGCATTATTTAAGTAATGTGATAAATATTACTTTCATTTTTATAAACAGTAGGATTAGACCTTTCAATTGATATGTAGTCGTAAAGATGCTTAACAAGCTGATAATTTCCTGATAAATGTAGGCTTCATCTATCACCACAGCGTCTCTGGGAACTTGGTGTGATAGCAGTAAAAGCTTCTGGTGGACTTGTGTTTTGTAATTTATATTGCAAGGGTATGTCTCCCTGCTTCAGCTGACATGTTTGGGCCTACAGTTTTTTTAAATGTGCTGGCCCTTAAGGCTCTCAGTTTTATCTGCTGAGTTTCAGACACTGGTCATGTATGCAGTATGAAATGTATGACTCATTTATTGAACAGTTACATTGATGATGATGATGATGATGATGATGATGATGATGGTGATGATGCAGCTAGAATATTGCTGACTGGCTTTGAAGAAGCTCCACTAACTCACTCACTTACTCATTCTTGTTTCAGTTCTCTGAGATAACAATTGCTGACCTGCAGTTCCTGTTCGCCCTGAGCCACCAGGACGGGAACGCCAATGTCCGGGTGAACGCTGTTCGCTGCGTGGCCACTATTGGCGGACTTCTGGCCAAACTAACATCACCACACCCTCTGCTGAAGGTAGGACGAACCCACTTGCACTGAGATGATCTCAACTCCCATACCTTAACGTTCAAGTGGGTCCAGGGGCCCTTACACAGAGCAATCATGGCGCTAAGACGATCATCACAATCCACACTTTAAGACCGACTTTAAGTCGCTACAATCAGTTTGTGGACCATGGTCTTGGCCTCTTTCCTGAACTGGGAGACAAAGTGGAGTTAAAGGCTCTTGAATCAGAATTTGCTGAGACTCTCAAACAGTTAAAGGCCCAGTCACCCTTTAAATAACAGATATCCAACTTTTTAGACCAATGGGGATGCATTAGTGGACATAGTGCTGACACCATATTCTTCTGTCAAGGAAAAGGGGTACTCAGATGTTTGTATATCTGGGTAAGGGAGGGTTGGGGGAGTTATTATGCATATTACAGGGCAGAAAAGGCCTTCATGGCCATTTGCTTTATCGTGGGGCTTCAAATGTTTCTCATTCTTTCAACCACTGGTTTATCTGGTCAGTGATGGAATATCTTATTTGGGTTAGAAATTGATAAATTTAGTTTCACTAGTCTGCGTCAATGATCTGGACAGAGTTGCCATCTACCTATTGATTAGAGTGGTAGTCCCAAGTCCTTCCTTGTTGCGGACTAGCGGATTTATGTTAATTTCAAACCAGACCTTGAAATGGCTGGCGTATTGCTGAATTTGGTGTTAAACAATATCCACTCATTCCCTCACTTACCCACCTCGGACAAAACACATTTGACTGTATGACTGAACATTGCGATTGCCAGGACATAGGACATTTCCTGTTGGAGGTGATTGGACGTGACTTGGAACTCTGGGTAGTGGCGGAGGCCTTGGACTCGGTATTTGACGTCTTTGCAGAGGATCATATTGACCCTATCGTCCGGGAGATAGCCCTGGTTGAAAAGCTGAGGAACTTCAGACCTATGCTGACATCACGGGTGAATATACAATGAATACACAATCAAACCCGACTTGATTATATAGCTGGAATATTGCTGAGTGCAACATTAATAAAACAAAACAAAACCACTTGGAACCCCTGGTTAGCTTTGGATGTTGCTCTGGTTGATCTTGCGAATAATCTGATTCCCAGTTCACATCCAACTGGTTCAGCTCCGCTGTGGATGTATTATTTGTTAAAGTACTTTCCAGGTCTGTCATCTCTGACATTTCAATTGACGGTCAGAGTTATGTCCCTTATGCACGCCAGAATCCTATGATCATTCCCAGATTCAGTCTGACCATGTTTCTAGGTTGGTCAGCAAAATGGTGGTAAATACCCTAGACCTGCATCACTTTAGGCTTTCCTCCAACATCTAGCTGATATGCTCAAAGTGGGGTTAAATCTCTCACTAACTCACTTGCTTGTTAACGTACCTATCATCATTAATGATTCATAATATGCACCCCTTGGAGGAATCCTGGTTAGATTTGATCCCCAGCAATGTATCATTGTCAAGAAAAGCGACCAAATGGATTGGGTGGACAGGCTCGGCGACTTGGATGATGGCATGTCATTGTACTCCGACAGTGTGGATCGTTGTTCACAATATAATCACTGGATTGTCTGGTCCAGATTCGATTATTTACAGGACATCTTAATTTTGTTGGAATGTTGCTGAGTGTGGTGTTAAACAAGAAACAAAGATGTATGCAAATGTGGAACTATGTGTGTTGAGAGCTGTTATGAAGTTGTGTTCTTGGTCATCCATTTCTTTTTCTGCTGCAGATCAACAGCGAACGAGGGAGACTTGGAGAACACCAGGCTCTCATCAGCATGGTCCGTACCAATCTGAAACGATTCATCGACTACAAGGCCTCACGCTGAAACATCACCACAGTCAAATCTATTGATGCATGACAAAACTTATTGCAGAATCTTACTAATATCATTTAAAAAGTATGCTAAGATTCCCTGTGGAGAGAGTCTTTCACAGACACAGGATTGTCTTATTAACTATACCATCTTGTAGCTGGAATATTGCTCAGTGCTGTGTTTAACAAACAAACATATAAACTATACATTCATGAATACCTCACTGAGGGTACTGTAGGATCCATCAGCAGATAGACACCAGATATATTGATTTTTCTTCTGTGTTCTTAAGGTATAAGTGTGCCAGGAAATTACGATCGTGGATTCGAATCCAAGTCTTCCCTGATAATGTTGCTGGGTGTGTCATCACCATACCCGTGCTCATGGGTTTCACCAAAGTGGTAAACGCCTGAGACCTGCATCACTTCGGGCGTTATTCTCGCACCAATGGGACATGCTGTGATATAACTGAAATACTGTTCACACTTGCTCACTTTCTACACAATATATCAGTTATACTTCTTGTCCATCTATCTTAATGAGGTTGCCTTGAAATGTTGAGGAAAAGCAATACAGGGGTTGAAGTGCCTATAACTTGTGTCTCCATGACAACCTGTAAATGTCAATGATAGACCTGATCCAGTAATAGGTTGTGATGACTCCAAAAAAGTAGTCTTCAGACAAACAAGTACTTGTGTGTCCGGTAACCATGACCCATTATTTCATTTCTGATGCCGACATTTTCATCACTTCTGTAATTATTCTTTGTGAAAACTTACTGTAAAAACATCCCATTAAGGCTATGGCTTTTTTATAGTAAGTGCTGAAAGTAACGATTTGCTCGCTCTGCACATAATGGAAAATGATTAATCACTTCAGTGGCTGCATATTTGCATTGAAATATTTATTTTTAAGGGAAAGTGTGAACCTGAATATCTGCTAATCTATGTTTCATATGGTTGTTTTCTATAAAAGGACGAAAGTCATGAAGTCATGAAATGATCTCAGTCATGTCAGTCATGTTAGGGTCTGTGCATAAATAGTGTTTTCATTTAGTATAAGAAATAGTGATTTACTTAAGACCCAACCAAGTATTGACATAGGACCATGTGTATTTAGAGGTGTAGTGTATTTTCTGATCGTCCAACTGACAGGTATGCATAATATGTTACCGTTGACAGTCCTTGCTTTGTGGAACGAGAGCTAGACCTTCAAGATTTGGGGGATTGTGGTAAATGTTTCTAGACCTATCTGAATGACAAGTCCTTCATGGTGGTTGAGCTGAAATGGGGGTTAATATCGCATTTAAGATTAATTAACTTCTAGAAGAACATGCATGGATGTGTCTGTATGGCTGCTTGTACTAGCCCAGACTAAAGCTGGTTTCAAAGTGCTAGCATTCTTGAGATACCATGGTGCAGTTTAACATGCAAACCCTTCTCAGACCCAGTATACCAACTCCAACCTGACCAATCATTGTTTAATCACCTTAAGGCCAAGCAAAAGGCAGGGTAACAAATACATCTATTAACATCATTTGGTATGATGCGGACAGGCGATTGAACCACCAACCTTTTCTCTGGGCAGATGCTATCCACCGGCACACCGAGGCGGTCCATTCAGAGGGAATCAACCCTATGCCACTCTGTGTACAGAATCGTCATAATTGTCCACTGTTGCCTTACATTCTGGTCAGGGAAACGGAGCTGGACAATTCAGGCCACCAATTTTATTTGTCTTTGATTCGTGTTATGTCAGGGACCGTTGGCACCGCATGTCTCCATACTTGTACAGGAAGGGCATTAATCGTTAGCATTATTCTGAAAATAATCTCTTTTATGAAATGGCCTTGCAGTTGATAATCTTCAACGAATGTATTATTACAGTATGGATTGATGGTTTTACAATTTTATCTTGTTAGCATTGTTTTTACGCATACACTCGTAATGTGATTTGAGGTACTGGTAATGCCTTAGGGTCTATCAGCTAAGTCAAAACTGATCAAGCTCTGAAACCTAATTAGCATGATTAGGCGCGTTGTTTTTTGAAAATTTACTTGTGTGATGAACAAGAGGTTAAACAGCAAGACCGACGAGACAAGCTTAACTAACAGTGTTCTTGAATTCTATTTTTTATCCTACCAAACGGGACTATATTTTTTTTAACTGTAAACCAAGAAATCATAGATCACGACTTGCATGTTCTCCATAATTTTCAGTGGTATTTACAGACTGGGGGCATGCTACGAGTGTCTCATGCAGCATGTACGAGCCAGTGGTATTTACAGACTGCGTGCCTGCTTTAAGGATGCAATTTAAGGTTGACAGTTCAGTTAACTCGAGGGGTAAGGATGTTGCCATTCCCTTGGGAAGCATTACACTGGATCCTTTGTACATGAACCATGTATAGGAATTGTTTTGTGAATGCAATAAAACCTTTCCCAATGTGTTTTGTATTGTCTCATGGACATATTGATGATCTTTCTCAATGTGTTTTGTATTGTCTCATGGACATATTGATGATCTTTCCCAATGTGTTTTGTATTGTCTCATGGACATATTGATGATCTTTCCCAATGTGTTTTGTATTGTCTCATGGACATATTGATGATCTTTCCCAATGTGTTTTGTATTGTCTCATGGACATATTGATGATCTTTCCCAATGTGTTTTGTATTGTCTCATGGACATATTGATGACCTTTCCCAATGTGTTTTGTATTGTCTCATTAACAATGGGATGGGAGGATTTCAAATTGACCCCAGTTAGTGAACACACCATTACATACCAAACATGACGATAGGTCATTTCAACATGTTGACCCATTGCTAGGGAACAACCTGCCACAAGAAATCCAAGAAACAGAAATCTGACACACTTTAAAAGACACTCAAAACCTGTCTCTTCAAGAGAGCCTTTGACTAGATCAGTCATGATCTAAGCACATTTGAGCAGCTGTTAATTGGGAAATGCGCTATATAAATTCTTAATTTACTATCTGCCAGCACCTGTAGGGATTCTGGGTTAGACTAGCTCCTAGCAACCTATGCTGGTCATAAGAGGCGACTTAATGAGTAGTGTGGTCAGGCTCGGTGATTTGGTTGATTATCATTGTACCTTACAGCTTGGATTGTTGCCCATAATATCAATCACTGTAAAGTCTGGTCCAGACTTGATTATTTACAGGCCGCCATCATAGGTGGGATGTTGCTAAGTGCATAATGCAGTGATATGGTCATATCTTGTTTCATCCTTCACTGATCAGCAACAAGTCTTCAGCAACCTGTGCTTGCAGTTACAGGCGACTAAGATCGGGTGGTCAGGCTTGTCGACTTGGTTGATGCATGTCATCGTATCCCCATTGCGTTGATTGATGCTCATGATATCAATCACTAGATTCTCTGGGCCATTATTTACAGACCGCTGGAATATTACTGAGTGTGGCCTTAAACAACAAAGAAACAAATATATTAAAAATACTCCAAATTACCGGTGTCTGGTCCAGACTTGATTATATACAGGCCACTGCTGGATCACTGCTAAGTGTGGCCTTAAACAATAAGATACCTCATGGCATGTAGGCCCCAGAGGGAACACTGAAAACAAAATGTGTGTATGAATGTTTTATTTATGATTTTGATATTGCACATATCCACACTGACATGATATATTTACATTTTGGATCCAATTCAACAAGTTATGGCAGCGTGAAGTACGAGATGAGGACATTCAGCTATGACCACCATCACAACAGTTGTCCTAGGAGAGGAACGTATCCTGGGAAGCAGTGCACATGACATTGGAATGTGAGTCTCACAGTTTCAGACCACTGACACAAGCATCCCTTCCATCAATGTAGCAGATTCAGGCTTATAAAACTGCACATTATCATCATGCCACACTTTTAATTTTTTAATTTTTTTCAGATTCAACCATACGGTCAAATAATTTAGGATTTATTTTGTTTGCCATCTGTAATTGGTCAAATGCACTGCATATGGGAAGAAGGCCTTTGTGGACATCCATACATCTTACTCTATTGAATACCTTGTGACCCAAGCAACAAACTTGAAACATTTGTTTGAGTGAGTGAGTTTGGTTTTACGCCGCTTTCAGCAATATTCCAGCAATATCACGGCGGGGGACACCAGAAATGGGCTTCACACATTGTACCCATGTCGGGAATCGAACCCGGGTCTTCGGCGTGACGAGCGAACGCTTTAATCACTAGGCTACCCGACCGCCCCGCGTTTGTTGGACACGAAGGGAGGGGGTGGAGAGGGCACTGATTGGAGCAGGGCACGTAATATGGCGAATATGCCACCCATGTTAATTGAAGAATCTGTAAACCATAAAATATAAACAGTGCGGCTTAGGGAACAAGGAATTACTGTTACAGTAAATAAACCACTTGTACTGCATGCCACCATAAAATGATCACACAAGACTTAAAAAAATAAAGTGTTGGTTCTCAGGCACTCATCATAAAGTTTGCTACATGTTTCTTTTTTATTTCTGTTTCCAAAAAAATAACAATCCTAAAGTCCAACGCTAGTCAAATACTGTATTCCAGTATTTATTCATCAAGGAATAAAGTTATGTAGGGAGGCCCTTTCTGTGGTTGATGGTACACTACTGTTTATTTGGTCAAATACTAGTTTCAACAACAACAAAACACACACCCCCACTATATATTCAAAAGCCATTGCCTGAGAACCAATCTATTTATTTTTTGAAGCCCAAGGGTTGTATTTGCTGTATCACCACATTGGCACATTCAGGATAGACCCACAATGTGTAAGAAACAAGTTCTTCCCATTCTATTTTGTTCCCGTATAGGTTGCGACCAGTATGTCTTAGTTCTGTGTGGATTGTGTCTTGTGAGTGGCTCATCAAATTATTCTTGTCTCTTGAAAGTTCAACTTTGTCCCAGCTCACTTCAATCATTGATCACAGTGGACCCCACTGTACTTTCATTTTGAAAACACATCAGCTGGAACTTCATGTGGGATTTGAATTTGTTCAGAAGTTGTTCCATGAATCTGCAACAGAAATACATTTTGGAGAAGGACAATCATATGAGGATCAAGGGTTTCTAAGAGGAATCAAAATTTTGAATTCTTAACTTCAGTATGTAGGGGATAAAATTCTGATGAGCATATAGCCTCTGGCATTTGTCGTAAAGTTAGAGTTGGAAGACAAAGTGCTGGTTGTGTGAAATGAATTGAACTTGTACCAAGTCTGACCGCTCATCAACACCCCTACAGATCCAGGTTAAAATTCGTCTTCAGCTTGTCGTAAGAGGTGGTCAGGCTTGCAGACTTGTCAACATATCCCAATTGCATAGATTGACGCTCATGATGTCAATCACTAGAATGTCTGGTCCAGACACAATTTTTTACATACTGCATCATACAGCCGGAATATTTCTGAGTGTGACATTAAACAACAAACAAACGGTCATTAACATCATAATGTGACACATCACTCACTGCTTGTCTTGTCCAGACAGCTGGGGAACACAGGCAAGGGCCTCCTTGAAACTCTTGCTGTTGGGAGTTAGAAAAAGGCAATGTTCAGACTGACATATCTTCCCATAAAATAAAGTTACGTATAAAGTTGAATAAAAAACAACTATAAGGGAGCCCTTAAGTCCCTGAAAAGGAGCTGAATATAGGATGCTACAAATGAGATGGGGGTGACTGTTTTCATACACGTTAATCACTAATCTCTAAACACTTTTAAACACTTACTGACTCATGTTGATATTTTTATTATGAAAAGTCACTTACGTGAGATTCTCTATACATCGATATCATTGCTATAGTGATGGATATGTATTCTTTTCCTGCTTGCTGTGTGAACACACAGGTTGAGTGTTAAATTCGTTGACAGAGTTATGTCAGCATATCTGTAATCTGTGGCAACATGGGATGATCACCTACCTGATTTTGTCCGTCTTGTAAACATCCACTGTGTCTTGAAGTGCATATAACTCCAGTCTTGCCTGAAACAGGTTCGTATTATCTTGATGGACTGCAGACACTTCTAAATGATATATACATGTCACAGCTAATAGACAGAAAAAGCTGCCATATACAAAAACTAAGATAAGAAAAAAGTGAAAGCTTGAATAATACCATCAATAAAGTAAAAACATAAGGCTAAAAAAAATATAATCTTGGTTCTCACTCACCGTCCCCATCATCATAAAGTCAACTCACATTTCGTTTTTATTTCCATATTTTTTTTAAATAAAAAAATCTTACTATTCCCAATCTTGAACACATGCACCTGGCAGTGACATGCTACAATACTTAAGAACACCATGATTTCACCAAGATTATTGTAAGCAAAGCTTGGTTACATACCCATTTGAACAACATCAAAAAACAAAAAAACACTGCCGGTCTGCACAATATTTTTAAATCACAAATCTCGATCTGGAGTCTAATTATAATCATATAACCAAATTTCTACAATGCAGTCCAATTTGTTTGTTGCTAACACACCACTCAGCACTATTCCAGCTATATGATGGCGGCCTGTAAGTAATTGTGTCTGGACCAGTGGTTGACATTGTGAGCATCCTCCCACACTGCCGTACAATGGCCACCTGACCCAATCATTAGTCTCAGAGTTGGAACTATGCTAACCCACATTCCCACAGGGTTCAGGCAATATCAGATAAGGCCGGATATTATTTTCTGTTGGTTTATGAGACCAACCAACTAAAAAGAACATGATCAGAAAAAAGAAAATCTGTCAACAGTTTTACAATTAGGTCAAATGAATAACCCACAAGATTTCATCCCGCTGTTCATAAAAATGGCGAATAATACATAAAAGTAAACATTCTAACCAAAAAAAACCAATGAGTCATCTTTCGGTATCTTTTCATGTTACAACTGCTTGTTTATTTACATTCTGTAGCGGCAGGAATCAAGAAGTTGAAGTATTCTTTTTTGAGTTTCTGACCACCTACATTGAATTTTAGAAGAAAAAATATTGTACCAATAACAAAAAAAAGAGTCATCAGAAGATGACAAATCCCCCCAGCCCCCACAAAAGTCATCCAACTTGATAAGAGAATTTCTAACTTACTGGTATGTGTCTGTCCCTAAACAAGTGTAGATCTAGTTACTGAACTATCAAAACAATACGATGGAATTGGGATTCCTAACTTTGTATTTCTATGTCAGGTACACACCACTATGAACAGAGTCAAAATCAAAGTTGTTGCCATGGACACAGAAAAAATATAAATTCTAAAACTCCCTATATAGCAAAAGGAACCAGTTGACAGCATGGTCTCTGAGTGTGCACAGTTTCAAGAAAGAGTACCTATTAGTTTTAGAGATATGGTCTGGACAAACACACCACTATAAAAGAGTCAAAGTCAAACTAGTTGCCTTGATAACTGGAAAAACTTCTTTTTTTTAAAATTCCTAAATAGCAAAAGGCAACACTTCAGCCATTTATTAATACATGTACCAAGTTTGATGAAAAATGTTGAATACCTAGTGTTTTAGTTTTGGGCCGGAAACAACACCTGCCTCTGTTACAGGTTGAAACAAAATGAAAGTTTTTTCAAGTTGCGCTCCGGAAACAAATCTGCCCCTTTTATAAAACTAAGTCCAAATTGTTTCCATGGAAATCAAGAAAAATATAAATGCCAAAAATCCGCAAATAGGAAAAGGCACCACTTCAGGATCTGTTTGATATATCTACCAATTTTTGTTGAAAAATATCGAACTGTTTTCAGGTTACACTCCAGAAACGAAATGATTATGGACGGACAGACAGACGGATAGACAGACAGACAAGGCCTCGACTGTATCCCCCCACATTATATGCCAGGGGATAACAATAATAGGCCTCAAGCTGCTGATGCCATTTAGCTGATTTGCCTGGTCCAGACTGCAGGCCTCAGTGATACAGCCAGGTAGTGACAGCTGACAGCTTGATTAATTCATCCTTCGCTCCTCCCTTCCTTCTTTCACAAGCACAGTAACCATGGTTACCTGTATAGCGCCGTTGTTGTTGAAGCCCGGGCTGCAGTGGATGAGACGGGACATCTCCTCGCACACAGACTCTGCGATCTTTGTCATCACTCGCACCACAAATATCGGAGATATGCTGAACACCTGCCCAACAAGACAATGTGTGGGGTCAGTTTACTTGTCTTAATCATTTCAGACAAAATTCCTGTATAGATATTGACAGCTTTATCACAGTCACTGTAAGAACATAAGTTATGTTCGAGGCAGTATCAGGTATCTCAATGGTTACTTACCTCTGCATGCACTTCAATCATACTCATTAGGATTTCCTTCAGGTAATGCCTCACACCTGTAACACAATCACAGACACCTGAACAGCGGACAGAACCTCTATGACAATCTCTATATATCATTGCCACATGTTGACCTGGCAGAAACAATATAAGCATTCCACTTGTCGGAACTTGGAACATGTTACACTGTAAATCATGAAATTAATGCAAAAAATTTGTGAGTCTCACCTGCTCACATTCAGTGAGTGAGTTTGGTTTTACGCCGCTTTTAGCAATATTCCAGCAATATCATGGCGGGGGGACACCAGAAATGGGCTTCACACATTGTACCCATGTCGGGATTCGAACCCGGGTCTTCGGCGTGACGAGCGAAGGCTTTAACCACTAGGCTACCCGACCGCCCCCTTGCTCACATTAATACAGTGACTTATTCTTATCTGGACACATTGGAGTATATTGTGGGGTTCACTGCATATGGGCGGAAATAATGACATACATAACAAAACTCCCAATAAAAAAGAGTCATCAACACATGGCATATCCCCCTGGTCTGAGGCAATTCGGAAATGGAGTTTGGTTACCCCACTTCGGGTTCATTGCCATTGGATACATTCAGATCAGTAAAGAAAAGAATAATGCTTTTCAGTATTTTCAAAATCACAAATTATCAAAAGGCACCAGTTCACATCTAGATTGATCTGTAGTGCAAGTTTCAACAAGAAATATTCAATGGTTTTGCAGTTCTGCTCCGTAAAGGAGCACTATCCTCATTATCAGTATAATTCCAACTTCTCAAAGGGGAAATTATTTTGTTTTGTTTTAAATCCCAAATCATCAAAAGGCACCACTCCCCCACTAGTCTGATCTGTATAGATTCTTTCAACAAAATATATTTAACAGTTTTGGTTTTGGTGTGGTTTGTTGTTTAACGTCACACCCAGCAATTATCAAGCTATATGATGAAGGTCTGTAAATAATCGGGTCTGGACAAGGCAATCCAGTGATTGATATCATGAGCATCGATCCACACAATTGGGATACAATGACATGCATCAACCAAGTCAGCCATCCTGACAACCCAATCCCATTAGTCGCCTCTTACGACAAGCATAGTCACCTTTTACGGCAAGCATGGGTTGCTGAAGACCTATTCTACCCCGGATCTTCACGGATCTAACAGTTTTGGAGTTCTGCTCCAGAATCGGAAAACTGACGGCTGACGGACGGCTGCCTAACATGGTGATCTCTATATCCCCCCATTTTTTCAACCAGGTCAATAATCATGTAATTTAGTGAAAGGTTTAGACAGTGCTTCCCACCAAGTTCCGTATCAAGTGTGGTCAGTTAGTCTACACAGGTTGATCAAGCTGTTTTGACAGGTGCAAACTGTGTTGGACAGCATCTTTGTTCTTGGTGACCTTGTTTTCCATCCCCAAAAGGTGAGGTGACAGGTTTAATATGGGGTTCAAGATTGCTGCACTTCCATAGCAACTTCCGCAGTTTAACATGGATATGCCACTCAGACACAGCATGCTGATTCCAAGGCAACCAGTCCTTCAAAGTTTTCAAGGTGCAGAGTAACTCATGTACGTGTAATGTATGTCAACCAGTTCAATTCAAAAGCACATGAATACTATATCCTCTACATATCACTGACAAACCTGTTGGCTTTTTCCAATGCTTCCACTCAAAGCCCCCGCGGTACATGTTTGGTTCCATAGCTCCCACAATAGGGTCAGACTTCTGCTCGATGTACGCCTCGAACAGCTTCCTGTCCAGATCGCGATACGTTTCCTGTGCAGCCTGCAACATCACACACAGCATCAGATCATATATTCCTTGTTATTATAACACAAGTACCAACAACTGTGCTCAGGTCTGCAACAGATAAACAAGTAGTCAACAATACAGAATCAATGACAAAACCTGCAATGTGACCACAATGAATCAGGGAGGTGAGATGAGGTGAAATGGGGTTTAACATTGCATTCAATATTATTGCACTTAGATAGTGAAGTGAATGAAGGTGTGTGTGTGGCTGCTTGTACTAGTCCTGACTACATTAATAGTGCTAGCTCACCGAGACACCATGCTGCAGTTTAACATGAATATCCAACTGGGACACAGTATACTGACTCCAAGGCAACCAGTCCTTGTTTTGGCCCCTTAATGCCAAGCATCAGGCATGGTAACAACAAATACTATCTTTTGACATCTTTTGGTATGACGCAGACAGGGATCGAACCCCAGCCTTAGGGCAGATGCTTCACCACCCGACCACAAAAGTGGTCTTCTTTGAGGGAAGAGAGTGCACTGCAACAGTATCACATCTATGTACACTATGCTACTCGCATTTCGTTGGGATACATTGTCTGCATATCTGATTAACCCTATCATAAGTACATATACCCTGCCTGCACACATCCCGATCTAGGTGTTGACACTGATGCATCATTGCATGTATGTCCACCAGGAGTGTATCAAGACAGCCATCCTACCTTCGAGGCCTTCTCCATTTCCACATAGCCATGCTTGTTGAGGTTCTCGGTGATCCGGGGAATGACCCGTTCACAGGTGTGGATGCAGTTGCTCAGCATGATCACCAGGCGCTTGTCCTGCAACACGATTCCATAACAGACTCTCACACAGCCAACAACAGTCTCACTGTCTATAACAGTCTATGTCCTGCAACACCATTCCATAACAGACTCTTGCACTGCCAACAACAGTCTCACTGTCTATAACAGTCTATGTCCTGCAACACCATTCCATAACAGACTCTCGCACAGCCAACAACAGTCTCACTGTCTATAACAGCCTATGTCCTGCAACACCAATCCATAACAGACAGACTAAACAAATCAGCTTGCATTGGGCTTGAAGTTAACCTTTTCTTAAAGAAGCAATGGTTTACAACCAGCTGTAGGAACCTTTAACATTTCTAGGATACAAAACACAAACATTTAAAGAAAAGTGTTGAAATACGATAAATTACTTACTCATACCACATACACATTATGTAACACTGATAACTGAATACGATATTCAGCAGAAAGGTGAGCATTAACATACCTCGCTGGAGACCATAGACAGTCTCGCTGGTGTAGTATTAAATGTAGTACTGGTACACAGACAGTATGGCAAAATTGTGTCAGGTAAGAAACTTTGCCTTCATTATGTTTTTTGTTTCTTTAATGCCAGTCTCAGCAATATTCCAGCTCTGTGACAGCAGTCTGTAAATAATCAAGTTTGGACCAGACCATACCTTGACTGATCCATGAGCAACGACCTACGCACTTGAGATATGATGACTACCTGATGTCGTTAGTCGCCTCTTACGACAAACATGGGTTGCTGAAGACCAATTCTAACCTGGATCTTCACAGGTCACCTCCACTATGACTTAGATAGCAAACACTTTCTTGGGTTTCATTTTGGCTACTTATAACCACTGGGATGTGACTAACAAATATAAGCTGACTTTCACATTGCTTGCTTGTCTTCAGGTGATCTTGTTAGAAACATCTGAATATTTTTCTACTTAGCAGTATGATCAGTATGAGTCTAAATAAGTAATTTTTAATTTGGGAGTGTTATTATTATCTGAGATATATATTGGAAAGGATTACATCAATTTGACACTGTCAGAAAGAATCCACTCACTAATGATGGGATTGGATCTTCAAACTGGTCCATCATCAAGTCCAGGCCAGTCGCATTCCTCATCGATGTAACACTGTTGGATGAGAACACACTGTCATGGTCAAACATGACTGCAGCAATGTTGTGTATGTATGTATGTTTGTTTGTTTGTTTGTTTGTTTGTTTGTTTGTTTGTTTGTTTGTTGTGTAATGCCTCACTCAGCAAAACTCCAGCTATATGACAGCAGCCTGTAAATATTTGAGTCTGGACCAGACAATCCAGTGACTGACATCATGAGTAATGATCTACTCAGTTGGGATATAATGACATCCATCATCCAAATCAACGAGTCTCTCCACCTGATCCCTTTAATCTGTTATGAGAAGCATGAAGACCAATTCTAACCAGGATCGTTATGAGGGACTGTGACAACGACTCACATGTCTTCGTTGACTCCTTAAATCTCTCCACCATCACTAGGACACACGTGTGTGTCCACAATGTTGAGACACTGACTCACGTTGAAGCTCTCCACCATCACTAGGACTTGTGTGTGTATTCACGATGTTGAGACGCTGACTAACGTTTGCACTCTCCACCATCATTGTGACTCACACTCACACAATGTTGAGACAATTGACTCACATTTGACCTCTCCACCATCACTAGGACTTGTGTGTGTATTCACGATGTTGAGACGCTGACTAACGTTTGCACTCTCCACCATCATTGTGACTCACACTCACACAATGTTGAGACAATTGACTCACATTTGACCTCTCCACCATCACTAGGACTTGTGTGTGTATTCACGATGTTGAGACGCTGACTAACGTTTGCACTCTCCACCATCATTGTGACTCACACTCACACGATGTTCAGACAATTGACTCACATTTGACCTCTCCACTAAGACCCACCTGTGAGTCTCCATCTTGTGCAGTGGGGGGCTGAATGCGAGCTGCTCCATACACTGGGAGAAGGCCTGCAGCAGCTGAGTGCACAGGGAGGTTGCTTCCTTCTGGATTGGCCGCTGACTGAATATCTACAACACCAACACCAGGCATTACCCCACCAAGTGAGGGAAAAAGTGTAATCTTCACCTTAAGACCCCGTTCATATAGAAAATGGACTGCATCCCTAGTTTCCAACATCTCTTCCACCATCTTCTTGGTACTCCCAGGAAGCATTAGGTCACACTTATATATTTATGGTTTAATAATCTTTTGCTAATGAAAAAGATCAGGGCCCCGTTCAAAGTGATCTTAGTGCTATGTTGATCGTAGGCCTATGATGAAGTATGGGAGTTACGATCACCTTAGCTGTAAGATCGCTTTGTGGAATGGGGCCCAGGCAAATAAATCTAAATCATTTCTGTTTTAAGTTGCTTGGCTCAACTTGTCTAAAACCGTAACAGAAAGGCTGTATGTGATGTACTTATCCTGTATGTGATGTACTTATCCTGTATGTAATGTACTTATCCTGTATGTGATGTACTTATCCCCTGCATGGCTAGACATGCCTACCTCTGGTTCCCCCGGCTTGTTGAGAACGACCACCTCGTGTAGATGCTGCACCGCCTCATTCACAATGTTCTCAAACAATGCAGGCTGAAACAAACATTGCACACCTGGTACTAATCTGTGTCCCTTTGAAAAATAGACCGATTCATTTCAACTCATAAAATATTTCATGTTAACTGATACAGATATGGACAATATTTGTGTTGAAGTAGTTACACACAGTATAACAGAATAGTCAAAGCATCAGGCTCCTGTTATGAGATTTACATATAGTGTATGAACAACAGACCAAGTACAGTAGAACACAGATAGAGCGAACAAACGGATACAATGAACTGTTAAAACATCCCCAATTAATCTCCTATATATTATCATATATAATTTATGTACATAACGAACTCTCTACAGCAAACTAACGGATATAGCGAACTTATATCTGATCCCCAACAAGCCAATCTACCACTAATAAGTGACGTGTATAGCAAACTGAGAAATCTCACTCAGTGTCAACTGTCACTGACAATTGGCTGTAAGCAATCAGACGCGAATCAACACAATCGCGGTGAATCAACACAATCAGCGGTGACGGACCAACCTTGTTAAACTTGCATTATGTTAATCTTAATTGTCCATGTAATTGGACTAATCTGCTCTGTAAAACAAACAAATTTCATTCAATAATGTTTACATTAATTTCATTGATATTGGAATATATTATTCTGATAAAATAACTTCAGATACAATTTCTTCCAACCATTGCATTACAATTTTGGTACTTTTTAACTGAATCACCGGTAGATGCGGGAGGAAACATGTATAAATGTGTATGTGTATTTATTTTGTTTTAGCCAAGACGACGGACGTTTCTGAGCGAAAACGTATATATAACGAACAACGTATATAACGAACTGATTTCTATGATCCCTTGTAGTTTGTTATATCCATGTTCTACTGTACTGTATTAATGTGTTTCCACACTGTGACAATCACACATCTGTCAATCCACCAATGCCCTCAATGGTTCTGCTGGTAGAGTTGTCCTTCCTGAACATAGGCTTAAACACATCACTAAGTGACAGAGTTTGGACTTAGACTGTATTTACAATATTCCAGCAGTATCACAGCTTGGTTCACCAGACATGTACCATTATTGTACCCTTGTGGGGAATCAAACCCAGGCCTTCAGTGTGACAAGAGAACACTTTAACCACTAGGCTACCCCACCTCCCCACATATCACTAAGAGTCCTGGAACCAGGCTGCTCTGGGTTACAATCAGACGCAGGATAATGACCAATGCAGAGCTGACATATTGCCCCCTGAAGCCATGCGGTTAGTAATGTGTAATAAACTTGATACACTCTCCTGACAAAATGTTTTTCTCATAGCTGTCAACCCCTGGATGTCTAAATGCGTGAGAAGCCAAGGTACAGGAGCTGCAAGCTCCGCTGTGTCCAGGACTAAGCCTTGGGGGGGGGGGGGGGAGGGGGCGAAAACTGTTTTTGAATTTTATATGAATGCGTAAGAATTTCCTAACCTTGCGTGTGAGCGAGATAAATGCGTGAGACTCACGCGAGATGCGTGAGAGTTGACAGGTATGTTTTCTCCTTACCAATTGGGTTGTGCCGCCGTACTCATCGTCTGTGTCCACTGCCCACACCTCCTTCGTGTGTAGCAACTTCACATCTGTAACATGTGGGTGGAGAGGTCTTTCAGTGGCATTCTAGAAGTTCACGAACATAATCACGTGCATCCACATGATCTTGATAAAATACATTGTACTATGTATTCCGCCATGGAGGGGAATAAATTTCTCAGCGGGAGAATAAATCCCTTATACCCCACCACAAACAAGTCAGGCTGCATTAGGATATCTGAGAGGCAGAATAAATCCCTTATACCCCACCACAAACAAGTCAGGCTGCATTAGGATTTCTGAGAGGCAGAATAAATCCCTTATACCCGGCTTCAAAGCTAAAAGCTGCACGCTTTTTCCAAGTCAATGGAAGTCACGTGACATAGCACAAAATAACCTCAGCTCAATCAAACAGCTGTTGTCTATCAAATTTGAATTTGTGTTTATTCTTTTAAAATGTCCTGTTAAAACATGTCAGTAAGATAAATTCATTGTAGCAGGATCACTCGGGGTACATGGGGTTTTATGCTTCCCTCGTTATGTTTTATACCATGAGCCTCCGGCGCGCCTTTTCCAAGTCAATGGAAGTCACGTGACATAGCACAATTTAACCTCAGCTTAATCAAACAGCTGTTTTCTATCAATTTTGAATTTGCTAAATTCTTTAACAATGTCATATTAAATATGTTGGTAAGATAAATTCCTTGTAGACGGGTTTGGCTCATGGTATAAAACCTAACAAGGGATGCATAAAAAAAACATCTACCCCGGTTGTTGTCTAACTCTGCACTCAGCAATGTTCCAGCCCTATCACGGTTGCCAGTAAATAATCAAGTCTGGACCAAAACATCTAGTGATATATATTGTGAACAACTATCCACACCATTGGGGTAAGCCATCAGCCAAGACACCGAGTCTTTCCAACCAATCCATTTGGTCGCCTCTTACAACCAGCATAGGTTGCTGGGGACCAATTGTAACCAGGAATCCCCATGGGTGATCAAACAATATGCCACTTTTAGCAATATTCCCACAACATCACAGTGGGAAACACTTCACAGGTCATGCAATAATAACTTGTACCATACTGTATTTAGCCTATATGATGAAGAAGAATGTAACAGAAACAGACACAGGTATAAATTAGGGACTTCAAGAATGGGCTCAACGCTCAGTTCCCGGACATTGCTTCTACCTGATCCACATTAGTCAGGCTTTGTCCACAACTAGTAAACACCATCAGAAAATATTGATGATAAACAAGTCCCTCCCTTCCAGTTAATCCTGACACACTAAACACACAGACACAGACACAGACACAGACACAGACACAGACACAGACACAGACCCACACTCAAACACACACACACACCTGATATCGCCTGTTTAAGGAGGGTGAACATGCAGTTGGTGCGGAGGTCAAAGGCCAGTTCCTGTAGTGAGTTCATCGAGTTGCCGAGTGTGTCCAGGTTGGAGAGAGATGATGCACAGGATCTGAAACAGACAGTGAAACAGTCAGATACCATGTGACACAGTCAGATACAGCGTGACACAGTCAGATACAGCATGACACAGTCAGATACAGTGTGACACAGTCAGATACAGCATGACACAGTCAGATACAGTGTGACACAGTCAGATACAGTGTGTCACAGTCAGATACAGTGGGACACAGATAGACACCGTGTGACACAGACAGACACAGTGTGACACAGTAAGATACAGTGTGACACAGTCAGATACAGTGTGTCACAGTCAGATACAGTGGGACACAGTTAGACACAGTGTGTGACAGTCAGATACAGTGGGACACAGTGAGTGAGTGAGTTTATGCTTTACGTCACATCGGCAATATTTCAGCCATATCATGACGATAGTGTGACACAGTCGGACACAGTGTGACAGTCAGATACAGTGTGACACAGTTGGACACAGGTGTCACAGTTGGATACAGTGTGACAGTCAGGTACAGTGTGTAAACAGTCAGACACAGTCGGACACAGAGTGACACAGGTACAGTCGGACACAGATGGACACAGTCAGACACAGAGTGACACAGATACAGTGTGACACAGTTGGACACAGTTGGACACAGTGTGACACAGTGTGACACAGTGTGACACAGTCGGACACAGAGTGACAAAGATACAGTGTGACGCAGTTGGACACAGTTGGACACAGTGTGACACAGTCGGACACAGAGTGACAAAGATACAGTGTGACACAGTTGGACACAGTTGGGCACAGTGTGACACAGTCGGACACAGTGTGACACAGTCGGACACAGAGTGACACAGTCGGACACAGAGTGACAAAGATACAGTGTGACACAGTTGGACACAGTCGGACACAGTGTGACACAGTCGGACACAGTGTGACACAGTCGGACACAGAGTGACAAAGATACAGTGTGACGCAGTTGGACACAGTGTGACACAGTTGGACACAGTGTGACACAGTCGGACACAGAGTGACACAGATACAGTGTGACACAGTTGGACACAGTGTGACACAGTCAGACACACTCGGACACAGTGTGAAACAGGTACAGTGAAACCATCTACCAACACCAAAATCCAGAATGTCAATACTGAAAAATGTCTTTAAACTGATATTGTTCCATTGGTACTGCATTTATTACAAATACACTTTCCTTGGCATTGATTAATACATAAAATGTCTTGGCTACCTGATTTGCCTGACACTGTGGGGCAGCCATGCCCCTGGGACATCAAGAGGCGTGACTGACCACACCCCCAATGTCTCCCTCTCTGTCTTGCCAATATTCTCCAGCGACCCAGGCAGGAAGGCAGCTCGGACAAGGTTGGCAAACAAGCCAATAATTTCTGCAATCATTTGCTGCAAAAACAGGAAGTCATCACCTGTAATCTGTTTCTTCAATAGATGACTGGGCCACCTGTGCCCCATTACACAACAGACTGACAGGTTGAATGGATTTCAGGTAATGAGCCTTTTTTGTATCTGTAAAATGTCAAAGGAAAATCCTTTCCACAAGCTTAACTGGTGAATTATGGACATATATGTCTAAATTCATCAATACTAGTCAAAGTCATGAACTCAAAACAAGAATCAAAGCACATTTAAGCCTTTTCTCAGGCACTGCCCGCATCATCATAAAGTTCGCCACATGTTTCATTTTTATTTCCATTTTTTTTTTTTTTTTTTTTAAGGAAAAAAATTCCAAAAGTTGTCAAATACTGTATTCCTGTATTTTACTCATCAAGGAATACATTTATGTAGGGAGGCCCTTTCCAAGGTTGACTGTACACACCTGTTTATTTGGTTACACATGTGTTTATCTGGGTACATACTAGTTCGAACAAACAAAGACAACACTGCCGCCCGCACTATATATTCAAAAGTCATTGCCTGAGAACCAATTCTTTCTTCTTCTTTTTTAAGCCCAAATGACATCTGACCTTAACACTGGCTCATTTGCTTGGCTATAATAATTGACATGTGCTTATACATAACAGACTTATTGTAAACTTACCTTTAATTTTGAATGTTTACTTGTATCTATCTTAAACCCCTTCTCAGAGCTCTGAAATAGATTCATAAGCATGATAAGACTTGTATTTTGTTTGTTTAATGCTGCAGTCAACAATATTACAACAATATGATGGCGGCATGTTAAGTCCCTCCCTGCTGGGTAACGATGACATACAATCTACCACCTCTCAGATCCTAAGTACCTAAACAATTTTGTTGTCTCTTGTGATAAGGGTTCGGGATTTGTTTGTTGTTTAACACTGCACTCAGCAATATCTCAGCTGTATGATGGAGGTCTGCAAATATCAAGTCTGACTAGACAATCCAGTGATTGACATAGTGAGCACCAATCTATACAATTAGGATACGATGACATGCATCAACCAAGTCAGCGAGTCTGACCATCCGATCCCGTTAGTCGCTTCTTACAATAAACATGGGTTGCTGAAGAACAATTCTAATCCAGATTTTCAGGGGTCTCTATGATAAGCATGACATGCAGCTGAGTACTGGGACCTATTCTAACTAGGTCTGCAGCAGGTAATGAGAACTTCAACTTGTACAAGAACAATTGCAAAGTACTACTAATATTTAACAATTTCAAGACATGGTTGAAACCCTGGGCAATATTCAATCAAACAGAAAAATCATCAAAGAATAACCATCAATTTGTTATATCATCTCTAGTGTCTACTACAGACAAGTGAGTTTCATTAATGCTGCTTTGAGCAGTATTTTAGTCACATCACAGCATGTCAACATAATGTGGGAAGAAAACCTGAAGTGATGCAGATCTTAGACACTTACCACTTTGATGAAACCCCATTGTAATGGTGCTGACAAACTTAGAAATCTACCGGTAATCTAAGAGGAATCTCAGATTTGAAACCTCAATCATAGGGTCCTGGCATGCTTAAGGGCAACAACTCTGCACAGCAACTTGTGGCACCTATGATGATTAGGCCACCTGAGGCCCTCTACCACGGAGTACCATTTAATAAGTCATATGGTAATATACACAGTGACTACATTGCAATATGCAGTGATATGTAACTAACCTACTTAGAACAGGGCAGAACATACGCAAAACTAACAAGCAGCACTTTCGTACACCATATAAGAGACCATATGCCGATTAAATATAGGTATGTATGTAGAACATGGGGAACAATGAAAGCAATGGACTTCTATAACTGCATCTGTTGGTTATATTCCTACCTCAAGTTTCAGCATAAAGTCCCCTGTGAAGTATGCCTGTCCCAGTTTCCAGAAGTCGGGGAAGTTGTCCATCATGATGTCTGTGAGGTCCTCGATGTACAACACTTTCTGGGGGGTCCGGAACTTGACCCCTGACAAAAGGCAAGGTCTGCATGGTCAGTGAGGTGGTCAGTGAGGTGGTCAGTGAGGTGGTCAGTGAGGTGGTCAGTGAGGTGGTCAGTGAGGTCGACACTGGTCAAACACTGACCCTGGATCAAACGTTGTACAACTATGTGCAATAGGTCATAACACTATCACCATGCTGTTGCAACAATTGTACCATCACCATACTGTTGCAACACTTGTACTATCACCATATTGTTGCAACAATTGTACTATCACCATACTCTTGCAACACTTGTACTATCACCATATTGTTGCAACACTTGTACTATCACCATATTGTTGCAACACTTGTACTATCACCATACTGTTGCAGCAATTGTACTATCACCATACTGTTGCAACACTTGTACTATCACCATATTGTTGCAACACTTGTACTATCACCATACTGTTGCAGCAATTGTACTATCACCATACTGTTGCAACAATTGTAGATTTATTCACACTTGTACTGATATATTAGTATTGGACCACAAACAGTTACAAGGCATCAGTGGTTTGTTCAGTGTTACACCCCTAGACGTAATACATCAGGACTTTATCAACCATAACACACATCAGGCTTGTGCTCACTGTAACAGCCATGCATCAGTTTCATCATGTAACTTAGCCTATCAAAATCTATGTGGCTTATCCTGCCTCAAGTCTGAGATGGATGGATGGATGGATAGATTGATGGCACAATAATGCTATGATTCTATATGAAAAGTTTGAAATATTTGTGTGTTCAAAATTAAAACTAAATCAATTTTAACTAATTTAACTTTTGACACAAGCCTTACCTGGTTGATCAGATGAGGAAGTGAAACTTGATTCCCTGGACACGCCTGCAACACATCATCACATCATCACAGCATCACAGCATCCTCAGCAATCTTATCTCCAAATTCCATATTCTTATACCTTTGACCCATTCATCCCAATTTTGAGCCTGATTCGATGGACACTTTGCTAAATAGCCATTCAATCATATTAGTGTTTGTTCATTTTGGAAAGAAGAAGTTTAGAGGACCTGATATGCAATCTTGTTTGTTTGTTGTTGGGTTTTTTTGTTTAACGCTGCACTCAACAAATTTCCAGCTAAATGATGGCGGTCTGTAAATAACTGAATCTGGACACCACAATCCAGTGATTGATAATATGAGTATCAATATACGCAATTGGGATACGATGACATGCATCAACCAAAAAGGGACTCTGACCACCAAAGACCAATGCTAATCGGATCTTCACTGGGGGCATACCATCTCAAATACAGAGGTGGGTGAGGTGAAATGGGGTCTAACAACGTGTTCAAGATTATTGCACTGATATAGTGACTTGCATGCACGTGTGTGTGTAGCTGCTTGTACTAGTCCGGACTAATGCCGATTTTATATTGCTAGCCCACTGAGATCAGATACCAAGCCGAGCCGACCAGTTCTTGTTTTATCCCCTTAATCCGAGCACCAGACAGGGTAACAACAAGTACCATCTTTTTAACATCTTTTGGTATGACACGGCCGGGGATCGAACCCCAGACTGTCTGCTCTACCATTAGACCATGGTGGCGGTCTGCTTTCAGAAGAGTCCATTTGATTGGCTGTTGATTTCAAACTTAAGAGCAAAAGAAATTCTGTGCGAGGTTAGTGATTAGGAAGATGGGTCCAGGTCATGTATCATCAAAGAATGGAGATATGCTACCGTGGACAATGGAGGATGCATCTGCACATCTGACAGCATAGATTTTAGTGTGAAATCAAGGGACGTGTGTGCTGCAATCTGATTGGTTGAAACTTTCATTAAACGGGATTCGAAGCCTGGTCATCTTTTGCACTTTCCTCTGCTTATGAATACATTCCTGGACAAGTAACCTGTTTCTCAATACCATATCAGAAAACATGCCATTCGGCTTGGCAAAATGAATACCACATTACTGGTAATTAAATACATGTAATAGGTTGGATCAGTATTTATCAGAACTACTTCAATTTAGTTGGATTTTTCTCAAATTCTGCTAGTCAGCAGAGTTCAGTTATTACAGAAGCATGTGATGTCATCCACTGTATCATGATGTCATAGCATTCCATGGTGATGTCATAGCATTCCAGAGTGATGTCATCACATTCCATGGTGATGTCATCACATTCCATGGTGATGTCATAGCATTCCATGGTGATGTCATAGCATTCCAGAGTGATGTCATCACATTCCATGGTGATGTCATAGCATTCCAGAGTGATGTTATGTCTGTCTCACAAACATGACAGTTTCCATTGAAAGAGAGTGCTTCAGAAAATGACTGATAACTTCTTAAATTTACAGTGATGATAAATATTTCAGATTTATAGGTTTTATTGAGAATTTGATGCCCAGAGAGTTTAACATTTGAAACCTCTAACTAACAAATTACGGGTCATCAATACTGAAAAAAACACAAATCTGAGCACACATGATTCTTATCTCCTTGTTAGTGCATCACTTTATTTTTCGAACACTTCTGGGAAAATGACTTGTATTACAAAGCATTCAAACAAATGGTGACAGTTAACTCACACTGTTTCAAACAGGAAAATAGCTACTTGCCATACATCGTTAACGTTGGGCAGAGTGTTTGAGTGAGTGGTCGTGTGCCTAACATTTCCCTGATACCCAGCAAATATGCTGCATCGTACCATCATTAACTGAGTAGCAATGGCTGGGTAGAAGGCACCTCATAACTTACTGGACTTGAAGTTGGATGTACCGAGAGGAACTCGCAGTCTGCCAGATGCCATATCCATGTCCCAGTCAGAGGCCTTGTCTGAAGGATACAAATACAGATATCTCCACACCACTTTGCTTGTCATAGCCACCTTTATTATAAATGATAATTATACGTCAGTTAAGGTGAGGTGAAATGTTTAACGTCGCACTTATATTGCCGATTTATAGTGCCAGCCCACTGAGATATCATGCCGCAGTTTAACATGAATACCTATAAGACAGTTAACCACCCGCTAGATTTCTGTTGTAGGATGGGTGGCCATTAGGTAAAAATACTCATTACATTCAAGGTTAAAATAATTGAAATGTGATATCAAAAGTCAATCCCACAATTCCACGTTTTTAGTGCTTCCTGTAATGAGTATGTGACATCTTATGAACAAAAAAGAATAATTTCTGTAGACGAGGTGAACATTATTCTGCCAATGATTTGAGATTCTAATTGAAAATCACAGCAAAACAATTCAGCCGACTTATTTAATCTTGCTTTTGTTTATTTTTGGTTAATGCCCACAATATTCCAACAATATAAAATCAAGCTTAGACCAGACAATCCATTGAACGATGTTGTGAGCAACGTCGTCGGGATACGATGACACATAATCCTCCAAATCACTGTGTCTGACCACCCGATCTGACCACCCGATCCATCTGGTTGCCTCATATGTCCAGCATAAGTTGTTGGGGACCTATTCTAAATCAGAAGCCCCCAAGTCAAATTCAATGAAACAGTCACTGAAACTGAAAAATAACAGGCTTATGTCAGGCCCCAGTATTTAGATACAAGGACAGGCTTATACCAGTGTGGCCCCAGTATTTAGATACAAGGACAGGCTTATACCAGTGTGGCCCCAGTATTTAGATACAAGGACAGGCTTATGTGAGGCCCCAGTATTTAGATACAAGGACAGGCTTATGTGAGGCCTCAGTATTTAGATACAAGGACAGGCTTATACCAGTGTTACCCCAGTATACATATACAAGGACGGGCTTATACCAGTGTGGCCCCAGTATTTAGATACAAGGACAGGCTTATACCAGTGTTACCCCAGTATACATATACAAGGACGGGCTTATACCAGTGTGGCCCCAGTATTCAGATACAAGGACAGGCTTATACCAGTGTGGGCCCAGTATTTAGATACAAGGACAGGCTTATGTGAGGCCCCAGTATTTAGATACAAGGACAGGCTTATGTGAGGCCTCAGTATTTAGATACAAGGACAGGCTTATACCAGTGTGGCCCCAGTATTTAGATACAAGGACAGGCTTATAACAGTGTGGCCCCAGTATTCAGATACAAGGACAGGCTTATACCAGTGTGGCCCCAGTATTCAGATACAAGGACGGGCTTATACCAGTGTGGCCCCAGTATTCAGATACAAGGACGGGCTTATACCAGTGTGGCCCCAGTATTCAGATACAAGGACAGGCTTATACCAGTGTGGCCCCAGTATTTAGATACAAGGACAGGCTTATGTGAGGCCCCAGTATTTAGATACAAGGACAGGCTTATACCAGTGTGGCCCCAGTATTTAGATACAAGGACAGGCTTATGTGAGGCCCCAGTATTTAGATACAAGGACAGGCTTATACCAGTGTGGTCCCAGTATTCAGATACAAGGACAGGCTTATAGCAGTGTGGCCCCAGTATTTAGATACAAGGACAGGCTTATGTCAGACCCCAGTATTAAGATACAAGGGCAGGCTTATACCAGTGTTACCCCAGTATTCAGATACAAGGACAGGCTTATAGCAGTGTGGCCCTAGTATTCACATACAAGGACAGGCTTATAGCAGTGTGGCCCCAGTATTTAGACACAAGGACAGGCTTATGTCAGGCCCCAGTATTTAGATACAAGGACAGGCTTATACCAGTGTGGTCCCAGTATTCAGACACAAGGACAGGCTTATACCAGTGTGGTCCCAGTATACAGATACAAGGACAGGCTTATACCAGTGTGGCCCCAGTATTTAGATACAAGGACAAGCTTATACCAGTGTGGCCTCAGTATTTAGATACAAGGACAGGCTTATAGCAGTGTGGCCCCAGTATTTAGATACAAGGGCAGGCTTATACCAGTGTGGCCCCAGTATTCACATACAAGGACAGGCTTATACCAGTGTGGCCCCAGTATACAGACACAGGGACAGGCTTATACCAGTGTGGCCCCAGTATACAGACACAAGGACAGGCTTATAGCAGTGTGGCCCCAGTATACAGACACAAGGACAGGCTTATACCAGTGTGGCCCCAGTATACAGACACAAGAACAGGCTTATACCAGTGTGGCCCCAGTATACAGACACAAGGACAGGCTTATACCAGTGTGGCCCCAGTATACAGACACAAGGACAGGCTTATACCAGTGTGGCCCCAGTATACAGACACAAGGACAGGCTTATACCAGTGTGGCCCCAGTATACAGACACAAGGACAGGCTTATACCAGTGTGGCCCCAGTATACAGACACAAGGACAGGCTTATACCAGTGTGGCCCCAGTATACAGACAAAAGGACAGGCTTATACCAGTGTGGCCCCAGTATACAGACACAAGGACAGGCTTATAGCAGTGTGGCCTCAGTATACAGACACAAGGACAGGCTTATACCAGTGTGGCCCCAGTATACAGACACAGGGACAGGCTTATACCAGTGTGGCCCCAGTATACAGACACAAGGACAGGCTTATACCAGTGTGGCCCCAGTATACAGACAAAAGGACAGGCTTATAGCAGTGTGGCCCCAGTATACAGACACAAGGACAGGCTTATACCAGTGTGGCCCCAGTATACAGACACAAGGACAGGCTTATACCAGTGTGGCCCCAGTATACAGACACAAGGACAGGCTTACAACAGTGTGGCCCCAGTATACAGACACAAGGGCAGGCTTATACCAGTGTGGCCCCAGTATACAGACACAAGGACAGGCTTATAGCAGTGTGGCCCCAGTATACAGACACAAGGGCAGGCTTGGACAGTGAGGTACCTACCTGCCTCTAGGTGGTCCTCCTTACACTCATGCAGCAGTCCGATCAACCAGTTCTGCTGCTTCATCAGACACTCCCAGGCCGGGTCTCCATTATACTCTAGGCTGATCAGGTATCTGTAGTATAGGTTCTGCATAAGTAGCTATCCACCACATAACAACTCCCCTCTCTCCAACCTTAGACCACAAAAACCAGCTCTCGCAAGTAATACACAGACCAGGCAGTCCTTTCACTATAGGGTAATTGTCAGTGGCACACATGCTCAAGCATGGATACAGCTTTTTGGAAAAGTTGGGGTACATCTTGTAATTTGGCAATTTGTATTCAGTAAATAATTTTGTCAAACTGTTGTAATATGTTCTCATTTAGTATGCCCAATCACCTTTTCAAATGTATGAAGATTCAGTATGCTTAACATAAAGGCACTGGGACAGGCTTGAGGTGAGGGGACAGACTATTCCCCTAAATACCCACAGAGAGACAAGCATCACGTAAGGGGATCTACTATACCTGAATTCCCAGAGAGAGACAAGCATCACTTAAGGGGATCTACTATTCCCCTGAATCCTGACAAAGACCAGCATCAGGTAAGAGGACAGACTATACCCATCCCCATCCCCCCATCTCTCAAACATCCACCTCCAACACCCACCCCAACCATGAGCTACTCCAGGTGTGGGAGGATGTATGGGCTGACCTGATGAGTTTCTTCTGCTCCTCCAGGCTGATGGTCGGCTCCAGCAGCTTGCTGTGCAGCATCTTTCGGAACTCACTGATCCTCTTCTCCACCTGCTGGTACACTGCAGAACAAAGAACAGACTAGGTGTACACTGCAGAACATAGAACAGACTAGGTGTACACTGCAGAACATAGAACAGACTAGGTGTACACTGCAGAACATAGAACAGACTAGGTGTACACTGCAGAACATAGAACAGACTAGGTGTACACTGCAGAACATAGAACAGACTAGGTGTACACTGCAGAACATAGAACAGACTAGGTGTACACTGCAGAACATAGAACAGACTAGGTGTACACTGCAGAACATAGAACAGACTAGGTGTACACTGCAGAACATAGAACAGACTTGGTGTACACTGCAGAACATAGAACAGACTAGGTGTACACTGCAGAACATAGAACAGACTCGGTGTACACTGCAGAACATAGAACAGACTCGGTGTACACTGCAGAACATAGAACAGACTAGGTGTACACTGCAGAACATAGAACAGACTAGGTGTGCACTGCAGAACATAGAACAGACTCGGTGTACACTGCAGAACATAGAACAGTTTTGTATAACAGCACATCTATTTACAGAACCAATTCTAGCCCAAATGTGACACACAATTGATACAGAATAGGAACCTTACCTTTCTTAAACACACCAACTTCAGTGTCTGCAAACAGAGATTTAGCCTTCTCGTAGTCGTTGATCACAATGTTGTAGTCGCCCTGAAACCAAAAACATTAACTGTTGATCTTATCACTGCCTGTGTTGTCCTGGGAGAAATCCTACTAGTCACCTTGTCACTGCCTGTGTCGTCCTGGGAGAAATCCTACTAGTCACCTTGTCACTGCCTGTGTTGTCCTGGGAGAAATCCTACTAGTCACCTTGTCACTGCCTGTGTCGTCCTGGGAGAAATCCTACTAGTCACCTTGTCACTGCCTGTGTCGTCCTGGGAGAAATCCTACTAGTCACCTTGTCACTGCCTGTGTTGTCCTGGGAGAAATCCTACTAGTCACCTTGTCACTGCCTGTGTTGTCCTGGGAGAAATCCTACTAGTCATCTTATCACTGCCTGTGTTGTCCTGGGAGAAACCCTACTAGTCACCTTGTCACTGCCTGTGTTGTCCTGGGAGAAACCCTACTAGTCACCTTGTCACTGCCTGTGTTGTCCTGGGAGAAACCCTACTAGTCACCTTGTCACTGCCTGTGTCGTCCTGGGAGAAATCCTACTAGTCACCCTGTCACTGCCTGTGTCGTCCTGGGAGAAATCCTACTAGTCACCTTGTCACTGCCTGTGTTGTCCTGGGAGAAACCCTACTAGTCACCTTGTCACTGCCTGTGTCGTCCTGGGAGAAATCCTACTAGTCATCTTATCACTGCCTGTGTCGTCCTGGGAGAAACCCTACTAGTCATCTTATCACTGCCTGTGTCGTCCTGGGAGAAATCCTACTAGTCATCTTATCACTGCCTGTGTCGTCCTGGGAGAAATCCTACTAGTCATCTTATCACTGCCTGTGTCGTCCTGGGAGAAATCCTACTAGTCATCTTGTCACTGCCTGTGTCGTCCTGGGAGAAATCCTACTAGTCATCTTATCACTGCCTGTGTCGCCCTGGGAGAAATCTTACTACCGTATTTTCTTGAGTATAGTGCACACTTTTTATCCAAAAAACACAGCTGTGTAGAAGGGGGTGCACATTATACAAGAATTAATGAGTTTTGATGTTTTTTCCCTCCATGGAAAGACATTACCGTGAGCATGTAACACCGGAAATACCATGTCAACAAATCCATACAGAAGTTTGCAAATTATTCATGTCACTGCAAATTATTCACTGTCTGGCTATGATAAGTGTTCTTTGTATATCTGGACTTGTGTTTGTAACATATTTCATTAATTTTATTCAAAATTCCTTAAAATATTGTTTTAATCAATTTCGGCGAAATCGTGTGTGAAGCGATCGGAAGATCGCACAACTCACCATTATCAACAGCAACCACGGTCAGATTACCGCTAATGACGCCTTGAAACGAACTTTAGTTGACAGAGAATGGATATATATATCATAAATGCTATACTTTAATTCGTTAAAAGTCATATTTGTTTTTGTTGGACGATTCTATGTCAACACATAGTTCTCGCGATCACACGATCACGTGCACGGGAGCCTTGACAGTGACTGGTATAAAAAAATAATACCCGGCAATAGCGATCAGCTGCTTCGCTTAGGGTTATGATTATTTGAAATATGTTTAGTAAAAGCTGCATCTAAATTAACAAGATATTGGAATATATTATTCCTGATAAAAAAATAGTTTCAGATACAACTTTTGCTGATCCTTGCATTAAAATACTGTAAAGTTATATCATTGGGTGTGTCTTGACCGAATCACCAGTAGATTCCAAGAAAACGTGTGTACAGCTGATTGCTGTGTCCGGTTTAGTTTACGAGAAAATACACAAGGTAATCTTAATCCCAAGATATAAAACAATGCCTAGCTGAACAAAAAATACAATTTAAACGGTAAATCAACATGTCTGGTGATTTTTAATCTCAAATTTCGAATTTGTACTGAAGAAGTTTCTCATCACCCGTTCGTTTGCAGGACTTCGTTGAAGGGGTACGGTGTAATTATTTTCTGCGCATAATATTCAAATTTCTTTTTTTCAAAAATATTGAACCCGCTAGAGGGGGGTGCACATTATACATGGGTGCGCACTATACTCAAGAAAATTCGGCAGTCATCTTATCACTGCCTGTGTTGCCCTGGGAGAAATCATGCCTGTGTTTTCATGGTAACCATCCATAAAATGATCAAGACAATACAAAACACTTTTTGACATATAAAGAAAAAAGAAGAGCATGTTTTGTTTTCATAAATCCTGGTTTCTGGTAGGTGCACTAGTGTATGGTACATCGTGAACACCCACCCTCTGTATGTTTCTCTCCATGTTGAGAGGCAGGTAGAAGAGGAACTTGAACTTCTGCAGGACGCTGAGGGCGCTCCTGGTGGAGTCGGCCTTGTCCTTCCTCCCCAGCACCTCCTGGAACAGCCCGTCCGCACACGACTTGGCCTCTGGTGTCAAACATCAACAGTCATAGCAGTGAGTATTGTTTTAGTTGTTTGTTTATTTGTTGTTTAACGCTGCACTAAACAATATTCCAGCTATATGACGGCGGTCTGAAAAGTAATCGAGTCTGGACAAGACAATCCTGTGATTGACATCATGAGCACCGATCCACGAAATTGCGATACGATGACATGCATCAACCAAGTCAGCGAGCCTGACCACACGAACATGTTAGTTACCTCTTACAACAAGCATAGTCGCCTTATGAAGACCTATTCTACCTCGAGTCTTCACGGGTTGAGTATTGTTTAAGGTTGATGTCTGCAACATTACAGAATCCAAACAGAGGTCAACTGTTACAGAACGTCTTTGGTCTGTCTAGAATTTTCAAACCTGTGGGAAATCCCAGTTTGAATAGGTCCCCAGAAATCTATGCTTGTCAGAAGAGGATCAAGTGGTTCAGTGGACTTGGCTGATTGCATGTAATATCAATCACTGGTTTGTCTAGTCAGACTTGATTATTTAAATGTTGCACGCTATGGCAGGCACTTTGATGTATTAAAAAAGAGCCTCAAAAATGCCTGTCAAAATACTTTCTTTGTGAACAATGAATTGGTTGCTAGAGGCGGAATTAACTAATTGCCAAAATAATACCACCATCAAAATATGATGACAAGCAGGCATAAATTTATTTCTCTATTTCTTAAGACTAGTAAATCTGCACCAAGTAACAAGTGTTTGTTTTGGAGAAGGAAATTTGAAAACTGTCACAATATTTAAACCATTACTCAAAGTCCTGACGAAAAGAAAAAAAACACTTCTGTTAATAATCAAGTATGGACCAGACAATCCAGTGATTTGTACGTCACACTGCAACATTCCAGCAACATGACAGCAGCCAGTTAATAAACAAGATTGGGGATTTATTTACCCCAAAATCCCCACAGGGAGACAAGCTGAGATTGTCTGGGACCTATTTAGGCTGGAATCCTCACAGGGAGACAAGCCGAGATTTTCTGGGACCTATTTAGTCTGGAATCGTCACAGGGACACAAGCCAAAGTTGCTGGGGACCTATTTAGGCTGGAATCCTCACAGGGAGACAAGCCAAGGTTGCTCAGGACCTATTTAGACTGGAATCCCAACAGGGAGACAAGCCTAGGTTGCCGGGGACCTATTTAGCCTGGAATCCCAACAGGGAGACAAGCCAAGGTTGCTCAGGACCTATTTAGCCTGGAATCCTCACAGGGAGACAAGCCTAGGTTGCCGGGGACCTATTTAGCCTGGAATCCACATAGGGAGACAAGCCAAGGTTGCTGGGGACCTATTTAGCCTGGAATCCCAACAGGGAGACAAGCCAAGGTTGCTCAGGACCTATTTAGCCTGGAATCCTCACAGGGAGACAAGCCAAGGTTGCTCAGGACCTACTTAGCCTGGAATCCCAACAGGGAGACAAGCCTAGGTTGCCGGGGACCTATTTAGCCTGGAATCCCAACAGGGAGACAAGCCAAGGTTGCTCAGGACCTATTTAGCCTGGAATCCTCACAGGGAGACAAGCCTAGGTTGCCGGGGACCTATTTAGCCTGGAATCCACATAGGGAGACAAGCCAAGGTTGCTGGGGACCTATTTAGCCTGGAATCCCAACAGGGAGACAAGCCAAGGTTGCTCAGGACCTATTTAGCCTGGAATCCTCACAGGGAGACAAGCCAAGGTTGCTCAGGACCTACTTAGCCTGGAATCCCAACAGGGAGACAAGCCTAGGTTGCCGGGGACCTATTTAGCCTGGAATCCCCACAGGGAGACAAGCCAAGGTTTCTCAGGACCTATTTAGCCTGGAATCCCAACAGGGACCAAGCCTAGGTTGCTGGGGACCTATTTAGCCTGGAATTCTCACAGGGAGACAAGCCTAGGTTGCTCAGGACCTATTTAGCCTGGAATCCACACAGGGAGACAAGCCTAGGTTGCCGGGGACCTATTTAGCCTGGAATCCACACAGGGAGACAAGACTAGGTTGCTAATGACTTATTTAGCCTGGAATCTCCACAGGGAGACAAGCCTGGGTTGCTGGGGACCTAGTCTAGCTTGGAATCCCCACAGGGAGACAAGCCTAGGTTGCTGGGGACCTATTTAGCCTGGAATCCACACAAGACTTATCTGAATGAAGTACTCACGCATCAGCAGCACGGCATAGGAGTTCATGCAGTCACCACGAATATCATCTGTGGAGAATTTCTCATACATAGCTGAAACATAATGTGGCCCTTATTAGTCTAATACTGAGGGTTCTTACAGTCTTCTAATTTTTCAGCTTATTTCTCAACAAACACTAACCAATTATTATATAATTAAATCACTCATAAGTGCATCATATAGAATTACTGAGTGCAGCAGAGGTATTTGCCCAGTCTGCCATATCCCCACTCAGACATCACCTCACACGAACATGTACCCACATTTCCCCACTCAGACATCACCTCACACTAACATGTACCCACATTGACATTTCCCCACTGACATCACCTCACACTAACATGTACCCACATTTCCCCACTCAGACATCACTTCACACGAACATGTACCCACATTGACATTTCCCCACTGACATCACCTCAAACTAACGTGTACCCACATTTCCCCACTCAGACATCACTTCACACGAACATGTACCCAAATTTCCCCACTCAGACATCACATCACACTAACATGTACCCACATTGACATTTCCCCACTGACATCACCTCACACTAACATGTACCCACATTTCCCCACTCAGACATCACCTCACACTAACATGTACCCACATTTCCCCACTCAGACATCACTTCACACAAACATGTACCCACATTTCACCACTCAGACATCACCTCAAACAAACATGTACCCACATTTCCCCACTCAGACATCAACTCACACGAACATGTACCCACATTGACATTTCCCCACTCAGACATCACCTCACACTAACATGGACCCACATTTCCCCACTCAGACATCACCTCACACTAACATGTACCCACATTTCCCCACTCAGACATCACCTCACACTAACATGTACCCACATTTCCCCACTCAGACATCACCTCACACTAACATGTACCCACATTTCCCCTCTCAGACATCACCTCAAACAAACATGTACCACATTTCCCCACTCAGACATCAACTCACACAAACATGTACCCACATTGACATTTCCCCACTCAGACATCACCTCACACTAACATGTACCCACATTTCCCCACTCAGACATCAACTCACACGAACATGTACCCACATTGACATTTCCCTACTCAGACATCACCTCACACGAACATGTACCCACATTTCCCCACTCAGACATCAACTCACACGAACATGTACCCACATTGACATTTCCCCACTCAGACATCACCTCACACGAACACATTGACATTTCCCCACTCAAAACAATACCTCACACTAAAACAGTCTGCGCCTTTTATCCACTAGTCCAAACTCTGCATAATCAGATTACTAAGAATAAAATATACTGAAAACAATTCCAAAATACATTTACATGCAGCAAACGCATAGGTTTTTGACAGAGGAAAGACAAGGACCAACATCGACATTTCCCAGGGAACTACTGTATCTACAATTCCAAAGTAATTGCCCTTGGCAGGCAAATTCGAGAAAAAAATCATTATTTTGTTCAAAATTGGGATTCTCTTACATTTCTTATCTTATTATTACAGAGGTAATTTGACATGACACCCAATACAATATTGTCAAACTAAACATGAAAGCATCTTCCTCAACATCTGTCCACATAATATTAGTTATGACAATAGCAACAAGAATTGATGTAGATTTTAGGCCGAATATCGTCCTTTAAGCAAGGCTGGACAAATTCCCGTTCACCCACTTGGATATATCCCTATACTGACACTGACACTTCCCCACACAGACACAACCCCACACTGTCACAGACCAACATCAACACTCCCCCTCACAGACATAACCCCACACTGTCATATACCGACATCAACTCTCCCCCTCACAGACATAACCCCACACTGTCATATACCGACATCGACACTCCCCCTCACAGACATAACCCCGCGCTGTCATATACCGACATCAACACTCCCCCTCACAGACATAACCCCACACTGTCATATACCGACATCAACTCTCCCCCTCACAGACATAACCCCACACTGTCATATACCGACATCAACACTCCCCCTCACAGACATAACCCCACACTGTCATATACCGACATCAACTCTCCCCCTCACAGACATAACCCCACACTGTCATAAACCGACATCAACACTCCCCCTCACAGACATAACCCCACGCTGTCATATACCGACATCAACACTCCCCCTCACAGACATAACCCCACACTGTCATATACCGACATCAACACTCCCCCTCATGGACATAACCCCACGCTGTCATATACCGACATCACCACTCCCCCTCACAGACATAACCCCACGCTGTCATATACCGACATTAACACTTCCCCTCACGGACATTACCCCACGCAGTCAAGATCAATATTTGCCCACAACAACGAGAAACAGACAACTCTGTGAAAAACAGTAAACCATGTGAGTGGTGGGGTATTTCTCACTTTTCGCAGGGAAAGGTCATGTTGGGATTTGACAGTGTGGGAAGTTGACAGTACGGGATTTTACCTGGACACAGAATAACCAAAACAAAACATGTATGAACTACATAATTTCCCCATCTCATTACCAGCTTTATTTGGAACTGCATTTCATAACCAGGTGTGAGGCAGGTAGATCAATGGCTGATTGCATTTGCATTGTGCATTATACAGGTGTAACAAAGACCACACAGTGGACTGGCCACACCTGACAGATGGTCTGACCAGGTGGCCACTGCTCCAGGTGATATCAATATTCAGCTGGTCAGCCTTCTAACGCCCATCCTAATCGCCTACCACAGCAAGCATGGGGCCTGTTCAACAAAGGCCTCCCAGAGGGCATTGTGATACCCAGTTGTACAGGGACACCAGGTATTACGTCCTTCATGCATTCAAACTGACTGGAGGCAAATGATTAACATTGAGTCCTGTGAAACAGCAAATTGTAGACTAAAGCTGTATTAGATTTAAGGCAATTATATGACGGTAAATTGTTTGATAGGCATTACTTAGAAGTTGACGGATGACAAGGTAGACACAATTTTATGGATAACAACTTCTATAATACTGTAAAAAGCGACGTTTCGGTTTTGATCCTTATACCGTTGCAACAGTATAAGGATCTATACTGAAATGTCGCTTTTTACAGTATTAAAGAAGTTGTTATCCATAAAATTGTGTCTACCTTGCTATATGACAGTAGTGACATTCTTGGAAATTAAATCAAGTAAAGCGTGCTACCTGAGACGCCAGGGTAAACTCTGCTTATATGAAAGCATAGGACCTCACAAAAGGTTCAGTTATATTCTTACCAACTTACATGACAAACTTTCAAGGCAATCTAAGATGGCTGTAAGGTTGGATCGCACAATTGCAATTGGCCCCTCAGATCGCTGGCTAGCTTTACGCTGCATATGAGCTAGCCCTGCCTTCAGGTCTTCAAAACTAACAAGGAAAGATACACACATATTCTTTACTGTACATACTAGGGCTGGGACGAGTCCGAATTTACTACCCGGGTACCCACCCCCCTATTACCCGACCCTACCCGGGTACCCACCCACCCTATTACCCGACCCTATCCGGGTACCCACACCCCTATTACCCGACCCTACCCGGGTACCCACTGTAGGTCTCAAGAGATAAGTACAAAATGTCTGATTGGGTATTTTTTAACAGAGCACTGGCAAAACATATTTAGATACATGTATTAAACATTCTGGTTATGCACTGAAGTTGACTCAAGTTATATCTTTATTAAAAGATATGAAAAGTCAGAAAAAATGGTGCATAGTCAGAAAGAAATGCAAACATTTGTGACTTGTAGTGTAACCATAGAATTTAGATATTTTCTGTCATTAAACAATAGATCACATGACTAATCACGGGTCCGGGTAGTCCTGTGGGTACCCGGGTCCTACTCAGTACCCATCCGACCCGGGTACCCGAGTAACCTGTCCCAGCCCTAGTACATACACATCTAGTATACACATCTACAGACTAGTGGTGGGAAGATACACCAATGCATCAGTGGATCACCATTTTTCACAGTTGCACACTAAGTGAAAAATATCGATTCTGACCTTATATGTTCGCTTTAATAACTGTTCCACTAAATGCTAATTGTGAAAACATACATATTTTCATTTGTTGTGACATACTTCACACTGCCAACTGTAAATCATCAGTGTGCCAGGTATTTGACCATCCTCTCTATGAAAAAGATGGCTTGCGCACCAAAGATAAGAGCACATGCT
Organism: Haliotis cracherodii; assembly: GCF_022045235.1. Taxonomy (NCBI): domain Eukaryota; kingdom Metazoa; phylum Mollusca; class Gastropoda; order Lepetellida; family Haliotidae; genus Haliotis; species Haliotis cracherodii. The sequence goes on along the minus strand of NW_027266265.1, from coordinate 8,249,850 downwards.
AGTATCGTGATACATATGGGATTGTGAGTAAGGTATCATGATACAGTTGGAGTATGGTCCCAGCCCTAATACAGACATATTCCAGGCTGAAGACATCTAAACAATATAATTTTTAATTGCAGCTTATCAGTTTCATATATACCATGAAACACATTCAATGATCATTTTTATTTCCAGATGGCATAAAAAATAGAGATTGAGCGAGTATGGTTTTATGCCGCTTTAAGCAATATTCCAGCAATATCACGGCGGGGGACACCGGAAATGGGCTTCACACATTGTACCCATGTCGGGAATCGAACCCGGGTCTTCGGGGTGACGAGCAAACTAGGCTACCCGAACACCCCTTAAAAATACAGAATTAATGTTATTTTGCGATGTGGCAAACAATTTTCATATGAACATTTCTACAGGGTTTAAACTGCCAGTGTAGTGGGCATGAGATTTGTTTCAACTTTTGTTATGGTCAGAAATATTTTGAACTTATAAAGTGTTTCACCTCCATTCAAATTTTAATAAAATTTTATTTTGTAATTTATGAAAATTCCTTTTTGTGCCACTCAAATATAAATAGAACATAAGACAAGAAGAGAAAGCATAATATTGAAATCGAAATGGTCCCAAATATACATTCCAACAAATGAAATTAATCATTTGAAATATTTTATTTTTCAAACCATGTATCTTGTCTACATGTAAATATCACAAAGATTGTTATATTTTGAATTGAAGTAAACATACTACATGTATATAGCTGTAACAATACCTTGCATTTTGGTGGTTTTCCAGCAAGTACCACTCCGGTGTAAAGTTTTCTAATGAAATATTCCCTGATGCTGAATTGAAAAGAAAAACTTTATAGAATTGTCAAAAAAAAACATATATGGATATGCAAATGCATTATAAATGATATTAACCAGGTGTGAGTAATGTGGATTATACGCAAGTAGAAATTAATGCTGTCTCAAAAGACCTGACAAAGATTAAAGGCAAAGAAACTATAAAACATGTATGCAATATTGCTAACATTACAGCAATATCAGCCTTGTATGCAAAAAATAGTGTCTAGGCTAGTTAACCTGTGGTTGATAATGACCATTGTCAGTGTACACACATACAGCCAAGCCATATTCCAAGTTTGACTGCACGACAAGCTCATTCAAACAAATTGTTTCCCCTGGTGAACCCTGAGCGGACCCAAACCACCCAATCAAAATGAAGGATGCTTTCTAAAACAATTCAGTTTCATTTCTTTACCACCTTGATTCGGAGATTTTGATTTTAGCAGAAAGAAACTGTCACAGAAATCAAACATACACTTGCTAGTACAACCTTTTGGGTGCAGATGCCATCCCACTCAGAAACTACATGATGTACACAATATCCACAACAATATAATAGTGAATCTTTATTTTTTGCATTTGGAACTTTCAGATTATATTCATTTTTGAAATCAGAAATCAGATATGCTGGTCTGAATACTTCACTCACTCATACCAAAAAATGTAGAAGGCTTGACGCTGAGTGCAGGAGTCCTAAGATATGAGACTGAATTTAATGCTAAGATGGGCACTAGACATGACCTGCAAGATCTTGACAAACAATTCTGAACACAGTCAAAATAGGCTACTCACCCTCAGGAAACATCTCCAACAGGTCTTCCTCAGAAATCTTGTTTCTGAAATGGATGCAAGTGTGAGTGGGTGGGGAAGTCTCAGAGTTTGTTCCAGCTGATGATGGTATGGCCCTTCATACGTTCATTCCAGTGAACAAATTGGGACAACGTTTCAGAATAGAGGGAGGGTTGGGTCAAAAATATGTAAAGGAAACAAAAGGCATGAACTTTTTTCATAACAGAAGGGTTTTACGCGATGCACAAATGTGATTCCAGTATGCACAAATGTTGAGAATGGATACAGAAAAAAAGTATTTACTGCGTCCCTAGGGATGCACAATAATATTCACTGTACCTACAGTATCAAGAGCAGTTGTGGTTGTATGTTAATTCATCCATTAATCATGACCACTGTCCACATTATGACCGATTCATTCCAGTCTCCAGTTGTTTTGCTGATGCTTAAAAAAATAAATTTAAAAAATTGTTACGTACCTTTCCCCCTCATCTGAGATGCCAAGGGGATCATCTTCCTCTCGGTCTGTGAGAGGAGACGATGCACGACCATGACGGAGATTGGAGGGAACTGTCTGAGATTCATCAGTCCAAAGTGCCGTTTCTTGAAGAGGGCCTTCAAACAAACAAAATATTATGGTAGCCAGAAACCCCTGTTCATATGGTCATCGATACCAGGAATTTAACTGGGAAATTCCATTTCTGAGCCTTGAGAACTCTCCATCATATTTTTTTCTTTTGGTTGGGAACCAATATTTCATTTTTTTTTTCAAACAGAATCACTTTAATAAACAAAAATGCTGTGTTATTCACCTGTCTGCAAAAAATATCCTCGAAATCCCACAGTACAGCTACCAATTCCACCACTGCGAGTGACGACAATCACATCTCCCTTGCCTTTTCCCGGACCAGTGCGAGCAATGATCTTGCTGGAGGTCTTCCACTCAGCAGACAGGATGCAATCCATCCCACAAATCCTCAGAGCTAGGAAAACAGGCATAGCTCACGTAATAATAAGTCGGATTTGGAACAACAACACAATATCAACAGCTTGTTCAGTGAGTGAGTGAGTGAGTGAGTGAGTGAGTGAGTGAGTGAGTGAGTGAGTGAGTGAGTGAGTGGGTGGGTTGTTGGATGGGTGGGTGAGTGGGTGGGTGAGTGAGTGAAATGGGCTTCACACATTGTACCCATGTCAGGAATCAAACCCAGGTCTTCAGCGTGACTAGCGAATGCTTTAACCACTTGGCTACCCAGCTGCCCCATATGTTCTACTGGGGAAAAGAGGCTAGTCTGGAGAGGTCACATCATGAGCTATGATCCATGCATCCAGAAAACAACATACAATCAGCCAGACATTTTAACCACCACTCATATTAGATGTTACAGCAAGCATGGTATATTGGGGACCTTCTCCTTCAGAAGGATGTCTTAAATTCAGTGTGATTGTGTGAATTTTAGTCATGGGTGTTGGCCTGACTTAATGACTCATGTACTGCTATATGTACCAAAATATATTGCCTGCGCTCATCAGCCATTTTGTTAAATGTTGCTATGGTTACAATGCATGCTTAAAAGACACATTATATACAGGAAGCTGGAGGCGAAAAGTTTCACTTTTTGATCACATGAATTAGTTGCTAATTTCTGAATCACATAATTTTTCATCTTAATTGTCACTTATGTAAACTTGACTAACAAGATGAAAACAGTATGATTTTGAAAAATGCAATATACCAGTATTTTCCAAGCATACTGTGATATGCATTCATTAGTATTTCAAATCGAGATATACCAGTCAAACAGCACACCTCTATGGGATAATGAGGACCATCTCGGCCCAGAGATCCCTAGTGACTTTGTATGTCTAAAATGTAGTGTGATTGTGTGAATCTGTTTGCTGCAACAGCAATCAACAGCAATATATAAAGTGAAATCTGACTTCATGCAGACAAACCAGCAGTCTAAGATGTAAACACTGATCCATAAAAATAATAATCAGAGTATGAAGACACACACACACAATCATGAAATGTGGTCCCTTATTAAAGAATGAGTGAGTGAAGATGTTTTTTCCAGCAATATTCCAGCAATATCGAGGCAAGAAACAAAACAATTTGTTGGACATTGAACCAAGGTCAGAAGTGTGGTGAGCCAATGCTTCCACCACAAGTCTACCCAAACACTGCCTCATTCAGGAACTCACTGCAGTGTTCAGTTATTTTTTTCTTATGTTTTACGGAAAATGGAAAATTTAAGAAAACTTACCGATGAAATCTTTAGGATCAATTCCTAGGTTCTCTCCCCTGATGGTTATCCGAGTTCCTGGGGGACCCTCCTTTGGGGAAACCCCCGTAACAAGCGGGGCAGAGTCTCCCGGCATGCTTGATGACAATGATTATCTCCCTTGCTGTCTCATCACTTGAGGAAGAATGAAAGCATGGCAACAAACAGTTTTAAAAACTCTTATGAAAATGTAGGTCCTGACATGAGTGAGTGAGTTGGATTTAATGCTGCTTTGGACAGTACTCCAGTTTTATCACTGCCTGTCAGAAGAATATGGGAGGAAAGCTGACAAACCTAGAAACATTATCAAGGTGAACCATGATTCGAACCCTCAATCAAGGGACACAAGTCTGCAAAGCGAATCGCGGCGCTTAGAGAACAGACTACCCCTGTCCCAAGGTCCTGACATGACCTCTGCTAAAATAATAATTATGTGATATCATTATGAAATATAATATGATAAACATAATGTAACATTATGAAAATGTGACTTTCTAAAGAAATTTCAATGTCAGACAGATTGGATAAACAGGGTGCCGTTTCACAAAAGCCTCTTAGCGCTACGACCCCCTAAACCACGTTGTAAACCATGTCATTACTTTTAAGGCCGTTTCACAAAGACCTCTTAGTTTACACTACGTCGTAAAATCACCCTAAATCTACGACAGCCCTAGGGCTCTCCTAATATAGTTACGACCTCGCGAATTCAAACCATCATGGCGACACATGCATTCCTTATAGAAATTATTAACAGAAATGGTGTCAGGAGAGAACATGTTTTCTGGGACAGAAGTTGGGCATTAGATGTATTAGATGATATTGATTTGATTTCGCGATATTGATTCCCGAGACATGTCATCATTGAACTGGTGAATCGAGTTGTTTTAAATTAAGGAGAGTCTATGGTCCCCATGGTTTGCTCCAATAGTAGTGGAACCTAGGGACCCCTTAAATTTTACCTTTCAACATTACGTTTATGACAAGGACCCTTTGATTTCATGCTTAATTTCAAACACTGTTAAGCCAATTATTAAAAAGGTGAAGTATTTCAAGGTACCCATGGACTCCTGAACAAAACATTCAACCCTGCATAACATAACACCTTCCTTGTTATCCTTTCATTATTATTTAACAACAGAAGTCATTAAATAGTCACCACTTTATTGGCCAAGATCAATTAGATCTTAGGAGGGACTAGGCTAGGGAAAATTGGCAGTCTCAGCCAGTTTATTTAAAGTTATCAAGACACTACTTAGTGTGTAAAATTAAACTGTATAATGTATAACAACCTGTATCTGTTGATGTTTTTCCAATCATACTCTATTTCGACCCTAGTATATTTTTAGGAAACCTATTTGCAAGATATCTATTGATTATTTATAAATGCAGATTATGACATACGTTCCAGAATATCCTCAATCTAGTATGACCTTCCTTGTCTCACATTTTTTTCACATTTATCGATCTATATCGGAAAACTGTCCAGTCAGTGACAACTATCTTCCAAATTCTGCATGTTGGCCTGTAAAGGTCTTTTTCTGTTATCCATCAATCAGATTTGAATACTCTTTAAATTTGGTTTGAGTGACATATCAATCAGTAAGTCAAGCCCCTTGGCAAAAATCTTTTTGTGGAATTCATCAACATCTCGAAACTGGTATCATTATCGAGATGACTCTTGATGTTTCTTGAATGGCACATAAATAATTATTATGCTGTGCAGGAATTTTATTCTAACATTTCTTCATTAATATTGGAACTTTTCTATTTCTATATACACCATGTCCTGTTAAATAGAATCAAAACAGTCAATAACCAGTTTGACTTGGCCAAAAATATAATGATCTTCAGTTTTGAGTTTGAATATCAATGTTGATTCTATCACATCCCTGTGTTGCAGTTCAGTGTAAACTAAGATGTGGGTGTACATATGGTTATTAAAGTAGAAGAAAATGTTATCACTTTAATGGCTGTATGAGTAGTGACCAAATTTCAGAATACTACAACAAAAATGAGTTCCCTCCCTTAATGTTACCAGACAGGGTAGTCATGTAAATAGTGGGTTTACCCAGCATTTTGCTCCAGTTATCATCACTTTTTAACATGAACATACTAATTAGGCCCCGTTAAGTTTGGTGAGTTTGAGAGTTGCATCAAGATAGACATCCAAAACAACTACAGCGGAGTCGGGTGCTACACAGAGACAATGTCTCAGTTTCAGACATGGCACTTCTGAGAACATCCAGTCTAAAAGCCTGGTCACAGGACATGTATCTAATATTCTATACCAAAAAACTCACAGACATAGGTATATAATATTAGTTAAATGGTTCTGTGTTCTGGGAATGGGCAACAGACTGTGTAGCATAGAACATTCCTCTTAAATAGATTCATTAAATAATGTCAATTTGGGCATGTATCACACAAATGTTATTTCAGACTTGTATTAATGAATGACCGACTAAAAATGTAACAAGAATAAATACAATCAACATTTCTTTACTAGATTGTATCGGGTTATTGTTTTGATTCTATCTTCAGTATGAGGGGGCACAGGTATCTGGGGTGCTGCAATTCGTTGTGCAGAGTTGAGTCCCTTGGGCACGCCAATGAGTGAGTGAGTATGGTTTTACGCCGCTTTTAGCAATATTCCAGCAATATCACAGCGGGGGACACCAGAAATGGGCTTCACACATTGTACCCATGTCAGGAATCGAACCCAGGTCTTCGGCGTTGGGCACGCCAGAAACCTATGATTGTGGGTTCGAATCCGGTTCACCCAAATAATGTTTCTAGGTTTGTCAGCACCATACCCGTGCTCATGGGTTTCACCATAGTGGTATACATCTGAGACCTGCATCACTTCAGGCTTTCCTCCCACATTAAGCTGACACACCGTGATATAACTGGAATACTGTTAAAAGCGGTGTTAAACACAACTCACTCACTCAGTATACAAATGGAGGCTGACATCACTATATTTGTATTAAATTTTCATCCAATGAAGATAAACAATGTGATAATGTAAAAAAGTGATAGTTAATATAAAGAAGAAAATATAATCATATACATGAATGAATCAAAATCTGTCTGTCTGAGAAAGCTATTTACATTCTAATATCAACTGAGAATGCGATACTGTACTATAGATCTAAGTCTCTGTGCCTATAGTATACATATGATTTATCCAAGTGAGTGATAATAAATCGCATTGCAAATTTAAGGCATTGTCGAGGACGAAAGTCTTCCCATTTTTTGGCATAGCTAACAGCGATATCATATCCATGCGTTCACATTAATAAGCATACCATAACACCTTGTGTCTTCTGTCAGAGAAACATCAACACCTTCGATGTCCGGAGTAGGCGGCGCTCATGAGAAGGGGAGTAACTCTAAATCGACAAGTGCGTGGAGACAAACTGAATGAAACGTCGTAAAGGCATCAGCGTTCAGAGGCGATTCGACAAATTTGCCAGTCAAAAATAAACAAAACAATTATATCGTTCGTTCTACTCACAGCAAGATGCAAAGACTGCATTAGTTTAAAGCCTAAAACGTAGCCGTTGAGTTCTAAACCGGACATATTTCTCACATCTTCATGTTATATATCGTCGGATCATATATATATATATGTTTTTGGACATCATATGTTTTGGGGAGGGTATATGTTTATCGCGACTACTCGCGCTAAAACGTGAGGTGTGGCGTCACATAGACGTTGTAAATACTCAGATGATGTCTTCTTCTTTTTAGGATAAAGTTGTCTTTTATAAGTGAGTAAAATGGTTTACAGTTGTTCGTTATATAGGTCCGTGGTGTGATTAGCCCATAAACCCATAACACGCGGCGTTGGAATGTTGAAGGAGTTTTAGTCAAAACGGCCTCACGTCAGGGCGGCCTCCAAACTTCAAAGTCAAGACGGGCACAAAAACTCCAAACGGCTACAAACCCATTGCCAAAATGGCCAACAAAAAGTCTTAACGGTCACAGGTTAAAAGTCAAAATGGCCATGATAATGATAAATGCACACCCAATGAAACTACAAAATAAGGCCTTCAACCTCAAGCTGCAGTCCATGTGTCACTATTTTGAACACCAGTGGTTTTACAGCAGCAGCATTTCAGTCTCAAGCTGGTCCGTTTTCATCAGTACTTGCAGAGTCTTATGCGTTGGCGCGTCACCAAAAACCTGAGTTCGATTCCGCATATGGTTAGAATGTGTGATGCCGATTTCAGGTGTCCCCCCGCCGTGATATGGCTGCATGGGATATTGCTAAACGCAGTGTAAACCACCACTCGCTCTACTTATATGCATAAAACGTACAACGACTTTGTAACAAAGATAAAGTGAATAGCAGTCATCGTTATGTGATGTGAGGTGAAATGGGGTTTAACGTCACGTCCAAGATTATCGCACTTATATAGCGACGTGCATGTACGTGTGTGTGTTTGTGTGGCTGTTTGTACTAGTCCGGACTGATGCCGATTTATAGTGCTAGCACACTGAGATACCATGCCGCAGTTTAACATGAATACCCCACTCAGACACAGTATACTGACTCCGAGCCGACCAGACCTTGTTTCAGCCCCTTAATGCCGAGTGCCAGACAGGGTAACAACAAGTACCAGCTTTTAACGTCTTTTGGTATGACGCGGTCGGGGATCGAACCCCGGACATTCCGCTCTCCGGGCGGACGCTCTACCGTTATGAACATAATAATGATGCTGATGTATAAAAAAGACAAATACAACTAAATCATTTGGTGTCACGTAACAACTAATTTACTAATTAATGGCTAACAGACACAATTTGTTTCGGGAATTAAGTCCATTCCTTCTACTATCTTCTGTGCACCCACTTGAAAAATACCGCGCCCACGCTCACCCCCAACCGTATCCTCTTGCTAAAGATGTAGCATACACCTTGCAACGGTTCATTTCACAACCAAATACTTTCCACGACAATGCTTCACTATAAGTTGAAAGTTGATAAGTTTTTCTACCTTTGGGTTTTCATGGGTACTGTCTTAAGCGACAGTGAAAAAACAACCCTTAATTTGGGCGCTGAGATTTGGCTGATTGGTCATTGTATCTGGTTGCTCATAATATCAATCACTGGTTTGTCTGGTCCAGACTCGAGTATTTACAAACGGCCCTCGTATAGCGGAAACTTTGCTGAGCTTTAATACATTGATGTAGATAAAATTATGGCCATGACTTTAACCTGTCTGGGAATGTTTTACTTGTGCAATAACGTTTTGTAAATTCAAATCCATAATTGTGGTTCAACGGTGTGAATTATCACTCACTGTTGCCATGGTGCTGCTTTTGTCAACCCGCCTGATTGTAAAGGAAAACTCTTAGATCAAATTTCATGTATGTCCTTTCATTAATAATATTAGAAAAATCGATCGTTCACCTACACAGTAGGAGTGTGGGGCGAGCTTAAGTCGTTTTCAAATTAACCGGTTAAAATTGAGCAAGAATTCAATATTGCCATACATATATCAACATATCATTGCGGATGGGATATAAGTGACGCTGTTCGCACAATTAACCTAAACACTTACTTAACACACTGAACTTTAATTTTGAGTTTGCTCTACATATTGAAATAATGCAACTTAATGCCCTACTAAAGTTGTTTGAAGATGTATAGAATTATGTCGATAATTTTGTTACATCCATTTTGGTGGAATAGAGTTAAATGGTCACCTGTTTTATAATAGAAACTAACTATCATTGAATACAGTTGATATTGTAATTATATATACATCGGTATGTAAATCAAGTTTTTTTTGTACCAATTGAAGTTATTGGTACACTCGCCTCGATCGACGCTTATGGCGCATTTCACTGGTTGCAAAAGTAATAAAATTTTATATTGTATCCATTGCTCCAATCTATCGAAGGTATTTATTAATGCCAACTGCGCGTGTCACGTGATAATGTTACTTCCGGTGGATTTGGTGACGTCACGTGGCGTTGACATCATCAACACATTCACTACATTTCGCCCAAGATGTCGTACGCATATTTATTCAAGTATATCATTATAGGGGACACAGGTAAGACTCTTGTTCAATCGTTGGTTTCACAGCAATATGTCAGCTAATATGCGTTCTAATTTTCCTGATTGTAGCTTCTGTTCGCGTTGTACTGCGTCGATTATATTCTCTACCAGAGCATCCATGATCCAAAATGGCGATGTGTAATGTTTTGGTTCACAGTTTCGACATGTGTACAAACTTCCGCATTGCGTTTCAACTTAACGTCATGTCGCCATGCAAACGTTTGTTTATTACTTGAGAAACAGTGCTTTAATAAATGAGTGAACTGGTTATTTCGTTTGGCGTCGTGAAGTCTTTTTCCAAGCAATGCAAATTAGCCGATCATAATGAGATATGGACCAATCTACAGACCACAGTTCAGAAAGTGTCATATCGCTACATGTGAAAACGAGTCATATGTTAAAAATGGACTGTGCCACTGAACATGGTTAATATGTATGCAACTATTCCACTAGGTTGTGTTAGGTGTTGGGTTAATAATGTGATTTACTTAGGTAGTGTATCTATGTCTAGGCCTATGTATCAATGATGAACCAGAATATGTAGATCCTTTGTGGCCAGTGGTTTACTGGTGCTCAGTCAACTGTTACAAAAACGACTGGGTAACTGTAAACAAGTTATCGTACAACCAGTTGGAAAAGGCTGAATGTGAGGCAAGATCTGTTTTATAGGACAATAAATCCTTCCACATATCTAGAACATGATTTGTTTGTTCCCAGTTCTGAATGTCTGTAAACTGTTTTCCTCTTTACAGATATCTTGTCAAATATCATTGACACTATACCTCAGAAAGAAAATTCTATCACAACATGAAAGACCCTCCTTTTCTGATCTCAGTTACAACAAAGTTGCTTTGCTTTTATAAACCATAAGGTGTGTCATGACTGTGACGAGTGTAATTAAGGGAACAGATCACTGTTTTGGCTTGCATTAAAGTTCTAATATACATATATGCTCACTGCGAAAGGTTAGAAAAATCATGGAAAAGACACTCCTCAGATATTCTTCTTATCTCCTTGTACATGTTGTAATGTCTAATGAATATGGTGTGTGATATTTTGGTTTAATAGTTGTCAAGGTGGTGAAGTTATAAAACACATCTATAATCATTTAAATGTGGTTATGTGCTACTGCATTATATGTTTTTCCAGCTGTATTTGAGACAAAAAAGGATAACCAGAAGAATACTGGTAACATTTCTTATTTTATCAAGTTATTTACACCGTATACATATGTATACACCATGCTGTTTTACAGACAGCTGATTTTATGGTTATTAACTGTTGTTACATGCTCTATAGTTTACAGATGTGACATTGCCATCCAGTCATCATGCTCAAACAAGCACATGCATAGTCATACTTTCCTTCTCTAATGTTTGTGGATATACAAATCCCAAGCAGTAGTTACAATGTTCACTGAAAATAACTTGTTTTTACCTTTTACAGTTTTACATTGATTTGCTTATGGTCAGATTTTGAGGCTTGTTTAGTGATAAATTTATTCAGTAAGTTAAAAAAACAACAGTTGTTACTGTAAGAGTCAGGCCTGATGGTTCTTGGTTTAAAATTATTATTATATCAAGTCGATATTTGCTATTGCTTCAATCATGAAGATTGCTGTATTAACATAGTTGGTCACAAATTGGTGTGAAATTGAATTGTAAGCTTAATGTGTTATTCAGGATTTTCAAAATCTTGTTTGAGAGTCTTTATAGTCTTTTTGAAGTTGGATTAATCATGACAAGGAATATTATTGTGGATTAAAAATGTTTGAGGGCTACTTCTTGTGTAGTCCTGAAATATTTCTGTATAATAAAGAAGTTGTCATCTATTATAATGCTCATTGTCAACATCATGTTTGATACTTATTAGGATAGAGAAAACCAGGTATGTTTCATGGTTGCTTAGTAATGGCTAAGATCTATTTGTCCTTTATTCATGATGAAGCAAATCCATGGTATAAAGAGGAATCATTGAACTTGAATGAAAATTTACTTTTGTAGTATTAAAAATCAGCCATATGTGTTATTGTTAGAAATTAAGGGTTTCTGGGGTCCTTTAGGTTTGCTTGCTTTAGTATTTCAGGGTTCACTCTAAGAATTTTCTGACATGGGCCTTTGTGTGAAACTTTCATATGTTCCAGAGGTACACCCACACTTGCCCATACATCAGAATGTTAAAATGTGGACCTTTTTTAAAATTTAGGGACGAAAAGAACACGGCCCCACTCTAGAATTATCACTGGCATTTTGATCTAGGGACTCCTGAAAACTTTGCCTTTTAACATCAGAGTTATGACATTGACAATTATCCCTTGACTATCATTCTTAATTTCTAACACTGTCAAACTGATACTGTAAATATAAACAGCCATGTGAATAGATATTAAGCGTCATGATCAGTGTTTGAAATCATTTTAAAACCCAACAAGACCGCATGGCAGGTGAACCATAAATGTTGCCTGCCAATCTTCAAAGTTACCTGTCCGCATTCAGTCATTATAGATATGAAAAAAATCACAAGAAATAAGAGACAAATCATGTCTTGATTCCGTTTTAGTAATGCTAACAGTTACTTGACAATCTACAAGGAGTTAAAATGAAACTGAATACATAAGTTGGCTTAAAATATCTGTCAGACAGTTGAGGCAGGTAGAGGAAAATTACATGCAGCCCGACAGAACAGTTATCAGCCATGGGCAGGCAATTATTTCGGGCACTGGTCATGATAAATGTAAATAGATCGTAACTGAAATGAAAACACTTTGCCAGCTTACATTAGGTGCATGGAAAAGAAGAACAATGTGGATATTGTAATATATAAGTGAGAATATTGTATGGAAGATTTGGATATGATCTGTAATGTGAGTGATCATGTTTTCATTATAAGGACAGCTGTTTTAAGTTGGGCTTGCTGACCATGTGCTGACTGTGATAGTACAGCTATAGCTTATCTGTTTGTATGGGCATGTTCTGATGAACATGATAAAGATCTGTATGATGTCATTCCAATTTGGTAATGTTGAATCCATTTTATTGTCATACATAGATGTTTATCCTGTTCTGGTGAATTCCTTGTACGATTTCCCTGTAGTATTATTAAATTATTCATATGTATTGTGTACATTCATGCTGTTATAACTGATCAAATGTAGATCGTTATACACAAAGGTATAATGCTAATAGTTTGCTTGTTTAACGTTTTGGTTATTTATGTTCTATTAATTTCTTTGAAAGATGTAAAAAAGGTCAACATAGGAAAAACTAATGTGTCAAATCAAGTTTTTGATATTTCTTTTCAGGTGTTGGAAAATCCTGCCTGTTACTCCAGTTCACAGACAAGAGGTTCCAGCCTGTGCATGACTTGACCATAGGTAAACAGATCCCACTGCTGATACTTTTCTAGAACTCACTAGTCAGTGTCATGGAGCATGTTCATGCAAACATTTCTTTGATAAATTCTGTTTTATATGATAAGTGAATGCAGTCTGAACAGCCTGTTTTGAAATACAAGCAAACACATACCTCATTGTGTGTGTACCATGAATCCATACTGTTTGTTATTAAATGAAGATTATTTTGCTATACAGAGATCCCTCGCTATTGGGCTCTTCGATAAAGCGCTACCTCAGTTACTACGCGCGGTGTCGCATGGCTCCCAAAATTTATGAACACTTTTAATACTGAGAGTTTTACACAGCCGTGATTGTATTGTTGTTCGTTGTTCGTTGTTCATTTGCACATAACGCTTTTCATTGCATAATAAACCGTTTATCGCTGAATGGAGTTCTAATAATCTGTTTGAAAACATCCGCAGCAAGTCCCGGAAATATGATTGTTCTACTAGTTAACTTTTCACACTATACATCCTTTGATCTTAGAAGCGCATGCATGCAATAAAAGAGAACCACAAGCGAAGTTTATTTTCTTAATTAGTGGGCAATCCAATTTGACTGTCAACTCACATGTAGTTGCTGTCACAACACGGCGGTCATTCCTTTTGATTCGGATCAAGTAACCGTATCAAACCAATTAATCTGGCTTGAATGTGTATCTATATTTGCATGAATGTGCGTAGTGCTGGTCAAAACTCTCGTTTTCCGTATTTTAAGCAACATGACCAATCAATGCCACTGAATCACTCTGTACTTGTGTAATGAATTGTGATTGGCTCTTCTCTCATTGCGTCTGTTACTACCATTATCGATCGATATTTTCATGTAAGTAGACTACATTCACATTGAATGTGACAGTTAACGGCGAAAACATAATGGATATATATTTTTACAATATGAACGGTAAACAACTTGTATCAACTTGTATCATTGCAATGTGCGAGACAAGGCAAAGATTGTGAGATTGGCCGAGCAACCCATACTTTCCGTAAAAGGCGACTATGCTTGTTGTAAGAGGCGACTAACAGGCTCACTGACTTGCTTGATACTTGTTATCATATCCGAATGGCATGGATTGATGTTCATGATGTCAATCACTGGATTGTCTGGTCCGGACTCGATTGTTTACAGACCACCGTCATAAAGCTGGAATATTGCTGAGTGTGGCGTGAAACAACAATTAAAAGAACAACAGCATCATACAACACAACTTAATGGATCAGCTGGTTAGACTTGGTAACTTAGTTGTCATACCATGATGACATGGATCATTGTTCATGATATCAGTCACTTGTTTAATTGGCCCTGCCACAGTTATTTACACATGATCACCTTTGACTTGAATATTGTTTTGTGACCTCAAACAACATCAAAAGTGACTCATTTACGTACATATTCATTTTTTGTAACATAAAAATAAAGGGCCTTGGTGTAACACTGGTCTTATGTGTTGTCATTTGGATCCAGGTAGGTGGTAGTCTGGCACTGCTACATTTCACATTGTGATGAATACGTGTTTGCCTGTTTTCTGTGTCTCCACGTTAATGAAAATCTGTTGTTTTCTCATGCATTTGAATTTGAATCATGTATTTTCAAGAGTCTTTTTCTTTCATAGGTGTTGAGTTTGGTGCTCGTATGATTACCATCGATGGGAAACAAATCAAATTGCAAATATGGGATACAGTAAGTATAATGCTTAGCATGTATAGATTCAATCAGTATTCTGTAGTCTCATCATTACCATAACTGTAACATGGTGACAGGAAACATGAGACTATTAACTGGTTTGTGTTATATGTATGCTTGTGTAAACATGGTAAAGAAAGACATGGTCAGGAACACCTCAATATACCTAAGCACTCCACTAAATAAATGTAAGATTTAATTAGGTTTGCCAATTTTAAAAAGAGATCAATGACCAGTATTTAGTGCAAGTTACTAACCTTAACTTCCTAGAACAGAAATCAGCTGGCCATGAGTCAAGTAAATTTGTGTCTGTAGGTTAGTGAGATCATCTAAATTAGTCCATTTACACCACAATTTACTGAAAATGATTCCATGAGACAAGTTTGGAATTTTAGTCTTAAAGGTTTTTATACCAGATGTAGTATATTATCATCATGAATGATTAGGCATCCACTTGTCAGTCAATTTATGTTGTCAAGTTTCAGTTTATAATTCTGAGCTCAAGATGAGCTGTGTATCCGTTTAAAATATGCGAAAAACAATCACCATCACCTAATCAATTTTGAGCTGCTTGTGTTCAAGTACACACGATGAACAATTTAATAAAGCCCAGTACTGTAGTATAACAACACTGCATAATTACCCAATGTAGCTTTTCAGCTTGCGTATCAGTATTTCTTTACAAGTCTTATATACATATTGATCGAATGCAAGCAACACATGTGAACTCAACTCAGTGAATAAGACAAAATAGCGTAACATTAAATGGCATGTATTGGTGTTGTAAGCTTATACAGCACATTATGGCTTCCTGTGAACAGGTGCAAATTACAAGTCAGCATTTTAAGCAGAATTATCTGAAGGAGATTTATAACTCATTGGTTAAAAAACACTCAAGCTGGACTCAAGGGAGTAAAGATATATTTATTACCCAAGGAAAATGCAAATACTGAATTAGAAGGAGTAAATATGAGTAAATACGCAATAGCTCAAGCAAGAGTACTGATGGTGGATATCATGGGACTGAAAGTTGCCATAATATTCCATCTGCGTAAAGTAAAGGCGGATACAACATTGCCTACAAATTTTACCATGATTATTTTATGCTTTAAAACTCCCCAAGCATGTGGCAATGCAGTTAACGGTATTGAGTTTAGGTGGTCATTTGGCCATGGCTTGCCACTCGCAGGAACCATGGTGTTTGCTGCTAATCTGATATTTCAACCCAAGATTGTTCCTTAGTTTGAACTGTGTCGTGTGTATGTGTATCCATTGATCAATAGTCACACGTCCTCATTGTCAACTTCACGCTCAACCTGTCACATCACCCCAGCTGTTGATGCTGGGATGGCAGACATCTTTCCTGATCTCATAATTCTTATCTTCTCTTTTCGGGCATGCTTTGGAATTTCTGTGGCCAAATAATGCTTGTTTAATTATAATAGGGCTGGATATTGATACAGATCATAGAGATTGTTAACTAAACAGCGATCAATTATGGATAAATATCGGATTAGTAACTTTGAGCAAATATGCCGGGGGAAAATCTGAAAGAAATCAATATATTTCACCCCATTGGTGAGTGGTGCCACATTTATGCATGGATTACTTTGGGTACATTTGAGAGACAACAAAAACATAATTGACAATAGCAAGTCTGTTTTGGTAAATCTAAAACATTATTGACAATAACAAGTCTGTTTTGGTAAATCTAAACTTTATTTCATCACAATATATTTTTTAAGATATTATCAAAGACAATTTTACTATCAACAATCGTTAATATTTCTTCTCGTCAACAATAATTCTGAGTATCAATCTTTTTTGTCAGACCTAATTTATGATTTATGACATATTTAGTATGATAAACATGTTGATAATGACGTATTGTGAAGTAATGTTTTTGAGCTGTGGCAGCAATTATTCTGGCATTTCGCTGGGAGGAAGTAAATTGTAGCATTTTTTTTTTGTCAGTTTGGCACACATTTCATGTTTCAGATTCACACCATAACTATTATGATATTGAACGTCCTGTAATCGAGCCAGGATGAAATTTATATCAGGATGTCTGACACATGATACATACTTTGACCCTGACCAATAATTAACTGTGTACCCCATGATGCAGTTGTTAAGACAAACTCTAGACATGGTTGAAAATATTAGTTACTGTTGGATTCAATATGAGAAGTTTGGAAACATCAGTGAAAGTCATGACACTATGGCATCTTTTTAACACTAAAAGGAAATTAGTACTAGTATATATTTCAAACGCAACAAACACAAATTGCCCCTCTTGAATGGCTTTCTATTTTAAGGTTATCATTATTTGGACGACTTGAGTGAAAAGTGGTTGTTTTCTCCGACATGTAGAGGTTGTACAGGAACATATAGACAGATTTATTATGAGCATGATGAGAGGCATTAAAAGATTTGAACCAAGTTTATATATTTTTTCTAATGTCAAACTGTATTTTTATGTGTTAGAAGCAACTTTTTCAACCACATTTATGATAAATATTTTCTTGTGACACTTGTTACACTTATGACTCACAGAAAGGTCAGTGACTCATTTGGAGACAAATCAACATGTGCAGCTAGTTTATTCATGGAACATGATGGCTAAGGAGTGTCAAATGATATTAATAGGCGTGGTAATGTCAGTGGTACATTGGCATATGTTTATTAGGCACAGGTGTGTTTTCTTGAAGCGTCAAAGATGGCAGTAAACATGAAACTACAGCTAATATTTCCATGTGAATATGATGAAACTGCCTGGAACATGAGAAATATCATTTTTAACATGAATCATTCTTTTTTTCCTAAGAATTTTATGTAGTTTCATTGATTTGAATCATATAAGAATTTGTACTGGGGAAGAGTCAGTGTAGTAAGACATTTTTGGTCCCAATGACCATGCACTGACAGATGTAGTAGGTTTCATAAAGTGGACGAGTCACTCAGAATTCCCCAAGCTTGTCTGATGCTGGTCCGATTGGGTATTGATCTACCTATTCATGACCAGATCACTTACGATGTATTTTGATATTGGTAGGGCTGTAGGGATTACTGGCTCTGCTGAATAGCTGATATGATATGATGTATTGCACGGTCTGTGTTGTCGCGCTAAGTCGTGCTTACCTTCGTACAGTAAGCCATGAAATGTGACTGTTTTATTTTTATTTTTGTGGGTCTGACAATCCTGTTAATTTTAAATAAGATATGTGGATATTATGCGTATACTAGAGTTGTATTGATCTGCAGACATAAATGAGCCCTCTATTACTGACTGACAATATTAGAATATTTCATCAATTTTACATCATTTTATTTTCAAAAGAAGTAAAAAAACCTTTGCAGTCTTAGATCAGTCTATTACTTTTGCAACATTTAAGAATGTTATATTAGAAATCTTTTCCTGTGTGAAAAAAATAATTGTGTCTAATAACCACTCTAGTAAATTGTAACATTTTTCAACTTATCAACTGCATCAATACTTCATGCATCTACTGCTTGTTCTTGACAGAAGAGCTGTGTTAGGTCTTGCTGAAGAAGTTGTTGGTGGCTAATCCCATCACACAGCTCCCATGTGACTACGGAAGTGATGATGTCACGTATCATCACATTACCGTTGTCAAGCCCAGAGACAAGACCTGTTTTTGAGTCTCTGCATATGCTGTTGAATCCTTTGTGTGTTTCAACCCTTATCGTAATTCTTGGGTATTGTTATTGTGCCTATGGTTTGTGACTTCATATCTTTCATATGATTTATGCTTTAGCATTAATATCTATTGCCTGGTGTGGTGTTTACCATTTTGAATTCACCTCGTCACTTATTGTCGTGTCATACATTCTGTATTCATTATAGGGCTTGGTATTGCAATTTATTTACTCTAGCGATATCTTTAATAAACTGGTGTTTTTTGTGTTGCTTCCGTAAATTTGTTTTTCATAAACCCACATGGTTTTGGATAATGATTATAGCATACATAATCTGGTGGGAACTGATTACACTCTGCTATCAGGGTGGGACCCACATCCTCTGTCTGATTTGCGCCACCATCTGTGCCCAGACACTTAGGTGTAAAGTTTGTCTGCTCCTATTCCCTACAGCTTTTTCCAAACACCTGCATGTATCACGCAAACAGCAGACACAGCAGGCACGGGGTCTCACCTCCACACCCATATCTTCTTCAGGGATGATCCCCACCTCCTCCCCACCGATACAGTCTCTTCCTGTCGTCGTTGATACATCACAGGTGCCATCATCCACGTTCGCTGATATTCACTTAATCTTCCACAGCGATGCCTAGCGTGGCACTGTTTGCACTGAGCTTCCCTCTACCTGCGTCTTACCAGCTCTCCACGACACCACTGGTGCAGCATCTCCCGGCGTCTCACCCCCTCCGTTGATCCAACATGATTTCACGACATTCAGTCCATGTTCCAACGAACCATGCCTCGGTTCTCAGCTCCTTTGGTGCCTCCAGTCGTGCTTATCAGTGCCTATAGCCTTATCAGTGCTTATCAGCATCTCCAGCCTCAGTGGACCTCAGTGGTGCCTCCATGACACAGTGGACCTTAGTGGTGCCTCCATGACACACACTTAATCCTACACACAGCTACACGACATCACCAGCGCTCATGGCGTCTCCAGGATGCGGAACCCGTCCTTCCAGCTGGCACCTAAACACCTTATCCAGGCTCCAGTGTGGGATCTGAATGTGATGCTTAACCTACTGAGAGGCATCTTACTACAACCTCACCGAGACGACAGTCTTCCTCTCGGCTCTGGCAACAGCAGAACATGTGAGTGAACTACATCACCCTGGTTAGATTTGAGCTGTTTCATCTTGGGCTGTGCTGGGACTCCATTGCCAAGAATTAATTCCCAGGACTTACAGGATAGATTCTTTCACTGTCCCGCCTCTATCTTTGATAGTTGGGATTGAAGACGAACAAGAGCTCCTACTATGTCCGGTACGGGCAGTGTGATGCTTCGTCCGACACTCGAAAAATTGCCGGGGAAAACATTGTATCTTCAAAATCGCAGGCCGGTGTCAGCCGCAACACGATCGCCCTGAGGCATCACGTCCTCATCCTTCAAACCTACAAGCCCGCAAGACTGGATCCTCTAAAGCCAACAACCCTCGTATGATCTGGTCGGTCACCTCCACCATAGCAACTGCTCCATACCCGCCATCATGGAAGGCTGCTTCTGGCCTTCAGCCACTCACTGCGAAAAGTTGTCCTTGATGATGTGGAAGGCATCCACAGGTTTTGCCCTTAGGTGGTTACCCATCAGGTCACCGCAACACGACGCTACTGACGCTTCCTCATGTCTGGACCTTTCGACCTCTCCAGTGCTTGTCACCCTAGACTAGAAGGTTACATGCTGCACGCATTGGCTCGGTATATCAGTATTAGATTTTACTGAGATGATACCTGGACATCACTCATACCTGACTCTATCCTTCCTGGCCAACGGGAATGATCGATTGATGCTGGACATCGCTGTTGCTGATTGGTGCAGTCTATAGAGTGTCTGAAGATGCAGACCATGAATATATATTAAGGAGTAATGCAGGATAAGTTAAAAATTCTAGTAAAATCCTTGGTATTTTTCATGTTTGTATACTTATCCTGCATTTATTTGCCTAAGTGGCCAACCCATTGCAGAGCTGCCTCCCAACGATGTCTTCAGATGTTATCATCTAGCAGTAATGTGATGATACTTGACGTTATTTACTTCTGTGGGCACTTGGGAGCTGTGTGATGGGATTAGCCACACAACCAGTTGGAACAACTTCTTCAGCAAGCTTTCACACAGCTCTAGGATTTTACTAGCATTGCGATTCAAGATGAAGATATCTATATACCATGATATGCAAGATCCTGATGGTTATCATAGCCACTAGGTAGTAGAAAAAGGACAGCAGTTGTCTATTATCTTCCCTGCTTGTTACCCGTTAAAATCTGGGTTATGATTGGTCTTCAGCAACCTATGCTTGTCGTAAGAGGCGACTAACAGGCTCTGTCACTTGGTTGATGTATATCTTTGTATCACAATTTGGTAGATCGATGCTCATGATGTCAATCACTGAATTATCTGGTCCAGGCTCGATTATTTGCAGACAACCATCATTTAGCTGGAATATTGCTGAGTGCAGCGTTAAACAACACACAAACAAACCTGCTTGTATATTTTAAGTGTATGAGCACAGCATTATTAATATTATTTGTATTTTACCAGGCTGGTCAAGAGTCCTTCCGGTCCATTACAAGATCTTACTACAGAGGTGCAGCTGGTGCATTGCTAGTCTACGACATCACCAGGTATACCTGTTTTACGCAATGCGGAAATGTGTGTCCAGTACGCACAAACATGATATTTGTTGCGTCACGAGGGACTCGCAATGATATCCATTGTACCAAATTCTCTGCAAGAAACATAAAGTACCTGTAATTAAAGTAATTATTTATTCTTAGCGTACACTACACCATTTCTTAAGTTAACAGGATTCTTATTTCCTCTAAGGACCCTTGAAATTATTAATTGTAGGTCAAGGTAAAACCTTGGTACACTACTTCCTTGTGGGCTATCCTTGTTAGGGTAGATCTACATGAGGGTACCATGGTAGATAGCCTTTTATAAAGGCCTATCATTGTGGGGGTAGATCTATATTTGGTACCCTACTGCCTCCATGGTCTAGTGGTAGAGGGTCTGCCTGGAGAGCGGAAGGTCGGTGGTTGGATCATTGGCCACGTCTCATCAAAAGGCATTTAAAGATGGTACTTCTTGTTACCCTGTCTTGATGTTTGGCACTAAAACAAGGACTGGACGGCTCAGAGTCAGTATACTGTCTGAGGGGGTATTCATGCCAAACTGGGGCATGGTATCCCAGTAGACTAAAAAATCGGCATTAGTCCGGACAAGTACAAGCAGCCAAACACACACACACCACAATACATATATGCACAATGCTATAAAAGTGCAATAATGTTTGCATTTCACCTCACCTGTGTTGGGTACCAGGGTATTAAACATCCTTACAAAGCCTTGAGAGGGATACAGGAACTGGTGGATATCTTTGTGGTTTACTTGGGTATATGATATGCTTATTAAAGGCTTCAGTCATGGGGTACCATGTTTGGTACCATGGTAGACCACATACCTACAAAGGGCTACAGTCATTAGGATATATCTCTATGAGGGCTGCTCTTGTGAACAAGGTACTTCGGAAGGGCATTAATAGGTCACTTGGTCTGATATATGACAGTATTATATAGTGTTTCACCATCTCTGTTACAGACGTGATACATTTAACCACTTGACAACATGGTTGGAAGATGCCAGACAGCACTCCAACTCCAATATGGTCATCATGTTGATAGGAAACAAAAGGTAATGCATCTTTCCTCAAGACATTTTTTTGCAGGGGCTCCGTGTAAGATGTAGTTTCCGGAGCAGATCGTGAAAACTGTACAACATTTCTTCACCAATCTTGGTACATAGATGGGTCTGGTGGTGAACTGATGCCTTTTGATAGTTTGGGATTTTCAAAAATATTTTTTCGAGTTTCCATTGCAACAACTTACACTGATAATGATGGTAGTGCTCATTTAAGAGCAGATCTTGAAAACTGTTCAATTTTTCTTCAGTAATCTTGGTACATTGATAGGTCTTGTGGTGCCTATTGATAGTTTGGGCTTGGTTTGGTTTGAAAAAAGTTTTCGAGTTTCATTGGCAACAACTTTGACTTAGACTGAAAATGGTGATAGCGCTCGTTTCTGGAGCAGATTTTGAAAACCGTGCTTAATTTTCAAGTTTGTATTTAAGTACAGCAACACTTCAGATTATTTAACACTAAGAGAACATTGTGAATATTCAAAATCTGACAGCTGGATAAAATCTTATGATTAATCCTAACATAAGTCATTTTCATACAATGTTTGGTACACAGTTACTGTAGGCTATGATAAGTAATGTCTGCCCATTTCAGTGACCTTGAAGCAAGGCGAGAGGTTAAGAAGGAAGAAGGTGAAGCATTTGCCCGGGAACATGGCCTCATCTTCATGGAAACATCTGCCAAGACAGCTGCCAATGTAGAAGAGGTGGGTGCATTTCACATTACTATTCTTTATAAGTTTGATTGTAATGTTTATTGTGTATCCATTTCAGAGATGAAGAATGGAGCATTGATAAATTATCTTGAAGCTTTGCTTATTCAGCTCATAAAATTTGAGTAATCCAATTACGGTATTCTTTTTTCAGGCTTTCATCAACACAGCGAAGGAAATCTATCAGAAAATCCAAGATGGTGTCTTTGATATTAATAATGAGGTAATTGTCTTGTGAAGATATGCCAATCATGCTATTTCTCTTTCAAAACAAAGGCCTAAACAAATTCATCCAAGTATATTTATGTTCCATGAATAATTTTTATGTGTAATTATTTATATATCATAATTTCTATTACATGGGGATGTGACGGCTTGGTCTCAATGCTAAATGTTTATGGATGTGATGGCATATGTACCTGTGTACTGCGTACAGGTCACAAATATAGCTCAATAAGGTAACATTAGTCGTGGAGAGTAGGTGGATGGGTGACCATGTTCAACAAAAAGACACCTGGTAGTATCCAGGTAGTATCCAGGGCTTTGGTTGGTTGTTTAACTCTGCACTCAGCAATATTCCAGCTATTTGACGGTAGCAATTGGGATCGATGACATGCACAACCAAGTCAGCGAGCCTGACTACCGAATCCCGTTAGTCGCCTCTTACGACAAGCATAGTCGCCTTTTATGGCAAGCTTGGGTTGCTGAAGATCTATTCCACCCCGGATCGTCACATGTCTCCAGGGCTTTGGGCACTTGTAACATGTGGTGTCTCCTTAAGAAAGTGACTTTGTTCCAAAGATGTTCTGTTCACCCAGCAGTGAATGGGTACAGGAAGGAAGAGATGGTATTTACTCACCAGGGATCTGGGAATAAAATTTGAGTGCACACTGATCCATTGACTAGGATAATAACGTAGCGCCATAATCATTCACTTGGCGAATAGAATTTGATGCATTTTAAGTGAAATTATTATTATTCACTTTCAGGCAAATGGTATCAAGATTGGCCCCCAGCACTCACCGACCAACCAAAGTATGCCCTCCAGTGGCGGAGGCGGGGGACAGGGAGGCGGATGCTGCTGAGGACAAACACAACATGGACAAAGCTGATTGCCGAACGAGTATATTTAAGAAAGGGAGACAACACCCTATCATTGAGTCACCATGGGATGGTTGAATCTTCGATAATTGTAAAATATTTCTGTATGTCTGAGCCTGTAAAATATATATAGACAACTTTTGTGTTATGCATTTCTTTTAAAGTATAACTTGTTTCATATTTCATTCTGTCATGAATATAGACCCAGTTGTTGTTAGTGACACCTGGCATGTTACTGTCATTTTTATTTGTGTTTTGAAGAACACTGCTTAGTGGTTTCACGAGTTTTTGTAACTCATTTGTAAGTCTTTCATTGCTAACATTGTTTTCTGTACCTCTTTTTAGTTATATGGTTTTATCATTTCCGATCTCTTGAACCTATTAGCAAACATCTTCATGACGGGACTAACATGTAATCATCATTGTCTGAACATTTCAAATATTTATTAGAACTGAGTTGAGAATTTCAAGTTACAGTAATTTTAACACTTTTTTGAAATCTTGTGTTTTTCATTGACAAATGGTAAATTTTTGAGATGGCACTGGCAGAGTTTCAATACATTTCTGCAACCTAACAAGATAACATTATGGTGTTTGTGGTATATGCACAAAGTGTAATCATTATGTCGTTGTAGGACATTCTCCTAAAACAATTGTCTGCTGAACTAATACAGGTTGAATACTATGGAGCAAATCATTCAACAAGAAACACTCTTTCAACGTCATGATGGACAGTTGATACCTTTGTACTGCCATGTATTTGTCTTACCTTAATAACTTTAAAGGGGAAAACAGTTTAAAGAGAACTATTACTGTTATCATGTCAGGTATGTCTGTTCTCGTGTGCATGCCCTCCACATTAAAGACTATTTTTCTTTCTGCAATGTGATTGATACACTCCCGATGTTGTGACGTCACAGCAATGGAAGTATGTCACAAGCCTATGTGACTGTAACACTGTTTATGTATATGCTTTGTCTATGCTTTGTCTATTTGCTGTACAGAATGCCTGAAGCATGTAGTATACAATGCATTCCAATATCAGCTGAGCGATCATGGAAGATTTACCTAGAACATGTATACCACAATTTATCAAGTCACTTTAAAGGAACTTTGTCAACTGCTGAGAATGGAAACAAAAGTATGCTTCATCATACAAATGCAACTGTTTGCTTGGGTGTAAGTGAAAGTTCTGACCTTTAACTAGTTTCCATATTTACCTCAAGCTTTGAACATGCTTGATATAAGATGTTATTAGCAAAGACTCCAACTAAAAGCAGCAAACTTTGCAAAGTTATTTATCATCATTTGTTTTGGTGATAGTAAGAGGCAAATTAATTTGATTATTTATTTCATGAAATCCAGAAAAGTGCTAATTTTGATGTACCAGTGGATACCTTAATCTTCCTTCCTGTTCGCCCTCGGCAAGCTTTAAGCATATGTAAACAAACACTTTGCTCTCAATATGGTCCTACCCTCTTCAGGCCTTTACTCTTGTCTCATCGAAGGAAGAAATGTAGTCCTTTGTAGAAATTATTTTGAATCTTTGATCATTTAACATTTTGGGTTATTAGCATGCCTTTAAGAATTTCATGCAAGTCCAAAATTTTCTTATGGTTATTCCCTGTTAAATTATGAATAACAAGGTCTTTGGTTGTGAGAAAGGTTTATGGAAAAATTGCAAGGCCTGAGGAGAGAAAAACCAGTTCCAGCACAACATATATTCTTGTAGATCTGTAGGAAGTAGGGGAGATCACTCTGCAATATTTATTGTCCCGTATTCCTGTAATTTACTGATTATTATTGTATGTTGACGTTAACTGTGTGATTGCACCGAGACTGACAACATCTGCGAGTAGGCAGGTAAGGGAGACAACTCTGTCCTCCAAACCTGATAGGTGGTGCACTATGTTGTGAAGGCAATAAAGGGTGTCCTTGGTGAATTCATTGTTTGAGTCTTCTTTCTTGTACCGCAGTATGGATAGAATCATCACCCAGATGCAGTGATACAATGATGTAGTGATGGCATGTGTAGTTTGAGCATTGAAGAACTTAAACTTTGAGTGTATGGTTGTACTCAATGTTCAGTCAAAGTCAATTAATTAATGAACATGATGTTTAAAGTCATGGAACTGGATGTTACTGATATTAGTGTTGCCTTGAAGGTAGACAGTGCCACCTTCACTAAACAATGTGTGTGCCTTGGACTCTCATGCATGTCAAGGCAATATACCATGCCTGTGTTTTTTCACTAAAGTGGTATTCCTCTATGACCTGCATCACTTCAGGCTTTCCTCTCACATCAAGCTGACACAACACAGCTAACTGAAATTAATATAACTGATATAAGCTTGTGAAATGGTAATTCAATGGTAGATTCTGCTGACAATGGACACCTGAGTTCCCTTAGAATGCCCTATTTGGTTCATGTGAAGTGATCTTAATTGCCTGTTGGTTCATAATGGGCATGAGCCTGGCTGAAAAAGCATTGGTCAGCTGCTGTGTAAGTAAGGGTATGGACTGCAGAATGTTGTGGACAATTGGGCAATCAGGTTACCCTGGACGACAATAAGCTGAAGAGATCCGAGTTAAAAAAGGTCTTCAGCTACCCATGCTTGTCATAAAAGGTGATAATGCTTGTCACAAGAGGCGACTAACTGGATCGGGTGGTCAGGCTCGCTGACCAGGTAAATGTATGTCATCTTATACCAAATGTGAAGATCGATGCTCATGATATCTATCATTGGATTGTCTGGTCCAGACTCAATTATTTACAGACTGCAGTTATATAGGTTAAATATTGCTGAGTGTGGTTTTAAACAACAAACTAACAAACAATAAGCTGAAGATTTTTTGTTGTCGTTGACCTTCACCACCTCAAACAAAATGGGTCTCACTGGCTCGCCAGAAACCTTTGTGGGTTCGAATCCAGGTTAACCTGATTATGTTTCTATGTCTGTTAGCACCATATCTGTGCTTGTGGGTTTCACCAAAGTGGTAAACATTTGTGACCAGCATCACTTCAGGCTTCTTCAGGGAATTCTTCTCAAAGCGGTGTTTTACCCAACTCACTCACTTGTAAGAGGCGACTAATGGGATCGGCTGGTCAGACTCGCTGACTTTGTTGATGCATGTCATTGCATCTCAATTGTGTGGATCAATGCTCATGATGTCGATCACTGGATTGTCTGGTCCAGACTCAATTATTTACAGACCGCCATCATAGTGCTGGAATATTGCTGAGTGCAGCGTAAAAACACAAAACCAACCCTAAAACTCAAGGTCCATTAGTTAGGATCTGAGCTTGGTAGGGAATATGTCGCCATAAGACATGCAGCCAGGAGTAATCCATACTTGTTGTATATGGGCAATCACAAACCCTTCCTATGGTGGTGTGCATGGTAGAGCATTAATATAAGGTTCCTCACCACTTCATTATGTTGAGGCATTTTCCTGGTAAGTGATCAACAATGTTTTACATTTTCTTCATTTAGAGGGCCTTGGTTGATGAAGACTCATGCAAAATTTGTACTGTTAGATTTTTATCCCCTCGGCATATAATGCAGGGGGAATATAGCGATCAGCCAGTCTGTCCGTCTGTCCGTCCGTAATCATTTCCTTTTCCGGGGCAGAATTCCAAAACCATTCAGTGTATTTGATTGAAACTTGACAAATCTATCAGGCACATGCTGAAGTGGCGCCTTTTGATATTTTGGGATTTTTCTAATTTAATTTTTTAAAATTTTTATGGAATGAAGTGGGAGATAGACTCAATTGGGGATAGGGTTCGTTTCCGGGGCAGAATTCCAAAACCATTCAGCGTATTTGATTGAAACTTGGCAAATCTGTCAGGCATATACTGAAGTGGTGCCTTTTGATATTTTGGGATTTTTCTTATTTTTATTTTTTTTAATTTTTATGGAATGAAGTTGGACATAGACTCAATTGGGGATGGGGTTCGTTTCCGGGGCAGGATTCGAAAACCATTCAGTGTATTTGATCGAAATTTGGCAAAGCTATCAGGCACATACTGAAGTAGTGCCTTTTGATAAAAAAAAAAATTACGAATTTTTATTTTTTTCAATTTTTATGGAATGAAGTTGGACATACTCAATTGGGAATGGGGTTCGTTTCTGGGGCAGAATTCCAAAACCATTCAGTGTATTTGATCGAAACTTGGCAAAACTATCAGGCACATACTGAAGTGGTGCCTTTTGATAATTTTTATTTTTTAAAATTTTTATGGAAAGAAGTTGAACCTAGACTCCTTTGGGGAACGGGTTCGTTTCCGGGCCAGAATTCGAAAACCATTCAGTGGGTAAACAATGTATGCTTCTTAAAGAACATTCAACTGTTGACTCATTACATAGAGAATTGCACATTAACAAGTGGTTACTTTACAGACAGCTGCTGGGGGGATATGTCATCTTTCTGATGACTCTTGTTTAAATATCCTTGACATTGGATTTTTAACAGTTACCCAGTTCAGAAAATCAGTGGAAGTAAACACAAAGCAGTCATGACTGCTGTGATTTATCTGATGTTAGGGGACAAGAACTTAACATCCTCTACCTTTTGCAGTTTTGTCACTTCAATGCAAGAAAACTTTTATGCCAGGCATCACCATGGTGGCAAACTTTTGTTTTGTCAAATTACATTTACAAAAGAAACACCCTTCACATCAACCTTTTGACATATGAGGGGTGTTCATTAAAGATTTCCCCTAAACCACTTAGGGTTATCATATTTGGTTGAAATTTCACATGTGTAATGATACATGTATCAATGGGTTATGTCTGAATTTGCAGCACCGAACTATTAATCTTACCACTTTTACAGGTGTTATGATCGGGTAGGGTGTGACAATGGAGCCAGTAGAATACCGAGCAGTGATCAGGTTTTTATATTTGAAAGGTCGCACACCAAAAGAAACTTTCGATGAAATGAAAGCAACTTATGGGGAAGATGCCCCATCATATGACGTTGTTAAACACTGGCATCGCCAGTTCAAGTGTGGTCGGACATCTGTGGAAACAGCTGCCATTCCTGGTCGCCCCCATTCAGCCATTGATGAGGACACTATCCATCAAGTGGAGACAGCCATTTTGGCAGACCGACGTATAACTGTTTGCCAGTTAGCACAAGATGTCAAGATCAGTGTAGGGTCTGTGGAAAAAATCATCCATGACAATTTGAACATGCATAAGGTGTCTGCACGATGGATTCCCAGGTTGCTCACACCTTTCCTAAAGCAGGAACGAGTCAATTGCTCAAAGGATGAAACATGGGTCCATCACTATAATCCTGAGACTAAAGTTCAGTTGATGCAATGGAAGCATGTGGAGTCACCACCCCCAAAGAAGGCACGTGTCCAACCCTCTGCAGGCAAGGTCATGCTCACGGTGTTTTGGGACCAGCACGGAGTAGTGATGATGGACTTTTGGCAAAGGGTACCACAATTACATTATTATGCTTCACTGCTGCGGAAATTGCGGGACGCTATCAAGCTTAAGAGGCTCGGCATGCTGTCTCCTGCAAGACAATGCTCCAGTACACAACTCTCATGTTGCCCAGACAGAAGCACGGTCCTGTGGCTATGAAATCCTTCCCCATCCTCCCTACTCTCCTGACCTTGCACCATCTGACTTCCACCTCTTTCCAACCATGAAGTCATTTTTGAAGGGAAAACGTTTCACAGATGATGAAACACTGATTTCTGAAGTCAAGCCTGGTTTGAGACGCAAAATGAGGGCTTTTACAAGTGAGGTCTCCATAGGTGCATAAAACGATGGGAGAAGTGTGTAACTCTTGGTGGTTCCTATTTGGAGAAAGACTAATACCAATGCCAAGTTTCATTCCACTAGGTCCATCGGAAGTGGGTCAGGCGAAATCTTTAATGAACACCCCTCGTACTGCTTTCCGAATAAGCATAAAAACAGCTTATAATGTAATATGTGTATGTTAGACACACCTTGGAAACCCATTCCAGCTTTTGAAGAACCTTTCAGCAGGGTCATCATTGATTGTGTTGGCCCTTTGCCTAAACTAAGTCAGGAAATCAGTACATGCTTACTATCATGTGTGCTCAACAAGGTTTCCAGGGGCTATTCCTTTACAGAAAATTACAGCCCAGGTTAGTATAAAGGCTTCTGTAAAGTTCTTCAACATAGTTGATTTGCCTAGGACTATCCATTCAGATCAGGGCTCTAATTTCATGTCAGGTATTTTCCCTAAAGAGGCTATCCACCAGTTAGGCATAACTCAGATTAGTCTAGTGCTTATCATCCTGAATCTCAAGGAGCTTCAGAGAGATTTCATCAGAGTCTTAAGAATATGAAAAGGACTTGGGATGAAGTCATTCTTCATTTGTTGTTTGCTGTGAGGGAGTCAGTTCAGGAGTTCCTAGGTGTTTGTGGATTTGACCTTGTCTTTGTGCATACTGTTCATGGACCTTTAAAGCACTTAGAGGAACATTGGCTTAATGATAGGGTTGAAATGGGTTTGATGGAGTATGCCTCATCATTTCGGGCTAGGCTGTCAAGACCGTGTGAAGTAGCTGAGGATAACTCTAAGGAATCCCAGGACAACTTGAAAGAACTTTATGACAAAAAGTCGCAAAATAGAAATTTCAGTCCTGGTGATAAAGTCTAAGTGTTTTTGCCAATTCCTAGTCAACCATTACGTGCTAGGTGCCATGGTCCGTATGTTATTGACAGAAAAGTCAGTGATACTGACTATGTTGTACAAACACCAGGCCGTCATAAAGGACACAGCTTTGTCATGTCAATATGATTGGAAAGTATCATGAAAAAATGACAATGTACCTACTGAGTGTGTTGCTCCTGTTTAGCCTGTGGATATTGTATGAGGGTGTGATACTGATGAGAACTGAGACTTTGTCAAGTGTGATGGCATTGCTGATTATGCAGGCTCAAAGCTAAACAATTCTGAAATTTCAGCTAACATGGATGCTAAGTACGGTCGTTTGTCATCTGAGCAAAAGGCTCAAGTGTCGACTTATTCAAGAGTTAGCTCACTTGTTCATGGACGTACCTGGCCGTACAGACATTGTGTGTCATGATGAAGATGTAGGTGACTCTGTGCCTGTGAAACAACATCCCTCCGGATGAATCCAATCAAGCTTGAAGCCCTGAAGAAGGAAATTAAGTACATGCTGGATAGGGCTGGGATGGGTTACTCGGGTACTCGGGTCGGGTGGGTCCTGAGTAGGACACGGGTACCCACAGGACTATCCAGACCCGTGGTTTAGTCAGTTATGACAAAAACTCACTATAGCTCATTACACCACAAGTCGCTAATGTTTGCAATTTTTTTCTGACAATGCACACATTCCTTTTGACTTGTATATATCTGAGTAAAGATAAAGCTTCAGTCAACTTTAGTGTACTGATCGTTTGATACATGTATCTAAATAGTCTTGGCCAGGGCTGTGATAAAACAATTCCCAATCAGACATTTTGTTCCCAACTCTTGAGACCTGCAGTGAGTACCCAGGAAGGGCCGGGTAGTAAATTTGGACACGTCCCAGCCCTAATGCTGGACAATGATATTATTGAACCAAATCATAGTGACAAGTTTCAACTGGCCAAAGCTTGGTGGTAGTTACAGATGTTGTACTGAAACGTGAACTCTGTTTCTAAAACTGACTCTTACCCAATACCAAGAATCGATGACTGCATTGATAGAATTGGGCATACCAAGTATGTCAGCAAGTTTGACTTACTGAAGGGGTATTGGCACTGACTGAGTTTGCCAAGCGGGTATCGGCTTTAGTGACTTTAGATGGGCTTTATCAATACAAAGTGATGCCATTTGGTCTCATGCCATTCCAGCCGCCTTTCAGAGTCTCATCAATGAGATTACAGCCAATCTTGAGGGTGTCGAAGCCTACGTTGACGATGTCATCAGTCATTCCACAGAGTGGGACGAACACCTGAAGAGGATCCGTGCCTTCTTCGATGGACTCACTGAAGTCAAGTTGACTGTAAATTAGTGACATGTGAATTTGCACTGGCACATGTATACTATAAAGGTCATGGCATGGGCCAGGGTCAGGGTCAGCCTGTACAAGCAAAGGTGGAAGCCATTTCAATAATCCAAGTTCCACAAAACCAGAAAGAACTTATACGTTTCTGGGTATGGCTGGTTACTACCGTAAATTTGGTAAAAAATTTCTCACATGTGGTAACCCCTCTCGCTAATTTGCCGGGTTAAAAGATGAAACTTACTCGGGAGTGCAATTGTCAGGCAGCTTTTGAGGAAAATTATAGCAATTCTCATGAATTCTCCTGTTCTCCAAACACCAGTGGCTTTGGTGCTGGAGCTATCCTGTTACAGGAAGATGCATTAGTCTAGGATCATCCTGTTTGTTATTATTCAAAATTTTTGACAAAACATCAGAGAAAGTATTCCGCCATTAAAAGAGAAGCTCTTTCTCTATTGTTAGCTTTGCAACAATTTGAAGTGGAATTGGGTACGACTTTGTTTCCCATTCAAGTGTACACTGACCACAATCCACTGACTATTCTTCATAAAATGAAGAACAAAAACCAACGCCTAATGGGCTGGAACCTGTCTTTGCAAGAATTTGATTTGGACATCAAGTGTATCAAAGACAATGTTATTGCTGCGTTTGTTGAATGTGATCAGTTCTGACTGCAAACATGATGTGCATTTTTGTAAACATTTTTCATAATTATCATGTATGAT
Organism: Haliotis cracherodii; assembly: GCF_022045235.1. Lineage (NCBI taxonomy): Eukaryota > Metazoa > Mollusca > Gastropoda > Lepetellida > Haliotidae > Haliotis > Haliotis cracherodii. Next base: position 8,216,833 of record NW_027266265.1, on the reverse strand, counting down.
GTTTACTATTATTTACTGTACATAGCAGTTTTTGTAATTTTATCAGGAAAAACAAGTTCTCACTATGTTCAGACTTTCTTACTCCGAAGGGTGAGTGTTATATGGCAGTGTAATGTGTTGTTAAACAATGATTACATTGTTTCTGTTGAGATTCAGTAGAAGTTCATTGCATTGAATTTGTACAATGATTAGTTGTCAGAATGAAGTATTATGTAATGTTAATCAGTGGTGAGGAAGTTATTATATTTAGATGCTTGAATTTAAACTTCTGGAGTAGCATGGATGGATGTCAAGCGCTATAGAAACATTTGGAATATTTTGTGATGTTCTAGTTACACTGGACTGGTCTAGCACTGTGTAGAATGTGCTGGAAGCTAGTTAGATTATATAAGTGGAGCAGGTGGGTGCCTGTCTCATCTCACATTCCATCTGACATTACATCAAGACCAGCTTTCGTGTGAAGATCACTTTTTACTCTTGTGTTCAGCCAAGGCCTATCTCTGAAGCTTGACCACTGTTACAGTGAGATGATTATTTTTCTTGTCATTGTCATTTCCACTGCGCTCACAAATTTTACTGCCACTGAATATTGTACCAACACCTTCTTGTGTGCTGCCATTGTAATTGCTGTGCAGTAATTTCTATTGATTTGTAAACCTAGTTAATTTTGTAATACAATTGTTGATTGTATACCATTTGTTGGTTGTTTGTTGGTTTGACACTAACTTCTTTTACATACAGATTCTGGGTTTACATATTGTTTCAATTAGGGAATCAACATGTAACAATAATATACCTGTTAATATAAGATACACATCTTGCTAGGAATTTCTTAATCTTATTAACAAAGACTACACTTAAATAGATTTGGGTTGACATTCGAGAAATATTGAAATGGACAAAATAAAATAAACAATCCAAAATAGAAATGTTTCCAAAATGATCAAAATTTCTAATGTTTTGACCTAAAATATAGGAACATTTTTGTGTATTATGTTGTTTATGAAAGCTACATTTAAAAAATAGCTTACTAAGAACTTGACTACATCCTCACTGCAATGTTAAGAGCCTGGGACAGTTCAGGAAAAATATTAATTTGGTCCTCACAATTCTGATTCTTTTTATATTACCATATTCGACGTAATAAGCGCCCAGGGCACTCTCAAAATTAGAATTAGGGGGCTCTTATTAGAATATTATTTTGGTGAAAAAGAGTTGAAAGATAAATTTCGTGGGTTATTCTGACAGCCTAAAATGTTTATGTACGACAGATATATTTTTCTAGAATTTAATTGCCCATAATTAAGGGTGCATATAAAACGTGTGCATAATGTACGCGAATAAATAAATCTTGTGAACATTGATCAATCGGATCGATCGGGGTGCTAATTGGTATTGTTCACTTGCCATTATATTAGCAAATACCGCCGTGGGCGCTTATTAAGTCGAATACGGTAAATCACTTGACACATTTCCATCAGTGTTTCATAGAGATTCCTGAAGCTGTTGCTATAACTAGGGCTCTGTGTGTGTGTTGATAGAATTAATCATATGTGTTCAAGACATGCAACTCTTTTCTATGAAACCTTTTCTTTGACTAAAAATACAAACTATTTTTCAGTAAATACAGAATGAATACTACAATTAAAGTTTACTGATGTGTTTAAGGGGATGTGGCTCTGGCCAGTTGGCAGTCCCAGCCAGTTTGATTTAAGTTCTTAAAACACCACTCTGTGTGCTAACTCAGATGTTATGATACTGAATCAAATGTTATGATGCTACATCAAATGTTATGATGCTAAATCAGATGTTATGATGCTACATCAAATGTTATGATGCTACATCAAATGTTATGATGCTAAATCAGATGTTATGATATGTTTTAACTGAGGGGCAAGAGACTGTCAAGAAATGTAGTGATCCATGTTAAAGAAAGCTACACACCCCTAATGGGACTGGCCACTCATTTGGAGGTCAGTGTTGGAGTAAGCTACACATATAGTGACCCCTAATGGGACTGGCACCTCGCCTTGAGATCCGTGTTCAAATAAGCTACACATATAGTGACCCCTAATGTGGGACTGGCAACTCATGTAGAGGTCTGTGTTGGAATAAGCTAAACATATAGTGACCCCAAGTGGGATTAGCAACTCATGTAGAGATCTATGTTGGAGTCACCGGTAAGCTACACATATGGTGACCCCTAATGGGACTAGCAACTCATGTAGAGATCTGTGTTGGAGTAAGCTACATATTTAGTGACCCCTAATGGGACTAGCAACTCATGTAGAGATCCGTGTTGGAATAAGCTACATATTTAGTGACCCCTAATGTGGGACTGGCAACTCATGTAGAGGTCTGTGTTGGAATAAGCTACACATATGGTGACCCCTAATGGGACTAGCAACTCATGTAGAGGTCTGTGTTGGAATAAGCTACACATATAGTGACCCCTAATGGGACTGGCAACTCATGTAGAGATCTATGTTGGAGTAAGCTACACATATAGTGACCCCTAATGGGACTGGCACCTCGCCTTGAGATCCGTGCTGGAATAAGCTACACATATGGTGACCCTTTTTGGGACTAGCAACTCATGTAGAGGTCTGTGTTGGAGTAAGCTACACATATAGTGACCCCTAATTGGACTGGCAACTCATGTAGAGGTCTGTGTTGGAGTAAGCTATACATATAGTGACCCCTATTGGGACTAGCAACTCATGTAGAGATCTGTGTTGGAGTAAGCTACACATATAGTGACCCCTAATGGGACTGGCAACTCATGTAGAGGTTAGTGTTGGAGTAAGCTACACATATAGTGACCCCTAATGGGACTGGCAACTCATGTAGAGGTCTGTGTTGGAGTAAGCTACACATATAGTGACCCCTAATGGGACTAGCAACTCATGTAGAGATCTGTGTTGGAGTAAGCTACACATATAGTGACCCCTAATGGGACTAGCAACTCATGTAGAGATCTGTGTTGGAGTAAGCTACACATATAGTGACCCCTAATGGGACTGGCAACTCATGTAGAGGTTAGTGTTGGAGTAAGCTACACATATAGTGACCCCTAATGGGACTAGCAACTCATGTAGAGATCTGTGTTGGAGTAAGCTACACATATGGTGACCCCTAATGGGACTGGCAACTCATGTAGAGATCTATGTTGGAGTAAGCTACACATATAGTGACCCCTAATGGGACTGGCACCTCGCCTTGAGATCCGTGCTGGAATAAGCTACACATATGGTCACCCCTAATGGGACTAGCAACTCATGTAGAGATCTGTGTTGGAGTACCCGGTAAACTACACATAAAGTGACCCCCAATGGGACTGGCAATTCATGTAGAGATCTGTGTTGGAGTAAGCTACACATATAGTGACCCCTAATGGGATTAGCAACGCATGTAGAGATCTGTGTTGGTCTACCCGGTAAGCTACACATATAGTGACCCCTATTGGGACTAGCAACTCATGTAGAAATCCCTATTGGATCAGTATTACACACTTCTGATATGGTTTAGACTAAAACACACGTGTGTGAATCTTTTTTATCAGGATGGGCAAAGAATTGTGTCTGTTTGTTGTTTAACGCCGCGCTAAGCAATGTTACATCTATAAGACGGTGGTACGTGAATAACCGAGTCTGGACAAGACAATCCTGTGATTGACATCATGAGGATCAATCTAGGCAATTTGGATACGATGACATGCATCAACCAAGTCAGCGAGCCTGACCACCCGATCCAGTTAGTCGCCTTTTATGACAAGCATAGTCACCTCTTACCACAAGCATGGGTTGCTGAAGACCTATTCCCTACCCGGATCTTCGCGGGTCGATGAGCAAAGAAGTTAAGGTCATACTAAGGACGCAGCATTTGTCATATAATTCATAAAATGTGCGTTTACAGACGGAATCAGACGTTTAAGGACTTGAATATTTTTTTTCTTTTATTGTTAATAAAAAGAAGTACCAGTTACATACAACAGATTTCCGTCCGGGTTACTAGAAAGCCCATGACATGAAAACAATATTACACAACTTATCAGTACATCTTGAGATTGTTTACAAAAAATAACATACTTCTCACACCCACACCCACACCCACACCCACACCCGCACCCACGCCTACACCCACACCCACATTCATTCTAGCATGTTTAGTGTGCAAGCATACTGCATATATCGTGTATGCATAAACTATTAAAGCTCATATATTATATAACAGTGTAGAAAAGTACATGGTCTCAAACATTAAAGTGTTAAGCATAAAACTAATTTAAAGTGAAAACTTCTCCTCATTGTTGAAAAGTGTATGGTACAGCATCCAAGCTCCATAGAATTTCTGCTGATTACTGTCTTGAAATATCTTTCTCAATGTTGTATTGGACTTGAATCAAATTAGCTGAGGCTGCCAATTTGCCAGAACCTAAAGCCTCCCTTTAACTTACCCTACGTAGATAATTGGAATGTGTGTACTACCCATAACGGGGGAGGGGCAGCACATATGTGGACCATGTATAACGTATCCACAGAAGCAAGGAATAAGCAGTTGTAGGATTTGTGCTGAGAAAAGATACGGCTAACTAGCCTCTGTGATCTGCCACATGAATGAATGATTGATGTCCACGCGCGTGTTAATCCCCATGTAAATAAGTAAAAAGTGTATAAAGAAACGGCCTATTAATTAACAATGGAAATATAGATTGTTTGCGATTTGTAATCTATATTTGCTGTTAAATAAAATGAATTGTATAAAACAGCTTATGGAAATAATCGTGATAAAGTGCCAAACATATCAATAAAAGAGTAGTTTTCTATTTAGGGGCTGTTGAAGCAGCTTCATTGCCATTCACCAATTTCCTGCCTCTGCCCAGCCAATCGTCTCCCCAGGGATCCCTTGTATCAACCCATCAGCCACGTTCCCTGGGCCACTGCAGAGACGTGGAATTGGGGTCGGGACATAGGATGGTGAGGGGTAGTGGTGTGAATGGAACTTGAGTAAAAAGTTAGTTATTATTTGGTTTATCACAATCCTTAAATCAAAACAGTAAAGTGTATTGCGTTATTGTGGCATTACAACGTGTTCCAAAGAAAATAGTTCGCATGTATACATATCCCTCAGTCTAAGAACATATCTAACTAAAGCATTTATCTTTTTGATCGGTAATAAGTAATGAAATTCTGTGTCGTTCAGATGTGGATCAAGAATTGGTTGGGGTTTGGGGTGGGAGTGCATGAGAGTGAGGTGAGGGTGAGGGTGCGGGTGAGGTGGGGGTGGGAGTGAGGGTGGGAGTGAGGGTGAGGGTGAGGGTGAGGCTGGTTATTGCAACCACTGATACTGATGCCCTCATCTGTTTCGTCAATAATACAAAGATAAAATGTGTTTCTCGCCATTGAGGCCCATGTGTGTATTTTAAAAGGGGACCGTCGCTCCCCACCCCCAAAACAGACACTGAAACAGTGTCATTTGAAGCGGATGTAAAATCCTGAGTTACAGAACGCCTCAGGCAGAGATATGTGAGCAGAGCCCAAGCAGTCAGAAAACGCCTCGCACTGTAGAATGGGGTCAAACAATTGCTGTCAACATCGTACGCGAACATAACCTCTACACAAAGTGTGTTTATCTGTATCGCTGACAATGACATATTTTCGACGGGATATTAGACAACAGTGGGTGGCAATACTTATGCACCTAGCTGACACCATTTTTAAAATCATAAGATTTCAGTATTCAAATTCCAGTTTCAAAATAAACCAGCAAATAAATCCCAGTGTATGTGTCAACAGTTTTTACACAGCCTATAGGAAATGTGTCAGTAATATTTCATGACGTGTCAGCTTAATATAGTAGGTAATCCCAGTCGTAGCAAGGCGTGGTATTTAGGACGTTTATGAAGTCCATGTACTGGTAGGGTGCTGACTTACCATGGATCATAACCGGGGAGAAATTCGGATTTGAACCAACGATTAGCGTATCCTGAAAGCTAAGGGACACAACTCGGCACACCATAGTCCGCTGTGCCTACCATTCCCCGCAATAGAGCAGACGACTCTCACAAAGGTATACATTAGGTCGAATCTGGAGCAGGTAACCCAACACCCTATGCTCAAGTATTCGACCAGGACAGCCAAGTAAATACTATTCATACTCAGCTAGATTAACTTTTCCACGACTAAAGTCGTCATTTTGGGAAATAACCCCTAGTGTACGCATCTTGTTGATAGAGCGTCTCCCCGGGGAGCGGAAGGTCGGTGCTTCGACGAAAAGACGTCAAAAGATGGTATTTGTTGTTACCCTCAGTCCTAGTTGTCGGTTGGGATAAAACAAGGTCTGGTCCCCACGGAGTCAATATACGGTGTCTGTGTGGGGTATCCGTCTTAACCTGCGGCATGGTATCTCAGTGGATTGGCACTATAAAATTGGCATTAGTACGGCCTAGCACACACACACACACACACACACACACACACACACACACACCACACCATACCCATCTACCCATCAAAGTGGAAGCTAGACTTTGATAAATAGGTGAGGTGAGTTGAAATTGGGTTTAACATCGGGTCCAAGATTATTGCACTCATATAGCGACGTGCATGCACGCGTGTGTGTCTGCTTGTACTAGTCCAGACTGATGCCGATTTATAGTGCCAGCTCACTGAGATACCATGCCGCAGTTTACCATGAATACTCAACTCAGACACAGTATTCTGACTCCGAGCCGACCAGTCTTTGTTTTAGCCCCTTAATGCCGAGCGCCAGACAGGGTAACAACAAGTACCATATTTTAACGTATTTTGGTATGACGCGACCAGGGATCGAACCCCTGACCTTCCGCTGTCCGGACGGACGCTCTACCACTAGACCACGGAGGCGGTCTTGATAAATAGGATATAGTGGGCAGCTCGTGCCTTGGGAAGATGCCCCTGAAGTGGACCAGTTCCCGTCATATAGCTGTAAAATTGCGACTGCGACGTAAAACAACATGCCACCATACACCTAATGGGTACTGATTTCAATATATGCAATGTGCTTAACTAGTATATCCGTCTGAATATAATACTATTGACAGTTTTATGTTCATTAATCAAAATGTGTGTCCTAGTTTACAGTTTCAGTTTTAAATATGGAATTGAATATTGGGACACAAGTGTGGTTGACAAATTACAATGTCCTGCCGTCCTGAACAGCTCTAACAACGCATAACGTCATCACTTACGTAAATATAGACAAATGGACTATAAGCCATATCAGATTTTTTTAAATATAGAACATTCTACAAGTGGGTCTACAACTATACATGTTATGCGATACACGTGTAATAATTTCATTTTTCGATAATTACTTCGTTGGCTATATAAAACACTTATAAATGTATTCACAAACAATTCACCCTTGGGTGAGCCGATAATTTTGGGGAGTTTCAATATTAATGATCTTGTTATTTAATCAGCCATTGAGATTTTACGAAGAAAACATAAATGTTTTAATTTTATATAGAGTTGGTCATAGGTTAATTTAAATTCTTGAAAAATCTATCTTAAAATAAAGCAAATATAAAGTTTTACAAAATATATTAGATATGAAACGGTTGTTTTTGTTCTCTTCGCAAGGCGAGGATTTGTGTGGCCAGGATCACACTGCTTGGGGACTTGGCACTGGATGTGTGATGACACGCTCTGAGGCCTTTATGGGTTGGAATTTTCTGGGCATGGGTTTACAAAATGTGAAAACAACTGAAATGGACAACGGTTATCTTTAACCACGATGTAACAGTTTCTTGTAATTTTAAAAGCAATTGTATAAAATATAATATAGAGAGATGTAACGTAAGTATGTCTCATATTCGCACAATTCAACAAAGACAGTGTGATTATTTTTATGGACAGATGACGCCTAGAAAAACAAATTTAGCACATCATCCGGGCACCTTCTCTACAGCTTCGCGCTGATTGGCTGACTCTTAACCAGCGCAGATATTTTCAATAGCAAGCATGCATTTGTAAGGCGACACGCGATTGGACAAAATTGAAGCCACTTTAGAGTAAATAAATGGACAAATTTAAGTGTTTTTTGTCATGACACAATATATTGGCCTGCAAATGAAATAGTTCTGGCACAATACACATACTGCAGTGATATGTTATTGCTTCTATGCATATTTTACTCTATAAAAATGCAAACAAGCAATGATTTCTGTTTCTCAGATTGACCAATAGGAAAGCAGGTCACTGGAGTACCTTCGGTGTATACACGATGCAAGATGTTGAGGGTTTAGCGGCCTAAAGTCTACAAATTCATCCACAGAGTATTAGTGAAATTTTTCGACCAAAGGACAGGTGAGATTGTAATGTACCATATTAAATGATGTTTAAATGTACCGTTTTAAGTTAATTTGGTCCAGTTAAGTTCCAGTGACCACCCTATCCCCGGATATGGTCCGGGTTTCGTGAGCTTCTGTCGAGATAATTTCTTCAAAAACTACAAGCGAAATGGCGTTCAAAGGAAACTTTTCCCATTGTTCTAATTTTTATAACTTCTTTTAATAAAATAGCGATGGGAATGTGTTATGGGACTGTCAAATATTGTTCTGGACGTAAGTTGGCATCATTGTTGTCACTCTCGTGCCATACACGTGCTGTTGTAAATACACTGAAACACCGGGGATACGGGCACCTTATTGAGCGAGGGACACTGACATACTTGAGTGCTTTTGTTCAGCCGCGACTTGGTATTAAGTCGGACATGATGATTCTTTGTCTACGTGCCCTACAAATTTGATATCTATGCTTGTTGGTGATCTCGTACAACCAACTAGCTACCTTTCTACTATTTTTGTCTCCACAACAACTGTCAATTTCTCTGGACCACAAGTACTCCATGGGCATGGCCATGTTCATATTTGCATGCATGCAGAGCATGGGAGTATTGACACTGAGGCCTTTGGGCAAGTCTAATCTAATCGAAAACAAATTTAACTTTGCAAAGTGGTATTGGGGAGATGGTTACCATGTGATAGACTTATATTTTAATGAAGATTTTATTTCTTTTGTTTCTTTTTTTGGAAAAGAAATGTTCTCTTCAGATAATCTTGCATAATTATTATGTGTAATTAAGTTACCACTTGAAATTGAATAAAGATTTTTTTATGTAAGATTTCATTACATATAATTACAGATTAATCTTGCATTTATTTAATTTTCTACAGTATTCTTTGTTATATATCATAGAAATGGCAACATATGATATGTTTCTATTTTAAGACATTCTACCTACATGGGGATTTCCCATGTTGTTACATTTGCACTTTCTTTGTAATCATGGTAATAATATTTGTATTTTTTAATGCCCATATGCCTACATTCAATGTCCCATACACTGTCCGTTCTATTTAGGTGAAAAAACTATTGTTTTTATGTTCGTTAAAAATGATATTTTTTTTATGGTGGAACTGTGAAAAATGTTTTTGCAAGTGATTTTGTTGTTTTGGGATTAAATAATCACTATAAAAGTTTTAAGACACATAGAATTTTGATATTCTTTAACATTTTGTACCAACAAAGATCATTTGCAGCAATTATGATGAATGGTTTCCATCATGTTATGTATTGTAAATGCCATGGTATCTATTGTTATTTATCAATCATAAGCATATTATTAACAAGTTAACTTATTTGGGGTGCTTGTGTTGTTCAGATTTGCTTTTTCCATAGCTCAGTCTTTGTGGTCAACAACATATCGAATGCTCATCAATGGCCATTTGCTTCAGTGCAGGTCATGCCAACTTCATATTTGACCGATGACCATGCATGTACTAATTAGTCCATGATAATAGATTTTAGTGGTAAAATATGTACCGGTACCTAATTTGTGAATGAGGTGTTTCTTGGATTCATTAGAATCCCTCGGGATATAATGCAAGGGATATATTCATGATGTGGTCAGTCTGTCCAACCATATTTCATTTCTGGAGCATAACTTGAAAACCATGGAAGATTTTTCATCCAAACTCAGTACATGTGGGAGATGGGGGACTTGTCATCTTCTGATGACTCTTGTTATCTGAAAAAAAAGGTTTCACTGCTTTCCACAGTTACAAGGATTAATTACTAGAGATTTTGAAAAGAAACACTCTAACTGCTCAGATGTTTAGCAAGTTGGTCAACAAATAATGTTGATTTCATGTTCTTTATTTGGTAAGCCAAGGAAATAGATGAAAGCAAACAGGAGTAGATATCATGGATTAAATCTAAGTAGTCCATAGCTTATCTCAGACGAGCAGTTTATGTAGAATAACTAGATTTAAAGACAAAAGATTAGTTATTCCAGATTTCAGCTAGTTCAGGATCATTGACAATATATATATATCCCACGAATTGTGTTAGTCAAGTGTAAGCCATTGCAGTTCAGAAATTAGAAAAAATACCTTAGTAATGAATGTTTCATTTAAGTGGCACACCCAAGTCAATACTGATGTGTAAAGTTTTGGATAGTATTAACCAAACTGTACTTGATTGGGCTGTGGAAAGACAAAACAATTAGTGTGATTTTATAGAGTTAATTGATTATAAAAGTAAAGAGATATTGTTATAATTGTTGCACTTTGTAGTCTATAATGCATACAATGTACAAGTACATTGGAGTTTAATGGAGTTTTTCATCTTGTTGCAGGTACTAGTGGATACTGATCTGCTGGTTCCTGTCTCGCATGCATCAAACAATGGCAAGTATATGAGCAAGACACAGTGCATGGTTTGACACAGGCTAGTAACACCATAAAGGGTGCTTGCAAAAATGGCCGAAGAGCCAATGTTGAGCCTGTTTGATTCAGATTCGGCCTTCTTGGATGATCTCACCAACCCTGGGACGACAGAAATGGTTCCTTCTCAGGGTATTGGTGGTGTGATGCCAGGGGCAGAGAGCCTGATGGCATCTGGCATGCCTGGGATGCAGCAGTCACACATGGGCCAGCAACAGGAGGCCATGATACTGTCACAACAGACCCAGCAAGGGTATAACCAGATAAGAGGTTTGCCGCAAGAAAATTTTAGGAACATGGCACCTCAAAATTCTGTGATGAATCAACAATATGGCCGTGAAGGATATAACCAGTATGGATCTGTACCCAAGCTTCACCACATGAGCGACCAAATGATGATGGGTGGACAGAGCCAGAACTTGATGGCACAAGCAATGCCAAGACAGCAGCAGCAACAGTACAATAGTCCACCTTCAGGAGGGACAATGATGCAACATCCATCTAGTGGGTATCAGAACTTTGGCATGTCCCCGGGGCCTCGATTACCAAATCCTCAGCAACAGCAATTGGGAATGGTTCAGAACTCAGTATGGAATCACAACCAGACAAGTCCGACACACCCTCAGTACATGTCTCAGCAGACACAGCAGCAGCAGCAGCCGCCCCAGCAGCAGCAACCTATGAGCAATACCACATCACAGATGTCCCCTTACATGCCCCAGCATGACTATGCTATGCCCAATGCATGCCAACAAGGTTCACGTCTTGGACACTACCAAGATGGAGCTCCTCAGAGTGTACAAGGCAATGCTTTTATGCAGGGTATGGCTTCCCCTCCTCAAGGAAGTAGAGTGTCCATGGCCCAAGGAGTAAGCCCTGCTCAACCTTTTCAGCAGAGCAATCCAGTTTCTAGCCAGCAACCTGGTATGGGAATGTCCAATTTCAATGTTGCCCAACAGTCATCAGGAATGCAGCCAAGGTATCCCGCTGATTATATGACACAAGGACCACAAGTTAACTCAGGGACCACACCTCAAAATAAACTTCAACACTATTCCTATACAGCTGGTCAACAGCAGACCCAACAACAGTTATCTCAGGGCATGGGAGAGTCATCGTCATTAGCACATTATCCTAATCAGAGTCCCACAAGTAACATGACTTATAGACCCCCCTTTCCAGGAATGGCTCCGCAGAGAGCAACAACCCCTTCACCAAGACCCACCCCAACACCGCCATCTCATACTCCAACTCATTCCTCCACATCTCAGGGAAATTTTGGTCAGTCAAGCCTTCAGCAATTAGAACAGCTAGTTCCACAGATGGGCAGTTTGTCAAACACAAACCCTTTTCAAAGAGTGATGCAAAGTGCTCCAGCGTCAACCATGGGAATGAGCATTGCACAGAAGCCACCTGTTTATAGTAGTAGTAACTTTCAAACAACAACAGCACCATCCACAACTGGAATCATGTCAGGAAACACAATGCACCCGACCATGGGTATGGCGGTGAACACCGGACACCCAAATGCTGCTGGCCCGCTTAGTCCTAGTCATGGTATGATACCAAATCAGCAGAATGTAAATATAGAGATTCAAAGACTGCAGCAGCAGATTCAGCAGTTGTACAGCATGCCTCAGACTCAACAGATCCAACAGCAGATGCTGGACCTTCAAGAAAGAGTGCGGATGTTGAAGGCACAACAGCAGCAGCAGATTTTGCAGATGCAGCAGAGACAACAGATGCACACAGGAGCTGGAGGCCCTGGTCCAATGCGAGGTCCCCAAGGCCAAGCTGTGCGTGGGATGCCAGGGCCCCGCCCTAGAATGCCACAGCCTCAGCTGCAACAACAGCAGCAACAGCAGCAGCAACTGTCACCATCACCACAGGCGGTGCCCATCCAGGGCCCACAGACCATGACCCAGCCAACACAGATGCCACTAACTATGCCCCAGTTGTCGCCTACACCACCCAAAACACCTCAAGGGTCTTTATCAGTGTCATCACCACAGAGGGTACAACAGCAGTTTGTCCAGGTAGGGGCATTGCCATGTCTTAGCTGGTTACATTAGTTCTTCCTGTACAGGGTTTAATCTGTGAAATTAGGGAATTCTGTAGTCGGACATATCAACATCTTCGAATGATATTTGGGCGTTTGTTCTAAATGAACCCACGACTTAGCAAAATGTTTGATAGTTCATTCGGGGGTGGGGGGTGGGGAAATGATGATTCAGTTAAGTCAGTGAATGAAGTGTATGCTCATATGTTAAAGGTCATCATCATAAGCAAGGTTGACATTATATGTATTCATGAATGCTGAGATAGGGTTTGACATTTTGACCACATATTGTTTGATTTCCTTTAGTTTCTAAAACAAAAATGATTGTGAAAGAATGATGGTTAATAATCTTCTAACCCACAAAACTATCATGTTTTAAAGTCGCTTTTGCCACATGTTGAAACCGACCAACATTTGAAGTGTATTTACAGACCAGTAATTTATTACAGGGGTGGGGTGGGTAGCGGTGAGGTGACCCTCCCCGAAAAGACAAAAGTGCAAAAGCACTATATAGTCATCATAAAATTTCTAAAAAATATTTTTTCCCATCCCCCATAATAATGATCAGTCCCTTATGGTATTTTACCATATTGACATCATAATCAAAACATTATATTTTACATGTTTGGTGAAATCTATGATTTAATGGTTTAGAATGGGATGAATACAGACTTGGATGTCCTTGAAGTGTCCTATCTTGTTTAGACCACCTCCTTTTCTAGTGATAGAGCGTCTGCCCTGAGAGCGGAAGGTTCGGGGTTCGATCCCCTGTCGCGTCATACCAAAGGCGTTAAAAGATGGTACTTGTTGTTACCCTGTCTGGCGCTCGGCATTAAGGGGCTAAAACAAGGACTGGTCGGCTTAAGTCGGTATACTGTGTCTGAGTGGGGTATGTTAAACTGGGGCATGGTATCTCAGTGGGCTAGCACTATAAATCGGCATCAGTCTGGACTAGTACAAGCAGCCACACACGTGCATGCGTGTCGCTATATAACTGCAATAATCTTAGAAGCGACGTTAAACCCCATTTCACCTCACCTCGCCTATCTTGTTAAAGAATTGGTGCAAACATGAGATACATTATGCACAGTATGTAAATCTTCTTGTGTATTAAAAACTTTGTCTCATTATCTGTTTTTATTTTAGGAAAATGTAATAATTATTTTTTCTCAACTCATGGTGAAACTGAATATTATTCAGCAGTTGAGTTAACTAATTCATTTTTGTGCCACGTTTTTACCTGCAGATATTAAGTTTGCAAGTTAAAGTTGGCACATTAAGAATGTCATGGTACATGTTGGGTTTTTGATCCACTGGTAGATCTTTGTAATCCCCATGATACATTAGGTCAGGAAGCCGTTCAATAGTGCGTGAAGACATCCTTTTCTCTTGTAATGACAAAACTTGCAAATTCTCCCATTATTTGTGGTTTGAAAATCATGTCCACAACAAAGTTTCTTTGTCATGGCTGAAAAAAACAACCAGATTAGACCCCGTTTTGTTTTAGTCTGATAAGTTTGATGATGTGACATGTGAAAATGTTTAATATCCATGCAAATAATGAATGAAGACGTTTGTGAAGTTTGGGATAAGAAATAGTTACATCATCATTTGGTCATGTGATGGGGATCAGGATGACCAGTTGTTTTCAGCAGTTTTGCCAGTAAGTAGATGAATCCAACATGAAAGTTGGCAATTTGTCACTACATGAGTAGTATGGTCTCTGCTTGAATGTTATGTAGGGTTTTGTGAATCAGCATTACTCACATGATGATGTGTTGTCATGCATGATCTCCAATATATTGTATGTAGTTTTTCAAAAGGTGATGGTAAACTAGTGTACTCTTTTGAAAAAAGTCAACTGTTAAATAAAATGATCTCCTAACCACTACACAAATGAGGCCGTACTGTGTTTTTTTTGGTCTGATTTGTCTTCACAGATCCACTGACCCTATAAAATGATATGTAAAAAAACACTTAAAACAAGAGTGTGTTCACAAACTTTACTGATCCTAAATTATCACATCCATACAGACTTTCTCCATTACTGAGTACCGAAGATGATGACCTTCAGTTTCAGTAGCACAACAAATCTCAAGTAAGGCATAAAGGTGTCAGTTTAATATTATTTAATTATCAATTAGTGTTTTAAAATCAGGACTGGTAAAAAGAAGCTCGGAACCAAGGACGAGTATTTTTCATTAATGATGAATAATGGTACTGGTTGGCTTAAGAAAGTTTGTCGACATATAGGATCATTAGTCAGCGTTGTTGCTGTGAGTTGCAGAGGGGATGTACCAAACAGGACCACTGGTTGATTTGTTTGGTCTCTATTTAGTATCTGATGGGAAAGAGTACTGGTAGAAAGGTCCTTTGTCTTCAGTGTAATAGGTAATATTTGGAAAGGGTTATGTAAAACCAAATTGTCAGGGAGGATTCACATTTCTCTGTTTAGGGTAGGTGTTGGGCCTATCAAGAAATGTTTATCATTTATTTGCACCTTTGTTGTGCTGTCATTAGTGTCAACAAATGGCATTAAGTAATTTAATGTATAAATGATGAAATACACATTTTCTATTTTGACGTATTTTTATATTTTATGAAGTTCATATAGTAAGAGATTTTTCCACTTGGTATTTTTCTCACTGATGGCTAGAATGCTGTTTGAATTTTATCATAGTAAGATAGCTGCATCAGCAAGTATTGAGATTATATAATAAAAACTCACTTCCTTGATAATTCTGTCAATAGTTAAACAGGTTATTAAATAAATATTTATGAAAGTATGTTTCAGTTTCTGTGGAAACCTGATTAAAGGATGAATATTGATGATGTAGACATGAGTAGGTCCTGGACTCCTATATAACTGTATATTATTGTGTTTATGTTTTGCTGTGGTTATTGAACAGTCTAATCTGAATAATTTTAGAATTGTGTAATGAGTATTCATTACAAAAATTTTGTCACTAAATTGGATGGGTCTATGTTTACTGTCAGTCAGGCATTTAACAACTATAAACAGCAATACTGCAAAGATAACAGGGCTAGTGGGGGAGTCTAAAGCTTAGCTTGTCCTGTCTAAAACTAGGGTTAAATTCTCTTTTTGGGTACATGTGAAGCCATTTCTTGGTTGACCTCTGAAATGATATAGCCTGAATTTTGCTAAAGCATGGTAAAAGCCATGCCCCATGTAAAGTGGTTGTCAACTAACACAAGGTACAATGACGATGAGCTTTCCTAAAGCAGAGTGTATGCATGCTCTTTTTACTTGTACCCTATAAGCATGGAAAAGTCGCATCTCCGCTACAGTCTGTTATTAAGGTTGAAAAGGTACATTGAAACTGTGATGAACTGTGATACAGGGCCTTCGATACAATACATGGGTGCATGGACCATACAGACCTGTATTGCGATACATGACATTGACAATTCAAATAAATATTTAAATGTCGAAAATGTGTGCGTGAAAAGTTCTCTTTGAGCTACAAATCACCTCTTATTGATCATTTTGACTTCCCTGTTACTTCTTGGGATGGACAGGAAGACAGCAAGGAAGAAACATTTTTTCACTGTTCTAAATTATACAAGTCACAGTTCATTGCCTTTGTGTTTTATCGCTGGTGTATCAAGATATGTAATGTATCGCGACAAGTATCTTAGATTGGTGTAGGTATCTTAATGTAGCCTTCTGTATCGTTACACCATATCTGTTATTGTGGCAAAACTAATTAGAATCCATTCTGCCGTAGAATCATTCACACTAGAACCTCTGTATGGGGACTGATGCCTTTACTCCATACATTCTGATGATGCAGGTGACTGTATGCTATGCAGGTTAATTATGCAAAATAAACATGTTGAAGTATCAATGACAAATAGGAGATATGTTTGAGTGTCTTGTATAAATACTTTTGATATTATATCAGGGTGTGCTTCCATGATTTGAAGGATGATCACATGCCCCCAAGAATTTCACTACCATTCTTTGGGATATGTGGACATGTGTTGTTAATGTTAAGACAAGACGAGAGACGAGACACCAATATATTGAAATTCTGTTAACCAGATTTTTACTACATTTGTATGTGTCTGTCAGTTGTTGATTTTTACTATTACAACCACTGCTATACCAGCTGATGCCGGAACAGGATTAACCCTGCTTGAAAAAACATGTCCTTTCAAATGTATATTGGTATATAGATATACTCCATTCATATGGCATCCTGGCTAAAGCCGCAGACTGCAGTAGCATTGTGTTAAGTGCTGGTTTTCTACCTGAATATTTTTACATTTTTATCTCAGCTCAGATTAAAACGGTATTAACATAAATAGATTGTAATTGTTCTAATTGTCATGAAATATTTACATAATGTAATGTGACTGAATGAGGGTTCATATCTAGTTGTATAAGTCAGTTTCCTGAGTAATAAAAGCAAGTTTTTTGCAACTGTTTCAATCTCCTTATGGTCATATGACCTTTACTGAATTAATTTTACAAAAGAATATGTCCTTGATTGTCAAATTACTAAACATTTTGTTCTACATCAATTAGACCTGGTTGTTGTAGCATCTCTATCAACTCATATTTATTTGTTACATTTTGACAGCAGTATGTGTCAAATGATTTTTAGTCTATATGTTCAAACATATCATTTGATATTATTTCAAGTATGATTTAGTGTTGATATGTGTTCTTTGATGAGCTAAGATTACAAGATGAAAGAAAATTCGAAAACACCCATGCTTCGAACATTGCTAAAGTCGCTTACAGTGGCAGTCATGTTTGACTCAACACCAGTTACTTCAATCTTATTTTTCAATTTATTAAGAGATGCATGATTTATTGGTTTACTGCAAATTTGATTTTAATTTTAAAACAATGCATAATGCAATTGTATTTGGCTTACCATATATTTGGTATTATGTTTTGTTTTTCCTGTTTGTAACATGCCAGCACACAAAAGCTGCCAGTTGAGACACAAACAAAAACGTTACGACAGCTGTCACTTGAACAAAAATGTGCTGCTAAGGAAGTGAAATTTCACCTTTTCCACTTTATTTATAAAGAAATGCAGCCTTTAGAGTTCACACTAGTCCGCAAGCCTGAATCTACTAAATTGTGGTGAGGACAAGTAAAATTCAATGGTGGTAGTCCTCATTGACTTAGCATTTTAGGGATATAATTCTGAACCTGTTCTCAGTGCTTCAGTTGTGCTAAAAATTGGAACTGAATAAAACTGACAGTTGTAAATATATTTGTCTAATTAAAGCAGGACTAGTTACAAAATCTAAGGACTACTGAAAAGAATGAATTTCTAAGGCAGCAATGTTTTATCAGTGACTTGGCAGTAGTATATTGTTGTACATAGTTTAATACAATACCCAAATGCAATACCCATCTATAGTTTTATTCTCCATGATGTTCCATCTCAAGAACAATTGCCATGTTGTTGCATGCTTACAGGTTCTTGACTTATAAGGATAACAAATTGAGAACTGCACTTAAAATACATGTTTCAATGCAGGTACCATATTTGCTGTAATAGGCAGTCCAGCATTTACAAAAATGGCAAAAGGGGGTGCTTATTAAAACTGTTCACAAGTTAACTTGTATGAGACAGAGCTCCAATCTTGGGAATGAACAAACTTTGTTCAAACCTCAATGAAACAGAATGTTTTTGATAATAGTTTCCAGGCAATTATATTCCCTTTTTACATTGCTGTTTTCTGTTAATGATATGCAATTTTAGAAATTACACATTGACATGTGAAGTTTTGTCCTTAGTTTGGCATGCTTATAAAGATAGGTTAGTCTAGAATTTGGCTGGGGTGTGTGTGTGTATTGGAACAGGGCGCTTCCTATGGCAAATATGGTAATTGAATTTCAATTTATTGCAATACATAAACATTGCCTTTACCAGTATCTATTTTTTTTAATTAATTATATTCCTTGCTGTACTGAATGTTTGGCAAATTCTTAAAATGTTGACATTAACCAAAAATGTCTACTACCCTGAATAGTGATAACATATAGCAATACCTCTCTTAACCCTCCACCCCAGCATGTTCAGAATACAGAAGTCTCTTTTCGTAGGAAGTTAGGCATGTTTACTTTGAATATTTGCAATGATAAGAGATGTGTTGCACGTGTTATCAGTCATTGCGGCAGTTTTATGATGTGCAGATTTATCGTGGATGATTCTTATCATTCAGTTCAAAATTAACATCTGTTATTCTGGGACTAGTACATTTCAGGAAGGACTAGAGACATTTTCTTGTGCTCTACCACTTTCACCTTTCACAACTCTCTTTAGCAGATTAGTGTTGTGGATTAGTGAAAATAGATTAATTTCTAACCCTGAGACATAATTAAAGACCTGTGAAGATCCGGGGTAGAATAGGTCTTCAGCAACCCATGCTTGTTGTAAAAGACGACTATGCTTGTCATAAGAGGCGACTAACTGGATTGGGTGGTCAGGTTCGTTGACTTGGTTGATGTATGTCCTCGTATCCCAATTGCGTGGATCGATGCTCATGATGTCAATCATTGGATTGTCTGGTCCAGACACAATTATTTACAGACCGCCGTCATATAGCTGGAAATTGCTGAGTGCTGCGTTAAAAAACGAAAAAAAAGATAATTAAAATTTACCAACTGAATGACATTAATGAATTTGAAAAAACAACAACTATGAATGCCTAGTTCATTTTAATTTTGTTTATTTCTACTGATTTTCAAAAGAAATGAATGGAAATCAATCAAGACTGTATAAGTGTTAATACTATTCATGTGTGTAAAATGTGACTTTTTCAGAAGTTCTGACATATTGCAATTTAATCTTACTTGACAAGTACCACTCGCTCACTGAGTAGCATGTCTTTGGTATTGTGGTACTTTATAAATGATAAAACGTATGACGCCAGCAATAAGTAGGTTATGGCGCTGTATAGATTTTACCTCTCATGTTCACTGTCTCTTGTTGGTATTTTTGCAGAGGCTTATTTACGTATTGATTCCCAGCAAGCTATTCGTAGTTCACCTCCAATTATGACTGTTACCATAACAAATACAGTGCAGTGCTGTTAAAATATGATGAAATTGATTTCTGTTGATTCAGAGCTTGACTCCTGTATGTAAAGATCTGTCATGTTAGTCATAATTAGGTGTGTTGCATGCACGTTATCAGTGGCCTACCCTTGATGAGCTCATGAGGTCTGAAATTTCATGGATGTACCTTTCCTGTGTTTGGAACTAGCAAGTGAGGAGAGCGATTCTGTCTATGGTAAATACTGGCTGGTTTTGTGATGATGATGAGGATGGTTGTATTGGTTTTTGTTCATGGTGTTGAGAGCTGGGCAATCAGGACTGGTGGGATATGTCACGTTATGGATCAATACATGGAGAGAGAAATTTTAATTGATTCATGGTTCGCCATGGTAACTGCATGTTGTTCAGTGTTTTCTTCAAGAAACTAACTACCTACAACCCATTTCCATAGTGTTAAGTCTGACATGAAATACAACTTCATCTTTTCTGGTTGTATGGTATTCATTTGTTCAGAGGAAATTTGATGTCATGGCTAAAACACCACACTATCCAAACCATCTGTTGTGTGAATACATTATGCAGGTATATAAATGCACAATACTGGACATTAGAAATTCTCATTTTCATAACTGCCTGTGCAACTATGTTTGTCGTAAGGCGACCAATGTGATCAGGGGGTTAGGCTCACCGACTTGGTTGATACATGTCATCATATCCCAATTGTGTAGATCGATGCTCATGATGTCATTCACTGGATAGTCTGGTCCAGGGCTGCTATCATATACCGGTAGCTGGACTATTGCCAACAAACATAATTGTGTGTCTGTCGGAGTCATTCAAAATGTTCAATCTTAGAAGAACTCTTGAATTCCTCAGTTTTCTATGTTTCATTTTTGCTCGTAATGTAGGCATCTTTCACATGTATTCATCATTCATTCTTTGTGAGTTACACTTCTTTCAGTCTGAAAATGTTTCTCTTAACATCAATCATTACATTGCAAGTTTATGCTTGATGAAGGTAATCCATTTGATTTGTTTAATCCTTACATCATTCATTAGAGAAGCACCACAGTTGCAAGCAGATGTTGCTGTATGTAATAAGTCATTATAGGATGATGTTATTATGAGCAATTCTCTTTCAGAATAATATTTGTTGTGTTGACAAAATATGAACTTACTTTATAGTCAGGTTTTGGATCCATTGCCTCCATTTTTTTGTTGTCAGTTTGTAAATATGACTATTTGTAGCTTGTCTTGTCACATAAAACATACAGTGTACAGAAATATGAAGAAATAATTGTGTCAAGTGTTAAGTATTAATAGAAGATGTAACTAATGTGTTTAACAGATAGTGATTATTATAGGAGCATGAGTGTCATATTGAATTTACGAAATGAGTGTCAGAATGATTGCATTTACCGAGCAAGAGCGAGGGTAAAACATGCATTCTTACACAAGTTTCATAAAAGCAATATGACACACATGGGTGTGTAATAACTTTTGTATTACCCATTCTGACTTGATCCACCAATGTCCTAGAAAACCACTATTTTTTTTAATGTGGTCAGCAATCTTTAGCTATGATGTCATTTCTAGAATTGTGTCTAGTGTGACTTAATTCTGACCTTAGGTCACAATAAGATTGTGATGATGTCAACAATGCTGCCCTGATGACGGAAACAATACACTGGTCCAGAAGAAGTGATATTTGCACTTGTGCACATACAACTTTTATAAAACTCAGTTATTTTAAACCCTATGGGTAATAAAACTAAAAGATTAACCAATATGTTTTTGACCTCAGAAATATGGTATATAGGTTTGTATACTATGTTGGTGATTATTTTTAGGTGTTTCTAATGGTTCAAATTAATCATGAGGTCGAGGGATTCTTGTCATATGTTAAAAGGAAAGATTTAGGGGTCCCTAGATTCAACTACTATATGAAAAAAGCTTCAAGGTCAACCAGGCCCCCCTTGTCATGACAATGCTTCAACTCTGTCGGGAGTATTTTGTGTATAAATGACACATCTCCCAAAATAGAAAATAATCTTGAGGTCTGGCATTAACATGTGCATGATCTGGGAAGGAACTGTTCATTAACAAAGACTGATCAATAATGAACACCATTTTTAAAAAGCATACCAGTCAGAGCTAAAGTTCTAATGGCTACACCATGAGGCTAGCGATGTGTTGTGTGTGTGTGTAGTCTTGAAAGTGTGGTGGTGGTGGTGGGCCTCTGTCTTCACTCTCAACCTGTAGCTATTGATCTAGGAAAAGCCTGTGATGATTGTATTGATTGTGTTGCTCTCTCGGCTTCTTTAGCGAAGGTGAGCAGTAGTCGTTGACCAGTTGTAACGACACACGCTCTCTGCTGGCGTCTGTCCGCTGCTCTTGGCTTGGCCGTGCCGGTCGTGATTAGCTTGGTAGGCAGGCACCAGACTCCATCTGTGACAGTTGCTGTGTTAAACTGTCATCCTCTCCATCTTGCTCTAACTGAAATCATTAAATATGTATTAGGATCATACCTACGCCACCGATTGACCGTCTCTCATCTCTCAACCACTGGTCTTCACAAAGCTGTCATTTTTCTGCCATGTTTATTCAAATCCATAAGGGATGTTTACCAGTATTTAGGATTTAGTAATCATGTGTATAGAAATTGCTCAGAACATGTATTGAAAGGAAGTTTACCCCTTTTGTGATCAATTGGGAAACAACAGAGGGATTTCCTTGTACTTGTGTAATGATGGAAATGAAACGTACGATGTAGTACTACAATTTCTGGCTTATTGGTAAATGTTCTTATACTTCCATGTCAGAATGATGAGATCTGATTGATTCATGCAATCTTTATAAAATACTATGTACCCCGCCTGGGAGGGAAATAAATTTCTCAGCATGAGAATAGATTCCCTTATACCCCGCCACGAAGAAGACTGTCTGCACATGGATTTCTGAGCAGAATTAAAAATCCCCTATACCCTGCTTCAAAGCAAAAAGCTGCACATTTTTTCCCCGAGTCAATGAAAGTCACGTGACATAGCACCATATAACCTCAGCTCAATAGAACAGCTGTTTTGTATCAATTTTGAAATTCTTTTAATTCATATACAATGGCAGATTGTAACATGTCAGTAAGATAAATTCATGGTAGCATGACCGTTTTTTGTAAAACCGAACGTGGGACTCGTAAGACCACATGTACTCCTTGTGATACTGCTACATCTTATGTAGGTGATTACACATGGTTAAACAGGGATCTAATTATTTCATCTAAGTTACTATGGCAGATAAAACCACTGTTGTTTTGTATACATATTTTCGTAATATTAGATTATTTTCACATGTTTGACACAGCATTCAATGTAATTCTGTATACAGACCTGTTGTCAATGAAATACAACTCATCTTTGCAAAGCTTAAACATTAGTTGTGAACATAATCTCAATTTGGAAATTTTAGTTCCAATTTTGGAACTTTTTCTGCTGACCTAGAAGCATTTTTCAACCTGACAGTGGCTTGATAGATCTCTGTAATCAACAAATAATACAGACTCCACTCAGAGAGGGATTTGTGAATATTATATTCTTCTTTATAGCTTAACAGAAGATAAAGATCTTTTACATAAGACAACAAGCTTGATTGTTGACTTGCTCAGGTGTTGGCGGCACAGGTGGCCAAATCATCTAAGTTGCTGCAGTTGTGTCCCTTTGTCATGACAGGATCCATTGATTTTGGGTACAAATCCCAGATTGGTGTTTTTATGCTCATTGATTTCCTTTCACTGCTGTGAAGATCGGAGTAAGAATTGGTCGTTGCCAACCAATGTGTGTAGTTGGAGGCGACTAACGGGATTAGGTGGCTGAAACATGTCGTCGATGACAATTGGTACAAATTTTAATTGTTGACATGACTCCTAGCTGTAAATATGTGAATACTTTTTAATATAAACACTTTTGAAACCTGTATACCTATGCAAGATTGGTATGCATGCATTTTTTCGGACACTAGATATTGAAGAAAACTGTATTATAACATTGTTACATCCTTATGGTTGTCATATCTTTTATGTGAAATTACCCGTGAAGATTACGGGAAAGAACAGGTCTTCAGCAACCCATACTTGCCGTACTTGAATGTCCAAGAAATTCAATTTTGTGTCCGACTAACCCTAACTTGTCCACACATGATTCTTTGAACACACTCAGTAGCTCTAAGCTTTACTTACCATACTATTTCACTCGTTCCCGTGTTTTTGAACTCATGACACTCAGAGATCTGAGATTTTACTTAATTAGACTAGTTTATGCAGCTTTTGTTTCAACTTTGATAAATTTATGGGACCAGGGTGCAACCTGCTTTACTCAGATGCAACTGGCTTTTGCACTTGGTGCACTTGGTGCACTTGGTGCAGGTTAAATGAAGTTCCTTAAATCGAACCTTGACAGACCAGATCGTTCTTGGCTTGAACTTCATTGGAACATGAGCTGAACTGTATCAATGTATTGATAGATAGGTCAAATATTGTGACAGGTTATTTTGTCAAGTAAGACAAGCTGAGATGTTTCGTCACTTGGTACTACTGTGTGTGTTCCATCAAACACTATCGTGGTGTCATGGGGAAGATTTATTACCAACTTCATATTTATGGGACAGATATGTCAAGGCTGCAGTGTTTTTCCTTCATGACTTGTCAGGGAAGGCGCATAAAATTTAAACGAAGACTTTAATCATTGCCTCCATTCAAAATTATACCTATTTACCTCTTGATGAAATTATGAAGTAAGACTGAATTACTCATTATGTCATCTTTATTAAAATGGACATTTTGAAATTATTAAATCAGAAAAGTCTGCGACTAATCACTTCAGTCACAAGTCTAAAGCCTGAGTTACATCAGAGTGGTCAAATTAATTTTGGTCTTGTAAGCTCAACTCATAGTCGTCTGTATTTTAACATTAATATCTACTGAAAAGGGTGCAAGAACCAAGTTAGAAGCCTCATTAGCTTTTGACACAGACCAGTTGATATTTAGATTTGTATCATTCCCTGTGTGTGGAATGACACAAACCTGTCATTACAATATCTCTGATATTTCTCAGAGCAAATGCATGATGCTACTATTTACATAAATGGGTGCATTATTAACACAAGACATATAAACATATTCATCATCAGTTATGTACACAAGTGAGAGCCATTGCGATACAACAGATGTAAAGAAGAGATAATCCAATACATTTGTCAAATTTAAGATATTTTCACAGAATATTAATAATATGGTTTCCCAAGTTTGCTGGTTCATAACTCCAGATTTTATTTGAACTGAGCCCAAGAATAGTGCAAGCATATCATTTACTTCCAGAAGTTCAATTTGAACATCAATTTTCCAATGAGGGTGGAGAAGAATTCATTTCGATCATTGATACAATATTGTGTCAAAGTACATGTCTGTCATAATCAAAGGCATGTCGGCCACATTTAAAACATTCTCTAGATCTAATGAGCGAGTTGGGTTTAACGCTGCTTTTAACAGTATTACAGTTATATTGTGGCATGTCAGCTGAATGTGGGAGGAAAGCCCGAAGTGATGCAGGTCTGAGACATTTCCCACTTCGGTGAACCCCACGAGCACGGGTATGGTGCTGACGAGTCTGGAAGTTACCGTAAGAGACTAGTGGATGCAATATCGAAGATGAACATGTTCGTGCTAATTTCCATAATACATGGTGTTTAAGTTTTGAGTGAATTGACCTGTATCTGACCAGATCCTCTCTCATTGATAATCTGAGATTGATACTCACAAATCAGTAAGTGTGATTTTCAGAGTCCATTCTAGTTTGTATTTATACTCTGAGGACAAGGAGTGATTTTCATTTACGAGAACAACTAACTTTCAAATTTCAATCAAACCAAATTCCATTACAAAATTAGATTGTAAAAACACTCTAGACGCATTCCTTTACCTCTTTGTTACCATAGCTTGCACAATGTCAGAAAAAATCTATTATCCCACCAGAATAAGGAAAAGATTACCCCTTGAATGGAGGTGGTGAAGGAACCATGGCCTAATTAGTCCGTCTTACATCACATAGCTTAGACAATGGGAAGGCTAGAGAGCCCAAGCTAGAGAACAAAGCCTGTACTTCAGACAATTGTAGTCAGTGAAGCTTGGTGGAAAACAAGGTGTCACATCCTCTCAACTGATCTAATATGTATGCATACTATAGTTTTATAACCACTTGACCCAGATGTGTGGGTGAAGGTACTCTTGCTAAATAGTTACAGGTAAATATACAAACAAGTTTGATTTGTCCTGGTAAATTTACTTGAAACTGAAATGATAAAGACAAGGATGTGTTGTAAGTATACTAAAAAAAAGTGAGTTCCCCTACTCTGCCAGATTTTCAGCAGTTCAAAATTTTAGGCAGGTTCATGGGGAGTTCAACTTCTTTCACTCCCCCTTCCTATCTTAGATGATTTGCAGCATGGCATACTGTCTGTTGTTGGATGGGTAGGAGGAAAGGAGCCTTTGTCATTTGACTTTCATTTCATTGTCTGTTCTAAGACTGGTTCTGAGACTATTTTCAACATGTGGCTTTACCTGGATCAATGATGTAGATGTTGATGTAACAGTGGCTGACAAGTTATTGCATAGATGCATTTCATTATCAGATGTACCATAAGCTATATGGATTTCTGTTGTAAGCTGTGATATTTATCCCTGTGTCATGTTATCAATCTTTTGTCAGTCACACCCATATCTACAAGGTAATTCAGGCCTGAAAATTGTGACCAACTTTTGTCTAAGTCAGGTATTTGAATGTGCAGTTGCAGTCTGCCATGGTGAAATGCCTCAGATTTGTAACACATTTGAGAATTGTCTTCACATAATGATACACACATTCATTTTTGTGGCTCTTTAGTATGACAATGGCTTCCCCTCAACCAGTCAGCTTGATTTTGTAGTCCATTCTTGATACTTAAGCCTAATTTGTGTGTAGTATAGTTTGTTTGATTATTTGGCAGGCTTGAATGAAAGATGTTATCTATCTTTTCATGATCCCAATGTTACTTTTACTTCAGGTGATACCTATCTCTAATAGAAGAGAACCTTTTGAATTTTATCCAGCTTTACATTATTCATGAAGAAGGTCAGTCATATTGATTGTCAGTTGTGGGTTGTTGACAATGAACTCACTTACCATCCAAATCCCTAAATTTTGCAGTAGTTTCTCTAAGTTTGTATAGTATTTTGACTGATTTGCATTTTTCATTCCATTTCAAGAGTCTGCTTCAGTCAATTGCCTCTGTCAATTGACTTTGTAGGCATATTGAACAAATTTGAATTCGAATTCTTCGGAACCACAAGGAAATATTGATATTTAATTGCTTTTGACAAGTTTGCTTTTACAAGTGATAGACTCCCTACTACTGAAGAGCCAGTGAAGCAATGAGAGTGTGTTGTGTATCGAACATGCAGCATTGAGTGATGTGATCATGTGGCTGTGACGTTTACTAGACAGGTGTGTAGGAGCTAGGGGACAAAGGAGGGGTCGGTCGGGTGGAATATGACAGTTAGAGGTGGCCTTTGTTCACTCTCACGGGGCTTAGCCATGGGCACACCATCAGCAACTTCTAGTGTTAGGCACATGGCATCTTACTTCCTATTTTAAAATGTTCCGTCAATATTCTACCTGACGGTATTTGGAGATTTATGGCTTGGAAAATTATCATTAGGATGTTCGTTTGGCTGCTAAGGTTTCACCATTGAAAAGCGACGTCAGACTTGAAGGGTCCGAGCAGTGTTATGTTGTACTAGCAAACAAAGATCTTCCTCCTGCTCGCCTAAGCGTGGTGTGGGTCGTGTAGCTCTGACAGTCAGGTAGGGATAGTTTTCAGTTCAGTCTAGCATGTGGTTTAGGAGGTCTGGGTCACGGTGGTAAGCCATTACCAGATGTGCTCCAGTGCAAGTGAACACAGCCAACCTGCTGCTACTGGTGCCTGATAACAAAAACCTGCATGTTAATTTGATGATGCAAGTTAATTTTACCCTTGCCGGATAATATGACTTTCGGTTCAAATAGTGCTCGGTTCAACTTAACCTGCATAATTAGACAATTACGTCACACACATGTTCTTGTTCGACTCTAAATTATTATGCAGCAGTTGGCAATTGTATTTTTTTATCCAGTGTTTTGAACAGGGTTTTTTATGTGCGTATTTGTATGAATTGTGCATGTTACTGTATGGAATTTAATACATTTTAGACAAAGAACATGTTTTGGAGTTTTGATGTTATCTCTGTTAAGAATGTTTCAAGTTACTTTTGTAACATTTGATAGTGTGAATTCTGAAACTATTTAAACTCTAAAAAGGATATTGGGATAAATGTGAAAAGGAAAAAGTCTAGATACATTAATACATGTAATATGTACATGGTCTTAAGCCCAAGTCTAGTAAAAGTGTGTTGGGTTTAGTAAGCTCGCTAATAATTGTCCATAATTGTCGGGCTAGTAGTCTCAAACGTTTTGGCACACACACACTGAGATTTAGTGTTTTATTTGATGAAAATATTCTCCTGTGTTTTTGAGTGGTACTTTTATCAAATCTCCCAACTCTACCTAAATTCCAAGAATTGGGTGTAATCTATTCGACCCAGCAAAACACATAGAGTGAACTGTGCTGCAAGAGTGAGGAGGAGTGCATAGCCCCATCTCTGGTTAATGAGTACAGCTGATAAGACCATCATCATACACAGCAAGCTGATAGCTGATGTAAGCCTTCAAATATGTCCGACCAGAGACCTCGCTAACATCAACCACAGACTACTGCCAGCCCCTCTCACTGGGTTTTTATGGCTGCATCACTCTGATTGCTTCAGGAAATATAGGTGTGTACCCTTCCAGCTGGACTGACAAGGAGGCCAGCTCCTTCCTGGCTCATGCTGTGGAAAGCTGCTCTCGGCACCCCCAGTACTCTTTGCCAACCTTTGTAACACTTTTTCACCAGATACAACACATCTTAGCTGTAGACACCAAGCCTTAGGCTACATGTGGGCCGTGAGATGAAAATGATAAACTGTAGTGTTAGCAGCATGGGTAACCATATGATCTGTGAACTGGTTTCTCATTGGCTAGCAGTGCTGTGGGCATCATAAGGTGAAAGGTTGAGGTCATCTACTTTGTCAATGGAGCCAGGCTGGCTTACCACTGATGCTTGATAGGCCTGGTGTCATGGTAACGAGAGCCTGACACACAGTCAATTATCATAGGTCCTCAATGTAAGGCAGTGTAAGTAAGGCATTGGCATATCAGATCATGATCAACTGCCACAGCCAGCAGCACATGTGGGTATTAAGGCAATAAAACCTATGGAGGATGATGTCATTAGTGACTCCTTTTAAGGCTGGCTGACCACTACCACTGTCCTTATAGTGAGGTAGTTGTATACAAGACTAGTGCTTTCTACTCACTGCACACCAAAGACCAGATGGCTGATTTGACTTAATGTAGTCATGTGAAATTATCCATCATTTCTTTGTGCTGTTTTTATATGGTGGATAAAGCTAGTGAAAAACTTTATGGAGGTTCTACATGGTAGGCCAGAAAGTGCTCTTTGTTTGCAGGGGTTGGGGTAATTTAGATGTTGAGATGTTGGGGGCCTAGCATGTTCCTTTGTATCAATCTTGGCTTGGCTAATTCCTCTTCCTTGGCTAATAATCTCCTTTGTTGTTGATGTATATATGTTGGACATTGGTTGCACATGATTTGATTTCCATACATCCTATATCTCAGTAGTTACATAATCTCGAGGATGTAAGTTAGTGTGTGAGAATTTCACTGCACTGTTATAGCTGTGATAAAAAAAATTCATAAAGTTCTGTCAAAATCCTGTTCAAATTGAGCAAGAGGCAATTGCATCTACACATAGTGGTATCAAGGAAAAATATTTTGTGGTAACTGAGGTGAGCAAGATGTTTTTGATAATCTGTTAGAAAAATAACACTGCAGTTCACATTTGTTTTCATGGAATATTGACATTGTTATGCTCTTATAACCAAAAAACATGAGTTTGTATTTACCACACTACTTTTTGTTTTCAAGCAGACAGACCAGACTCAACTTCTACCTACCTCAAAGCCTCTGTTTGCTGCTGAGCCTGACCCCCTGTCACAGGCCCCACCCCTGCTGCAGGCTGTGCCTCAGCCCCAGGTTGATGGCCTAGGAATAGAGACCCCCTCCCTGGAAGATCATATTGCCCTTAGTCCACCTAGTCTTGACAGTCTCACCACCCCAGTCATGCTTGATATTGACCTCAATGATGAAAATGATGATCTAGTCAAAAATAAGAAGAAAAATGTGCACCAGGAAAAAGCGGACAAAATAATTGCTGAGGCAATAGCCAAAGCACAAGCGCAAGGACAAGCTGTTCCAAATGTGCTCTCACCTGCAACGATTCCAGCAACTGTCACAGACGTAGTGGCTGAAATTGAAAGTGATGAAAAGACACCGAAGAAGAAGAAACGTGTGAGGAAACCTAAACCTGACACTGGAGAAAAACCAGTGAAAAAGAGGAAGAAAAAGAAAGATGTGGATGTGGATGTGGTTGCGGCTGCGGCTGCGGCTGCGGCTGACGTTGTTGTTGATGGAGAAGTGTCCGTGTTGCCTACAGTGGTTACTGGGGATGGTAGTGAAGAAACAGGTGGTGAGGACAAGAAGGATAACAAGGAAAAGAAAGATAAGAAAGAAAAGAGAATCAGGACACCAAAAGTGAAAACGCCGAAGAAGAAAAAGTAAGATCTTGTTCAAATAACATTCTCTTGGATGTGTTAGATAGTAAAACCTTCAATTTGTCCTGTTTTTGTGAAAGACCGAAGCTGCTTACTCTAAGCTTAATGTTAACATCTATTCACTTAACCACTTAAATGAATAGACATCCTGACGTACCCTATTTTTGAACAGTTTAGATGTCATTGCTGATACTTTGATTGAGAGTCAATCAAAACTCACATTCTACTAGATACCAGAAGGTCTTCAACAATAGAATTCAGCTGCATTCCAAAAGACGAAAAATATCCTTGATAAAAGTCGTGACCTCCAATGCCTTGTCTGTAAACTTATTCTGCACTCGAGTGATGGTCACCTATTTTCTATCCCCAAATTGTGGTTTGGTACTTTAGTGGGGTTTCCATGAGTGAACAGACATGTTTTGGCGCACCATTCTCAATTTTTGCAGGTCGACATTTACACTTTATTGGAAGTTTGAAACCGATTCACTTAATACAAATATTTGTCAAATAAGAGTGTTCACACTATTTTCCTCTCCCTTTTCATCGTGAATGGACACCAAAAATATAGACAGACTGTTCTGACAGGTATACAGTGCTTCACAAGAACCCAATGTTGACAAGTCAGACGTGTAGACTGTTAAGTTGGCAGCTTGATGACGTTGCAACTCACATTTTAACTTGATAAATCACTATCAATATGGCTGTTTGAAAATATGCATCGTTAAATTTTTTTGCGTACTTTAAGAAATTACATCTCTGAATTCATCATGACCTAACATGTTGAAGACACCGCCTCCATGGTCTAGTGGTAGAGCGTCCACCTAGAGAGCGGAAGGTCCTGGGTTCGATCCCTGGCTTCCTCATACCAAAAGACGTTAAACGATGCTACTTGTTGTTACCATGCCTGGTGCTCGGCAAGGACTGGTCTGCTCAGAGTTAGTATACTGTGTCTGAGTAGGGTATTCATTTTCAATTGTGGCATGGTATCTCAGTGGGCTCGCACTATAAAACTGGCATTAGTCTGGACACATGTGTGCAATAATCTTGGATGGGATGTTAAACCCCATTTTGCGTAATATGTTGTAGATGATTATGTTACCCGTAATACTGATTATACCAACTGATCTTCATGTGTTCTCAGGCCTCCTGCCACGTTGCTGAAAAGCAAGAAGAAGCGGAAACGTCAATCTTCAGATGTATCTGATCTGGACTTGTCTCCTCCCGGGTCACCAAAGGAAGAAGACGAGTCACTTGTAAGTCGGCTAAACAGTCTTGAGACATGTTTCAGTACTCATTTGTGATGCTTCTATCTAGTCTCAGGTCAGAATGTAAAAAGAGCTATGGTTGTCAAGTTTGTAATGTCTTTTTATCCGTATCACTGTGAACGTCGGCAATGAGGTAGCCTTGTGGTTGGATGGGTTGGATTCCCCTAATGGGTACAATGTCTGAAGCTCATTTCTGGTGTCGACTGCTATGATATTGCTGGAATAAAACCATACTCACTCAATCACTCTCTCACTAACTATGAAGTTGTGATATCTACTAGATGCAGGGTATGTTAGCCAAAGGTTTGTTTACCAGATTGTCATCACGAAATGGTTCTATTATGTTTCTTTGTTAATATACAAGACTGTTTCACAATACTTACAAATTTGAATGATTTTCTCTCAAGTTATTACATAAAAAGCCTTTCACTTAAATAGTTCTACAGGCTTGTATTGTTGATAGTTTTTCCCTGATAAAAATAGAAGAACATGTAGTTTTATTTTGAAGTTATGAATCATTATAGTTTGTTTTCTTGCATTGATTTGACAGAAACGAAGATCAGCTCGTAACACCAAAAGGAAAAAGTACTTGGATGACATAGAACTCAACTTGTCGGATGACAATAATGCAGATATTGACATTGAGGCTGTTGATGGTCCACTTCAAATGAAAACGGTACAATCTGTTTCTTTTATGCATGCTGCATGTTCAATTTGAAGAATTCATTTTGGTAATTGGTCTTGTATGCCTGTTTAACATTTTGTGAACTTGCGTGTCAAATATGTCTAGAAGTTATCCATTTCACAACTAAGGAAACAATTGAAGGTAGTTTTGTTCATGAAATACTGATGTACATACTGGATTAACAAATGAAAATAAAATCAAGTTGTCCTCACTATTTACATCAAACATATATATTGTGAAGAATTATTTTGCTATTGTCTATATACAGGAGAATACTGCAGACGAAGATGCCATTGTTGTAGAGAAGATTCTTGGCCACAGAATGAGGAAGTTTGACAAAGAGGTTTGTGTTTTCACTTGTTACATTATGCAAAATTAATGCAGCTGTTGGAACAATAATAACCTTGTCAGATAATATTGTGTTAATTTATACACACCTTGTGTGAGCTTATTGCCATTAAAAGCTGATATGCAATTCTAATTGTGGTTCATTTTGAAATTTAAGACAAAGAGACCTGCATACATTCGTTACAGTGTTATCCCAATTATTTGTTGTGACATTTCAGGCACACACATTTAGCAGATGCCTTCCAACATTTGTCTGTTATGGTTTTTTCTAACCATGTCTTGATCATTCAATTAGTTTCAGAATACAAATTCATATTTGTGCTTGCTTAGGTGTTTTGACTTAATAAGCCTGTGTATCATGTTGTTAATATCCAAGTCTACCTAGAGGTCTTAAAGCTTTCTGAGTTAGTTTTTGTTTTGCAGTTGAATTTCAGTTTAAAATAATGAATTGTGGTTTACATACAGGGAAAAATGATTTGATAACAATCAATCACTATCAGTGATACCATGCATTTTTAAAAACATTAGCATGTATACGTCATGATGTACAATACTTCATTACTTTCAAATTCACCAGATGGTACACATTTTCCTCTGCTTTCTTTTTCAATAATACAGTACAGGGGGTCAAGTAATATTTTGTGTTGTGTGTGACTGTTTTGCTTAATGAGTTGGTGTTTATGAATGTATATTTGTAATTCAGGATGGTGATGAAGGTTCTGAGGAGCCAGAAGAAGAAGAGGAGTTCTTTGTCAAATACAAGAATTAGTGAGTGCACTTACATTTCAAGTTCATGATTAATTACCATTTCCTCACCACTGTATAGCCTGTATGCATACTCTTCTTTACTATACATCAGAACACTTTGACTAAAGACGTGTTGCAAACAGGCCATCAGTGAACATGTTTAAGAAATAGACATTACATGGCCATTACAAAGGTCAAGGTCATAAGAACACAGTATCTTGTGTGTCCTCAATTAGCATCAAGTATTACTTGCACCTTTTGCCTATGTACAAAATTAGAGTACAGATCACATGGGACCAAGTAGGTTTTCTATCTGGTTCTAATCTGGTGATTCAGAAGCCTGTGGGAAGACCTGTACATTGTGTTGCCATAGGAATGCTACTGTTACAAGTGCTGTTTGTGTTCTAGCATTATTGTGTTGAAAGAGATAATGTTGGTATGGTTCATAATGGGATTTTATCATTATAACTTTGTACTGTTAAAGTTGCCTTGCAATTTCGCCTTTTGGTTCTTCAAGTTTTAGATATTTATGCACACATTATGGTGCTATCGCCAAAACTGTCAACATCATTGTGCTGTTGGGGTAAACATGTTTATGGTGTCATCGGCACATCCTGGCTCTCCCATCAGTTCGATACACCATAAGTCTTGACTCACCACTGGACCAAACAATTCCTTGCATAAAAATTGACACAAAGGATGTCACAGTTGCTGCGTCTAAACGAAAACTCCCTATAGTCTGTCTGGGCCTGACACTTGCCCCACTGGCACTGGCATCTTTGGCAACCCTTGAATTACTGGTGTAGAGGATGCAGTTAGACTCCTTCGCTGCAAACAAAATAACTGTTTGAAGTGTTTCTAGCACATGGAGTTACCATGCTAGTTGGTTTAATACAAAGTTTAGAAATGTTTCTCATGACCACATTGAACAACCTGGCTACTGAACAGAACATTTATATTGGTTGCTGTTTATTCAGATGTAGTGTAAATTTTATTTGGTATGAAAGTATTTTCCTGTTATGGTCTAACCATTCATTGTTTGGTTTCAGCTCATACTTGCATTGTGAATGGAGAACAGTTCCAGAACTGGAAAAGGATAAGAGGATTCAGTCAAAGATAAAGCGCTATAAGTTGAAAAAACTACAACTCAATAGCATATTTGACCAGGTGAGAACATCATATATTGTTCTGTGTATATCCATTCACTTGAAATCCTGATGAAATGGTATTGACTTTATGGAAGATGATTGGTGACAATACATTTGCTGCTGTACTTCAAACAACCAAGGGGAAGCAGTTCAAACATTTGTAATTTTTGGGTTTGCAATGTAACATTTGTTGACTTTGAAAACTGTAATATATTGGCTTTGATCACTGATACAGAATGAAGACGATGAATACTTCAACCCAGACTACGTAGAAGTTGACCGTGTGCTGGACATGTCAGTGACCACTGATCCTAACACAGAGGTTCAGTTGACACACTACCTGGTCAAGTGGCGTGGTCTCTCGTACGAGGAGAGCACATGGGAACTGCAGCAAGATGTTGACCCAAAGAAAGTGGAACTCTTTATGAAGTGGAGGGAAATTCCTGCAGAAGAAGATAGAGTTGTGAGTGGGAACTTTGACATATTTTAGTGTTGTGGAATTTCTTGTATACTCTCTAATAACTGTTAGGAATCATTTTTGGGTTTCAAAGCACTTATAATCATGACGGTTTCCATACAGGTGTCATGAATGAAACGTAAGATAGCATGTCAGTGATCCATTACACAAACTTGAACTACCTTGCTTATGTTAAAATGATAATTTTCCTTCAGGAAATAGCTCGTCCTAAACCTGGCCAGTGGGAGAAGCTGGATGAAACACGGTCATACAAGGGCGGTAACACACTGCGAGAGTACCAGCTGGAGGGTGTCAACTGGCTCACATTCTGTTGGTACAATGGGTAAGTTAGTTTGTCATCTTTGTAAGACCAATTTTGTTTTGTATCTGCTGATTTTCATCTCCAAAATGCCAAGATGTAGGAGTGGCAAAATAATGGACCATAACAGGTCAGTTATTATGAATTGATGTTTCTGTGATTCATGTATGTCAGCCACCCTTAGACCAAGAATCATCTTGATGACAGATGTTTTTACCATCTAACAGAAATTAATGGTTATTCTTATATTCAGGGATGTAATAAATTCCTCAGATTTGATACATCACATGTCACTTTTGTGATTCATGCCATTGCAATATAAGCATAAATCATAAAGACCCTCAGACTTCCAGCTAACTTTGAGGGTTTTTAAAAATAATAATATTCCCATTCTTGTATATTGGCTTTAGGAAATTCTGTCAATTAGGTGTTATAGAAATGTCACAGATATGCTCAACTTTCTTTCAGACAAAACTGTATCCTTGCTGATGAAATGGGTCTAGGAAAGACAATTCAGAGCATTACATTCTTGTATGAAATGTATCATTATGGAGTAAAGGGACCCTACCTGGTGATTGTACCTCTGTCAACTTTAGGAAACTGGCAACGGGAATTTGAAACGTGGACAGACATGAATGTCATTGTGTACCATGGAACGTAAGTACTGACAGATTCAAACATAGTCTTGTTGAAAGTTTTATCCTTAACTTGTACGGGAAATATGTCATAAAGCTTTAAAATGCTTCCTTTCAATAATATTTGCACCATTGATCAAAATAAAACTAGGTTAGTTTACAATTTTGTATCTTTGTTTTCTTGTGTATCGTGTGCATATAAGTACAACTATGTAATAGTAATGCTCCCATTTTTGGGTACAATATTTTTGGAAATTGCTTTTTTGTGTATTGTGCACAGTCAAAAACTTTCTGGTGAATGAACAAGAGGTAACAGAGTTTGTCGATGTAAATGTGAAATTTGTGATAAAAATGACATAATAGTCTACCATTTCAATTGTATTTTCTGTTATGCTAGGTGTTTTATGTGCAGAGATTAAGCTGACTGTATTCTATGAACAGGAAAATATGTACTGTGTATCACTATGGATGTATGCTGTTTAACATTCAGTGTTTGTTCTTTTAAGCTCCCCCAGCAGAAATATGTTGCAAGAATATGAAATGTACTTCAAGGATGATCAGGTGGGTAACTTTTCCCCAAGCTGCAATTTGTATATCAACCGCATCAATAATAAGTTGTCAGTATATATATATGTTTATGAATACCTGTTGACAAATATTTTTACAACTTTCAGGGCGTCAAACTCCCCAACATTTACCGATTCAATGCTCTGATCACGACATACGAGGTGATTCTGTCTGATCTAGAACTCCTCACTACTATTGAGTGGAGAGCGACTGTGATAGATGAGGCACACAGACTGAAGAACAAGAATTGCCGATTGATGGAAGGACTACGCCAGATTGATATTGTACGTCGACATTGAAATCAGTTGTAATGATCCAGTCTGCAATTTAAGACACAAGACTAAATCCAAAATCTAGAAACATTTCTTTGGATCTCGGCAAATGATAATTCATTGTACACTAAAATCTATGGACGATGATGGCAACAGATCAGTTCATTTGGTAGAATTTTGGCACAAAATGGATAATAATCAAATTGGCACTTAAAATAAATTGCGTACTACACATTGGCCTTACAGGTATATCATTTGATGATATAAGTATGATCTACTTTACACTTCAGAAGGATTTGATTTAACAATGATAATATTTGGTAAATATCTTTGTGACCTATTGCTATGATTGCATTAACTTTGTTATTATTCTACTTGCTCACTTGAAAACTATTGTGATAATGGATGGCCGTTGCGTCATTACTAGACTAGAGGACAGTGATTTTTAATGTGAAACATTGGTTGTTGTAGGAGCATCGTGTGTTGTTGACGGGAACCCCTCTACAGAACAACACAGAGGAACTTTTCTCTCTCCTCAACTTCCTCAACCCAACTAAGTTCAACTCATCTCAGTCATTTGTGCATGACTTTGGTGAGCTCAAGACGGAGAGCCAAGTTGACGAACTGAAAAAGGTACAGGATATATAAGAATTAAGTCATAATAGCTGTCATGATTTGTTTGTGGGTTAAATAAACAAACACTTTAATGCTGCTGTAAATAATTTTTGTTTTAGAAGTTGGTATTGATCTTGTTTATCATAAGATGTGATTGTATTTCAGATACTGAAACCAATGATGTTGAGAAGGTTGAAAGAGGATGTAGAGAAAAACTTGGCACCAAAAGAAGAAACCATTGTAGAGGTAAATACATATGCTGCATTTTGTGGGGGACTCCGGATATCTGTTCAAAAGGTGCTTTTCTAACATTTGCCACTAATTATAAGAGGATATGATGCTATGTTATCTGATTATAGATAGGATTTTTTACCTTAACAATCACTGGGCATAACCATGCAGACAGGATCTCGTTAGGGATTGTGATTTTGACATTTGCCCAGTGAGGATGCTGAGTATTGGTGCCAGAGGTAACGGTTTTAGTTAGAGGAACTTGGTAGTGAATGCCTAATACTTGTCTATGATCTCTTAAATATCTACTGGTATTAAAGTATAGAAGAAACAATGGCATCGGATCGGGAAATATGTCAAAGAAAATCTGTCGCATAATCTAGCTGGTGAAATATGAAATTTTAATATTTATATCATTGTGGTTTGACAAATTGTAAATAAAACTGTGATATAAATTATATAATTTTTATTGTCAAATCGAGGAAAAGTTCTTGTGGGGAAATGTCCTACACTTCTAAAAAAGTATGTAATCTTTTTGAAACAATGAGCACAAAAAACCTGCATCATTCAGTCTTTCCTCCCACATGAAGCTGACATGCCGTGATCTATCTGGAACACTGTTCAAATCGGCGTTAAAACCTAACTTACTCGGAATATTGCTCACCACTGTAAAATAAAAATTGTTTACTGTATGGCGATACTGTTTTGTATGGGTGACTTCATTGGAGAAGAGCGATAAAATCTTAAGCAATGTTTTCAAGGAGAGTTCCTTAATTCAGTTTTGATGTTTAAGGTGGAGCTGACAAACATCCAGAAGAAATACTACAGAGCCATATTGGAGAGGAACTTCACCTTCTTGTCTAAGGCTGGCAGTTATGCCAACGTTCCCAACCTCATGAACACCATGATGGAGCTGAGAAAATGCTGCAATCATCCGTACCTTGTCCAAGGTGAGCAGCCATCACTGAACTTTCTCATAACATTGACTGATAACAGAATGTCCAGACATGGGTGTTATTTAGTCATCACAGGTTCAGACTGAATATTGGATTGAATGAATAGATATCATGGCAGTATAAAAAGTGAATTATGAATAAGGACCATTGCAGGAATTCCATATGATTGAAAGGGTTTGAATAAGACGATGATGTTTCAGGTGCGGAGGATAAGATCTTGGAGGAGGCAAGGGAGAAGTATGGTAATGACACGGAACAGCTGTGCAGTGCCCTCGTCCACTCTTGTGGCAAGATGGTGCTCATGGACAAGTTGCTCCCCAAACTGAAGCAGGGTGGACACAAAGTCCTTATCTTCTCCCAGATGATCAGGGTGTTGGACATTCTGGAAGACTACCTCATTCAAAGAAAGTGAGTTGCTGTTGGAATTGGAAGTACTTTGGAAATTTTTCTATGTTAAATTGTGACTGTATTGTCTACAGATTTGGTGTGAACCTAGTTAGTAACACCTTTGAAATGTCTGTAAAATGTTAGCGTTAGAGTTTAATGGCAAACTAATTGATCATGGTTTTTGAATGAGATTTGTGATTGAAATAATCTCCAAAATATAATCATTAAACAAATAAAATTTCCTTCAGATACTTGTATGAGAGACTGGATGGTAGGATTAGAGGCAACTTGAGACAAGAAGCTATTGACAGATTCTCGAAGCCTGAATCTGATCGATTTGTGTTCCTGCTATGTACGAGGGCTGGTGGTCTGGGCATCAACCTGACTGCTGCTGATACTGTGATAATATACGACTCTGATTGGAACCCACAGAATGATCTGCAGGTAAGCTTTCAAGTTACAAGATCAGTTCTATTTGTGAATATTATAATAAAAGCATTGTTATATCTGGAATGTGTTTGATCAAAGATTTTATTTGCACTGAAGAACACTTGAAAAGACACACTGCAATACAAGATGAAATTCCATCCTTGGGACATTGTGTTCCATATATCTCCTTTTGAGATCTTATTTGGTTTTAATGCTTATTTCCTCTCAGGAAATGAATCCTCCTTAGATTGAAACAATCTTTCACATGTTAAGGACTACCAGTTTGCACCCTGTAAAGATCTGGGTAAGAATGGGTCTTCTTTGTTGATGCATGTCACTGTATTCAAACTGAATTGATTGATGCTCATGATGTCAATCACTGTATAGTCTGGTCCAGACTCAATTATTTACAGTCTGCCATGATATAGCTGGAACTTTACTTAGTTCAATGGTACAACAAACAATCAAATAGTACCTTTTTGATTAAAAGTTCATTCACAGTTGCTTTTACTTGAAGTATGATTGATACATTTTCTTGTCTACCAGTGGCGTGTCTCTATGGGTAGCAGATTCCATAGTTTGGTTATTATTACATATTTTAATCATGTGCAAGAAGTTTAAAAAACGAGATAGCTCTATATTCCTTGAGGCTTTCTGCCATTCTGTTTACGGCCCTGTTTACCCTTGTCAAAGGTCAAGGCCTCATGCAAGATTATTTGCTTGTTTGAATAAGGACATTGGGAGGTGTGGTAGCCTGGTAGTAAGGCATTGTCTCATCACACTGAAGGCCTGGGTTAGGTACGAAGTGTGAAGCCCTTTTCTGGTCTCCTCTGCTGTGATATTGCATGATATTAGATTGAATTTTACATTTTGTTACATTTAAGAAGAAACAGGTGACTGCTGCTTCAATAATTTTGTTAAAAAGCTCAATGTAGAAATTGAAGTATTTTGCCCTTGATTTCATTAGGCCCAGGCCAGATGCCATCGTATCGGACAACAGAAGTCGGTCAAGGTATACAGATTGATCACACGCAACTCATATGAGAGAGAGATGTTTGATCGTGCATCTCTCAAACTTGGTTTGGACAAGGCTGTGCTTCAGTCCATGGCTGGAGACAAAGGTGCCAACCCTGTAAGTTCATAGTTTAGTGATGAAACATTAAATTTGTGATAGTTAGTTGTCATCGACAGCTTATCAATTTTTCTTGTAATTATGATATTGTTATCGTAGAAAAGAGCCTAAGAGAACTCTTATTTCTCTTGTTGAAACCTTTGGAGAACAAGTTCCCATCAACCCATGCTTGTTATAAACTCCAGTTGCGCCCAGGCATGTGGTTTGGCTGATTGTGTGTCATCCTACCTCAGCAGTTTGTTACTCATGCTATAAGCCTTTGGTTTGCCTGCTTGTGTCTTTTACAGGCTGGCTTGATATTGATTGAATATTGCTGACTGGCTTACAACAACATTCATTCCCACCTCACATACTCAATCGCTGCTCTCTGTAATGTAGTCTGCAAACTGATGCTATTTTGGGGCAGAATATGTTCTCATGAGAGTCACCTCTATTTCTGCTGAGTATGGATTGTTCACCACCAGGATGCATTGTGTTGTTGCTTACTCTCATCCTAACACTCACTCACTCCTGTTGTGCAGCAATCCCAGATGTCAAAGAAGGAGATCGAAGAGCTGTTGAAGAAGGGTGCTTATGGAGCTCTGATGGAGGACGACAAGGCTGGGGATGAGTTCTGTGAGGAGGACATTGACCAGATCCTGCAGAGAAGAACACAGGTCATTCAGATTGAATCTGAAGGCAAGGGATCCACCTTTGCTAAGGTATGTCCACACCTGCATTGATATGGGAGGCAGTCGTGTAGCCTATTGGTTAAAGCGTTCAGTCATCACGCCGAAGACCCGGGTTCGATTTCTGACATGGGTACAATGTGTGAAGCCCATTTCTGGTGTCCCCTGCCGGGATATTGCTGGAACATTGCTAAAAGCCAATGGCGTAAAGCCATACTCACTCACTCACTCATTGTATGGATATGGTGACACATGTACTTACTATAGGGTTTCGGGTTAGAATTACCTATGCTTGTCTTAGTGATTATGAAGGATCAGGTGGACAGGCTTGGTGACTTGGTTGTTTCTCAATCAACTCCAAGAGCATTTGATGTTTTCTTAAAATCTGAACCCATAGTGAATTATTTACAGGATGACATGATTTTCCTGGAATATTGCTGATATTATATACAACAACTAATGCACCAGAAATAAAGATGTGTATAAAGATGGTAACACTGTCCATACATAGTAGTCATAATTTGGACATCTTCACTGGAATATCCAATCCACTAAGCTTTTGCTCATGATTTTAGTGAACCACTGTTCTTGTGTCGCTAGGTCAGTTGCAGCACTGGCTTTTTTGTTATTCCCGGCAGCTTGAATTGCGAATACAGCTGATAAAATTAAACACTTGGCTTATATGACTGATGCTATTGTGTTGCAGGCCAGTTTCAGCATGACCTCAAACAGAAGTGATATTGATATCAATGATCCCAACTTCTGGCAGAAGTGGGCAAAGAAGGCTGACATTGATGTTGATGAACTCAAGTCCAGAGTGAGTATCTTTTACACTACTTGCATTTCTTTGTATGCAAAATTTGCATTTGTAAGACAATATGTGCATTTAAGGGACTGTACTGAAATGATGTGTATACCTGTCAAGTCTTGGTACATTAAATCAAATTAACTCGTCAAATGCCCCTTCTACTTTGTTTTGCCTTGCCTCAAGTCTACATGAATTAAACCATGTCATCTTCTCTCCAGAATACTCTGATTATCCAAGAGCCCCGTCAGAGGAAACAGACAGCACGCTATGGTAATGAGGATGCCATGATGGAAATCAGTGACCTTGAATCTTCATCAGACAGTGGTGGAGAGGAAGAGGTCTCTGGTCTTCGTAGTGGAAGAAAGGGCAAGCGAGGTCGCCGTCGGAACCGTAATGATGACGACTTTGATCCTCTTGACGATCAAGCTGGTGATGGCTTCCATCGATCTGAGTGCTTCAAGGTTGAGAAGAACCTCCTTGTTTATGGGTAAGATTGCATTTATTTTGAAGTAACCGACATACTGATATGGGAGCAATGTACACAGTGTATTTGTTTTCATATTAACCTTACATTAATGTCTATAATATATGTTAGGCTGTAGGGTAAGGAATGCAATGAATTCTATATGATTGTATATGAAGAACTTCTAATTTATACTTGTTCACAATTACAGCTGGGGCAGATGGTCAGAAATACTTGCTCATGCCAGATTCAAGAGAAGACTTGAAGAAAAGGATGTTGAAGTTATTGCAAAGGCTATCGTAAGTACTAGTAATACATATCAGTCAATAGATATGAACATTTAAACCTGATGAAGGAAAAAGGACAGTCTTCATTCTTTTACCTTATTGATAAAGATTTGATTGGAGATTGATGAGACTTTGGACATAAGAAGAGTATCATATGTACCATCCTTTTTTTTTACAGTTGGTGCATTCCCTCCAGTTTTACAAGGGAGATGAGAGAATCAAAACCTTCATCTGGGATCTTGTTTCTCAGAATGACGAAGATCAGCTCAAAAATCACTCAGGTTTGTCAAGTTTGTTGCCATTTATCATGATATGGAAGCTAAATTATGATACAAGTAATCGCTTCAATATGTTTGCTATTTGTATGCACACTTTGGTTGAATGAATGACTTTGATCACCTGAATCTTTTATGTAAAGGTTTATCCGCCCCTGTTCCAAGAGGCCGGAAGGGCAAGAAGCAGAAACAGACTTCTAAAGGACCCGAATTTGAAACGTCCACTCTAGACTTTGACCCTGACGCCATCCTGGATCATGGGTACAAGAGACATCTGTTCCGACACTCAAACAAGTGAGTAGTGGTCAACTGAAGTTTTTTTAATAATATAATTTAGATCCTTGTCGATCAGCTGAAGATTTTAGAATGCTAGATTTTGATTGTTGTCGATTGCTGAAGATTTT
The DNA here is from genome assembly GCF_022045235.1 of Haliotis cracherodii. Classification (NCBI taxonomy): domain Eukaryota; kingdom Metazoa; phylum Mollusca; class Gastropoda; order Lepetellida; family Haliotidae; genus Haliotis; species Haliotis cracherodii. Next base: position 8,173,065 of record NW_027266265.1, on the reverse strand, counting down.
AGAATACTAGATTTAGATCCTTGTCGATCAAACTGAACTCAACATGTATGATATTGTGCACCATTACAGCTGTTGAAAATTATTTCAGTCACTAGATCATATGATTATATTTTGGAAAACCTTCAAACTTTTGGTAATTTCTGCTGGTTCCTAAGCATTATGAAGTTAGGACACATGACTGGAGCCAGTAGGTTGAATGAATGCAAGTAGGTGAATAGTAAGGATGGTGTATGCCTGGTGTTATCAAGTTGGTGTTACTCCTCCAGGGTGCTTCTGCGGGTGCGCCTACTGTACTACCTCAAACAAGAAGTAATCGGAGATGAAGTAGAACGAGTCTTCCAAGGTGTGCCTGCCAGGTAAGCTGAAATCCAGGATCCATTACTGTATTAATGGACATTTGTATATGGTCTCTACTACCTGCATAATAAGGAAATTGTGAATATTCATAACAGGTATAAAAACCCTTTATTTGATTCCCCACACGCATACAGTGTGCTAAACCCATATCTGGTGGCTCTTACTGTGATGTGTGTGAAAAAAGTGTCCTAAAACTCAACTTAGACAGGGACAATATCAAATTTTATTTAAATGTATTTTTTATTGAGTTAGGCAAGTTACTGTCTAATTTCATTAGGGTTGTCAATGTTGTGTATATGTTTTCAGTGAAATCGATATCCCTGCCCCATGTGCTGATGGTGAACTGCCTGCTTTGTGGTGGGATGAAGAATCAGACAGATCACTCCTTATTGGTGTTTTCAAGCATGGTGAGCATCTCGTTTGTTTTGAGAATCACATCTAAAGATGTAATGATCTTGCAATCTTCATACAACATTGATGAATAGGAACATGAAATTATGATATAAATAAATGAACACTGGGTGATCTTCACTTGCAGGTTATGAGAAATTCAACTTGATGAGATCTGACCCTGCTCTCCTGTTCCTTCATCGTTGTGGTCCACCTGACAGTGAGGCGCTGGCCAGAGAACAGAATGATGATTATGATGGAGAAAAGTGAGTTCAATCTTGTCCTGTAGCTAGGGGTGATGCTGGGCGAGTTTGAGTGATCACTGATTATGGTCTGAGTGTTCCACTTATTTTGCTTGGATATGTATGTCACTCAGACATGTGTACCAGTTTTGTTTCATTGATAGTCAGTTGAATTTATCGATAGTCTACTGTGGCATTGATGTCAACTATTAGACCATGGGCAATTAAGCATTAACCATTGCACAGTAGCCTAGTTTGCTTTTGAAAGGAGAATGATTTTAGCTTTCAATTCTGCATTCTGATGATGACTTGCCATGCTAATACAGATACCTGGACACCCAGATGTGCTGGGAAGAAAGGATAAACCATGAGTTCAAGTTTCGCATAACTGAAGAGTGCATTGTTGTGAATAATGATAACTGGATATTTATAATGCCCAATAGTGACCAGTCCATCTGTTGAAGCATGCTTGAAGCGCTAACACAGAGATAGAAATTTACCAAAAATGGATACTTGCCCCAATAGTGATAACATATAACAATGTCCCGCCCCCATCCTCCAAAATAAAAAATGTTTGAAAGTCTACTCGCCCTAAAGATACCTTCAACATAAGGAACCTGGATTGTGCTAATTTCTGTCCCTGCCTAACGCCATTATTACCCCAGTCAAAGGATCAGTGTGCACTCAATATAGTGGATCCGGGTTGTCTTTTCCCCTGTTTACAGTGTAGTAAGAGTTTGGGTTTTTGCAGAGACGAAGAGAATGATCTCGAGGACAAGTCCATGAATCTCAAGGATGATGAAGATGATGAAGACCTGTCACAGTGCTCAGCACCCGAACCTGTGAAGAAAACAACCAAGCCCATCATGCCTACAGATGGTAGGTCCTTTACTGGTGCTTGGCAAGCTGTTTCAAATTATAACTTTGTGTATGTAGTTCAGTGTTCCAAGTTCAGTAACATTTTCTTTGTCATAACCCGTATGTTACAAAAGGTACAATTTGACATGTTCTGGATTTTAGAAGTTATAGAAAACTTGGACCCAAGAACCCTTAATTTAGTTCACAATTCTTTGTGGGTATTACAGATGGTGACAAATTACCGTTCCCAAACCCATCTGAGTTGAACACACGACTGAGACGTGTAATCACTGGATATCAGCGGAACCACAAGAAAGAACAACTCCGACTCCAGCAGAGGGCCAAGGTTTGTTTTAAATAAATATGTATGTTAACATAAATGGAGAGGGTACAAGTAACCACTCGCAATTCACTGTGCAGAGTTGTGTCCCTTGGACATGCCAGAAACCTGTGCTCATCAGTTTGAATCCTGGTTCGACCCAAATATTTTTTGGGTTTTGTCAGCATGATTTTGTGGTTTCACCAAAGTGGTAGTCGCACATTACTTTGGGCTTTCCTCCCATGACCCATGAAGAGCCTACTTAGAAAAGGTCTTCAGCAACCTATGCTTGTCGTAAGAGACGACTAACTGGATCAGGTGGTCAGGCTCACTGACATGGTTGGTGCATGTCATCGTATTCCAATTGCATGGATCAATGCTCATGATGTCAATCACTATATTGTCAGGCCCAGACTTGATTGTTTACAGACTGCCGTCATACAGCTGGAATATTGCTGAGTGCGGCGTTAAACAACAAACAAACATGAAGCCAACAAGCCATGATATAAGTATATATATATATTTGCTGCATTAAACCCAACTCACTGAAATGAGGGACATATGACTATCACTGTATTGTCGCAAGTTGTTACCTACTTATGCTCTTCTTTTTTTTTCAGAAAATGGAGAGACGATCTAAAGCTGAGGAAGTTACCAAAATCAGGGAAACCAAAAAGAAAGAGTACTTACAAAAGTGAGTGTTTCTTGTTTTTGTTTTTAGTATTTGTTAGAAGAATTACTGCAAACACTTCCTGTGTTACCTGTTTTGAATGACCAGGTAATGGTAATGTAAATATTTATCTTTCAGTCGGTGGTCACGGCGTGAAGAAGCAGACTTTTACAGAACTGTGTCAACATTTGGAGTGGAATACCACAAACCTACCGGAAGGTACAGGTGGGACCGTTTCCGATGCTTTGCTAGACTAGACAAGAAGTATGACGACACATTGGCAGAATACTTCCATGCTTTCTACCACATGTGTCAGCGTGTTTGTGGCAAGTTCAAGACCCCCGAGGAAGGTAAGACAGGTAAATGAAATCCGGTCACGTCCATCATGTTTACTACTGAAAAGATAAAGGTTGTTTTAAAAAGAAACAGAAATTATGCTACCCAAATTTTCATAGGGGTTTTCTGCTTGAATATACAATTGACATGAGAATCAGTTTTGTTTTTCATGGAAAAAATAAAATATGCCTATGAAGAGTGGAGAAGTGGATGTCATGAATCATCTGATTTATGGTTTTTTACAAACATGCATTCAAACATATACGAGTGCTTGATATACTATAACGATATCATTTCCTCTTCAGCCAAGCCTCCAAATACTGTGTATGTCGATCCCATCACGGAAGAACGTGCCAGTCGGTGTCTCGCCCGTATTGATCTCCTCAACAAAATCCGGGAAGAGATCCTAGTCAACCCCAAGTTAGATGAACATATCAAACTATGTCAGCCATCCTTCGACATGCCATCATGGTGGCAGTGTGGCAAACATGACAAGGAACTGCTTATCGGGGCAGCAAGGTAGGATACATTGCAACATTTATTGGGGTTAAGGGGTTCCATTTCCAGTGTTGAATCTATTTGTGGTGTGCTCTTCCAAGATATCCCTGGAATGTTGCTATAAAGGGGATGTAACCTCACTAAGTCACTAGAACATTTGACATTAGTGTGATACAGAAGGTGTTTCCTTGGATCATAGCAGTCTAGGAATGTTGAAATGTTATTTGCAACGTTGACTCTGTGGAGTTCATGATGGAATGATGTTATAAACTATAAGTTATAAGTTATAAGCTAGTAACTTGAATAGAAATGGTTTGTTTTTCACCAGACATGGCGTAGCTCGCACAGACTATCACATCCTACGTGACCCCACACTCTCCTTCCATGAGATGCTCCAGGCCAAGAACCTGCGCCACCAACACAATCCCTACCAGATGATGTCCCCATTTAGTGGAATGCCTGTACCAGGGATGCCAGGTGAGTGCTTATTGCTGCTTCTGAAGTAAGAGAATAAAAGCATTCTAATGATGTCATTTGCCCCTCTAATACAGATAAACCTTGACTTTCTTTGGAGGCCAGGACATTCAGTGAGTAGTCAAACACTGCATAACTGAAGAATGCTGGACACATTTGTACACATTAACTTAAGTTTACTTAAACCAGAGCCCATTTTTCTTATTTGTGAATTTTGTGTAGGGTACATTTCATACATAGGATACATTTGATGTCATTCGTTACCAATAATTATGCGATATGTTTCCTTGTGTCATGAAATGGTGAGACATAGTCCCTACCTCATATATTTTTTGTATCCAGAAACTCCTACAAAAGAAGAGAAACCTGAAATGGATGATGACAAGAAGCCAGTGAAGTCTGAGAATGGTGAAGTGCAAGATGAAGCCTCTAAAGATGCTAAGAGTGAAAAGGAAGAGTGTAGTGAGGAAGAAAAAAGTGCTGATGTGAAGGATAAGTTAGAGGAGGATGCAGAGGATATTGAAAAGGTTGTGAAAGATGAGAATGGAGAAGTTTCAAGTGATGAAGACACTGAGAAAGTGAAAATTAATGGTGATGATCAGTTGAGTGGTGAAAGTGATGTGGAGGAAAAGACTGTGAAAAAGGAGGAAATCAAAGAGGAAATGTCTCCTGAGAAAAGTGAAGAAAACGATGAGGAAAAAGATACTTTGGAAGACAGTAAAGCATTTGTGAAATTAAAAGAGAAAGTAAAAAATGATGATGATGATGATGATGAGGGGGCGAGTGACAAGGAAGTGGAAGAGATTGTGAAGGAAGAGAAAAGTGTGAAAGAGGAATCTGAGAGTGAAGTGAAAGAAGAGATGAGTCCTGTGAAGGAAGAGAAAAGTGCTGTGAAAGATGAAGATGTAAAGGAAGAAGAAAAGTCAAAGGATGAACGTGACCTTGTGAAAGAGAAAGTACAGGAAATCATCAATGATGTAAAGAAAGAGAGGAAGATGGAAGAGGAACTCATGAAGGACAACTTGCCGGTATGAACTGTCAGGCTGTGATCTCTCGTTAAATGCATCTCGTCTTGTTGAAGAAGTTATTCCTGATAATGATCGGCATTATTACTTGATTTGCTATTAAAGAACATTCAATATACGAAGTGTATAGATAAGTGTATATATTGAACTGAAATTTTGTTTGTGTGTTTCAGCCATATTATGGCCATGATGAGTCTGGTTACCTTGACATGGATGGCCCTGAACCTGGAGAGATATACTCGGGTAGAAGTGTTCTCGGAACTGTTGTTGACTGGCCGAAGGTAAGGGGTTTTCGATCTTTAGAAAGTTTAGTACTGAAAGTAAGCTTAGTATTTTGTGATGAATCCAGAGTGTCCTAAAGCTTTTACTGTGAGTCTTATTGAGATCAGCACTTTATATTTAAGGATCGAGTTATTTTCCACCGGTTGGAACACATCTGCTACACTGTGGAGAACGGGGAATGGCCGTTCGCTCGTAGGTCTGCCGGAGGACCCCCCTTCTTTGGATCAGCAGGATTTGACTCGAGAAGTGCCACACCTGTGGGATCATCTACTCCGAAGGGTGATGGATCGTTCATGGACTCAGATGCTGCTGACTCTTTACTGGAAGCTCCAACGCCGCAGGTGATGAGGATAAGTGGTGACAATGATAAGGACTTTGAGGTACATGTGTCTGAGGTAGGCTCAAATAATCTGCTGCCGGGATAGCTGGCTCGCTGATGGCTGCTGCTGTCACTGCTGAGGGAGATCAAACACCCACCTGCCACTTGTTGCACGTTCACCAGTGTCTTTCCCAGGATAATCCTGAGAAAAAATCCCATATGTATTAAAATTTTGATTGAAGGAGTTGCTGGATTAGACACTGTTGCTTGTGACAGCTTGTAACTGCTGATCATTCTTTGTTTTGGGCTATGTTTTTTTCATTTCGTGAATTCATTTTGGCTGTTTTGGTTTAGCTTCCATGCATATTTTGTCCTTCCTATGGTAGAAGGTAAATTGTGGTGTTAATGGGCCTCGGTTTTATGACATTTGGTTATGGGTTAAGTTGGCAGCACTTTGGAGAACCATGTAATCAGCAGTGTTAGAAACTGGCACTAGTCCTATAGTCCTGGCCAAACTGCCCAATGGTAAAGGTATCATGAGGACTAGTATAAATTTGCTATTTTAAAGGGTTTTGCTATATGTTATTATTATAAGGACTTGTGGACTAAAACTGTTAGTTTCTAACGTTGATCAGTCATCAGGTTATCATGTAACCTTCATGCAACTCTTGTCATTTAAAAAAAAGAGAGAAACTGTAAGAATACATAAAAAAACAAATTTTGTGTCCTGGATACTACATTGGCACCAAACACTTACTTACTCCCTGAACAACCTAGTCAGCAACAATAAATAAAATGACATTTGTTCAATGTTTTAAAGTACTTATAAGAATATAAATAATCAATGCAAAAAATTGCATTCAACAGATGTTATTTTTGTTAAAATCATTTCGCAAAATTAGTCATAGTGTTGTATTGTACTTGTTTATGAACCTCTTTACCTGTATAGAACTTGCAAATGTATTAATATTCAGTATGCTTAAAAAAGGGGTGCACAGCCCAGCACTCCCTTTGGATCTGTGAATGCATTGAACACTGAATGAATGGCTTTCTGTGCTTCCATTGACTGGCATCATGCAGCATGCGCTGTGCTTTAACACCCAATTTCATACTTCATTGTGCATCATCTGGTCATTCACACACATGCCAAATGATAATATACAGTAATTACAAAAGTGCAACTTCATATTTCCAGTACAAGACAGGTTGACAATTTGTGTGTAGAATGATGGAGCAATCTTGACACATTGTCACTGAAGTCACCTCACATTGCTTTTGCTGCTTCTTTGTTCTCTTTCAGATTTTAATTGTTTGTGATGTGATAATTTTCAAATGAATTTCAATGTAAATGTAATAAAATAAAATTAATTTTTGAAATATATTTCCATGCTTGACTAACGTAATGAAGTAATGGTAATAAATGGTAATGAAAGATAATGTTATTCATTGGTTGATCTTGATAATTGTGAACTATTTATGCAGATGTTGATTCATGCTTTCATAATGTATACATTTGGTAAATATCAGAAGGTTTTTTAAACATTGTGTTCATGCTGTTTGTCTGGTCTTTCAGGGTGAAGGTCTGAAAATGACATTCCATAAACGTGGGCGTGGCCGGAAGAAGCGATATGAAATTGATTCTGACAGGGGGCATGAAAGCAAGCTATTGGGTAAATATTTTAATGCATCATCATGGAACTTATGTTTTCTTAAAAAATAGCAAAGACAGTATTTTCAAGCAATTTGGCGTCATATCACGAAAATGCAACTTGCAATATGAATAAATGATATGCAGATGGACTTATAGTAATGTTCAATAACAATACAGTAGAATCAACATTCTACTTTATTGAAAGCTGCAAGTTGAAGTGGAATTTGACAATAATTGATGATGTCCTCATATATTGTACTCAGCCCAGTGCAGTATTTCCTTGCTACAGTTAACATGGCTGTGTGGGTTTCAGCTGCCAGAGTACAGCAGCTGTTGAGCCAGAGCACTCAGGGAGCTACCAGTGCAGCCTCCAGTGACAATGAGAGTCAGCCGGAGTCGGCAATGAACCTGTCCGGCGCAACACCAGGCTCCACTTCAGTGAGTGAACACCCATACACTCGGATACCTCAAAGCAGAATAATGGTCTTAGGTTATCACTCAATGGTTAAGGCAGACTTTACATTCTGCTGATTTCGAAGGTTTCAATGTGAAATGTTTTTTAGAGGTTAATTGCCAGAAAGTCATTGAAGTCCATGGACAGGCATTGTTAGATGCTTGAGTTTGAGCCAAAGAATACATCCATGTGTAAATCCAGTAAAGAGCAACAGAAAGCATCACAACCAGCCAGGTTATTTATTTTATCTTTGCCATTGTCATTCTGTCAATGTAGTAGGATGATCATGAATAGTGAATGTTTTCTTTCAAATGATTTTTTTTTTAAATGTGAGTGAACCCCACATTAACCACAAGGATTATGAGAAAGTATGCAGTTCTTTCATGACTATGAAGCAGTAAAGGGGACACTAGTTCTGCAATACTGTGTCCCTTGCTTATGCTTTGATAATATGATTGTGGGTTTGAACCCCACATATACCCTGGTTATGATCATCAGTTTGTCAGCACCATACCCATACTCATGGGTTTCACCAAAGTGGTAAATGTCAAAGACTAGCATCTTTTGGGGCTTTCCTTTGGCACTGAAGTTGTGATGGTGTGACATAATTGAAATGCTTTTCAAAATGGCATAAAACACACTCGCTTTTGAAATAGCACTGAAAGGTAAGCTGACACTGCTTGTTATCAGCTGTGTAAAAAGTACTCATCACGGTTTATGGTAAATGTTCTTCATAAGGACAGGTATTTCTAATTAAGAAGCAGAATGAACCAAGTATCGGGTTAGACAATGACTGCTCCTATTACAGGCACTCACAGAAAGCTTCCTTAACGGCAGTAATGCATCTGATCTTGACCCAAGTCAGCTCACTGCTAGTCTGGTGAGTGCCTAATTTTGTATATGAATGTTTGGTTATGTATGGATAGGGATATTTATCTTTCCACGATAAAGACAAAAATGATTCTCAGATCAAGTGTATTTTTAATAGTGATAATCATTCTATCAAAATTTGAATAGTATATTAACTAATGTTGGTCAGATTCATTGAGTTGATCAACAATATTGTTGATAGGTTTGTCAAGTAGTCAGAAGTTTGACTATTCAAGTTTTATTACAGAACTTCCTAATAATGTATGTCAAGTTTTATATTATCCTATGTGATAGGATTGCAAGAAGACTGAAGATGACATTGTGATGATTGTTTATGACTTTGTGATTCCCAATACCAACTTTAACCTTCGTGTTGTGCCAAGTTTTTCAGAGCCTTAGTTTTGATGTTTTCTGTGTGCTAAGTGTACAATTCTTTCTTCTGTAAAATTGTAAGTGTATTTGTTTTTAGATTGAACAAGGCCTGCTGCCAGAGAAGAGACGCCGGGGTCGAAAACGTAAGGCCGAAAAGATGGCTGAGGTTGCCCTAGCTGAAGCTATTGCTAAACGTCATCAGGCCAGAATTCTTGCCAGTATAGACCCAGGTACATGTATATATTGTACCCATAGCTTTCTGTAATTAATTAATGGTGTAACCACTTTTCAGTATCAAAGTCTTAAAAACAAATGCGAGAGATTACTGGTCTGCATGTTCGAGAGGGATAAAAAGAAATTTTAAGGTTTTTTTCTGATGCGTTAACAAACTCTTGTCCATTCATCCATATTTTACAACCATTTTTTATACAAATTGTTAAATGTACTGTCAACAGATCAACGTATTCCAGTCATCTGTCTTGAGGATGGAAGTCGTTTGTCTGGAGAAGAAGCCCCACGGAAAAAAGACCTTGAACAATGGCTCATGGCACACCCTAACTACATCATTGACCAGTCTGAGTTTGCCGTTGACGAGGAAGAGCCAGGGGAGATTACCCACCACGTGTCACCAATGGTTTGTTTTGTGTGCCTATTTTGCTTTATTTGACATGGCTGTGATTCAGGCTTGAAATTCTGAAGCTTACTGTAGACAACTGACTTGTATTGTAATGCTTTATTTACCGCATGCTCGCCAGGGCTTTTATAACTGTGCTTCTTTATTTTTGTTTGATAGTCTACAAGTACACATGCACCTAATTTGACGAACATTCGCGAAAGTCACACATATTAAACATGAAAAGTGTCAAATATTGTTTCGGTATGAATCAGTTCTAAAAGCCCTGCCACTAAGGATTAGATATTAACTGTCAAAATATCGTGTTTCATTGTGAGCTGAAACACAATAATGAAAACTATATAGACATTAACAACTAATGTATAACAAGACAGTGTAAAGTGTTGATTTCCAGATGTCATATTTTGAGGTTTTGAATGAAAAGAACAAAAAAGAGAACAAACATGATGAAAGCAGTGTGTTGTTAAGCCAGTTTCAGCTTTGCTTTGACATTTAATAGTAGTGATTGTTTGATTGCTGAGCTTACTTATTCTTGTGCAGTGTTCTCCTATGTGTTTATTTGCCCCTTGTGCTCGCTGTGTAATTAAGTCCACACCACAATACCCATATCTTTTAAAATTTTCTGAATAATTTTTTTCAATGCTTTGTCTGTGGTGTTAGATATTGTATGATCGATCCTTGGACGAGCCATGTGCCCCACTGCAGGGAGAACCCTGCACACTGCATGGAGGCACCAGCCTTACAGGCCTTTTTTTGCGGTTCTGTTGTTGCTATAGTATGCCATTTGCATTGTCCCGCATTTCAGGAGCACTTTGATAGGCCACGGGGAAGGGGGCGGCGCCCACGGGTAGATCCCCGAACTTTGGATGTAGAAAGTCTTACGGGGCAGGAAAATGTCTCGGTTGTAGATCGAGAAACAGGCAAAAAGGTGAGAGGAGGATCAAGGGGAACAACTCTGGGCTTGTTGGATCTTTGGAGGTCCAGGTTAATTTTATCAGTAATCATTAGGTCTTGATGTACGGATATGTCCAGCTTACTCTTTATTGGCTGATGTAACATTTCGCATGACTGCACATGGTTGTTGCACTTCTGTACTCTGCCAGCAAATATCTTTTGTGAATACCAACATCATGGAGGAATTGTGAACTGATGAAAATATTTGTCTATTTATCATTGGAAAGTATTCAAGAGATTGTTATGCATTACTGAACAAATGAATATCCATTTAACCTCAGTTCCTGTATGCATGAATAGTTAATTGCCAGAAATAGATACTTAACATTCAGTGGTAGATTTGCATCTAATACATTATAATTGCATGATATAGTGACATATATAGCTGCTGCATCACATGTACAATATGAAATATACTCTAACCAATATATGCTAACATATACAAGGAGTATGAATGTTTGTCAGGATGCCCTCCTTTTAATTGCTTGATTCAGATGGTAAACATTGTTCTTACAAGTGCTCTGATGTTGAAAAATTATAGTGTGCTGTTATTGCCATTTGTTGCTTATCAATATTGATTTTCAATACTTATTGTCAATGTACCTTCAGATCACGGGAGCTAAGGCCCCGCCACTTAAACATCTTGCGGAGTGGCTGGAGCAGAACCCTGCCTATGATGTGGAGGCTAAGTGGAGTGAGTTGGTTCGAGCTAAGGTTAGTGCACAGATAATGAAAATCTCCTCAAATTAAGTGTTGGAAACAACATTCAGCTATTTATGCACTATTCATGTGTGTATTGTGGAGCCAGTTTTTAAGTTGATTCTTAGTCTTCAGTGTGTTGTAATATAACTAGAATACTGTTAAAAGCGGCAATAAAACCCTACTCACTCACTCGCTTAATGGAAGTCAAATGCTTACTGAAATATTGATCATTGATCACTTTCCTCATCAATTTAATACGAGTTAAGGAATTGAATGAAGAAAAGAAATACTGTCTTTTGTCTAAATATATTACATAATTTTGTCTTTGTTTGCTAAAGTTGCCTTTTGTTTCAGGGCTCACTCCCAAAGAGTATGGATTCTCGGATGCTGAAACCCTCAGGAAGAGGTCGTAAACCACGAGAAAGTATGCTTCATCCATCGTTCCTTGGTGGAGAAGTGGGCTATCCTGCGATGTCCATGGCGGCAATGTCCGCCTTCCCGGGAGCCGGGCTTTTGGGAAGCTATCCTAAACTACCTCTGAATTTGCCTTTTGGTGCAATACCTAACCTGGGAATGGTTAACCCAATGCTTGGACTTGCTGGCTTTGGCCTACCGGGAATGCCCATGGCTTCTGCTCTTGGAAAGTCAGAAACTGAAACTAAAGAGAAAGACTCCGAGAAGGGTGAGGGACGGGAAAGGCGTAAAAGTGATAAGTCCTCGTCCTCGTCCTCAACATCAACATCAGCAACGCCACACCCTTCATTCCCATCAGCATTCTACTACAACCCACTACTGTATAACCCTATGTTGGCTGCCCAGAGTCTACGTAACTTTCCCCTCCCGTCAAATATGTCCTCATCCTTTGCCTCCATGGCTCAACATGGTGCATTGAATGGGCGTCTGGAGTCTGAGTCTGAGGAGGAAGCAAGGCATGTTGATGATGAAACTGCTCAGGACAAAGCAGAGGACCTCTCGGTGAAAAAGAAGTCCTCTCGTGGTGAACCTAATGATTTGTCTGTGAAAAAGAGCAGTAGTCATCAAAAGAGTGATTCCAAGCAAAGGTCTCATGGATTACAAGATCATGCTACAGATCTCTCAGTTAAAACCAAACCAGACGTAAAATCAAGTATAGACCGGAAGTACAAAGAAGACAAAGTCAAAAGGATGATGAACAAACCCAAAATATTAGGATCATCAAAACTGAGTAAAATTGTGGATACTCTGAAAGATAAGGTTATGAAAATCGATAAGAAACCAAATGACAACCCATCTGAAAGTTCCCCCAGTAAAAGTGACAGTAAGCCCACAAAGAGTAAAGAGAAATCAGGGAAATCAGTAAAGAGTCCGCTTGAAGCTGTGCCAGATGAGCCTCTGGCTTTAGACAGCAAGTCCAGTTCTGAGGAAAAAGTGGAAACAGGTGGAGATGGGGTTGGTGAAGAGAAAGAGGAAGATTCTTGAACAAAGTGCTCACTGACTACATACACACTCTGTGCTACAATCAAAAGTGATGGCCACCCACCTGCCTCCATTCACCAATATGTTACTGTCACCTCGGAGTCCAAACATGTGCAAGCTTCATTCTGGGAAATGAGATGGCATTTGATACCTCAGCGTGAATGTTTGTGGTCACTTGTGCTACAGGGGCCATATACATGCCCTTGGACAAATTAGCGTTCACGCAACATCACCCTATTCTGACCACGGCCCATTGGACGGATTGACTCGTTGCATCATTCCAACTGTCTCTTCAGGGAGGCTGTCACTAACTGTGGCTCAGTGTCTTGTGGGCTGCTCTCAAAACCCAGTGAATTCATCAGAACCCATATGGTGTATTCCCCTCAACCATTGAAACTTCTGCCTTGGATACTTCACCAAATACCTCAGTATTAAAACTGCTGTGTTTCATATAAACCCTCTATGCATGTTTTCACCTGGCTTATCGTGGAAGCTAAGGATGCGCACACACACTGGGCTAACTACCGTGGGCTGCTCCAATTTGTTTAACCACTGTTGTAGATAGTATCCTCTTGCTGTCTGTCACGCCTGTTCATACAGTTGCTCCTCATCCATGGCTTTGTAAATTGCACCTGTTTCATAAGACAGAGATAAAAAAAAACTGGTCTCAGGGCATTTTTTGTAGAATTGTATGAATATATTTTGACACGGAACTTGTAGTGGTATTTACCTTGGCCTGGGCGCGGAGAGAGCACCAGAGCCAGTATTTTGGTATTACAGCTAATTTGATTGAAGGCAATCATTAAGGGGAGACAACCCCTCTTCTCCCTCCCTCCCTCATTACCTCATAAGACATTACTGACCCAGTTGTACTGCAGTGGTCTGGGGACTACGTGTATATACTACTGTGTTGAGTTTGTCGGACTTGTCAATGAACAATTCCTTAGCTGGTAGTATTTTGTTGGGATTTTGTGTTTTACTCACGTTCATCCTCTGCCTGTGGCAAGATGGGCGTTTCCATGTGATGTGTCTTTGTTACCTTCTTCAGTTGTGTGGTGAGCCGTCAGTCAATATGTTTCTAGTATTTTCACTGTATCATATTCAATTTACATGAACCATTGCTGCCTCGGTTTATTTGAACTAAGTCAAGCATCTCATGAGATTTAATTAGAGAGTGTAGGTTTACTTAAGCTTGAATGTTTTTCTTATGTTTTGGACATAATCAGCAAGAAACCAAGGCTGGGAACTAAGGAGACATGTAGCTTGTTATGTTTGAGAGACCGAAGAAACCAGGACATCAACTAAAACTATTTTGTGCACCATAATGAAGAATGAGATGGAAAGAGTTCTCAGACAGGAAAACCCTTCTCCCAGATCTCTCTTGGTCATGTTTTTTTGCTGATTTTGTCATCTTTTATTATGACTGTTTATTTTGTGTCAGAAGTCTTAACCATAATCATCTGGTCTGGTGCCCGCATGAAATGTTGCACATTTATGTTGCAGTTTATATTATTGCGCAGATTCTTTTATCATGAAATTTGACTTAGGTGTTATTATTTATGATTGTATACCTTATAAGATCATGAAACTGATGTTGAACCTCGTAAGTTAGTATTGTTCTGAACAGTGATTTGCACGAACTATTGCTCAACTGTTAGGAGATGAAAAGAGCGGGTAAAGTTTGTACAGATTGAATGCATTAATTTATCTAGTTTGGAAACATGCGTGCCAGAATCTTGTACAAATGCAGGGTGCCTAACTTATCTGCATGAACGCTATCAATATTAAGTTGCTTATAAATCAAATAATTTGAAAATAGCTGATCAATTTTACATAGGACTGGGCTGATGATCTGTTCGTCAGTATTGTTGCATATTTTTGTGACTTTTTGTACATGTTTGGTTACTTTATGTAGATAGCTGTTACCTTTTTAGTTTGCATAGCCTTTCTTGTGTGGTCAACACCACAACAGCCATATTGTTTCTTTTTTTCATCATGGGCCAGAGGAGGCCTATTATTTGGTCTGAAGTTGAACTGCCATTTGTATTTAATTACTGCTAGGAAATTTTGTAAATGTCTGTACATTCCTATTGCCGTGTCACAACGATTGGCCACAGTCACTATAACTTCAGGTCATGTCACTAGCAACAGCATTTGTTTCCATCATGTCATAGATCATACTGTTGGTTAATCGGTACCTCTGTCACTGGCAGTCGTCATCATCACTGCTTGGGGGATGCCGACTCTCTTCAGTAACCCTCTCACCAGTAGTCATCGTCACTGCTTGGGGTGGGGGGTACTGACTTGCAGTACCGTTGTCACCAGCAGTTATCACCACTGCTGGGTTTGGGTTGGGTGCTGATCTCACTGCAGTGATCATCAATGCTTGGGGTGGGTACTGACTCGTTACAGTACCCATCTCGCTGGCAGTTGTCATCACTGCTTTGGAGGGGTACCGTCTTGTTGCTATACCCCTCTCACTGGCAGTCACCATCACTGGTCATCGGGTGCTGACTGCTTTCAGTACCCTTCTCACCGGCAGTCATCATCACTACCTAGGGGTACTCCTTGTTTTTTGACGTTGAAAACCTGGCTTCAGGAGTCATTGATTCTTAAAAACCATTCTTTCAGTCTGTGTTCTGTCAGATCCAATATTCAGAAATAATATTATCCTTGATTTTAGTAGTTTGTCATTTCAAACAGCTTGATGTTACAAACTTTCAATCTAATTTCAAATGTGTGATATATTTATTGAATAATGTAAATTTAATATCCGTTTTCCTCAGCAATATCAGACTCCAGAGATTGTTGTTAGTTATTTATTACCTGTTAAACATTTCCATACCTGAATGAATGAAAGCAGTGCATTGTAAAACTTATTTTCAGCAAGTGGCACCATCTGTGTCTCGAATAGGTGTCTTTTCCATAGATCATTTGACATGTGAATCACTCTACATATGTACAAAGTCACATGACACAACACTACACATGTTCTACTTAAATATATTTTTTCCTGTCTAGAGGGCAGATCAAGTGTATGTTAAGATGCTCTGAAATTTTCAGAAATAAACATTCAGATCTACAAATTTGTTTCATTTTTGATATTTTGACACTTTCCCTTTTCTTCCCCTGCACTTTCCTGAAGCCAGGTTCACCATTGTGTCATAAGTTATTGTGGTAAATTATTCACTGACCAATTCATTTATGGTGAGCCAATTTCTACATGAATGTTCTGGTTCAGTCACTATTTAATCAGCATGTAAGTATTTATTGGAGGAGATGAAATTTTGTATGTATAATTATTTTTATTAAGATATGGCTTTGGTGTTTAATTGTTGTTAATGTTGTATTTTACCAACGGAGGAGGAGAATTCACACTGGGATTAATAGAAGAGGTCATGATGTCGGATTAAGCCAACCCAAATTCTGACAACACACTTTTATACACATTCACAATCACAATGAATCACAAGATGAATGTATCATCAGAATAATGGCTTAAATTTCACAGGCTTATGTTTCCTTTTCCTCTTTGTGGATTCTGGTTAGGTCTACAGGAACCTATACTTGTAAGAGGTGGCTTTATGGATTGGGTGGTCATGCTCAGTGATGTGGGCCCCGTTCAAGAAAGCAATGGTTAGTGCTACAATGATCATAGTTACAATCACCTTCGGGCTAATATCACTTTGTGGAATGGACCCCTGGTCTGTTGTGTGTAATCATACCCTGACACAGGTCATGGCTCAAAATTTCAATCAGTGCATTGTCTGGTCTAGACTCACTTATTTACAGGCCTCCATCATATAGCTGGAATACTGCTGAGTGGCTTTTAGCAACAAACAAAAACGATTATCTTGTGAAACCATGGCAATAAGGTGAGAGCAGGAAGAGGATAATTATGGAATAATATATAAGTGCAATGTTAGACCACTCTCACTAACCGACAAGCACTCCTGTCTTTTTTCCTTTGACATTTTATACTCGGAGTTTCGGGGAGGTCGGGTAGCCTACTGGTTAAAGCGTTCACTCATCACATCGAGGACCCGGGTTCAATCCCCAACATGGGTACAATGTGTGAAGTAAAACCATGCTCACTCACTCACTTTACTCAGAGTTTCACATTTGCTACATGATGCATTGATTTTGTGATTTACAGTATGTCGATCAGGCTGTTGGTATGTGTCTACTAACCTCATAGAAAAAGTCCCCAATGCTCTATACTTTAATACCATCGCAGTATCAGAACCTTATCATAGAGCTCAATCACATTGACACTCCCAGCAAGTTTTATTTGAATCAATAAAATTTTCTTGTAAGGTAATTAAAAGTTTAAGAAGTATAGCAATTTTCAGTTTAGTTGTGAGTGCCTTAAGTACACAAGATTTAAATCTCAGATTCACACATGCAACTATACCTAATGTCTTGTCCTAGACTGGAAATGACACTAACCTAACTCTCCTTTCTTCTATATTTTTATCTCTGAATTAACATGCCACTTTTTCTCTTGACTGATAGTCTTTGAAGGCTACAGTGTATCCAGTGGTTAGATACCTTATCCTGGCCCACAGTCATGAGGTGTTAAGCTTCATGGTCATGTGCCCATTTCTTTTCAAAGTCTTACATTTATATTTGTTCCCAACATGAAATTGAAACATTCTCTCTACAATTACCGGGTAACATTACCATATAATTGCTAGATTGTGCTAAATCATAAGGCTTTTGATAGCTGATGAGTTGTTGAAATAACCTGTTTCAAATCTGCAGGGATTGTTGTTGTGCCTGAGCATGGCTAATTATAATTATTGTGAGAGTTCCTCCTTAATCTTGGCTGAAAATATTTTCTTACTACTAGCTATTGGCCAGTAGAGTTTGATTCAGGCAAAGACGTATATCCTTGTCTAATAACCCAAATATTATGATGAACAGGTATATCAGTCTGGCAGATGATGAATATACTTGTTACACTGGACAATGTCTCAATTTCCTATATGGCAGCAAGTCTAAACCTGGACTGGCAGTAGTCACTTCATTTAGGAGCATGGTCTCTCCTGTGATGGCCATAAATGCATGCACACATATACATTACAATAGATGGGGTAATTATACTGGGCCTTGCTCACATAGCATTTTATTGGGGGTGTCCTGACCATTTTCAATCCAATGAGAAAAGTATGTCTTCTAACTTAAGTTATCACATTTAGTTATGGTAACCAGCTGGGTTGTAGTGAAAACAGTTGTCAACCTTGACCTTGGTACATGGTTCACAGTCATGACTGGAATATTTGAGAAAACAGTGTAAAACCTAGACTTACATAGTCCCCCAAATATGGTTATGTATGAGGTCTCATACAAGGGTCAAATCTTTAATTTCAGGACCTCAAAGTGGGACTTGGTATTGGCTGTTACAGCTGACAAAAATGATAAGAGTGGAATAGGGGTGAACGGTTTATAGAATATACTACTCAACTTTTGGTAAGGATACCAAGACATCTACATTGTTACATTTGCTCTATGCTCATGATGTCAATCACTGGATTGTCTGGTCCAGACTCGATTATTTACAGACCCCAGTCATATAGCTGGAATATTGCTGAGAGTGGCGCTAAACAACAAAACAATTGCTTTAGCAGCTGTTTTAAGTTTGTGTACAGTATATATACTTGGCTAGCAAGACTGATCACACTGCACTTCCTTCCTGTACACTGTAGTGGCAGGCTGTGATGTAGCTGAACAACCATTCATAGCAGTGTTAGAACAATAAATTAACACTCAACAATAGAACCATGGTTATGCCTGTACCATGATGTAGCTGTGGATTAACAGTGAACTCTGCACTTGACTAGTAGTCCGTTATTTGAGGGCAGTCTCAGTGAGCAGATACTATCAACAGACCACAGCTGGTACATATGGACTTCCATGGCTTATGTGGACTCAAGGGTTAATTTCTTTTAACTTTTGATGAAAAATTAATGACTTAATTGAACTGATCTATGTATAGTGTAAGTAACGTCAGTTTGTTACACAATGGGGGGTGGTTTGCACTAGCTTCCTATGCTTTCAAGTACAGTTACTTGTGCATGCATGATTGTGTAGGTCGTGTGGCCCTGCACAGGGCGATTGGGTAGACATTTTCTGGCCACATGCCAGTCACAACAGGCCCGCGAGTGAGCTGAGAACGGGAAGGTGGTTGATCAAGTGGAAAGTGAGAGGATGTCACGACCACCACTGCACTATTAAGACATGTACACTCAAAGGAATTTGGCTTCAAGTGGGGCAATAATTTTTATCTTCCATTATTTCCCAACATTCATTCTTGAAAATCTCCCCGTTCAAATATTGTTTACTTAAGTAAGTAGAATGTTGGAGAATATGTTTGCCAGGTCATTTCCTATTTATCTTGATGAAAATATCTGCATTCAGAAGTGTGTTTATAAAACGTATGTGGTTGTATTGAGGAAATATGAAATGAAAATTCACTTGGGCAAATACAAGGCATCAGTGTCAGAAAGCGAGGGGTTTGTCGCTGCTTTGAACAGCTTTTCAGCTGGCGGCGGGGGGAGGGGGGAGGAGGAGATTTGTTTGTTGTTCAACGCCGCACCTTCGCATCAACCAGGCCAGCGAGTCTGACCTTCCGATCCAATTAGTCGCCTCTTCCTCGTCATAGAGACTGACCAATATTGGGTGATTGTCTTGATCAGACAAACCAGTGATTTATGTAACGAGCAACGTCCCACGCCTCGGGATAGATGTCAACCAATCAACCCATTTAGTCGCATGGTACAAGGTTGATGCTTGAGGACTTCTAACACAGTATTCCCACGAAGGGTGAAATCCACGATTCCAACAGGCTAATAACCAACACCTTGGCGAATCTGGCAGTTTGAAAAAGATGAGAATAATTAAATATACACCTTGGGGGATCAAATGTTGAGCAACACTCACTGCCCCACCCCTTCTTTATTTCCAAATAACCCGGACTTTATGTATGCTTCCGACATTTCTGAATAGACCTCCTGGACAGTTTTTACAAGGATAAGTATGTTCCAGAGATTGTTTCTTCAAATGGTCGCAAGACTTGGGTCATATACATGTATCTTAAAAAGAAACGGAGAAAACATTGGGAGGGTAATCTGTCATGGCCTAAGCCAATTGGGTTGAGAAGTAAAAAAGTTATGCAAATGCTATGCAAATTATTAATATGATATGAAATAACTGGCCATGGAGCAGTATCAAAACGTGCCATTAGAGAATAGATTTCGGTTACTGTAATTGTATGTCATTTTGTAAAAATAGGAAATGCGTTCTGTCATAAAAAGTAAAACAGGATAGATACCATTTGAAAAATCTCTTGTATGAAGAAATATAGTATGCGGTGTTACCGCATGTGTTTACATTGTACTTGTATAAAATATCACAACGCAGACAGACGGGATAACCTTGCGCTCCTGCAAAGGCGAATTATCACTGCATATTTTAGAGAGAATTGGCCACAATGGCTTCCCCTTGAACACAAAGGAACATTGGCTTGATCCGCTTACGTGATTTAACATTCAATGGATCAGGTCATTGTGTTCACAACCCCACGGGGCCCGCGATGTGTTGTTGTTTAATCTCTGTTTGTTTGCCTTAATGTATATTTTAGGCAGTCAATTGTTCAAAGAAATTGGGGGCTTTTCAAGTAAATCTATACCAGTAACCTAAACAACGGTCGAACTGACAAATCATGGCCAAGTGTCAATATATAGATGATTGCTTCGGCGTCAGTTTTATCTAATGCGATCGCAGTGGTAGACTATTTCATCCTGGAAAGTATAATGTATGAACGTACTTGAAACAAATTGAATCGTATATATGGGTCGTTTGATGTCGCTCCTGGATTACGACAGATGTATACTTCTTTCACTGTATAATAATAATTGGTGCACTGGATTCTGATGTTCTCTTCGTAATGGGGCGGTGGAGTAGCCTTGTGGTTAAAGCGTTTGCTCGTCACACCGAAAACCGGGTTCGATTCCCCTCGTGTTTATAAAATGTAGAGTAAGTTTCAGAACTTGTGATTATATGTTCCACACTTCTGTGGGACGTATTAGATGGTTATATTTTACACCGTAAGAGACCATTTAATTGTTTGTCGGGTCTCCGGCCGTCATTCGTCCATCCACCCGCCACAAGTCTTGTTCCTTCCATTAGATACGGGTTTGCGGTGTCTTTAGTGATCATCATTTGGTGGTTGTCGTGGAACATGGTGATCGTGTACGAATACGAATACGCTTTGGAAACAAAGCACACAAACACATCTCAACATTTGATTCAGACGTTTTGAATTTGTATGCACGCTATTTCAAATGGACTGACGGTAAAGCTTATTTCCCTATATTGTTCATTGTTCCATGTTTTGTTTCTATCAGTACATATTGTATTCGGTCTAACGCATGTATATAGAAGATAGCTGAGATTCCGGTTCATAGTGGTGGAGACGTCAAATACTAAATGGAAACAGCTACATTGAAGACGGGTTCTTCATTCTATTATGGATGACACTAATGTTCCATGCACGTGATCGTGATTTTAACGAGGTGGTAAACGTCTAATACCCGAATCAAACAGAGGCTTCCTCCCACATCAAACTCTTGTCGTGATACAATTGAAATACTGTTCAAAAGAAAGATATATTCATACAATACTGGTTAAAAAAATAAATAAATAGTCTTCGAAACGCCAAACGCGTTCGACCCGTGAAGATTCCGGGGTAGAATAGGTCTTCAGCAACCCATGCTTGCCTTAAAAGGTGACTATGCTTGTCGTAAAAGGCGACTAACGGGATCGGGTGGTCATGCTCGCTGACTTGGTTGATGCATGTCATCGATCACAATTGCGTGGGTCGATGCTCGTGATATTAATCACTGGATTGTCTGGTCCAGACTCGATTATTTTACAGACCGCTGACATATAGCTGGAATATTGCCGAGTGCAGGCGTTAAACAACAAACCAACCAACCAACCAAGCGCGTTCAGTCACTCAGTGAATATGTAGGTTTAAAGCTGCAGAACAAGGGGAACGGGTTGGAAACAAAACGAATCCTTTTAAACTCGTATTTGCGAAATCTGTTTTGTTAGAGGTTCTTGGGTGTGAATGTTCGAGGTTCCATTTGGAACTTGGAACCAGCGCGGGTTTCTTACAACCATGGCAACAGGGACCCAATTTGCCATAGATGGGTCTGGTCACGTGCCGGTCCTAGCAAGTTATATCATGTTGTTAAAACACAACTTGCTGAAACACCAGATCATGTTGTAGTATAACTTATGTCAATTTAGCAGGTAATTACTACACAGCGACAGTGAGTCAGTGAGTGAGTCAGTGGGTGAGTGATAGAGTGAGTGAGTGCCTGAGCGAGTGAGTGAGTGGCTGGACGGGAAAGTAATTTGAACTAGACTGCATGGAAATTGACACCAAGCAGGTTGCACTGTCCCATTCAGACGAAAGTCAGGTGTCACAGCGATGTTGAATTAACTGTGTAATGAATAAACATAAGTACTGTTACAAAAATTAAAATGTTGCACTTCGTGTAACGTGATAAGCTATACCTATCATGAGCATCGATCCACGCAATTGGGATCGATGACATGCACCAACCAAGTCAGCTAGCCTTATCGGGTGGTCAGGCTCGCTGACTTGGTTGATGCATGTCATCGATCCCAATTGCATGGATCGATGCTCATGATATCACTCACTTGATTGTCTGGTCCAGACTCGATTATTTACAGACCTCCGTCATATAGCTGGAATATTGCTGAGTGCGGCGTAAAACAACCAACCAACCAACCATGTGGACTCCCTCTCACCCGCATGGACCGCCTCCGTGGTCAATTGGTAGAGCGCCCGCGTGGGGAGCGGAAGGTCCGGGGTTCGATCCCCGGCCGCGTCATACCAAAAGATGTTAAAAGATGGTACTTGTTGTTACCCTGTCTGGCGCTCGGCATTAAGGGGCTTAAACAAGGACTGGTCGGCTCGGAGTCAGTCTGAGTGGGGTATTGATGTTAAACTGCGGCATGGTATCTCAGTGAGCTAGCACTATAAATCGGGATCAGTCCGGACTAGTACAAGCACACACACTCACACACACACACACACACACACACACACACACACATGACGTCGCTGTATAAGTGCAATAATCTAAATACCGAACCTCTTACGGGTGGCCGAGTCGTCTACGGCGCCGCGATTCACTGTGCAAAATTTCGTCCTTAGGGCACGCCAGAAACCTATGATTGTGGGTTCGAATTCCGGTTCGCCCCGATTATGTTTCTAGGTTTGTCAGCACCTTACCCGAGCTCGTGTGTTTCACCGAAGTGGTAAACGTCTGAGACCTGCATCACTTTGATGTGTTTGATGAAGGCCACGTTGTCCCTCCTCGCCGTCATATTGGTGCAATATTGCTCAGAATGGAGTACAGCTACAGTTATCACACATTCATCTTGGTCACTGGTTGTTAGGGTCATGTATCGTGATTATTGCCTAGCGCAGCACCAGCACTCAGTCACTCGATATGTAAAACTTTCCCAAATTTTGAGATTTCTACTCATGTGACGACGCCTAAACCATTATGAATTTTCATCAGTACAAGTGCCAGTTTCCATAACGCTACGTATTCACTGACTCTGAAATCGAGTCCGCTGTACGGGCCACTGATATACTTCAGATATTCCAGCAACAAGCAGATCGACATGTCCTAACGTATAACTTCCCTCGGCTGTTTCCGACTTTCGGCGCGAGGTCTTTCCTGTCTGAACATGCGCATCAGTGTGATTAGCGGTCACGCAAGGGGCCCCTGCTGCCCTATTAAACATTAATATGCACTCGCGGAGAACAAAGGAAAGTGGAAGATGAAAATGCCGCTGAAGCAATATCCTAGCTTTATGACGGCTGACTGTATGTAATCGAGTCAGGACCTGACAATCCAGTGATTGATATTATGAACAACGTTCCAGGGATCAACCAAGTCACCGAGCCTGACCACCTTGTCCATCAACTCGATACCCGTGAAGATCCGGGGTAGAATAGGTCTTCAGCAACCCATGCTTGCCGTAAAAGGCGCCTATGCTTGTCGTTAGAGGCGACTAAGGGGATCGGGTGGTCAGACTCGGTGACTTGGTTGATGCAATTGATCGTATCCTAATTGCGTGGATCTATGCTCACGATGTCAATCACTGGATTGACTAGAATTTTTACAGACCCCCGTCATATCACTGGTTTATTGCTGAGTGCGGCGTTAAACAACAAACAAACATAACTCGACTCTTACGATAAGCATCAGTAGCTGGGGACGAATTCTTACACGGAATCCCCACGGGGTATTCATGTTCAAGACGGAGGGTCATATGGATAAAGGCACCCCCAGAAGTACATCCACCGGACATAAGTACTCTCCACTTGTAGATTTCGTAGGTTTTTATGTATTTGGGGCCACATTTTATGGGTGAATTCAAACGAACTGTAAGATTGAATTGTTTGAAGTACGTGTATGTAGATCCCTTAAAACAAGCATAACTTTATATATATAATAAACATATAGTTTAATTTTGTCACGTGTGCATTTTCATCATCAAATATGACCGCGCTACATCAAATCAACGTTTGTCATTCCCACTAGTGATACTAGTACTTTTAGTGTCATTAATAGAAAGGGAGGCTATTGGTTTACGACACTTGTCGCATGATCAGTCTGATCGCCGGTGTTGATTAGACCGCTACCCTTCCTTTGATCTTTCCCATATACAGAGCGAGTGTTTGCTCTGCATCAAACACTGACAAAAAGATCGAACTTCATCTCACCGCGCAGTTTTTTCGCAGAATGCGCAATGAGAACTCGATTCGGAATAGAGATGTCCTAGTTCCGAATCCTGACAACAACAACAATAATAAAACGCCTCAGACCTATCCAGGCCAACAAACCCGGCCTTGTCCAGTTTGATAAATCCAATGAAATCATATATATGTGTGAATTTTCTGGGGGCGGTCGGGTAGCCTAGTGATTAAAGCGTTCGCTCGTCACGCTGAAGACCCGGGTTCGATTCCCGACATGGGTACAATGTGTGAAGCCCATTTCTGGTGTCCCCCGCCGTGATATTGCTGGCGTAAAACCATACTCACTCACTCATTTAATTTTCTGTCAATTTTGACAAGATTCAGGACAAAAACCATGGCAAATATGCATACCTTGCGAAATTTCACGCTTGCATCCCAAGTACCAAGATGTCTGACTATCCATTGTTCTCGGTACCTTAGGTTTGTTACCTCCAAATCAGTTGACTGACATTTGGAGAGTACAGCCCATCTGGCAATCTGGGTCATGCAGAATGCTACACTGTCACCCATCCACACTCTGCGCCCAACGTTGCTTAACTTCACCTGATTTGTGACGTGCGCTGTCTAGTGGACCGCGTGACACAATATACAGTCAAACCTCGTTTGTCCGGACCCTGTTAATCCGGAAACCCCGTCATGCAGGCGGTAACTGCGAGAACGTCGATGCAGGTTGAATGAACGTTTCTACCAATACTTCTATAACAAAGCAATGAACGTGACTACCAATGCTTCTATGACAAGGCAATGAACGTGACTACCAATGCTTCTATGACAAGGCAATGAACGTGACTACCAATGCTTCTATAACAAAGCAATGAACGTGACTACCAATGCTTCTATGACAAGGCAATCAACGTTACTACCAATGCTTCTATGACAATGCAATCAACGTTACTACCAATGCTTCTATGACAAGGCAATCAACGTTACTACCAATGCTTCTATGACAAGGCAAGTCCTTATTCCGGACGTATGTACTGGGAACATTTCACTGTATGTCGCTTGCAGTCATTCTTGAGTAATGCCTGAATACAAGTCGCCCTCGAGTAATGTCTGTACACAACTCACCCTCGAGTAATGTCTGTATTCACCTCGCCCTCGAGTAATGTCTAAACACAACTCACCCTCGTGTAAATTCTGAACTCACCTCACCCCCGAGTAATGTCTGAACACAACTCACCCTCGTGTAATGTCTGTACTCACCTCACCCTCGAGTAATGTCTGTACTGACCTCGCCCTCGAGTAATGTCTGTACTGGCCTTGCCCTCGAGTAACGTCTGTACACACTTCGCCCTCGAGTAATGTCTGTACACACCTCACCCTCGAGCAATCATTGTACACACCTCGCCCTCGTGTAATGTCTGTACACACCTCGCCCTCGAGTAATGTCTGTACACACCTCACCCTCGTGTAATGTCTGTACACAACTCACCCTCGAGTAATGTCTGTATTCACCTCGCCCTCGAGTAATGTCTGAACTCACCTCACCCTCGTGTAATGTCTGTACACACCTCACCCTCGAGTAATGTCTGAACTCACCTCACCCTCGAGTAATGTCTGTACACACCTCGCCCTCGAGTAATGTCTGTACACACCTCACCCTCGAGTAATGTCTGAACTCACCTCGCCCTCGAGTAATGTCTGTACACTCCTCATCCTCGTGTAATGTCTGTACACACCCGTCTTCGAGTAATGTCTGTACACACCCGTCTTCGAGTAATGTCTGTACACACCTAACTCTCGAGTAATCTCTGTACACACCTCACTCTCGAGTAATGTCTGTACACACCCGTCCTTAAGTAATGTCTGTACACACCTCACTCTCGAGTAATGTCTGTACACACCTCATTCTCGAGTAATGTCTGTACACACCCGTCCTGGAGTAATGTCTGTACACACCTCGCCCTCGAGTAATGTTTGTACACACCCGTCTTCGAGTAATGTTTGTACACACCCGTCTTCGAGTAATGTCTGTACACACCTCGCCCTCGAGTAATGTCTGTACTGACCTCGCCCTCGTGTAATGTCTGTACACACCCGTCATCGAGTAATGTCTGAACTCACCTCACCCTCGTGTAGTGTTTGTACACACCTCACCGTCGTGTAATGTCTGTACACACCTCACCCTCGTGTAATGTTTGTACACACCCGTCCTCGAGTAATGTCTGTACAAAATTCGTACTCGCACTCGAACATGATGTAGCTCAACTCGCCTCTACACAACTCGTACTCGAGCATGACGTAGCTCAACTCGGCTCTACACAACTTGTACTCGAACATGACGTAGCTCAACTCGCCTCTACACAACTTGTACTCGAACATGACGTAGCTCAACTCGCCTCTACACAACTTGTACTCGAATATGACGTAGCTCAACTCGCCTCTACACAACTTGTACTCGAGCATGACGTAGCTCAACTCGCCTGTACACAACTTGTACTCGAACATGACGTAGCTCAACTCGCCTGTACACAACTTGTACTCGAACATGACGTAGCTCAACTCGCCTCTACACAACTTGTACTCGAGCATGACGTAGCTCAACTCGCCTGTACACAACTTGTACTCGAACATGACGTAGCTCAACTCGCCTGTACACAACTTGTACTCGAACATGACGTAGCTCAACTCGCCTGTACACAACCTGTACTCGAACATGACGTAGCTCAACTCGCCTCTACACAACTTGTACTGGAACATGACGTAGCTCAACTCGCCTCTACACAACTTGTACTCGAACATGACGTAGCTCAACTCGCCTCTACACAACTTGTACTCGAACATGACGTAGCTCAACTGGCCTGTACACAACTTGTACTGGAGCATGACGTTGCCCAACTCGACTGTACACAACCTTTACTCGAGCATGACGTTGCTCAACTGGCCTGTACACAACTTGTACTCGAACATGACGCAGCTC
Source organism: Haliotis cracherodii (assembly GCF_022045235.1). Taxonomy (NCBI): domain Eukaryota; kingdom Metazoa; phylum Mollusca; class Gastropoda; order Lepetellida; family Haliotidae; genus Haliotis; species Haliotis cracherodii. The sequence continues at coordinate 8,145,414 of NW_027266265.1, read as the reverse complement.
AACTCGCCTGTACACAACTTGTACTCGAACATGACGTAGCTCAACTGGCCTGTACACAACTTGTACTCGAACATGACGTAGCTCAACTGGCCTGTACACAACTTGTACTCGAGCATGACGTTGCTCAACTGGCCTGTACACAACTTGTACTCGAACATGACGTTGCTCAACTAGTAACTCGTATGTAATCCGATGAGTGAGAATGTGTGCCATGGGGGTTTATATATTTGCTAACTTCTTATGACCTAACCTTTAAACATAATTCCGAGCGATACTGACTATTTAATAGTGCCTCAGCACGAAGACGAATTACATGTTTAACTTAATTGTTCATATTATACGAGCAGTAGAGAGCAAATCATATACTGTTGTTAAACGATGAGAACTCATTTCAGAATCAAACGACACAGAAGGCCTTGCAATATACTGTGAACTGGAATCACTGTTGTTAAATGTTTAATACAAACACTTCAAAGTTTTATTTAACTCGAGAACCCGAAGTACAGACGCTCACCTTCATCCAGTGGTATAAACCGACAGGCTGAAGATGGCTCTGTAAACGAGTTTTGAAGAGAATTCTATTTTTCACTTGTTTAATGTCTGTATATTTTAGAACACAATTGTGTGGTTTTTTTAAAAAGGTTTGCACAAACTTAAGGCTATTCGGACACATTGTCAGTACTGCTGTTCTTCTGTGTCCTCGATTTACAGGTCTATTTCGTCTAGTGTTTTGATATATCGTCAGTCAAATGCATTAATCTGTGCTAGATGTGTGGTTAAGTGTGATGAAAACAAACAGACGCATGCTTCCTTTAAAAGCTGATACGCCAGCACGATCCGACATTATGAACATGGTATAAGCGCTAGTCAAGCTGATACCCGAGGTCGGACCTCTCGTGTGTGTGAACACCGGTTGTCTCACATACGTAGATAGGATAGCCTCGCATATCGATCTGGCTACAGAGACCGGGTTGGTTTGAAAATACTTAATTGTGGGAGCCATTACTTGGATAGAATCGGCTTGTAAGCAATCGTCAGTGATTGTCGTACAAGTTGGCGCTTGATCGGGCAGGTGTAGGCCCGTATAGGTAGAATTATTAGTGAGTGAGCGTGCGTGCGTGCGTTAGCGGTGTGTGTGTGTGTGTGTGTGTGTGTGTGTCTTTGGGGAGGGGGAGGGTGTGTGTGTGTTTATAATCACTAACTTAAGTTACTTCTTTCTCCTAATAAATTCAAATGATTTATTTCAAATTTATTGCAGTGTTATTTTACAGTGTTTGAGGATGGGGTAGGGGGTGCATAACAGCTTTGCTTTACTTTAAACATTGGTTCAGAATGTCGATCCATCCCATTGGTGGCACATATAAAAATGACAAAGTCAATTTCACACATCACCTATTGCACGTCCCGGGGCTACACTGAAAACTAGCTGCAGACCTGCAACCAAGCGCATCTTTAATGCGGGCGCTCAACTTGGTTTTGTTGGTTTGTTGTTTGACGCCGCACTCGGCAATATTCCAGCTTTATGACAGCAGTCTGTAAATAATCGATTCTGGACCAGACAAATCCAGTGATTGATATCATGAGCCTCGGTCGGGTTACGATGACATGCGTCAACCAAGTCAGCGAGCCTGACCACTCGATCCTGTCAGTCGCCTCTTAGCATAGTTGCCAATCACGGGCTGCTGAAGACCTATTCTAACCCGCATCTCACGGGTGCAAACATGTATGATAAATATTCGTAAACAAAAAAAACGTTGTGACTTTGTATATCAGCACAGTTGAAGGCTGTTGACAAGTCAATCTGACGGTATATAAGCTATATTCCTATCCGACACTCTATATATAACAGTCTTGGTTTCCGGGCGTCAAAGGGGATTGTATTCTCGGAACAATGCCAAGTTGTATCTAGTAAATTTGATTCAAATAATTCAAACCCCTCTTGTCGTCTGCTTACTCGATGTGTGTGTGTGTGTGTGTGTGTGTGTGTGTGTGTGTGTGTGTGTGTGGCTGCTTGTACTAGTCCGGACTGATGCCGATTTATAGTACTAGCCCACTGAGATACCATGCCGCAGTTTAACATGAATACCCTACTCAGACACAGTATACTGACTCTGACTTTAGCCCCTTAATGCCGAGCGCCAGACAGGGTAACAACAAGTACCATCGTTTAACGTCTTTTGGTATGACGCGGCCGGGGATCGAACCCCGGACCTTCCGCTCTCCGGGCGGACGCTCTACCACTAGACCACGGAGGCGGTCGAGTGAGTGAGTGAGTTTGGTTTAACGCCATTTTTAACAGTATTACCACTTCGGTGAAACCCACGAGCACGGGTATGGTGCTGATAAACCTAGAAACATAATCGGGGCGAACCTGGATTCTGCAAAGCGAATCGCGGCGCCTTAGACGACTTGGCCACCCGTGCCCCCTTCTAAGTATTCAGACAATGTCTCAGTTTGGAACATGGCGCTATTTACAATTGGAGGTGAAAAGTGGTTGAACGTTGCGTTCATGATTATTGCACTTACACAGTGATGCGCATGCACGTGTGTGTGCATGTCTACGTGCGTGTGGGTATGTTTGTACTAGTCCGGACTTTTATAGTGCTAGTCCACTGGGATACCACAGGTAGACGCTGTATGAACCACGGGGGCGACCCCTCTTTTAAACTTCACACATAGTTTCAACACTTCAGCACCTGCCCGGAGTTCGATCCCCTGAAAGGTTGTCCTTGTTGTCACCCTGTCCGACGCTCGGCATTAAGAGGATAAAACAAGGACTGGTCGCTCGGTATAAGTACAAACACACACACGCAATTACGCACGCACGCGCGCGTATGCACATCCCTATATATGAGCAATAATCTTGAACGCGACGTTAAACCCCATTGCACCTTCGCCTCATGCAAGAAAGATCTCGGGGGAAATATGTGTATTTATTACTTGCCCGTGAAGAGATCACCCGTTTAATAAACATACAGCTGTATTACACATTGTGTAATACCAAAACGCGTGCTTATGTACTCTCGGAACACGTTTCACGAACAAATATTGAAAGTTCTCAACATCCCTTGGCTTATTCAAAGACATTGCGTGTGGAGATGATAGATCACTGAGAGGAGCTTATGCACACTCGATGACCCCAGCAACCTTGTTGCTAGGTTGACGTCACATGGCATTGTTTCGCAGAAGGATCTTGCAACAAAATTTCACAAATGACGTCATCGGGTATTGTGACGTGATTGTAAACTTTGAGGTGCAAGGCCCCGTTCCACAAGGCGACCGTAGCGGTAGCGCAACGACAGTCGTTGGTCTAAGTTAAAGTATATGAGTTGCGATAACCTTAATTTTGTGGAACTGACGCCTGAATTCTAAAGGTGGACCGTTGGATGTATTAAATTCATACGTTTCAACTTTTGACGTATTTAAAGTATTACTGTGTTAATCTCAGTTGGACTATGCCGTGGATCGTGTAGGTGTCAGCCTATTCACACTCAACAGTATAATTCTAAAAACGTTATAAATGGCCAGTAATAAATAAAATACTAAACTCGCTCCCATGTAAAACCAATTTAATGAAACTCGTGAATAGTTGCTTTCGCTCGTCAGATACTACAACTATTCACTCGTTTCATAAAATTAGTATTACATGGGAGCTCGTTTAGTATTCTATATATATCTCAAGGATCAAGTAATGTAGAAATTCTAGTATATGTATTTTGGGTGGCAAATACACTGACGTGTTCCATGCATGTAGATGACAACACAATACATTCACACTATATATACACAGGATATACACATTATATACACAGTATACATGCAATATACACACTATTTTATAAAGCCAAATCAACGAATGTGATTAACTGAGACATGTCGATTTTTATCCTCATTCGAAACACTATCCCGCGTTGTGGATCTACCACCTGCCGTCTGTTCGAATTGATTTGCATGACATTTTACACGAGAGGGGTGGTAACATGAGACACATGTTCACACTCGACTGACTTAAGATCATATTTCATCCCATGTGATAGGTGAGGTGAAATGGGGTTTAACGCAGCATTCAAGAATATTGCATTTATATAGCGACGTGCGTGCACGTGTGTGTGTGGCTGTGTGTACTAGTCCGGACTAGTGGCGGTTTTATAGTACTAGTCCGGAGATACCGGTGCCGACAAGTGCCGGTTTTATATACTAGCACAGAGATACCATTCCACAGTTTTAACATGGACAGTATATACTGACCCCGAGCCGACCACTCCTCGTTTTAGCTCCTTAATGTCGAACGCCAGGTAGGGTAACAACAAGTGCCATCTTGTAACATATTTTGGTATGACGCGACTGGGGATCGAACCACCGACCTTCTGGTCTCATGGTAGACACTCTAGCCACTAGACCACGAAGGGAGTCGCCATTGTGATAGATAAGAACGGCGCAAGGTATATATACTTCCTGACTTATAACTAATAACACACCACATGGAATATGTTATTAGGAATACTTAAACAAAACATTAGTGAGTGAGTATGGTTTTACGCCGCTTTTAGCAATATTCCAGCAATATCACGGCGGGGTACACCAGAAATGGTCTTCACACATTGTACCCATGTCGGGAATCGAACCCGGATCTTCGTCCTCACGAGCGGACGCTCTAACCACTTGGCTACCCGACCGCCCCAGACAAAACATTAACCACAAAATGTCATCACCTAATATTCTTCAGAAAAAAAGAACCCATAGAAACTATTCTATTTCCTGCTGCATATTTAATGAAAGTGATCGGAAACCAAATCACAATAAGCCATGCCTATTCTTGCAAACCCGGTACCACAACGCGCTCGCCGCCTGTCGAGAACGTTCAACTGAACAGAGCATTGGTTTAAACCCCGCATGTACGCAAACTGAGAACTTGCTGACCAAGCAAATCTTTCTCCCCGGAGACGCTCGTAATATTACGTCATGTGTGGTAACCCAGCCCCTTTTATTACCGGCCGACGTAACACCTCTCTGATAATTGATAAAAACAATTACCAACCTGTAGTTCACCTACCCAGACACCCAGACCCAAGCCTATACAAATTCATCGGCTGAAACGTCAAGTCACCGACTCTTTGTTTTGACGCGCAGCCGGTAGGTTGTCCAGATGGCGACCTCTCCCTCTCATCGTCCCCCGCCCCCTCCTCCCCACTACCCCTAGTTTTCCCGGTGCCTCCAGGCGTTCGCGATGCTATCTGAGCACAATGTGTTCTGAGCAATACTTTAACGAAGATTCGCGGAAATAGGCGAGCTTATCCGATTGACAGTGAACGAGCGACAGCGGGTAATTACAGTGTACGGTGCTCTACCTAATCGATCAGATCTGCATGTCGGAGCTTTGTCCAAAGCCGTTAGTTAATACAACGTGTTGTTACATGATGAGTTTTGCTTTCATCGGATTCGCAGCTATACCCACCTGCCGACTTGAATCTCTGTCCGGGTTTAGAAGATATGCCCATGCCTGTCTTTGTGACGAAGAATATTTTTTTTGTAACATATCACGCAAAGGATTTTGTGAATAAAATGAATAAATAATAATGATAATAATTATCATGGTACGCAATGAGTGTAGTTCACACCTCTAAAGGAGTACAGTGGACGTGTGGACGACATACAAGCAACATCTAACATTTAGACGTTTAGTAACAGATAAGTAATGACCCGTGAAGATCTGGAGTAGAATAGGTCTTCAGTAACCCATGCTTGCCGTAAAAGGCGACTCTGCTTATCGTAAGTTGCGATTAACGGGATCGGGTGGTCGGGCTCGCTGACTTTGTTGATGCATGTCATCGTATCCCAATTGTGTGGATCGATGCTCATGATGTCAATCACTGGATTGTCTGGTCCAGACTCGATTATTTACAGACCCCATCATATAGCTGGAATATTACTGAGTGCGGCGTAAAACAACAAACAACAAAAAACAAACCAAAAGATAAATAATAGAGAAAAAGATAAGGTAGAAAGATAGGGTACCGGAGTTGATGAAAAGAATCCTCTAATGAAATTATGTTTCGAATAAAGATCATGATAAAATACTAACAATTAAAGTTCTAGAGTCATAAAGTAATAATGCAAACGGTATACGTCATAATGATAATGATGATAAGTACTTAAACGAATAAAAGTTAAGAAATGTGCAAAACTGATATTCCTTTATTAGAAACGCTCTTGTAAAGGTAATATTTCAATGAAATCACAATAACGATCTTAACGTAGATTTTCATTCAGTATTTCATAAATTATTTCAGTTGAAATAGTTTCTTCATAGGTAACAAATTACCAGAACTTTTAAATACACATCAAGGAGACACAATCTAACGCGAAGTCATTCGAAACACACAAGATTTTGTCACAAACAATGCAATGACGTCATAAATATATAATGACGTCACTAAGAAAACAGTTATCAAAAGAATACGAACAAAAATGTGTTATTAAATTTTCGAAAGATTTATACTGATAAGAATAGTAGACTCTAGTTTACACCGGTATCGGTATTTGGTGTAAGTAATGATATATTCTTGTTTGAAACGATAATCTATTTAGTTGGCAACAAATTGTCACTGATAATTGTTTTCTGTACTGTGTTTACATTTAGGTCACAATTGCAAGGTGCCCGATTCATCCGCCAGAAAATACCAAGTTTTAGTGTATCGATATGGTTACAACACCAGCAACATGTATATTGTAACTCATAATGAGTAATACTGACATAGTCACAATTATGTTTGTAGAGTGTAACTTCCGTTAATATGCTTTGAACGGGGAACTATATCGTTACGCGGATATGACCTCAAAGGTGTGATGCGGTAGGTGACATGTCTCTCGTTTTTCCCGCCACTCGAATGTGAGTAGCGGTATCATACGCTAGTGATCGGCTAGCCATTGTCAGCCGCGATCACTGAGAACGGCGCAGATTCCTCGTCCAAGATGGGCTTGTCCGACGAGGGAGAGGCCAATGTGCAACAACGATATGAAGAACTATGTTTGGACTTAAATATGGACAAAACTGCTGAGGGCGAGGCGTGGGAATCGTACCAAAGGATACAGCTAAATTATACTCTTGAAGTACGGGCTCTATCGTTCGGCCATGTTGAGTTTAAATGACCGGTATTCGTAGCTTCCGTCGTTCTCGGTTTGATCGGAGTACTGTTATAAATGATCTGATTGCGGTTATAATTAGTGCATAATTCCACTCCATTACAAATTTATGACTTACATTTTTTTTGCATCGTGTTGTGTCCTAGAAACTTGCACAGATCACCCATTGTTTTGGTCGTATCGATGTTTGTATACATACTATTTATGATCACGGGTGTCAGCCGCGAAAATAACTCGAATCTAATTAAGTCAGATTTGATTGTAGATAAAATGCTTGTTATTTCACAGGGTGACCAGCTCCATTGGTTGGCATGTGCTTTATACGAAGCATGTCGTCGTACAGTGGTTCCCACTGTGGGCCGGGGGCAAGTAGAAGGCAACTGCGTTTCGCTGACAAGGTTGCTGCGATCAGCAAAATTCAGGTAATTAAAAAATTACAAATATTCTCATGACAGCAAGCCATATTATTTCGATCGCATGAAATGTCTATATTAACCGTCCGCCGGCAAGGCAACACGGAAGTGAAAGAAACATCTCGGGGAAAGACAAACATGAAATTGATTGGTATTCTGATTCTTGTCAATAAACTTGTCCATTTCTGTTCTTTTCAGCTTGATCCAGTTTTTTAACAAAATGAAAAAATGGTCGGATATGGCAAGTCTGCCCCAAGAGTTTAGGAATAAAGTTGACCGGCTTGAGAGAAATTTTGCAGTGTCAACGGTGATATTCAAGAAATTCGAGCCCATTTTCTTGGATATCTTTGAAGCACCGAGTGAAATATCACGACAACAGAGGAGCAGAAAACCGCGGTATGTAATTTTGGCACTAGATAATATATTAGTACGTATATACTTGTAGCTTGGTCGTATATATAATATACTAGCTTCAATGCTCATCCCCATCATCAAAGGTCAAGGTCACATAAGAGTTTTGTTGCTGAGGGGAACTCGGATAACTGGGCTATATTTAGATTCCCTCAAGCCAAGAGACTCTGCATTTGCATATGCAAATGTACATGAAAACTGTATGAAATTATATTGGGCTTGATGCAATGGTTTTACTGTTAACTTAATATTCATTTGTGATAAATAATGTAAAGACAATTCTGAAAACAGAATTCAACCATATTTAAAAAATATCATATTATTTTTCCTTTTAAATAACATCGTATTCATTCAGACGCTATTTTCAGTAATGACGTATTCAATCAGAAATTTAATAATTAATTATTATATTAAGTTACGTTCTTAAGTGACCTGATGAAGGATGCCGTAGTATTCTATAGCAGTTCACTCGCATTTAGTTTTTGTTGTCATTCTTCCCTTTGCTCATTTGTTGATTGTGCCTTTTTTAATCATCACATTAATATATTATTACAGATGCTTTTCTAATTGTTGTGATAATTTCCAGAAAATCTAGTCATAGCAAGTCCCGTGTATCTTCATCTGAACGGAACAGGTACCCTCTCCATCCCAACCCCTCACCCCTTGTATGTTGGCGTTCTAGCACTGACACCAGTTGAGCTAACACTTGATTTAATGAAATTTTGTAGACGTAGACGCTGCACTTGTTAACATTGAGGTATTTCTGTAGTTATGTAGTTTCTCTGCTGCAGTTTAACATAGATAACCCTGCACCCTTTTTTTCACACCTGATTTCAATCTAAATGTCTAACATGAAGCTTTTGTTCAGCTTTGTCCAACTGTCACAGGAGATATTAATTGGGAAAGATAGGGCAGTTGGACAGCCTTGATGAGAAGTTTATGCCTTCACTTGTCATTAAGAGGACATGGGTTCGATCCTCATACAGGGTACAGCTTGTGAAGGCTGTTTTTGATGTCCCCACAGGAATATATGCCTGGTATAGTGGCAACAGTAACAGCATACAGCTCATTGACTTCTGCGGGGCAGTCGAGTAGCCTAGTCGTTAAAGCGTTTGCCCGTCACACCAAAGACCCGGGTTTGATTCCCAACATAGGAACAATGTGTGAAGCCCATTTCTGGTGACACCCACCAAGTTATTGCTGGAATATTGCTAAAAGCATCGTAAAACTACCCTCACTCGTTGACTTCTGCAAGGTGGATATATCTAGGCATGCATGGGTGCCTTTATTTGGCTCTAGGTCTGTCGTAAATGTCAGTAATAATTCCCAAATAGGAAATATAAATTTCCCAAATTTATGTTATATATAGTTACAACTTATGTTATGGCTTTGTAGAAGGGACTTGTAACTTGGTGACCAGTTGCTGGTCGAAATGATAATTCTTTTCCCAAATTATCCGCCAATGGCATTTAATAGTTTCAATCCTGGCTGTTAGTAGCTAGATATTGATGATGCAGCTATTGGCATATTTAACTCTCTCATCCGGTGGGGAAGACCTACCTGGGGATAATCTGATACCTAGACCAGGGCTCTCCACAAATATAGACTTATTACAGTTGTAGAGCTACAACAGCTTTGTAGAACAGGGTCCATGTCTGTGTATCTGTCTATTACCCGATGTAAAATAAATAGAAGACACTTACTGTTGATTGTGTGGTCACTCTTTAGTACTGAGCAGGGTTTTACCTTAACTATCAAAAGTGGGGGTCAATGGGACCCCCAGTAATTAATTTTAAGGGTCCTTGCAGGCAATATGAGGGTCCAGTAGAGTAATGAAATGGTGTAGTGTACTGTACATTTAGATAAATACTTTGGAGTCAGGAATGAATCCGTGATTATGTAGACATGTTTGATGTTTGACATAACAGACACCCTTAACTGCTCTTGATGCGCTGTAGGTTCAATGAATATTATTGTGTGTGCCCTAGGACTCATATTTTTTTTCTACATCAATTCTCTACATATTGTGCATACTTGACTGAGTATCCTCACTAAAATGGATATATGTTGCATGGCTGGTAACCTATAAATACACCATAGTTCAATTATGCTATTTTATTTCTAAGCGTCAAATGATTTACTTCTTTTATGAAGGACATTTTGAAATAAATCTCTATTGTCTAACAGGATCTATCCTTGCCCTATGGGTGTTATGGGTGAGAAGAGATCCCCAATTTTGTGCTTGCAAGAGGAGATAAATGTCAGGTGTCCCATTCTTTTGTTTGGCTGAAACTGGACCCTGGTGGTGTGGATCATTACTCCTGCTTTCTGTTACTGGTTAGTCTGGTCTGGTGATTTATCTGGACTGTTGCTGACCTTGGCATTAAGCAGTGATCACTCACTTCTTGATCAAGTAATAGATCTGCATGATTTACCAACTAGACCCTGATGAATTGGGAACCCCACTTTAACAACTGTTGCCTCACTGAATGATTTTGTGTGTTGCCTGCCGACAGTCGATCGCTAGTTCATACCTGGGCACATATTGCTGTCTTGATGCAGTGAGAATGACTACCAGCGACCCCCATTCTACTACATGGTTTGAAATAGCCCCCCTGGTAACCATTTACCAGTAATAATATCTAAGACAGTTTATTAATAATTCACCTGTCCTGACTCTCATGCTGTCTTTCCATTCCATTAAACTCAAGTAGACATAATTACTTAATCTTAGTTAAGACCCCTTGGGGATTCTGTTTCAGAATATGTCCTCACCGGCTTTAGAATATGTATTTTTAAGATTACTCGAGAGGACTAGTGTCAACTATATTTCACTCGTCCTCATAGTTTGTATCAAGCCCGGCCAGAACAAGACAAAAAAGTTGACTATGTACAATTTTTTGTCCCTCTTATTTAGTTTCAGTTTGTCTCAAAATTGGAACACCATTAATGTTAATGATTTTTACTTGTCCTCAGCACAATTTAGTAGTCACGGGCTAGCAGACTTTCATGAATTACGAATGCTGTTGTCATAGCTGGAATATTGCTGAGTATGACGTTAAATAACAATGAATCTATTTGTGTCAGAATAGGTCCCCAGTGCCAAATGCTTTAAGGCCACACTTTTTTAATCTTATGTTTCATGGATTTATTCCAGCTTTGCCACACAAAGTCGGTCGAAATAAAAATGTCAATTATTTATTTATTTATGAAAATCTTTCTGCTGTGGATTTGCAGATGGCCTATTGAATCATGGATAGTGATGTATACAAGAAATTTATATATGACATTTTATATTGTAAAAGAGGTACTATATTAGTAGCGGGAAACATGATAAAAGGAAATGTTTTTATGTTTAATTTATTTCTTAGACCGACTGCTTTTCATTGGGGCGACTGACTGACTGAGAATCGGGTGGCCACAATGTGCAACTCTGTTTCATTGTATACTCTGTTGGGATTTTGTGCTTTCAACCAGTTGTCTGGCCAAGTGTCTGCCATATAGTTGTCATCATGTTGCTGGATTAACTCTTACTTAGCAAGGGGGGACGGGTGGCCCAGTCGTCTAAGGCGCAGCGATTCGCTGTGCAGAGTTGCCCTCCTTGGGCACGCCAGAAACCTATGATTGTGGGTTTGAATCCCGTTTTGCCCCGATAATGTTTCTAGGTTTGTCAGCGCCTTACCCATGCTCGTGGGTTTCACCGAAGTGGTAAACGTCTGAGACCTGCATCACTTGGGGCTTTCCTCCCACATCAAGCTGACACACAGTGATATAACTGGAATACTTTTAAAAGCGGCGTTAAACCAAACTCACTCACTTATTTAGCATTTAGTTGAATGAATGTAACTGTTATATTCTTAGATCACCACTTAGGTACTTGTTGTCATGGCAACTGGTTATTGATCATGTTTGAAGGGTAGTTCTATGGGCCTGTTAAGGGTTTTCTAGTTGCTTGCAGTGTTGGGTATGTTTCCTGGTTACCTCCTGTGGTCTAGTGGATAGTGTCTGCCTTGACTGCGGAAGGTTCAATCCCCTTCCGCATCTTACCTAAAGACATTAATAGATGGTATTTGTTGTTACCCTGACTGGCACACGACATTAAAGGGACAAAACAAGGACTAGAGTGGTTGGCCCAGAGTGAGGTGTGAGCAACAAACAAACTTGAGTGTCTGGTAACCTGGGAATACAAACATGGTGTATAGCGTTTCTATATTAATACCAAGAGTGACATGAGTTATTGGGCAAGTTTAGAAAGACATTAAAATAAACCTCTTTTGTCAAATGAGATCTATCCCCAGCACTGAGGGGAATAGGGGTCACAAGAGATTTACATTTTGTGTATTATGGCTGTTACAGTTCAGTGGAATCTGTCTAATTCGGACTTGGTTGGGACTGGTTAGATGTCTAATTTACAGCGAGGTCTGGAGTACAAAAAGTTCGACCGAAGTCAAAACAAAAAGCAACTATCATTCATCTTTATTTGCTGCTGCTGGTAGTCTTTGCTATGTTTAAAAAAAGTCAGCTCACTGATGCAATACTTCTCTGCTAACTCTTTCTGCTTTGGTTTTTTCACTGACTAAATTTCCTTAATTAAAGTTACTTTCTCAGCCAGTAGCTCAGCCATTGTGATTGATAATTTCAAGCTGCGTTTACCACTATTTATTGCCATGCTCATGGCTTTAAGTTTATTCATGCAGGATTATACCTGTTTAGAACTTAGTTAGAATAGGTCTTCAGCAACCCATGCTTGCTATAAAGGCGACTATGCTTGTCATAAGAGACGAATAACGGGATCAGGTGGTCAGACTCGCTGACTTGGTTCATGCGTGTCATCGTATCCCAATTAACTGTATCAATGCTCTTGATGTCAATCACTGGATTGTCTGGTTCAGACTCGATTTTTTTTACAGACCACTGTCATGACTGGAGTATATTGCTGAGTGACGCTTTAAACAATAAAAAAAAAAACCCCATAAAAAACAGCATTGTTTCTTTTAGCTGACAATGACTGAGCTCACTTCCAAGTGAGAGAATATTGAGTCAGGTGTGGTCCAGTCCGCTTCTTTTCAATTGTAAATTTTAGGAGAGTTGTAGGTCAGTTAGAGTAATGATAATTTATTAAGGAACTGAGGGGAACGGGGGGAAGTCTGGTGTGCACCGAATTCCTATTTTGTCAGATTCCACTGTATTGCAACAATTCACTGAATGTTTAATGTATTGATATACTGTTAGCCGTAATACAAGCATTGGTATTGAAATGACTTAATATAACTAGTGAGCTATTCCACAGCTCATTTCGAACAATGCTGTTGTGATTCTGGTTTTCTTGAGACGTCCGTTTTGAATTGTGTGGTGACTTGATTGATTGCATGTCATTGTATCTAAGTTGGGTATCAATGCTCATTAAAATTGCACTAAATTGTGTAGTAGAAGCCGGATTATCAACATGTCACCATCATATTGCTAGAATATGTTGAGTATTGCATTCAACAAAGAACTGCTTGCAGTTCAGGGGGAGCCAGCAGTATTTTAATCCTGTGAGCCTCTAAATCTTGAGACCCGTGAAGATCAGGGGTAGAATAGGTCTTCAGAAACCCATGCTTGCCATAAAAGGTGAATATGCTTGTCGTAAAAGGCGACTAACAGGATCGGGTGGTCAGGCTTGTTGACTTGGTTGATGCATATCATTGATCCCAGTTGCGTGGATCGATGCTCATGATATTAATCACTGGATTGTCTGGTCCAGATTCGAATATTTACAGACCGCCGTCATATAGCTGGAATATTGCTGAGTGCATCATTAAACATCAAACCATCCAACCAACCAACTAAATCTTGAACTTTTAACAACAAAGCAAACACATCCTCCCTATTTGCAACAGTTTGTTTAGGAAACGTTTCTTGTCCCCACACGCACGAAGAGCAATGGTGCTCAACTGAATACGCCAACACTTCCCCCTAGCCCATTAGTCCAAGAGCAGTAATCATCTAGATGGCCTTTTGGTTTCTCCAAAAATGTTGTCATTTAACATTAACTATTTTAGAGATAGAAGCATTGTTTTTTAAAGTATGCCAGGGCACTTGATAAGATGTTTGTGTGTTCCAACTGGAAGAATACATTTAAGTGAAAAAAAGAAATCCATTAATTGACACTCTGTTCATACATTTATTATATCCTATGTGTTTGTGCACTTCACTGTTGCAAAGTACATTTCACACAGGCTTCATAACAAGAAAGTCACATGGTACTTTTGTTTAATCTCTAAGTGTGCCTTTAAGGCACCTGAACCTACTGTTAGCTGTGCCATTATGATTTAAACTGTGCCATTGACACTTTAAAACAAAGAATTTTGAAGTCCTGGCTTGTCTGAAAGACAAGTGGAGTATGACCAGTGGTGTCAACATCTATAGCTCAAATTTCGCTTTGTGCAAGTGGGTCCAGGTCTGAAAGGGCTGGAAAAATGTACTAACTCTCAGTTTCAACAACGTGAACTCTCCAAATTGATAGGGTTAGTCGGGGTTGAATAGGTCTTCAGCAACCCATGCTTGCGTAAAAGGTGACCCTGCTTGATGTAAAAGGCGACTAATGGGATTGGGTGGTCAGACTCGCTGACTTGGTTGATGCATGTCATCGATCCCAATTGTGTGAATCGATGCTCATGATATTCATCACTGGATTGTCTGGTCCAGACTCGATTATTTAAGGACTGCCGTCATATAGCTGGAATATTGCTGAGTGCGGCGTTAAACAACAAACAAACAAACAAAATGATAGGGTTAGTATTATCTTGTATACGGATGCTCCTCGGGTTGGATGTTTCACTGGCATATGAATGTACCACCTGATGTAGAACTGTTGTTTCGTCTTCTTGCAGCCGCCTGCCCTGCACTCCCGCAGATGTTTTCAACTTCGCATGGACAATGTTTGTTCAAGTGAAAGGTGAGTTGAATCATGTTGTTTATGGAAACAGTGTCAGTAATGACAAATGACGTGCTGTGTATTGTCTTTTTAAAGTTAGCACCCGTGAAGATCTGGGTTAGAATTGGTCTTCAGCAACCCATGCTTGTCATAAGAGGCAACTAACAGGATTGGGTGGTCAGGCTCGCTGACTTGGTTCATGCATGTCATATCCCAATTGAGTGGATTGATGCTCATGATGTGAATCACTGGATTGTCGGGTTCAGACTTGATAATTTACAGACCACCGTCATATAGCTTGAATATTGCTGAGTGCTGTGTTAAACAACAAACAAATAAATAGGTTGTAGAAGGGTTGGCATCACTATCAGTGAGTACATGCAGGGATGCCAACAATTACGATTTTGAGCCTAAAATTGTTCTATTACACTTGTCCTTGACCAAAATTACGATTTCTGTCATTTTTTCAAGTATTGTTCACACATAAAATATCAGAGCAAATTGTTAATCCACCAGTGGCTTGAAGCATTCAACAACGAGTCTGTGCATACCTGGTAGTCTGTTGACGAGTGATAGCCATGCTTTTAATTCGCTTAGTGTTAAATAGCCATTACTCTGTGGTACCAGGTCTCTGATTGACTAGGGAGGTCGGGTAGCCTAGTGGTTAAAGCATTCGCTCGTCACACCGAAGACACTGGTTCAAATCCTGACATTGGTACAATGTGTGAAGCCCATTTCTGGTGTCACCCACCATGATATTGCTGGAATATTGTTAAAAGAGGCATAAAACCAAATTCACTCACTCTGATTGACTATGTTAAAACACGCTCAGGTCATTTTATCGATCTGTGAGTGCAGACAGGGAACTTACTGCTTGTACACTAATATTACCTTGGAACTCGGAACATGGTACTGTTAACAATACTCTCTTTCACATGAAATTACTCTTCGTTTTTGTACCCCTTAAATACTCTAAACTTTCATTGAGGGATGGCACCTCTGACCATGTGTTATATACAGACCATACACAAATGCATATCATAATTTTGATCCTCATCACATTGTTTTTGGGATACCCCAAGTGGGTTCCGCCAAATGTCAGAGTGTTTGGTGAACATCATAATTAAGTCATTAATATTGTAACATTTAGGAAACTCGTTTCAGGAAGTTTCTTAATTTAGCTTTTATCCTAAGAAAACAGCATTGTTGTGACAAAACTTGTGCTGATTTTATGCTTGCACAATGTTAGGATTGTTGGGGTCATGCAGGTTTGTAGCTCATTTACCGCCTCTGTGGTCTAGTGGTAGAGCGTCCGCCCGGAGAGCTGAAGGCCCGGGGTTCGATCCCCGGCCGCGTCATACCAAAAGACGTTAAAAGATGGTACTTGTTGTTACCCTGTCTGGCGCTAGGCATTAAGCTGTTAAAACAAGGACTAGTCGGCTCGGAGTCAGTATACTGTCACAGTGTGTCTGAGTGGGGTATTCATGTTAAACTGCGGCATGGTATCTCTGTGAGCTAGCACTATAAATAGGCATCAGTCCGGACTAGTACAAGCAGCCACACAAACACACACACCTACATGCACGTCGCTATATAAGTGCAATAATCTTGTACGCGACGTTAAACCCCATTCATCTCACCTTGTAGCTCATTTTGTAACAATATAACATCAGGGTTAAGACACTATACCTTTTGACTTAATTTCGACCATTGCTCGTATGTGCCATGGACATTAGGTGAGGACTACTTGAGATTTTGGTATACTTTTTCTGAGTTTAGCTTGGGTTTATCAGAATCGCTCAGAGCCCCGTATTGAGTCACAAGCTTGCAGCACAGGATATTGTTTTTAGCAATATCATGAATTTGCTTGCCAAAATTACTTAACTTGGAAGAAAAGTCCACGGTAGGCGAGTATGGTTGGATGATGAGTTGTTGCTTGTTTCCAGGTAACTTTCCAGCCATCAGTGACGACCTGGTCAACTCCTACCATCTGCTGGTGTGTTGTGTCGACTGGATCTATGCCAACGCTCTTCTTGGAGGACGCAAAGATTTGCTCAGTCCTGAATTCTCAGGTAGGACGAGAGGAAAATACCCTATTCTTTTTCAGACTGAAGCCAATATATCAAGTAATAGGTAAATCAGGATCTGTGGGTAATAAACAAATTATTTCTGTTTTTTGACAGTGCTTTGTACTTATTTTATAGTTTGAACAACCTTTGATCTATAAAACCAAAATTAAACAAATAAATTGGTCCGGGATGGGGGTGGGGTAGGGGTGAAAAAACGGCCAATATTATCATTTTAACACTTCGCTGTATGGGTAATTGACTGTATGGGTAGTGTCTCCTCACTTTCTTTTCTCTTCCCCGCCCCCCACCCCCGACCCCCAGGATATAATGTGAGGATATAGCAATATTCCGAATACCAATTGTTTTGAAAGCTCAATAACAACTCTTGTATGTCCTGAATTTTTTCACTGCCCTGCTGCTATTGCTGTGAGGCAGGTTGGCACAGGCATCTAAACTCTAGCAATTTGATGTGCAGAGTTGTCTCCCTTAGGAGTGCCAGAACCCTGTGATTGTTGGCTTGAATTGTCCTGATTGTTTTGTCTCTACCAAACATGTGCTAGCGGGTTAAACTTTAGGCTTTCCTCCCACATTAAGCTGACATGCCATGATAATGAACGACTGATCAAAGCAGCATTATGCCAAACTGACTGACTTGATCAGGTTTACCGGACAACTACCACAGTCGAGACTGGAAGCCCCCGGTGGAGGCTCCGTGTATCATCCAGCTGCTGTGTGACAAGCACGATGGCCTCGTGGTGGAGGCCAAGACCATCAAGGAACACTGGTGGAAGCCCCACATCAAGAAGCTGTACGAGAAGCGGGTACGTACATAACTGTCAGCATCCACTAGCCTTTTTATCAAAGTCTTGTTTCCACCCTTGCCACATCAAGGCCACTTTCCTGTGCTGAATATGATTGGACTATTCCACATATCGATAGTCCAATCAGAGAACATTTCACAAAAATCAACATCCATGACTGATACACCTTCGTATGAAGGTAATTTACCGCTGTCTTTGTTGACACAAATATGCCTTTTTTCATCTTTTAAACCCCCCAATGCCTATGTTATTGTGTCAGGGATGAAATCGTGAATGTTTTCATTATGTGATCGACTTGGTTGTTGCCTATGGTAGTCGCCATCTTTGTGAAGCTATACGAGATAAGAACAGAGATCCGATTAGATATTGCGTTTTCATTACAAGGGGCACGAGTCGTGATCTACGCTAAATGGCACCAGGGTTGAGCCAAGAAAAGTGGCCTTGATGTGGCGAGGGTAGAGCCTAGGCTTTGATAAAGGCTAGTGGACACGCTTGCTCCCCGAAGATGGACTGTCAGGGGAGCATGTTTCCCTGGCAACCACTTTTAGTCGAGACGATGATATTCAAGATCGACAAGCCAAAAATTACCACAGAACCCCTGAAACAGCATTTGAAGTAGAATTATTAAGAAAAATGATCACTCATTAGTAAAATAATATCGACCCGACTGCACCCAAAGGAGTACATATTCAGTGAACTATGGTTATAAGAAACACAAAGGGACCACTAATTTTAGTTTGTTATGACCGTAGTTCGTTATGAGCATATATACAGCATATATACAACAAATGGCTGTTATCCGTCAGTTCGTTATAAGCATGTTCGTTTTAAACTTAGTTCACTGTATATTGAATACCCAGAGAAAACTATTAATGTGAATGATAACTTGTGAATGAATACTTAATGGCTCCCAAAATGATGTGGAGCCCTGATTGTTGTTATCACACACTGGTTTTGCTGTAAAATCCAGGCTCCCACGAAGTAGCTGGAGTATTTCTGACTCCGTTCATTTACTCAATCCAGTATTTGACGTAATTGAGGGATCTCCTAAATTTGATGCTTTCAACATGACAAGGACCCCTTACACTCCTATAGTGGATGTTAGCTGTAAACACAATAAGTCTCTAGCTGCTGGTATTTTAATCTTGTTTGTTGCATTTGTTGTAGATTCTGAAAGGGAAAGTGGAAACATTGTCGGCAATTTTGGAGACTGGGAATTTTGAAGTCAATAGGTGAGTTTTGCCCAAAGTGGTATTCTTTTTGGTGTTCGCTGAATGTGAGCATAAACATTGACTTAAGATATTGTTTAATCATGTTATTGTTTTGTCTTGACATGCATCACTCTATTAGTCATGATAATATACTTCTGGAACTCTGGCGGTTGGTCGGGTAGCCTAGTGGTTAAAGCGTTTGCTCGTCATGCCAAAGACCAGGGTTCGATTCACGACATGGGTACAATGTGTGACGCCCATTTCTGGTGTCCCTGCTGTGATATTGCTGGAATATTACTAAAAGCGGTGTAAAACCGTACTCACTCGCTCACTCTGGAACTCTGGCTTCCTGTCCCCATTGTCGTTCCTGCACTGTCTGTGGTGTGCTTGAAATAGATCCCCAGCACCCAATACTTGGCCACTGCTGGCAGGAGGCAGAATACATCCCCTGGACTCAAGTCTTGGGGTAAGACCAAATTAGGATGGGGTAAATATGGTCACCAATAAATAATTATCTCGTGCACAGCTCAGTTCAGGGTTAGACACGGACAGTGCGTTAGTCTGAGACCAGTTAACATTCAGAAGGGCTAAATGTTTCCGACCTAAATCTTAAGTGTATTGCATGAACCACTAGTCTGAAATGAGCTCCAAACTACCTCTAGGGCTAGTTATTTATTATCCCCCGCCCAACAAAGTTGGCGGGGGATATAGAAACGGGCTCCGTCCGTCCGTCACGTTTCGTTTCCGGAGCATAACTCATAAACCGTTCAATATTTTTTCATCAAACTGTCAGGTACATGCTGAACTGGTTCCTTTTGCTATTTAGAAATTTAAGAAATGTTTATATTTTGTGTTTCCATGGCAACAAGATGGACTTAGGTTCTGTGAGGGTAGGGTTCGTTCCGGAGCATAACTCATAAACCGTTCAATATTTTTTCATCAAACTTTGCAGGTCTGTCAGGTACATGCTGAACTGGTGCATTTTGCTATTGAGAAATTTTAGAAATATTTATTTTTTACAATTTCCATGACAAGTTCCATCTCGGTTAAAAAAGGTTAGGGTTTGTTTAGATTTAATTATGTCATAAATTCTGCAACAGGGGCGGGGGTGACGTTAGTGGCAAACTCTTGTTTGCTTTTGAAAGGATAATGATTTTAGCTTTCAATTCTGCATTCTGATGATGACTTGCCATGCTAATACAGATACCTGGACACCCAGATGTGCTGGGAAGAAAGGATAAACCATGAGTTGAAGTTTCGCATAACTGAAGAGTGTATTGTTGTGAATAATGATAACTGGATATTTAAAGTGGACTTAGGTTCTGTGAGGGGAGTGTGAGTTTCTGGAGCATAACTCATAAACCGTTCAATATTTTTTCATCAAACTTTGCAGGTCTGTCAGGTACAGGCTGAACTGGTGCCTTTTGCTATTGAGAAATTTTAGAAATTTTTATTTGTTATGTTTCCATGGCAACAAGATGGACTCATGTTTTTTTTACAATTTCCCTGACAAGTTCCACCTCGGTTAAAAAAGGTTAAGGTTTGTTTAGATTCAACTATTTCATAAATTCTGCATGAGGGGCGGGGGACATAGCCACGTTAGTGGCAAACTCTTGTTTAACTTAATTAGGTTTTGGGAGAAAATAAGTAGTCCTTTGAGATGTTTACTAATCTCTGCCTAAGGGCGTGCCTTGTAGTGTGTGTTTTCACAATGGAGACTGACTAGGAATAAAACTTGGCGGGGGATAAAATTAAAAAACAAAGTTGGCGGGGGATATAGAATTGGTTCCGTCTGTGTGTGCGTGTGTGCGCCCCAAAATCGTTTTGGGAGCATAACTCAGAAACCGTTAAATATTTTTCTACAAAACTTTGCACGTCTATCAGACTCATGCTGAACTGGTGCCTTTTGTTATTTAGGAATTTTATTAAAAAAATTATTTTTACGTTTCCATGGCAACAAGTTGGACTTGGGTTCCATAAGGGTGCTGTTCGTATCCGGAGCGTAACTCAAAAACCGTTAAATAATTTCTCTTAAACCTTTGCATGTTTACCAGACACATACTGAACTGGTGCCTTTTGCTATTTAGCAGTTTTATAAATTTTTATTTTTTACGTTTCCGTTGGACTTAGGTTCTATTCGGTAGTGTTTGTTTCTGGAGCATAACTCAAAACCCATTCAATACTTTCTAACAAAACTATGCATGTTTACCAGACACATACTGAACTGCCTTTTGCTATTTCGGAATTTAAGAATTTTTTATTTTTCATGTTTCCATTGCAACAAGTTGGACTTGTTAGTGCTGCAATTAGGCCATTTACAAAAAGGCCCAGTGAACATAGTTCACAGGAGCTAATGCATTGCACACAACCGGACATGTCATTTTGGCGGGGGATATGAGTACTTCATGCTTGTTATCACAGGGAAAGGAAACACTCAGACATTGCCTTACTATTTGTGTGTACGGTGTGTACTGCACTGTACACTTCCTGTACAAATGGGGTTTACTGCTCACTTTAACAGTAAACCAGGTGTTAGTCTACACCTGCTCATCAACTGCCCCAAGCCTGCAGTAAATGACAGTTACATTTCCATTCCTCCTATTTATAAACAGTAAAAAAATCCAATTTTTTAATATCTCCATTATGAAAAAAGGCACTTTATGAGGAAACAGATAAATCCCTGTAAACATGTGTTTCTGTGGTGTAGCTGTTATATTTCTGACAATGTAGAATACAGGATGTTGGCCATTTAGTTTGTTTGAACACATTCCTTACATTGTAATTGTATATGGCAGGATCTGGGCCAGGTTGTACATTGTATTAACAGTGAGAGGTTCATCATATCTCTTCCAGCAAGTCGATCAATAATGCCTATGAAGAGTATGTGCTGAGTGTCGGGGATTTTGACGAGCGGATCTTTCTCGGGGAGGAGGCAGAGGAGGAGATAGGTACGCCGGGGAAACCTGGGACAGACTTCGCAGAACAGATGGCCAAGAAGAAGTCATTGAGGCAGCACGTGGACCAGGTAAGAACAACCCTCGCCATACATACCATATTCGACGAAATAAGCGCCCAGGGCGCTCTCAAAATTAGAAAAAGGGGGCTCTTATTAGAATATTATTTTGGTGGAAAAGTTGAAAGATAAATTTCGTGGTTTATGCTGACAGTCTGAAATGTTTATCTACGACAGATATATTTTTCCAGAACTTTATTGCCCATAATTAAGGGTGCATATAACACACGTGTGCGTATTATATGCAAATAAATGTCCAGTGTACATTGATCAATCGGAAGGGGTGCTAATTGGGATTGTTCACTAGCCAATATCTTAGCAAACATCGCCATGGGCGTTTATTAGAGCGGGGCGCTTATTGCGTCGAATACGGTACATTCTCTTTACTATTCTCGTTTAATGTACTTACTGTGCTCTGATCTCACCATACACAAACGTCACTGTACTGACTCTACATTCCAACCATGATATACTAGACAATCTGCATAAGCTGGTGGTTGAACAGTTTCTGTTAATATTTTGTTAATAAGATGTTTTTCCACCAATACAACTTGTTATAAATGTATTATATGTACAGTCGTGCCTCGTTTATATGGACACTTGCGTCATTTCACAATTCGTCCGTATAAACGAATTTCCGTATAACTGAAACCAGCTTCTTACTGGAAGAGTTACTTCCCTTCAATTATGCAACTCATGACATGACAGCAAACAGATACATCCACACGTTTAAAAAAATCTGTCTCTGCCCTCCACAGACTCCATTATTTATCGAATGGGATTACTTGTACAATAAACAAGCTCGTCTCAAACGTAATTCAGTGTCACTCGGTTAATTGACTTCTCACGAATCAAAGGATTACCACCAGCGGAAGTGTATTGTCCGGGTAAGTGATACAATTTTGTGTGCATTTCAGTGTTTTGTGTATGAAAAGGACCATCCGGTTCCGGAAACTGAATTTAAGTATAAACGGGTAAATTTATATACTAGTAATTATTTTGTTTTGAATGAAAATCGTCCATGAACCGAGGTTTCCGGATATCTGAAGTCTGTATAAGCGGGGCATGACTGTATCGTGATGCAGGAGTTGTAAATTGATTTATCGTGGGCCTTGTATCACGATACAATGCTGTATCCACGTATCATTATACCACTAGTTATTAATCACCTTGGCAACCAGTGACTAGGTAGACAAGCCTAAGCCTATGCACGGAACATTAAGTTTGTTCAGTGTTTCTCCCATGGGGATTTTGGGTTGTCATTGGTCCCCAGCATCCTATGCTTGTTGAACAGATCGACTTAATGGATTGGCTATTCAGGCATAGAGACTTGTTTATCGTGTGTCAATGTACACAGATTGCGTGGATCATTGCTCATAATATCAATCACTGTTTTTACTGGCCAAGATTTATTTGCATGCTTCTGTCATATAGCTGGAATATTGCAGAGTAGCGCTAAACAAGAAACAAACTAATAATTCAGTATTGGCCATGTTTACAAGATGATAAGGGGCAGTCTGAAGGTTTAAGTGTTTGCCTGTCATGTGGAAGACCCATGTTCAGTTCCCCACATGGGTACAATGTGTGGAGCCATTTCTAGTGTCCCCTGCCGTGATATTGCTGGTGTAAAACCATACTCACACTTTCACTTATTCATTAATAGCACTTGTAGTGCTAATCTGCAAGTTGAATTTTCTTTTTTTTAGACCACCTACGTAAGTTTTTTAAAACAGTTTTGTGTGATGTGACCGATGAAAACAAAAGTCCCTATGGTCCAGTCTCAGTAATGAACTAGCTTGAGGTTACCATACAGTAGGCTGCAGTAGTTTCACCTGTATAGTGCATATTATGACTGTAGAGGGTTGTAAAGGTTTGTGGCGTGATGACAATCTATAGATATAAACAGTGATTGCTCGCTGACAAGTTGCCAGTCATTTCCATGACTCCATGACTGATTGTTAATCATTATTCAGTTGATGACAATTGTCCTGTTTTTCAATGTGTCAACGCCATTAACAACAAGTTTTTCTGAAAACAAACAACACAATACTGTTTTATTAGCAGTAGTTGTTGATTTGTGTTATGCAGGAATTAGGCTGTGCACAACTTAAATCGGGTGGTCAGGCTCGCTGACTTGGTTGATGCATGTCATCGATCCCAATTGGGTGAATCGATGCTGATGGTGTCAATCACTGGATTGTCTGATCCAGATTTGATTACTTAGAGACTGCCGTCATATAGCTGGAATATTGCTGAGTGTGGTGTTAAACAACAAACAAACAAACAATTTAACATTTTTTTTGTTTTGTGGTAGACACGAAGTCTGGCGCCATCCACCCCACTGACTGGGAGATATTACCTGAAGGACAAGGACCCAAGTGTCACACCAGTTTCCACGGCAACACAGAGTGTTAGCCGCCTACAAGCTCTTCTGTCTGGGAGAAGGACCTCTCCCAGTGATACTCTCCTGGAAATATTCGGGTAAGTAGTAACATTTAGAACTTAGGCCACAAGCAGAATATTGTGTTTCTTGTTTCCCTGACAAACCTGATCAGGCCCCCTTTCTCCCCCCGAGTTGCAACACTTTCTTTCCAGATTTTATGCCACTATCACAAATTTGTTGCACTTAACCATCCATAGATAAGCCATGAATTTTGAATATGGCAACAAAAACTAAAAAAAACCAACAAATATCTACCTGCGTTCCCTCTTTTACCATGGGCTGAATTGGAAACACATTTGTGGGGGCGTTGGAAACAGCACATCATTAGCACAATTAGTCTTGTCAATTTGCACTCTCACGATAAGGAGCTGTTAAAGGGTTTGTTTCAACATAATTGCTGCCACCCGATTTTTCTCGTTCAAGGTTAGTGATGTAAGAGAATATCCTTCCTTTGACATGGGGGGGATGTAGTTATCATCTGGTCCACCCATCCGTCTTTCGTTTCCCGAGTATAACCGCAAAAGATTTTTTAACCAGTTTTGTTACATGTACTAACCAGAGGCTAAAGTGGTGTCCATTGCTACTTAGAATTTTTCAAAAATTCCTGTTTCCATGGGAACAAGTTGAACTTAACAGAAACAGAGGTAGGTGTAGTTTCTGGAGCAGAACAGAGTTGGTACATGTATTAATCAGGGGCTGAAGTGATGCCTTTTGCTATTTACGTGTCAATATTTTTTCCTGTTTCCATGGCTACAAGTTTGACTTTGACTCTTTTCATAATGGTGTTTGTCCTGACCATATCTTTAGACACCCTTTTTGAAACTGCACACACAAAGACCAGGTTGTCAACTGGTGCCTTTTGCTATTCAGGGATTTTTAGAATTTATGTTTGTTCTTTTTCCTTACCAACGAGTTTGATTTTGACTGTCCATAGTGGTGTGAACCTGACATAGCAATACAAAGTGGTATAGGTTTGATAGCTCAACAACTACTAGGGATGTGAGGTTTTATCGGTATACTGGTAAATTGCAATACAAATTCATCACGATACGTATCGCGATACGTATTTGGCGTATCGGTTTTTCCCTCATTATTCAAACTGTGACTGAAATGTATATGCCATGATATATAGTCTTACCTTATTAAATCAAAACAAAGACAAAACAAATGCTTCATACTCTTTATTTGATTGTAGATAAAAATAATAGTACAATTTATTAAAATTGGTTTATAATTTTGACCAAATTGTTAACATTGCAGCTTTCATATTAATATTTGTCAAAGGGATATGAAAAAAAGCTTTTCTCTTGGTAGAAATTATTTCCCAATATATTGCAATAATATTTTGTTTTTGAAATATTGCAATATATCGCAATACACTTTTTGGTCCAATTCCCAACCCTAATAACTACTCTTGTATACATACGGAGAGACAGAAATAGATGTTGAAATTCTCGAATCGTTGGACTTGTTCAGGGCATTTGTTCTTTCGA
Organism: Haliotis cracherodii; assembly: GCF_022045235.1. NCBI lineage: Eukaryota > Metazoa > Mollusca > Gastropoda > Lepetellida > Haliotidae > Haliotis > Haliotis cracherodii. The sequence goes on along the minus strand of NW_027266265.1, from coordinate 8,119,478 downwards.
ATTTATTGGAAACAGGGGGAATTGTTCTCTAATGACCCTTGTTTGAAAAAGAAATGTTTTAAGGACATTACAACTGACAAGAATTGCCACAAGTTGCCATCAAAATGCAATTAGTATTTTGGGGGTAATTATTTAACGTATGTGTGAGACATTAATACTGTAACCATGGGAACCTTTTTGCTAATTCTTTCCAGAGAGTGCAACAAAGACCCGAAAGATGACATTGTTTCCAGAGTGCAGGATATGGGCGAGATCTTCTGCACACATTATGTACAAGTAAGTATCCTCAAAGAGGGGAAGAAAGGATTGACAATATGACAAAAATGTTCCGTCTCCCAAATCCATTTGATTCAAAAGGATGTATTAGCTCACCAGGACCGAGATCCAAGTGTGGTGGTCTTGCTAAATATATTCTACTGGTAGTGCACAAAAATACAAGGTTAGCACAAATTAAAACAGTTTTGAATGTTGCAGGACTTATTAAGGCCTTAAATTTGAATCTGCCTTGAACTTATTGAACATGCTTAAAATTTGCTAAAATGTCTTGAAAAGGCCTTGAATTTGGTTAACTCTTCTGTTAAATACTCGAATACCTTTTGTAATGTATTCTGATGTAGCAGTATGTCTTTAGACATTGTATTGTTTATTAGTTGGTTTTCAAAATGTTCTGCCTAAAATTTAATTCAATGTATGAGAGAGAGAGAGAGGGGGGTAATTAACTTCAGATTAGTACTGCTTGTAAAAGAATCGCCAAAAAACACATGATACAATACTAAAAGGTATTTTTTTAGGTTGGGGGGAGGGGGGTTGATAATAAAGGTTTTTATACTTAATTCACCATTTCTTATTATCAGCAGTGATAAAAGCTTGTTTGTTTTTTTAAAAATTTAAACTAATTGTAGAAAAGTCAGGCAAAACAATTTTTTTCCTTCAAGTCATTTTATTTTTTTTCTAATTTCAAATTTGTTTTATTGGTCAGTCTTAAAGCTTCTAAAGTAATATATATATGATGTTATGGTAATTTCGTATAAATGAATTCTGTATCCACCAAGGATGGCCTTTATGCTTGTAAGGATAGTTCATGCTTGAATGCTCACATGGCTGTTAAGCTAGATGTAACTGATACTTCGTTGACACTCCTGGCTATTGATAAACAAGACAAGCTGACCTACTTTGCCCCTACAATACAGCTGTTTCATTGTCTGGTTGCTGGTGTAATGGACTTTTTCCTCTCAAGGCTTTGTGTGTTATGCATGATTTATTTCTGTTTATGCTTGCTGAGTAAGCTAATCCAACACTCTTTAACACTGTTTCAAATTAAGCATGAAAGTCTAGGTGCCATAACTGTAATGTTAAGATTTTAATATTTAGGGAGTCTTAAGATTCAAGGGTCCAGAATCCCCATTAATTTTGAACACTGGTTTAAATAAAAGAAACCTTAAGTATATCACTAACATGCCATTGAGTAAGATGATTAGAGGTAGCAAGTCTTTATTTGGGGAGCATAGCAATTTGAATTTTAAAAAAAGAAAAATGTGATAATTAAGTAAATTTTGGATAAAATGTTTTGTGGATGTTGTGAAAACTTTCTTATTCCCAGGGATCCGATTCACTTGTCTAAACCTGTACAATGACAAAGCTGTCAACAACATGTGAAAAGAAGCATGTCTCTCAGTATATCTGGGACTGCTCATCTGTAACAGTTGTGGGGTAGTCAAGTGGTTAAAGTGTTCGCTTGTCACACTGAAGACCTGGGTTCGATTCCCAAAGTGGGTACATTTTGTAAAGCCCAGTTCAGGTGTCCCCCGCCATGATATTGCTGGAATATTGCTAAAAGAGGCATAAAACCATACTCACTCACTCCCGCATGAGTGCAGTGCTTGAAACCATTTCTCACTCACTCAACTGTAACAAGCTTAATAAGAAACTTGGCTCTATAGTCCAGTGGTTCAAGGACCAGCTGGTAACATGGACAGTCGTGCCCCCCTATGAAGCTGACATGATGGTATATAATTAGGAAACTGTTCAAAGCGGTGTTTAACCCAACTTGCTCACTCATTGTGAATTTACACCTGACCTTATGATGCAAGAAAGACCTACCCATGTATTGATTCATGTTTTATTTATCTGTTTACAAAAATGCAGCATTTATTATATACAGTAAACTACTGTTATAACGAACCCAAAGGGATCACTAATTTTAGTTGGTTATAGCCATAGTTCGTTATAAGCATATGTCCAGCATATATACTACAAATGGCCAGGAGCAAAAAATAAATTAGTTTTATCCATCAGTTCATTATAAGCGTGTTGGTTATGAACGTAGGTTACTGTATAGGCTTGTGTTGGCTATGGAGTAAACCAATCTGATAAACTTGGTGTCATGATAAAATAAATATGCAAATCAGGTCCCAAGCCGGAACTACTTTCAAGCTTCTTACATTAATGAGATGCCTTCTTACTCAATGAGCTATTGACGAAACATCTCTATCACCTGCATGTCATTAAGCAAAATTCATTATCTGATTGAAGTAGAATTGGCCTATATTAACAAATCATGTGAGTTGGACACAAGCTGGTCGACAGGAGGACCTTGTGTTAACCAAAGCAGATGGAACATGGGGAATTTCAGGCAAATATGTTATCACCATCTGAGTAATATCGTGACTTGAGTATCATAATTTGTATCGATATGTGGTAGACATATCATGACATATTTTGACTTTACCTTCTGTTGCAGCCTTCCGAGGGTCATCCTGGCGCCCACATTGACTTCGCCCGACGTCGCCTTCAGTTGGGGGAGAGCCTCTATTTCAAGATGTTGGAGAACATCGTGCAGGGGGAAAAGAAACGGATCGGCAAAGACCAGAAAACAAACCCAGCTGTGAGTTTATTATCCTTGTGGTCCATCACCCAATTGAAATTTCGGTTAAGGTAGTTCCCCAGGTCCCTAGCTGAAGGGGATGGGGTGGTCAGCCTCTGTGACTTGACTTATTGCATGTAGGAATGCCCCCATAGCTTTGATTGTTGCACATGCATTCAGGTTTGTCTGATCCAAACTCACTTATTTAGAGTCTGCTGTGATATGCCTGGATTATTGCTGACTACGTTGGTACACAGCATTCACTCGCTCAGTTCCCAACCACCCCATTCAAATTTATTTGTCGAAAGAGTGAGTCGTGAGGTATGGTGTCTGAAGTCTGAACTGGTTGATTGTGTCATTAGTGTGACCACTGATTATTTACTGGTCTCTGTGCTATGAATAATATTTCTGACAGTTCACAACTTCAATCATTCTGTCACACTTCCTGAGTCCTTGATGGATTTGTGGCATTGGTGGTCCAGTCATTCAGTGCTGCAAGTGGCGTTCCTTGCTCATGTCCGGATACTATGCTCAAAGAGAGGTGCATCACTTCAGGAATCCCCTCCCACGTGACGATGACACAACGTTATGTACTGATACAGTTCAAGCATTTTTCAAGATATTTCATGTACAGTTAGTTGAGGAAATCATGGTTGCCTAAACTTATCTTGGTACTGCAAGAAGCAGAGCTAAAGATAAGCTTTTGGTTATTTGGGTATTTGATTTTGATTGGGTATCCACAATTTTAGAGGGTAGTCAAATACGTTTTACCCACCTGTTTCTTGACATGTTTTGTAACAATCCCTGAAAATCATTTTAAACTGTGTGAATAGTAGTATACCGTCTACATCAGCATGCGGCTTCCTCTCCAGGAAGCCATTTTTGTTTGCAAAAATTAGCATTGTAAGAAAGGTGCTATTGTTTTAATCACTAATCAGTGACTGTTTAAGATACAACATGTACATTGATGTGCTTTTCAATTGGCATCTATCGGTATGTTTGTTACACAATCCTTTCCGAATGTAACTGTCAATAAGTGAATTTTTGTGATAGCCTGATACACAATCATTTTATCTAACAGTTGTAATATATGCATTAATTTTGATGCATATTTGATACGCTAGGATTTGATTTAAGTTTACTTGAGCATTTCTCAAGCTCTGAAGAAGTATTTTTATGACTAGGATATCAAATTCTAGGACTTTTGTGGAAGTCTATTTCAGAGCAGTGTGTAAACTGTTGACTGATACATGTACATGAAGTTTAGAAAGCCACCTTGACTGTTGCAGACATCTGTGCAAGGTTTACTGGAGCACCCCATGTTCCACCGGTCGCTGCTGGCCTGCTGTCTGGAGATTGTCATCTTTTCCTACAACTCACAACGGTCAGTTTACAATACTCCCATCCTGTCATAGACAGCCTCCTTGGTGTAGGGGATAGAGAACGTGCTCTGAAAGCGGAAGGTTGGTGGTTTGATGCCTTAGCGGCATCTTCCCAAAAGATGTTAAAAGATGGTACTTGTTGTTACCTGCCTTGCACTCAGCAGTGAGGGGCTAAAACAAGGACTTGTCGTCTCGGAGTCGGTATATTGTGTCTGGGAAGAGTCTCCATTTTAAACTGGGGCATGGTCAGTATGCTAGCTGTATGAAACTGGCATAAGTAAGGACTAGCACAAGCAGACAGGCACACAAAAACACACGCAAGCACAGACACATAGACAGACAGACAGAACTGTAGAAATGCACAAATGATTTTATTCCACATTCTGATCTCCCCTGTATCCATGAGTACAAAATGGTGGTGATTGACCATGCTAAGTAATATTTACTGTAGACTCATGAAGATCTTAGAAGGGGTAGAATAGGTCTTAAGCAACCCATGCTTGCTGTAAAAGGCGACTATGCTTGTCGTAAGAGGCGACTAACGGGTTCGGGTGGTCAGGCTCGCTGACTTGGTTGATGCATGTCCTTGTATCCCAACTGTGTGGATCGATGCTCATGATATCAATCACTGGATTGTCTGGTCCAGACACAATTATTTACAGACCGCTGTCATATAGCTGGAATATTGCTGAGTGCGGCATTAAACAACAAACAAAACAAAACCAAAAACATATTTACTTAAGTATGTAAAAAATAGTCTGCATGTGCAATGAGCATGATGAGTGTCCCAATATATTACAATTCAGATACCCATATCGCAATCTATGGCAATACATTTTTTTTACTAATGCACAGACCATGTGTTCATCAATACATTTATTTCAATTCATAGCCAATAATTCATAATAATCATGACTATGTATGTCCCAAATTGATCCAATTTATGTTATTTAGGGCAATGGGGAAAGACTTCCTGAAATCGTACAAAAGCAGTCTTGCGTAAACTTTCTGTCAGTCGGTTCAACTGAAGCTATTGTCTTATCTATCTGCGTAACAACTGTGCTAATTATTAGTTAAAAAGCCAGCATTGAGCAAACATTAGGCTGACAAGATGCATATAAAAAATGAATGTTTATTTGTTGATAATTTATTTTTCATTTTGTTAATAGAACGTTTCCTTGGATTGTGGATGTGTTTGAGATGAGCTCCTATCACCTCTACAAAGTCATCGAGATTTGCATCCGGGCTGAGGAAGGACTTTCACGGGATGTCGTCAAGCATCTCAATCATGTATGTCCAGCTCTCTCTCTGGTACACAGGGGGCGTTTGGGTAGCCTAGTGGTTAGGTCGTTCGCTTGTCAGGCTGCAGACCCGGGTTCGATTCATGACATGGTTTCAATGTGTGAGGCCCATTTCAGGTGTCCCTGCTGTAATATTGCTGAAATATTGCTAAAAGCGGGTAAGACCATTCTCACTCTCACTCTGGTACACAGAAAGAAGTGGGGGTTTAAGAGATCATGGGCTGGTTTTTGAAATTTTCGCTATCCAAGCAAATATAACAGTCCCAGTCTTGACAGAATTGCAGTCATAGCAGAATAAGCAAGAGTTGATGACAATGAGATGTTTGTATGTACCATGTATCTGATTGTTGTGTTAAAATACTGAGGGCACTCACTGACCCGTCGTACTACTTCAGATTGAGGAGACAATACTGGAGTCGCTAGCATGGAAGCGAGACTCCCCTCTGTGGGACGCCATCCAGGAGCACAGTGAGGACATCCCGATGTGTGAGGAGGTGAGGCTTTCAGTGGGTAACAGTCACATGACATGCACAAGCCAAGCCACGCCACGCCACGCCACGCCACGCCACACCACACCACTCCACTCATACCTCACCACACCAGACCACACCACACCACACCACACCACACCACACCACACCACACCACTCACACCATACCACACCACACCACACCACACCACACCACACCACACCACACCACACCACTCACACCACACCACACCACACCACACCACACCACACCACACCACACCACACCACACCACACCACTCATACCTCACCACAACACAACACAACACAACACAACACTCATACCTCACCTCACCACAACACAACACAACACAACACAACACTCATACCTCACCACACACACCACATTAAACCACACCACACCAAGGATTGTCCTGTTTTAAATTCACCTGACAGAAAGTGAAGTGTGCACTTTGTCTGTCCTGTGTTAAGTTTTACATTACCCTCATCTCCTCTAGAACTACAACTTTGTATGAATGATCCCTGCCATGATGTGTCTGAAAGTGCTCACACAATTCTGATCTGACTTGAAACATGGCGGACCTGGTGGCATTACTCAAATTTCTGCATGTGTCAGAATGAAGTTTGATGTTCACCGAGTACTGTGTATGCGGTATGACATATGGCTTTTGGCATATTTTGAGTTTGATCAAGCTATGATCTTTGACCTTCACATATCCCTATTTGTCTAGAGCTACTGTATTGTTGACATCTACTCTGTAACTAGGTCTGTAGAACCAACGCATTTGTATAAAGAATCCCAGCTATAGCATGGCCACCAATACTTTTTCATAATTCAGGTGAGCTTCAGAGACTTGTGACTTTATTTTTCTGTTAGCAGGGCAGATTTCTTTTGTTCAGCTATTATCAATTGAAACATGTTCTGTATGGTTCCTTGAATACTTAAAAAACCCAATTGTATGTCGTAACAGTGCAGGAATGATGGATTGTTCTGTTGAATAATTCTTCAGTAAGTCTGTTTTCTGTTTGCATGGTATTGAGTTGATTGTGCCGTGATGTATTTACAGGTAACTCCTGCCAATCAGATTGACAACAACTCCAACATAACGTCCTCCCCGCTCACACATCCTAGAGTGAAGTCTCTTGTGGGAGAAGGTAGAAACACACAGAGAACAATCAAAGGTAGGTGACTTTGATGGCTTGCCAGTGTAACATGAAACTCTGGAAAGGTTGCATAATGAGGCCAGGCAAATTCAGTTTCTAGACTTGCAGACAAGCCTACCCTAAGACACGTGAAGATCCGGGGTAGAATAGGTCTTCAGTATCCCATACTTGCCGCGAAAGACGACTCTGCTTGTCGTAAGAGGCGACTAATGGGATCGGGTGGTCAGGCTCGCTGACTTGGTTGATGCTTGCAAAGTTAGAGCCATGAACAAAGATATATATGTTTACCTGAATATTTTACTCATCATGTTTGCCAAATTGCTTTACATATGAACATTGTTATAGGTACTCTGCTTTAACACAAGATTGTGCATATTTAAGGAGTATGCAAATATTTGAAAATATTTAATAGTTCATTTCACACTGCACTGTCATGTGTCGCCATAGCTGAGGTTGACACTTGGACGTTCTCAAATCAAGCGATGCGGGTTCAAACCCCACCGAGCCCACTGGGGACTCATATTTCCCATCAAAAGTTAAAATCATTCTCTTGTATATATGTAAAAAAAAAAAAGGTCCGCCTATAACTAGTTTAAATTAAATGAAATTTTGGTTCAAGATAATGTATAATTGACAAACAACTGTCCATTCCTGAAAAATAATGGAGCGTTTAAACTATAGAATGACGTCACAAATGCGTTTTAATACCCCCTCCTGCTTCTTGGCATTTTGACCTAGAAAGTCCATACAACAAACAAGACAAGAAATTGGTGTTCTCTTTTGATGCTTTGAAAACATGGTTTGTCTAAATTTGCCAAAACATGTTTGTGTTTGTTCAGTTGTGGAACCCCTCCAGTCCCCCCCAGGGCCGTCAGCTGTAGACCGCTTCTCGTCCCCCCAGCCTGGCAGCGTCAAGCGCCAGCTGTTCGGGCCAGCTGCCCAGCAGCTCTCCACACACGCAGCAACACACACAGAGTTGGTGAAGCAGCTCAACAGTGGCGTCACGGACACCGTGGTGACGCAGACCGACTCCAACACCCTCTCCACGGGGCAGACCCTCATAGCCGTCACCAGCGATGGGAGACAGGTTAGTGGTCACCACGGTAACAATAGGATGCAGAATGTAGCACTACATTGGACAATAGTCTCAAAGGTTTGGTCAGACCTTGAATTGGACAGACTTTGTTTGAGATGAGATTCTAGCTCTCCGAATGCTTGTCATCTTACCTGGATGACAGGAATTGTTGGTTTCATGTTTTCAGTCACCGGTTTGTCTGTTCCAGTGATAAAACTGGAACATTGCCGACTCCGTGTTAATGCTCTTGCTCATCACTGTTCTTCATGTCATACATATATGATACAGATTTGACATACTGATGTTTTTAAGATCATAGTACATTTCAAGTTATTGTGGCGTGTCTCTAAACTGTTTCATAAATCAATGCCATTCATTCAAGAGACTTTAAGTTTATATCTCAAAAGCTGTTTTTAGTATCGATAAATGAACTAATTTTCTCCAGCTGCTACAGTTACCCTGTTCCGTGTTGCAGGTGCTCATCCCGGTACAGACCCTGGTGTCCACCAGTCCCAGCAAACAGATTCCACCCTCCCCCAGCAAGTCCAATAAACCCAAGAAAACTGGCTCTCTGCCGCTGTTCTTTAGAAAGGTGAGCTTTACCCCAGTTCCCTTATACCAAATGACGATAAATGATGGCACTTCTTGTTACCCTGCCTGGTGCTTGGCATTAAGGGGATGAACAATGTCTGAGTGTGGTATTTATGTTAAAACTGCGACAAGGTATCTCAGTGTGCTAGCACTTTTAAGCTGGCATTGTCCCGAATATTATAAGCAGCCGGGCATGCAAAATTGAGATTCAGGGTCAGAACAGGTTCTAGCAATAGGTCCCTAAGCTGGTCGTAAGAAGTGACAAATGGATCTGGTATTCCGAATCAGTGACTAGGTTGATTGCGTGTCATTGTACCTGAATTCATGGATCTTTGCTCACAATATCGATCAGTCGATTGTCTCACTTATAATCGATTGTTTAGAGACCGCCATCATACAGCTGAAATATTGCTGAGTGCGGTGTTAAACAACAAACTAACACACGAGCGACTAATTACAATGCAGGTTTCAAAATTAACATAATGCCAGCTAGTCACATACTAGTAAATTCAGGAAGGACTAGTGACATTTCCTTGTGGTCTACAATCGTAACTATGAGGTAGTCTTCTGTTCAAACTGACAGTGACATTTACTTGAGGTCTTCTATCTTAACCTCTTCTTTAGGTCTTCTGTTCAAACTGGTAAATCAGAAGTACTTTTTATTGACTAACATCTTGCCCACATTTTAGAATTTGAAGGGTTACATGACCCACACTGATCAAATCCAGATGCATCAAGGTTGTTATCAAAGATTGAGGGTGCATCTTCTGTCCACAGGTGTATCATTTAGTGAGCGTGCGATTACGTGACCTGTGTGACAGGTTAGAAGTCACAGACGACGACCTGCGACGCAAGATGTGGACGTGTTTTGAACATGTCTTTGTACATAACCTGGACCTTATGAAGGATCGTCATATTGACCAACTGCTTATGTGTGCTATCTACGTTATGGCGAAAGTAAGTCTCCTCAACCTGTGTGAGTTTCAGTTTCTTTATTCATTCTTGTGACTTTGTGGGGATTCTGGGGTGGATAGGTTCTGGAATCCCACTATCCAGCCCCAGCGGTCAAGGATCCGGTGGTTATGATATGTGATCAGGTTGATAATGTGCTTTATCAAATGGTCAGCTGGGCTGGATTGTTTGTAAGACGGTTTTAATATTACTGCCTGGGTCGTAAATTAACATTCACTCACTCTTGAACTGCTCACCCTGTAAGGATTCCAGCTTAGAATTAGTCACTAGGAATCTATGATGTTGTAAGAGGCGACCAAATGGATGGGGTGGTCAGGCTTGTTGACCTGGTTGAGTGTGTCCATGTACCCTGATGGCGTGCATCATTGCTCACAATGTCAATCACTGGATTATCTGGTCTAGACATGATTATTAACAAGTTGCCGTCATACGCGAATAACGGGATCGGGTGTTCAGCCTCGCAGACTTGGTTGATGCATTTGCTCGTATCCCAGTTGCATGGATCGATGCTCATGATGTCAATCACTGGGTTGTCTGGTGAGACATGATTATTTACAGACCGCGTCACATAGCTGGAATATTGCTGAGTGCGGCGTTAAACAACAAATTTTTTACTTATCCTGCATTACTCCTTAATGCATTCACTGCTTACTTACGACAACTAGAAGGACAGCCTGAGAAGGTCCTGGGTGAAGAAATAAAGTTGTTGTTCTCAAGTCCCAATCAGTGGCCTTCCGTCGCTGTCCTGTGACCTTGATGACACCTAAGGTCATCTTCACATCACTGCTTGTCGCAGCACAGCTAGGACGTGTCCAAGCGGAGCTCTCCTTTTGGATTAATTTTAGACCTTCAGTTTGTCTACAATCTTAAAAATTGATCTGCGATTGGTGATGTATTCTTTTCATATTACTTTCACCATGTTGTGTAGTTTTATGTGAATTAATTAGGCGTGTAAAGACTCTGGTCTTTTTCCCCGCCAAAATATTGTTGTTCGCCGCCATTTTGAATTGTGTTACAATCGTTTGCCTGCCAAGGTAGTCATATTGTTTACAATTATCAGCTACGTATGTATAACATATTCTTATGTTCTTAAATACTACTAGCTTTGGCGTAACAGTGAGTTGCGTATACTCAAATTATTGTATACTTTTTCAACTCGTTAAAAATATGGTTGCCGAATCTACGGCATTCTTCCAGTCCCGCGTTATCAACAATTCTTTTATTGCGTACCTATGTTTATGCGATTAAATAGGTTTTTGTTGGTCTTTTTGGTTTACATTGAGTTGCGTATATGAACTATTGTATACTCTTGCAACTTGTAGTTTTGCCGATAGATTATTGTTCAATTCTATGGCATTATTCCAGTACCGCTTCATCAACAATGGCGTAATTGTGTAACTTATGATTGAGTGAGCGTGGTACTAATTGTCGTGGGAAAAATCTTACAAAGATTATCATCCACGTTGTTTGGTCTGTACGCAGATGTGCTCTCCAAACCCTAAATGAAAATATAAATACCTTTGGTTTACATTTAGTTGCGCATACAAAAAGATTGTATACCTTTGCAACTCATAATTTTGCCGATAGATTAGAGTTCAAATTCTTCGGCACTCTTCCAGTATTGTCTCATCAACAAGGGTTTAATTGCGTAACATACCTTTGAGCATTGTACTAATTGTCGTGGAAAAAACCTTACAAAGATTATCATCCACGTTGGTTGGTTTGCGCGCAGATGTGCTCTCCAATCTCTAAATGTAAATAGCCTTGGTTTACATTGAATTGCGTATATAAAAATATTGTATACCCTTGGAATTCGTATTTTTGCCGATAGATTACTGTTCAATTCTACGGCATTCTTCCAGTACCATTTCTTCAATGGTTTAATTGCGTAACTTGTGTTTGCGTGGTGTACATATTGTCGTGGAATATTCGCCCAAAGCTCTTTATCCACGGTCCTAGGCATGCACGTAGATGTGCTCGCCCATATTCAAAATGTAATTTTTGTGTAAATCTCTAATCCAACGAGTTTACTATATAAAAGCAGATTACACACAATCATATTTTGCAGTTATTCCGCCGTGAGACGAGAGGAATGTCACTATCGCAGAATAGCGAATGACATGGTTCGGTCATTACCACCCAACCGTTATTATCAGCAGGTATTATGACGCCTGTGACTGCAGAAGTACACCATCCACCGAAATCAACAATATCGGAGGATTTTGTGAGTATCGTAACTGCTCTTATTTTTTCAGCCGCCGGACACTTCCAGATACATGTATGTTAATCTGTGAGGTCGGCGACAGCACCAGCGTATCAAGATGCTATGATGGGGGTAGATTAGACGCAAGCCTTGATCCAGTCAATACTTTTGAGCTTTGTGTCTGATTTATCTGCGCCGAGCGCAGCACTTGACTACAACCCAAGCACTTCTATTACGCAAGCGACGCACGATCAGCTTAGCGCTGTTCCAACATATCCAGCATAGACATGCGCCGAGCGCAGCGTCTGACTGCTACCCAATGCGCTCCTATTACGCAAACGTCGCACGATCAGCTTAGCACTGTTCCAACATATCCAGCATAGACATGCGCCGAGCGCAGCGTCTGACTGCTACCCAATGCGCTCCTATTACGCAAACGTCGCACGATCAGCTTAGCACTGTTCCAACATATCCAGCATAGACCTGCGCCGAGCGCAGCGTCTGACTGCTACCCAATGCGCTCCTATTACGCAAACGTCGCACGATCAGCTTAGCGCTGTTCCAACATTCCAGACCTGCGCTGAGCGCAGCGTCTGCGTACCAATCAAGGTCTCTACAATGACGTTAGCCCAAGGCTTACAGTGTACTCGGTTACGTAACCGGCACATGATCAGCTTAGCACATGTACCCGATTGGGAAGCAAACCATCTCGTGTCAGTAACGCCCTCCCCTGATAACAGGGTAAATAAGAGGGACACCACGAGGTCATTGGAGGAAGACTTCTCCAAAACTCACTTTTGCTCCGTCATTTAAGCGACCAATATCGTCAATGTTTGCAGTGGATCAGAATCTATTAGAGGATAACCCTATCTGAATAGATCACTTTCAAACTATCGTGTTTTTCCTACAGCGTCAGTTTGACCACAGGAAAATTCATCTTGAGACCGTTCTGACGGAGATTACCATTACACCCAAGACTTTATAGCGTTTCCAACTGAGATGCTGGTTTCAAGGGCAGTCTATTACGTCAACCTTGGTCATCTACTCCCCTGTTCAACGAACAGATCGCAGACACGCACGTCAAGTTCCCAAAAAGCTTGGAAAGTCCAAGCGGGCTGGCAAGTCAGGGAATTATAAGCCTTGACGCGCGTTTCTCAGGGAAGACCAGCATTCCCTTACTGAGAAGGGAGTGGCAGAGACAAGTCTCAAGGACGATTTCGTACTTATCGCACTATATCATGGTGTCCGTATACGGGTAGAGATAACCCCACCGTTGACCACAGTTTGATTGGGAAAATCCAACATTGATATACTGTTGGTAAGAAGAGCTGTAGAGTGGGTTCACAACCCAGTTTTTACACCGGGGTTTTATCCTCACACCTACCTGGTACTCATGAAGGACCCAGACAAGATGAGAATGATCCACAATCTCTGTGTTCAACGAACGTTTGACTCTTGATCAGTCTCGACTATCCATCCCAACCGTAGGCTTTTCAGGTCCAGTTCATTGAGGTTCACTACCAATGGTAGTATTTCCCATTTGACATGTCAGTGACACTTATGGCTATTTACAGGAGTAATGAAGCCAATAACTATCTACACGTGACGAACACTTGGTTCGAGTCGTAGATGGAGGGCGATCTACTGTATCATCAACACATGTCAATAACTGGGATAGACAATCAACGAGACGAAGTCGGGAGTATTCTCCCTCCTATTGACTTCAGTTCATAGGAGACCTGTTCAAGACAGACCAGGATATCCTATCTGTACCGAGGGACAGATGGCACAAGTTTCTACTTCTTTTGTCATCTACTCTACACCAACCACACACACTTCGCCAGTGGCAAGTGTTGCTAGGGTTAATCACCTCGGCACAGGAGTTAACTAGCATGGGCCGCTTACAACTGCGACCAATTCAATTTTTTCCTGAACCCTTACATCAGGAGTCAGGATCCACTCAAGGCCATCACTCTACCGACTAAGCTAGAGCCTTGCCTCAATTTGTGGCGTTGAATGTCTGCGGAGTCTCTTTATTCGGGTTTTCCCCGAATACACACCTGTTTGTGGACGGCCCCTTTCAGGGGTGGGGTCTTCACTTACAAGACCAGATAAACTCAGGGCTATGGCCCGGCGCTCAATGAAAGTGGCACACAAACAACTTGGAGTTGGAAGCTTTAATTCTGGCTATATCACATTGGCAGAATCAACTACAGTTAGCCCGACTCGCAATATCCACAGACAACAGCACTGTGGTGTGGTGCCTGTGCAATCGGGGAACAACACACTCCCACTCTTTACTTCTAAGGACATTCAGATTTGTTCCGTCTAGTGGATCGGCTGTGACTAAAGTTCATAGTTCAGCACATCCCCGGATGTAGAAACAGACTGGCCGATACTTTATCACGTCCAGACAGGGTGGCGCCCACCGAGTGGAAATTTCTCACAGAAGCATTCCAGTTACTGCTTCAGGAATTCAGGCAACCAAACATTGACTTGTTTATTACTTGCCTAGGCCACCAACTCATGACGTATATCTCCCCGTTGCCGGATCCGCAGACTTGGGCGGTGGACGAGTTTCAGTATCACTTGGGAAGGGCAAAAAACTAACACTTTTCTGCCACCACTTTTACTTCCCAAGGTGATACAGGGGATCAAGGAGACAAGGTATCTCGATCTCTCCTTTGGTCGCACCCTGGTAACCGGCGAGAGGGTAGTTCGTCAAGCTCGGAAAAATCTAAAACGATTCACTACCCCTCTCACAGTGGTCCAACCTACTCATCCACCCTCAACAGAAAATTGCCTCACCCAACGTCTGCACGCATGGTTCGTCTTTAAAAGGCGTTTAAGTGCGAAGGGTTATTTCGACACGGGCAGCAAAGCTATAGCTTTAATTTATCGTTACTCTCCCAGAGACGACGATGACAAGTGGGGATCACTTGAGACTTTTTACAGGGAAGAAAAGAATCAAGACCCTACGATTGCGTCACAATTCCTAGAGGAATACCTCCTACATTGCGTACCCAAAAACACTTGGAAGGTAGCACCATTACTACGTAATTGGCTGCAATTATCTTAGTGTTGGCCGTTTCCGGAAAATCACAACGTGATTAAGGTCATGGAACTACAGGCCATATTATGCTCATTCAGGCTTGAGGATCAGAAGGCCAAGTTCCAGCCACCTGATTGGGACTTGAACGTGGTACTTCGAGGTTTGCGAGGGCCCCCTTCGAGCCCCTCATTGCATCCTCATTTTCAAGCTCCTTCCCAGCGCGTGACACCTTCGTTACACTCTCGGTATAGTATAGAGAGCTCCGCGAACGGGCTATCGCTGTGAGGAGCTTGGACATCACCAAGGAAACAATGGTTTCTCTTGGCATTAGCAATGGCGGTACGGGTGAGCGAACTACATGTGATCGACTCAACCCGGATCCGTTTTGAGCATGGGACGCACGGAACGGGACATCTAGGGTTATGCTGGGATTTTATTGCTAAAATCTACTACCAGGCCAACCCGACCGTTCCTTCACCATCCCACCGATATCGACTAGTGTGGGAATCTTACATGGTGAAGTTCTCCTGGGCTCGGTGCGAGCAGTTCGAGTTTTCATTCGACGCTCCAAGACTAGGAGTTCGACGAGGAGTTCGAGGAAGCGGTCATTGATACCCGTATTTACTTTGTCAACGACCGAAGTTAGTCGCATAATTGCAAACACCATATCTCTATGGTTACGTGCAGTAATCCTTCAGACATACGAGATCGCCAAACGGAACTCGCCGAGAGCGAATTACCCTCAAGATCTCAAGGTGTCAGCCTTACCAGGGCTCAACACGGCACTTGTGGTTTTGGAACAATCACGGAAGGATATTTCTGGAGATTCGACACATATTTTCGTTAGTCATAACCTTCGCGTTGGGGCTCTCGGGGATGTCGAAAACGTTTGAAGTTTGGCCCTCTGGTTGTTATCCTGTAGGTTGCCAACCCCTGACGCAAGTAATGAACTCGCCCTATACAGAGCCAGTCAACTTCCATGTGCAGTCACTCAGTCGCCGCCAGTGGAAGAATATTAGACAATCTTGTTTGTCAGCGACGGCTCCATGACGTAGTAAGTAAAGAATTAGCTGAATAGCTATTATTTTCTTTATTACTATGCGTGTATATATAGGGAATTTCTCTTTAATTCCTATGTTCAATCTTTTTGATTTTTGAACAACCCTACCGTAATGGCGTTTTGTTTCCTTTCTGAACTTTTCCGCTTCACGGTTTATCGACCAACTGGTGTCGTATTGTAGGGTGTGAATTATTGAGGTTTCTGTATTCTGAAGGTTTACCCACCTCCAAACCGTCCGATACAGATGCATTAAGGAGTAATGCAGGATAAGTAAAAAATTTAGTAAAATCTAAATATTTTTTACATTTGTATACTTATCCTGCATTACTACGCTTTTGGCCCACCCGTCGTAAGACTTGCCTCCCCACTTTGGCTTCAGAAACCTCAAAAGTATGTTTTTCTAAGAGCTTGGGCGACAGGCAGTGATGTGAAGATGACCTTAGGTGTCATCAAGGTCACAGGACAGCGACGGAAGGCCACTGATTGGGACTTGAGAACAACAACTTTATTTCTTCACCCAGGACCTTCGCAGGCTGTCCTTCTAGTTGTCGTAAGTAAGCAGTGAATGCATTAAGGAGTAATGCAGGATAAGTATACAAATGTAAAAAATATTTAGATTTTACTAATATGAACTCCTCATAAGATTGGATTGGTGGGGGTTCTAGGTTAGAATATGTCCCAGCAACCCGTGTTTGTTGTACAAGGTGACTTATTGGTGGTCATGCTGTGTGACTTGATCACATGGATCATTGCTCATTAGTATCAATCACAGGTTTGTTCGGTCCTGACTCGTCATTTTGCTGGAATGTTGCCAAGTGTGATGTTAAGCAGGAAACATACATGTTCATAGTCTCAGGGATTCATCCAGGATTCTTAACTTTGAGTGCGGTAGTTCTTACTGCAAATGCCACTTTAAATTTTGAGATTGTATTTCATGATATATTGTAAAACATAGGATTAAAACCTGTTCCTATTTATTGGTCTTGCTGAAAGTAAACACAGGTTACTGCTACAAAGCCCCAAATGTAGTTCTTATATATTAATACATTATAACATGAATAGGGAAATGTTAGGTTCCAATTTGGAATTTTTATTGACATTTGCTGCAGACACATATCGACCTCTGATAAATTCCTGGCTCTACATATTTTCACCGATGTGATCTGTGTCTTCAGAATACGCAGGAATACACAGGCAGACATGTTCCTTAGGAGTGCCAGAAACCTGGTCAAATATCGGTCTCCGAGCAGGTCTAGATAAATCCCTGGCTCGACATATTTTCACCGATGTGATCTGTGTCTTCACACTGAATACAGGAATGCACAGGCAGGCAGAAACCTGCGACTGTAGGTTTGAATCCCATGTTTACCCTGATTATGTCTCTATGTTTGTAAGCACCATACCTGAGCTCATGGGATTCACTGAAGTGGTAAACATCTAACATCTGCAGCACGTCCGGCTTTCCTTCCACATGCCATGATGTAACAAATGGCAATGCAGAGCAATGTTAATCCAGACTCATTTCACTAAGAAGATATACAGATGTTAAGGAAATGTGTTTTCTGATATTCCCTATTTTCCTACAGGTGTGCCAAAAACCGCTAACATTCCAGCAAATCATGAAGTGCTACCGAGTTCAACCACAGGCTCAAAGTCATGTGAGTAGGAGGATGGTTGATCAATATTTCCCTGTCTTTCAATCTTAATTCTGAATGTGCCTCTCCTTTTATAGCACTTTACTAGGGCTGTTATGATTCACGACTGCGTCATACCAAAAGACCTTAAAAAATGGTACTTGTTGTTACCCTGTCTGGCGTTCAGCATTAAGGGGCTAAAACAAGGACTGGTCGGCTCGGAGTCAGTATACACACACATACATGCACGTCGCTAAATAAGTGCAATAATCTTGGACGCGACGTTAAACCCCATTTCACCTCACCTCACCTGTTACGATTCACTCACGTATTCCGTGAATCGAACCGTAACCGTTCATGAATTGAATTCGTAATTCATGGCCACTAGAATCGAATATTTATGAATATGCTATCATGTATATTTACATACCCTGTACCTAAAAATATCCATAAGAACATATTATTTGCATAGATTTCTTTCAATGACAACACTTTAATAATATTTAATTTGACAGTCTTGTTGTCACTGGTCATTGTCGCAATTGAGCAGATACCAGTACCTGGATAAGTGCAGTATATAAATGTATAATTTAGTAATAATTAACAAACCATGTCAAATAATTTATGATGTTACTGTTTCACTGAATATAATAAATAATACATAAACTGCTGACTTGTTATTGTAATTGTGAATTAATATTCATATTCGTAACCTTATATTTGTGATATGAATCGTATTCGCCTCAGTGTATTCGTTGCAGCCCTACACTTTACAACATGTCCTGTACAACCCCAGAGTTCTCATTTCCATTAATTCTGTGGTATTTCAAGATGGCATTTGATGCAGCATTAAGACCCCTTCCTCTTTATTGGGGGGGGGCACAGGGGGCCCCAGTCGTCTAAGGCGCCGCGATTCGCTGTGCAGAGTTGCGTCCCTTGGGCACGCTAGAAACCTATGATTGTGGGTACGAATCCCGGTTCGCCCCAATTATGTTTCTAGGTTTGTCAGCACCATACCCGTGCTTGTGGGTTTCACAGAAGTGGTAAACGTCTGAGACCTGCATCACTTTGGGCTTTCCTCCCACATATAACTGGAATACTGTCAAAAGCGGCGTTAAATCCAACTCGCTCACTCAATCCTCTTTATTGGTCCTGTGATCAGTGACATTTGCTGCCAACATATTATTGCCTCTGAGCAGGCCGAGATGCATTCTTCCATGAGATTGTAGATCATTTTGATGAAATCTGGAGTTTGTTATCCATCATCCTTAGACGTAATATTCCAGACTTGATTATTTACAGGCTGCCTTGATATTATTCCAATATTGCTGAGTGTGGCATTAAACAACAAACAAATAATCAAATGGACTCCATGTGCAGGTGTATCGCAGTGTGCTGCTAATCGGCCGTCACCGCAATGCGTCTGGGAGCAGCGAGAGCAGCAAGAGTGGTGCAAGCGGCTCGTCGTCCCCGGTCAACAAGGAGGACGAAAAGGACCGTGACAAAAGTAAGGCCATTGGAGCAGAAGAAATGATTCAAAGTTTGCACCAAATCTCCAAGTGAATACCCCATCAGGAATAGACGTGGCCATTAGTCTGTTTAGTCTGACCAGTGAAATTCTATACTTACTACTTGATTTCTCCCGAAATGTAGCTATTTTACATAACCCCTAGTTCAAATGAGCTATTGATAGGACATTCTTCTATATCGATATCAGATTTGAAGGGAAAAAACTTGACATTTTGAACGACAATCAGTCAATGCCCTAGAAAAAATCAACAAATCTTAAACCCTATATCTTGGTTTTATGTTTTGCAGAGAAAACTGAAATGCTTGGATTCATTCGCTCTGACAGTACTCTTCCTGTCCCCCACCCCAACAGTCAGCCCCCCACCCCCACCAAGCTACTCGGGGGTGAGGCAACCTTTGACTTTGAGAGAGGGGACCTGATACAGTTCTACAATGCTGTAAGTACTCACGTTGGAATAACTTGAATACATGTGAAGTAATTATTTACGAATGAAAATACACTATCCTTGTTGTTGCCTAATAGTTGTAGTATGATGTTAGCTATTGTAGAAAACTGCATGATATATTTTTGTTTTGTGAGGAAGATCTTGTTCATCTTTGGAAATACTGATAAATTAACCAAATGTGAAGGAAGTTTAGGATAGTTAGCATTCACAAATATCACAGTAAATCTGGACAATCCGACAGTGGATGTGCGTTGTAGGGATGCCCTGATTCCTGATTCATTGCTGGTCTCAGACAATGAGATATGCAATACACACTTAACTGTATCCATTGATATTGTGAAGATTCCGGTTTAGAATAGGTCTTCAACAACCCATGCTTGCCGTAAGAGGCGACTAACTGGATCGGGTGGTCAGGCTCGCTGACTTGGTAGTTGGATGTCATCGATCCCAATTGCGTGGATGATGCTCGTGATATTAATCACTGGATTGTCTGGTCCAGACTCGATTATTTACAGACCGCCATCATAAAGCTGGAATATTGCTGAGTGTGGCGTTAAACAACAAACCAACCAAACCAATAACCCAGTAGTGTTTCACAAATGACTTTGTTGCCCTACCTACATTTTGATAAACGATTTTATCATCATTAATTTAATAATTTAAGACTTAAATCTTTTCTGGTCTTTTTCTCACAGGCCTCGACACTCAAGATTTATCCGAAGTTTATAAAGTATTGATTGAAATGGGACTTATTGTTTTTAAATTTGAGACCAGGAAGTTTGACATCTTCTTAATGCCCTATAAAATATAAATATTCACCAATAATTGGCGTGATCGTGAACAAAGTAACGCGATATGTATCGCACTGGGGGATAGTCGTATCTTGACATCCCTAATGCGTTGTGTGAAGAAGGATTAGCTGTTACCATGTTGTGATGAGTGGTGGTTACAATGAGCTGACTGTCTGATTTGATTATATATTGTATTGTGCTTCATACTCATTTTCAGGTGTTTGTGAAGAGAATAAAGAGTTTTGCACTGAAATTTTCATCAGCAAACGCAACGTCTGTAAGTCACCATTTGCAATTGAGTGTTAGTTTAATATGATTTCAACATTTTCCCTGTTTTAACAAGTTTTTAAAATTAAAAATTATCAGTTCAATGAAATAAGTTTCTGTGGAAATCTTTGATATTACCATTCAAAAGAAGTTAAAGGACACCCAATTCTTTCATATTTCTACAGTTAATATGGCATGCCATTAAGATGTTCTGTCTCTAAATTGAGAAGTATAATAACTGATTTAGTATTGATTTCATTGTGATCAGTTTTATTTGATGCTGCAGGATGTACCTCCCTTGTCCCCGCTGCCATTGGTACGAAGCCAGCAAGCATCTCCACGCCGCGTGTCCAGCAAATACTCTGTGTATATCTCCCCCCATGCAGGCAGCATGTCCCACCAAACTCAGCCTAAAGGCATCTCATTCTGCATAAACAGGAGCCCAGCAAAGGTTGGTAGTAGGATACAGCATCACTTGTTGGCGAATCAAGCTTACTGGTTGGCCTTTACCATATATGAACCTTCTAACATCGTGATTCCCCTAGTTAGACATATCACAGTTGACAGTTCGCACTTTGAGTTACCATACTAAGCGTCTGCTGTGTTAGTTGAACTCTCACAAAAAGATTACTCAAAAATTAACCTTTGAAACTTGAGAGCGTATGAAGACAAGTTCGGTACATGTGCCAATATACTTGTATGAAATCGCAGAAAGTATGCAAAAATCTGGTAATCAAATTCTGGATACTGTCCTGCTGACAAGTTTCATTACAGAATAAAACACTTTGAGATAGGACATTTCCTGTGAAATTCCACTGGTGTAAATAGCAGGATTTTGTACAATATGCTTTGGCCTGATTGTAAGTGTGCATTGAACGTTTGTGTATTCTGTGGAAGAATAGTTTCCAGCCATTCCCGATCATCCAGGGTATCAAGTCACAATAAGGTTGCTGTTTCTCTTGCTTGTTTTCCAGAGCAGACGTGTAGAAACAGACCTCATTTTGAAATGTGTTGGCGATGCTATTTGTTGCTAACCAATTTAGGCTTATTATAATCTATTTCTAATGAATCATGATTATCAAAGTTGCCTTTTGATATTCAACATTTCAAGACTTTTATGTTGTCGTAACTTCATGTTCCATATATGGCATTAATCAGTGGGACCCGTGAAGATCTGGGGTAGAATAGGTCTTCAGCAACCAATGTTTGCCGTAAAAGGTGACTTTGCTTGTCGTAAGAGGCGACAAACGGGATCGGGTGGTTAGGCTTGCTGACTTGGTTGATGCATGTCATTGTTTACCAATTGCATGGATCGATGCTCATAATGTCAATATCTGGAATTTCTGGTTCAGATTTGATTATTTACAAACTGCTGTCATATAGCTGGAATATTGCTGAATGCAGCATTAAACAACAACAAAACAAAAATAAATAGTCAATGGTTTGTCCGACCCTGATTTGAATATTAGACATCCACCCTCTCCCTCCCTCACTCACTCAACTGATTTCACGATGTATCATTTCAGGACCTGCGTGCAATCAATAACATGGTCCGCATGGGGGAGCGAAAGTTGACGGGGAAGAGGATCCTTGAGGTGGATCACGATGATGACGTTGATGACAGCCCATCAAAGAAAATGTGTTCCAGTCGGCTAATGCGCCGATTACAGGATGTAAATTCAGAGCGACAGGAGGCAAATGGAATCGTCAACTAGGACCAAGTCTGAGCCAGCACACGATATTTTCAAGCTCCTAATGACAATTTGTTGATATAGATTTATTACCTTTGTTAAGACCTGACCACATATCAGGTCGGTTATGCTCTTTCTTTGGAGCTTCGTCAGGATTGAGAAATCCTGTTGACTGCACCAGGAACGATTCAGGGATGAATTGGATCTCAGATATGATCATAGATGAAATAGCATCTGTTGGTTCTGACCAAGTTGTCTTTCTCCTTTGTCTGATGAGGGAATGACTGTCCTGGCAGTAGGACCTGTGCTTCTCTACAGCAGGGGACTGATTGTTTGAATGCATTGAGTTCAGATGCAGTGCTTGATATGCATCATTGGAATGGTGTAGGATATTTAATATGGGAGAATTGGTCAAATAATTTATCACAACTCTCGGTCAATTGCAAACTTTGAAAATTTGCAAACATTCAACGCTAAAGACTTCACTCAAACTCCATGCACAACATAATTAATATTTTTGTAATTTGACAGCTATTACATTTGTCATCCAAAAGGATTATTTTTATGCATTTTAGAAAGTTGGAGTCTGTTTATAACACCCCATATTTTAATATCGTTTATATGACTGTCACCAATCAAGCTCTGTGCATTTCAAACTGAAATCATGCTGATCATGATCACCCAAGATGTGGTATGAGTGCTTGGCTGTGCTTACAGAAGACTGATGGCTGATCTTTGGTGCGAAGGTCATTACCTATGTGGTTTTGGCGATTGTTGAGTGACTGCTGTATCGGACTTATCGTGTTGTGAGTGCATGTGCAGTCTAATGAAGGCAACTGTTGTCTTTACACGAACAATTTTCACAGTACGACCGACAGCTAATCTTTGCAGTTTTGCATGAATGCAAGACTCCGGTCATGATGAGGATCATGGTCAGATGAAACTGATAATCATCATTATTTATTTTTCAGACCTTTACAGAAGGTTCTTCTAAAGATTAAATCTTTGCCGTAATTATTAACACTACTCTCTATTATGTGATAAAATAATGTGATTTCCTCTCTTATTGTCCATAAGAGTCAAATGCTCTCATTCTCTGTTTCATCACCAGGTATTTTCAGGTTTTACATGAAAATGAGAAAGTTTTCGGTCTTGAGAGAGTTGTCAACAAGGGAGCGTTACCTCCCTTGTCAGTGTGATATGATGGGAGTGACCTCCCTTGTATGTGGGAGTACTATTATATGCAAATCAAGACTGGATCAAGTGATATATCCTTGAAAATAAGTGTCTTCAAGTTGGTTGATGAAACATAGAATCAAGGCCATATATAATACTGTATTTTGCTGTAAACAAAATAGAATTGTTTCCAGTGAAAACTGTCTATTATGTCTTATTGCTAAAAATAATTCTGATATTTCTCTTGCATGTGAATTATATATATTTGTAGTATGGTATCTGAGGTTGGATATTTCCAGGGTATGAATTGACTTCCTTTATGTTTAATCCTGAAAACTGTCCCTTTATGCCTGATGTACAGTTAATAGGGCATCAACTTCTTGTCTCACAAAGCAGTCTTAAGCCTAGAGCAATAGTTATGGAGTCTACAAGGTTTGTTGTTTGCCTCTTGACAAATTCATAAAACTTGAGATAAAACATCACCAACCTTAGCCATTAAACTGATTTGTTAGAAAAGTATTTTGGAAATATCTACTGGGGGAAAATTGTGCATTTGTGCCAATAGAGTGCCACTCACTGAATCTGCATCATATTCTCATTGACATTTGGTGTTCCATGCTGTCATTGGCATACAACCACTGATTAAGATGGGAGTTTTGTTCACACCTTAAAGTGACGGAAGGCAGTCACATTTGATTGTGTTGTAACTACATGCTCCACATACAAATGCAGTAACAAGTCTAGAAGCCAGCTGTGAACTTTTGTAATCCTGGAGCTCCGAGTTTCAAGACTGCTTTAAGACCAACTCCATTCACCTTCTGTTAGAGATACTGGAGTGAATGCGTGAATGTCATTGTTTTTTTAATGGGGAGTATTTTATACCTTACTGTTTTAGCCGAAGTAGCATTTTGATACCCTTTAAAGTTTGTAGTCTTTTTAGCAGGAGAGCGGGATTCTCTGCTATTTCGATACTTTTAAAGAAAATATGCATGTATCTGTTGCCATTTGAATTTCCTTGATAAGTGCTATCCTAATAGTCTATGAAAAGCCCTTCTTGTACAGCGAGTTGATAGATATGGTCACAGGAGACTTTGGTCCGAGTGGACAGAGATCTCACACACTTGGACCAGGTTTTATTGTTTGCAAGATCATAATCCTTTCTTAAAATGTTTCAGGAATTAATGAAGATCATTTCACTCACATTGTCACTTCAATTATATAGCATTGATAGGGGTCATTATCACTGACATTTTGATATTGAAGTTCCTTTTTTTTTTTCACTTATGTCATTGAGGATAAATGGGGTATTGTTTACGATTCAGCTGTACTTGTAATTGTGTATATTAGTATTGATCTGATGATAATAGACTTACAAATGATAATAATAACAATAATATTAATAATAATTAAGTCAATTTATAATACCCCAAGTATCCAATTACCAAGTGGTTGCACATGGTGCTCAATCGTGTTGATCATTGAGTGATGTAGGGTCTTAATAAAATGATTGAAGAGAATCTTTGTGAGCTAAGGATGATTCTTTCTCTGAATTTTGATAGAACCTTTATCAGGGGATTAAAACTTATGAAATATTTGGTACAATTATCAATAGTGGTTATTAATTGTTTGTTACATGTAGAACTTAAAGAAGGATTACTCATGACATACAGAAACACAAGGTCCTTTAGTTTCATTGAGGGGAATTGGATTTTCGCACAAGGGGAGGTAACTCGCCCAGATTTGTTATCTCCCTTTGTGAAGCTGTGGCTCAAACTCTATCCCAGTGCTTGAGACCTTCGTGCCACCAGTGTGTAACAGCCATTACAAGAACTTTGTAAATTGTCCCTCCAACCACAAATGCAGTGAAATTTATAGTTTTGGGGAATGCCATTCTAGTGAATTAGGAGATGGTTTACGACTGACTTATTATTTCCCAGATGATTTGACTTGTGTGATTTAAATCAGATCGGTTGGAGATTGCTGAATTAACGGAAAATTACTTAACTTTGCCCCTTACATTCTCACTCGACTACTTACATGAGAGTTGGAATGAAATAGAAATTAAAACTGACCAACAAACTTTATTAGCTTGACGAATAGTATTCGGCATCAAGAATATTCATCACATGTTTGCAAGCATGATGGTCAAGCAGTTGTGATTTAAACTCCATACATGGTTGTGAGCACAGTGGGGAGCTATGACTGGTGGCAGCGATAGTATAGAGAGCTGTGAAGAGCTTGAGCTATGGCTATTAGGCTGTCATGGAATGGGTCATCTTCACAAAATTGGTTTGACTGTAGTTGTTTCTTTATTACCCTCCCAGAATTTCAGGGAATCAAAAGAAATCAGTTTCAAGATAACAAGATCTTTATAAATGTGTTAAGTGAATTAGAATCATTGAGATAAACAAGTACCAAGTTTTTAGGTAATTAGAAGTGACGAGTCAAGTAAAATCACATTTCTCAAAGTTCAGTCTTTCGGCTCTTTCCTTTCTTTAACGTGAATGAACAAATTTATTCTGTACTTCCATAATGCACTCATTTATCAATCATTAGGTCTCACATTTATGGACTAAATGTTGTCAGGGTTACTTACAAACATGACCAGTTAGATATTACATGGGCCATGCGTAACTCGATCTAAGTATGTATTATGACTATCATTCAGATATGGATGTTTATCAGATATAAGTTGTTTCTTCAATTGTCTGCTGATCTCACAGAAATTCTCTTGTCAACTACCTCACCTATATACCAGGGAGACCGGAGCATGTGTTACAATAGTCTTGTTTAGCCTGCAACAGCTGTACCCTCAGTTAAGAGGGTCTGGGAATTGGGAGTGGCAGATTTGTGGAGGCAGTGGGGAAGCTTCCTGGCCAATCAGGGTTAGAAACTAACAGTTTTTGTCCTCGAGTCCTTATAATGATAACATATAGCAAACCCCTTAAAATGGGCCAATTTCTACTAGTCCTTGGGATATCCTTTAGTATTGGGCAGTTTGGTAAGGACTACAGGACTAGTGCCAATTTCTAAAGCTGTCAATGTGTTGATTATCTCAACACTTGGGTTATCCTCTTTAAGATAGGTCCAGGATGCCATGATGATTCATGATGAATAGTTTAATTTTTACTGCATCAACTGAAACCCCACTTACTCTCTCCCAATTTATTCAATAAACAAAATTTCAAGTTGACCATTACTTCATAAAAATAATTTCAACAAACAGTTGCAAACTTTAGACAAAAAAAATCTAAAGTTTATCTTTCTTGAAGCTATTTAAACACTAAAGAAATTGATTAAGCACTTGCCTGTTGCAGCAACAACAACCCACCTGGATGCTCTGGTCTCCGATAGGTTCGTGTATAGCATACACATAGCAGGTGTACCCTTCATCCTTGCCTTAACATAGCCCATATACAGAGTTGATATTTTTGTCATGTAAGACCTGTATGTCTTGCTTGTATTATTCATGTCATACAAGGAAACTGTGCTTATGTTCAGAGGTGGCCACAGAAAACTCAATACCATACATTAGAGTATGTTCACCTGTGTGTATCACTTATATTCACCAACTCCTGTTCTATCATGGGGGGTGGGCAGGTGCCTAAGGCCTTTATTTGCTGTTCGTTGTGCAGTGTTACGTTACTTCGGCATGCCAGACACTTACGATAGTGGGTCCGAATCCCCAATTCACCCTGTCCAGGTTCCTTGTTTGATTGTGGGGTTTATCAATGTGGTAAACGTCTGAGACCTGCATCACTGTGGGCTTTCCTCCCACATTAAGCTGGCATGCAGGGATATTACTGGAGTACTGTTCAAATCAGGGTTAAAACTAAGTCACTCACTCATAACTGTCTTCATGCAGATAGAGTTACAGTTCAACTTTTTACTGTCTTACACTTTAGAAATTAACACATGCTTTGTTTGAAGTACTAGGTGCCCGTATCAAGTTAGCAATTTATGTGGCAATCTCTGACACTCCATAGATCAGGTTTATTTAATCCTGTATAGTTAAAACGTTTGTGGGGCATTTCGTTTCAGTATAAATACCACAGTATTACTGGTAGAGCTTCCTATAACTGCTTACTACACAAGACTACATGTCTGGAGCCTGTGTTCGAGTCGTGCTACCGGAATAATTTTCTGGTTAATCTTGTGTGTAGGAGTATTCCCATCTTGTTTCATGCAAAGTAATGCTTGTTAGAAGATGTTAAAAAATGATAAAACTAGGCATGTTTTGTGACACATATTTTTTTCTTTTTGCTGTTGATATAAAAAATATTTAATTTTAAAAATATGTTCTGTTTCTCCAAGTAAATGTTTCATTATTCCTTTGTGTTTTCTTGAGATTGACAAGTTCTAAGAGAAATTCATGATAAAGTTAATTTCTCCTATTGTTCCAAAATCATGATTGATATATAGAGAATCTCACCTGAGTGGGGGGCACGGGTGGCCCAGTCTCCTCAGGCATTGTGATTCGCTGTGCAGAGTTGCGTCCCTTGGGCACGCCAGAAACCAATGATTGTGGGTTCGAATTCCGGTTCGCCCCGATTATGTTTCAAGGTTTGTCAGCACCATACCCGTGCTCGTGGGTTTCACTGAAGTGGTTAACGTCTGAGACCTGCATCACTCCGGGCTTTCCTCCCACATTAAGCTGACATGCCATCATATAACTGGAATACTGTTAAAAGCGGCGTTAAACCCAACTCACTCACTCACCTGAGTGGCCTTTGATATCAAATATATCTACATGAGTCAATAAAAGTTTAAAACTACAAGGCTTGCTGAGGAGTTTTAAACTTATTATTGACGAGTGTTGATATGTTTTATATCAAAACAAAGAAGGGTGAGATTCTTTATCATCCAACATCATTCTTTAACTTTTTCAGTTTGTAAATGGTACTAAAACATACTGCTAGCCAGCTTCAGTAGCAGAGATTATGTCTTGTTAGCTGATGATGTACAATGGTCTGCTAAGAATTGCATTGAAAGGATATCTCCCCCCAGCAATATCTGCTGTGGAGGATAGTTTGGGATGCTAATATGATATATTGCAAGTGGCAGTAATTGTGGAGAAAATCGATGTCCGAAATCTATGTTTACTCTGTATACCATTCATTGGATCTATGCAAAATTATACATAAACAGGAAGCATGCGTCTGGTGACCCAGTCATCTGTGCTAATGGGTTTAAATCTGATATTCGCCCTGATTATGTTTGGTGTCGGGGGGGTTTTACCAAAGTGGTAAACGTCAAAGACCTGCTTCACTTTGTGAATTGACCCCACATCAAATTGACAGGTGGGGATGTAACTGAAATAATGTTCCAACCAAATACTCTCACTCATGCACTTAAAATAAACATCAACAATCCATTGATTTGGCAGGTTCATATGAGGAACAGTTCGGACATTTCAATAATTATGTCTACAACTTCTTCAACATTCTACTTTTTTGAAAATATTTATAACTGATCATAATCGATGATTGATTGCTTAGAAAGAACTCATCATGACACTGATTGATGATGAAATCCAAACGGACACTAAAATTTACTCAGCTAATCGATATCAATTGAGAATTCAACCAGTTTGATTTCACAGACCAAATTTAAGATTCTCATGGTTTGAAGTTGGATGATTTTTTCATCAGTTATTCTGAATTTTTTTATTCAGGGCCTTAAACGATCAGATTTTCCAACACATTTTCTTGCCAAAAGTTTCTAATAATGGAATCTTTGACAGGCACCTTGATGTGTTGGATGCTGTGCCTTGTCTTGTAAGATGTTTAGTTTATTTATCTTAATGTATTTTCACAACTATTTAACATGTAGCTAGTGCTCACAATACTATTTGAATATTTAGAGTGCCAAAATTGAAGTAGAATTCATTATGATGGAGTTATTATGTATGAAATGTCTGCAACAGCAAGACATGTTTCTATTTATTCTTTCTTCAATGCCTTGCTCATGAGACAAGGGGAGATAACTCAGATGCAAAATGTCCGCACAACATTGAACAAGTTAAGCTATGGCCAGTAGCCAATCTGACCAGTCCGTCCAATCTGAGGTGGACACTGATATAAAGATGTCAGAGTCACATTTTGATAGACTGAACCAATTTCTTGTCAAATGCATATTTTGAGGGCTAAGCAGGGGACTTTGCTGGTGACAATGACACCGATTTATATCCTGTCGGAACAAGGGGGAATATTTAAAACGTTTAATCAAAGTATGATAGGCCATATGGCTTATTTAGCACTTACCTCAATG
This sequence comes from Haliotis cracherodii, assembly GCF_022045235.1. Lineage (NCBI taxonomy): Eukaryota > Metazoa > Mollusca > Gastropoda > Lepetellida > Haliotidae > Haliotis > Haliotis cracherodii. The sequence goes on along the minus strand of NW_027266265.1, from coordinate 8,089,518 downwards.
TATATGTGTATTTTTTGTGGTAGGGACGTTTCGTTAAGATTGCTAAGTATTTAATTTAAAAAAGCATTAATTGAAATGTATCCATGAATTCCAGAATTGAATTCGCCGTTCATGTTTTCAAACTTTTATTGATACTTATGTGGAGCGTGCCCTAAGTCTCAAGTACATGTGTCCTGAAGAACTGGTCCCACAAACGATCAGTCTTATGTTAAAGTACTGTATGGGAGTTAGGATCGTCTTAGAGCTATGTGGAAATAGGCCCAGGACTAGTTCGAGAATGTTATCTTCGCTCTATGGGTTTTGTAACTCCCAACAGCTAAGAGAGACAGTCATAGGGCTAAGGTCCTTTGTAACATGATCAGTTTTAGCAAGTGGTCTTAGTGCTATGTATATCGTAACTCCAATTGCTGAGATGGAAATTCATAGGGCTAAGATCACTTCATAACAGGGGTCGTTTGAGTAAGTGGTGTTATTGCTATGGATTTCATAACTCCCATGGCTGAGATGGAAATTCATAGGGGTAAGATCACTTCATAACAGGGGTCGTTTGAGCAAGTGGTGTTATTGCTATGGATTTCAAAACTCCCATGGCTGAGATCACTTCTTAACACCACATCCTGGCTGTTGTCCATTGCATCAAAGGGCAGTTTGGGATCAGTTTGCAGTTCTGAAGGTTTTCTGGTTAAATGGGTTGATTCTCACTAATATTGTGTAGTAGAAGTTATTTGTGTCATAATGTAGTTTAATTTAATATTTCTGCCTTGTGTTCTTTCTAAATAATGAAATCAAGGACATTGTTATATCTTTTAAAAGATATACTGTATTCTAAGTATTTGGCAATGTTGACCTATTTCATTAGTAGACTCTTGTTATGAACATGCAAAAAGTGCATTTAATTCTTTTTATGTTTTATGCGAGACAAGAATGAATTGAGAACTGAATGTGTTGTTGCTTGAGCTGCTTCGGGCAGTATTTCCTGTTACTTGTATAAGCCTCTCTGTACAGAACGGGAAGTTATTTTGTTGTATGTCTGTCAATGTAACAATATTGTAGCAATATTTTTACCAGCAAAGGCAGTTTTAAAGACTGTTTGTTCAAAGTTGAACATGAATACAATAAATATAAAACTACATTTCAATAAGCAGAGTGATGTTATTTATTTAGCTTTTCGGGAGTTTTGTTTATTGTTTAATCCCGCACTCCCCAGTGTTCTAGCCATATGAAGGCGGCCTGTAAGTCTTCGTGTCTAGACCAGACAAACCAGTGATCGATATTGTGATCAATGGATCGACAAGGTGGCTGTATGGTGACAGCAATCCATAAAGTCTCCCAAGCCTGACAACCTGATCTATTTGTCGCCTCTTGTTATCAGCACTTGGTTGCTGGAGACCTATTCTGACCAGGAATCCTTACTGGAAGAGGATATGCCTATTTTAGGATTCCTTTCCGGATGAAGGTATGCATGTTTTCAGTATATGTGTCAAAACGTGGTTCTATGGGGGCTGGGTGATCTTGTGCACAAAACCTTACTGTGAATTGTCTCCCTTTTCTTTGCCATTATAAGATGGTCATGGTGTTTGAATCCTTGACTCTCCTGAATAAGATCTTTGGTCAGGAAGATTCTTATGCTGGCTGGTTTCACAACAGAACCTGGCGTAGTCGTTATTAAACATGTATTGTTCCAAATACTAGGTAAAGTGGTCTGACCAAAAAAGCCTGAAGCCATTGAGCAAGATGTAGTAACAGACTCTGGCCTGGGTAGAATAGGTCTTCAGCAACCCATGCTTGACGCAAAAGGCGACTATGCTTGTCGTAAGAGGCGACTTACAGGATCGGGTGGTCAGGCTCGCTGACTTGCTTGATGCATGTCATCGTATCCCAGTTGCGTAAATCGATGCTCATGATATCAATTACTGGATTGTCTGGTCCAGACTCGATTATTTACAGACAGCAGCATATAGCTTGGATATTGCTAATTGCGGCGTTAAACTACAAACCAAACCAAACCAACAGGCTCTAACTGAGATTTCCTAATCTGTAAGTATACTGCAGTGATAAGTGGGTTATTACGTTTACAGTATTTCCTCTAATTGACGTCGGGTCACCTGTAGGGTCCATCATTTGATAAAAATGAATTATCTCGATCACATTAAGTTATGGCGTGTAATGCTTAACCCTTCTCGTAAATAATGACCGTTTCCTGCAACCGTTCGTACACTTTGTATGACTGTCAAATTTGGAATTCGGTAACGTACTTAGTAGCCTCTGTGCCGGCATTACTCAGATTGGACGCCGGTTGGTTTGATTCACTGCTGATAGCGACTGACACTGATTGAGTTCGTTAATGTTGTAAGTTAGTCGAGGGGTAGGGCATATGGTGTGATGTACCCTGTGTGTGAGCCTATGTTCTCCGAGCCACTAGGCCATCTTACTGACATTCATTCATATATCCACAGTGTCACTGAGTTAGCAATACTCTTGAGTGAAACACAACGGGCAGACGACGCAAACGAACCGAGTTACTTCCCTTTACCCAAAGCATTCCGATCAACATGGGTTCATTTCAGAATCTCGGCGATACCTATATTATACGGGATAAGCAAGTTACCTAAGATGTGTTCCGATTGATTTCTCATCGGGGTATACTTTACCAATCAGAAACTAGTATTTTGATGGAGGGTGAGATAAAATATATAGTAAAGCAGACGGGACTTGTGAAATAGTTCGTTATGACCTTTAGTATTGTATATATCCGTGTTCGTTAAAACCCATCTTCCCGAGGCAAGAGAGTTAACTGACTATAAAAGTCCAGTTTCCACCCTTGCCGAACTAGGCTGGTATAATGGAGTAACATTTTGGCTGGACTAACGAAAATCGCGCCCCGAAATCGAAATCCGGTTTGTAAACTGTCGTGCAGATTTCGGTCGATTGCAGGACTTGCAAAGCATGTGCACCGCCAACTCATTGTCAGCAGGTATTTTCGAAACCTTTTCATGTTTTTAATCAAGGTACTCGCGTGATTTGATGCATTTTGCGATGTGACCCATTTTTGATTACAGATCGTCTTGACTGTGCGCGGGCGGTCGGGTAGCCTAGTGGTTAAAGCGTTCGCTCGTCACGCCGAAAACCCAGGTTCGATTCCCGACATGGGTACAATGTGTGAAGCCCATTTCTGGTGTCCCCCGCCGTGATATTGCTGGAATAGTGCTAAAAGCGGCGTAAAACCATACTCACTCACTCACTTGACTGTGCGCCGCCATTGTTTGAAACAAATGCAAGTGATGGGATGGGATTGGTCCATAGGAGAGGCTCAGAAGGGACATAACTCACAATAACCACTGGTGGCGCTACGATCGACCTCAGGAAATCCATCCCAGTTCGGCAAGGGTGGAAACATTACTGAACTCGGGAAGATCTATGCTCAGCTTACTGCTTACTTTGTAAATGTATCTAGTACATATGCCTCTCTTTATCACTGGCACGGGTGGCCCAGTCGTCTTAGGCGGCACAATTCACTGTGCGGTGTTGCTTCCCGTGTGTGAAATAGAAATCTGTGATCCCCAAATTCGCCGTGATAATCTTTGGTTTCAAGGCCCCGTGCTCGTGGGTTTCACCAAAGTGCGTAGAAGACCCGGGTTCGATTCCCATCATGGGAACAATGTGTTTACTGTTATCGATAAAATACAAATTATGAATACTTTGAAAGTTGCTGTTGAGTGGACAAAAATATTTTATTTCATATTAATATCGAAATGACAGGACAAAAAATGAGGCATGTATAAAAAAAAGAACAATGTCGATAATGGGAAAACAAATAATATCATTCACGAAATACAAATGTAATAACGTTAAATATACTAAAAAGAAACTGTTTTCACATTAAGTTCAATAAAAATAATTTATTCTGAAATTGATTAAAACTTCATTCAATACATATTCTTGAATACATCTCGACTATAAGGTCGTGATTCACAATTTGCACGTGCATGTTCATGCACGGGGCACAATTTGGATGTTTGCGTGTTTGTTGGGAGCATGATACTCACACACTTGTTTTATTTTTAATGTAAACAGTACACAATGATTGTTTAGTTATGAAGAGCTAAAATCCACACTTCTGACACTTGTTTTATCGTAAAAAACGCTTTCGCAATGCACCAACTGTACGTCTGTATCAACGCAAATGGAGGTCACACCCGATATTGACAGTCCACCTCTACTAGGGCGTGTTACTTTTTTCCGTTAGTATACATTCACAATCTCCCGTGAAGAGGAATATGCCTTTAACTGGACATGCACACTTTCATACAGATTTTGATATTAACGTCTGTTTTCGGCAACTATTGCCATGCTTTGATTGTCTCTCTCAGACAAATGCCAGGTCTTTGGGTGATCGAATTAGGAGATGTACACGTTGTAGGTAGACCTATGTTACCTGTAAAACTTATGGACTAGGCATGGTCCAGCTAGAAGCAGCAAGGCTCACTACATGTCTCCCACAATTTGCTTCTAAAGCTGTTTAATATCATGAAAAAGGATGATCACCATCAAGAGTGAGTGAGTTAAATGCAACGTCGCATCGGCATTTTTTCAGCCATATAGCGACTCACCACAAAGACGCAGAATGAAAATAACTATGTACAGTCGTTGTGAACATTTTTAACAACATGAAACGTTTACCGATTATAACCTAAAAAAACCTTATCGTGAAAGTTCATCAAAAGTATTAAACAGAAAATATGTCAGAAACAAAAAAAAGAAAGGAAAGTATACAAGACTCACACATACAAGCATTAATCTCAAGGCCGACTTTGTCAAGGCTAACTCAGATGTCAGTGTCATTTACATGGACCTCTTATTTGTATAGGTGTACGTATATTTACATTATGTCGATTAAATATTTAATTCTTGCTCTTGTCTCAAATTATTTTGCTGTAAATACTACTGTTGATTGCATGAACTATTATATTAATCATTCTGTCCCTAAGGAAAGGGTTATGGCAGTTCAAGAATTGCTTTGCAGTCCTATTGATTGTCAGTAAAATGTGTTTGATTGAAACCTGTACACTTAATGATGAGGTTAATTTGGAACCGAACGCCCGAATGTGTACCCAAATGTATTTTATATGTTCTATGAATCACAAGTCACCATTTTGTTACCTACATTTGGGATATTATTGTTATATTATTACACCGACCAGGATTGAGAAAGAATGACCTTTCTCACTGTGATACTGCCGTCCAATCAGCTGTTGTTAACTAGAGGCCAGTAGTTGTGATTTGAAAACATAGCTGAATTCTTCAACGCAACCAACACCGGTTTATGCCTTTGACAAACTCTTATAATGGTTGATTGCAACTGATCCATATTATTTCAAACATTATCAAGTAAGTTTGATCATGATCTCATCAGATGAAAATGTTGCTGTAGAATGGACATGTAACACCATACGGTATGTACGCAAAACCCCACCTTGCGCCTACCAAACACGCTGTAGCTCAAATCAGTGAACCTTCACATGGTCTTGGCAGATTCAAAGCCCAGCAGATGTCGTTACATTCAGGATGGACGGTCTCCCAGAACACCTCAATCCCCGTCTCCCCCATGTCACAGCTGCTGAGTTTGCCCCCACCGCTAGAGTGGAACTGGGGGTCGGTGAGGTAGACCACACCCTTGCCGTCAGCTGGCATCCAACCTTGGAGGTCCACCAACATCAACTTGCCCCGGGACTGGACGAAGGAGAAGTGGGTGAGAGCTGTTGCCAGTTCTCGACCTCGAGGGTTGCTGTAGGACAAGTTGTTGGTCAGCTTGATGAAGTCCCCCTCCAGGTACGGCTCCACGTTGATCCAGTCCTCCAACTCCCCCGACGACGACATGATCTGGAGGTGGGCGACTGGGACGTACTGGACCTGGATGTCCGACTTGTAGGCGTGAAGGGACGCGTTGAACAGTGTCACCAGGAAGCGGGCGGTCTTCTGGCAGATGATGTCCTCAAGGTACTGACTCGGACATCGCTGCTTCCTGTAGCGCTTGCCCACATACCTGTGTTGGAGAATATGAGACACGTGTGTGTGAGTGAGTGAGTTAGGTTTGACAGTATTTAAGTGACATCGCGTGTCAGTTTATTGAAGGAAAAAATAGAAAAATGACATAGGCTATAGCCAATAACAATTTTACAATTTCACCATGTGGTACTGATAGTCCAAGGTTCATAATCGGGATGGGTTTGAAATTCGAAAGTACGCTCAGCGGATGCTGCCTCGTGCGTTTTTGTTTATCAGAACTTTTCGAACCCATCGAGCTGATAATTTCTTCATTACCATAGTTTCCTGCCAAAAATTCTGTTATAATAGAACGTACTCTCTCCTGGGAAATGCCTACAAAACTAGCAATAGGATGACTCCACGTTCCCAAAGTTTGTCAATTTTCCAAAGGTCGGACCCCTGCTTATTATACTGTTATATACTTATTTGCTCAACTGACTCAAGTTTTTGTGGAAATACCTCTATGGCATCATGTGATTTCCACAACCAAAGATTTCACTATTCCGTAATTTCTTCTATGTGAGGCACAGCCCCCGTAGTTTCAACCAACGTATCAAGCTCCGACCTGTTTTTAGCGAGAGGGAAACCATCGAGAATTCAGGCCAATGAATGGTCAGATAACATGGCGCACACACGGCATGGCCAAAGCTTTGCGGTCATCTGACCTACACATTACTTGAATATATAGGGTTCGCACAAAGTTCATGCACGGAGTTGATATAAGCTTCATTCGATAACTAATATAGACACACGTCTCTACTCCCCAAAGCTGACACATGTATTTCCGGGCGATGGAGGATACAAAACTCGTGAAATATTGACGATGACACACACCAGGATTACATGTATTTATGGAAACCTGTCCAATGACATAGACTGACCTGCCCATGATTTCATCCTGATGAAGATATTGCACGTCAAAGGCTTCCCGGCACCTGCCCTTCTTGCTCTCTGGGAGATCCAGCACCGGCCCCAGCCATGTCAGCGTGTTCTGAGACGTCCATATCCCTGTCACTGGGTTGAACTTCAACAGACGGGCTCCTTGGCAGGAACAGGTTCAAATAAATGATCGGCATTTCTTATGACAACATTGATCCAATAAATATGATAATTAAAGTAAAAATGTTTTACAGTTGACGCGGGGTAATGTCTATTCCTAATATTAGTTACTCTGAAAAGCACGGATATGTCTGTACATTCACTCTATGTCAATGTACTTGAGAAATGGTCACTGCTCATAATACACTGATCATTAGTACTACTCAGTTCTATGTGACAACTTTAATCAAAATAGTAAGTTTGAAAACGGATATCAATCTGGCAAGGGTGGCCCAGTCGTGTAAGGCGCCGCAATTGATTGTGCAGAGTTGCGTCCCGTTGACGCGCCAGAAACCTGACTGAGGGTTCGAACAACAGCGTTAAACCAAATTCACTCTCTTGCTTTGAAAATATCAAGGTCGTTCTGAAAAGCAGCGAGGCTATTGATGATATCCTTCTTTGTGAACAAGTCTTTGATAAATGTATTAAAGTTTTAAAAATTACTTTTGACAGATCCGCTTCGTGTGTGTCTGAAGTCTCCAACAAAGGAAGGTACGGCCGACAATAACGGGGAGAATTTAGCCCCGTCGCTGATGCTGTTCTCGTCACAGCTGTTGACGCCACTATCGCTGCCGTCAGAGCTGCACCTCTCTTGTGTGTCGACATATGTGGGAATGAATGTACTCACAAGGGGAGGTAATTCAGGATCTAACTTCCGGCCTCCTACTCTCATACTTCTGCTGTGGTTAATCTCGGGGTACTCTCCCCTTTTACTAAAGATACAGCCGCACAAATCCTGAAATGTCTCTATGGGTACATCAGAATCGGGGATGCCATATTCAACAGGATTGATAGGTAAGCCGAGTTCTAATCTGTCTGCCATTCTTTCACCCCTCTTGGCATCAGAGCAGTACTCGTCACACCCCTTGCCCTGTGAGGAGCCGAACGTGACAAGATGGCGTCTGTTGGTGGATTTCTTCTCGACGTCTTTCCGAGTTATCTCAATACAACAGCTAGCAGTGGGGTCAATGACCCCTAGACCTAGATCAACCATCAGAGAGTTGGCCGTAGTCATGATATCTGGGGTCAAGGTCAACGTACAGACCATAAATCCACCGGAAACGAGCTGCTGACAATACTTGCCGTACAGAAACATGGCGGTCTCTTCAAGCTTTGTTGCGTATCGCTTGTCTTCCTCTCGGTCTGAGAAACAAAACGCGAGTTTCAGGAGGTATATTGCTCTGACAAACTCAAAGAACTCCTGGCGACATTCCAGATGCCATCTGGACTTGTGGACAGCCAGACCAGTGGTCAGTTCAGTGATGACCTGTTCTATGTTGTAGAGATGGTCAGCGCTGCCTGGGTGCTGGGCCGTGTACATCAACAACGATTCCGCGGCCTGGTTCTGTTGAACATGGGACAACAACAGAATTTACTAAGATGGAAACATCAAAATAATGACAATTCAACTAGCAGCAATTTTGTAGAGAGACAAATGGCATGATTAGATCATTTTCTTAATTTAATCAACTTTTGAGAGGACATTCTTCCATATTATTACCAAAATAAGATATAATCGTTTGTATTTTTTTATGACAATCAGTATTCTTGAAAATAAACAAATCTGTAATTCTTAATAATGATCATACATGTATGTTATATTTGTGATGTTAGTAAGCACGAGGAATACAATTTGAAACAAACGTGGGATCACATTTTATATGTTAGTACCATACCATATAAAGGATATAATGCTCGCTCCTTTCAGAACTATAGATGTTCTTATATCTATGCATGGATCATCATTATCTACTAGATAAGTATGTACATACAATTTGAATTGTATCTTAACGCGCTGGGACTGCAAACTGATCCGTGCCTAGACCCTTAAGATAGTTATTTTTGAGATCAGGGAACGTCAATATCACCGAATGTGTTGATTTGCCGTAATGCTCGGTTGTATAGTCTGCCACATATCATCACTGACAAAATCTACCTGTGTTCTAGCAGCAAAGAGTGGACATCTGGCCAGATCTGCAGCCTCTTTACTCGCAACATGAGCCTGGAAGTAGCGATCGTCGAACTGAAAGCCCAGAATATCCTTCAGGTCTTGGTAATCCCCATTGGTTATCTTACACAGACATTTAGATATCAGCTCCAAGGAAACAATGATGCCGTCTGTGTCCTTCTCTTGTGTAGATCCAAACGCCGTGATCGACTCAACCAGTGGGGTCACAGCATCCTTCCAGCAACCTGCAGGGAAAGATTGGTGTGACATTTCAAACTATCGCCTCTGGATATGCCAAGCTGGAATGACACCCGTGAAGGCCCTGGTTAGAATAGGTCTTCAGCAACCCATGCCTGCAGTAAGAGGCGACTGACAATGCTAGTCGTAAGAGGCGACTAACGGGATCGTGGGTTAGGCTTGCTGACTTGGTTAATGCATGTCATCGTATCCCAATTGCGGTGATCGACGTTCATGATCTCAAACACTGGATTGTCTGGTCCAGATTTGATTATTTACAGACCGCAGTCATAAAGCTTGAATATTGCTGAGTTCGGCGTTAAACAACAAATAAACAAGCTGTAATAGAGTAATGCAATTGATGTGATTGGAGTTGCGTCCCTTAGGCGTGCCAGAATCCTTTGAAGGAGGAATCTTATCCCAGATTCGCCCCGAATATGTTTCTAGGTTTGTCAGCACCACATCTGTGCTGGTGGGTTTCACCAAAGTGATAAACTACTGAGACTTCTGCTTTTCCTCCCGCATCAAGATGACAGACCGCGATATTACTGGAAAACATTCAAAGCGGCATAAAATCAAACTCATTTAGAAAATAGGCTACTCACACATCTTGTGCAGTATTTGTCCCGTCATCTGCGTACACTGTGCTCGTACCTTCAACTCCTGGTCCTCTGATCGATACTGCCATATACTCTCTGAAGCAACAACACATATAATGCTACCATATCGCACAGGGTCATCGCTTCCGTTTCAAAGAACAACGTCAATGGTTCTGACATAGTCAGTCATCGAGTGGTACTAACAGACCGGAATACGTGGCCTAAATAGTAAATACATTACAGTCTCTTTCTTCATACATCAGCAGTACAAGATCATGATTGAAAGTATCTCACAAAAAAACAATTAATTGAGTAAACATTGTTTGACATGTTTTTCCAAAGACTTCAAGATTATATAGTTCCCCTCTCCGCTAACCTCCATGTTTGTCTTTTTCCAGGAGCCCAGTCAGCTCCCTAATGGCTCCATGAAGGTCACCTCTGTAGGTCAGAACCTCTGACCTCCTCAAGACGAGCTGTGGTGGGAGCAGAAGGCGTGGACACAGCACGTGTAGCAGTTCTATAACATCCACTAGTAGCTCTTTGTCCTTGCGCTGCTCTGTCGGCTGGTCTAGGAGCAAGGTCAAGGCCGACGCCATATCGAATTTGTTACAACGGAGAGCGTATCCTACGCATTTCTGCGTTAGCATAGAAAATAAATTAATATTTAGATGGCTACTGGTGACTATGTCATCGAACATACATGGCCTTACACACTTTCTTAGACTGAGTGAGTACACAACTTAGTAATAGTTCAGTATTAATAGTGACACCTAGAACTGGCTTTACACGTTGTAACAAACTTGGAAATCGAACTGAGATTGTGGGAGGAGTGGTGAACATTACACAAGGCCCCCATAACGACCCGAGATTCCCTCAGGGAGTGAATGAGCTTTTAGCACTGTTCCAGCTATACCAGCGAACGCTTTGACTACGAGGCCACCTTACAGCCCGACGTCCTCAGAGAGTAGCAAACATTGTATGTTGTATCGACAGTATATAGCAGTATTACATTCACACTAGCTGTAAGTGTTCTGGGTGTTTTTTATGCATTGGAATGCAAATGGAGAGGACATCCTTTGTTGTTAGTGTTTACAGATCAATAGGGAACTTGTCAGTCATTAATTCCGTGTCTTTAAACTGACCTTGAGTATCTCGCCAACCTTGAGACCACCTGAACTTGGAGGAATGATCTCCAAGTAATCATAGGCGACCTCTGGCGGCAAGCAGGCCCAGTCTCGCTTGAGGGCGTGTCCTAGGTACTGCCGTGTGGTCTGGTCCAGCAGATGAAAGAAGGCGTCCAGGCAGATGGAGGCGTTGTCGGTGTAGGTGTCTGCCGGGACGTTGTAGATGGCGGACAGGAGATCTGAAGCAGACGACAGAATGCATGTTGTTATTCACGAGGGTCGGTTGAACAGAAGAGTATATCACATTCTCCTAAAACAGTCGTACGATCTGTTTCAACGCTATTGATTAAACGTGGAAGATTGTATTTGTTTATGATTTCAACATGGTTTGGAGAACATCGGATTCAAAAAGGTGTATCATATATTGACAGAACTGGAAAAATACATTCCATGATGTTAATCTTTTATTCAGCTGGGACATTTGAAAATATATATCAAGCTGGATCACAAGGCGGTTAGCACGTTACTGATCTAGACATTAATATATCACCTGCATCGGCGTCGGAGATTCCTAGAGATGAGCAGACTGACTCTAGATGGTTTTCTTCTTTCCTCTGTTGTGCTGGAGAGGGTTTTCTGAAACAAAAATAAGATGCATTTTGATGTCGGGACGTGGTCTGACTCATACAGAAAGAAAGGCAGGAAAACATTAAAAAAATAAGTCAAGAATCCAGAAACAATGTGACGGAAATAGGCATTCGTCCAGAGAAATCGATAGTATGCGATGATTCTACTTCGAACCAAATCCACCAATGACACTGTTTATTAAGCGCTGCTAGTCGAGCTTACTTTAATTCCGGTTCCACCCGGTCATAGTGCCGCATCCGTTGCAGAATGACTCCACCTCGACTGGGAACATCATCGCCGATTTTCAGGAAGCGGAACTTGCCTTGCCTATCCACATCCGGTTTAGCCTTGGCGGCGTCTTTTAGTGCCGCCCGCACTACATCTAACTGTCTGCTATGTCCTCCACCCATGTTTAAACCCTGGAGCAAATTAGAATGAATTTATCGTCGGTGTCGGCTTATGGCACACGATACCATATTATGTGAGGAGTCCGCAGATCTTCCGGCAGAGAAGTATCGTATCAGAGTTAAAGATCTGATCAGAGATTGCAGTCAGCGTCATCGTAGCGCACAACTGAAAGGCTTGTATCAGGCCTGTCTGTTCTGTTTTGAGAATAAGTCCGGTCACATGATATGCACATTAGCCTGTGGTAGTGGCGTTATGCGAAGTCACCACTGCCCCGGGATGTGCCCACAACCACGTGACAGCCATATCACTGTCATATCAGTCACATCTATACCAGTCATGACATAACACAAATAGATATAAACGTATTATTTGACAAGAAAAGACAAATGTATTTTCTTACTTCACGATCTTAATCTGAAAATGATATTGTCACAATTGCAGACTGAAAGTAGTTCCGGCATAAATGTTATGTCACTCAAGTGAGATTTTCTTGTCCCGAAAAATACTGACAAGTGTATTTCATCTCTAAATACATAATAGACATCCATATTGCAGTCATATCACATCACAGGCATAACCCCTTTATATAACATCCAAATCATAAGACATGAGCCATATTACAGTCGCATCTTGGCTATATGCTATATCACAGACATTCAGCCATATCACAATCATATCATTGTCATAATTTAGCCATATTACATACTTTGTTGCAATACCATATCACAGACATTCTAGACAAATCATAATCATAGCCTAGTCATATCACAGCCATATCACACATTTGATTTAGTCATGTAAGTCACGGAAAAGACTACAGAGATTTACTCCGCGAGACACCGTGTCGTAGGGCTGTCAGATTAACCTTACAACGAGTCGAATGATAAATGGAATATGACAGGCAGGAGTGCAGTAATCTGTTTCTTACATCCTAAACTAACACCGTTTTAGCATCAAATCGATGCATATTTTATCTATTCTCATGACCTCAGTGGCGCATTAATACAGAACGCAACAGTCATGAGAGACGTCATCAGGTTCACTGTTACTACTCATACACTGTACCTAGTGTGATCCTACACAAAAAAGGTTTCCGCCATATCTGTGGATTATAAAGGCGATGATGATAAGATCAAAGAACTCTCGACACAGACGTAGACACAGACTTTGGTGAATTCGACAGAAGCAGGGGTAACTTATCAATGAATTACAACCAGGAAAGTAGACCCGGAACTCGATCCCACACATATGTTTGATACCAGTTATCTCAGATGAGCTAAGCGTTATTCCAACCATATAATATCATTCACTTTCTAGACCTAATACAACTATGTCATATGATATCAAAGATATCTTTGTCTGTTGTTTAACGCAGCATTCATCAATATTCAGTCTGACGGCGGTCTATAAATAATCGAGTCTGGACCAGACGATACAGCGATTGACATCAAGGGCATTCATCCATGCATTTGGGATACGATGACATGCAAAGCTAGCCCGACAATCCGATCCCTTAGTCGCCTCAAACGACAAGCAATTCTAACCCGGATGTTCACGGGACCCATAATATTGACATATTCGAGGCACATCACAGTCATAGCCTAGATTTATTCCGACCATACCATTGTCATATTCTAGTGATATCCAAGCAAAAGTCAAGCCACATTCTACAGTAATATAACGCGCCCTGACCATGGACATCATCGGTGTTGTAAAACCGGTGTTAATTTATCAAATATATCCCGACCTACAGGTTGACTTGAAGAGACTTTGATTGTATGAGATTATCAGTTCATGGTCGCGCCTTAATGAGGCTAAATCTACTTTTGATCTTTTAAACCAGGGCGCCGTCCCCCAAAACGATCCTAATCTGTCTCCCCAGACCCTAGAGAATAAATTAAGAAGTGAATCAAATAGAATGATTTGGTAAGTCTAGATTCCTTGCAGTTATCTTATTAGTTTGGGGCTCCATTTGGGTTAGATTTGATAGTTTGTACATATTTCTTGGACTAAATTATAGGACATGTATAAAGCGAAACTACCCCTAGGGCCAAGGGCCCCTTTTCACATATAATTTGCAGCGCTACGACTGCCGTTAGTATACATACAGTGGGACCCCCGACCCATGTTCTCATTGTCACACCCGATCTAGTACAGATGTACCAATAGAGGTTGCGTCTGTCCTGTTTTATACATAACAGAAATAGTTTTTTTTCGTTTCAGTCCCATTCCGGATTTTACAACAATGTCATGTTTGTTTCTACAAAACAAAGTACACTGTCGAAATGTATGACATGTATGCATTAAATGACGATGCATGCATGAGTCAGCGACTAAAGCAGACATGACATTTGCCACACACGTGAATTCGTGTACCCAACGTGCGGAGGCGTTAAAATCCCAAACAAATCAGAATTCATAAGAAACTTGAGAGGCTATCGTCGTTGTCTTTTTACGAAACGTACGTGATGGTTTTCCCTTTTATTTCCTCCCAAAGATAACGCGGTTATTATAATCTCCAAATCCGTTAACAGGACTTGATTTATGTAAACACCAGGTCTGGGCGGAGAAGCACGTAAAGACTGTTTGTCGAGGATGTGAACAGATAGGTCACTCGGCTGGACATCGGGAAGGTCAGTCAAACAACGTCGGGAAGCATGTCTGACACCCGCGATCTCGTCAACATACCACTTGATTTCCCTATCACATGTTTAAGAGGTTTTTTTTATTATATATTTTATTATATCATCACTATATGGCGTCACCAATGACTTAATCAATCCGGCATCATCATCATCATCATCATCATCATCAATCATTATTTTATAGTTCACATCGTAGTTCATTATTCATGTATTATAAGTTGAAGCAGGATCACTCGAGGATTTTATGGGTCCGCGTTAGGTTTTATTCCACGAGCCGGAGATAAGATTTTATACAACGAATTTATCTTACCGGTATGTTTTAATATGACATTGTAAAAAAATTAAAATAATTCAAGCTTGATAGACAACAGCTGTTCGATTGAGCTGTGGTGAACTTGTGTTAAGTCACGTGACTTTAACTGACTCGGAAAAAGTGTGTGCCTTTTTGAGGGGAAGGTTATAGGATATGTTTCATCTGACATCCACGTCAGACATCCTCTTGAAGTGATGTTCTGTGTCAAACTTCTTAACCTATAATGTGGTATTATGTAATGTTTACAACAATTAAACTAGATAATCAAAACGTTCACCACACTTCGTGTAAATATGAAAAGTAGTGTTCATTTTTCAAGAGACGGTTCCAGCTCGCTGATCCTTTTTTAAATGACATTGTTGCCCTTATACACAGAGTAAAGCGGTGAGGTGAGGTGGAATGGGGTTTAACGTCGCGTCCATGATTATTGCACTTATATAGCGACGTGCATGCACGTGTATATGTGTTTGTGTTGTGACTGATGATGATTTATAGTGATAGCTCCCTGCGATACCATGCCGCAGTTTAACATGAGAACCCCACTCAGACACAGTATACTGACTCCGAGCCGACCAGTCCTTGTTTTATCCCCTTTATGCCGAGCGCCAGACAGGGTAACAACAAGTACCATCTATAAGCGTCTTATGGTATGACGCGGCCGGGGATCGAACCCCGGGACCTTCGGCTCTCCGGGCGGACGCTCTACCACTAGACCACGGAGGCGGTCCAGCTCCATAGTGGAGCAAATATTAATGGAGAAATAATGAGAATCTGTAGTACCGGAATTTCGGATCTTCTAGGTTCACCGGTCTTGCTCCAAATGCACGGTCAGAATGACTATAAATCAACTACAAGAAAAACAGTGTGATGTCATCATATTAGTGGTTAAATGACAGCGAACTGTCAGAAGTATTCATAAACCCGTCTATTTGCTCAACTTCATTGCTGGTTTCAAAGGTCGAGAGAATTTTTAAAGACCAATTTATTCAACAGTGGCGATAATGTATCTTATCAAGTTCAAAAGGTTTATACCACCAACATTTAAAAGAATTACCAAAATCCGAAATGTTTCTATTACTTCCCAAAACTATCTACTTGCCAATTTTACAATTTCTCGCATCGAATCATCATTTGCCCATTGAAACCGGCCGATGGCGAGGGTTACTGAGATAAGACGACCGTGTCTGCACACTATGCAATTCATCTGCTGTTGGAGACGATCTTTTTAGGTGTGAAGAATTGTTATATCGGGCCAAATATGTGTAAACTGCGTAAAATGTTATCACCTAATAATAAATCCACTTTGAAACATCTGTCCAGATTTATTAGACATTTGAACACAATATTACGTTAAAGTTTCTAAATTATTTATTAAGACAAGTTACAGTCTTGATCTGCATTGAATATATATATAGTCTATGAAAAACCGCCAGCGGTGGTACAAGAGTATATATGTATATTATTATCAAATATTATTTATTAAGACATTAAGACATATTACCGTCTTGATCTGCTTTGAATATATATATATATATATATATATATATATATATATATATATATATATATATATATATATATATATATTCAATGATATATGATTTTGGGGTGTTATATATATATATATATATATATATATATATATATATATATATATATATATATATATATTCAATGATATATGATTTTGGGGTTATATATATATATATATATATATATATATATATATATATATATATATATATATATATATATATATATTCAATGCAGATCAAGACGGTAACATATCTTACTGTCTGAATAAATAATATATATATACAGTAAACTACGGTTACAACGAACTCAAAGGGACTACTAATTTTAGTTCGTTATAACCGTAGTTCGTTATAAGCATATATACAGCAAAACTACAGCAAATAGTCGGGACCAAAAAGTAAGTTCGTTATATCCGTCAGTTCGTTATAAATGTGTTCGTTATAACCGTAGTTTACTGTATATATATACTCTTGTACCATCGTTGGTGGTTTTTCAGAGACTAAACTGAACTCGAACTGGAACAGTCCGCAACGTTGTAACGAAGCTATCAAGTTACCTCCATGTGTAAGACTGGTTATGTGAGGCCGGACACCTGGTTTAAAATGTACCCGGGCCATAGGTTATACCAAGAAGTAGCTAATTTAGGCCTTGTAAACTTGGTTACTTATAGTTCTCGTTAGGTGACGCCTCCACTTCCTGGATCAAACCATACGTTGTTGGTGATAAGAGCTTTGTGGTCGAATTAAAGGGGGTCTACGCTCCTTTGTCCTGTGCCCTTATTAGTCTTGGTGGAGACCTCGTAGTTATAGTGACGTGCGTGACTTTGTATCATTGCCTCTATGTAAGTTGAGTAATCACTCACTTATATTGACCTACATTATGAAATCTGAGTAAACGTGAGTGAGTGAGTGAGTTGGGTTTAACACCGCTTTTAACAGTATTCCAGTTATATCACGGCATGGCAGCTTAATGTGTGAGTGAGTGAAAATGGTTTTACGCCGCTTTTAGCAATATTCCAGCAATATAACGGCGGGGGGACACCAGAAATGGGCTTCACACATTGTGCCCATATCGGGAATCGAACCTGGGTCTTCGACGTGACGAGCCCATTAGGTTACCCGACCGCCCTGTTTAACGTGTGAGGAAAGCCGGAATCGATGCAGGTCTCAGAAGTTTACCTGAGTAAAGGATACACAGGTATGTTTGACCGACCTGAATCAATCATACCAGGCCTGCAGACTACCCTCCCGGATCTAGTGTCCTATTCAACATGCTTCTGGCATATCAGACATGCTTCCAACGAACGTAATATATAGAGGAGGAGGTGAAGGGGTGTTGGGGATGGGGGGTGTTGGTGGGGGTTGCGCTCAAACGTTTAATTAATGTCTGCAAATTTGATACAACCTTAAATAGGCCCCTAAAACTACAAGTACTCATATGGATATGAACCTCGTCACATGTGATCAAGACGAAATATCACATAGAAATGTCCCTTGTATCGTCGTCTGATTATACTGAGTAATGGTTTTATTAATTAAGATCTTAATGATAACATGCCTATATAGTACGACCTTAGTCTAAAAGCATTTTAACTTTAAACCATACGAAATACACGCATCATATATTTTATAAATATGACAGAAATGATATGCCATGATAATGTTGATGTAGAGGTGTCATGAATCCTTATGTATTACGTGAAAACATAAAGAAGGATTAGTAAATACAATGGTTATGATATTGTAATTCGAAACATGGTGATGGTAATGATATTACTGATAAGTACCATATGAGTATAAACAAACAACGCCATAATGTCTAGGCTGTATAGTACTTGGAACAATTTTCAAATGGCGAGTCATACAATGATTCATATAGTGTCTCAACCAGTATATCTGAAGCTCCTATGTAAGAATAATAATAGTATTAGGTCACAGTACCTATATCAACAGCGTAAATATTTCCCCATTCAGCGACTAGAGCGCAAATCCAGGTAAGGTGAATCCTTTGACGAGAGCGTGAATCTGATCAACAGGTAAGTCGTTTTGCTGTCGGTTGTATGCGGAAGAGTTGAGAATCTGCTCAGCAATAATCTCGAGTCCAGTCTTAACCGGAGTGTTTTTTTATGTACACAGGTACGTGTAACGATTGGGTTGTGCTATGTGTATTTCGGAATGACGAAGCTTTGATCTTACGAGGAATGCTACTCCATGTCACCAGGTGTTTCACATGGAGTGTGAACAGTATAGGTAGGACTCACTGACATGTGCTGTGACTGTTTACTGTTGTGATAGTAGCACAGACCTGTACCGGTGTGTTAGTTGTGATAGTAGCACAGACCTGGACCTTTGTGTTAGTTGAGATAGTAGAACAGACCTGGACCTGTGTGTTAGTTGAGACAGTAGCACTTACAGACCTGGACCTTTGTGTTAGTTGAGACAGTAGCACTTACAGACCTGGACCTTTGTGTTAGTTGAGACAGTAGCACTTACAGACCTGGACCTTTGTGTTAGTTGAGACAGTAGCACTTACAGACCTGGACCTTTGTGTTAGTTGAGACAGTAGCACTTACAGACCTGGACCTTTGTGTTAGTTGAGACAGTAGCACTCACAAAACTGGACCGTTGAGTTAGTTGTGACAGTAGCACTTACAGACCTGGACCTTTGTGTTAGTTGAGACAGTAGCACTTACAGACCAGGGCTCACTTGCACAAAATGATCTTAGCGCTAAGACTATTGTAAGCCTATGCTAAAGTATGGGAGTTACGATCATCTTAGCGCTAAGATCGCTTTGTGCAAGTGGGCCCTGGACCTTTGTGTTAGTTGAGACAGTAGCACTCACAGAACTGGACCGTTGTACAAAGCGATCTTAGCGCTAGGGTAATCGTAACTCCAGTACCTTTACGGCACCCTGGACCGTTGTGTTAGTTGATAGTTTGGGTAGGTGTGATAGTAACAATAGTAGCAATGACAGTTGGGTAGGTGTGATAGTAACAATAGTAGCAATGACAGTTGGGTAGGTGTGATAGTAACAATAGTAACAATGACAGTTGGGTAGGTGTGATAGTAACAGTATTAGCAATGACAGTTGGGTAGGTGTGATAGTAACAATAGTAGCAATGACAGTTGGGTAGGTGTGATAGTAACAATAGTAACAATGACAGTTGGGTAGGTGTGATAGTAACAATAGTAACAATGACAGTTGGGTAGGAGTGATAGTAACAGTATTAGCAATGACAGTTGGGTAGGTGTGATAGTAACAGTATTAGCAATGACAGTTGGGTAGGTGTGATAGTAACAATAGTAGCAATGACAGTTGGGTAGGTGTGATAGTAACAATAGTAGCAATGACAGTTGGGTAGGTGTGATAGTAACAATAGTAACAATGACAGTTGGGTAGGTGTGATAGTAACAATATTAGCAATGACAGTTGGGTAGGTGTGATAGTAACAGTATTAGCAATGACAGTTAGGTAGGTGTGATAGTAACAATATTAGCAATGACAGTTGGGTAGGTGTGATAGTAACAATATTAGCAATGACAGTTGGGTAGGTGTGATAGTAACAATATTAGCAATGACAGTTGGGGTAGCTGTGATAGTAACGATAGTAGCAATGACAGTTGGGGTAGCTGCGATAGTAACAGTATTAGCAATGACAGTTTGGGTAGGTGTGATAGTAACAATATTAGCAATGACAGTTGGGGTAGCTGTGATAGTAACGATAGTAGCAATGACAGTTGGGTAGCTGCGATAGTACATTATCAGTTGGGTAAGATGTGATGATAACAACATTAGCAGTCTGGTAAGCTGTGGTAGTAACATAATTAGTGACAGCTTTGATAACGGAACATAAATAATCACACCGTTTTAACTTTCATTCGACCTTCATTTTGAACAAATATAACGTCAACACATGTGTAATTAAACTTAATGACATCGTATTTATATATAATAATTTTTAGAAAAACTGAATGCGCACAGCAGGCACGTTTCTCCGAGGTTATAATTCGCTTCTCAGTTGGCAGTACTCGGTTGGAAATTCGTGTATATTTTTGAAACTAAAACAATAACATCTAATGTTGCATTCCTTTTCCTCCAATGAACACCATGTACAATGCACCGTTCTATTCACATACCTTTACAGCAGTCCATTCGCATGTCATATCCCATTTATCATCACATCCGGGTTTACTGACCTTTGAATTCCTTTTCAACAAATTCTGTGAAGAATATCCTAAGCCACGCCCCGAATGCAAATATCTGCAACCATGGAGGTCGTGGGCCGGATGGATATGCTCGTCTGGGGCTGATACGGCAAACTGTCGATACGGCGTGTTGACCGGCACACTAGGAAGTTGGCCAAGACTTCAGACAATTTAACCATGCTTGTTACATCGGTGGTGAGTTGCTTCAGGGAGATGTGGTCCCTATTTCTATTCCCTATTTGTACATATACACATGAGACCACTGGGTAGTGTTTGGGGGTGATTTATTGTAGTGTTGTATAAACACTAGTATGTTTATCCTGTCAGGTATTCGGCGGATTAAGAAGTAAGTAGTTACCTGTTGATATTATTGTTTGATTGGCTTTTATACGTTTTTTTAAACAATTCTTTTTGATCGGCATTTTCATTATTATATTTATTACTTTCTTTGTATCAGTATTTCATATCATGTACCAGTCCGTTCGGTATACCCTATCGGAGTATGAATGGCTGAATGTTTGATATACTCGAGGTAGTATTGGTGGTTGAGTATATTCGAGGTAGTGTAT
Organism: Haliotis cracherodii; assembly: GCF_022045235.1. Classification (NCBI taxonomy): domain Eukaryota; kingdom Metazoa; phylum Mollusca; class Gastropoda; order Lepetellida; family Haliotidae; genus Haliotis; species Haliotis cracherodii. The sequence continues at coordinate 8,068,163 of NW_027266265.1, read as the reverse complement.
GGTTGATTGTTGAGTATACTTCAGGCAGTGACTGGCTCAAGGTTGGGAATACTCAAGAGGATGAGTGGTTGATTGTTTATTATACTCCAAGTGGTGAATGGTTGATTGTCAGTATAGTCAATGAATGGTTGATGATTGAGTATACTCGCTGTGTAGTGAATGGCTGATAGTTCAGTGAACTCGAGGGATGAATGGTTGACTGGCTAAGAATACTCGAGGAGTGAATGGATTATGGTTCATAAACTCCAGGGGGTGAATGGTTGATTGGTTCAGTATACTCGGGTGTTGGTTGGGTAGGTTGAATGATTGATTGTTCAGTATACTCGTGGGGTGAATGCATGGTTGATTGGATTTGTATATTTTTGGGTGAATAGTTAATGGTTCTGTATTCACTAGGGATTTATAGTTGGTGGTTCAACAAGAACCAGAACAGAATGTATCCCTCCTACGAAAACCTAATCATACCACTTTTGTGCCATAATATTTTTTTTTAAATCGAAATTTCTAGTCATGTCAATTATTTTATCGTTACTTTCAATTATTTTCCCTTTCACTTCGATTATTTTCTCGTTATTTCATATATTTACTCGACATTTCGAGGTTTTTTTTGCGTTACTTCGATTATTTTCATATTCATTTCAAGTTCACCTCTGTAAAACGAGAAAACTTTCGAGAAAACAATTGAAATAACGAAAAAATACACTTGAAATAACGAGAAAATAATCGAAATAACAAGAAAAATCAAAGCAACGAGAGAAAAAATCGACATTTTCAGAAAATAATTGAAATAACGGGAATTTTCAATTTAAATAAAATAAGATTATGGTACTAAAGTGGCCCCATTAGGCTTTCGTACCCTTCTGTCACATTTGTGGTGTTTCTGGGGTGAACACCACCAGCCAGTAATGTAAGAAGTCAATGCAAGACTAGCACCCACTACTCATAGATAACTAGTGTTGGTAATAGATATATGCATCCTGTTTGTTCCAGAAATCCGGGTTCTGTGGTGTTTCCGGGAAAGGAGATATACATAACTAGGGTGACCCTGACCTTCGCACTTCCTGGATCATGGATTGCCAAGCAGAACTCGTACGTCAACAATGCCCGTCTAGTGAATGCACGCAATTATAGCCTTCTTTTGAATTGTATAACCAGGAGGTATAGTGTGACCTAATCGTTCTTCCCTCCGCACAGTACAGTTGCGGATCCAGAGGGTGTTGATGGGGTGTCTCCTGTATTGACCACCCACTTTATAGACTTCTACATTAATATATGGACCCCCATTAACCTCAAATCCACAAAATACCTTCGTTATAAGTGTAGGAGAAACCATGTCTCCGAGGGATTACTAGAGATTGTAAACCCTCATATGAGGGAACGTCCCGAGGGGGCCTACTACGGGACGTTCCCTCATGTGGGGGTTTACAATCTCTAGTAATCCCTCGGAGACATGGTTTGTCCAACTCGCATAGACAACGCTTTTAATTGAATAACTGTAATAAAAACTCTCAAATGTATAACCTGTATCAGAGATAAGATATCGCCTGCAGTCGTGAAATCGCATAGACAACGCTTTTAATTGAATAACTGTAATAAAAACTCTCAAATGTATAACCTGTATCAGAGATAAGATATCGCCTGCAGTCGTGAAATCGCTTCAATGAAACCGGTGACCTCAGCACGTGGGTTTCGCAACGGTGCGAAATCTGCACGTGCGTCTCGCAATGGCACGAAATCTGCACGTGCGTCTCGTAGGCTGTTCGTAGTTTTTGTTCTATCAAGGGTTTACAATGATTGTAAGCTCTCCTGTGAGGTGTTACAGTCGTTGTAATACCCCCTGCGAGGTGTTACAATCGTTGTAATGCCTCCTACGAAGTGTTACCACAATTTCAAAAACTGCATATCGAGTTACACAAACAGCCAGTAGGTTTATAATTGTCTGTTTGTTAAGGGCACATATGAAGATCCGGGAAGAGAATAGGTCTTCAGCAACCCATGCTTGCCGTAAAGGGCGACTATGTTTGTCGTAAGAGGCGACTACCTGCATGGGGTTGTCCGGCTCTCTGAATTGGTTGATGCATGTCCTCGTTTCCCAATTGTGTAGATCGATGCTCATGATGTCAATCACTCCATTATTTACAGGCCGCCGACATATAGCTGGAATATTGCTTAGTGCAGGCTTTAACAACCAACCAACCAACCGTTTTTTAGGGCGTTTTCTGTCAAAATCATATTGTGTTAATGTCATTCCGTGCATATAGCACATTACTTTGAGCCTTAACGGACGGTATTTGAATAGAAACTGGTTAATGACAAAGCTCATATTTTGGGGGGTTTAAAATGCGATCGCGAAATCCACAGAATGTTTGAGAAAATTTTATTTATCTTACAGAGAAAGCTAATAAAAGAGACTAATATATCAAAACAAGAGGTCTTGGGGTATCAAATTTGCATAATTTAAGAAATAAGCAAACTTTTTAGAAATCGACATGAAAATCTTACCTGAACTGTTGTCATCACTGGATTTCTGTAGTCCAGTCATATAATAAGAGCAAATCAGTGATGACACCAGGTGTTCGCGAAAGGGGAAAGCAGTTTTTTCGCCCTCGTTTCCTGACACTCAGTCGTACCTACGTTTACACTTGTTCGTAGTTATTTCCACACGTAGTCCATCCAAGATTGTTGTTCCCTACCGGTAACACCCGCAAGTTATCCGTAATTTATACCAGGATATGGTCAGTGCCCTTTTGGGGCCACAGGATATACATAAGTTTAAAAATTAGTTTCAAAGTTATCAGATAAGTCAATATGAATGATACTTAGGCCCGAATATGTATAGGTAAGATTAAAGTGTCGAAAAGGCTTTTATAGGCTTTCTTACAACTTGAAGAAGAACAGTTCTTTAAGCCAAGCTCAATCTCATTGAGCCAAGCTGATTGTCTTTTGAAAGACGATAATGACAATGGAGTAAAATATATCTTGGGTCAGGGATTTGCTCACAGTTAGATTCCCCTGACGTATTTTTCTCTCTTTTTAACCATACTAATGTACTTTACATGTCAGAAGTTTTAAACGTGAAAGTGAAAGAGAGAGGCTAGTTGTCAGCCACTGGATCCCCGTTCGATAATGTTAAACAAAAAATAAAACTTTTAAATAACTTTTCAATCTGGCATTTCCCGTCGGCCGAAAAGGGCCCTTATCCTTTATCGTACATTGTCATTTCCATTGCATCGGGCCAACAATGGCCCTGAATATACCTTGTCCTTTTAGGCCAGGCGTTTTATATTTTCCGAATTACGGACCCGCCGACTCTAATTTTTTAGAAAATGTAAAAAACAAAATCAGATTTCCATTTTTTCCCCCGCCGATAGCCACGTAGTCAGTTATTTTATTTGTTATCATCACCTTTTGATAAAAAAACCCATATGAATTTACCGTTGTAAACTAGTAAAGAGATACATAATCGATCTTTGTTGATCTCGAAGCCGAACATGAATAGCCTCCCTTGACAATTGTCCGTATTGTAAGTGGTAGAATTTTTATTGTGGCTTTATCGTCACAAATGGCAGTCTTTTGAACACTTTATGTTCATAAAGTATGCCAGAGGCATTCTGCATTATAAAAAAATGCATGTGGCTATTTTTTCCCTCCTCCAACCCTGGACTTTGGGCTGAAAAATCCGTAATACTAAAAATAAAAAAGCTTGGCCTTAAAGCCTGATATCTTGTCTATCCACAGAGTGCAACAATGAAAGACACGTGTGCAGCGACTATAGAAACACCCAGTCGTCTGCTTATCTTCTACCAACCAACCCTCAGCACCAGTATCTCCGCTTATCTCCCTTCTTACGTCATCAGACGACTTGTTGGAGAGAAGGTGACAATAGGTCGAAGCTCGAGTGCAGACATTAGGTTGAATGACGAGCGTATGTCAAGAATGTACGCTGAGATGTGGAACGATGGTAGAGATCCGTTTGTCTTCAAAATCCGCAATATCAGCGAGAGGAAGATGGTGATAGTCGACAGCAAAGTACTGAATAAAGATGACCAAGCCTCTTTCAAAGACAACTGCACCCTTAAACTTGATTTTGTAGAACTTCTTCTAAAGGTGTGCCCTGGTGACGCAATTGCGGCGACCTACGAAGTCAGCGTTATCAAGAACACTGTCGTCGGCAGGGGCCCTCCTTGTGACCTCGGGTCTTCCCACGGAGACACCTTCCGATCAACCTCCCTCCTTCGTTGTCTCATGCCCCACACAGACACCGAGGGGTGTCCTGCGTCTGGGAAGGATTATACAAGTTCACGCCAATCCCTTCCCTCCGAACCTCTAAGTAAGTGTTTAAGAAATAACCTTGACTCTGGTTGTGTCTTTGATACAAGTGGAAAGTACCGCCCAAACATTCCAGCCAATCAACATCCAGCATCCACACCACGGTGCCACACCTGCCTAAGAGCGGGTCCTGACAGAAGGCGATCATCTCCTTGCGAAAATAGTGACGTCATCAACGATGGAACAACAGACGACAATAATGCGTTTTGATATCTGTGTGATGTGTGATGCTGTTAATGCGATGGAGGCTATGTCATTATGTAAAGTCACATGATCATACTCAATAGGTAATCTCGGATTGCCACAGTGAGTGAGTGAGTGAGTGAGTGGGGTTTTACGCCGCTTTTAGCAATATTCCAGCAATATCACGGCGGGGGACACCAGAAATGGGCTTCACACATTGTACCAATGTCGGGAATCGAACCCGGGTCTTCGGCGTGACGAGCGAACACTTTAACCACTTGGCTACCCGACCGCCCACCAAGAGTCCAAGAGACGACATCATGGATGACTTCTAATGTGAACAGGATTGTTTCCCTCCCCGCTGGTATTAATACCGTAGCCAGATCATACCATGATGGACTTCAGCTTGTGACCTCACAGAACACTGGATAAAGTCTCAACGATTTCATAATTTTAGTAAATTGTTATTTGTGAAACATGTATGCATTATCGAGTAATTGACAAATAAATGGCTCAATTTCCAAACAAAAATTGTTCCGATTTATTTACGTTTATTAAACTTGCATTAGTGCACCCATCGGGGACACGACTGGCCCAGTCGTCTAAGGCATCGCATATCGCTGTGCAGAGCTGCGTCACTTGGGCACGCCAGTAACGTCTGAGACCTTCATCACTTCAGTCTTTCCTCCCACATTAAGCTGACACGCCGTGATATAGTCTGTTCAAAGACTAGATGAAGCCATGTAAGGCAGCCCAAGATTCGTCACCAAGTAGGCTTTTTTTTTTTTTATTATACTGGAATACTTCATTAGTACTTTGTACTTTCACAGAGCCATAAACGACAGCACTGGAAGAAGCAGCGAGCTTTTGATGTTTTAAGCCAAAAGATGTAAATGTCTGGTCCGTGAACCAAAGAAAACACTTGAATTCGAGGTGTCACAACTTAATAACAACGACATCAAACAGAATTTTCTAATCTTCCATACTGGTTGTCAAGCCTCACACTAAACTCAGAGAAGACACCAATGCCGATCAGGGGCGGTCGGGTAGCCTAGTGGTTTAAGCGTTCGGTCGTCACGCCGAAAACCCGGGTTCAAATCCCGACAATGGTACAATGTGTGAAGATCATTTCTGGTGTCCCCCGCCGTGATATTGCTGGAATATTGCTAAAAGCGGCGTAAAACCAAACTCACACACCCAAAGCCGACCATCGTCTCTAGAGACTGCGTTGCTTGACAAGGGTTTCAGTTTCTTTCAGATGCTCTCCTGCCCATATACAAATGTATAAGTATACACAGTTACTAGATATAATATGGTAGTCGCAAGAATACCGTTTGTTCTCCAAGGCTGTGTTTGTGAATATATTAAACTGGCTTTTTTTCCCCTGTGGAACATGTCCTTTGGGGAGTTTTGACGACGTTTTTGAGGACTGTCACAATCAAATACATTGTACCGAAAACTCGATATTTCTTATTAGTGAAGCCTAACTTGCATGTACTCTATTTAACCACCGCATAACTAAATCAAATTTCTAACATGAAATATTGTATTATGAATAAAAAATATGTAGTAAAATACATGTAATAACAAACTGTCTGTCATCATTGTCATTATCATGTCCTAGGATTAGACTAAGGTTTAGTACGATTGGTATGTTGGAGAAGTCCCAAACACAAGAGACGCCTTACTGCCAAGCGTGTTACTTCAGCCTGTATGGAGATATCTAGGACGATGATCAATATATCAACCACCTGATTGTATGATTCAGTTATTTTCAGGTCGCCGTGACCTACCTGGCATATAGCTGACTATGGCGTAAAACAACACACAAACAAATAAACACCAAGTTACCCGAACACATTGACATGTTGCATAGTAATGCTTCGTTGACTGATGGGTCGTTGAACATGCTGGATGTCCTAAAAATAATTAGATTTGACAAAATAAATTTTGGCTTTTCCTTTCAGAGAAATAATGATGTTTGACATTGAAAAACATGCTGAACAGTAGCCGATAAAATTTTCTCCCCCAACCAAAAATCCCAAAATACTGCCACTAATTCTGTACAATACATGCATGTCAACGTGACCTTCCAACTGAAAGTGTCAATCAAATGTTCGAAACAGAAAGTAGCTTTGAGGACGTAACAACAGACAGACATTCCCCGGCTGGGTCAGTTTGGGCGGGGAATTTACCCTATAACCACAGAAAATTTCAGGTAGGACCTTAATACAATATGAATATTTATATATATTGATTATATGTTGTATATACGTTAGTATTAAGTCGGTATTGCCCTCGTCATAAAGAAACCAATAACTGACATGAGGTAAATCGATACTGTAATTCGATTACCGAAAAGGGCAAGCAGTGTCGCTGTGTATGACAACTTTAAGCCACTTATATAAAACAATAACCAACATTCACACTTCGTTTTTAAATGAAATGCTATTTTCGAACAATTACAGTGATGAGTTCCAGGAAATCTTATCACGTTAGATTTCCAAGAAAACGCTCGCTGTCACAAGCCGAGGTAAGCTATCGCGAGATGCGTCTTATTCTCAAACAAATCAATGCATCTGAAGACTTTAAGTCGGGAGAATACAATGTACTGGTCGAATGATGTAAGGTAATATTCCTACTTCTCTCGACGATAGATATTTGTGTGCAGGTGGTTATGAGAGTAGCGTAAACAAGGGAAGTCAGGAGAATGGATGAAAACCACATCGATCCAGTACATAATGCCACGTCACGACGACCTTGTAGGCAATACCACCTCGCTTCGTTGAAGATTGGGTTGAGGTAAAACATCAGTCACCTTGGAACCACCCGATGGAAACCGCACAGACGACAGCCTGAGGATGACACGGGAGATCGAAGATGATGATTGGCAAGATTCATCTTCAAAATGATCCAATTCCTGCCTAATGAACAGTAGATAATTCAACACAGGCAAGCTGATCCAACACAGGACCTCCAGAAGAACCTAAGCGGGATCTCAAAGGGAGATTCACCAATGTTTCTGTACTGTGTTCAAAAACAAAAGTTTGGGTAGAATTTCGAAAGGTTTAAGCTTGCGAATAAGGATTAATCTCTTTATGTATTGTACATTTATGCTTAGCACTATTACCAGCTAGTCCCAGTAATATGACGGAACATTATGGTTAAATCGTCATTTACATATTTCATTTTTCTACCACTTCGCTTTTTACATAACCCTAGTGTTTGTAATCACACTGGCTTCCTATTGTCTGAGATCACCAGACCTTGAACACATGCCCCTTGCACTTTGTGAAAACACCCCGCAGAACCGTGCTTACTTATTGCCAAATGTCTAGTCGAGGCTTTGAAAAGTTAACAAAAGCTAAGTTCGTGCATGGCTGCTTGCTATTACAGGTTTATCAATGTTGTGGTTGTTGCCGGTGTGTGCCGTGATGCTGAATGACGTAACCATGTGGCTGTAAATGCACGCATAGGCTATACACAATGCCAGTCCAAAACCTTTTTAATACTTTGAAACATTAAAATGTTCAAACTTTGGATGATGCATTTAAACGTTATAACACAAACACATAAATTAGTCGTGTCAATATATGTATAAACTTTGAAGGTTCGGACATATCACTGTGAACAGCACCGAGTTCCCTGTGTTCATAACTAGCAGAGTGACGCCATGCCGCTTGAAGTGGATTTATGGCGTCACTTATGAATGTTGCATAAGCACGGTCACCTCAGCGGTGAGGAGAAATGGGATTTAACGTCGCGTCCAAGATTAATGCACTTATATGGCGACGTACATGCACGAGTATGTGTGTGGCTGCTTGTACTAGTCCGGACTGATGCTGATTTATAGTTCTAGCACACTGAGATACCATGGCGCAGTTTAACATGAATACCCCACTCAGACACAGTATACTGACTCCGAGCCGACCAGTTCTTGTTTTAGCCCCTTAATGCCGAGCGCCAGACAGGGAAACAACAAGTACCATCTTTTAACGTCTTTTGGTATGACGCTCTCCGGGCGGACGCTCTACCGCTAGACCACGGAGGCGGTCCGGTCACCTCAGAAGAAAATACATGCGCATGTATATAACTGAAAAAATACAAAACATCCTACACTTAAAACAGTAAAAGGTTATTTAACTAAACCGACCGACCAAAAACACTCTATGCCAAAATAACTAAATTTATGTAAAAATCAAACCTATTGGGGTACATAAAGCCGTAAATCACGTGATAGTAAAAGCGTAGCCGATGGTCAAAAGTATTACAGCATTTTTCAAATAAGAGTATATTTCTCAATCAGCATGTTGTTAGTCTTTGAAAATACAACATGAATTTAAAAAGCGTTTACGACTGGCACACGTGAAAATATCACGTTAGAGCGATCAAAAGTGCGCTGTTCATGTTGAAAAGAAAGATATTTATCGCATACATTTTCACTAGGCTAACAATCCATAGGATCGCGTGGGGATTCCCAGACAAGAAGGTCAGGAACGTCATGCTTACCGTACGATTCGACTACAATACGAATATCGGGTCGATCGTTGGTCTTGCCATCAGCTATTGGTGTGCCTTGCCCAGACTCGATAACTCACCAGCCACCATCAATAAGCTTGAATAGAGCTTCAAAACGCCATCGCCAGAGAATAATCAGTTTCTCGTATCTGCGAAAACAGACTTCAATGGCGTAATACGCAAAATAGTGATGGATAGTTTATGAACTCATCAGTGCAAAGCAGTGTTGACACCAGGTGTTCCCGAAAAGGGGAACCACGTCCCGTTCGACTGGTAGCACCCGCCACCCAAACAACTTTTAAAAAATGTAAATACCCGTGGGAAAGTAGGTGTGTTAACGTCCTGCAAAGGTCATAGTAAAGGTGTCTTCCCAATATGCCTACAGTCCCATTCTGCCGAAGTAAAATCATGATATGATACGGCCTGATGCTCAGAATGTGATGCATGAGTGATCATGACTATTTCACCTTGAATAGTGTGAGTGAGTTGGGTTTAACGCCGCTTTTAACATTATTCCAGTTATATCACGGCGTGTTAGCTTAATGTAGGAGGAAAGCCCGAAGTGATGCAGGTCTCAGACGTTTACCACTTCGGTGAAACCCACGAGCACGGGTATGGTGCTGACCAACCTAGAAACATAATCGGGGCGAACCGGGATTCGAACCCACAATCATAGGTTTCTGGGGTGCCCAAGGGACGCAACTCTGCACAGCGAATCGCGGCGCATTAGACGACCGAGCCACCCGTGCCCATCTGTTGACCCTCAGGCAGACTTGTGTTGCAGATTTCACACCTTATTCCCAGAGCGCTAACATCTGCTTGCGACATTTTGTAAATTACTCTCGATGTCTACCATACAATTCATTCAAATCAACAAGGCCATGGTAGTAAAAAAACTAGATTTCAAAACTTTGTTGTAAGCAAAATGTGTCTTTCCTTGAAATTTGAAATGTACACGCTCTAAAGTACCCAAGTTATGGAGAAATGTAGACGCCATAAGAGGTGATGATGTCTTGCTTGATTGGAGAATGGAAATCATTTCTTGTCGCAAAGCTTGGTACAGGCCTCGCCCTGTTTGCATTTCTAGTCATAGCAAGGTTGCGTCAAGTGGTGGTGTACCCATGGGGATACCTTCTACTTGTCTAAATATTCTCTGTCCAAAGTTAGACATAATATTGCCAATCGGTAAGTACAGCAACTCACATATTTCGGTATCTGTCTATTTCTGAGTAGAGTTACTTTCAGTCTTGTAATTTGATGTCCAAACCCCTTTCACGAAATCAAAATCCCTCTTGAACAATTTATCAGTTTACTTGATTGCTGTCAGAATTATTGTTCTTACCTTTGACAAGGATTCGTTGGTACACCTGCTGGACCCTGCAATATCTCTCCCTTTATATGGATTGGATTCTGAGGAAGCTTATTAATCCCGCGTAAAGTTGGAATGGATTTATGTTGCAGAAATTCCACGAGTACTTAGAAATTAATTATTCATGATTGTTATATATTTCCCCTTTTTTTCAGATTTGTCTTGTCTTTTCATGTGTTTGTGACGAGTGTCACCAGTGAAGCAGGATACGCTCACTTTGTCGAGAACATTTGTGATCACTATACTTATGGTATAGTCGGAGTCGTTCGTATGATATCTCTCTCTCCCTCTCTCTCTCTCTCTCACACACACTCACACACACACACACACACACACACTGGCGTAGGTCGCTGCTCATGATACCAGTCGCTGTATTGTCTGGTCCAGACAATATTACTCAGAAAACGCCGTCATATACTTGCTAATTGCGGCGTTAAACAACATTCAATTACTAACTTATTGACTTAACACATTACATTGTCTGATTGCACAGAAACACATAGACTAGCGTGCGCATATGTTAAAAGGGTACAAGTCTCGGCAGTCCTAAATATGGTTCATTTTTGTCTTCCAAACCCAACTTCGGTTACTTGCCATCTAACATCTGTCATTATGTATTGCAGTCTTAACGGCGATTGCCTTTACAGTGTCTCAATTTCACACACTGCACTAATTACACTGTCTAGAAGACCGCCTCCGTGGTCTAGTGGTAGAGCGACCGCTAGGAGAGCGCAAGGTCCGGGGTTCGATCCCCAGCCGTGTCATACCAAAAGACGTTAAAAGGTACTTGTTGTTACCCTGTCTGGCGCTCGGCATAAAGGGGATAAAACAAGGACTGGTCGGCTCGGAGTCAGTATACTGTGTCTGAGTGGGGTATTCATGTTAAACTGTGCCATGGTATCTCAGTGTGCTAGCACTATAAATCTGCATCAGTCCGGACTAGTACAAGCAGCCACACACACACACATACACGTGCATGCACGTCGCTATATACATGTAAGTGCAATAATCTTGGACGAGACGTTAAACCCCATTTCACGTCACCACTGTCTAGAATATGGCTCCTACGGAAGTGGATTAGTATCACAGTCCAATATTCTTATCATCTGTGCAGATAATACTTTCAATGACGTAGAAGATACTTTCATCTCCGTATGTGATATAATCGTATGTATGTTACTCCGACAGTGATATTGTCTTGTGAATCTGCGACACTATTTGGATACTACTTTATACAAACATTTATATTTAAATAGAGGTGATTACTTAATTACTGTTGATTTAATTTCATGTTTGGGAGCCTGGTGGTTTTATATTTCCATCTGGCCCTTTCCGTATGTTACAACATACTGGGGGCGGTCGGGTAGCCTAGTGGTTAAAGCGTTCGCTCGTCACGCCGAAGACCCGGGTTCGAATCCCGACATGGGTACAATGTGTGAAGCCAATTTCTGGTGTCCCCCGCCGTGATATTGCTGGAATATTGCTAAAAGCGGCGTAAAACCATACTCACTCACTCACAACATACTGAGATTATTTCAAATTGTCAAACTATCAGCGCTAAACTAAAAACACAAACTGCAGAGTTGTACCTTCAGTGCTATAGGATGGTGACGAGTATTGGTTTGGTACGGTGGCCCGTAAGGGACATGGAGTCTGTTTTTCAATATTTTGATATTTCACTTACTTTTATCGTAACCTTTTGCAAATTCACACGATTTGTCTTACAAATATGTGATAAATCATGTGTAAAGAAGATATTGAATCCCTGAAAAGTGAAACGAAAATGTCAAAAACTAAAATGAAAATGTCAAAAACAAAAGCGAAAATGTCAAAAACTAAAGTGAAAATACAGAAAACTATTTCCACTATAGTTTTCTGTGGTTTCATTTTCAGTTTGAGTGATTCCCACCCCTTCATATTCACGTTTCACATCTTAAACTTAATTTTTTGGAGAAATCTTAAGAAGAAACATATTCGAGAGATTTCTACAGCTTTAACAATGTTATGGTTGATGTATAATTTCGCTAAAACTTTGAATAATGACCTGGAGTTGTTTATTTGTTTGTAGTTTGGAGAACATTTTGTGCACTTCTTCCTTTATTACGGTTGTAAGAGAGTGTGGCGCGTGTCATTCTCCAGTAATTTCGACACATTGAAATGAAGATTTACCTTATGCAATGTTTAAATAGTATATCAACAAAGACATGTCAAGATAGAAAGTCAAACAAACTGATCATTATTAATAAAGCCAGAGGTCATATGTAACTGACCCGGAAATAGTGTCGATTTAGGAGATAAACCTACTGTGTTTTGAAATTTGATGTAGTCCCACTGTAGAATAGATACCTCTTTTTATAATTTTGAACCGAGCGCTTTAGCGCGAGGTTACAAATTATAATAAAGAGGTTTCTATTCTACAGTGGGACTACATCAAATTTCAAAACACAGTAAGTTTATCTCCATTCTACCATGACTACAACTACGCTTTGAAAACGGCGCCAATAACACAGGTGCACAGGTCCGCGATCTTACAACATTCCGAAAAGTGGTCACAGGTAGTTGTATATGTAACAAATATTACTAAAGTTAAAGATTAAAAAACACCAAAGTCGTGAGTAGTTCATAATAAGTGTTCAAAACACATAGTTTTTCAAACGAAGTTGACAAATAACACTCCTAACTTAATCCAAAGAAAGATGTTTTAATTTCTATCAAACTGTTGCACACTGTTGAACACTGTGGACTTGGCTGTCGTTTCTCGGAAATTTGTGAGAGAGGTCATTTCTTGGAAATCGAACATGCCATCATTTCTATTGTAGGGGTGACGGGTAATAGAAAAAGCTTTTAAAATGCTAAACGAATATATTTCTACAGCAAACTTTATGAATAAACATTCCTATATACATTTAACATGTCTAAGAGTTATTAGTTAGATAGCAATTGCCCCCAGTAAACAAGAATAACATCAAAGTAAATGCCTCTCTACCCCGAACTTGGATGTGGCAGAACTTGACCTAAATCACGGTTACTCACACCTCACAGCTGTCAATGGCTGACAATCATGTGTTTACATTAACTTGATCTAGTTAAGAGAAGCAAGATGACAACCCCCATCTATGATGTGGTTCAACATTTACCTGTAGATTTACTGGGATTGATCGAGCCTGCTGGTACATCCATATGCTTACTAATGGAACTGAGTATGACTGAACAGCCACTGTTTAGGCTGCAGACGAGCCGGATATTTTGAAACGAGGAATCTGCATGGTGTTACCTGTCAATTTCAAGATTTCACGGATCCAAAGCTAAATAGTGACAGAACTTAGACAATTGTGGTCCAGAAATAGTAGGTCGTGTATAATTTTCATAACTGTGCGTGTTCTGAAATGAATTTCATCAAGTTTAATAAGCTGTCACTTCAGTTTGGACATTGTTTTCGTGGACTTTCGAAAGGGAGTGTGTTCTGATGCACTTTCAAATCCCCTCCTGCCAAATTCCAACGGTGGTGGTTGACGGAGTTGGTAATGGATATCGATCAGAAAAAGGTTTGTAAACACCATGTTGTCATGAATAAAATGTCTTCAAACATATTTTATTAAGTTATATTTCACTTTCATTGTCGGTTGTTTCAATATGAAATTACCTGTTCGTGGGTTTCAGAAAAAAAATAAAAAATGAACAATTATTATTTTCTAATTTTTTTTATTAGATATAACTCTTCCACTTATTTTGAATGTGTGAATCTTTGAATTATACCTCCCCACCCTGAAATGAGAACCGTCCTAACGTGTCCCGGTTGTCACTGTACCATCTGCACTGCACTCTCAGTTATGGCTGCCAAAGAAATTGTTAACACTAACGGAGGAAACCAGAAGACAACCTAGTACTGATGCACAGTGTGATGCTGTTCAACATTAACACGTTGACTAACTGTCCCTGCTGATGTAATGTTGTATTTTTCAAAAAAAATTATAAAGTTATATTTTACTTTCATTGTCGGTTGTTTCAATGAGGAAATAGCTTAAATTGTTCCGATTCTGGTCACCATAGAACATTTCTGTAGATCTAACAGTTTCATAAACATTTCATTTGTATGCAAAAGATATGCCTTCGCTAAATCTTTTAATGTCATCATCGAAGCAGTCGGGGTTGCGGCCCAGAACGGCCCGATATGAAACTACCGTATTTCCTCTGTTTGACACTATACGCCGTCTATTAATTTCGCGAGAGCCCTTGACTCGGCGTGTATTAGAGACCTGTCTGGTATTAGAGACCCAGCGTGTATTAGAGGAAATATAGATATGTTTTACAGTTCATATGGGGGTGATAGATCGGCAGCCATTTTCTTTGAATCGATATGTAGGCTATCTATGTATTCATACGCACGTTTTTTTGTGTGGAAAGGCTTACTATATTTGAAAGGGGTTTCCGTAGCAAAAAAGAAACCTCTTTTTAACCAGAATCAAGCATTCATCAATGTCATGGTAGAATACTCGATAAAATATTATAACTTTAATCGATAATTTGTAGATGATACATTCTGCAACGTATATTATTATATCAGGTTCGTAGATGCAAGTATCTTCTACGTAGATGTGAGTGGTATCATCTACGTAGATAATAGTAGCATCTATGTAAACGTAAGTATTATCTACATAGACGAGACTCATTTTGAGACTTTGGCACTTATACGCTCCACAGAGCCCCTTTACTAGCGTTACATCACATTGCTGGTTTCAACAACCCTTTGTTACTAAATATGCTGAAAAGCAAAAGAAACGTCACCATGGATAGATATATGAGAAACCTTATTTGTCCAAACACTGTAAACATACTTTGAGATATATTAAAAAGGTGAAACTTGGCAAAACTTATCATCAAGGTTGAAATAAAAGTGTCAAATGTTCTGAAAGTGAAACACAGCACTAGTCTCTGAGAAAATGGCATCACAAGTCAGTATCTCGTGTGTCCGCCATGTGCTTTGATGACTGCCGTGCAACGTCGATACATGGAATGGATGAGGCGGTTGATGAAGGCCATAGGTACTTGAGCCCACACTCCGAGGAACGCCTGACGCAGTTCGGCTGCAGTTGTCGGTGTTGGTCGGACGTCATTCAGGCGTCTTTGAATCTCAGGTGCTAAATGGGATTTAAATCGGGACTGAGGGCAGGCCACTGCTTGGTTCTGATGCCATTCTGCTGGAGGAAGTCTCTTGTTGCTCTCGCAGTGTGGGCACGGGCGTTATCATGCTGAAATTCGTGATTGCGGCGACATGCCAAATGAGATATGGCGTGTGGTCTCAAGACTTGATCAATGTACCGAGCTGCTGTGACACCATTGCCTCTCCCAGGACCGATGTGTTCTGGAAGATCACAGGGCCGACCCTCTGTGCAAGACCAATTCCACCCCACACCATGATGTTTGGACCACCCAATGAGTCTTTCTCAACAACACAAGCATCCGAAAAACGTTCCCCACGGCGTCGCCAGACTCTCTCTCTCTGCCATCTGCTGTTGAGATACAGGAACGGCTCTCGTCTGAGAAGAGGACACTTCTCCACTGTTGGAGGCGCCAATGCTGCTGCTGTCTTGCCCACTGAAGACGGTCCCGGCGATGACGTGGTGTCAGAATGGGTCCTCGGTGTGGCCTGTGACAGTGGAGGTGTCTGCTCGTCAATCGTCGACGCACGGTGTCTGCACTAATGTGTCGCTGGTGTGTCCCCATGGCCTGGTCGAGCAGTTTCCGCGGCAGTAACAAAGCGACAAAGTAACAAAGAAGCTGTCGCACAATCTGACGATCCTGCCGTGGGGTGGTGACCCTTGGTCGGTCATTTGAAGTGTTGGTGGTCTGGTACCGTTGCTGAAGCCTGTATATGGTTCTTACGTGGACTTGAAATACATTGGCTACTTGCCGCGCGGTTTGTCCAGATTGCAATCGTCCAAGGGCTTGGTGTCGCTGATTTCTCGTCAATCTTGACACGTGGTATCAATTCAATAACGATTGAATGTTATCGGATCTGGGTGGATTTTTATAGGGCAAGAAATGGGGGAACGCATGTGCATTTCAATTGGCACGGAACCCACGTGCATCGGGTAACCATGGCCGTTGCCGTGATGCGTTTGTGGGCGATCGGTTTTATTGTCACCTGCTTTGTTTTTTTATCATCGAATTTAATTTTTCCGGTCAATGTAATGTTAAATTTTAGAAACTTTGACAAAAATTACCCAGATATTTAAATGACAACTTTTCATGCAATGTTACTTGGGGTGACGTTTCTTTTGCGGTTCAGTATAGTTCTACAAGGGCCTAATGACGTGATAGCAATAAGACCGATTATCTTCCAATCTGAATTTTGTATTAATATGTTTCTAGAATAAAAGAAAATGGGGAACTGCTTTTCATCTAACGGCAAGTCATCGGAGACTGATCCCGCACAAAGGAATGAGGAACAAGGGAGACAATCCACATCACAACACTTCTATGGTGAGATAACCATCTGTTCTGAAACAAGACCTGTTTTCAAGGCAATTCATTTACAAATCTCTGTCATTCCTCTTATAATGAGGGATTCGTATAAAAAAATATGAAATCACTACTACTACTACTTGTGAGTGCGCGCTCATGCGTTCGTGCGGTCACCGCCCCACAAGGCAATATATGGATAAGCAAAAGAATAATAGAATCACATCCGCGCAGAAGACAGAATAACCCATATAGACAGTCAAATTACACAGATGGCTTTGTTGAATACGTGTTCAAACTGAAGTCGACTGACCGATAAAGATAAAGACAAAGACACCTTTCTGTCGTAGGCGCTCCGGTGACACAGTACAACTTCGGAAAAGCTGACACTGTCGGCGTAACCACTGGGAACCCTGCTAGTAGTCTCTCAAAAGGCAAGTCTGGAGACACAGTCTGTATAATAGTATGTAGACTGTAGAGAGAATATAATTCCATTTGGTAACCGAATAATTGTATGGTATTTAACATATATATTATATATATATCATAAAAATTTGATCTAGACCATGTTATTTGTGTGTTTCAGAAGACCTTCGCCTCAAAATAGATCAAGTAGAAAGTACCT
This sequence comes from Haliotis cracherodii, assembly GCF_022045235.1. Taxonomy (NCBI): domain Eukaryota; kingdom Metazoa; phylum Mollusca; class Gastropoda; order Lepetellida; family Haliotidae; genus Haliotis; species Haliotis cracherodii. The sequence continues at coordinate 8,050,677 of NW_027266265.1, read as the reverse complement.
TTGTGGATATCCAAGTTTTGACAAAAGTAAAAAAATTTTTGAAAAGATACCACCATGTCGCCATCATTGGGTCTGCTGGAGATGGCAAAACCAGCATTGCTGCGATGCTTTGTGGCAAGTTTATGTCAAAGTATGAAGCATTGTTTGTGGAACATATTGACGATTTTGATGTTGAAAAAATCACTACAAGATGTTCTCATATGCTGGTTGTATTTGATGATATATTTGACGGTTGTCACTGCCCTTCAAAGCTAAAGAGAATACTCAATGTGTTGGCGAATAGTCTGACTCAATATGCCTCGTCAACAAAACGGAAAGTTACACAAAAACAGAGAGATTCAAAGAGAGACAGCACCTCAAGGGGAGAGCAACCCAACTCATCCTTCAAGCTACTGTTCATCTTTACATCGCGGACATACAACTGGAACAGAGGATGTTCCCGGCTACATCAGTACAAATCCAGTCTGTTCAGGCCAGAAGCAATCGTGGATATGACCAACGAATACTGGACGGCTGAAGAAAAGAAAGGCCTCTTACATTTGTTTATGGCAAGACATCAGAAGTGTGAACTCTCCAACAAGGAAATACAAAATATTGCCAATTCAAAAAATATCGGATTTGGGTTTCCTCTTATGTGTAGCCGGTTCTTCCCAAATCCTGTATTTCAGATGCACCCTGTGGACTTCTTCCAGAACCCCGTGACCTGTCTGAGAGGTGATCTTGACGCCATCATCCGAGAAGGCAGCAGCAGATCAGCAGCCCTCATTCTCCTCATCCTGTGTGAGGGGAAGCTCAACCTTGTCACATTTCAGACAAAAGATGACTTCACACATCTCTTTAATGTTGTCAAAGAAGTTGTGGTATCCTGTACTCGGACAGGCATTGGTGAGGAGATAAGCAATTTTAAAGGCACTTACTGTACAGTGGAGGACCACATCGCTTCCTTCTCTCACCCGTCGGTATATGATGCTGCAGCCTGTGCTCTGAGTCACCTGAATCCTGAGCTGTTGATGCAGTACTGCTCTCTGAAGTTCTTGCATCAGCAGGTGAGACTGAAGAAGAAGCTTCAGACATCAACTACCGATGATGTCACAAATATGATTTACATCAGCCCTAATCTACACAAACTTGTTGTGGACAGACTTTCGGAAGGCATCCGACAGAGATGTTTCCAATGGACAGTCACACACCCTGTACTCAGTGACGACACCATTGCCTCCTTACTTGTGACCCAGTTAGGTGGTGAGTTGACAACGATAGCACAACAGAGAGACAAAACATCTGGGAAATGTTTTTTGCATTGGGTTTCAAAATCTAATAGTGATGCACTGTTTAGGGGGGCATTGAGCGCTGTTGATAGAAAATACATTAAAGAAACCCAATCTGACATTTATGAAAGTGCAGCAGTATGCGTGAAGAACTACAAACGAGAACGTGTTGTCGACATTGTAACCCTACTGAAGCAAGAGGAGAGATTCAATGTGGATTACAAACTAGACACTGACAATGACAAAACCTTACTTTTGATTGCTGCAGAGGTTTGTGCTCCTGACGTGTTCAACTTCTTTATAAATGAAAAAGCTGATGTATCTTTGGCAGATCGCGATGGACATACCAGTCTTCATTATACGTGTAAAAGGGGGAACACAGTCATAACAAAGAATATCTGTGAACTGTTCCCCGATATCATCGATGTCCGTGATACTAGTGATCAAAGACTGACTCCAGCATTGATAGCTTCTGAAATGGGTCAGGACAAAGTCCTACAGTTTCTTGTATCCAAGGGAGCAGACGTGACTCTGTGTGACAGCCAACACCGGAACTGTCTGCATTTAGCAAGCTGTGGGGGACACCTCTCCACAGTCACGTATCTACTTGGGCTGGAGCGTTTTAACATAAACTGCAAAGGTGGGGCATCACGCCAAACACCTGTCATGATGGCAGCTCTGAATGGACATGACAAGGTGTATGATCACCTCGTGAGCGAGGAAGCTGATCTGTCACTTTGTGATACCAACAATAGAGACTGTCTGATGTTGGCGTGTGAAGGTGGAAACCCATTTATAGTTAAACATCTGCTGTCAAAGAACACGTTTGATATCAACAGGAAAGGTAGGTGGGACAGCCAAACTGCTGTTATGCTTGCAGCTAAAGGTGGTCACTATGACGTGTACATTCTTCTTGTGACAAAGGAAGCTGACCTGTTAAAGCTAGATCTCTACAACAGTGACTGTCTAACGTGGGCATGCAGTGGAGGGAACGTCAAGATCGTGGATCACATGCTGTCTACGAATCATTATGACATCAATAAAAGAAATGACGTAGATCAAACAACTCCAGTCATGCAGACAATGTACCTTGGACACTACGATGTTTTTAATCTTCTTGTGGAAAAGGGAGCTGATCTGTCTCTAAAAGATGCCAACGACAGAGACTGCCTGATGTGGGCATGCGCAGGAGGTAACGCATCCATCGTGAAACGCCTCCTACATTTGAAAAGATTTGACATGAACAGAATAGACAGTGTGTTGCAGCAGACGCCACTAATGATGGCTAAAGCTGAAGGTTTTGATGCCGTGTTCGATGTTCTTGTGTCAGAAGGGGCAGATCTGTCACTTGCTGGTCACTGAAACAGGCATGGTCTATTTCTGTAATTGTGAAGGGGTGCGTTGAACAGTGTCACCAGGGCTTATGGCAGATGACGTCCTCAAGGTAATGACTCGGACATCGCTGCTTCCTCTAGGGCTTACCAACATACCTGTGGAGAAGACAACGTGGAACCAGAACAGTACTTCAGTGATACCCACAGCGTGTCAGTTTTATGGTGAGGGTAACCATTACAAGCACGGTGCAGGCAAAACAATCATCACCATGGGGGATTATGGTATTCGTACGCACGATCACACCTGCAAGACACAGCGATTTTGGGCGACATTGGACCATCAATATTCGCCCCTAAACTGACTTTCTATTCTGTTATTGTATTACTTGAAGCTGTGCTTCTATAACTTTCTTAAGCCAGCCCTCTCTTACGTATTTGGTAATACAAATAGACGTATGCTGTACCATTGCACATGTTTAGTCCTTGAGGGCATGAAATGGCATATATTGATCCGAAGTTGAGGGAATTGCATAATGATTGCATATATGACGAAACGGTGTTATCTTGATTCAAAATCATGGTAAAGTGTTAACAGAGGATTCAGCATTAACCACGGCTTCACACATTGTACCCATGTCGGGAATCGAACCCTTCTTTGGCGTGACGAGCGCACGCTTTAACCACTAGGCTACCCGACCGCCCCCAGTATAAACAAAGAGGCGTCAACAGTGATCAACATTTGTTAACTCACCACAAAGTCTAGTTGTTGTAGGTGGTTGAATCTTGTTACATGTACATGCACATTCTAATCACGGACAACAATACTGTTGTTAATAGTTTGCTCACATACTGTAATGTTGCTTTGTGATTGAGCATCTGATCTACTGGGTTCTATACACTATTTGTACCAGAAAATACTGAAAAAGTAGTTCCAGGTTTAACACACACACAAAATGTCCCCGTAACAAAATGTCCTAAAACATCTGTTGTAAATAGAAATAGAATTGTTCGATTCACCCTTTCAGACAAAAAACAATGTTTGTCATGAATAAGTGACAGAACAATAATTCTGTATCCAACTCAAAGCTGGTATCAACTAATTCATACTCTAAAGCTATCGTTGTATGTATATATCATAATGTTTGATTAATAGTGTACATGTTATGGCTCTTAGTGCTTGGTTAAATTGTAATATCTGATGCCAAATGATCAGAATTATGGCTCTCCATACATGTACATATCGCTATGTTAGATACCTATACTAATGCGGATACCATAGCTCCCCGTACATCGTACATTTTAGGAGGTGAACCTACTGTGTTTTGAAATTTGATGTAGTCCCAGTGTAGAGTAGATACCTCTTTATTTTAATTTTGAACCGAGCGCTTTAGCGTGAGGTTCCAAATTTTAATAAAGAGGTATCTACTTCACAGTGGGACTACATCAAATTTCAAAACACAGTAGGTAATTCTCCATTCTACCATGACGGCAACAACGCTTTGAAAACGGTGCTCTCTTGCAACGCTTAACAACACAGGTGCACAGGTCCACAATCTTAGAACATCCCGAAAAGTAGTCACAGGTAGTTATATATGTAATAATTATTACTAAAGTTCAAGATTAAAAACACCATAGTCGTGAGTAGTTCATAATAAGTGTTCAAAATAAGTTGACAAATAACACTCCATACTTAGTCCAAAGAGAGAGGTTTTAATTTCTACCAAACTGTTGTACACTGTGGACTGACTGTCATTTCTCGGAATTTTGCGAGAGAGGTCATTTCTTTGAAATCGAACATGCCATCATTTCTATTGTAGGGGTGACGGGTTATAGGAAAAGGTTTTAAAATGCTAAACGAATATATTTCTACAATAAACTTTATGAATTAACATTCTATTATACATTTAACATGTGTATGTGTTATTAGTTAGTTAGCAATTACCCCCAGTAAACAATAATAAAATCAAAATAAATACCTCTCCACCTCGAACTTGGATGTGGCAGGACTTGACCTACATCACGGTTACTCACACCTCACAGCTGTCAATCTTGTGTTTACATTCTCCGTAACGAGTTATAGAATGAAGCAAGATGACAACCCCGATCTATGATGTGGTAGATTATCTATGTAGATTATCTGGGATTGATCGAGCCTGCTGGCTCATCCATATAATTACCAATGTGACTGAGTATGACTGAATAGCCGCTTTTTAGGTTGCAGACGAGCCGGATATTTGGAAACGAGGAATCTGCATGGTGTGACCTGTCAATTTCAAGATTTCACTGATCCAAAGCCAAATAGTGACAGAACGTAGATATTTGTGTCCCAGAAATAGTGGATCGTGTATGATTTTCTTAATTGTGCGTGTTCTGAAATGAATTTCACTTCAGTTGGGACATTGTTTTCGTGGACTTTCGAAGGGGAGTGTTTTCTGATGGACTTTCAAATCCCCTCCCCAAATTCTAACAGTGGTGGTTGACGGAGATGGCAACGGATATCGATCAGAAAAAGGTTTGTAAACAACATGTTGTCATAGGAAATAGCTTAAATTGTTCAGATTTTGGTCACCATAGAACATTTCTCTAACAGTTTCTTAAACATTTCATTTGTATGCAAAAAATATGCCTTCGTTAATGTCATCATGGAAGCAGTCAGGGTTGCAGCCTAGAACGCCCCAGAAATCCGATATCAAACTACCGTATTTCCACTATTTGACGCTACGCCGTCTATTCATTTCGCGAGAGCCCTTGACTCGACATGTATTAGAGACCTGGCTGGTATTAGAGACCCAGCGTGTATTAGAGGAAATAAAGATTCGTTTTACAGTTTATATGGGGGTAATCGATCGGCAGCCATTTTTTATGAATCGATATGTAGGCTTATTATGTATTCATGCGCACGTTTTTTGTGAAAAGGCTTACTGTAATATATTTGAAAGGGGTTTCCGTAGCAAAGAGGAAACCTCTTTTTAACCAATCAGAATCAAGCATTCATCCATGTCATGGTAGAATGTTATATTAGATACCAAATGCGCATGCCATAGCTCTCCAAGCATTTATCGACATATATACATTGTGATATTGAAAGACTTAAGCATATGCTATATAGCTCACCATGCATGTACATAGTGATATTGGATGACTAAAGCATATGCTTTATAACTTTCCGTGCATGTAAAAATTGTGATGTTGCATGACTAAAGCATATGCTATATAGCTCTACGTGCATGCATATATTGTCATATAGGATGACTAAAGCATATGCTATATAGCTCTCTATGCATGTATATATTGTCATATAGGATAACTAAAGCATGTGCTATATAGCTCTCCATGCATGTATATATTTTCATATAGGATAACTAAAGCATATGCTATATAGCTCTCCATGCATGTATATATTGTCATATAGGATAACTAAAGCATATGCTATATAGCTCTACGTGCATGTATATATTGTCATAAAGGATAACTAAAGCATATGCTCTATAGCTATCCATATACATGTATATATTGTCGATGATATTACAAAACAACCCTAAAAGGGGAGATTTTTATCTCATAGACAAGATTGAGAGGTCACACTCTCAAATGTAGCTGCAGTAGGCTAACATCTAGTCCAGGAAATCCAAAAGTGTGAGTCAATGTCACAATATATGTGTGTCACTGGGGTAAGAAATGATTTTGGGACCACTTGACCTCTGCCATGATTGAAATGTCCTATAGGCGATTTCATCTGTCTATCTCTCTGTCATAGACCTAAAGTGAAAATTATTAATGTACCATACATTACGTTACATAACTTTACTCATTCACTCACTAAATCAATTGATGCCTTGAATATATGACCAATATTCTTGTTAAGCTACAGATGTAAATCAGGTAGAAATATTTCTATGAAATATAAATGTATAGAAGTACATAATATGTTATGAAGTCGTTAAAATCACATTGAGGAGCATAGCTTGTTTTCACAAACTGAATTGGTTGTTTTTATTTGTGCAAGCGTATAATGAATGAAGCCAGTTCTTGGTGTCACCTGTGTGATATGGCCGGGAAATAGTGGGAAAAGCTCCATTAAAGCAAACTCCACCCCTCCTTCCCTCCCTCACTCACTCACTCGGACGCTGCGCTAAAAATAATCAAAGTTTCGCTTTTATAACCATGCAAATATTATGCTTTCTATTCTACAGTATCGGACAAAGAACGTACACACCCATGTTTGATAGTGGCTAAAAACGAAACAAACAAGAAGCATCGATGGTGATGTATTTGATACGGGAATTATAGCGAGGGGCAAGTCATTTATCAACCTGGAAATATACCGGAACAGACGGTACAAGTCACATACATGCATAGATTCATTGTCAAAATGTCTAAATGTTATACATCAGATTATGGGTACGGTGATTTTTTTCTCTTCCCAGTAAAAGGTTGTTTGTGTTAAAAGATTTCTCGGTTTAATTATCCAGAGGACATTAGCAATCCATTTGCCAGGATTCAAATATGCACCGTTATATTGCAGATTGGCAATGATGGCTATCAAGTGGCACTCCAAACCCAAGTTGATACTTATGCATTTGAGCTAATATATCGGGCAATAGATACCATTGGTTGTATCTGTGTCAAGTGAGTGAGTGAATGACTGTCTTGTGAATGACATCCTTTTATTCCAAGTCCAGTAACACAACTATTGTTCACTAGGAACAGAACGTTTTACCCTCGTTGGAATCAAACGGCGTACACTTTGCAGAGTTGCATCCCTTGGGCATGCCAGAAACCTATGATAGTGAGTTTGAATCCTGGTTTGCCCTGGTTATGTTTCTAGGTTTGTCAGCACCATACCTGTGCTTGTGGGTTTCACCAAAGTGGTAAATGTCTGAGACCTGCATCACTTCAGGCTTTCCTCACAAAGAAAGCTGTTTCGTCATGATATAACTGGAATACTGTTGTAGTGTTAAACCCAACTCACTCAGTATACATAAGGGCTAGTTTAACTTCGTGCTTCAACAAGTCTTTATTGCCAATAAGGGCCCTAGTAAAACATGTCTATTTCAAATGGTTTGTTTTTTGCCACACAATATTTCCATAAAGTCCAAACACTGACGCAGCTAGTAAGTCTTCCGTCTCTTCTGCAGCCACAAGTGCAGTGGCAATAGACTGTTTCTCTGCTGTAGTCTGCTGTCAAACACATTGAAGTCACAGTTCTGCAAGGCCTTCAGATACCACTCACACACGACCTGCAAATAGTGCAGGGATGTTTACTCAAGGAAACAGGAATATTGCATTTATTACATGGTTATATCGTCCTTGTGAGGGGGGGGTGAGAGAGAAAGATATTGTCCTTTTTCCTTTTGAGGGGGGTTTATATTGTCCTTGTGAGGAGGGTATATATTGTCCTTGTTAGGGGGTATATATTGTCCTTGTGAGGGGGTATATATTGTCTTTGTGAGGGGGGTATATATTGTCCTTGTGAGGGGGGTATATATTGTTCTTGTGAGGGGGGTATATATTGTCCTTGTGAGGGGGGTGTATATTATTCTTGTGAGGGGGTATATATTGTCCTGGTGAGGGGGGTATATATTGTTCTTGTGAGGGGGTATATTTTGTCCTTGTGAGGGGATACTGTAAACAGCTTTATTTCTGCGCCGTTAAAATATTGCGAATACCACACCAAAGACAATACTGCGACGAGATATTTTTGCGAGTTGCCATGTTGAGATGACCCCTCGATTAATAAACAATAGACAGCTTCTCTCCGAAGCTAGTTAATCTGAGTTGGCCGGAAAGTTAATAATTGATAATTGACTCAACTCAGTGTCATGACTGTGAGTTTGAATGCAAAATATATAAGAAGGATTTAAATCAAATTGCGAAATACGCATCAGTCAGAAAGCACACGTTAAATCTCCAAAGTAAGTAAGTAAGCAAATTGCAAAGGACACTGGCGCAATCAAGCGAGGTTGGAAGAAGGCATGATTACTGTGAGTTAACAGTGACACTAATTGGTCTGTTTACACGGTCATTTGTGATGTATTGTGTGACCGTTCTGCATTCATTTGTGTTATTAAACCTATAGAGTAACTTGTGGTTCTGATTGGTGATTTCAACATTTGATGACGTGTTGCAATGAATAAAGTATGTATGTATTATTTATACTTATTTTTGCGTTTTTAATTTTTGCGATTGAGTCTCGTTCGCAAAACTCGCAATAATAAAACGGTCGCAAAAAATTCCCTGTTTACAGTATATATTGTCCTTGTGAGGGGGTTATATACAGTAAAACATGAAATTAATGCGTCTCCAAAAGAATGCGACCGCTGGCCCCTAGCCAAAAATGCGACTCAATATGAATGCGACACCCCCTCCTCTCAAGCATCAGTGGATTTATATCTAAACAAAACGCCCTCTGTCAGGTTTACAGGAGAATCCTCACCTTAATCCAACCTTACAATAATCCAATCACACACCAAATAGCACCGCTTATTAGCGCTGAGTAGAGTACTTCAGCTAAAACAATACGTGCATGCTGGCTTGTGTCGGCCTTTGATGCAGTCGCAAAGAACAAAGACACCGTGTTGGGTGGCGTCTGTCTGGACTTGCAGGTGTGATCAGTGATGACATGAGTGAGTAGAACGCTTGTCTTCACCCCAGCAGTGACAACTCACAGGATGTAATTAGTGTTTGAATGACATTGTTTATGTACTTGTTACAAGTGCTGCTCAATAAACATTGATGTGGAATACATAGTTGTTTGTTTTCAGCATATGTCTAAGTTGGTATTTCTGCTATCCAAAATGTCTTATTGTTGATATAAATGCGATGTTTAATAATGCGAGCAAAGACCACTCGCATTTTTCGCATTTAATTCATGCTCGCGCTAATTTCACGTTTTACAGTATTGACCTTGTGAGGGTATATATATTGTCCTTGTGAGGAGTGTTGTGGATGGTGCGTATAGGATGAGCTTGGAGGTGGGTGAAAATGGTTGTGTGGATGTGGTACTACTCAAGGTAGCACAGACTCAATACTCACTGTGTTCAGGAAAACGAGACTGGCTTCCTTGGGAACATCCTTAGTTAGTGATCTTGCCTGGAATACAACACACTTATGTTAACAGACATACCCAGCAGCATGAGACACAGTACCAGTCATACAATCAAGAAGTTTTAGGACACACCCTGGCGCTGTTATTGCTCTGTAGAGTTGCTTCCCTTATGTGTGCCCTTATCCACTGACCTGGGTTCCAATCCCAGAGTACACTAAGACCTACACCACTTCAAGGTTGCCTTCCATATCTAACCAACATGCAGTTATATATTTGAACTAGTTTTCAAAGCAGCCTTCGGCCTTGCTCACACTATTGAGTGGTAGTTCCTCACCGTTGCTAGGTGCTTGTGTGCGGTACAGGCCACATCATACATCACATCTTTCACCGCCTGGTCGTCTCTGCCTCGGATGATCTTCTCCTGGGATATCTTGTGCTGGGAATAGAGGATTGGTGAGTGACTGTATGCAGCTGGCTCACCCTTGAGCAAGTAAACCATTCTCCAAAGTTTGTTGGAATCAAACTCTACCAGGTAAGAGTGTCACACTTAATCAGCCAGAGATTCATTTCATAAAGTACTAAGGCATGATATGGTGTCGAACATAACCTAACTTAACAATCAGATTTAAGGAAAGATAACCTGCCCCTGCTGGCATGGCCCACCTTAACAATCAGGTCTAGAGTCAGATACGCCCTGCCCCTGCTGTCATGGCCTACCTTCACAATCAGATCTAGAGGCAGATACACCCGACTCCTGCTGGCATGGCCTACCTTCACAATCAGATCTAGAGGCAGATACACCCGACTCCTGCTGGCATGGCCTACCTTCACAATCAGATCTAGAGGCAGATACGCCCTGCCCCTGCTGTCATGGCCTACCTTCACAATCAGATCTAGAGGCAGATACACCCGACTCCTGCTGGCATGGCCTACCTTAACAATCAGGTCTAGAGGCAGATACACCCGACTCCTGCTGGCATGGCCCACCTTAACAATCAGGTCTAGAGGCAGATACACCCGACTCCTGCTGTCATGGCCTACCTTAACAATCAGGTCTAGAGGCATATACACCCGACTCCTGCTGGCATGGCCTACCTTCACAATCAGATTAAGAGGCAGATACACCCTGCCACTGCTGGCATGGCCTACCTTCACAATCAGATCTAGAGGCAGATACACCCGACTCCTGCTGGCATGGCCTACCTTCACAATCAGATCTAGAGGCAGATACACCCGACTCCTGCTGGCATGGCCCACCTTAACAATCAGATCTAGAGGCAGATACACCCTGCCACTGCTGGCATGGCCTACCTTCACAATCAGATCTAGAGGCAGATACACCCGACTCCTGCTGGCATGGTATGGTGTTGAGCGTAGCAGTGTCACCAGGCCCTGAGTCTTGCCAATGTGGCTGGCAGCATGATCAGCATGTACATTCTTTATTCCTTGAAGAAAAATCAAAATATAAATATTTTTGTCACTGATCAGTATTATGGTTACGCCTGTTCCCAAAATGACAAGTGGGGTATCCCCTGTAACTTTGTACTGTGTCTACTTGTAGGATGTACTAACTGATGGGGGCTACAGAGTGACTGTTGTTTCAGGCAGCAGTCTACAATAGTTCAGATATCACAAACGCCAGTCTCTGGATAATCACAGACAGGCAGTGCTTGATGGAACACCATTGTAATCCACTGACCTTTATTTTAATCAGCTCATAGGACAAACAGGGAGTACTTGGGACCTACTTTGAGGTGAGGTGAACTGAGGTGAGGTTTATAGAGAGTGCGAGAGAGAGATAGAGACAGAGAGAGAGAGTGAGAGTGAGAGACAGAGACAGACAGAGAGAGAGAGGCAGAGAGACAGACAGAGAGAGAGGCAGAGAGACAGAGACAGACAGGCAGAGAGAGAGAGAAAGACAGAGAGAGAGAGACAGAGACAGACAGGCAGAGAGAGACAGAGACAGACAGAGAGAGAGAGACAGAGACAGACAGAGAGAGAGAGACAGAGACAGACACAGAGAGAGAGGCAGAGAGACAGAGACAGACAGGCAGAGAGAGACAGAGACAGACAGAGAGAGAGACAGAGACAGACAGGCAGAGAGAGACAGAGACAGACACAGAGAGAGAGGCACAGAGACAGAGACAGACAGGCAGAGAGAGAGAGAGAGACAGAGACAGACAGGCAGAGAGAGAGACAGACAGAGACAGACAGGCAGAGAGAGAGACAGACAGACAGAGATACCAGAGCACATTTTAGTGGAAGCCCCACTCAGGTACAGTCTACAAACTCTCCTTGGATCTTCCTATGGTCATGACATCCAAACACATTTTAAGTCCTGCTCCCTGTGGCTCTTAATGTGAGTTTTAATTTTTTTGTAAGATTTGATTTTTTGACATATTTCAAAATACAAATCACATTGATTTGAACAAGATAACATGTCTTCATAAGAAGGAGCCTCCACATCCTGCTTCTTCTTCTTGTTGTGCGAGCATGCGTGCATGCCTGCATGCGTGCGTGTTTTAAATAACATTAAGTATAATCCCAGATATGTTTCTGTGTTCCCTTTATCATCATAATGTCTTTGAGTTTGTATTTTGTGGAAAATATGGTACCCTAATTACACAGGCAATATCTCACAAAACAGTTACCCTAGTTACCCATGTATCAGCTTCACATGAGGCATTGACTACAAGGTCTGGAACTAGACTGAGATCCACACTGGATCAGAGCCCCCATTTAATTCTTGTGTTTCTGAAAGTAAAGGTTAGCCTGCTGGTGTATGACCTGCCCTTCTCACCAAGACACTCCAGGAGCAGGTACGTGATGGATGACACAGAGTTCTCCGCATAAGCCTCAACCTCCTCCATGTTCCTGTAGCCCTGGTCTGACAGGTTGTCAGCCTGCAACACACAAACACACGTCACACATGTTGCCTGCAACACACAAACACATGTCACACATGTTGCCTGCAACACACAAACACACGTCACACATGTTGCCTGCAACACACAAACACATGTCATATATGCTGCCTGCAACACACAAACACATGTCACACATGTTGCCTGCAACACACAAACACACGTCACACATGTTGCCTGCAACACACAAACACATGTCACACATGTTGCCTGCAACACACAAACACAAACACAAACACACGTCACACATGTTGCCTGCAACACACAAACACATGTCATATATGTTGCCTGCAACACACAAACATGTGTCATATATGTTGCCTTCAACACACAAACACATGTCACACATGTTGCCTGCAACACACAAACACATGTCACACATGTTGCCTGCAACACACAAACACATGTCATATATGTTGCCTGCAACACACAAACACATGTCACACATGTTGCCTGCAACACACAAACACACGTCACATATGTTGCCTGCAACACACAAACACATGTCACACATGTTGCCTGCAACACACAAACACATGTCATATATGTTGCCTGCAACACACAAACACATGTCATATATGTTGCCTGCAACACACAAACACATGTCATATATGTTGCCTGCAACACACAAACATGTGTGACACATGTTGCCTGCAACACACAAACATGTGTCATATATGTTGCCTGCAACACACAAACACATGTCATATATGTTGCCTGCAACACACAAACACATGTCATATATGTTGCCTGCAACACACAAACATGTGTGACACATGTTGCCTGCAAAACACAAACATGTGTCATATATGTTGCCTGCAACACACAAACATGTGTCATATATGTTGCCTGCAACACACAAACATGTGTCATATATGTTGCCTGCAACACACAAACATGTGTCATATATGTTGCCTGCAATACACAAACATGTGTCATATATGTTGCCTGCAACACACAAACATGTGTCATATATGTTGCCTGCAACACACAAACATGTGTCATATATGTTGCCTGCAACACACAAACACGTCAAACACAAACACATGTCACACATGTTGCCTGCAACACACAAACACATGTCACACATGTTGCCTGCAACACACAAACACGTGTCATACATGTTGCCTACAACACACAAACACATGTCATATATGTTGCCTGCAACACACAAACACACGTCACACATGTTGTCTGCAACACACAAACACATGTCATACATGTTGCCTGCAACACACAAACACATGTCATATGTTGCCTGCAACACACAAACACACGTCACACATGTTGCCTGCAACACACAAACATGTGTCATACATGTTGCCTGCAACACACAAACACATGTCATATATGTTGCCTGCAACACACAAACACATGTCACACATGTTGCCTGCAACACACAAACACATGTCATATATGCTGCCTGCAACACACAAACACGTGTCACACATGCTGCCTGCAACACACAAACACATGTCATATATGTTGCCTTCAACACACAAACACATGTCACACATGTTGCCTTCAACACACAAACACATGTCACACATGTTGCCTGCAACACACAAACACATGTCATACACAAACACGTGTCATACATGTTGCCTGCAACACACAAACACATGTCATACATGTTGCCTGCAACACAGTAACACATGTCACACATGTTGCCTGCAACACACAAACACATGTCACACATGTTGCCTGCAACACAGTTACACATGTCACACATGTTGCCTGCAACACACAAACACGTCACACATGTTGCCTTCAACACACAAACACATGTCACACATGTTGCCTTCAACACACAAACACATGTCATACACAAACACATGTCATACATGTTGCCTGCAACACACAAACACATGTCATACATGTTGCCTGCAAGACAAAAACACATGTATTACTTCTCATTTCTTAAGTCAAGATGTTTCAAATGGTTCTTCTCCGCCCTACCCTTGCTTCTATTATCCGTGTCAGCCATTTCCTGGTCAGTTTGAAGTGATGAATGGCCTGCAACACAGAACATACAAACTAGAATGCACTACGGGTTAAATGTGTTGTGTCATCTACAGCTCACAGCTCACAGCTCACAGCTCACAGCTCACAGCACGTGCAGTGGGAAACCTGGATGACATGGGAACAAAGAAGCAGGAATGAATGAGTGCCCAAGTTTAGGTTCATGTCGCTAACAACTTTATACAGTGTCATGACAAGGGACAACGTTCAGCTTCACACACAGAACCATGAGGGGAATAGATCCCAGAAGCCAGGTCCAGCCCTTGTCTACCCACTTGAGTGCCCCGCCTCACCTTAGGAACATCAGTCTCACATACTCGAGCTGGTAATGGAACAGAATCTCCTCAAAAAGGTTAATAGCAAATGAGGTCAACCGCCAACTCATAATTACATAAAAGTCAATCTCATTAAAATCAGACCTTAGTTCTTGCTACGGCTAAACAAAGATCTGAAGACTTCCCATTAGGGGTCACGTCAGAAGACCTTTCTACCGACCAATCAGATAGTCGCTTTCCAGATTATGGAAGTGACAGACGGAATGTGATTTCTAATCATGCAACCTTGAAAACTTTATTCCGAACGATAGTTACGGGTTTAACGACTGAATCCATACAATCTAGCCCATCTATAAGCCATTCCAGAATGTTCTTTTGTTCAGGTTTCAAATTTGTAATCGAGAATTTGTCAAAATATGTTTCGAAGTAGCCAATTTGAAATTGGTGCTGTAAAGCACGAGAAAGCTGCCTTCTGATTGGTCATTCCATTGGTTGGTCAAAAGTTCACGCAAGGTCGGTCTGACGTGACCTGTAATGGGATGTCCTCAGATCTTTGTTTATCGGTAGCAAGAACTAAGATCTGATTTTAATGAGATTGCATAAAAGTCTATGTTCAGTCCTAGCATAGATGAGCACTGCTATCTCTCGGAGGCTAATAAAGAAAGGGCTGGTTTGCCCTTACTTGCCCCGACTCTAAAATGACCCACTTCCAATACATATAGGACCTATTCTTTCCTGTCAAACTACTTTATCACTAAATTCTGCAATTTTCCCAAAAGAATGTTATCCTCTGAGAAAAAAGAAAATGTGGCGTTAAAACATTTAAAAAAAACAGTTTTCAAATGTACCTATCTATTACATGGCCGAGATAAATCTGAAACACAACTATGAGTGTGCGGTACTATCGGTATATCGGTAAATTGAGGTTAATTCTGTCCATGATGCGTATCACAATATAATTTTTTCATGCTTGATATATCGGATGAAGTCAAATAGCAATTTTTTAATGTTATCTTGCCCCAAGATGGCTGTGTATTTATTGACTGAGTAAACATCATGTTGTACCAGCATCTTGTTTTGTTCCATTTAAGAACTTCAATTCACACCTTAATGTATCAGATTGCTGCTGAATTCAAAATTTAAAAGTCTACAATATATTGTGATATGTATTGCAATATGGCCACACATTTTAAATTGTCACACATTTTAAACCTCCAATATCTATCCCTAGAAACAACATGCTGAATACAATCTCATTAAGACTGCATAATCTGAATAAGAAATGTGTGGGTTCTTGAACCAATCAGATGTCAGCTTTCTACACTGATTTGGCTTCATGTCTTCACCACCTTAATTTATAAATTTCAATTTGTACAAATGAAACCCTCACCGAACACAAATTTCCCTAAAATGGTTCTCCCTTTGGGGTGTATAGATGTCATGTGTTAGTGACAAGCACGTATGATCGAAGGGAGATAACTCTAGATACCGGAAGTGAGAACAAATGTAAACACTGTCAGTGTGGGGAAATTCTATTATTTAGGAGATAAACATACTGTGTTTTCAATGTAGAGCTAGGTTACCTGTAGATTTAATCCTGCTAAATTTAATTTGGAACCGAACTCGCAGCGTGAGGTTTCAAATGTTAAATTTAGCGCGGTTAAATCTACAGGTAACCTATCTCTACATTGAAAACACAGGATGTTTATTTCCATTCTACCATGACTAAATAAAACGCGAACTCTTTGGTGTAAGCAAATATACTGAGTGAAGTGGCATGGGTTGAGTTCATTATTTTGAGTGGGTTATCGATCTGAATTACGGAATCACCGAACAATTATGGTGCTGTATATACTCAAGCAGTTTGTTTAAACCGTAATACTTCACTCGAACATATGACAGGCCTTGAAAGCATATAAGCACGGCAACTAAAATGAGGTGGGCATCCCTAAAGAAAACAAAGCAAGCTTAGCAAGGCATACACTCTTCATCGCACGTCACCATTATGACGTCATATCGCTCATTGTGACATAAAAGATATGACGTCACAGTCGTATATAGAAAAGCCCAAAATATCAAGCTCTCTGTTGTCTCCAAAACGTAAATACATTCCCTTTGTTGATTTCTGTCGTGTTTTTCTGCACGAAATGTATTGCCACACATCCTTTGAATATTGTAGTAACCGCATCTGTGCATTCTGTAACCTGTAATTGTAGATATAGTTATTTAAATATGCCTACCGACAATGACTGAAAATAGTACTATTCTATGAATATTAGCTTCCGTGGTGATGCGGCCGTCAACCCAGCTGTTTCAATCAGAGGGGTTTTATGGTGATTTAATAGCCCCTGATTGACCAATCAGAATCGAGTAAATTCCAAATTCATGGTAGAATGCTAAGTAACTGATAAGTGATGGTAAGTGATCGAATGTTTGGTACATGTTGCTAGGTTGGGAGGATGTAACGGAGATGGTACAAAAGAGAGTTTGCGTCTGGAGTGAGTGAGTGAGTGAGTTTGGTTTTACGCCGTTTTTAGCAATATTCCAGCAATATCATGACAGGGGACACCAGAAATGGGCTTCACACATTGTACCCATGTACCCAAGTGCACGCTTTAACCACTAGGCTACCCGACCGCCCCTGTTTGCGTCTGGATCTTATATAAACAAGTTGTGTTGTAACAAGCTGGGTTACAACCTTTCACATGGCGACTGAAACATCAGGGTGTATAAACAATCCACAACAATATAGTGCCACAACCATGTTTATATATATAAGATAGCTACGCCATAAATCGCAAAGAACAATGAAGTCCAAAGTGTCGTTTATTTCACGATAAAACAGTGTTCTATCATTACGTTATTCATGGAGATTCGAATAAGTGCTCCCAACTTGATGATGTCAGGTATTGGATGACGTTATTTTTGAGAGGGAAGGGTCTAGTAATTTGTTTCCCAAAGGTGTAGCTGGGCAACACAGATAAACGCGATGGCCCAATGATCACATCTTAAAGCGGCAGAGATATGACAATCGGTATTGAGAGAAAAGGTACACGTAATCAACGTGAGGATTGTAAGAATATGTGGGAAATACCCACCTAACATAAAATGGACTTGTCCGACATTGCAAAGGGTTGATTTCTATTGAGGTGGGCATCCTTATTTAAATACAGGTAACTATTTTTAAAGTGTGCACATTTTATCAGAATCCTTTAAGAGACTGTACGCGCCCCTCATGGTTTATTCTCCCTGTAGTGTCTTAATGTATGACAAAGAGCTCTCACTCGTCTTTTATTTCTCAAATATTCAGGCCTTGTTGTTTTACATACAGAAATCTGATTTTCTGGACCCATTTGCACAAAGCGATCTTAGCGCTAAGATGATTGAAACTCTCATACTTTAGCATAGGCTTACAATAATCTAAGCGCTAAGATCGTTTTGTGCAAGTGGGCCCAGGTCTGAATTCTTTGCTCACTCACAATGAGAATTTAGAAGCCTCGACTGATTGGAAAATTCGCCTCAGACCTTCGTGCAGAGAAGTACTTTATATTGGAGCAAAAGATCTGATCATTTTCATGTCAATGAGATAGATACTGAACATCACAAACAATCATTATTTCAGTGATCCCCAAGACCGTTATCTTAAAGACGGACAGCTGTCAGCATCATAGAGACTTGAGAAGAGACACACGAGTGACTTACCCCTGCTAACTCGGTTGCCACAGGCGTCTTAGGGGGTGAACCCTGGAACAGACAGAACATCTTCTTGAACTGTGTGTCAGTGATAGACTCTGACAAACCAGGGGTCGACCATTGGGTTCACCGCTTTTAACAGTATTCAAGTTATATCACGGCATGTCAGCTTAATGTGGGAGGAAAGCCCGAAGTGATGCAGGTCTCAGATGTTTATCACTTCGGTGAAACACACGAGTACGGGTATGGTGCTGAAAACCTAGAAACATAATCAGGGCGAACAGGGATTCGAACCTACAATCATAGGTTTCTGGCGTGTCCAAGGGACGCAACTCTGCACGGTGAATCATGGTGCATTAGACGACTGGGCCACCCGTGCCCCCTTGATGGAGCTAGGAGCCAGGTACCACCTAGTAGCTGGTGTTTCCTGGTAGTCACGATCCCTGTATTAGTTTACATGACCATTAATGTTGTCTACCCTGGTCTGTCACTTTAGCCAGTAGTCCAAAACCCAAATTTAGTAAAATTCTGTTTGGTCACTAAATTCAGCTGATAATAGTTCACATATTAACACTAATATCTACTTAAATTGAGGCTAAGAGTCAATTTGGGGTAGTAGACTGAAAAGCTTTTTGGCAGGGACTGCTACCCATCTCTAGCCAGCATGACATGGCTTCACGATGGTCTATGAGGGATGTAACAACTCTGATGTTTGCACAGCAAGATACTCTGTGTCACTGTACAAGTATCAAATCACAATGTCATGTATATATTATATAAAGGTGACATGTAATATTCATGAAACATAATAACAGTAAAACAATCCTAATAAAAAATATGAAAACAAGCTGTATTTTTTTCAGGAAATCCAAATATTGAAATCAAACTTCACACCGCAAGTCTCCAATTTGTATAGAAAGTGTTCACCAAGTTTGAAAAGACTCTATGCCGTAGTTATAGGTTGCACACACAAAAAAAGTCCTCAGAAGGAAGGACAGACACACTCTCACTCCTGCTATGATATGGACATCTACTGATACCACAAAGAGGATTCACAGTTCCTTGGGTTGTATACTCCCCAGGGAGCTGAGAAAGCAAATTGATCCTTTGACCGGAGTGATAATGGTGTTGGCACTTGGAGCATGCTTCAACGGATGGCTTATAGCACATAACAAATATCCTTTACATTATTATCTTAGGATTTCAATCTGATTTTTCATAACTCTTTAAAAAAATTAAATACATAAATAATCCTGGAGGCCCCAAACTTTACCTTATAAATGTGATCTATGCTGTCTTTCCAGAACTGCATTCTCAATATTCCCCTCTGCTTGTCGGACACAGTCTCCCGGACCTACACACAAAATCTCAGTATAATATTCAGCGATTCCCATTATGGCCATATACCACTCAAAAAAAGGTTAATGACAACCTGATTCTTTCGTATTACTGTAGTTAATCTGTCATGACAGATTAACTGTAGCAATAGGAAAGAATCATTCTCATCCTTACTTCTTTTGAGGAGTATTTTGTTTAAATGATACACATGTTGTATCACTGTATGGATATCTCATCACTATACACCATACGGACATAAGCAGGAATGGTGTTTATATTGGTTGTTATACACTGCATGTAATCCACTCTATTGTAACCTCTAAATAAAAAAATGTGTAGATCTATAAATTAACAGTATAGAGAGATAGACAAAAAGGTGAGGTAGAATGGGGTTTAACGTCGCGTCCAAGTTTATTGCATTTATGTAGTGACACGCATGCAGGTGTGTGTGTCTGTGGCTGCTCATACTTGTCCTGACTGATGCCGATTAATAGTGCTAGCCCACTGACATACCATGCCACAGTTTAACATGGATACCCCACTCATTCACAGTATACTGACTCCGAGCCAGCCAGTCCTTGTTTTAGCCCCTTAATGCCGAGCACCAGACAGGGTAACAACAAGTACCATCTTTTGATCCCTTTTGGTATGACGCGGCTGGGGATCTAAACCCGGACATTCTGCTCTCTGGGCGGGCACTCTACCACTAGACCACGGAGGCAGTCAGACAAAGAGCAATCAAGAGGAGCCGGCCCAGAGCTGCTCCAGTGCCAGGGTGGATCAAACCTCTGCAACTATGGATACGTATATACTGTATACTTGTATGCATATAAAATGTCTACCTCTTCATCATCTTTATCATGAAGTCAACAACCCAACAATATAACACTGATATCCAATGCTGACAATAACCATGTAAAGGACTAAGTTTACCTGTGCAAGTTCCACATTGAACGCCCTGATGGCGAGAGCCGCTCTCTGGGTGGCCCCGGGCAGCAGTAGACAGCACAAGTAGTTTTCATAGTCATGCTTTCTGTGGACACAGAGA
Organism: Haliotis cracherodii; assembly: GCF_022045235.1. Taxonomy (NCBI): domain Eukaryota; kingdom Metazoa; phylum Mollusca; class Gastropoda; order Lepetellida; family Haliotidae; genus Haliotis; species Haliotis cracherodii. The sequence continues at coordinate 8,029,727 of NW_027266265.1, read as the reverse complement.
AACCATCTATCAATATGCAGATACAGCTCTTGGAGGCGGGGTAAGGTAATATGGAGTTTGAAGTTGTGTTCAAGATTATTGCACTTATGTCGCGAGTGTGTATTTGTGTGGTTGCTTGTACTAGTACGGACTAATGTTACTTTTATAGTGCTAGCCCCCTGAGGTAACATGCTGCAGATTAATATGAATGCCAAACTCAGACATAGTATACTGACTCTGAGCCAACCAGTCCTTGTTTTATCCCGTTAATGCCAAGCACTAGGCAGGGTAACACAAGTACCACCTTTTAATGTCTGTTCAGTATGACGTGGCTTTAATTGACCGTCTGCTTCCCTGGCTGACTCTCTGTCCACTAGGCCATGGAAGCAGTTACAGCTCTGTAAAAGGAGTGGTGCGGTTTGTGATTTGGCAATTTTCATTTCATAATCGTGTAATTGTGAAATATGTTAGCTATAGTGATCACCTATAAGCATCGATAGCACTTCCGAAGGTAAGAATGTTCTGTATGTTTCAAAATTAAGTATCTCGAAAATATAAATACATCTTGAAAACTATTTATATAAAACAAACCTAAACAACCCATGCAGATGGTCTTTCCAGCACACCAAATATTTTGCTGTTACCTACTCACATATACCTGACCAATGGGCAAGGTAATAGCACAGACTTTTCATTCAAAACAAATATATGAAGCACTCTCATCCGTGGCAGATTCTCAGATCAATGGCAGATTCCACAAATAGAAGATTATAGGTGTATACTCCGATCTATGCCTGACACCACATATGGGCAAGTATTGGTGCATATTCAGATCTATGGCAGGTTATCATAAAATATTGATAATTGGCAAATTCTATAGTGCTAAACGTTGAATAGATTCATATGAAGCGGCAGACTTTTGATGATCAATGTTGTGATTTCTCTGGATTATATTTATCGCTTCCCCTTTGGAACAGCATCGTCGGTGCAGGGATTGCATATTGGTACTTTTTTAAAAACATTCCCAGAAGTTTCATCATAGAAATAATTTTCTAGGACCTCAGTATTTTAACGATCACTCTTCAGATTCAAAAGCTTTCCACAAGGAACTTCTTGGATTTCAAAATGATTCAGCATTAAGGTCTTGATGCTGTTTTTTTCCTCTGTCGCATGAATCTGCCATAAGAAACCTTCCTTTCTTATGATGTCTGGCTCCATCATTTTCGACTGATCGCTGTGTCCATAGGAAATAACATTAAACATGACATCATATAACAATTGAACTGATTGCCCATTCACGGATAAGACATTGCAAACATGACGTCATATAGCAATGAGAATCTGTCATGGATCTGGGATTACACCACGGATCATAGTCACGCCATAGATCAGAGTCCTACATATATACTACTACAGGGTCTACAGAAGTCTTATATAGACACCCTGATACTACCTCAGCAATCCAGCTTAGGTCTACCACAGTACAGAGTGTTTGTTTTAAAATTATAGAAATGTACAGTCAAACCATACATGAGCAGGGGACCAGTGTGAGGCTACACCAGATCAATGGACATTTAAGGTACCAATTTAAGGTGTTCTAAGCCAAGTTAGATTCTAAATTATAGATATTCCGATACTGCAGAAATTTTTTCTGGGTTTAGGGCTGTGGTTTAGGATGTGGGCAGATCCAGGGGATTTAGTTACGGGGATCTGTTGCTGAGAATCCTGTTCTGGATTGACTTCTGTTTGTTTTATTTTCAATCCTGATTCCAGGCTGTTTCATATACAACCGGAGATTGCCACCCTCTGACCGAAAGGATCCGTTGAGAAGTGTTGTTTTTGTTTGTTTGTTTTTCTATTTCAAAGAGGTGAGGTGAGGTGAAATTGGGTTTAACGTTGCGTCCAAGATTATTGCACTTATATAGCGATGTGCATGCACGTGTGTGTGTGGCTGCTTGTACTAGTCCGGGATGATGCCGATTTATAGTGCTAGCCCACTGAGATACCATGCCGCAGTTTAACATGAAAACCCCACTCAGACACAGTATACTGACTCCGAGCCGACCTGTCCTTGTTTTAGCCCCTTAATGCCGAGTGCCAGACAGGGTAACAACAAGTACCATCGTTTAACGTCTTTTGGTATGACGCAGCCAGGGAACAAACCCCGGACCTTCGAATCTCCGGGCGGATGCTCTACCACTAGATCACGGAGGCGGTCCTATTTCAAAGAAGCACATATACATCTAGCTCATTCATAATCAAGATGTTCTTCTTACCTATACACACACTGTCACAACTGTAACAATATACAAATCACACACAAAATTAACACTACAACACAAAGTTACATTCATAACGCCTGACATGTTGAAGTCGTGGACTCTCTAAATACTGGTGGAGATTTTACGAGTGTTTCTATGATTTACTTTTGACTAAGTCGAAATCACGAAACACACCGAACCAGCTCTTTGCAGAACGTCCTGTGATCTAAGGTATTTGTGCTCATCGCCACACGGGATTTTCCTGTGCCTTGTTTCCTTGCATCCCTTCCAGACACAGCAATCGTGGAAAGACTGCGACATTGTCTGTATGTGAACATCAGTCGACTCCATGTGAGTCTGACGGGCATCGCGAACTGCTCAAGTGTTCGCAAGGGCGGGTAACTCTAATTTTCATACCGTAGGCAAATCTTTACAGAGAATATAAACTTGTCGAGTTCAATTCCCAGAAACATGTTACATTCGGTTATTTTACGCGATTGTTAATTACTTCATTTTGATATCGGCGAGTGAGTGATTGCAATATGTAGTATTGTTTACTACTCAAAAGAAGTTAAAGAACACCTGATTCTTTCATATTACTATATTAAATCTGTTATGTAATCTGATAATGTGATTGTTAACCATCTAGCACCCAACAAGCAGTTTGGGTTGTATACCCCTCAGGGAGCTGAGAATTAAAATTTGAATGTTTTTTTCACCACTGTTTTGTCTTTTCAGAGGGGTTTGTTTCTTCGGATTGTTTGGGCTGGTTGTTCTCTTGCATTGGCATTGGCATTGGGGTTTTGTGTGTGTTTTTATGAAGATCATTATAGGGTTATCAATTTCTGTGTTATAGATTCTCAAAGTTAACTTCAATTTTACTTCTACCTTTCTATGATATCAACTGTGGGTGGTACACCAATTTAATCATCCAAATGCAGTGTATAAGGAAATTGCTCACTTTCTATTTTCTAATACATGAATAAAACCATCTCCTATAAAAATGTACACGCCGATGTGCTGTTATGATGAATGATAAAAGCTCACACATGCATGTGTTCCCTCAGTTTTCATCAGGCCACTTCATTCATTGCACATTTGTGTTGAACATGTAATTTTCAGGCACAGGAAACATTCACTTTGTTTTTTTCCATATCATGTTGTACATGGTTGTCATGGAAACAGATATCCCTGCATAAAGTGACTTTACTTGTTTTTCACAGTAGTATGTCTACATGTAGAGACAAGAGTGAGCAAGGGCGGTGTTAAGTCAGTTTAAGCAATATTCCAGCAATATCTTGGGATGGGTGCCAGAAATGGTCTTAAAAAATAGAACCCATGTGAGGAATTGAACCCAGGCCTTTACATTGACATGTCAGCACTTCAACCTCAAGGCCACACCACTGAGAAACAAGATTTACAACAAATTACCGGTAACGTTTAACAATGCCCAAACCTCCTTGTTTGGAGCATTCGTAGCAATTTTAACATTTTTATGTCTCACATCAGCTGGTCGATGCTCAATAAGAAATTGACAATACAATATTAACCTTACTGGTGGACATCTCTGGAATTATTTCTTCAGTTCAGTTGTAAACATCTGCCAACATGTGTGAACTGTTTACAAACCATGTAGACAGATAGGGTTGGGGTAGTGTATGGATATGTTTTTACATAATATTCCAGCAATATCACTGCACTCGTGAAGATCCGGGTTAGAGTTGGTCTTCAGCAACCCATGCTTGGCAGCGAATGGGGTCGGGTGGTCAGACTCGCTCACTTGGTTGATGCATGTCATAGAATCCCAACTGCATAGATCGTTGTTCGTGGTGGTCCAGACTGGAATATTGCTGAGTGCAGCGTTAAACAAACAATCAATTGACAAAAGACACCATACCTGGACCCCATTCCACAAAGCGATCGTAGCCCTACGACTATCGTAAGTCTATGTTAAAGTATGGGAGATACGATCGTCTTAACGCTACAATCGCTTTGTGGAATGGGGCCCTGGTTTTCACACACTGTACCCATGTGGGAGCCTACAATGTGAGGAACAAATGCTTTAACCATTAGGTTACCCCACTGTGGCATCAACCCTTACAGTAATGACAAGAATAATTCAACGCGTTATAATATATTTATTAATAAATTATATAACATAGAATATATATGTCATAACATGAAAACACTCAAGTACACGTCTAATAATGCCTCTTCGCTAAAAAAGGCATTATCTGGTACTTCAATATTTGTAATCAACAATCTCATAACAATGTCATAGCTTTATGTACAGAAGAAAAACAGCCTCTTTGCTTGGGCCAGTCAGTAAGCGAGATAGCTTTATGGATATGCTTAGTGTGTTGCCTCGTGATATGAACACTTTTTATAGCCAGACTGTGTAATTACATGATCAATTTGCGTACTTCAGTATGGATTTGTTGACATGGTATTTCCGGTGTTACGTGCTCACGGTAATGTCTTTCCGCTGGGGGAAAAAAACATCAAAACTCATTATTGCGTGTATAATGTGTACCCCCTTCTACATAGCTGTGCTTTTTTGGAAAAAAAGTGCGCACTATACTCAAGAAAATACAGTAAGCAAATCAGATCTATTCACCATTGAAACATACAAAAATAACTACATTTGAATCATTTGAACATAATGAGACTTGAAACAGGATGAAGCTTTGTACAGCATAAGGTATACTTGTAGATAAGATGACAGACAGTGAGAGAAAGAGAGAGCATTTGTCAACACATCCTCCCAACCTTGAGAAAAGCTCTAACTAGTTTGCATTTGTTAACTGATTGCAACATGTACCAAAAACTGTCGCACTTCAGAGATAACACTTCCCATCATAAAGCATATTAGAGTGACTGTTCTGTCCACAACTAATAGAAGTTCAAATTATCATAAATGTATTGACATATTTATTGAAGCACTCACAACAACAAAAAATACCCAGCAAATATACTATTTCTAGTATTAGAAATGTGGGATGGAAGGTATTGTCACAGTGTTGAATGAAGGGGCCATATGAGCTTAACACTATAAACATCATACAGAGATAGACACCCTTTTTCATATCCAACTAGTCCACAGCTCATTCCAGACCAGTGGTCAAGGTAAACTATCTAGATTTCTGGAGAAAAGTAGTCCCTCTAGATTTTCACTTGTCTCAGCCAAAGGGACTAGTGGCCTTGTTAAACCCTGTACAGTACGTTGGAAGCACTGCCATACAATCGCAACCATATATTAGACATTCCGGAATATTCGTTTGTTCAGTTTTAAAAATTTTAATTAAGAACTGTGTCCACATATTTTCAAGCGTAGTAAAGCTCAAGAAAGCTGCTTTCTAATTGGCTGATGTCGACTTCTTGTTAAGTCGTTTCAGTGGTCGGTCAAAGTTCGCAAAAGGTCGTTCTGACATGACCCGTAATGGGATGTCCCCAGAATCTTTGTTTAGCGGCAGCAGAAGACCTTAAAGATCCTGTTTTTAGTTTGAATGACTTCACATCACTTACACCAAATGGTCAACACCACCATTTTGTACCCACCATCAGCATTTCCTTGCATTCAAGGGACACAACTTTGCACAGCCAGTTGTGCTGCCTCTGATCACAAGACATGACATGACCATAATAAAGCTTTTATTGGTCACATTGTTCAACTGAAATAAGTAATAAGTCCGATACATCTTGGTATTATAGGAGTCAGTGAGTGAGCGAGTCAGAAAGTATTTAGGTCATATATCGGTGCTGCAACTTATTTATGGTAGGAGAGTCTAAAATGATGGAAGTATTAGATGTTTACAACCTTGGTGAAGCCCAGGTACAGAGCTGACACACCAAGAATCATAATCAGGGCAAATCCGGGAACTCAATCCATAATCATCAGATTCTGCCATGACAAAGGAACGCAACTCTGCACAGCGATACAGCGCCGCCTTAGATGTTTGGGCAACTTGTGCTTTCATAGGAAAACATCCCTATCAAAAAGTGAGAGGCACATAATAAGGGATGTGTGTACCACACGAAGAAGTCTGGCCCCAGGTCTCCTGTACAGCATCAGTCATCTTGAACCCATCAAGGCTGACTCAAGACTTTCTTCAAACCATCCTGTTGGTTGTACTGAGTTTGTCATGTTTTAAGTCCAAATCTATTTTTCAACATGTTCAATGTTCTTAGGCTTTGGGGGTTTCAGGATGCCAATTTTCCTCAGATATCTGACGAGGAAGGGTGTTACGGAGACGGTGATGCCAATTCGAGCAGGAGCAAACACCTTGTGAACTGCATATGCCACCACAAAGGTTCCTGCCCCGGCTACTACAGCCTCCGACCCTACCAAGGTCTTCCCGATCCCGATCTTGTCCATAAATGCCACCATGTCAATTCCACTGAAAAGACAAAGGGAAAAATTAATCATCAATTTCACCACAATATGGTCACAACAATGAAGACTTTATCTATAAAACTAGAGATAAAATGCAAGATCTTCACATCATATCAGCTCAAGGGTCATGTGATTTACCCCATCAAACCATCAGGTATCTCTGGTGTTCACCATATCATATGATGGTGTCAGAAAGGTCTTCACACATTGTACCCTTGTGGGGAGTTTAAAAGCTGGGTCTTCAAGCATGACGTTCTAACGCTTGAATCACATGGCTACCACACCACCCTTTACTTAATGGATATGAAACACAAACATAAGATTCATTAAATCTTAAATTGTTATACTTATATACTGTTATTCATAGAAGTAATGAGAGCATGAAATAACAGTGAATGTCCCTTGCTAGCATTAATGTAGTGACACATTTTTATCTTTGTATACTGGAGTACATTGTCACGACAGGTTCACTGTACATGACTGTGTAAGCAATGACATATACAACAAGAGTCATCAGGAAATCATATCCCCCAGGTCTGGTGCAATTCAGAAATAGACCTTAGCTACTTACACCCCACTTTTGGTTCATTGCCATTGGATACCTTCAGTTCAGGGAAGAAACAAATGTTACTGTTCAGTGTTTTTCAATACCCCAAATTATCAAAATGCACCAGTTCACCCCTTGACTGATCTGTATAGCAAGTTTCTGCACGAAATATCCAACAGATTAGGGGTCCAGCTCCGGAAACAGTAAACCTACGGTGGATGACATTGTCATCCAACAATAAACAACACAATTGAGTGCTAGCTTTAGAGTGCTTCTCACCAGTTCAGTGTCAAGTGTGGTCAGTTAATTTACACAAGTTGATCAAGTGGTTATGCAGTCAGCATCCCTGCATGATGGCATCTTTGGTAAAATGTCAGATAAAACACTGCTAACTTAAGCAGTGAAAATGTCGGGTAAAGCAAAAGCAGTCGGGGTGAATACACAACACTCTCATTTACATTCAAAGACTGGTGCTAACTCATGTCACAGCACTTGGTACCTGTAAAATATTAGTGACTCGACCTACTAGTATCTCATTTTAACAGGAGTTAGTGGAATATCCTGCCTTTTGAGTTCATGTCAAGCAGCCAACGTTTGTGAAGACAACAAATGACATTTTTCAATCACACTGCCATTAAAGTACATTGTGGAATTGTAAATCTAGAGTCTTGGTGGTTGCTGGTGTGTATTCATAGTTCAAGGTAGGGCTATTTGCAATAACTTCATGCCACATTTTAGGCCTGGGGTCGACACTCGCATTATTAGGCGACACATTAATTTCATGATTTTCAGTATACCAATAACTTAGACAATTCCTTCAAACACTGTGTAATAATCCAAACCATAAAACAATTTTCTTTGTACTACCTTCCAATTGAAAACCATAATAAGGCATATTACATATCCACCACAAATGAATGAGTGAGTTGGGTTGGGTTTAACGCCACTTTGAACAGTTTTCCAGTTATAACATGGCATGTCACCTTAATGTGGGAGGAAAGCCTGTAGAAAAATCTGCATGCCTAGCACTGATTACACACGGCAAGCATGAAAAAGATGTGTTCTGATAAGCACAGGGCTGTTTACAGACTACACACTTAATGTGGGGCCGAGTACACTAGTGACAGTTGTAGTATAAGGAGGAAGCTGGCCTTAGGTCTCACCCAGGAGTAGAGCTGAACACTTGGGTACAAAGCAGGGACAAGGCAACATTGTAAGGAAACTAAACTAAACCCCCTGCCTCCCCCCCATCCCTTAGTTTATTATGCAATTAATCAATCCCCATGCCTCCCCCGCCCCCGTCCCACAAACATATTATGAAATAAATCAATGATTCTACACACAAGCATATCAAGCAATGAATCAATGACGACACCCACCCACCCCCAGCAAAAAAATTAATAAAATATAATTCTGTAAAGAATCAATGATTTCTCCTCATGAACATACTCTGAAATGAATCAAAGAGCTCCTACATGAACACATTATGAAATGAATCAATGATCCCTGGATAAACATATGCAATGAATCAATGATCCCCGGATGAACGTATTTTGCAATGAATCAATGATCTCCCACATGAATATATTATGAAATGGCTCAATGATCCCCGGATGAACGTATTATGTAATGAATCAATGAGCTCCCACATGAATATATCATGCAAGGAATCAATGATCTCCCACATGAATATATTATGAAATGAATCAATGATCACCGGATGAACGTATTATGCAATGAATCAATGATCCCCCACATGAATATACTATGAACATGATGAAATGGATCAATGATCCCCGGATGAACGTATTATGTAATGAATCAATGAGCTCCCACATGAATATATTACGCAAGGAATCAATGATCTCCCACATGAATATATTATGAAATGAATCAATGATCACCGGATGAACGTATTATGCAATGAATCAATGATCTCCCACATGAATATATTATAAAATGGATCAATGATCCCCGGATGAACACATTATGCAATGAATCAATGATCTCCCACATGAATATATTAAGCAAGGGATCAATGGCCATCACCACAAGAACTGCACTACCTGGACACTGCAAGGTAAAAGCCACCAAGAGACATCAGGGACAGGCCAGTATGAAATACTATCACTGTCGCTCCATATTCTTTAAAGGTTTTCTTAAGCCGCTCTGCCTGAGTAAGTTTAGGGGTTTCAGTTTGACCAACCTTGGGGTCAGACTTGGGGTCAGACTTGGGGTCAGAGGCTGAAGTGGAGTACCCCCTCCGCTGTTGGTGCTGCGTGACAACACTTCGAATCAACTGATCCTGCTCAGCAAACACCTGACCCAGCGACTTTCTCCCTTTGCTAAGACTCTCAAGTTGGTTCATGCACTCATTGAACCCAAAGCGGTGGCAGTTCTCCAGCCAGAGTTTGAACCTGACACAATCATCCCCTTGCACCCCCTGGGGGCATGGTGTGTCAGCCGTTGGGAAGGTGCTCAAGTCCCCTTGCAGTCCTTGAACACCGCAGCTCTCCGCAGCCTCTTCCTGGTGTCGGGCATACGCCTGCTGACGATACTTCTGAGAGATGCTGTGAATAAGTTCGTCCTGTTCTGCCAGGACCTGGCCCAGTGTTTTCCGCCCACTCTGGATCCCCTGCAGCTGCTGGTCACAGTTATCCAGGCCGTATCGCTGACAACTCTCCCTCCATAGCCTGAAGTTGATGCAGTCATCACCCTGAACACCCTGTGGACTGGCCTCATTGTCCACATGTATTGCACCAGTCTCTGTCTTTTGGACCAACGGACGCTGCTCACCAGTGTGAAATCTCCGGTATAATGCCTGACGAGGGTCTTTGCCATGACCTACAGAAGTAAAAATTACGAAATATGAAACACAAGAGAACTATACAAAATTCCAAGACTGCATGAGTAAACGCCGATCTTTTCGTAAAAAAAAGTCCCCCAAAAAAGGATTTCATTTCCCCGTCGAGCGTAAAACAAAGGGAAGTCACTCTGATAATTCTCGCTAGGATACTTCTCTAATACCATCAAAACTTGTCAACGCAAAGCGCAGTGGTGACCAGTTTAACTCTTTCAACACTGTTGGCCCGTACAAAAACCAAGTGGCCATGAGTCACCAAACACCGCAGGGTAGACCGTCCATGTCACGCCAAAATAGTTTATAATTTTATTAACCCACTTGTCATAGTATTCATTTAATAAATCTATCCCATTTCACAATGTCTGAAATATGTATTCCATTTGATTTTATCATTTTTTATCAATAGATTAAAAAATTATTCACTATTTCCAGCAATGTTATTGAAAATAAAATTCTTGAACACACTTCGACAACAGGTACTCATTGAACATGTCAAACGGCAAAATATAGACGTTTCAAGTAAATCTAAATAGATTATAATAAGTAATAAAAATCAACAAAAATATATCTAAAAGTTGCGAAACTGATATCGAAGTTATTATTTCCATCTTTTCGTGTGTGTAAACTTAGTCAAATGACATCAATTTCTCGGTTCGGACACCATGTCTTTAATGCCAAAATATATGCATAAGAAATCTTTGTCACAGCTTGTAACCTAGCACTATGCATCCATGAAGTTCCATAATTTTAATATAGGTCGTGATTTCATGCTTAAAAGGTTCAGAATAACATGATTTAACGCAAACCTTTCGTCAAAGTCTGAAAATTATCATACACCAGGGCCCATTTGCACAAAGCGATCTTAGCGCTAAGATGATCGTAACTCCCATACTTCAGCATAGTCTTACAATAGTCTTAGTGCTAAGATCGCTTTGTGCATGTGGGCCCCGGACAGTACCGTTGCTGTAATTTGATTGGCTGCCTTAGGTCATGTGCTTAATTTGACCAATCACGAACCTTGTTGCAGATTATGTCGGTGAAACAATATAAGTTTTTTTTAATGTATACTGACATGGCAGCTAGCCTTCGACTTCTGTGTTATTCATACGAAGCTTCGAAAATGGAGGTATTTCCTCATGTTTGTTACCGGACAGCCACTATCATTGGGAAATGGGTGATGACAAATATTATTTGTAATTTTTTTTTAAATAATGTTACGACTACAAAACAAATGAAAATAAAAAAGAAATAGGTAAGTGGATTTTATTAAATCTTATATTTGCCAAAAATTGTTAAATTTTCGCTTCATTGGTCCATATTCTGGACATTATGAATGTTTCAGCTTATAATATTGTTATTTAAAACAAACTTTATTAAGTTGGTAATGAATTATTTAAATAATGTAATACACATGACTTTCATATTTATATACAATAGGATCAATTAGAACTTTCAAACAGTGTATGGCCAAACATGTAGTAGCAAAGATGCTTTACAGATAATTTCCTTGATATATGTTGGCTTCATCTATCACACAAGAGTCTCTGGGAACTTGGTGTCACAGCAGTAATCTTCTGGTTGGCTGGTGTTGAAAGAGTTAAACGTCGCCCATGCTGCCTAAATAGCAGCGTCTTTCATGCATTTTCACCCATGACATGAATATAGTAATATGGCCAGTGCCAGGGATATGATAAAATGTTCTTGAAAAATTGAGTTGTTTTAATTTTGTTACTCCAGAATATTTTTTTATACCTATCTAACTTTTTAGGTCAAAATTCAAGTAAAGAAAATCTCTGAGGACTTTTTTTTTTTAAATTAGCCTGTCTCACTTTTGAAATGAGTTTGAAATTCGTAAAGCAAGAAATAAGATTGTCACCTATGGTGTAAAAGACAAAGATGATCAGATGGATACAGTGATGTCCAGTGACTAAAGTGGGTACCTTAATTGGCAACTATGCATGGTGGACTAAGAAGTTTTGAGCATAAACAGTTCTTACAGATTAACTCAGCTCCAGGATGTATTCCTGAAGAATTTGTTAATTAGCACTCTCTCACCATATGTTTTTAATATATCAGAAACAAATTTGTTTTAGGTTCACGGTCAACGGCTGCTGTAATCTAATCTAATTTTCTCAACTATTTCAATCTCACTATAACATTTAATCAAGTTTATAAAAAGAGCTATCATGGTAATATTATTCCATGTAATATACCAACAAATGGACTGACTCAAATGCTCAAAAGGTGTTTCCATCACTTTCAGGTCTGTACAACTGAAGCAGCAACATCTGTCCCATTGATGATAACAATCCTCCATTCATCCACAGAACATTAATTGCTGATACAGCATCTGAACATGCTACATACTAACTATTACTGTTCATACATTATAATAGATAGGCCATATATTAATTCTATACTCCAAAGGCAATTTGGTCTTCAGAAATTAAATCCTGGTCAGTTAATAGGGTGATAATGTTACTGCATCTCATCATAGTTATGTCTCATCATACCCAGACTGTGTGGGACATTGCTCATTATATCAACCACTGGTTTGTCTGGCTTAGACATGGGATTTTTTCAGGTTTGGTTTGGGGTTTTAAACCGCTTTTAAAAATATTCCAGTATTATCATGACAGGGTACCCCAGAAATGGGCTTCACACATGCCCATGTAGGGAATTAAACCCAGGTCTTCTGTGTGTCGAGTGAACACTTTAACCATTAGGCTACCCCACTGGCTCCAGGCTTTTATGATACAGCTGTGATATTGCTGACTGTCTCATTTAACAACACTTGCTCACATACTCAATGATACACAGTACAATTACAATAATCACTGACAGTGACATTGATTATTTTCCTCTTAACTGCATGGATTTCGTATATGAACCCCAGCCGTGATATTGCTGGAATATTGCTAAAAGCGGCGTAAAACCGTACTCACTCACTACATGAACCATACTTACTATTACTTACCATAATTGAGCAACAACAGTAGATATATCGTTGAATAGTTCGATAGCTGGAACTCAGACAATTAGTAAAGTGTTACGTCTATTATTATTTAGTGTTGTGCACAAGCCAAGGTCGTAAACCAGAACTCGCCTATATTACCAACCTGGCACAGGGTCAGTGCATGATCACATACGAGTACGCACGTGATACTCAAAAAAATGAAGTAAGCATTTGCGGTTTACAAACGTACCTGGAAAACCTTGTACCCCCGGACCATCTTGGGAATGTGTCAATGCAGTGGATAGCAGCAACTTTGCTCTGTTTAGAGAAACCGATTTTGCGCTTCCCTGAAATCCCTCGATCAAAAAGTGAGACTTTTGCATTCTGTCATCGCTCGAGGCTGGTGCTCCCTCTGCATGCGTGCGAGTCTTTGCAGCGACTGTTGTCGAAAGAAAACGAAGTGACAGCGAGTTGGATTGTTTCAACACAACGGTACTTCTATTAGTAATCATGGCGACGTTCCGTTTTTCCGAAAACAACTTCCAGTTTGGCAGTCTTATACTGCTGTGTCATGAATGCGGATGATAACGTGGTGTATTGCTACTGATGTGACCTGCTAACCTCCATAGACATGCGCATTGTGTATGGTTCGACTGAGCATGCGTAAGCGAACAATAACAAACACACGTGCCTCTGTGTGAGATAATGTTCAGAAATCGGTGTGGCATGTGGCAATTTATAAGATGGGTGTTTTATGTTATGATAATTGCCCCATTAGAACCGAAGGGGCTCACTGTTTCACAAACGGACACCGTTTCTTGAAGATGTGCTGGAACTGGAGAGATCAAAGTGATGTAGTCAGCTGGGTGGGAGCTGTCATGCTGACGTCAAGGACAACACATCCCTTCTTACTTCTTACTAAGATTCACAAGAGCTCATCTACAGTAAACTACGGTTATAACGAATTCAAAGGGACTACTAATTTTAGGTCGTTATAACCGTAATTCGTTATAAGCATATATACAGCATAACTACAGCATATAGTCGGGACAAAAAAGTTAGTTGTTATATCCGTTTGTTCGTTATAAGCGTGTTCGTTATAACCGTAGTTTACTGTATATACAGCTGGTATAGGTTTGCAGATAAAATGCTCCCTTGTCGGACACCTCTGTGAAGCGGTAACCAGTGTGACTTCTCGTTGTTTGCTAGGACGCAATTTCTCATATCCGTCTAAATATGGTCAAATATTGTCCAGAAAGTGATTTGATACTTCTACATAGTTTCGAGAGGAGGCTGGCTGGTAGACAGTGCCGAAATCCTTAGAGTGAGTGAGTGAGTATGGTTTTACGCCGCTTTTAGCAATATTCCAGCAACATCACGGCGGGGGACACCAGAAATGGGCTTCACACATTGTACCCATGTCGGGAATCGAACCCGGGTATTCGGCGTGACGAGCGAACGCTTTAACCACTAGGCTACCCGACCGCCCCCGAAAGCCTTAGAGCTACTTGAGAACGCTGTGAGTTACCGTAAGCTGTTTCTTGTACCAGAAATGACGTGTGCATTGATGGCACTCCTTTTGGAAACCGAACTGTTGGTTGCATGGGGAGGTGTCAGAATCTGTGGTCTGTGGAAGTCTTTTGGAGAACACAAGTTCCAACAGTTTAAATATAACTGGAAGAGGTGTCACCCCTCTTCAAGAGTCTGGAAACATTTTAGATTTATCTGCGCCTTTCAGTATGGTTACTATAAGCCCATACTCCAATGTGGCTTTAAGTGCTTTTGAATTTGGATTGTGGAATAAATTGATCTGATGATGTGATGATACAGCAAACTATTGACATAAAATGTTTCAATAGTTTCTGAACTGTGTACAGCCCTGTTATGGAAGGGCCACTGGTCACAGAAGGTTGGAAGAGATACTGTTGTCGTCCTGTAACGTGCCATCTCTTATAATCTTTTCCCACGACGGTTTGGGGACGTGGGTTTGTCTGTCAGGGAAATTAATATTTCTTCATGGGTTAAAGAATTCATAGGCTTAAGAAAATTTAAAGCATGTATGTGAATACCGAACGTTTGAGTCCCATTATGCCCGGACCAAAAGCCCAGATCAGCATGTTCATCCTCGATTAACCAGCGTATTAGGAAATTTGATACACTGGATAATCGAGATAGTATGGGCTTGGGTTGTGTGTTAAATCTTCCCCATAACATGATAGCGACAGTGTGTCGTGCCGAGTCATTCCTTATCTTTCTACGACGCCGCGCCTGTGGTATCTATCTATAGTAAACTGAGCTGGTCATTATGAAAATAAACCCCTTCGTGATACTTACCATGAATCGTGATAGGCAATTAAGGAGCGCTAGGTTATTTAAAAAAAAGTTAAGATTCCTCTTTGTGTTGTGTAAAATGTCACAGAACAAGGCCCTAGCACACTATTTAATGTATATGTTGAAGATATGGTTCTCTTGATTAAACATACACCCTGGAAAAGGGTAACCGCCGCTTACTAGCTATTTTCATTTTAGTCATTTAGACTCGTATCCTGTCTTGGTGTTAAAGAAACACATTTGTTTTTGTTTACAAAGTAATGGATATTGCAATACACAAACCGAGATTTATTATACCCGGGTATATAGTTATACCAAGGTTCCGTCCGTCCGAAAACTTTGTCCGCGCGATTTCTCTTAAACTATTCAGTGGATTCATCTCAAACTTAGTACATATAATCTGTGTCATATGGAGGGGTGCAGTCAAATGAAAAAATGTTTTTATTAATGTTTCATTTTTTTATGAATTTTTCAAACCCTAACCCTATCCTAGCTATTTAATTTGAAACTACTGATACACTAGGCGGGTCGGGGATATTAGTGAGCCACGCTCACTTTTGCTCTTGTTATACCTAATGACAATGTGACTATTCCATGACAATAGCTATTAATGTTGACGACCCTTTCATTTGCGCCCTGTCCTTCTTCGCATCATGTGATGACCCAGTCCTTGTGACCGTAGAGGAACTATTGATTATGGAAGTAAGGATAATATATACATGGATGAGCAACTTTTTCATTATATTTAGAGTGACGTTTCGGTGTAGGTTCTAACACCGTTATCAAGCAAGTATTTGATCCGAGGTCTGATTGTGAAGTTCACACCAATGTTTGATTTTGTTTAAATGAAACAAACAAGAAACAGTTATTCGATATTCGTTGGTTATGTATTGGTCCTCCCTTTGGCATGTGTGAATTTGAATGTTGTGTTATGTCTTGCCACGAACCTTTTACAGTTAGCCGAGATAGGCACAACAGGTTTGAACTCACATTGTCTGACTGGCGGACGTAAGACAACGTGACCGTGTTGTACCGCCAGCAGATATGTCTTGTACTTTACTGGTTTCTTATTCAGCCGAATTTTCACCATGAGTTGAACTTTCGTTTCAGATGGTCTGAAGTCCACGATGTCATATATTCCTGCATGACTACACATGGTTGGCGCGACAGTATCTTATTCCCGGATGTTGTATTAATTGGCGTTATCCATGACAATGACACTGGGGTTGTTTAAAATGGGCTATAGCTGATGTTCCAACCAATCTATGAACACATCACCTCCCATAATTTCCTTATAAAAATCACCAATAAGCCCCAGATCACGGGTTGAAGCGTGCAAACCAATGACACGATTGCCTTAACCTGATGGTATCATGAGTGTTTTCTGTCCATCTGCCGATAGCCACATGTCGTCAGAGGAATGATTCTTCGAAGTAAATGATCTGGAAGCCCTGACTGCGATGAATGGTGCTGAGATAATGTGACCTCATCGACAGGAATATTTTCCCCTGAAAACTGCTCGGTCATCGCCACGCACTGTGTTTCGAAATCGGCAATATTTAGTGCAGTCCGAGAAACATTAATTTTATCTTTAATTTCCTCCCGCATTTTACAACAAGTCGGGGGTACATTCTGCTCATAAAGCTTGTACTCTATATCCTTTTACGTCCGGGTTTCGTTTTTGAGACCACCCTTAAACCTTTTTGTTCAGTTTATCAATCTGTAGACTTGATGGTGTGAATTGAAAACCCCATCGCTTGGGCAGTTCTGTAATTCGACCTATCTAAACTTATGAATGGTTTCCCTCTATCTCTCTAAAAAGTGTAACGAACTTTCCTAATACAGATTCCATGTCGTGTACCATTGCTATGGCTATGCAAGTGTAAAGTAACATGGATCATGGGAGCAGTGTTGACAAAACAAACGCAGCGACATTTTGTTGTTTTAGAAGATACACATCAAGAATTTTTTCCATATGATTTATTTTGTGTGGATTAGATGTTTTCATGTTATGAAGACTACATTATTATCATTATAACGGTGTCCCGTGCGCATATTTCTTTAGTCCCTTTTAGACTGCCATCGTTGGATAAATGTGAACTTGCTGTTTCGTTCGAATTTTTCTCCTGTGAACTTGTCAATAGGACTTCTTGCGACTGAAATACTTCCAGCCACAGGTAAGCCGATCGGTGGTTAAAGGCCGATCAGTCTGAAAAATGTTATTCTTTTTTAAGGGGCAAAAATATTTTTTCTAGCATTTCCGACAGTACTTTAGGAACGTTTTGATGAAGTTTGTAAATGTTTAGTTCAACTCCAATTTTCAAGTGTACCCTTTCGTTTGCCCGGCAGATTATATGTGTTTGACTTGTTCTTGTTTGTAAACAAAGTCTCATGACTCCGTAGAATTGGTCTTACTTGTCGTAAAAGGTGACTAACGAGATCGATGGTCATGATGTACTGGACTGTCTGATCCGGACTGATTATTTACAGACTGCAGTCATGTAGCTTCAATATTGCGGAGAGCGGCGTTAAACAAACAAGCATACAAAGTCTCACTTCATTTTAAAAAGAAAACAATTTCTAGTTTGCGATACTTAGCCTGGTGACGAAGACATGTATGTACCCGTGAAGAGCCGGGATAGAATTAGTATTCAGCAACAAAAGATTGTCGTAAGAGGCGACTAACGGGTTCGGGTGGTCAGGCTTGCTGACTTGGTTGATACATGTCATCGTATCTCAATTGTGTAGATCGATGCTCATGATCATTGATGTGTATCTGGCATACGGCTGAGTTCGCTGTTGATAGGTCAAGAATTGAGAAACACATCTGCGGATCCTGGTTAACGACTAAGTGACGCGGCCCTTTGCACAAAGAATTACGCACCCTTAACATAACTTGGCCACCAGTAATATGTCAGCGATAGAAAATGGCACTAGTCCAAACGTCCTTGTCAAACTGCCCGATAGTTAAGGTAGCATGAGGACTAGTACAGATTTGCCTTTTATAAGGGCCTTGCTGTTATTATTGTAATAGACTATAAGGTCTAGTGGATTTATACAACGTTAGGTTCATGTCAGGAAAACTTAAGTGATGCAAGTATTGTATTTCCAGCACGATAGTGCCTACGAACCAATCATAATCGGCTAGAGCTCCGGAAATGAACTCACAACTAGAAGATCCTTTTAGCCAAGGGACCGTCAATTTGCATACTGTCGGCATGTTGCCATTATGTGGATACCACCACGTGGATTTCTGTCCCTTCCACTAAAATGCGTTATTATTGGAGCCTTTTGACACCATTCAAAATAAAACCTCTACTTTTTGTTGTATTAAAGAGATAGTTTTATTTTAAGCTGATGATCCTTGGTTTGTCACCACTGGGTTAAACTAAAATTTATAGGAGCTGCTGCATTACCCTTCCACAGATAGAAGGGATATACTTTTCAAAATGGGGTAAAATCTAACTCACAACCAGGTCACACGTTGTGAGAATTTGGCACTCTTTTTTTTGGTCTGCTCTTTGGCCAGGAATTGCTGCTGGGAACGTGTTCTGCCCAAAACACAAGGCACATTAATAGAGACAGGGACATGCTCGACTACTTCCCTGATATTGCTGGAATATTGCTAAAAGCTGTGTAAAACCGTACTCACTCGACTATTTGTCAGAAGATTTACAGTTCTTACAGAAAGAATGAGAAGGATGTCTAGGAAAAGATTCCATCATTTTTGTCTTGATATGCCTGTTGGCAGTTCTCCAAAATGTAAATACAATCCCAGCCACTTGAAACTGATCAATGATAACAAAACAGGATCTCTTTCGACATTTTTATTTAACATTTTTACATTTTTTTCTTCACATTTTATACATCATTTTTTCTCTTTTCTGCACATATTTCTCTTTTCATATTTTTTTTCTCTGTACATTTTTTTTCAATCTTTTTGTTTTCAATATTTTCTTATTTTGAGTCAAATATTTTCACGTCAATCTGAAAGAAAATATGATTAGCATAATATCAACAAGATCTATGTTAAAATTGCAGACAAGAGAAAACACTGATAAATAGGATAATTCAGCTGAAAAAAAATGCATCAATAAGCAAGAAGTGCATAATTTACTACCCACATTCAAAACTAGAGACCATCTTGAGAGCATTTAAAGGGGAATGTCTTGAGGCCTTTTTTTAGTATGAAGAAAATAACCTTAAGGTGCTATTCTCCTGAGATAATGTGATGCAGTTATTTAGAAGCTAATATATGAAATATTCTTTCTTCTCTACCAATATTAGGGTTATAACTCAGAGGGATTTCAAGTGTCATTCATAGAATCTGCAGTAGTCCAGATTACTATGACATAAAAGCGCACATTGACAACAGTGTACACGTTAAAAGACAACACCAACAGTATTTTAACGTCCATAGTTAAGACCACCAAAATACACAATTATTCCACTATAATACAGGGAAGTCATATTCTGGCCTTGATAAAACAAAATACAAAAATATAGAACTGTAAATTTCTATTTCTTTTCTGCACCAGTTCATTGACAATCTGCCCTTCTCAAAACATACACTCATTCACACTTTCAAACGACCAATCCTCTCACAAGCCATTGTAAGTATGTTAAAATGATGGAAATATCATGCAGCAGGGCACATTTTATCCATATGGGACATACAAATAACTGTAGATCATGGATTTTGATTCTGCTACAAGAATAAAAGGGTGGTCGACATGAGCAATTCAAAACTTCTGACATCGCTGTTGATTAAAAATCAGGCTGTAACTCGATAGAATATTGGGAAGTATGAGTTATTTTACCACCATGGTTGCCACCATAGTATCCTTCATTCTTTCTTGTTATTTTAGTTTCAGTAAGGGGAATAGTAGGCTGCTCTTCGGTATCTCCTGAAACAAATAATTGTTTTCTATTTAACAAAGACAAACAAAATAACATAACCTCATGTATGTTACGTCTCCCCAAAGTTTCATTGTATCTGCCACTGAACTAACATTACATTCCTATTGATCTTGCACCACGTACCTGTGTTGATGTATACACATTTCACTGACAAAGGGCTGGGTACAGGTTATTACTTAGAATATCTGCCCCTAAACATGCTTACAAATATTTGTTTGCAATAACACATCACAAGAAAGGATTGACTGATAAAAGGAACACGTAAAAAGGAGCATGTTTTGCTCAAACAAATATATTATGTTTATCAATGAATGAGACGTATTGAAGTACACATACATCAGTTTTAAACATGTGAACAACAATATCTGATGAGGATATGGCATAACCTGTCTCTGTTCATGAAATAGAACGCATGAAAGAATAAAGAGAACAGTTCTTGCAGGGTGAACCTCATTGACAGGATAGAGTTTCTTTCACTTCAACCCTAAACAAATCACAATTCAGTTGAATACATGAGTGGTGTAGTTTGGTATGAATAATATTTAATCTTCGCTTTCTCCCAACAACATGCTCTGGGGTTGAATGATGTTTATTTTTTTATCTTTGATAAAAAATTAGAGATAGTTTCATTAATGCATGTTTTAGTGCTATATCCTTCCAAAGCCTTAGTGATAATTGCAAAAATGACCAATGTGAATACTTGGTTCGGGTTTGAGGTACTGAAACATAGTCTGAATTTCAATGATTGTATGGTAATACTGCACCAACAGTAGTTGGTAGAGTGTCTGTTAAGATATGAAGGTGTTCGATTATGGTATATCTGACAGAACCAAAAATGTCCTTCTTTCAATTGGGAGAATAAGAAAAGTACATAGTTACAAGAATTGAGAGAAATAATTCCATGTCTCAGCTATTTATCATTGGAAAGGGACCTTATTTAGGTTAACAAAATACTCCAGGATGCCTTGACCTGATTTAAAACAACTCGGCAATACATAAAGAAGAAAGGCAACAAACCCATAAGGTCTTCTTCCCCTGGGGGTAAACCCGCGTCCCCTGCTTCTACCTCTACTGCGTGGGAAGCGATTTGTGGAACTGATGCCTGGCCTATTTGTCCGTTTTGGAGAGACCTGAAATAGATTTGAAATAAACATAATACAAATACTGTACATGCTCATTTCAGATGGAGTATATAGCTAACATAAATGGGGAAAACATAATGCATCAGGTATCACAGCCTAAGGGAAAAACTAACATTATCCACTAACAATGTCTTATGCATTATTCCAAATTAGTCTGTATGAAGATAATGCTATCATTGCATTGTACCATAACATGGGATACACTTGTACAGTGGCTACTTCAACTTAGAGCACAACTAAATGGATGACCCAGATGTATATCCTGGTATGTACTGACATGCAAAAATCACTCAATTTAACAGTTGTATATTGAGTATACAGACACATGCTCTGTGAGTGGAGAGTGAAAAGTGCTCTTTGAATAACCTGTTCACAACATAAATATGCTGTTCATGGAACTGGAGTACTTAGCTGTGCTCTATAAAGCATTCTAAGACAAATAGAGGACCTGTGACATTAGTCTACTGTCGTGGTTCCATGCTAAAAAACAGTTGAGAAAACAGGGCTCAGCTTCATCCTTTGTTCTAGCAACTGTACCATTATATCCTGATAAATACTGTTATGTGTCCTCTGTATATCATGGTATATTACTTTGTCTACAGCATCTTCACTGACAATGACTTGATGTTACCTCTGTTAAAATATACCTTGTGTTCTATTTATCATGTTCCTACAAAAAAGGTTCCCTTGAACCATTCTTTACCATACACATTTCTGATTTCAAATAAAGAGAGCAATCACTTCAAAGCCAGTGCATATCATAACCAGTATGTTCTAAACAGACATGGTCAGTGCAATATTTGTAAACATTTCTTTCCTAAAAACACTACAATAGTATTAAAGTGATATCCTGATAATTGACAGCTTAACTCAGAATCAGCATGGAACCACAACAATAGACTAGCTACCGATGTCTGGGAGGAAGATTGCAGCCAGTTTACCTTAATTTGCCTTCCCCTGAAAAGTGAGTCATCCAAAGCCATTGCAGTTGCCACTGAATCTTTGTCAGCAAATTCAATATATGCAAATCTGAAAAATAAAATTAGTTTTGAGAATTGGAAACCGAGAAAACATCAAGTATGAACATACCGGTCAGTTGATAACATATAAAAAGTCCAAGATCAGAAGCGGATATGTTACAATCACAGAGGATCAGAAGTCCAACATGTGCAAACATCATTTCTTGGAAACATATATATATATATAATATCTATAAGTAATGAGGATAAACATGGTAAAGATAGGACATTCTTTTCAGCTTGGTGAAATTGATGGCCTTTCAACATGTTCAACATATTTCAAACACTTGTGCAGTAGGTTAAACCTACAAACGTATTCAGGGTACTGTTTATGATCAATACATGTATGATCGTTTGAGAATGGTGAAATCTTTGAAAGTCCCATTTTGTTTGTAATTCTTTGGATAAAAATCAGGTACCTGGCATTAATAAAATCAGTTCATAAATATTGAAAAATGTTTATTTCTCCAAGATCAGTAGCGGATATGTTACAATCACAGAGGATCAGAAGTCCAACATGTGCAAACATCATTTCTTGGAATATCAGAACAATGTATGTGCCACTGTTACTACTTTATATTAACTTTCTACACTTGAAGATGAGTAGTAAATGCAAGCTGCAAGCCAGAAAATTACTTAGGGTGACCTTTTTCTAACAGTTGTCAGGCAATATTAAAGCTTTTGCAACACTCAATGTTTGACAAAGTGCAGTAAGACAAGTAGAGTCATATTCTGGCAACTCGGTATGAACATGGTTTACTTACTTTACTTTACTTTACTGACCACATAAATCCAATTCGGAAAATGAATCTCTCTACACCATTTGCTACAACTGAAAATCCACTCAAAATTTATTTTGTTTTTATCAAATACTTCTCCATATGACTGTTTGAGAATGGTGAAATTATTGAAAGGCCAAATTTCTCTGTAAATCTTTAAATAAATTAGGTACCGGGTATGAATATAATAAGTTAATAAATACTGATTCTTTTTTTTTTACAATATTTCTCCAAGATCAGTGGCGGATATGTTACAATCACAGAGGATCAGAAGTCCAACATGTGCAAACATCATTTCTTGGAATATCAGAACAATACTTGTGCTACTGTTACTACTTTATATTAACTTTCTACACTTGAAGATGAGTAGTAAATGCAAGCTGCAAGCTAGAAACTTACTTAGGGTGACCTTTTTCTAACAGTTGTCAGGCAATATTAAAGCTTTTGCAACATTCAATGTTTGACGGACAAAGTTCAGTAAGACAAGTAGAGTCATATTCTGGCAACTCGGTATGAACATGGTTTACTTACTTTACTTTACTGACCATATAAATCCAATTTGGAAAATGAATCTCTCTACACCATTTTCTACAACTGAAAAGCTACTCAAAATTTATTTTGTTTTTATCAAATACTTCTCCATATGACTGTTTGAGAATGGTGAAATAATTGAAAGGCCAAATTTCTCTGTAGATTTTTAAAAAAATTAGGTACTGGGTATGAATATAATAAGTTAATAAATATTGATTCTTTTTTTTATACAATATTTGTCCAAGATCAGTGGCGGATATGTTACAATCACAGAGGATCAGAAGTCCAACATGTGCAAACATCATTTCTTGGAATATCACAATAATGTATTTGCTACCATTACTACTTCATAATAACCTGCACCACCTGAGAAGAATATTCAAGTTGCAAGTTGCAAGCTAGAATCTTATTTAGGGTGCCATTTTATTAGTCAACAAGTAATATTAAAGCTTTTGTAACATTCAATGTTTCACGGACAAAAAATGCAGTACCACCAGCTAAGTCATACAATGGCAACCTGGTATGTTGTAGAACTTGCATTACCTATTCCCTTCATATGTAATCATGAATGTTACCACAATATTAGTCAAACTTGGAAATAAATCTTTCTATTTGCATCAGCAATAACATTTGCTACAACTGAACAGGTATTTGAAATATTTTGGGATTTTGCCATGTGATTGTTTGAGAATGGTGAAATCTTTAAATGTCTTTGGGGTTTATAGGGTGTCTGGTGAAGAAAATGTACCAGGTATAGATATCATAGATGTATAAAATATTTAAAAATTAAGTGTTTCTCCAAGATCAGTAGCAGTTATGTTGCAATCACAGAGTATCAGAAGTCCAACATGTGCAAACATCATTTCTTGGAAATATCTTTCTATAATGTGTTGGCTATACACTTGGGTCATGGATAAGCTTAAAAACTTGCTTCATTATGATATAAGTAAATACTCTTGCTCTCATGATGCAAACACTGCAAACTTAAGTATCTTTCATACCTAAAAACATTATCATTAATGACATCAAAGTATCTTTCAAGCCCCAAAACAGTAATGAAATTGAAAGAGAACTCACCCTTTTGGATGGCCTGTGAATTTGTCACACAGAATGGTCACTCGGTTTACTGAGCCACAACCATGAAAATGTTGCTCCAATTCTTCTGCTGTGGCACCGTAATCAACCTAAAATATTCACACAAATTTTAAAGAATTGATCTTTCCCATAATGTGATAAACAGAACTAGAATTAAGAAAATACTAAGGACTCTTGTCTAAATGGGTGCCAGTTAGTTCTAATGTCAACTGCATCAATTGTTTCCATTTTGATGCCAGGTTTCTTTCACAAGGCATTGAAAAATTACTGCAGCACAAATTACACAGACTTTACAAGCAGCAATAGAAAAGTTAATGTCTCGTGCAACAGGTCAATTTGCTTATTCTCTATCAAACCATATCATGCATTTGCCAAGGTGGAGCTACCAATTGTTATTTGTATGTTCACATCCAAAAACAGAGGACCAAACCTATTGCAAATATACAATGCGGCACAAACATTAACATTATTGTATTTTAAAAACATTGCAACACAGATACACAGATAGTATTTCAAATAGCGAACTTATTCATTATGAAATAGTACTAACAGATATCAGTATAAATAGGTATCCAAATATTTCAATGAAGAATGGCCTAGTGACAATGGTTTGTTTAAAGTGTTTCAATATTTGTGTAGAAATTCCCCTTTTGTGAATCAATACAATAATTGGGAGACAACAAGTCAATGCTGAAGTGGTGAGGGAATATTGTCATTCACACCGTGCAGTCTTGGTGCAACAATATACACAATATACAAATAAAGGTTTGACTTGGCATACCACATGACAGTAATTGAACAATGACACATCTATACCAAATTTATATATAGATCAGTATCAATACCAACTTAAGCATTCAACATTGCAAAGATGTACTGCTTTTTAACAATAACATGTACTCACATTACCACAATATATTGAACGAGCATCAGCTTCTATTTTTTCATCAACGCTTGGAAAAGAAGCTGAAATGAACATGTACATGTAAAAGTTGCAATAAGTTACAACTAATATTACTGAGGTCATAAAACAAGTCTATTTACCTAATTATTGGACATAGGTCTTAGAAATATGTACCGATTATTTAACATGCTCTATGTTCATACAACACATGCACTAACCCTCAAAAAATACTTAACTTTGCCAAATAAAAATACACAGCAGTATTTTGTGAGGTTCGATGTCATAATTGTTGGGAGCTACCCTATACCAATGCAATGGTCAATTATAAGTTTCCTTTATTGAATGTAGAAATATGTTAGTGTTAAACTTAACCTATAATGAAAATATAAAAAAATACATGTAATCCACTTATAATTAATTTTCAAAGAATTTAGGCAGTTTCAATCAAAGCATGCCATAGCAAAGTTATAACAGTTACTTTCTTATCATAGCAAAAGTGCTTTGATGATGTTTGCAACTTGACATGTAAATGGATGAAAATATACACAAAACTAGGATGCCAACATTAGCAACCGCATAGAGTATTGATGATGCCATTGATGGATTGTGGTTGAGAAATGTGACTAAAGCTTGTGATGAAAACCAAACTGATTCCCCAGCACAACACAGTACTATCAAAACAATAATTTTCATCATTCAGAATCTGACTGCAACCCACTTATAGATGAAGAACTCATATTCATTTGACTATCAACTTCTTTCTGCATTTCTTTTAATTTTTCAGCTTCCTCTTCCATTTCTTTGACTCTGGCTTTGATAGCCTCGAGTTCCTGCAACAGTCATCAAATATCACATCGTTTTCACTACATAATGTAACAGATGACTTCACTAATATATTGAGTGTGATAATTGACATTTTTGGGTGAAACTTGTAACTTCACAATTCCATA
This sequence comes from Haliotis cracherodii, assembly GCF_022045235.1. NCBI lineage: Eukaryota > Metazoa > Mollusca > Gastropoda > Lepetellida > Haliotidae > Haliotis > Haliotis cracherodii. The sequence continues at coordinate 8,003,057 of NW_027266265.1, read as the reverse complement.
TTTGATGGCTTATTGCCTGTGTATATTATAATATATAGTGGAACTGAGTTTTACTTAGATTTATCAGAAACCTATTGTTATTAAGAAGGACATGGTTAATACAGTTCAATCATCTGTAGTAGCTAGCACATAATTTAAACTCCGGGTGTATAGAATCAAACATGAACAAACTTTTGGCCTGACTAGGCCTATGCGACATTTATCTAAAGCATATTGTTATGTTATAATTGAACAGCTGTAGTCATATGTTTCAAGTTTGTTGATACGGACCGGATCTTCCACGCCAACATCTTCCGTCGTTATTGCACTTGTGTCGGCGTCAGTGGCTTCGGGATCGAACTGACTTGTGTCGAAATCTCCATTGGTTTCTGTAAAACTTTCTTCCTGTTCACCATTTTCAATATCGGCCATATTTACGAAATAAATATACACTTAGAGACACAAATAAAGGACCGTATGATTAAGAGAGGGATAAAATGTGATAAAACAAATGAAGGTAAACAATAAGAAAGTATTTCGTCTCTCGATGGTAAGGATTAAGAGACAGCCGTTATGCAGGAAACAAAGAGACTTTCATCTAACAATCTATCAACTTCCGGTTGCCGTTCGGAAAACCTCGTCTAACTGTCGGTTCTTTGATTTTACGACTGTCGTCTAGAGGCCACTGCAAAAGATCAAGCAGAAGCAAATAAATAGTCAATTTCGCGAACTTAGCTATACTCTAAGCCTGATACACGACAAGCGATAGATCAGATTGTGGTCAAATCAAATAGTACGCTCCACTTTGCCGACTTTTTATCGTTGGTGTGTTCCGATTGCTCAAACAACGGATAAGAGTAACCGCCCTTTGAAAATTTGCCAAATCGGCAACACCTAAAACGGCAAAACAAAAAACACCAAAATGGCAACTATAGTCAAAACAAAATTAATGAAAATATGTTCAAGTGAAGAAGACAAGTAGAAGTCCTTTTATTTGTTGTCCAATTTCTATAAAGAAAGGATTAAATAAATAATCCGTACAAGATTCATTTCATTTTCAGAACCATGTTTGCTGACATTATTATAAGGGTAACGCTATTTTTCAGGGCATTATCATTTGCAGAAGCCCGAGGTCTTCCATTAACTGCCCGACGAAGGAGGGCAGTTGAAAAGACCGAGGGCTTCTGCAAATGATAATGCCCTGAAAAATAGCGTTACCGTTATTATAGCTAAAATGGATGGAATTTGTTATCAAATAAAAAGAAACAACAATGTCGATTTTGAAACATTTACTGGTATCAACACGAATGTCACTGACCCACTTTCACAAATATGGAAACGTCATAGAATATACCAGATGACGTCACTATTGAACGTTACGTCACCTATCCCTATCCAATGACGTCACCTAACAACGGGCGTGATAATGGCCCGTCGTCAAGTAATATATATAGAATACTAAACGAGCTCCCGTGTAATACCAATTTTATGAAACGAGTGAATAGTTGTGGTATCTGACGAGCGAAAGCGAGTCAGATACCACAACTATTCACGAGTTTCATAAAATTGGTTTTACACGAGAGCGAGTTTAGTATTTTATTTATTACTTGTCATTTATAATGTGTTTAGAATTATACTGTTGAGTGTAAATAGGCTGACACCTACACGATCCATGCATGGCATAATCCAATTGAGTTTAACAGAATAATACTTCAAACACGTCAAAAGTTGAAACGTATGAATTTAATATCATACAATGGTCCACCTTTAGATTTCAGGCGTTCGTCCCACAAAATTATCGTAGTGCTAAGGCTATCACAACTCTCATAATTTAACTTAGACTAACGACTGTCGTTGCGCTAGAGTACGATCGCCTTGTGGAACGGGGCCTTGCAGCTCAAAGTTTACAATGACGTCACAATACCCGATGACGTAATTTGTGGAATTTTGTTGTAAGATCCATCGGCAAAACAATACCATGTGACGTCAGCCTAGCAACAAGGTTGCTGGGGTCATCGAGCTCATCCCAGTGATCTATCATATCCACACACAATGTCGTTGAATACGCCAAGGGATGTTGAGAGCTTTCAATATTTGTTCGTGAAACGTGTTCCGAGAGTACATAAGCACGCGTTTTGGTATTACACAATGTGTAATAAAGCTGTATGTTTATTAAACGGGTGATCTCTTCACGGGCAAGTAATAAGAGGGCATTATCAAGTTACAGTGGCCCGCTCATTTCTGATAACATGCGGGCGTTTTTATGATAATTCTATCCATTTTAGCTATATTGTATGTTATAACGTAAACGCACCCAAACAAAATTAATCATTTGAATATTTTTTTTTATTTAGGGCTATTTACTCCACAAGATAGTAAAACACAGCTGTTATGTTCCTGTATTAACGATAACATAATCATTATGTTCAGATCAATGGAAGTTTTAAGTTGAAAAGGTTGAACTAAGGACGCAACTCTGCACAATTAGACGACTGGGCCACCCGTTCTCCCACCAGCAGACTCCTATGATTAATGATAGAATTGGTAAAGTGCCTGCCATGCAAAGAGCTCGAAACATCATACATTCTCATCAAAACCAGATCTTAGGTCTCGCTCTCGCAAAACAAAGTAGCGAGAAGTAAGATCTGATTTTAATGAGATTGAACAAAATAATGATCAACTTCACCTAATCTCAACAATATACATATCATGATGTATGGATAATCGCGAAAGTAATTCATGTTAAGAGAAATATATACAATTTGTTCCTTGGGTATATATGGCGTGAGAATATCTAATGATATTAGTAAATTAAGACTCTGACAAATTCATGCGCAAGGAATTTGTGTATGCAGTGCATGGCAATCGGCAGATGAAATAAATAGGTCGCTGGTTATTAAACCAACGTAATCAAAGGGTAGTTTGTTTTTTTAAAAAAGGAGACGACTCTGAAACAGTGTATACGGTAGCGGGAGTACAATGACCGTTTTGGCTCCTATTGTTAAGTGTTTGTTATTTCGATTTATTTCTAAACTGACCAGTATTCCATCTATTTGACGACGGCCTGTCAATGAACGAGTCTCGTTCAGACAAACCAGTGGTTGATCTTATGAGCACGCAACCAACCATGTCACTGATCCTGATCTCCCGTTTTTACAGGGAATCTGTCACTCAAAAATTAGTCTCTTGGGCCGTCAAAAAACCCGTACAAGGACATGGGGAAGGTTATTCAAAACTAAAACAAGCGTTAGCGTAGGGTAATTAGTTTCAGTACATTTGTGCATCAAAATCCTTTGACCCACCCTCGTAATAAATGGCCGGTTCCTAATTCCTGACTGTTTGTTTGTTGTTTGTAACAATATACTAGCTGCATGACAGGGAGAGGTGAGGTGAAACGGTCTTTAGAATCGCGTTCAATATTATTGCTCTTATATAGCGAGGTGCATGCGCGCGCGCGTGCGTGCGTGCGTGCGCGTGTGTGTGTGAGTGCGTGCGTTCGTGCGTGTGTTGGTCGACCAGTACTTGTTTTAATATATCATCGTATCCCAATTGCGTGGATAATGCTCATAATATCAATCACTGGATTGTCTGGTCCAGACTCGATTATTTACGGACCGCCGTCATATAGCTGGAATATTACTGAGTGTGGCGTTAAACAACAAAGAAGAAGAAACAAACGAACCTGTTTTAGCCCCTTAATGCCGAGCGCCAGGCAGGGTAAAAACAAGTACCACCGTTTAACGTCCTCTAGAATGATGCGGCCGGGATCAAGCCCCAATTCTCCCTCTCTACCACTGGAATAGGAGGTTGTCTGACAGGGATAGGCTAGCGTGCTTGGTCAGTTGCCTGTCATCCTACCAAAGTGATGTGGCTTGCTGCTCATGTCAGTTACTGAATTTTCTGGTCCAGAATCGATAACTTACAGGTCGTCGTAATATAGCTGGAATATTGCTGATAGCGGCGATAAACAACAAACAAACAATTAACACTGCTGGGATGGGTGTTTTTCAGAATAGGGGTCGAGTGTCTGGTGTGTATCTACGTTTGAACATTACTGTGTTTGAAATCAAAACAATCTGACAGTGTTACACTATGTCAGCCAGGATATAGAAACTGGGGTACAGTCTTACACTATGTCAGCCAGGATATAGACACTGGGGTACAGTCTTACACTATGTCAGCCAGGATATAGACACTGGGGTAAAGTGTTACACTGTGTCAGCCAGGATATAGACACTGGGGTACAATGTTACACTGTGTCAGCCAGGATATAGACACTGGGGTACAGTGTTACACTATGTCAGCCAGGATATAGACACTGGGGTACAGTGTTACACTGAGTCAGCCAGGATATGGACACTTGGGTACAGTGTTACACTATGTCAGCCAGGATATAGATACTGGGGTACAATGTTGCACTATGTCAGCCAGGATATAGACACAGGGGTACAGTGTTACACTATGTCAGCCAGGATATAGACACTGGAGTACAGTGTTACACTGTGTCAGCCAGGATATAGACATTGGGGTACAATGTTACACTATGTCAGCCAGGATATAGACACTGGGGTACAATGTTACACTGTGTCAGCCAGGATATAGACACTGGGGTACAGTGTTACACTATGTCAGCCAGGATATAGACACTGGAGTACAGTGTTACATTGTGTCAGCCAGGATATAGACATTGGGGTACAATGTTACACTGTGTCAGCCAGGATATAGACACTGGGGTACAATGTTACACTGTGTCAGCCAGGATAAAGACACTGGGGTACAGTGTTATACTATGTCAGCCAGGATATAGACACTGGGGTACAGTGTTACACTATGTCAGCCAGGATATAGACACTGGGGTACAGTGTTACACTATGTCAGCCAGGATATAGACACTGGGGTACAATGTTACACTGTGTCAGCCAGGATATAGACACTGGGGTACAGTCTTACACTATGTCAGCCAGGATATAGACACTGGGGTACAGTGTTATACTATGTCAGCCAGGATATAGACACTGGGGTACAGTGTTACACTATGTCAGCCAGGATATAGACATTGGGGTAAAGTGTTACACTATGCCAGCCAGACATATCAGGTATAGACACTGGGGTACAATGTTACACTATGTCAGCCAGGATATAGACACTGGGGTACAGTGTTACACTATGTCAGCCAGGATATAGACACTGGGGTACAGTGTTACACTATGTCAGCCAGGATATAAGCACTGGGGTACAGTGTTACACTATGTCAGCCAGGATATAGACACTGGGGTAAAGTGTTACACTGTGTCAGCCAGGATATAGACACTGGGGTACAATGTTACACTGTGTCAGCCAGTATATAGACACTGGGGTACAGTGTTACACTATGTCAGCCAGGATATAGACACTGGGGTACAGTGTTACACTATGTCAGCCAGTATATAGACACTGGGGTAAAGTGTTACACTATGTCAGCCAGGATATAGATACTGGGGTACAATGTTGCACTATGTCAGCCAGGATATAGACACTGGAGTACAGTGTTACACTGTGTCAGCCAGGATATAGACACTGGGGTACAATGTTACACTGTGTCAGCCAGGATATAGACACTGGGGTACAGTGTTACACTGTGTCAGCCAGGATATAGACACTGGGGTACAATGTTACACCGTGTCAGCCAGGATATAGACACTGGGGTACAGTGTTACACTATGTCAGCCAGGATATAGACACTGGGGTACAGTGTTACACTATGTCAGCCAGGCCATGGACACTGGGGTACAGTGTTACACTATGTCAGCCAGGATATAGACACTGGGGTACAGTGTTACACTATGTCAGCCAGGCCATGGACACTGGGGTACAGTGTTACACTATGTCAGCCAGGATATAGACACTGGGGTACAGTGTTACACTATGTCAGCCAGGCCATGGACACTGGGGTACAGTGTTACACTATGTCAGCCAGGCCATGGACACTGGGGTGCAGTGTAACACTATATCAGCCAGACATAACAGGTATAGACACTGGGGTACAGTGTTACACTATGTCAGCCAGGATATAGACACTTGGGTACAGTGTTACACTATGTCAACCAGGCCATGGACACTGGGGTACAGTGTTACACTATGTCAGCCAGGCCATGGACACTGGGGTGCAGTGTAACACTATATCAGCCAGACATAACAGGTATAGACACTGGGGTAGAGTGTTACACTATGCCAGACAGACATATCAGGTATAGACACTGGGGTACAATGTTGCACTATGTCAGCCAGGATATAAACATTGGGGTACAGTGTTACACTATGTCAGCCAGGCCATGGACACTGGGGTACAGTGTTACACTATGTCAGCCAGGACATAGACACTGGGGTACTGTGTTACACTATGTCAGCCAGGATATAGACACTGGGTACAGTGTTACACTATGTCAGCCAGGATATAGACACTGGGTACAGTGTTACACTATGTCAGCCAGGATATAGACACTGGGGTACAGTGTTACACTATATCAGCCAGGATATAGACACTGGGGTACAATGTTACACTATGTCAGCCAGGATATAGACACTGGGGTACAGTGTTACACTATATCAGCCAGGATATAGACACTGGGGTACAGTGTTACACTATATCAGCCAGGATATAGACACTGGGGTACAGTGTTACACTATATCAGCCAGGATATAGACACTGGGGTACAGTGTTACACTATGTCAGCCAGGATATAGACACTTGGGTACAGTGTTACACTATGTCAGCCAGGATATAGACACTGGGGTACAGTGTTACACTATATCAGCCAGGATATAGACACTGGGGTACAATGTTACACTATGTCAGCCAGGATATAGACACTGGGGTACAGTGTTACACTGTGTCAGCCAGTTTATAGACACTGGGGTACAGTGTTACACTATGTCAGCCAGTATATAGACACTGGGGTACAGTGTTACACTATGTCAGCCAGGATATAGACACTGGGGTACAGTGTTACACTATGTCAGCCAGTATATAGACACTGGGGTAAAGTGTTACACTATGTCAGCCAGGATATAGATACTGGGGTACAATGTTGCACTATGTCAGCCAGGATATAGACACTGGAGTACAGTGTTACACTGTGTCAGCCAGGATATAGACACTGGGGTACAATGTTACACTATGTCAGCCAGGATATAGACACTGGGGTACAGTGTTACACTGTGTCAGCCAGTTTATAGACACTGGGGTACAGTGTTACACTATGTCAGCCAGTATATAGACACTGGGGTACAGTGTTACACTATGTCAGCCAGGATATAGACACTGGGGTACAGTGTTACACTATGTCAGCCAGTATATAGACACTGGGGTAAAGTGTTACACTATGTCAGCCAGGATATAGATACTGGGGTACAATGTTGCACTATGTCAGCCAGGATATAGATACTGGAGTACAGTGTTACACTGTGTCAGCCAGGATATAGACATTGGGGTACAATGTTACACTGTGTCAGCCAGGATATAGACACTGGGGTACAATGTTACACTGTGTCAGCCAGGATATAGACACTGGGGTACAGTGTTATACTATGTCAGCCAGGATATAGACACTGGGGTACAGTGTTACACTATGTCAGCCAGGATATAGACATTGGGGTAAAGTGTTACACTATGCCAGCCAGACATATCAGGTATAGACACTGGGGTACAGTGTTACACTATGTCAGCCAGGATATAAGCACTGGGGTACAATGTTACACTATGTCAGCCAGGCCATGGACACTGGGGTACAGTGTTACACTATGTCAGCCAGGACATAGACACTGGGGTACAATGTTACACTATGTCAGCCAGTATATAGACACTGGGGTACAGTGTTACACTATGTCAGCCAGTATATAGACACTGGGGTACAGTGTTACACTATGTCAGCCAGGATATAGACACTGGGGTACAATGTTACACTATGTCAGCCAGTATATAGACACTGGGGTACAGTGTTACACTATGTCAGCCAGGATATAGACACTGGGGTACAGTGTTACACTATGTCAGCCAGGATATAGACACTGGGGTACAGTGTTACACTATGTCAGCCAGGATATAGACACTGGGGTACAATGTTACACTATGTCAGCCAGGATATAGACACTGGGGTACAGTGTTACACTATGTCAGCCAGGATATAGACACATGGGTACAGTGTTATACTATGTCAGCCAGGATATAGACACTGGGGTACAATGTTACACTACGTCACACGATATAACTAGGTGCTGTCTCACCCTGTGGCCAATCAAGCGAATAGTACGAACCATACAAGGCTGGAAAATCAGAACAGGCTTTAGAGGCAATGCTGTTGTACTCCAACTTGTAGGTAAAACATGTACCAACAAGACATCACATGTAGATTGGAATGATAAAAAACAACAAATAACATTTTTACAATATAATTTATTTCATAATTCATAATGTGAGACATTTTGAAATGTTTGGTCTAAAGAAAATGTTATGTAACACTGGTGAAGCTAATGGAATATAGGATTCTGCTGTTAATTTACAGGATTGTATTAGTTACAAGTTCCTATTCTGACGTGTTGTGTGTTTGTTCAATCACGGAACCAAAGACTGTCATGTTCTGATAAGTTCAATTCACTGTATTGCACCTAGTATGGATTTTTACGAAGGTCAACTATCGGCAAATATATTTACACAAAATGACAACGGACCAGCACCTTCAGATCAGTAATCAGTCAGAACATGTTATGCTTAGGCTACTCTTCCTGGTAGCTACACACCAAACAGAAAACTTCCCGAATAGATTTCAACATGGTTGCCATGTAAACCAAAAAAACTCTTAATCGGAAAAAATATAAAAGTGGTTCTAGATTCACATATGAAAATGTGACTCGTTTATGGAAGATGATGATTGACTTGCCATGACCGAAATACATATTGGTTTAAGGGCGCTTGGAGCAGAAATATTATGGCATTGGTTGAAATTAGCTGACGATGGACACAACTGCAGAGTTACATCTGTGATCTAGATACAGAACTTTAGAAGCCAGTAAATCAGCAGTGGAATGGAATGTCTCTTGTTCCAAGAAAATGAAATTGTCATTGGTGTGTTCTGAAAATCCTGGGGATCAATATCACAACTGTTTTGATACTTTTGTTCAGCTTATATTGTTTTGACAGTTGTTTGATTATTTCATTGCAATCAGATCTACTACTCTGATACATTAGTTCTCTGTGTGAAGATCTGATGAAGAGATATTGTATCAGACAAAAATATATAATTGAAATGAGATCGGTTTAATTGTTAAGTGTAACAAGAGACACTGATATTACGGGTATAAATAACTGAGACTGATCCAACGTAAACATCATCGCACATCTTACAATTCTTCCAATATTTTTCTAACTCACCATACATGGAGCACAAATAAAGATATACCAACATACACCTTATACATCACATCACCGGTTAATTGACTTTCAGTGTTACCTCCGAAGTCTTCAGTGAATACAATACTATCAACAACAATATCAAGTTTCTTTTGCTTCTGTAAATATCAAGAAGCTCCAACTTACATTAGGTTATCTCAAGATGTCAAAGTTCATTGCCGAAGGTGCAGCATCATGGTTACAAGGAGGCTCGCACGGTAGATCCTGGCGTCATGGGCACTGGCTTTCCCATGATACAGTTGGGCAGGTGGAGCCCCAGGACCTGATGCTATCCCACTGTTCATCTCGGAATTTACACCAGAGTCTCCAGCACAGGCTGTCATTCGTTGACCTTCTGGGTTTTGAGTTGAGATTCGTCTTCAAGGGCCTCCTGTCCTTCCTCCAGCTTTCTCTTGGGGGCCTGGCGGGGCTCGGGTGTGGCTGCCTGGTCACCCCCATCCTCCTTATCCAGCTTCTTGAAGATGAAGGCGCAGTATATCGCTGAAACCAACACATATTGATGTCTATACCACATGTTGTTTTGTCAAACCCTGGTTATATTGTAGTACAATTCCCAGGGAAATTGTCCAAATTAACAAATTTCAGAATGTCCCTTTGTATAAATAATAGACCTTCCGATCAGTAAAGTTTTATTGGCTTAAAGCAAACTTTGATGATCCAATCAAAATATTTGATGCATATGTTTTTCAACTAATCAGATGCCAGGATTTTGAAGCGATTCAGCTTATTTTCTTTACCGCCTGTCTTAGTCAAACAGAACAACAGAAACACCCCCCCAAAACATGACAACATGATCCCCCCTTTTAGTGGTAGATGCCATGATGCTCAGAAATGACAGGGAGGTAAATATCCATAACGGAGCAGCTCCTTTTCAAGATACAGAAACCAGATATTCTTCTCTGAATGCTTATTTTGATCATATCAAGAAATTAGAAATCTCCATGCTCATTGGATACTTTACGCCAAGACCTGACAAACCTTCCATTGGAAGTTGCTTGGAGGTCACTTCAGATGAACTTTCTAATCAGCAGGGAGATTTCTAATCTTAAGTTTTCGTGAATCGCATTGTGTAACGAATGTGGCAGTTTGGTGTAAAAAAGGTCACCACATTGCATCTGTTTCTGTTCAGCTCCACGGCAACCAATCAAAGTGGACATTCATACAAGTCATGTCCACGGCATCATTGGCAATCCATAATTACATAAACATTCTACTTACTTGCTGCGTCCCACTCATCTTGAGACAGAGTACCCTGCAACAGAACACTTCATCTTTACTGTGTTGTCATGGTGAAGCATAGTGTGCCATAGTCACCATTGTCACCATAGTCACCATTGTCTATACTTCACAGGTTTGTATACACTACTCAGCTCCATCACCCTTTAAAATATATGGCTGACATGCAGTGTATATAACTGGTATGACTGCAGTAATTTGTTTCCTACTCACCCTAAACTCGCACCATTTTATCATCAAATTGTTGCATATTTTGTCCATTCTCATGGCACATTAATACACAAATCAACGGTCATGAGTGACATCATCCAGCTTACTCATACTTAGTGTGACCCTTCACAAAAGACCCGTGAAGATTCCGGGGTAGAATAGGTCTTCAGCAACCCATGCTTGCCGTAAAGGGCGACTATGCTTGTCATAAAAGGTGACTAACGGGATCGGGTGGTCAGGCTCGCTGACTTGGTTGATGCATGTCATCGATCCCAAGTGTACCTGGGTCGGGCCGGTACTGAGTAGGACCCGGGTACCCACAGGACTACACGGACCCCTGGTTAGTCACGTGATATATTGTTTAATGGCAAAGAATATCTAGAACTCTATGGTTACACTACAAGTAAAAAATGTTCGCATTTCTTTCTGACTACTGGTATGCCCCCATTCCTTCTGACTTTTCACATGGTTGAATAAAGATAAAACTTAAGTCAACAACAGTGTACGCATGACCAAGTCGTTTAAAAAATGTATCTGAATACGTTTAGCAAGTGCTGTGGCAAAATAAATCCCAATCGGACATTTTGTATCTCTTAAATTTAAAACCTACAGTGGGTCCCTGGGTAGGGTCGGGTAATAAGGGGGTGGGTAACCGGGTAGTAAATTTGGACTCGTCCCAGCCCTAGATGATGATAATGAAAACTACATGAGATAAGAGAAGTTATTGAATGTTCTAGCACCATACAGTTTCAACTCAGATGTAGGTGCAATTCGACTGTAAAACAAGAAACTTATGAATGAATTACAAAAAATCATGATGTCCCTTTGTATACCATGTATACATAATTGACCTTCCGATCAGTAAAGTTTTATTGACTTAAAGCAAACTTTGATGATCCAATCAAAATATTTGATGCATATGTTTTTCAGCTAATCAGATGCCAGGATTCTGAAGCGATTCAGCTTATTTTCTTTACTGGCTGTCTGAGTCACACAGAACAACAGAAAAAACAACCAAAACATGACAACATGTCCCTCCCTTTTTGGTGTAGATGCCATGATGCTCAGAAATGACAGGGAGGTGAATATCCATGACGGAGCAGCTCCTTTTCAAGATACAGAAACCAGATATTCTTCTCTGAACGTTTATTTTGATCATATCAAGAAATTAGAAATCTCCATGCTTATTGGATACTTTTCGCCAAGACCTGACCAACCTTCCATTGGAAATCGCTTAGAGGTCACTTCAGATGAAGTTTCTAAGCAGGGAGATTTCTAATCTGAAGTTTTCGTGAATCGCAGACCTTCATCTCTCCGGGCGGATGCTCTACCACTAGACTACAGAGGCGGTCTTATCTAACACATCTAACAACTAAACACAAATTGCCAAATCAAAAAATGCATCCCCTTTACCCCAAAGTGAGTGTTATTGATTAACCTACGAGCATTGGAATAGTGCTGACAATCCAAAGATTCAGGCAAATCTGTAACTTAAACACAGGTCACAGCCTGGACTACAGTAGCTGTTTTGATTCACAGATTCACATGTGTCTGGTCAACATACTGATATAACCAAATAAAGCAGGACACTTACCACTTTTGGTTTGCGACCCCGGTCTCCAGAGTCATCGCTTGCCTCGAGGAAACTCACAGCGTGCTTGTAGTTGTCTGCAACTGAGCTGACAAGATCTGTGCCCGAGTCTGCTGGGTAGGCCTATCGTAAGGAGAAAGTTCAATGGTACAATAAACAACATTTGATCCACGCAAATAGTGGGGATAGGTTCAAACAGATTGAATTGGGTGGTGGTCATCCTCGATCATCAAGTATATTTAGTGACCATTCTATTATGAAAAATACCCTAGGCCCATTGAAAATAGTTCAGGAGAAGATCCACACAGAGATGTACAGGAATGATCAATGGTGGTAAATCTTTGTCAAATGATAGAGCAAATCACTACAAAAATATAGTTTATTTTGCATTGGTAAGAAAACATACAAACTAATGGATAACAAGTTCTGGTTTAGAATGTTTAGTGAGTGAGTGAGAGAGTGAGTGAGTGAGAGAGAGAGAGTTGGGTTTAACGCCACTTTTAACAGTATTCCAGTTATATCACGGTGTGTCAGCTTGATGTGGGAGGAAAGCCCGAAATGATGCAGGTCTTAGATGTTTACCACTTTGGTGAAACCAATGAGCATGGGTATGGAGCTGACAAACCTAGACACATAATCGGGGCGAACCGGGGTTCAAATAGTGGCAGGTGGGTAGAGGGAATGTATACCAATAGAATGGAGATATAATACCCTAGATGATCAAGAATGGGTGTATGACACAATATGCACAAGTATTCTGATTTGGGTTTATTTCTCACAACCCCCTCCAGTGCAATGTGTTTATGTTTGTGATGGAACAGAGACATGTCCTTACCTCAAGTGCCTGCATCTTTCCCAGGAGGGACCGGCCCTCCCCATTTTTATTTTCTTCAAAGTAATCGGCAAAAGGTTTTCTAGCAATGAGTTTCATACCATACTTCTCAGCCATTCTGAAACATGATGTACGAAGCAGATGAGAGAGCTGCAGTGAGTGATAACACACAACATTAGAGAAGGGCTACTATGATCCAGGACCTGGGCCCACTTGCACAAAGCGATCTTAGCGCTAAGATGATCGTAACTCCCATACTTTAACATAGGCTTACGATAGTCTTGGCACTAAGATCGCTTTGTGCAAGTGGGCCCTGGTGTCGGTTCTTACAATCTAGGTCTACACCTTGTAAACAATGCCTTGGGCAACACTGATACACACTTTCTGTGTCAATTATATTTAATTAACTGCTTGCTTGTTCGAACACCCTACAATCATAATGAATGTAACGTTTTGCTTATACCTCATCCCAATACCTTTGAGTTTGGTGCTAAGGCACTGACCCTTAGATACAATGGGAAGGGCTGGGATGTTATTGAAAAAAATAAATATATATAAAAATATGCTGGGTCATTGTTTTAATAAAAAATATATCCCACCCATCAAATGGTCAATCCTGAACTTATTAAAAGGAATGAAAAACATGAGTTGACATGTTTGTTGTCATAATAACATTGGGATAACTAAATATTTTAAAAATTTGATGAAAATAGTTGATCATAGCAGGAACGTTAATTTTCAGTAGTCCGGATACAGAGCATCTTCTCGAGGAAAGACAGTTAACTGACTTTAAAAGTCCAGTTTCCACCTTTGCCGAACTAGGCTGGTATAACTGGGATCGATCGTAGCGCAACCAGTGGCTATTACCAGTTTTGTCCCTTCTTAGCCTCCCCTATGGACCAATCAGATTCCACCTCTCGTATCACTTGCGTTTGCTTCACACAAAATGGTGGCGCCTAGTCAGGATGATCTGATTGATAATCAAGATCTATATTGTGTCTTACATCGCGAAATGCATCAAATCACTTGAGCACCTTGATTAAAAAACATGAAAAGATTTGGAAAATATCTGCTGACGAGTTGGCGGTGCACATACTTTGCAAATCCTGCAATCGACCGAAATCTGCACGACAGTTTACGAACCGGATTTCGATTTTGGTGCGCGATTATGATTGGACTATGCATTGACTCGTTAGTCCAGCCAAAATGTAACTCCATAATACCAGCCTAGTTCGGCAAGGTTGGAAACTGGACTTTTATAGTCAGTTAACTCTCTTGCTTCGGGAAGATGGATACAGAGTTGCCATCTACCTAATGGTAAAACTGGTAGTCCACAAACAAACAAAACTTGTCCTTCCTGAATTTTACTCAGACTAGCGGAATTATGTTAATTTTGAAATTGGGGATGTGGCAGGCAGGGGAGTTAACACATAGTAAACAAGCATGCATGGATAAAAGAGTGAAATCCTTGGTCTGTCTGGAATTCCTTCAGCTTAAAATGCATTGGTACAACGTCCTAATAAGCAGAGTTGAATTGTAGATATGTCATTCTCCACTCACTTCTCTAAGACTGGGAAGTACACCAGGAACTCCGGACAGTCCACGACCCCCTCCAGATGGAAGTCATACTTGGCCCCAAACAGTGGGAAGGACTCCTTGCTGTCCGACTCAAACGTCACTCGGTAGACCTCGTTACCAAATGACTTGTCAGGGGAGTCCCTCAATCTCCGACTGGAACACAGATATGGGTCTCTCTTTAATTGAGTTTTGTTTAGTTTTTCCCCAAGTGACAGAGACGATGTGAGGGAAGTTTGTTATGTGGGATTCTCATTCCAGGGACTTATCTAGGATCCCAAACTTAGTTTGGTTTGGTTTGTTTGTTGTTTTACGCCGCACTCAGCAATATTCCAGCTATATGGCGGCGGTCTGTAAATAATCGAAACTGGACCAGACAATCCAGTGATTGATATCATGAGCATCGATCCACGCAATTGGGATCGATGACCTGCATCAACCAAGTCAGCGAGCCTGACCACCCAATCCCGTAAGTCGCCTTTTACGACAAGCATAGTTGCCTTTTACGGCAAGCATGGGTTGCTGAAGACCTATTCTACCCCAGATCTTCACGGGTCCAGTACCCATGGTCCAATATAATTGTCCTAAATTCAGAGGTATTCTAACACTAGATTTTAACATTGCATTCAATGCAATAATGTTAAAGCTATATTGGTGCTGTTATCAGTGAAATAAGAACACCTCTACAAAGCCATATCCAGTTTGAATTAGGAGATGGTTTATTCCAATTTGGGAATTTTACACTTGCTACAAACTTGGGGCTGCATGTAGGCCTCTAAACAGGTCTAGATAAATTCCTGCAAGACATGTGAAGATCTGGTGGAATGATTAATAAACATGACCGCCTAAACTGGGGGCTTATCATGTAATATGTCAGCACCCTTTTAGAAGAATTTAACACGGAGACCTAGTAAGGGCTTGCTACTCATAAATAACAGTCCTCTCTAAAATAAAACATTTACAATTCTCCCAGGTAAATTACAGTTTGTGTTAGCCTTCCACAACAGGGGTCCATTCCAGAAAGTGATCGTAGCAGTGAAGTGATCGTTACTCCCATACTTTAACATAGACTTACGACTGTCGTAGCTACGATCCATTTGTGGAACGGGGCCCTGAATCCATAACCTCTTATACAATGCTGCACTCACATCAATTCAAATGAGTTGGGCGTGGTTCCAATGAAGTATCCTCCTGGACAGAGACACTCGCAGGCATTCTGGAGCATCATCTCCACCTGTGGCAGACTCTCGAAGCAATAGTGGAATGAGAACTGGCAGCTCACCACATCAAACAAGATAGACGGGTCCTTGTAGCGGTCCCGTAGCCGTACCTAAACGTCAGTTGTCATGGAAACAAGAGTGAATATGTGGTTCCTACATTTCAGAGATTTATCTAGGATTCCAAACTAAGCAGACATGGCAGGCAAATTGGGAACAAATATTTTGTACCAAATTGGGATTTTTAAAAGTTGTTATTTTAGAGGTATTTTTATATTTCATTGTATCATTGGACTCTTTCTCTTTTTGGCCTATTATCAGTAGAATTTAAGTCACCTCGACCAGCCATCACATTAGTTGTAGCTGCATTACTTGAAACAGGAACTTTGGGAATTTTTACTGACAACAGCTGCAGACTGGGTACAGAAAATAGGCCTCTTAGTAGTTCCAGTTAAATCTCTGCACATTTGTTACAATAATACTTTGTTTATTTGTCTTTGGAACATTGATGACATTAGTATTTCTCCCGAAAGAGCAAAACAGTGATCGAGTGAGCGTCAGTGACTCGAATATGACAAACCTGTGCCCACTTGCACAAAGCTATACAACATTAACAATCCACAACAGTTTGAAGCTAAAATCAGTTTGTGTGTCTATTCACCATCTGAATGTTATATGCAGGGCAGTCAATGCGGACATCAAAGGGGCCATCATATCCCCTTCACATGGTTTGTTTGGTTTGTTTGTTGTTTAACGCCACACTCAGCAATATTCCAGCTATATGACGGCGGTCTGTAAAATAATCAAGTCTGGACCAGACAATCCAGTAATTGATATCATGAGCATTGATCCACGCAATTGGAATCGATGACATGCTTCAATCAAGTCAGCGAGCCTGACCACCCGATCCCGTTAGTCACCTTTTACGACAAGCATAGTCGCCTTTCACGGCAGCATGGGTTGTTGAAGACCTATTCTACCCTGGATCTTCTCGGGTAACATCTTTTCTTATGCTTACAAAACATTAAAACATTCAGGGTATTACTGGATGCAAAATATTGCATCCTACATGCATTATTGGTGAGTGTTGATGCAATAAGCTTGCAATGTGAATCCAATGGGATGCAAAGATATATTTACAGCCATGTTAATTAAGGCCATGCACACTTGCATGCATGTTTACTGTCCATTTAACAGTCAATTACGTTTCGCTTAAAAACAAGAAAAGTCTCCTAAAAGCGAAAGCCTTCACAAATTATAAGTATGTTTTATCTGCTGTTGGTATTGTTGTGACCTTGAAGCCCTATTTTCATGCCCCCTACCCCACCACCCCAACTTCTATCTTCCACCCCTCATTATTATTGGGCATCCCCAGGGCTCAAAAGTGGTAAGAACCAGGTGACTCCCCATACAACAACCAACTATTTTACAAACTTTTTCCATTCATCTATTTATGTACGTTAAGTCTACCACTCCCTCTTTCCCAGTACATATCTGTACATATCATAACTGTATCCGTGGTTGTCCTTTCAGACACATCCAAGAACAGGGTGGAGTATTTGGGAGCTATTCTGCTGTACAAGCCCCAGGTGTAAGAATTTGGAGCAGATGTCACATGTACCTTGGTACAATCTGCAGCAATAAACTCAGCCTGGAATATTTTCTGTGGGTATCGGTCTCGATTGTTCCTGTCAATCATCTCCTGGTAGCGAGATTCACACTGTTCCACAGACGTCGCCGCAATATCTGGCAACAAATTTGAAGACTACTGAAGGCCTCAAAGTTGCGACTAATACGGTCGCCAATTCGACCTAAATTTCAATTTGTTTACTGTCTTAAACTCAGGGGTAGCCAAATGACTACCCTGAAAATATCTTACAATAACAATAACAAAAACAATAACAGCTGATTGTGGAAAACATGTCTGCCAATAATTGTACTTGCGTATAAGTCCATCTAAAGTCAACAAGGAACAGAAATACATAAATATTAATGTAATTAGTATTTTATTCCAGTTGACAATGCTCATTGGATAAGGAAGGATATACCTAAATAATCTAGTAGCATTAATTGCATCATTGTTTGAGTCACAAATAACAAAAGTCAAGTACAGTTTCCACTAATATACAATTTCAAGACAAGTTGGTTGGTTTGTTCTTTAATGCTGCACTCAGCAATATTCCATCTACAGTCTAGTCCCGTTGATCGGACATCGATGTTTGCATATGATTATGTCGGATTAACAAGTATTCGTTGCAAATTAGCTCTGTCGGAGTCGGAGTGCGAGACTTTCGGATTAACAGGTCTAAATAGCACTGATTTAATCGGTTCCCATCTTTAGTGTCGGATTAACGTGTCGGATTAACTAGACTGTATATGACGGCTTCAAGACTAGTGCCATGACTTGTACTAATTATGGTAGTTATTTGATAAAAGATGATTTCAAATGCTTTTGGGTACCTACAATATTGGCTTGACTTCTTGATTTTACCACTTGCTACCTGGAAAAAAATGCTTGTAGCCATATAGCTACTGAGTAAAAATTTAAACTTTGAAGCCTGAAAGCAGTCGTAATTAATCCAAGTCATCCCTTGCTCATATTACAGACTGAATACGGCTACCTTCGACACCTGGCTTAACTAGTAGTTTGTACCATAACTTTTTCACTTGGCCACATTTGAATACAAGATATATTAGTCATACATCATACATGTGTTACAAAATGAACAGAACCCCATTTAAATATGCCTACCCTAAAGCAGTCTTTGGCGTAGTCCGAGGGGTAAAAAAAAAGAGCAATTTCATGTAAAAGAGGATTATGTCAACAGGACAAGTTGTTCCCTGTGTTCACCGCGAAGATCAATCGATAAAATGACCTGCGTGTGTCTTAACATATCAACCACTCAGACACCTTGTATCACTGAGTTATTTATATGCTTATATGTAATGTTGGGAGATCTAATGTCTGAGTTATATTTTAGTGTTACGATATTGCAATTCATATTTTATTATTAGCGGTATGTAAGGACAAGTTATGTCCCTTTAATGGAAGTAAAAATGAGAGCACATGTGATGAAAAATAAAGGGTGCGATGAGGATCAATGTGTCAGGACTCTGCGACTGCGATACCCTTTCATCTTGTCAAGTGGATCTGTATGATATGTGGTACTCATGAATCCTTACAATGTTTTTATGCAATCTCATTAAAATCAGATCTTAGTTCTCGCTGCCCCTAAACAAAGATCTGAGGACATCCCATTAGGGTCAGGTCAGAACGACCTTTCATCCAACCAATCAGAGCGACGCTTACCAGATCATGAAAGTGACAGTCGGAATGTGATTTCTAATCATGCAACCTCGAAAACTTTAACAGGGGGTCTTTCGAACGATAGTTACGTGCTTAATGACTTAATCTTTACAATCTAGTCCATCTATTACCCATTCCAGAATGTTCTGTTTATCAGCCGTCATATAGCTGGAATATTGCTGAGTGCGGCGTTAAACAACAAACCAAACCAAAACCAATCTTTTGATCAGGTTTCAAATTTGAAATTGAGAATTTGTCAAAATATGTTTTGAAGTGTAGTTGCCAATTTGAAATTAGTGCCCTAAAGCACGAGAAAACTGCTCTCTGATTGGCTAATGTCGACTTCTTGTCAGTCATTCCTTTAGGCCGGTCAAAGTTCGTGCAAGGTTGGTCTGATGTGACCCATAAAGGGATGTCCTCAGGTCTTTGTTTAGCAGTAGCGAGAACTAAGATCTGTTTTTAATGAGATTGTGTTTTTATGGGGCTAACAATGATGGGTTTCAGTAACAAAACCATAAACCTGTATGAAGTGTG
This sequence comes from Haliotis cracherodii, assembly GCF_022045235.1. Lineage (NCBI taxonomy): Eukaryota > Metazoa > Mollusca > Gastropoda > Lepetellida > Haliotidae > Haliotis > Haliotis cracherodii. Next base: position 7,983,131 of record NW_027266265.1, on the reverse strand, counting down.
TTGCGTCCATGGTTACATCATGAAGAGTATGGAACATCATGTAGACGAGTGAAATAAACTTAATTCATCAAATCAAGAACCGTTACACACTATCTGAATTGAAAGCATGGTACTCATTTGACAGCAGTGTGACTGTAAACACGATCGAATGCTTCACGTCACCGTTGCATTAACAATTTGTTTTCCGTGATATTTTACACATGTAAATAAATTGTGAAAAATATGACCAAAATTGTAATTTGGGGGAGGACAAGCATAACAGCATAAGGCTCAAAATCATCATTATTACATCAAAAGACACAGAGGTTGGTATTACTGCTGCAGCATTGGGTACTTTTGAAATTGTACTGAATTAGTACACTGTTCAAGACAAAGTAAACTGAAGAGTATGATAATGTAAACCATTACCTGCACATGCCAGTCGGTCAATTCTTCCCTTTTTCCATTTGAGTAGATCACCTCCCTTGCCTGAGCAAAGGTCAAGGACGTTTATAGTCTTATTTGGAGGGCTTTCCTTCTTCAGTCTCTTCAAAGTGTCACCTTTTGATAAAAAGCAGTTCTTTTATAGAGTATCAGGATGGGATGAGATGGGATGGGATGGGATGGGATGGGATGGGATGGGATGGGATGGGATGGGATGGGATGGGATGGGATGGGATGGGATGGAATGGGATGGGATAGTGAGTGAGAGTATGGTTTTACGCAGCTTTAAGCAATATTCCAGCAAAATCACGGCGGGGGACACCAGAAATGGGCTTCACACATTGTAACATTATACCCATGTCGGGAATCGAACCCGGGTCTTCAGCGTGACGAGCGAATGCTTTAACCACTAGCGGTCTAGGATGGGATGGGATGGGATGGGACGGGAGGGGAGGGGAGGGGAGGGGAGGGGAGGGGAGGGGAGGGGAGACGATATTTTGAGGTTATTTCATGGCAGTTTTCATATCATGCCCCATATCAGCCCCAGTAAAACAGTTTCAATGATGATTAGCATGATGAGGACAGAACATGTTAAATTTTCAGATAAGACTGAAAAATTAAAAGTTTCAAAATAGAAACACAACACCTCTGCATGAAAGTACTTAGGGGGAAAAGACAGCTGTATGACAGCAACTAGACGCCCCAGGGGTCATTTCCACTTAATATATATTAAGCCAATCCATCACCACAGCAGCTATATAATTCACAAAACATCTAATGGAAAGACATAACAGATGATGTGCCACAACATCATCTACCTTGAACTTCCAGTTGAGGTGAGCTAACAATCTGTGACACGTAAAATTCTATCAATAAAAACTACAAACTTACCAATTAGTATGCTTTTTGTCCAGTTGTTGAAATTTCTCAAGTAAAAGATTCGACTCTGTGTTCTCGATTGCAGACCAGCCTCCTGTAACTCATTGTAGTGCTTGGCCACTGTGTGGGTCAAGTCCTTCTCATCCTTGTCCTACAGGGTAGAACAACGGTCAGTTCACTTAAGTCTACACTGAAAACATGTTCATCTCCTAAATTCTTAAGAATTAATGAGAACATGGGTGTCCCAGTTGTCTAAGACATTGCAATTGGCTATGCAGAGTTGCATCCCTTGGGCATCCCAAAAACCTATGATCATGGGTTTGGATCGTAGTTCATATTTCACTCTTCATGAAAACATGTATACATTATAGGTACTTCTTAAAATGTTTAAAAAACACTTGCACCAAATGGATCCAACATTTCTTGATAAACACTGAGTGATCGTAATGAATATATATCGTAAGGAATGATAACTGAGAAATGAGACATATAATTCATTTTCATTCAATCACCTTTTGAGATGAACCTTCACCAACTTGAGCAGTTTCTTGGGATATATCTGAAAATGAAATAAATAAACATTCAATAAACATTTATCACATCTGATTTGTTTATTGTCCTGAATACTCACCATTGAAATAATGAACATCAATAACATGATATCTACCAGGTAACTGCTTGACCTTTCATACAACTATGCACATTCTAACAAATATGAATACAATTAAAGATCTCTAATTTTCTTTCTTAGATATCGTTTGACTATCTCCATGGTCTGATGCTAGAGAGTCTTCACGGAGAGAAGAAGGTCGTGCGTACGATCCATGGCCGGGTCATGCCAAAAGATGTTAGAAGATGATACTTGATGTTACCCTGCCTGACTCGGCATTGACTAGCTAAAACAATGACTGGTCGGCTCGGAGTCAGTATACTGTGTCTGAGTGGGGTATTCATGTTTAACTGCAGCATGGTATCTTATTTGGCTAGCACTTTAAAAATCAGCATTAGTCCGGACTAGTACAAGTACAGGCACGCATGCACATCGGTATATACAGTGATATAAGTGCAATTATCTTGAACACAATGTTAAACCACATTTCACCTCACCTCTTAGAAATCTCAAATTTTAACTCATTTTCTTCTCATATCTACACCATCGTAATTTACCACCAGTATATCAGATTATTCACAGCAGTAGAGTTCATGTATGTGATACCTGCATTAGTAAATATAGATGTTCTGTGTACATGGTGTAGATGAGGTAACTTATGATATTATCATGCATATTCATAACCGAAAGTGGTCTACTTTATTATGATGAAAAGGCATGTTTTCTTGTCCATAGTTTTATCATAGAATATATAAATTCTAAAAAATGATTAAAAATAATATGTCATTGATCATCATAAATAGGACAGTTTATGATAAAATGTTCCCAATCTTCAATAGGGAGGGGAAAAAACTGAATACGCTATGTACAAGCACAATTTTGGGACAACAGCCCCATTCACAAAGGTAATAAACCCGAGCGGACCAAGATATTTTCTGTGTGAGTGTGGAATAGATCCTTCTTATACATCTTATATGACCGGAGTTGGTTTCCATATTCTGTCTTGGTGTTGTCTCAGAGCTTGCAAAACCAGTTTACTTCATCATGTCTTCTAAGCAGTTTCTGCACTTCCTTCATAGTTGTCTTATGGTGGGGCGGTCGGGTAGCCTAGTGGTTAAAGCGTTCGCTCGTCACGCCGAAGCCCCGGGTTCGATTCCCGACATGGGTACAATGTGTGAAGCCCATTTCTGGTGTCCCCCGCCGTGATATTGCTGGACTATTGCTAAAAGCGGCGTAAAACCATACTCAGTCAGTCAGTCAGTCTTATGGTATTTAGAAGGTGTTCTGATAATCCAAGCTTCTTTGTAAGTTTGTCCCCTCCAGTGATTGACATCGTGAGCATCATTCCGCGCAATTGCAATATAATGACATGCATCAATAATGACATGCATCAACCATGTCAGCGAGCCTGACCACCCAATCCTGTTACGGCAAGAATGGGTTGTTGAAGACTTATTCTACCCCGGATCTTAGTAGATCTAGTAGTAGCAGTATTAGTAGTAACCACTTTCACTGTAAAAAAAAAACAAGATAAAAAACCCACATACTGGATAACAGATGATTAGTGATGACAATTTTTTCCTGCACCCGTTTTGATAATACGTATTGCACATCGTTTTTGCGTATCGCCGTAAGTATTGTTTAAGGCTTCAGGTCTGTCTTAGACAAAGACATAAATCTTGGGGTTCTAAGATACCACAAACAGTGAGTTTGGTGGACATGCTTTACGCAGTCGGCAAGATGGCGGAACACCCTAAAGTTGTGACGTCATACACATGACGTTATACAAATGACGTCATACACAAATGCTGCTAGTAGTGAGACTACTTGTCACAGGTATCGCATAGGAAAAGGCGCTCTAATACCTAGGCCTAGAGCATACTGGTAGAAAAAAGCAGCGTTAGAAATTGGCACTAGTCCTGTAGTCCTTACCAAACTGCCCAATAGTAAAGGTATCCTAAGGACTAGTAGAAATTGGCCCATTTTAATGGTATTGCTATGTATGTTATCATTATAAGGACTAGTGGACAAAACATGTTAGTTTCTAACCCTGAAAAATGTTGTGAAATAACGTACGTTGGTTGGGGGCTTACACCGTTCGTTAGTTAAACTAAATTAGCGTTCAGTACAGATGAGGTTCTGATAGTGATACCGATAGGCCGGTTTTGCTTGTGGAATCCTTTCCAGTCATTGTCTAAAACAGTTTTGTGGTCATAGATCAAATTTAGAAACATCGCAAAACTATGCATGTAAAATATGTTTCTCACATTTTTACTGACATGTGGACCATTCGCCTATTAATGCCTATAACAATTTTATGGCAGGACCTCTAAACATTAATACTGTAACAATTTTCACATCTATGTTTTCCTTACCGCTCGCCATGCTTATGGAAACTAAATGAATTACGGTTGTCGTATATCACACCTTTTTAAAAACCCCGACTAATATTGAAGGATTTAATCGGTATTTTCCTTTATTTAACATTAGTAGACAAACCAATGACGTGATTATACAGTTATATAACAAATGATAGTCTAATAAACGAATGACAATATGTTGTTAATTATCAGTAGAACCGAGTTATGGCATTACTGGTTTATTTAGCTGACGCCTAAGAAACTTTGCGCTGTTATAAACACTACAGACAGGACCCAGTGGCCTTTAGATTGCATGACATGAGGCATGTGGAGCTAGAGGTCGAAGTTAGCCTGGAAAACAATCCTGATTAGAATCTGTCTAGTGTCGATAAGGTAGCACATGTCAGCGCAGTAACGATGGCATCATTTCGATGCATAGCTCTCACGCCAAACTTGAGGTTTATTGTCAAAAGTTACTCATCAGGTTTTACGAACAATCTTCCAAAGCTTTTGGACGTTGGAGGTAAGTCTTCATACTGGCTCAGTGGTAGATAAATGATCGATTTATGCCATGTAACTACAAGTATATTTGACGAGGTAATTTCACCGTTAGTTTATGATTTTGTCAGCTGGTTATATCTATCTGTTTGTGTTTTATAATGTCAGTGATGATCAAGTGTTCAGGAAACGCATGTTTTCAGATGATAACATCACCATCATTATTTCATCATGATGATTTTGTCTGAACTTTCAAATGTAATACTACTTGCATTAATTACAGGGTCAAATTTGAGCTTAGGGGCACTAGTGCTAATTTGGTGACATATGAATTTCCTGATTTACAAAGAATGTTTTAAGAAGGCATGATTGATAAGCTCATGCAGTGACTGTTGCATAATAATTGCCTGTTGCTAAAATAGAGCAGATAAATACCATTATCTTTAGATTTACTTTACGATGAACATGGAACTTACTGACAATCATTTAATATGTTTATCCGATACTGGACCTGTTTAATGTTGACACAGCACCAACTCATTTCTTTCAAACCTACCTTTCTTCCAGCACCAAAAAATTACAAAAATGTCCCAATACAGAATATGTAAACACTTTTTGGCGAAACAATGCCTTGTGATGTCAGGATAGCAACGGTGATCCTTGGAGTCATAGAGTGTGTCCCCTCACTGATCCATCAGCTCGACACGCAACATTAATCATTAATTATTTGTTTGTTGTAATTGCAGTGTTGTTAGCAAATATTCCAGCTATATAATGGCGGTCTGTAAATATTCGAGTCTGGATCAGACAATCCAGTGATTGATATCATGATCCACACACCTGGGATATGATAACATGCATCAACCAAGTCAGCAAGCCTGACCACCCGAGCCTGTTACTCGCCTCTTACAGCAAGCAAAGGCTCCTTTTTCAGCAAGCATGGGTTGTTGAAGACCTATTCCAACTCAGATCTTCATGGGTGTCATTGAATAAACCCAGCGATATTGAGAGTTTACAGCATACTGTTGGCCATCTTTTGCATCAATCAATTAGGTTTGTAATGACAACAAGGGGTAAGACTAAAGAGCTATGCAGAGGGCCTAAGGGGGTTAACATGGTTAAATACACATTGATTCATAAACATATAAAATGTTAAGCAGGATGAAATGGTATGGTGTCAAATATTTTGTCAACAGGAAACTGTCATGCAACTTCCTACCAAGGCACTTTTACTTAGTCAATTTGTTCAGAAATAATTCAAAAGCTGACTCACCCTTCTGAAATCAGTAGCCATGCCTATCTTCATGACCCGTGAAGATCTGGGGTAGAATAGGTCTTCAGCAACCCATGCTTGCCGTAAAAGGCGACTATGCTTGTTGTAAGAGGCAACTAACAGGATCGAGTGTTCAGACTCGCTGACTTGGTTTGATGCATGTCATCGATCCAAATTGCGTGGATCGATGCTCATGATATCAATCACTGGAATGTCTGATCCTGATTCGATTATTTACAGACCGCCGTCAAATAGCTGGAATATTGCTGAGTGCGGCGTTAAACATGTTAAACAAACAAACCAAACCAAAACTATGGTTCACGTTATCCTTACAGTGTTTCCTCCCAAAGAATTATTAAATACCATGTCAGTCATGTGACTTGTGAATTCAATGTCTGACGACTGTAGCTGTTGTCAGCTTGCGCCATATCGGGTCATTCCTCACCACTTGGTATCCTGTAAATTATGGAATGGTTCAAGTGTGCCAAATGGCATCAGGACTACTCGTAAGTGTCCATAGACTAAAGCTACAAGGCAGCATGGATATTCGTAACCTTGCAAGTGTTTTGTCGCCATTTCTACCATTTCTGTTCACTTCCGCTGTAGCCATTTAGGCATGTTTAGATAAATGTGCACTCAGATTAACAGTGTAGACCTAGCTTGCTGGTCAAGAAGTCTGAAAGTTGCAAGTTCAAGTCTTATGTATTCTCATTAAAACTGGTTGCTTGTCTTATTGACAAGTGACCTATGACAGAGATCGCACTCACAACATGTTGCGATGCTGAAATCTTAAGATGCTTATTCTTTCTTTTTCAGTTTGTGCAGCATTTCCAAGCACCCTGAACAGTCAGTTCATTTCGTCAAGAAACTTGTCAACATCGCCATTGTTGCAATCAAGTCTTCTTCATGACAGTAAAGGCTTGTTTTCCCCTTTCTCTAAACAGTCAGTCCTAGAAACTCTGCCTGTTGGTGTGAGTCACTTTAGCACCAGTCACAAGTTGGTTGCGAATGAGAAAGGAACAGATGAGACTAAAACCCAGAAAGTAGGTGAGGAAAAAGATGACAGTACACTGACAGTGTTCCAGCGATTCAAGAAAACCTATAGAGAGCATGGGAAGATCCTAATAGGTGTGCACTGTGTGACTTCTGTGGTCTGGTTCGGTTCCTTCTACATGGCTGCAGTCAGGTGTGTACTGTCGACTCTCACTTATGTTTTGCGTACTCTTCCGATTTTTACAGGAAAATACCTGTTGGTTGGAAAAAAAAAATCCCAAACAACATTTCTGATTTTTATTTTAATTCACAGTCACTACAAGTATGGTATAAAAAAGCAACATTCTCCTGTTACTACATGAAAATCATGTTTGTTTGTTTATTAAACATTAATTATTTATCAGTGATTATTAATAATAGTGGGTCATTTTCAGAAAGTATCTTTTTGATGCAATATGCAATCAGCTTGATAAATATAGGGACAAATGCAGAATTTATTTTTCCATTTCAATAAAATCCAACAGTCGGCGGATCCGTAAAGCATGTAAGAAAGAAATGTGACTTAGTATGAGGGTCAGAGCCTCAATTTTGGAATGGGTGCTGCCCTGCACACAAATAACAGAGGGGGCATGGGTGGCCCAGTTGGCTAAGGCGCCGTGACTCGCAGTGCAGAGTTGCGTCCCTTGGGCACGTCAGAAATCTATGAATGTGGGTTTCGAATCCCGGGTTCGCCCTGATTATGTTTCCAGGTTTGTCAGCACCATACCAAAGTGGTAAACGTCTGAGACCTGCATCACTTTGGGCTTTTTTCCCACATTAAGCTGACACACTGTGATATAACTGGAATACTGTTAAAAGCGGCGTTAAACCCAATTCACTCACTCACAAATAACAGAAATAAAGGGTGTGTTATTACCATAATGCCAAGGAGTCTAATTTACCTGTTTATGAGACTTAGATACAATTTCTACTCTCCCCTTTAGGTCAACTTAAAGTATCAAGTGACCCTAGTCTATTGCTCATCCATGTTGATGATGGTGATTGACAGATGATGATAAAATGTTTGCACAATGTTTGTATCCCTTTAGTCAATTACTATTTATGTCAACATAACCCCAAAAGCACTGAGAGAATCAAGAACTAAGCAAATCTTAAATGTCACCAGATGAGAGAGGCCTGCTGTAAGGTAGCAATTGTTCTGAGAGTTTGTGGGATTGGCAAGTTTTTATCCATATCTTGGTTTGAAGTATGACATCCCATGTGGGGTTAAACAAACAATCAAAACAATGGAAGCTGTACAGTGATGATATGTTTGCTGTATGCTGCTGACGAGTATGGCATAAGCCCCTAGGGCCACACATTTTTTTGTTTGTTTCACAGGCCCCCTGCCCCTACTGAATCTCTCCTTGCTTTTTGCTTGCTTGCTTGTTTGTTGTTTAACACTGCACTCAGCAATATTCCAACTGTAGAATAATTGAGTCTGGACCAGATGATCCAGTGATTGACATCATGAACTGCAACTGGGTTACGATGACATGCATCAACCAAGTCAGCGAGCCTGACCACCTGATACCGTTGGTCACCTCTTCCGTCAAGCATAGTCATCTTATACAGCAATCATGGGTTGCTGAAGCCATAGTCTAACCCGGATCTCCATGGGTCACTGAATGTCACCAGGCCAGAAAAAAATTCAACATAAAAATATTTATTTATCTCCCACTAGTAACACTATCAGTGATCCAAGATGCCAGCTGCAGTTTTAACTCCAGTGCAGAATGACTTTCATATTAATAAATAAATAATTGATTTGGTATTTATTTTTATTTCGACCGACCTTGTGTGGAAAAGCTGGAATAAATTCGGAAAATTTAAAATAAAAAAGTGTGGCCTTAGTTAGTCACTCGTTCTCAATGTGGGTTTCTGTTGTGATGTGTTATTCCTTTCATTGCAGTGGAGTAGACATTGTGCCACTGATGGAACAACTGGGACTGAGCGAGACTCTGATTAAACCCTTCCGCGCCGGGGGCCTGGGGTTCGTGGCCTTGGCCTACCTGATGTATAAGCTGGCCACACCCGCCCGCTACACAGTGACTCTTGGGGGGACCAACATGGCCATACGCTATATGCGTCGCTCAGGAAAAATGGAACCCATCGCAGAAGGCGAAAAGATTAGGAACCTGTACAAAGCTGGCAAAGTGGAATTCAAAGATCGTCAGTTGACTTTCAGAGAAAGACGGAGTGTTATAATTAGGAACCGGAAATTATCTCGAGATAAAGAATCGTGATATTCATGGAAAAATGTATCATCTTGGTGAAAACAAACATTGTTTATTCTCTGAAACACATTATCAGCACAATGCCAAAATATATCTGTATTACAATTCTGCTTTTTCAGCTTTTTGTCTCAATCATGGAGGCCTGTTTTTTATTTGGAAGACTACCATCTTGTATGTAAGGAGTTGCTACTTATCCTGCCAAGTAGTAATGGAATCAAAAATGGTGATATAGTGGAATCTGTCTAAACCAGACTTGTGTGGGACTGGGGAACAAGGTGTGTCAATTACAGTATTCGACGTAATAAGCGCCCAGAGAGCTCTCAAAATTAGAAATAGGGGGCTCTCATTATAATATTATTTTTGGGGAAAAAAACAGGGTTGAAAGATAAAGTTCGTGGTTTATGCTGACTGTCTGAAATGTTTATATAAGAGAGATATATTTTTCCAGAATTTAATTGCCCATAATTATGGGTGCATATAACACACAAGTGCATATTATACGCGAATACATAAGTATTGTGATTGTTCGTAAATATATTCACAAATATATTAGCAAATATCCCAGTGGGCGCTTATTAGAGCGGGGCGCAGATTACGTCGAATACGGTACATGGTAAATTGGTCCTTTTATCAACAATTTCAGTCCAGAATCTGAGGTGATGGAAGTTCAGATAAGTCAGATTTATCTTGATGATAAATTAACATAGTAAGCTCAGGATTATTAATTGGTCCAGTATAGACAGAAATCCGGATTAGTCAGAGTCTGACTTTGACAGATTCTACTGTACACAGAATTGTTAATATATTTTGCAGGTATTTCCTGACTCTAGACATTTTTTGTGCAGATATGCATCTGGTAGCAATGCAAACATCTGTTGGTTGTGTGTTCAAATTTATCATAGTGATTAAATCATTAATAACTACCCTTCCCAAGCTCATTGGTTTCATGAGAGTTGTGAATCTGAGTGTTCTTCTAGACTTTCCTTCCACATTATTCTGACATGTTGTCGTATAAATTGAAATACTTTTAAAAGTCGCATAAATTTGCTAATCCTTGTCGTGATATATTCAGATAAATAATTTTAGTAGTTAACAAGGTATCCGGATTTCCCTTTTATTTATCAGAATTATCTTTAATACATTTTGGATTTGCTTTTCATATGAAATTGATCTCTCAAAGCTTGTGTAACAAGTGGGAATAATTTACACAAGGCTGATTGACATGTTCATATTCATTAGGATTGGTACTCTTCTGTAAATTAATAACATTGATAAATAATAGCCATGTCCACAGGTAATAATCCCTGAACTGTTTTATGTCAATTTTAGCTATGATATACCTTTAATACCTACCAGATTTACCTGTTTGTTAACATGATGACATTGAATATACAACTAATGATATATGTTGAAAAGAATCTCACCTTCATGTCAACAAATGACAGTAAAGTAAGAAAATCAGTGATTTGTCATTTTGATTGTTACCCATGGGGCTAGAAGTAACAGACTTCATACAAGTAGTATGTGCACTAGTGCACCACTGTATTGTTTTCGTCATGCGGACAGCATTGTTGACGTCATTCGATTGTAATTTTGAATTAAAGTCGGAATGATGCCACGCCAGAAGAGACATAATGGCTGAAGATTGTTGCCATCATTCGACAATTGTGGTTTCCTAAGACGGCAGTTGTGATCAGTGCATTTTAAGGGGAAAGGAATGAGAAATAATGGGAAATAATGGGAAATAAGGAAATTATTATACTTGCATGTGTGTCATACTAAACTTGTGTAAGAATTGATGTATTTTCCCTACCTTGCTCTCGCTCGGGGAGTACAAGTATTCTGGCTCTCATTTTGTAAAATCACCCCTGTGAGTGTAATAATGTCTACTTCAGTGCCATATGTTTGATGTCACGTGTCAGGAGGGTGTCATGATCCATGTATAGTAATGTATATATCTTACTTGCATCTTATTGCTCATTAGTACAGTGTATTCATATATCAGCTTGTGAACATTTCGTGCTGGGAGGAATTGGAACCACCAGGCAATGTATACTACTCAAAAGACCACCTGATTCTTTTATCATGTTTGTATCACTAAAGGTTAACTGAAGTAAAATGAAAATAGGTGTTCTCTAACTTCTTGTGAGTAGTATAGTTGTTCAGCTCCATGTGTGTGAAGTGTATTTGAGTGAATGTTGCTGAGGTTGTTGCTGAGGTTGTTGTTGAGGTTGTTGTTGAAGTAGCAACTATTCTGTGGATGACAACCCGAGAGGGCTATGGCTCCTGCAATTTAATTTCGCTTTCATGATTATTTTAATAAATTCTCTAAGAAAAGTATTGTTTGCTGCAATGAATTGTACTGAATGTGTTCTTTCTACATCAGTGATTGTTACCATGGTTACAGGTGTGTGAATTTTATGGAAAACTGAGTAAAAAGTTTAAAAGACCTTGCTGTTTTATGTATTTCAAGTGTATTTACTTAAAAATTTCTTTGGTTGTATGCCATGGACTCAAATGTACACCATACCATGTGTAGTCACACCATACCAGGGGGCACGGGTGGCCCAGTCGTCTAAGGAGCAGCGATTAGCTGTGCAGAGTTGCATCCCTTGGCTACGCCAGAAACCTATGATTGTGCGTTCGAATCCCGGTTCGCCCCGATTATGTTTCTAGGTTTGTCAGAACCGTGCTCGTGGGTTTCACCTAACTGGTAAGCGTCTGAGACCTGCATCATTTCAGGCATTCCTCCGACATTAAGCTGACACGCCGGGATATAACTGGAATACTGTTAAAAGTGACGTTAAACCCAACTCACTCACTCACACCATACCCCTGTGTAGTCACACCGTACCACGTGTAGTCACACCATACTAGTGGGTAGTCACACCATACCCGTGTAGTCACACCATACTAGTGTGTAGTCACACCATACCCCTGTGTAGTCACACCATACCATGTGTAGTCACACCATACCCCTGTGTAGTCACACCATACCACGTGTAGTCACACCATACCATGTGTAGTCATGCCATACCCCTGTGTAGTCACACCATACCCCTGTGTAGTCACACCATACCCCTGTGTAGTCACACCATACCACGTGTAGTCACACCATACCATGTGTAGTCACACCATACCCCTGTGTAGTCACACCATACCCCTGTGTAGTCACACCATACCACGTGTAGTCACACCATACCCCTGTGTAGTCACACCAAACCCCTGTGTAGTCACACCATACCCCTGTGTAGTCACACCATACCACGTGTAGTCACACCATACCATGTGTAGTCACACCATACCCCTGTGTAGTCACACCATACCACGTGTAGTCACACCATACCATGTGTAGTCACACCATACCCCTGTGTAGTCACACCATACCCCTGTGTAGTCACACCATACCCCTGTGTAGTCACACCATACCCCTGTGTAGTCATGCCATACCACGTGTAGTCACACCATACCCCTGTGTAGTCACACCATACCCCTGTGTAGTCACACCATACCCCTGTGTAGTCACACCATACCCCTGTGTAGTCACACCATACCCCTGTGTAGTCACACCATACCACGTGTAGTCACACCATACCATGTGTAGTCACACCATACCTATGTGTAGTCAGCAGACTCAGCACCATACCTGTAGTGGCAGGTTTCACCAAGTGCTGAACGTCTAAGCCTGCATCACCAGGCATTCTCCTTGAAGCTGACGACCCGTGAAGATCCGGGGAAGAATAGGTCTTCAGCAACCCATGCTTGCCGTAAAAGGTGACTATGCTTGTCGTAAAAGGCAACTAACGGGATCGGGTGGTCAGGCTCGCTGACTTGGTTGATGCATGTCATCGATCCCAATTGCGTGGATCGATGCTCATGACATTAATCACTGGATTGTCTGGTCCATGGACTCAAATGTACACCATACCAGGGGGCACGGGTGGCCCAGTTGTCTAAGGAGCAGCGATTCGCTGTGCAGAGTTGCATCCCTTGGCTACGCCAGAAACCTATGATTGTGCGTTCGAATCCCGGTTCGCCCCGATTATGTTTCTAGGTTTGTCAGAACCGTGCTTGTGGGTTTCACCTAACTGGTAAGCGTCTGAGACCTGCATCATTTCAGGCATTCCTCCGACATTAAGCTGACACGCCGGGATATAACTGGAATACTGTTAAAAGTGGCGTTAAACCCAACTCACTCACTCACACCATACCCCTGTGTAGTCACACCGTACCACGTGTAGTCACACCATACTAGTGGGTAGTCACACCATACCCGTGTAGTCACACCGTACCACGTGTAGTCACACCATACTAGTGGGTAGTCACACCATACCACGTGTAGTCACACCATACCATGTGTAGTCATGCCATACCCCTGTGTAGTCACACCATACCCCTGTGTAGTCACACCATACCCCTGTGTAGTCACACCATACCACGTGTAGTCACACCATACCATGTGTAGTCACACCATACCCCTGTGTAGTCACACCATACCCCTGTGTAGTCACACCATACCCCTGTGTAGTCACACCATACCACGTGTAGTCACACCATACCCCTGTGTAGTCACACCATACCCCTGTGTAGTCACACCATACCACGTGTAGTCACACCATACCATGTGTAGTCACACCATACCTGTGTGTAGTCAGCAGACTCAGCACCATACCTGTAGTGGCAGGTTTCACCAAGTGCTGAACGTCTAAGCCTGCATCACCAGGCATTCTCCTTGAAGCTGACGACCCGTGAAGATCCGGGGAAGAATAGGTCTTCAGCAACCCATGCTTGCCGTAAAAGGTGACTATGCTTGTCGTAAAAGGCAACTAACGGGATCGGGTGGTCAGGCTCGCTGACTTGGTTGATGCATGTCATCGATCCCAATTGCGTGGATCGATGCTCATGACATTAATCACTGGATTGTCTGGTCCAGACTCGATTATTTACAGACCGCCGTCATATAGCTGGAATATTGCTCAGTGCGGCGTTAAACAACAAACCAACCAACCAACCATCCTTCAAGCTGACACTCACTCACACAGGCGGTGCGGTAGCCCAGTGGTTAAAGTGTTCGCTCGTCATGCCAAAGACCAGGGGCTAAGTGTGAATCACATTTCTGGTGTCACTTGTTATGATGTTACTGGAATATGCTAAAAGCAGCATAAAATCATATTCACTCACTAGCACACTCACAACACACACGCCCACGAACCCTAACCCTTATGGCTGCTGTGCAGGTCACTTCCTGCTTCAACCTGGGCTCTGATGCTAGGTGTGAAAAGAAAGTAAAACTTTGGATTGAAACAGCCAGTCTACCCTTCTACTTTGATAGTAGCCAACTCCCCACTGTAGGGTCTGGCTAGTTACCAGTATGTCATTGTAGAATCCCAATGAAGAGTAATGGGGCCTCGGATTACAAATTATATTAATACAGTTGAATGCACAAGGATTGGCATCAATCCTCTTTCACTGCTTCTCTCTCATTCGGGGAGTTGTAGATCCTCAGATTTCACTCTGTAATGATCCAGATGCTTGTACAGAGCTGCATATAAACTGTTGCTGATAATTACCAGCTTCAGCAAGAACCTACCATCTAGGGCGTCAGTGGGTTGAGGCAAGTGATGGACAATCCTCTATGAAGGAACAGGCAAAGTCTATCTCTACACTCCTGCCAAACGGGACATATGGCCCCAACAATCCTGCTGCTGTCATCAGGAGTGCAGACAGGTCTACAAAAGTCTGACCCACAAGAAGAGAATATTCTTTTAATACAACATCAGCAGGAACAAGTTGCAGAATCATTAACCAAATACAAAGTGTGAGTAGAGTTGGGAGAAACATTAATAAATGCTATGGTTCTTGGAAGGGACAAAGAGAGATATACATAAACATGAATGTATGATGCAATGAGAATCTGGCTGTGGGGATCTGTTAGTCTATATGATTTGTGTGATATGATTATAATGTAAGCACACCAGTTTGTTAGACTATATGATTTGTATAAAACATAAAAATGGTATAATCTTAACACTTGTGTAACAAGAGATTCGGATTTGTAAGTAGCGGGTCTGAGAACATAGATAAAGTAGATGTAATATTAAGATCAACACCTTCCTAGCATAAAACATTGTCATAATTTGATGGACTTGTACACACTACTTTCTTTCATATCTTAATTATCTACACACTTGTAAAGTTAGGGGTCATGAATATTTTGGGGAAAATTCTTGTAGTTAAGATTTTCTGTAAATGTGTACAGTATATAAATATATTCGCTATATGGCTGAACTAACTCACTCATGATGCCTAACTCCAGTGTAGACATCTTCCCGAGTCAAAGGAGTTAACTGACTTTAAAAGTCCAGTCTCCAACCTTGCCGAACTAGGCTGGTTTTATGGAGTTACATTTTGGCTGGACTAACGAGTCTATGCATAGTCCAATCAAAATAGCTCACCGAAATCGAAATCCGGTTCGTAAACTGTCGAGCAGATTTCGATCGACTGTAGTATTTGCAAAACATGTGCACCGCCAACTCGTTGTCAACAGATATTATTCCAAATCTTTTCATGTTTTTAATCAAGGTGTTCACGTGATTTGATGCATTTCGCGATGTAAGACCCGTTTTATCACAATATTGATCTTGATTATCGATCAGATCGTCCTGACTGGGCGCCACCATTTTGTGTGAAGCAAACACAAGTGATACGAGAGGTGAAATCTGATTGGTCCATGGGAGAGGCTTAGAAGGGACATAACTGGTAATAGGCACTGGTGGTGCTACGATCGAGCCCAGTAATTTCAGCCCAGTTCGGCAAGGGTGGAAACTGGACTTTTAAAAGTCAGTTAACTCTCTTGCCTCGGGAAGATGCAGTATAGTAGGATGTGCATCAAGTTCATTTCTGCTATAATCATGATAAGGCGTCCTTCACGGACTGATGAAAATAATACTACAATGAGCCCATTAAGGCTTAATCTAACTAAGATATTTTCCAATTAAAATACAATGTTTCATATTGATCAATACTTATCCTACAATAGCATGTGATTGTCATTGTTCGCTTGTTATCAGGTTATAGCGGGTATAGTGCAGAGATATTGGTTTGGTTCCCGACATTGGAATGTGTGAAGTCAAGTCTTGATGTACACACTGCTGCGACACCTGGGGTATCATATCTACTGTATCAAGCGTTCTGTCCCAATAAGTACTAACCTGTATTTAAACACTATAGTGTCCTCAACTAAGACAGACCATATTTTCTTGTGGATAGTACAACTATCAACTCGAAACAGCAGCGTAGAAGCGTAATATAACTGTCATGTAACTATTTCTTTGCACATTTTCTAAGCGCCTAAAGTGCTTATCACAGCGAATATGGTATTGCCCAAACAATGCATAAAACAACACAAAAAGCGGAATGTAGATACAGATGTCTGCTTGTCAGTGTTAGCAGGTACGTGTCTTCTCTATCCTTCGATGGTAACAACCACCTCAGCACACATGAACCACGGCCCAGTTGCTGAGGTGATGTTGGCCTTCAGCTTGTATGAGCCCTGTAGGAGCAAATAACACATTCAACGAACACAAGGCCAAATAAACAAATTTGTATTTTTCATTCATCTTATTTAAAATTCGATACATTTTGTTTCATGTATTTGAGAATAATCTTGAGAGAAGTATCGTTTTTCTTAAGTCGTTAGTTCTTTCAAAACTCCAAATTTTCAATATTTTTAGGAAAACGTTTATTCTTGTTAATGCAAGAAACTTATACTGAACATAATCACAGCATCGTACTATGATTATAGTGTCAGTTAGTAGTTTAGGGTGGCATTGTTATGGTAAACAAGATTGTTCAAAATAAGAAAAAAAGTTTAATCAGCTCTCACCCAAAATGATATCAATTACTAAAAGTATGTAACATGTTCTGAAATCGTAATGTGTTCGCTCTGTCTTTTTATGCCCCGGTCAGCAATATTCCATCGATGTCACGGCAGCCTGTATTATTCTAGACTGATTAATATTATGAGCAACAATGCAAACTGTCGGGGTACAGGCACATGCAATCAACCAAGTCACACAAACAACATTTGACATTATATATTAGGATAAAGCATTTGACTGTTGACAGACTGCCTGCCATGTTCTTAGCAGTGTACGCTTGTGTTATTGGTCAGACAATTATTGCAGAAAGCTGTGTATTCTCCGAGTCCCGAGTCCCAATAAACCAATTCTTATAGGACTTTAAGGACTGTAACATATTTTGCTGACTTCCCAATTTTATGTAACAATGTCCATTGTTCATGCTAGGTTTGTCAGTACCATACCCATGCTCGTGGGTTTCACCGAAGTGGTAAACGTCTGAGACCTGCATAACTTTGGGCTATACTCCCACATTAAGCTCACACGCCGTGATATAACTGGAATACTGTTAAAAGCGGCGTTAGACCCAACTCACTCACTCACTCATTTGTTCATGACCCACCCATTTTATGCAACATTTTGTCATGCCCCCACCCCCTACTTTATCTTAAATTGCATGTTTAAGTTCAAATTTGGAAATTGTGATTTCTGATAAATATTGGTGACACCCACCATCCCCCACTAAACTTTCGCTACGTCAATTTTTCATGACACACACATCCCCCCCCCCACACACACACACACCTTAATCTCTTGACACCACCACCATATAGCTTGACTATTGTTGACTGCGCCTACATGATGCTCAGTCATTCACTGACACGCCACAACAGAAAGGTACTCACTGGGGGCAAGGCTGTAAGGTCAGGTAGGTTGTAGTCTAGCTTAAGATGTTCTGTAGAAAGAACAAGATGGAGATTATGAGAAGCTGACCATTAACAAACTGAATCTTGTCTGTATTACAAACGAGATCCTAATTAACCAAGGCTGGTAGTTGATGGTCAACCATCATTGGAATTCTCTGTCCCAAGGACAAGCTATGCTCACAGAAGAAGATGATAAACTAAGTTATGATTTAGTTGGTTGGTTGGTTTGTTGTTTAACGCCGCACTCAGCAATATTCCAGCTATATGACGGCGGTCTGTAAATAATCGAGTCTGGACCAGACAACCCAGTGATTGATATCATGAGCATCGATCCACCCAATTGGGAACGATGACATGCATCAACCAAGTCAGCGAGCCTGACCACCCGATGCCGTTAGTCGCCTTTTACGACAAGCATAGTCACCTTTTACGGCAAGCATGGATTGCTGAAGACATATTCTACCCCGGAATCTAAGTTATGAAAATACTGATTCAGCAAGGACGGATAGTTTCCGTGTCTCTCTGACCAATGCAATGTCACACGAAGGCATTAACACACTGTGGTCTTGGAGTTGCGTCCCTTATATGCCAGAACCATATGTTCGTTGGTTCGAATGTACAATTCGGCTAGAAAATGGTTCCTGGTTTGTCAGCACCATGTGCTTGCTCTGGGTTTTATGATGATTGAAATACTGTTCAACGTTTTAACCCAACTAATCGCATTCAAACATATAGAGGCTTCAAAACAAGACATGTATGGACAGGTCTCTCTCACGAACCAATGCAATGTAATGACAAACCTTTAAACCAGGCATTTATAGAGGCCAGTCCCACTCACACCAACGGATAACACACCAATGTATGATAATATTGACGATCTAAACAAACTTATTTACCTCCTTTTTTGATTGGGCAGATTTTCGGGAATTTACCGTTGATGAGGGTGCAGTTGAGAGGGAAGGCGTCGGTGATGAAGGGCTCTGGCGCCCCGCCTGTGTACACGGCAACGTCCGCTTGGCCACTGGAGAAGGCCGACGCTGAAACAAAGGTGTCCTCCCATTAGTTAGACGTCCCAATAGTTAGACAGCTTATAACAACACTTTAAACGGTTGAGTGCACACTAATCCTTATGCTTGTTACCTCAGAATTTAAAATGGAATAGTCCAAATAAGATCTGACAAACAAAGCAAAGTAGCTTTAAATAGATACTTTAATATTATACTTAACATTTAATGACACTTTACATTTGATAAATTTTATACAGTTTGTAACAACACTTTGTGACAGTTTTTGGTAATGTACAGTTTATTTATCACCGACAGTCGTACATTTCTCATTGCAGGTCTTGACGACACATCTCCAGTGTGTGCAGGTTTGCCTCTCGCAGTTTCTGTTGTAAATATATCCATCTAATATAAACTGCTTACTTCCACGCCGAGAGGTGATTTACTCTACTTTCCTTAAACCAGTCATATCGATACTGATAACGATACGTACCCCAATATCATATTTATTTGTTTGATAAGTAGATAATCTAAATTCAACTCCTTCAACTAATCATACAGTAAGACAATTAAGCTGATTAGGACTGATCCATTGGGACCTATCAATTGTGTGTGCGAAATAACCATTCACTGGAAGCACTTGTAACATCATCAATAGACACAGCTCGTGGGGGTGGGGGTGGGGGTGGGGGTGGGACCTATCGTTTTTGTGTGTGCGAAATAACCATTCACTGGAAGCACTTGTAACATCATCAATAGACACAGCTCGTGGGGGTGGGGGTGGGGGTGGGGGTGGGACCTATCGTTTTTGTGTGTGCGAAATAACCATTCACTGGAAGCACTTGTAACATCATCAATAGACACAGCTCGTGGGGGTGGGGTGGTGTGGGTGTGGGTGTGGGTGTGGGTGTGGGGATTACGATCAAAATAGTGATTACGGGTAAAGATGTGATTTAATTAACGGTGTGCGTTATTTACATTTTAGCCAGGTCAACATGTTTCTATTAAAGCAAATTCTTGGTTAGGGATCGCGGTGGAAATAAATTTGTAAATGTAACGCCATTTTCAAAGCATAGCAAGCCATGGTTAAATATAAATGTAAGTAGGTGTGACGTTATGTCTAGGCCATGGGTGAGAATCTAGAACCCACAACAGGTAAGAGGTCGAACTGAACAAATCAAGGCAACGGGCCATTCAGAGTGACTATATGCGTTTGTATGGACTTACTGTTGTACATGAACACAAAGATCAATATCTAGATGTTTTAATGCACTTTTCTTGATCTTGATCTAGACAAAGACGGCCAAGCACATGCCCTAGAGACACGTGACTTACCTGCGATCATATCGAGCTTGAACACAACTCCACGAGACGGGTTCACGACCTTGGGACTCCAGGTCAGGGAAAAGTTCTGAGTACCTGAAGGGGATGAAGCAACCTTATTAGGTATCGCTGAACTCGATATATATATTAATATAATTGGTATCACCTGAAATAGTTTAACCTCGCTGCTACAATTCACTTGCTTTCATGTTTGATTATTCCCAAGCAATGTTACATATAAACTTGAAACAATAAACTTAGGGACTGCTCATTATGATAGAAGGGGTGGGTCCGAGCAAAGACGTACATAAATCAACCAAATATATGGCAGCAACCACGTGTAATAAATCCCTTAGCTACACTAAAATATTAAACCGCTAAAACTTCCAAAGCCCCAAAAACCTAACCAATGAAAATTAAGTATCAGTCTTATGTATCACTGTCCAGTTGTCCTCCAATAGGCCAATCACTGTTTAGGGCTAACAAGCATACATTTCCAATTCTAGACAGGAAAATACCGTTTTTATTTCGGTTTGGGAAAGATCAAATGCACGGAAGCGTATCAGTGTCCCACTCTAAAAAGAATGATCTACGTAGATGATACTTTCATTGAAGTAGATTCAGCAACCCATGCTTGCCGTAAAAAGAATCTTCCCGAGGCAAGAGAGTTAACTAACTATAAAAGTCCAGTTTCCACTGGGCTTTTAAAGTTATTAAACTCTCTTGTCTTGAGAAGATGCGTAAAAGGCGACTATGCTTGTCGTAAGAGGCGAATAACGGGATCAGGTGGTCAGGCCCGCTGACTTGTTTGATGCATGTCATCGATCCCAATTGGATCGATTCTCATCGATCCCAATTGGATCGATTCTCATGTTGTCAATCATTCGATTGTCTGGTCCAGACTCGATTATGTACAGACCGCCGTCATAGTGTTTGAATATTGCTGTGTGCGGCGTTAGACAACAAACAAACAAAACATTAGCAGAATTTTGTAAATATATACATATTTACCGCCGCAGTTTGTGGCATGCCCAGTGTCACTAAGTCTCTCCGGGTGTAGAGGCTTGAAGAAATTTGTTAGAGCTTCTTTGATGGACGTGATCTTCGCCTTTGTTGATTGAGGGGCTCTCTGATGCTTGCTTTCAAACAATAAGGGAGAGTCTTCATGGAACTCAACTCCCGCAGCAATCGACATAAACAGGAGAACAAACACTGCCAAATGCTCCATGGTCCGCCTATCTGTTCGATGCCTTTAAAAGATGAAACAATATTCAATACACACATCTAAGAAGTTTTGATTCTTACACGACGTATACTTATTATGTACATACAAACAACTTCTTTCTGCCCAGAAAGAACAATCCGGTTGTAGACTAACGCTTAGTCTCTGAAAGTATATAATATATAGCATTAAATTGAAAAGGGGCCCCAGTGAGATTATAGATTCGGAACCTGAGGAAAATCTAGACTTGCTTTGTGATTTTGCGTTACAGTAAGGGCTGGGCGGAAGGGAAAATAATATAGATCAGGGATTGTGAGAAAGGCTGATCTGGTTGGTAAATGCCGTACAATTAACATGTCTCTGAGACAAAACAAAAACCTATTCTACCAGGGGTGAAACAGGTATCCTCTTCAAGTCGACATGAGCCTTCTCAAGAAGCACTCTCGTTTTACTAGCACATAGGTCCATTATACACTTCTACAATTTTATGTACATTCCAGTAGCAGGTTTCCAACGGGTAAATTCGAAATTCAACGTTAAAAACATTATTCAAATTTTATGTGTATTTCGTTTGCAAATGTTGACATGAATTTAAGATAATGTTCACAAAATATCTCGTTCTCGCATAACGTGTTACTGAATAGTATGTTTTACTACGGTTGTTACTCTATACGCGAGTATCCGGTTATTGCAGTTTGTACATTGCAGTTCTTTTGCACACGCAGAGTATTTAGAAAGTAATAAAAATACTTTCAAAATATTTCCATTCCAACTTCACAAATTTCAGGAGGTGACCCTCACTTAGGGTCAGACAGTTCGTTCTGCACAGAATCGATTTTAATACGTTTGCGCGTATCTCCAGTAGCCTTGTACCAGTGGCTGGCTATTTCATTGCATGTTTGTCCTTGATTCAGAACAGTCTGGATCCTGATGAGTCGATCTTGGGCGGGAATTGTGGATGTAGAGGTTTCTGGCCGAGGTCGATCGTCTTTCTTTGGCGGAATCTAATCAATAATGTGCCAAGCATAGACTGTGACAAGCATAATTGTATCAATCCAACACATGCCTGTGTGGTCGTCATGCTGCAGATATGGCGTTACTACTTGGTAGGGCTGGGTCGAGTAACCCGGGTAGCCGGGTCGGTGGGTATTTAGTAGGACCCGGGTACCCACAGGACTACCCGGACCCGTGGTTAGTCATGTGATATATTGTTTCATGAAAAAAAATCACAATATAACTACGTGGTTACACGACAATTTTAAATCTCTAATGTTCGCATTTCTTCATGGCCACGAACACGTTCCTTCTGACTTAAATATGTTTGAACAAAGGTAAAACTTCAGTCAACTTCAGTATATGCATGACCACATCGTTTTATACGTGCATCTAAAAACATTCTGCAAGGGCTACTGTCAAACTATTACCAATCGGATATTTTGTACCTTTCTCTTGACACCAACAGCGGGCTTTAGGGGTTGCTTATATAGAATTTTGGAATTTTGAGATTTGGAATAGATGCCGATGGGGTTGGGGAGGAGAACTAAGGGAGCTGGGTATGGTGGATGTTTGTTTGTTTATGTAATTTTGATTTGGTAGATTATAGTGTTTTTAGATGCGTTTTATTAGTTCCGTTTTGATTAAGAATACGCCTAAGGCCTTGAAGTTTTCTAGTTTATTTTGTGGGTTTAGTATTGCTTCTAGAGTGAGAGCCTTGTTTAGATTGAGGGTGGTTTGTAATGCGGTTCGATGTGTTAGGTAGTGTGTGCAGTGGATGAGTGCGTGTTCTGGGGTTTCTAGTTGTTTGCAGTGTGGGCAGTTACCCGTAGTATGTTTTTTAATTTTTTAAGATAGTTATTTAGGTTGGTGTGTCCTGTTTGGAGTTTAGTGATTACTCTGTCGATTTTTTTGATGGATGGAGAATTTTTGGTTTGGTTAGTGGTTTGCTGAGTACTTTTTTGATTTGGCTATTTGAGTTTAGATAAAGGTTATGCCATTTTTTGGTGATTTTTTGCTTGTTTACGCTTTTAATTTCTGATTATGAGATTGGTAAGTTTAAGCTTATTTCTGGGATTTTGAGGGATAGTTTAGCTGCTTTATCGGCGTTTTCATTACCGTATATTCCTACGTGGGCGGGTATCCACAAGAAGGTTATTTGTTTGCCTGCCTTAGTTAGGTCGATGGAGCTTTTAAGTATTTGATTGATTAATTTAGGTCGGTTTTTGGTATTTTTGTTTTGGAGGGCTTGCAGTCCACTTAGAGAGTCGGTAAGTATTAGGAATTTTTGTGTGTTTTTTTTATTCTTGATTATGGAGGGCTGAGGCCATGCCCATTACTTCTGCCGTGAATATTGATTGGTTGTTTGGGAGTCGGAAGGATTGTGTGGTTTTAGTTGGTTGTGTGGTATGGACTCCGAAACCTGTGTGTTTGGAGGTCGGATCTGAAGATCCGTCCGTGTAAATGTGACACCAATTTGGCCAGTTTTCGTGTATGTATGCTAGTGTGGTGGTTTTAGCTATGTTTTGGTCGGTTTGTTTATTTATTTGGCTAGCTAGTGTTGTGTCTATTTTGGGTATTTTAAGTTTAGGGGTGAAGATATTTGATTGTTTGCAGTTTTGTTTAAGATTTTTAATTTGGTGTTCATTGAGGTAGTTTGTTATTCTTTGGGATATTGGGGTAAGTAAGGGGTGTTTACGAGCTAGAGCTTGGTTTTTGGGGCTGATATTTTGGTTTATTAAGTTTTGGATGAGAGGGTTTGATTGGGACGCGGCCCAGAAATTTAAGCTTAGCTTTTCCCTGCGTAGACTTAGTGGCATTTCTCCTGTTAAGGCCTGAAGTAGAAGTGTAGGAGGTGCTATGTTGGGTGCGTGTAATTAGTTTGAGGGCCTGATATTGTATTGAGTCAAGTTTTTTAGATAGAGAGTTGTTTAGGGTGTTGTATATGGCGCAGCCGTAGTCTAGTTTTGATCTAATTAGTGATATGTAGAGAGAGAGGAGGGTATCTTTGGATGCTCCCCAGTTAGAGCCAGTTAGGCATCTCAGGGTGTTTCGGCCTTTACTGCATTTAGTTGTTAGGTTTTGGATGTGAGCATCCCAGGTGAGATGTTCATCGAAAATAAGTCCTAAGAATTTGGTTTGTTTTTGAAATTTAATTGTTTGGTTGTTTAGCTGGAGGATTGGGGAGGCGGGTTTCATGTTTTTATGTTTGAATACTATTCCAGTTGTTTTTTCTGAGTTAAGGGAGAAGCCCCATTTGTCAGCCCATTGTTGTATTTTATTAAGAGATTTTTGGAGTAAATTTTGGGCCATTTTAATGCTTTTAGAGCGGATCCAGAGGGCTCCATCATCCGCGAATTTCGATGTGTTTACTTTAGGGGATAGGCCCTCGAATAGATCGTTTATCATTATATTGAAGAGGGTGGGGCCGAGGATACTGCCCTGGGGAGTGCCATTTTCTAGGGGACATTGGTCCGATAGTGTTTGGTCTATACCCACGGTTATTTTACGATTGTTTAGGAAGTCCTGGATGTAGTTTATTATCTGACCTTTGAGTCCTATTTTTTGAAGTTTTTGTATTAGCCCGTCGTGCCATACCATAGCGAAAGCTTTAGAGAAGTCTAAGAAGATGCCTGTGGTATATTGTTTATTTAGTTGTCCTGTCTTAATATCTTGCTCTAGTCGGGCGAGGTTATCTAGGGTTGAGCGGCCAGGAGTGAAACCGCTTTGATCTGGGTTTATGATGTTTTTTTGGGTTAGGTAATGTTGTAATCTATTTTTAGCCATTGATTCCATTACTTTACATAAGTTTGAAGTTGGGGATATTGGTCTATATGAGTTAGCTTGATTAGCTGGTTTATTAGGTTTAGGGATTGGTATGACTAGGGCCTGTTTCCAGGGAGTAGGAACCTGTCCGTTTAGGTAGATGAGATTTTATAGTTTGAGTAGTGCCTGGAGTAGTTTTAGGGGGAGTTTTTTAATTATTTGGTAAGAAGTTAGGTCTAATCCTGGGTCTGTGCCCTTTTGCCTGTTTTGGATTACGTAGAGGGGCTCCTGCATTGTGAAGGGTTGGTTTATTTCTAGATTGTTATTGTTTGGTTCTTTTGTGGGTTTGTTTTTTGTTTTAAGTTTTTCTTGGAATTTTTGGCTGAAGTTGGAGTTACTGCTAACGGCCGAAAAGTGGTTGGCGAGATTATTTGCTTTTTTTGGCGGGGTTGGTTGAGTTGTTAATGCTAGGTGTTTTTTTTATGTTCTTTTAAACCTCTAATGGCGTGGATTTTGCGCCAGACCGTTTTGGCATCTGTACGGTTATTTATACCTTCGCAGAATTTTTTCCAGTCTCTACTTTTGGCTATTTGGACTAGTTTTTGAACCTGGTGGTTTAATTTGTGGGCTAACTTTAGATGTTTGTAGTCGCGTTTTGCTTTATTGAAGGCTGATTTACGTTTTCGTCTAGTCTGTTCTATTTCCACATTCCACCATGGTACGGTCGGTTTGCCTGTCTTAGATGTTTTGAAGGGGATGGAGGTTTTGGCTGCGTTTATTATATAGTCTGTAAGGTTTTTACAATAGGTTTCTGGATCATTATTCTCTCTTTCGTTTAAGTTAGCTTCGTTGCAGATATCTTGGAATTGGTTCCAGTTAGCTTTATTGTAATGGAATTTTGGTTCTTGGTTTTCTGTTTGGATTGGTACGTTTGTATTTCCTATGGTTATGTTTATGGGGAAGTGGTCACTACCTAGCGGGACGTCGTGCACTTCCCATTGAGTACTTTGAGGTAGATCTGCGGTGCATATGGTTAAGTCGATAGCCGACATTTTTTGGTTTATCTTATCGTACCTCGTGGGTTGGTTGCTATTTAGGAGTACTAGATCGTTTGTTTCTATCCATTCGGAGATTAATTTGCCATGATTATCTATTTTATCATCTATGCTCCATGTAGGATGGTGAGCGTTAAAGTCTCCTAGGAATATAGTAGTTTTATCGCTTATTCGGAGTAGTTTGTTTAGATCCTCAGGTTGGACTTTTTGTTCCGCCCAGTGGTAAATATTTATTATGTTTATGTTTCGGTTATTTAATGTGATTTTAATGCCGTTGGCTTCTAGGTTTGGCGTGTCTATTTTTATTTCTTCGAAATTTATATCTTCCCTGATAAATATGATTAGTCCTCCTGCGGCTCTTCTTGTTTTGGGTTTTGCTCTGTCAGTTCTAACTGAGTTGTAGTTAGGTAGTGTAAATTTGGATTTTTTTGAGAATTTGGTTTCCTGGATACAAGCAATGTGAGGGCCTTTATTTAGTTTAAATTTAGTTTTTAGTTCATGGCCGTGGGAGGTGAGTCCGTTGGCGTTCCACTGAAAAATATTTAGTCCTTCCATTATTAGGTTTGGGTGATTGGTGATTTAGTTTTTAGTTTATTCGGTGACTTCTTTTAGACGGAGGTTAAAGAGGAAGAAGGGTAGATTGGTTAAGTTTAGATTGAGAGCTCCTTTGTGGAATGATTTCATGCTAACTTTTGGGGAGTTTTGACTATGCATGTATGCTAGGAGTAAGGTGAGGTTATTTAGGTTTTGGGTGTTGTCTATGTTTTGGCTGTGTGAGATGTGGGAGGGTTCGTGGTTGGTTGAGTGGCTGCTTGTGTGTGTGTGTGAGGTGGGTGCGGTTTCTTGGTAGGGGCCCCAGACAGAGGTGTCAGTTATGGGTGGGGTGTTTGTTTGTGGGATGGTGTTTGGGTGTGGTGTAGGGAGGAGTGGTTTAGATGCAGGTGTAGCAAATTTTTGTGTTTGGATTTTAGCCGTGTCTATGTTTATATGTTTGTTGACCTGCTGGGTGAGTGTGTGTCTGTGTGGGCATTGGTTTGAAAGTGAAGTGTGTTGGGTGGATTTGCAGTGGATGTACCAGGGTGTGCATGTGCCTGTGCAGTCTGTTTTTGCGCATTTTTTACATTTAGTTTTACGGTATGTGCTTTGGGAGGCAGTGTGGTTGTATTTGAGGCACTTTGAACATTGCTTAACCTGCTTTATATAGGGTTTGACTTCTAAGTTGGTGTGGGCTCCGAAGGATATGTGTTTGGGGGCTTCAGGGAATTTAGCGGTCTTTTTGAAGTTGATTATGACAATGGAGGTTGGGACCGTTTTCCCGTTTCTAGTTGAGGTTATTCTACGCGTGCTGGTGATTAGGGGTTGAGGGTTTTGGTCTTGGTTTATGATAGCTTCTAGAGAGTATAATTGTAAGTCCTCAGTTGTTTCCCTTGGGTTAACCCTAATTACGCCTCGTGTATATTGTTGCCAATTAGGTGTTTGTTTGATTACCGTGACGTGGAATATTTGAGTTATTTTATTTGCTGCGTTGTAAGATCATACAGAGTATGGTTGACAAGTATATTTACAGGTAGGAGGCAAAGTTTATACAGTAGAGTAGATATCAGATGTAGTTATACTAGAGTGGAGAAGCCTGTTATGTACACACAAGGGTAGTAATGACAATCATCAGTGAAGTCAGTGAAATATACAAAGAATGAAGCCAGTAATATAAACAACAGGATTATGGCTGATTCGGGTCTTTGATGAGTTGATGGTACGCCGGGGGTATGTTATAGCCTTGGTCACGGTTGATTGACGGTTGGAGTCTTTTGATGTTGATAGCTTCTTGTAGTTTTCTGATTTTGAAGTCTTTGAGGTTGGTGGTGAGGGCTTTGATTTTATCCCACTGAATACACTCCGACTCTTACACTCCTGTGTCAGCTCAACATACTTCACCTGGAGAGATAACTTCTATCAACAAACCCACGGCCTCCCAATGGGATCCCCACTGTCACCCTTGATCACCGAGATATTTATGAATTCTTATGCTTACTAAGTACTCCAACTTCTAAATGCCTATCAAAGAAAGCATTAATAAAGTATAGCGAAAGGCGACAGGCATTGACACATAGGCCCTGGTGTCGTTACTTAAATATTTATCGATCATGTAATATAATACAAAGTAGTGCATTTCTTACACTCTTCACATGTTAGACCCGGAACTATTTAAGCAACAAAGCAAATACATCAGTTTTGAAGCGTCTGTAAAATATGCAAATGGTTTTAAAGATACATGTATGGTTGGAATATTCCTGAGTGCCGTGTCAAAACAACAAACAAGCAAGTAATCGGTATATTCTCTCAATTCAATTTCGACTAATCAGTCTATATCCCAGTACAATCCAGGGCGTAAGCCTGACATGATCTCGCAGATCAAGGAAATGTATCAAACCTGTTGCTTACTCTGGAACTCAACATTCAATACTTCCTACAATAAGCAAATAAAACGTTAAATATAACCTTACAGGTGTAGTAATTTCTCAGTGTTTAAATGTGTGAAGCTTTTTATCTGTGTGCAAAGACTTACCAAACGCTACACTTAATCCAAACCAGGAAACTAAATGTGATAAATCAAAGAAACATTTATTTATGGGAATTCCCACTTCCTTGTTGCTTGAGTCTACAACTCAAGGCATCACGTGCCCTAACAGCCTATGTTAGGAGTTCCCCTCCAAGCTCCTTCCCAGCGCGTGACACCTTCGTTACACTATCGGTAACATAGTATAGGGAGCGCCGCGAAAGGGGACATCGCCGTGGGGAGCTTGCTTCCGATCATGTTGCAAGCTCCTCCTTATCGCGTTACCCTCCCGGTACTAATAGTATGATCTGCTCCGGGTCATCGTTGTGAGGAGCTTTGGCCGTGGGTTGCAAAGCATTTACTGCCCCTTGTTAATAAGGAAATAGTGTGACGTCCACTGGAGATTATTTAGGCCTATGGAAATCTTCTCGCCGACTCGCGGCAAAAAGATTGGGACGGATGTTCGGAAGAAAAAGTAACGGTCGGCGCTTCCCAAAAAGGAAGGTACGTACGTTACACTGTTTTGTCATAAAAAGTTGTCAAAACGTCATCCTTTCAAACTGTTGTTTTGATCTGACGGATTATATCAACGCCATGTTTTAAGAATGAAGTGCTAATGCAGCAGACGAAACTGTTAATCAGCTGTTTGCCTGTGGCATGGCCAGTGACAGTACTAGTAGTAGTGCTACTGCCTGTGTGCTGTATTTCTGGTTCCTCTGATCATTACTTGGGAAAGATTCCGCCAAAATTATTATTCAATTCCTCTAACCAGGGGCTATGAAATAAATTATAACAGGGACTTGGCAAATTGACGTCCCAGCGTGTTCAATTCCAGCAGTTCCAACACTTGTAGAACAAGATTCAACATTGACAACTGTTAGTGCATGGGTAACATAATGGTTAAAATCTCTTACCCAACTGTTTGACAGGAGTTGCACCCGACTCACCTAAAATCCGACTCGCCTAAAAAAATCTGACCTGACTCACCTAAAAATATATATATATATTTTAATATGCGTTTGGCAAATATAACTTAGGTTAGGCCTAATGATCACAATTACCAGTTTATTCATACACAAGTATAGAAATAATAAAAACAACAACAACAACGTATCATCCATAGAATTTGTCTTCTGTCATATTTACATCCTAAAAACATAAATTAAAAGATCACTTAAGTCTTTACATACCTCATGGGTTCGTTATATCGTTCAAATAATAAATCCATAATTCATATCCTGAAGATAACACAACGTATGTTGCAGTTGCACCAGCCTATGTTCACTAAACTGGCATTTGTATTTTTTCCCGGAGTTCTGATAGTTACATACTTATTCTAAAATACAAAAAACGTTGTGTTCACTCCAAAAAAATTTAGGCGAGTCGGGTCAAAATCTTTTTAGGCGAGTCAGATTTTAGGCGAGTCGGGTGTATACCTTTGACAGTTGTCCAAGAAGTGTTTGAGAACAAATACCTGACAAGGTCAGCATCATTCAACAATATTTGTAAAGGTAACAGTGTGAAACAGTTGTTTGAAAGTGATCATCCGACAACTGTTTGACAACTGTCGGATGATCACTTTGAAACAACTAGATATCGGATAAGTAATATAACAGTGTATTATAACAATAAAGATAATTGGATAGAGACAGTGTTTCAGTTTCACACATTTTGGGACTATGATTATACATCAACACCTCTACTGAAAATGAGCAATAGACCATTGTAGCTTTTTTTAGCTCTTTAGGAAAAAAACCACTTGTGGCAAATACAGGTGATATGATAATAAAGAAGGAAACGGTCAATGTCTTCCTGCGTGGCATTTGTTATATATTTGGTTAAGACCCCTCGACATCATCCATAGTTTCATGACTAATCTAAAATCTTATTCACGTTTCCAAAGCTGGAAGACGATCTAGAAGCTACAGCATCAGCATCATTGCAACATGGAGAGTGGAAACGTTGTATGGAAGGATTCTCATCAGGCCTTGACAAGACAGACACTGGGCAGCGTAACACAAAGAAACCCTGCACACAACGAACATCCAAATGCCAAGGCTTTCTGGAGTCAAGTTTTGACCATCTCACTGGGCTAGCATCTGATGCATCGGGGCAGGATATAAAAGGTGATGAGACAGGTGAAATCGTTTGCCAGTAACCATGGTAACCCCTGTCCCATTCAGTATTTCATCACCAAATTGCGGAGGTGGTTCTGAAAAGCAGATGTCACTGGAGGAATTCATTTCAGGAGTAGTTGAGATGCAGGGATAATGGTCATAACAGACAGTGCAAGAACAGACATTATTATTTAGTTACAGAGGTTATTTTTTTTTTAGGCTACTTAGAGGCTATTGAGATTTTGACAAAGTGTAGTTTTCTTGGTATTTTAGTGGAAAGTGTTAGTTTTTCATTTAATTAATAAGTATACTGACATATAAGTCTGATTAAAATCATATCTTGTATTCCAATATGATACACCTCTGCATTGATATCTGAGGACACCTCCATCGAAGGTCGTGCCAGGTGAACCGCAAGTGAACTTTGACTGCTTATCTAAATGAAAGCTGCATGGGCTGTTGAGTTTAATTTAATTACCATCACTATTCCAATATTTCGATTTGTACAAATGAAAACCTAGAGAACACAAATATTCCTTTGATGGTACTACCTTTGGGGTTTGATGCCACGGCACTCAGAAACAACATGATGTAAGAAGTAGCCACCACCATATGATGGCACATCTTCCCGAGGCAAGAGAGTTAACTGACTTTAAAAGTCCAGTTTCCACCCTTGCTGAACTAGACTGGAATTACTGGGCTAGATCGTAGTGCAACCAGTGGCTATTACCAGTTATGTCCCTTCTAAGCCTCTCCTATGGACCAATCAGATTCCACTTCTCATATCACTTGTGTTTGCTTCACACAAAATGGTGGCACCCAGTCAGGACGATCTGATCGATAATCAAGATCTATATTGTGATAAAACAGGTCTTACATCGCAAAATGCATCAAATCACGCGAGCGCCTTGATTAAAAACATGAAAAGATTTGGGAAAAATCTGCTGAGTTGGCTGTGCACATGCTTTGCAAATACTGCAATTGACCGAAATCTGCTCGACAGTTTACGAACCGGAAACCGGTGTGTGATTTTGATTGGACTATGCATAGACTCGTTAGTCCAGCCAAAATGTAACTCCATAATACCAGCCTAGTTTGGCAAGGGTGGAAACTGGACTTTTAAAGTCAGTTAACTCTCTTGCCTCGGGAAGATGATGATGGCACTGCTATGCTTTCAACAATTTTAGTTCGTTTTCAAGTTGCAGAAATCAGATATGCTGGTTTGAATACGTAGCTCACTTGTTCAGAGAATTTACGATACTCAATGCTGATTGGGTGATTAGAAAGTTCACCGCACATGACCTCCTATGGATGTGTCCTACCACAAGGAGGCATTGTATCATCAGAGTAACAGAGCAGATTTGATTGAGATTATTCTCAGGCATAATTTATAGTGAGTGAATTAGTGGAAGTTTGCGTTTCAGATGCTGAACTCATATCTTGGTCCTCGAGTGAAAGTGAAGATTTTGAAACCAGTATCAAATCTGATGTGCAGGTTAGAAAATCAAAAAACAGTAACAGTAGCACTCCCAGCAGGTCAAGAGAAGGCAAACCTTCAAGCAAAAAGAAAACATTTCCTAAAGCAGGCAAACTAGAGCTGAGGAGGATATCTCCAGATTTTGATGTTCATGAATTGTATGAGTCTGATGGAGACATCGACACAATCTCCAGCAGCTCGGAGGAGGAGGAGGGGATGAAGGATGGGACTGAGGAGGACAAAAAGCCTCGTGTTAAACTGGCGGATATACCCAGACAGGTGAGATAGATAAGTGTACATTCACAGTTAATCTTTGGGGGCGCAGGTGGTCCCCTCATCGAAGCCACAGCAAGATGCTGTTCAGAGTCCAATTGGCATGCCGCAACGAATGACCGTGGGTTTAGTTTGCCTTGAATGTGGTTCTAGGTTTGTCAGCACCATACCTGTTTGAAAATGCACCATATAAAGTGGAAAATGTCAAAGACTTGCATCGCTACGGGCTTTCGTCCCACATCGAGATGACATGCTGATATATATGGTCACTAAGATACTGTTCAAAGCAGCATTTAACCAAACTCACTGACTTCAACCTGTGAAGATCCGGGCTAGAATTACTGAATAGGTCTTCAGCAACCCATACTTGCTTTAAAAGACGACTAATGGGATCGGGTGGTCAGGCTGTCTGACTTGGTTGATGCATGTCATCGTATCCCAGTTGTGTGGATCGATGCTCATGATATTAATCACTGGATTGTCTGGTCCATTTACAGATTATTTACAGGCCGCTGTCATAAGGCTGGACTATTGCTGAGTGTGGCGTTAAACAACAAACAACAAACAACAAACAAACTAACAATATATTCAGTTTTACAAGAGGACTTACTGTGCACTTGCAGCATGTCATAGAGCATTGAGATTTGCTTATTATAGATGGACTATTATTAATGTGAAAATCTTTGGCCCTGGGATATTACACAATACTGCTCAGAAAAAGGTAATTTGTTTTTTAAAGACCTTGGACCTCTGGCACTCTAAGCCACAGTTGGGAGATGAGTCTGTCTAGTGGCTGCAACAGTGACACAACACATGACAACCTGGGTGTGATTCCCTGTATGGGTCTTTGTTATACCCATAGTTGTGCCCCTGTTGTGCCCCTTACATCGTGTTGTAAGGTTGTCTTGTCTCTACACCCACTGATGGTTGGGTCTGTGTTATACACATAGTTGTGTCTCTGTTGTGCCCCTCACATCGTGTTGTATGGTTGTCTTGTCTCTACACCCACTGATGGATGGGTCTGTGTTATACACATAGTTGTGTCTCTGTTGTGCCCCTCACATCATGTTGTATGGTTGTCTTATCTCTACACCCACTGATGGATGGGTCTGTGTTATACACATAGTTGTGTCTCTGTTGTGCCCCTCACATCCTGTTGTATGGTTGTCTTGTCTCTACACCCACTGATGGATAGGTCTGTGTTATACACATAGTTGTGTCTCTGTTGTGCCCCTTACATCCTGTTGTAAGGTTGTCTTGTCTCTACACCCACTGATGGATGGGTCTGTGTTATACCCATAGTTGTGTCTCTGTTGTGCCCCTCACATCCTGTTGTAAGGTTGTCTTGTCTCTACACCCACTGATGGTTGGGTCTGTGTTATACCCATAGTTGTGTCTCTGTTGTGCCCCTTACATCATGTTGTAAAGTTGTCTTGTCTCTACACCCACTGATGGTTGGGTCTGTGTTATACCCATAGTTGTGCCTCTGTTGTGCCCCTTACATCGTGTTGTAAGGTTGTCTTATCTCTACACCCACTGATGGTTGGGTCTGTGTTATACCCATAGTTGTGCCTCTGTTGTGCCCCTTACATCGTGTTGTAAGGTTGTCTTGTCTCTACACCCACTGATTGTTGGGTCTGTGTTATACCCATAGTTGTGCCTCTGTTGTGCCCCTTACATCGTGTTGTAAGGTTGTCTTGTCTCTACACCCACTGATGGATGGGTCTGTGTTATACCCATAGTTGTGCCTCTGTTGTGCCCCTTACATCGTGTTGTATGGTTGTCTTGTCTCTACACCCACTGATGGATGGGTCTGTGTTATACCCATAGTTGTGCCTCTGTTGTGCCCCTCACATCGTGTTGTAAGGTTGTCTTGTCTACACCCACTGATGGATGGGTCTGTGTTATACCCATAGTTGTGTCTCTGTTGTGCCCCTCACATCCTGTTGTAAGGTTGTCTTGTCTCTACACCCACTGATGGATGGGTCTGTGTTATACCCATAGTTGTGCCTCTGTTGTGCCCCTTACATCGTGTTGTATGGTTGTCTTGTCTCTACACCCACTGATGGTTGGGTCTGTGTTATACCCATAGTTATACCCATAGTTATTCCCATAGAGAGAGAGAGAGAGAGAGAGAGAGAGAGAGAGAGAGATAGAGCTTGGAATCAATATACTGTGTCTCAGTGTGGTATCTATATTAAAGAGTGGCATGGTATCTCAGTAGGCTAGCACTAGGAAACTGCAATTAGTCCGAACTACTACTAGCAGCAACACACTCACGCATGTGATGCACATCCCTATATATAAGTGCAATAATCTTGTACGCAATGTCAAACACCACGTCACCTCCACCATGTCACCACTTTGTCATTAAACATGTTAAACATGCATGTCACTGTGTCATATATGTATGTGTGTCTTTTATATGAATATGATGAATAGAAGTGGGTATGTTGGTTTTTTTCTATTTTAGATTACCATTCATTTCATTGATACAAATTTAAAATAAAAATAACTGCATCTTAGACAATGAACGTCTCTTTGTTGTTATAGACTTCCCCATTGAAGAAATCACACATCTATCCTGCCAGTGTGGTGAGTATAGTTATCAGTGTCATACTTTTCCTCCATGAAACCTTCCTGTGACACCTCAGAATATGATAGAGGACAAGGTTGGCTCATTCCTTCTGCATTAAGTGAGTGAGTGAGTGAGTGAGTGAGAGAGTGATTTTATAACAAATGTTATGTTTCTAATAAACACTTCCTTATTAAAGTATAGTCCCATCCGGGATTTGTACCCACACTGCCAGAGTTTGACCACTTTCTAAATGATTTTAGTTTTATGCCACTTTTGACAATATTTCAGCAATGTCAGGGTGAAGGCACCAGAAAAGGACTTCACACATTGTACCCATGTCGGAATCAAACCCAGACAAGTGAATACTCTTTAACCACAAGGCTAACCCACCATCCCTGGATAAGTTAAGAAATTATCAAAACTTTCAGCAAAAGTTATCAGGCGTATTCATATAATGACAATTAGACTTTCCTCTCTTCAGCATGTGTTTTTGACTTACATAAACTCACCAAAATCCACAGACAGGGCTACAATGTGTCGAAAAGGCTGATTATGGAACTTTTAGCAAAGGTTCACACTATATCTTGGATCAATCATGCTGTGAAGTAGCTAGATCCCATGGTTAACTGTTCACCAGTTGATTTGTAAATACAGTTTGGATAATTGATTGTAAATTATGAGACTAGTAATACAATATATGCATAGATGTGGAAGAGCTGTTTGTCAATTTAAAACTTACCTGGGTTGGTTGAGACAGTTGACTAAAGCTAGCAGACAACAGACACGTGTTACGTGAGCCAGACACAGAGCAGTGTAGAAAAGTGTAACACCAATGCAGCAACCATTCACTTCCTTGTTTCTGCTGTGTGTCACGTGAGAAGTTTCTGTGCGTCAGGTCAATGAGGAAGTTTTTGCTTGTCTTGCTGGAAGTGAGTCTTGGTGAACAATGCAACTCAATTTGTTATGTTAGTATTCCCTATAAAGATTAGATAGATAACACTTTATTACTTTGTATTTAATTGTGTTCTGAATATAGATATATAATTTTTTTATTTGAAGTTTACGTGATATACAGTTTTTTCATTGGACGAGAGGTCGGTCACATGACGGCGAAACTTAGTGTGTGCATGACTAGATTGTTTAATACATGTATATTTATACGTTTTGCCAGTGCGATGGTAAAAAAAGGCCCAATCGGATATTTTGTACCTATCTCTTGAGACCTACAGTGGGTACTTGGGTAGGGTCGGGCAATAAGGGTGGGTACCCGGGTAGTAAATTCGGACTTGTCCCAGCCCTAGTCCTCACATTATTATTTTAATTTTCAATTTGCATACTTGCAATCACACATAGATAAAAGACAAGAGATTTCTGATAATTTTTTTCCTAGGACCTTTCCTTATGCTGTTGTTTGGGAGATTGTGACTTATAATGCTAATGGTCTGTCAGCTGACCATGATTTATTCTTTTTTCCTGCTTTCGACCAGCCTCACTTGTTCCTTGTGTATGCAAGACATAAGGAAGTATTTTATTTATTTGCATGTTAATGTTTTTAGCTCACCTGCTGTAAAGTCATGTGAGTGTGTGCAACCTTCTTGGTGTGTGTTTTATATTAGGGAGCCAAGTAGCTCCTAACCAGGAAGTTTGTAGGAGCCTGACTGAAAATCTGAGATGGGACATATGTTCAACCAGGTTTTCATTTGAGGTTGGACATTCTAGCAGGGGTTTCAGTGTGTGAAGCCTAAAGATGGTATTCAGTTATAATAGAAAGGTAAATTGGCGGCATTGCAGGTATCCATAAATAACACATTGATTTATCTGTGATTGAATCAACTGAATTCGAACTGATGCAGTGGACTATCTCGATTGCAAGTGTCAGTATTCAATTTGCATGCATATATAGACCACCTCCATCAAAACGAAATGAAATTCTCCAATCTCTGTTTTATGCGGATTTTTCAGTTCTGCTAAAAAATTACACAGAGGAAAAAATACTTCTTCTTGGAGACTTTAATGTTCATTATGAACAAACTGAAAAAGCTGAAGTTAAGAAATTAGCCATGCTATTGAATTCACACAGACTACAACAACATGTGGACAGCCCAATGCACAAGTCTGGTCACATTATTGACTGGGTGGTGACCAGAGAGGAGAGTAACATCATATCCACTGTGTAAGTAGGGGATATACAAATATCTGATCACTACATGGTATTTATTGAGCTGTCCGTTAAAGATCCTTCACGAATCAAAGTCAGCGTTCGGAGTCGCAACACCAAGAATTTGGATGCATCACCATTTTCACATGACTTGAAAGAATCTAGTCTTTGATAGATCCACCCAATGATCTAGACGAGATTTGTCAGTCTTACCACTCCACTCTCTCCAATCTCCTTGATCTACGTGCACCAGGTGTAGACAAGCCAAGTCCCAGTAGGCCTGCAGCTCATTCATCTACGTGCACCAGGTGTAGACAAGCCAAGTCCCAGTAGGCCTGCAGCTCCTTGATCTACGTGCTCCAGGTGTAGACAAGGCAAGTAGCAGTAGGCCTGCAGGTCCTTGATCTACGTGCACCAGGTGTAGACAAGCCAAGTCCCAGTAGGCCTGGAGCTCCTTGATCTACGTGCACTAGGTGTAGACAAGCCAAGTCCCAGTAGGCCTGCAGCTCCTTGATCTACATGCTCCAGGTGCAGACAAGCCAAGTCCCAGTAGGCCTGGAGCTCCTTGATCTACGTGCACTAGGTGTAGACAAGCCAAGTCCCAGTAGGCCTGGAGCTCCTTGATCTACGTGCAACAGGTGCAGACAAGCCAAGTCCCAGTAGGCCTGGAGCTCCTTGATCTACGTGCAACAGGTGCAGACAAGCCAAGTCCCAGTAGGCCTGCAGCTCCTTGATCTATGTGCACTAGGTGTAGACAAGCCAAGTTCCAGTAGGCCTGGAGCTCCTTGATCTACGTGCACCAGGTGCAGACAAGCCAAGTTCCAGTAGGCCTGCAGCTCCTTGATCTACGTGCACTAGGTGTAGACAAGCCAAGTCCCAGTAGGCCTGCAGCTCCTTGATCTACGTGCACTAGGTGTAGACAAGCCAAGTCCCAGTAGGCCTGGAGCTCCTTGATCTACGTGCACCAGGTGCAGACAAGCAAAATGTATTTAATGCCATTGCTGTGTCATTTCTATACAAAATGTTATTAAATTTGTTAATTGTTTAGTTAGTTGAGGCATTCAAAATACATATTTGGCTCTGTAAATTCTTCTCGCCTGAAATAGACAGATTGAGGGGACTGAACTTTGGCAGTATTTTTCTCCCTATGATGACATTGTTTTTTTGTTCAAGCATTTAATTTTAGTGTTCGTTTCCAGTTTTCAATGTTTATTTAGAAAATATTTGAATATCAATGCCGACTTTTCTTACATGGCTGTCTTTGTTGACAATTTCAAACTGTTGACTACATGTCAAGGTGAGCTACAGTACTGTGACACTATTGTATGTGTATTCTTCTGTCTTCAACTCTGCAGTTATAAGAAAGAAATGAATAAGGCTTTTGTCATGTCTAGTCAAAGGTAATCAAGTGTTAATCATGATCAGAAAATGATGGAGTAAACTCTTCATTACAAAGATGTTCAGAAAGGATATACCTTGCACATGGAGAATGTGTTATAGGGAGAATGGAAAAGGTTGGATGTGGTACAGGTTGAATGTTTGACAGGATGAATGTGTGACAGGGTGGATGTTTTACTTGTTGAATGTGTACCAAGGAAAATGTTTGTCAGGAAGAATGTTTGATAGGTTTGATGTGTGACAGGGAAAATACTTGACAAGTAGCTTTTGGCTACTTGAATAATGAGTGAGTGAGATGGGTTTAACGCCGCTTTTAACAGTATTCCAGTTATATCAAGGCGTGTCAGCTTAATGTGGGAGGAAAGCCCGAAGTGATGCAGGTCTCAGACGTTTACCACTTCGGTGAAACCCACGAGCATGGGTATGGTGCTGACAAACCTAGAAACATAATCGGGGCGAATCGGGATTCGAACCCACAATCAAAGGTTTCTGGCGTGCCCAAGGGACGCAACTCTGCACAGCGAATCGCGGCGCCTTAGACGACTGGGCCACCCGTACCCCCACTTGAATAATGAATGTAAAATAAGCAGTATTATTATCAGCTGCCTTTGCCTAATTCAATAAGTAATTTCAAACTTGGTGGCCTTACCACAACATAATAAAATGTCATAGCTGCACTTGTAAGTGCATCCTATGGAGATGTAGAAGATGATGTTACCATGGTTACAGTGATATTAGCATCTTCCTGACGCAAGAGAGTTAACTGACTAAAAAAGTCCAGTTTCCACCCTTGCCGAACTAGGCTGGAATTCTGGAGTTTTGGCTGGACTAACGAGTCTGTGCATAGTCCCGTAAAAATCGTGCAACGAACTAGACATCCGGTTCATCAAAAACGTGGCTTTCACAGTGCAGATTTTGGTCGTCTGAAGGGTTTACAAAGCATGTGTACCATATACCAGGCGTCACAGGACTCTTTGCAAATCTTACATGTTTTAAATCAAGGTGCTCAAGTGATTTGATGCACTTTGTGGGGTAAGACCTGTTTATTTTTACAATATAGATCTTTTTGTTTGAAGAAAATGCAAGTGGTATGAGAGATAGAATCTGATTGGTCAATAGGAAGAACATAAAAAGGACATAGCTTGTAATAGCCACTGGTGGCGCAACGATCGAGTCTGGAAATTCAATACTAGTTCAGCAAGGGTATAACTGGACTTCTGCAGTCAGTTAATGCCTTTGCCTTGTGGAGATGTGATAACAGTCCAATAGTGTGCAAGGAAGTCTCACATGGCAACAATCAGACAGTGTTCCGGTAACTTGGCATCAAGTATGTGTGAAACAGGATGGAACATGGGATGTTGAGTACAGAATAGCTTCCTCCATAATTAATGAAAATTAATGCAACTTAGGGTGTCCCTGAAGTCTTGTAGTTCCTCCCAGCTGTTGCAGGCACTCCCAGCTGTTGTGTACTGTTGCAGGCACTCCCAGCTGTTGTGTACTGTTGCAGGCACTCCCAGCTGTTGTGCACTGTTGCAGGCACTCCCAGCTGTTGTGCACTGTTGCAGGCACTCCCAGCTGTTGTGCACTGTTGCAGGCACTCCCAGCTGTTGTGCACTGTTGCAGGCACTCCCAGCTGTTGTGCACTGTTGCAGGCACTCCCAGCTGTTGTGTACTGTTGCAGGCACTCCCAGCTGTTGTGCACTGTTGCAGGCACTCCCAGCTGTAGTGTACTGTTGCAGGC
This sequence comes from Haliotis cracherodii, assembly GCF_022045235.1. Classification (NCBI taxonomy): domain Eukaryota; kingdom Metazoa; phylum Mollusca; class Gastropoda; order Lepetellida; family Haliotidae; genus Haliotis; species Haliotis cracherodii. Next base: position 7,942,372 of record NW_027266265.1, on the reverse strand, counting down.
ATGCCCAGCTGTTGTGTACTGTTGCAGGCACTCCCAGCTGTAGTGTACTGTTGCAGGCATGCCCAGCTGTTGTGTACTGTTGCTGGCAATCCAAGCTGTAGTGTACTGTTGCAGGCATGCCCAGCTGTTGTGTACTGTTGCAGGCACGCCCAGCTGTAGTGTACTGTTGCAGGCATGCCCAGCTGTAGTGTACTGTTGAAGGTACTCCCAGCTGTTGTGTACTGTTGTAGGCACTCCCAGCTGTTGTGTACTGTTGCAGGCACTCCCAGCTGTAGTGTACTGTTGCAGGCACTCCCAGCTGTAGTGTACTGTTGTAGGCACTCCCAGCTGTTGTGTACTGTTGTAGGCACTCCCAGCTGTTGTGTACTGTTGCAGGTACTCCCAGCTGTTGTGTACTGTTGCAGGCACTCCCAGCTGTTGTGTACTGTTGCTGGCACCCCCAGCTGTTGTGTACTGTTGCAGGTACTCCCAGCTGTTGTGTACTGTTGCAGGCACCCCCAGCTGTTGTGTACTGTTGCAGGTACTCCCAGCTGTAGTGTACTGTTGCAGGCATGCCCAGCTGTAGTGTACTGTTGCTGGCACCCCCAGCTGTAGTGTACTGTTGCAGGCACTCCCAGCTGTAGTGTACTGTTGCTGGCAATCCCAGCTGTAGTGTACTGTTGCTGGCAATCCCAGCTGTAGTGTACTGTTGTAGGCACCCCCAGCTGTAGTGTACTGTTGCTGGCACCCCCAGCTGTAGTGTACTGTTGCAGGCACTCCCAGCTGTTGTGTAGTGTTGCAGGCACCCCCAGCTGTAGTGTACTGTTGCAGGCATGCCCAGCTGTTGTGTACTGTTGCAGGCACCCCCAGCTGTAGTGTACTGTTGCAGGCAATCCCAGCTGTAGTGTTCTGTTGCAGGCACCCCCAGCTGTAATGTACTGTTGCAGGCACCCCCAGCTGTAATGTACTGTTGCAGGCAATCCCAGCTGTTGTGTACTGTTGCAGGCACGCCCACCTGTTGTGTACTGTTGCAGGCACTCCACGACAACTCATCTGTTGTGTTATGTTGCTGGTACTATTGTGTACTGTTGAAGGCACTCCATCAAAACTCATCTGTTGTGTAATGTTGCAGGCACTCCATCAAAACTCATCTGTTGTGTACTGTTACAGGCACTCCCCCACAACTCATCTGTTGTGTTATGTTGCTGGTACTATTGTGTACTGTTGAAGGCACTCCATCAAAACTCATCTGTTGTGTAATGTTGCAGGCACTCCATCAAAACTCATCTGTTGTGTAATGTGACAGGCATTATTGTGTACTGTTGCAGGCACTCTTTGACAACTCATCTGTTGTGAAATGTTGCAGGCACTATTGTGTACTGTTGCAGGCACTCTCCCACAACTCATCTATTGTGTCATGTTACAGGCACTCTATGACAACTCATCTGTTGTGAAATGTTGCAGGCACTATTGTGTACTGTTGCAGGCACTCTCCCACAACTCATCTATTGTGTCATGTTACAGGCACTCTATGACAACTCATCTGTTGTGTAATGTTGCAGGCACTATTGTGTACTGTTGCAGGCACTCCCCCACAACTCATGTTTTGTGTCATGTTACAGGCACTCTATGACAACTCATCTGTTGTGTCATGTTACAGGCACTCTATGACAACTCATCTGTTGTGTCATGATACAGGCACTCTATGACAACTCATCTGTTGTGTCATGTTACAGGCACTCTATGACAACTCATCTGTTGTGTCATGTTACAGGCTCTCTATGACAACTCATCTGTTGTGTCATGTTACAGGCACTCTATGACAACTCATCTGTTGTGTCATGTTACAGGCACTCTATGACAACTCATCTGTTGTGTCATGATACAGGCTCTCTATGACAACTCATCTGTTGTGTCATGTTACAGGCTCTCTATGACAACTCATCTGTTGTGTAATGTTACAGGCACTCTATGACAACTCATCTGTTGTGTCATGTTACAGGCTCTCTATGACAACTCATCTGTTGTGTAATGTTACAGGCACTCTATGACAACCCATCTGTTGTGTAATGTTACAGGCACTCTATGACAACCCATCTGTTGTGTAATGTTACAGGCACTCTATGACAACTCATCTGTTGTGTAATGTTACAGGCACTCTATGACAACCCATCTGTTGTGTCATGTTACAGGCTCTCTATGACAACTCATCTGTTGTGTAATGTTACAGGCACTCTATGACAACCCATCTGTTGTGTAATGTTACAGGCACTCTATGACAACCCATCTGTTGTGTAATGTTACAGGCACTCTATGACAACTCATCTGTTGTGTAATGTTGCAGGCACTATTGTGTACTGTGGCAGGGACTCCCCCACAACTCATCTATTGTGTCATGTTACAGGCACTCCCCGACTCTCCAGCGATCCTGACGTACCAGTCCAGCCAGGCCTCCCAGTCCACCTCCCCCTCCACCACCTCGGGGCTGAAGGCCAGTGACTGGGTGAAGGCCATGGACTGGCAGACTCCGGTCAAGGCCAGCAGCAGCCAGGAGGATGAGGAACACCAGCCAGACCCAGACTCTGCCAAGAAGAAGAAAAAATATCACAAGTATGTAGATTAGACAAATGCTTCTCACTGGCTCAGTGTCAGACCATCTGTTAGGCGATTAAATTTCCTTTTCTTGGTTTACATATCTGCCGAAATGAAACATAACAAATTACAAAAAAATGTAAAATGACTTTTCTGATATATTTTTTAATACTGCCGGAGACAATAATGGTGTCTGATACCGCCGGCTATAATAGTAAAAAAAAAATGTTTGCATGAAATATGACTCTAATTAGTTTGTGTTGAAAAGAGGATTCATTGTGAAATACTAAATACATAGTAAAGTGTTTACGGCAAAGTTTGAAGTGATGCAGACTGATAAGTGTTATAGCCCCTCGATCTGACATATCCGGTTGCGTGAGTCATGTATATCATAAGTCCTGTTGAGGGGCATAAATTCAGGAAATTCAGACAGTGTGACCACAGTGAAATGCCTGGCGACATCATAGTAATGTTTTATATTATATTTATTTTGTTTCAACTGGCAACATTGTATTATAAAAACAAAATTCTGTAAATTAACTGCAAAAGATTATTTGCCTTAGTGACACTGGGTAGGGTTTAGGCAATGACAGCAGTATCATGATGAGAAGCATGTCTTTATTTTTATCATGTTTATTACTACTTGTGTATTGAAAAGGAGCAATTGACATCTTAGTATCACCTTTTTAATTAAAGGAAGGAGTCTTTTGTAAAGAAAACAAATTTTTATGATTACCAAACTGGGACCATCGACATTTTATAATACCAACAATTGTTATTGTTTAGTTTTTTTATCCATATTCCATATTTCTGAAACAAGGACTCTCTCCTGTAACCATGGTAATGATTTAGTTGATGCAGGAATAGGCAACTCATCTGGAAGGTCTGTGATTGTTTTGACCATTTGAGATTTGAACTTTGCACTGTAAGAATATGGCTTTATTGTGTATTTAGTGATGAATTACTATATTTAGCGAAAAAATACTGGGATGAATAACACTTATGATTAATACCAATAAGGTTAGAAATAACTGAGTTCATAAATATTGTATGTGCACTAACGCAAACATCACTTCTTGCGCAGTAGTGTATTGTTTCCGACATCAGGACGTCATTGTTGACATCATTTGAATCTTATTGTGACGTAATGTCAGAATGACGTCAGGCTAGAAATGACGTCATAGCTGAAGATTGTAGACGCTATTCGACAAATTGTAGTTTCCTAGGAGAGCGGTGGTGATCAGTGCATTTTTCTAAAGGGGAGGTCAAAAGAATTAAGACATAATGGGTAATAAAGAAATGATTACCCTTGCATGTGAGTGACACTGACTTTACAAAACTTGTGCAAGAATGCGTGTAACACCCTCACTCTCACTCTAGAAATACAAGAATTCTGACACTCATTTCTTAAAATCAGTATGACAAACATTCTGTATAATAATCTCTATACACTCCTTTCACTTGCTTTATCAGTGTCCATTTTTTGCTTATATTGATAAATATTTATTGGAAAATTTTACTTTTGATTTAATATGATAAGTTAATAATATGAGCTTGTGAAATGAAAACATACCAGTATTCAAATTGGTTTAGAGTTGAGTTCCTGTATTATTCCTTATTTTGGTTTAAAAATGTCAGGGGCGGTCGGGTAGCCTCGTGGTTAAAGCGTTCGCTCATCATACCGAAGACCCTGGTTCGATTCCCGACATGGGTACAATGTGTAAAGCCCATTTCTGGTGTCCCCACTGTGATATTGCTGGAATATTGCTGAAATATTGCTAAAAGCGGCGTAAAACCTTACTCACTCCACTTAAAATGTCAGCCAAATACTCGGTGATAAACAGAATACTTATGGATGGTTAGGTAATATGATGAGATACACATTTATGGTTTTTGACAAGAGAGCCAAATATACTGTATATATTGATGTACTTTTACACAGATCTTTTAATAATGACGTAGGAAACTATCAACTTCTTGGAAAATATGTTTGAACTTTGAAGCCTGATGTGTACATGTAAGGTAACAACATGTTTATCTCCCCTTGGCTAGAGGTGGCCTGGCAGAGCAGCTGGCACGGGTCCAGGCGAGGGAGAGGTCAGCGGTCAGGATGTGGGAACATCAACGAGCTGACCACACAGGTGAGGGCAACACTATTCATGCTTTCATTATCACAAACTAAACTTCTTTTTTAACAACTTTTTTTTAGCAAGACAGTTTGCTTTGGTTTGATATTCAATGGGAATGAAATTGCTTGTACAGTCATCAATTTGAAAATGATGGTTATGGGGTTCTTACCTGTTAGTCTGTTAAAGTAAAAGATTAGATTAACATACTAAAGCAGCAAAGCTCAAGGGCCCCATGACCCCTCTTAGGACAGGACAGGACTGGTCACTCGGCGTCAGTATACTGTGTCTTAGTGAGGTATTGATGTTAAACTGCGGCATGGTATCTCAGTGGGCTAGCACTATAAAACAAGCATTAGTCCGGACTGGTACACGCAGTCTCACACACACGCACGCACGCAAGCACGGAATATGAGTGCAATAATCTTGAATACAACGTTAAACCCTATTTCACCTCACCTATGTTTTAACACTTATGTTATTTTGTTTTGATTATTTTATTAACATAGCAAGAATGAAACTATAGTAGCACCTGATGTTTGATCCTGATCCTGGCTCTTCAGTATTTTTTCTGCTGTGTGCCCATGCTACTCACTCACTCACTCACTCACTCACTCACTCACTCACTCAGTGCAGCTGAAATAGTTTTCCAGATGACTTTGTCATCTTGGTTAGAATATTGTCAAAAGTTGTCAAGCAAAGTCGCCTTCACAGAAATTAAAGAAGTTGTGTCTACTTTGTCATCCGTCAACTTCTAAGTCATGTCTATCAAACTATACTCATGTTAATCTCTCTGATATATGCAATTGTTGTTGCTGTTTGTCATCCACCTACTATATATTTTCTGTACCATGCACATTATTCAGCCTTGCTTGACAACGGTATCAGGATCTATACCGAAACGTTGCCTTTACACTAAGTTATTGTCCATAAATTATCTCTACTTTGTCACTGCATGGAACAGGTTTCTGCACCTGACAAGTTAGTGTAACATATTTGTGGATGATGTTCATCACAACTTCAGTGAAGTAACTATTTTCCACAGGCACTTGAAGTTTTTCAGATTTGAGAGGCTAATGAATTGTATCTGTCCTGGACCTCTGGAACACCAGCTTGTCAAAAGAATTGTTGTTTGTCATTGTTATCGCTGCATGTAAAAATTCCGAAACAAACCAAGCCTGTTTACTGGTTTCCAGATCCATCCAAAGCCCTCCTGGTGCGGGTTTTGAGCTTTGAAGTTCTCTTCTCCCTGCAACTTGCTCATTGTGAAGTGGCTGATATTGTTGATGAGGGAGGTGAAAGTAACAGCCCAGATGGTAATGACAATAGATGGAAGAGCCAGTTGATCCTGTTCTCCAAGCAGATGATGGATAAGCTGCAGATAGATGCTGGGTCAATGGTCACAATACACCCTCCATGGTATTTTGACTTCCTTAACCCCTTTATTATTTTAAAAGGGACTGTAAAAGGTTCAAAAGGAGTACTACCTTGTAGCAAAAAAAGTACTAGAATCTGTACTTTACTAAGTAAAATGTTATCCCAAATATAACATTTGTTACATTTGAGACCGCCTCCTTGGTCTAGTGGTAGAGCGTCCGCCCGGAGAGCAGAAGGTCCGGGGTTCAATCCCCGGCCGCGTCATACCAAAAGACATAAAAAGATGGTACTTGTTGTTACCCTGTCTGGCGCTCGGCATTAAGGGGCTAAAACAAGGACTGGTCGGCTCGGAGTCAGTATACTGTGTCTGAGTGGGGTATTCATGTTTAACTGCGGCATGGTATCTCAGTGAGCTAGCACTATAAATCGGCATCAGTCCGGACTAGTACAAGCAGCCACACAAACACACACACGTACATGCACGTCGCTATATAAGTGCAATAATCTTGGACGTGACGTTAAACCCCATTTCTCCTCACCTCATCTGTTACAATTGACCACTTTCTAAATGGCATTGCATGGTCTTAGCTTTTGGCCATGTGAGATGTGCCAATTTACACTTGTCAGAGGGGTACTATGAGTGCAATAATATTGAACACGACTTTAAACCCCATTTCACCTCACCTCTCCTTCAGGTGACAGGTTTGATTCCACTATCTAAAATGCCCATTTTTTCTGGTGATGTAGCATCACAATGCTGCAGATGTACAGTGTAGTGCTGGGAGAAATCAGAATTTGATTAGAAAAAAAAACATTAAAAAAACTTTTTGAGAACACAGGCAGATTCAATATTTTAAAAAAAGGGGGTGCACACAATACCAAAGTATTCGAGTATCTGTTAACAAGTGAATTGTCTGATAAAAAAGTCCTCTCTGGATCTGCAGTGAGACTAAATCTTGCTACACCCAGACAACTAATCTGTAATTATTTGCTATCTCTGTTTTCAGGCAACAACTACAGTTAGCCAGTCAGAACCAGACAGTCCTTCTGTGCACTAATTACACGAGGGTTGTCTCCCCTGCTGGTCAACAAAGATGGCAGGGAAAGCCCTCAAATCTGATTAAAACAGATGTAATAGCTACATGGGATTGCCCATGCACCAGTGGTTTGTTTTATTTTTTATTAATCCTTTCTCCAAGAGGTGATTAGCTGAAGTTGGTTGGTTGGTTGGTTAGTTTGTTGTTTTACGCCACACTCAGCAATATTCCAGCTATATGACAGCGGTCTGTAAATAATGAAGTCTGGACCAGACAATCAAGTGATTGACATCATGAGCATCAATCCACGCAATTGGGATACGATGACATGCATCAACTAAGTCAGTGAGCCTGACCACCCGCTTTATGTAGTGAGGCGGTTGGGACCAGAGAATAGGGTCAAGATAAAGGTGTTTGAAAAAGCGAGGTTCGACTGAATTAAGTCTTATGCATCATAATTTGAATATGTATGTAATCTACACCATTCACCTGACGAAGGGGCAAGGAGTATCCCTGAAACATCGCAACAAACAGTGAAGATATGTTTTATGTCTTCTTGTTCAATGCTAAATCACCCACGTTCGAACTGATTACACTCCATGATTTCCCTACTCCTTGCCTGTGCTGGTAGATTTCAAAGTGGTAAATGTCTTGATCACATCATGGATGTAAATGTCGTACTGTTCAAAGCTTTGTCAAATCCATCTCACTCACTGATCATGCCTGACAAGTGTGTGTGGTCTCCAGATGCCAGTGTGTCTCCTGCTAGTTGCCCTGTGAAGCAGTTCCCATACCTGCCTTCCTCACTACAAACCGTGAGTATTTTACCATTGTTAGCAATTGATATCTTGTGATTTAGCAATGATTTTCAACTACAGTAAGTGCCTTTAGCAAGAACCACATGGATGGGTCCAGGGCCCACTTGCACAAAGCGATCTTGGCGCTAAGACTATCGTAAGCCTATGTTAAAGTATGGGGGCTAAGATCATCTTAGCACTAAGATTGCTTTATGCAAGTGGGCCCAGGGGTTTGTGTAGGTTTACCAAAATGCTACCCATGGAGATACATGTATAGAGGATGATAGTTGAACTTCTTCAGTCTAACTTTGAAAAAACTCTCTATAATAGGATTAAGGTTTCAGATCAAGTGTGCCACGTGTTGTCATCTGCAAACCCCATGTTCATCATGTTCCTGCCTTCATCCCCCAATAATGAGAGCCCCCTGCACTCAAATCTAGATGGACCCAGATAAATCCCACAGCCATGTTCCATCAAGCGATCGTAAGGCTATGAATGTCAGAAGTCTGTGTTTAGTAAGGATATAGATTGTTACGACAGCTTTGTGGAACAAGGCCCTGGACCTCATGTGATACATTCAACTGTTTCTCCTACAGGACCTGTGTAACTGTAACTGTTCTGTTTGTCAGACTGATGTGAGCGGCACACAGAACACAGGTCATCCTGTTAGCCAGCCTGGTCTCCTCCAGACGGTGACGAGGTCCCGGTTGCCGGTTGTCCTGGTGTGTGACTCTCTGTTAGAGAGCATTCAGAGGACGGGGCCTGGCCACAGCCTCACCTTCCGTGCTGTCATACAGAGGGTGTTTTTCTCATCAAAAGCCAGGTAAGATATCAAAGGGCAGTCTGGACAGTCTTTCTGTCTGCACTGTCAGAGGGAGTCTTGACCCTGTGTTGTCCCAGAATCTGATGATCATGGGTTCAAATGCCAAAATAAGCAATCTCATTAAAATCAGATCTTATTTGGCTACTGCTAAACAAAGATCTGAGTACATCCCATTAGGGGTCACATCAGAACGACCTTTCATCCGACCAATCAGAGCGTCGCTCACCAGATCATGAAAGTGACAGTCGGAATGTGATTTTCAATCTTGCAACCTTGAAAACTTAAACACGGGGTATTCCGAATGATAGTTACGGGTTTAACGACTGAATCCATACAATCTAGACCATCTTATAGCCATTCCAGAATGTTCTTTTGTTCAGGTTTCAAATTTTTTATGGAGAATTTGTCAAAATATGTTTCGAAGCGTAGTCGCCAATTTGAAATTAGTGCCGTAAAGCGCAAGAAAGCTGCCTTCTGATTGGCTAATGTCGACTTTTTGTCAGTCCTTCAAAAGGTCGGTCAAAGTTCGCGCATGGTCGGTCTGATGTGACCCGTAATGGGATGTGGCAGCTAGAACTCAGATCCGGTTTTAATGAGATTGCAAAATAAGCTGATAAGGATTCTTGATTTGGCAGCACCATACCTGTGCTTGCGGGTTCCACAAAAGTGGTTGATGTCTAAGATTCTGCTGACTTTGGGCATTGTTTCAGATGTTCCTTGCTAGTGGAGGACAGTCATGGCACAATGGCCGTCGTACAGATGGGAGACAACTCTGGTCAGGATGAGGTGACTCAAGCCGAGGGTCATGCATGTAGTTTCACGGGGCTCAGGGTTCTTACCAGATCCAACAAAGAGAGGTGACACTTTTGTGCATTATTTTGCTTGATATCATATCCTAGCTGGTCATCTGTTATAAATTATAATGAAGAATGTTAAATAGGTTCTTGTTTAAATTTTGCACCCATTTGATTTCATTGTACATGTATTTACTTTGTAATTTTGGTTAGCTTATCAACATGTGGTTTCACAACAAATGATTATTTGTAAAAGTTCAATTATGTTTTGACAATAAGTGTTCTGTGCTCATTCTAGATTTATTGAGTAATGTATTTGGTGAAAGAAGCCTCTACATGCTTATAAAGTTGAAAAAAGGAGCACTTATTAAGACTGTACGCTGTGAGTTAAAATTGTTGCCAGAGATTGAGAGGTAGTGAACAAACATAGTTCAAACATCGATGAAGTAAAACATTTCAATAATGCTAACGAGGCAGTTATATTCCCCTTCTACGCTGCTGTTTTCTGTGAATTGTCTGTCATATGGCTGAGAGATTACAGACTGTCAAGTCAATTTTCGGTCCTATTTTAGGGGCTCTTATTAAAGGTTACTGACAGTTTGGTCTACAAGTTTGTTGGGGGTACTTATTGGAGCAGGGCGCTTAATATGGCGAATACTGTAAGGTAGTTCAGGGGAGACTATTCAAAATTACTCTTTGGTGAGATTCTCCATCTTGTCTATATATACATCATTATATTTGAAGTGTGTTTTAATAGACGTGTATCAAACCAAACCTAGTGCCCCTTTTATATGAATGAATCTTAGGATAGATTGGATTGACTTTTGATTAAAATACTTATGCACAGAAGAAGTTTTGGTTTTTTTTTGCTTGCCTTAATGAATGTAGATCATTTTATGACAAACATGTTCGTTTGATTTAGACTGAAATGAAAGAATGAATATTTGGTTTTGTTCAGTATCTCAATCATTTTTCCGACTCAAGGGATTAACTTACTACAAGACCCAGTTTCCATACAGTTTGGTGCACTTTGTGAGGGAAGACCCATTTTATCACGATTAAGATCTTGTTTATCGATCAGATTGTCATGACTGGTTGCCGCCATTTTGGTTGAAGTGATATGAGAGGTGAAATCTAATTGGTCAATAGGACGGACATAGAAGAGACATAACTCGTAATCGTCACTGGTGGCTCTATCATTCTATGATCAAGCCACAAAATTCCAGCCTAGTTTGGCAAGGGTGGAAACTGGTGGAAACAGTCAGTTAACTACCTTGCCTCGTCAAGATGTATCTCAATTCATTCATAACCAATTTATTTTCAGTACACTTTTAAGATTTACCTGGATTCAGGTTTCCTAAAGGTGTATAACTCTGTGAAATATCTTATCCTGAATCAGAATTCAGCTGTCTAGGTATGAGTGGACTTGTTGCAGGAATGCGGCACTGTTCAGTGTGCTGGAAGGGGCGTGGTCAGGTCACAGGACCACTGTCTCCAGCCAGGAAAGTCAGGAGGAAGAACAGACAAGCAGCTCTGTGAGTGTTAACTGCATGTGTCTCCCACTACTTCCTGGTACAAAGTTCAGGGCCAGACGGAAAGAAGCAATGAATTGGCTAAACCAAATCCATGTGTCATGACTAAGGCTTAAAATAATAATAGAATTGGTTCTCAGGCAATGGCTTTTAAAATTATTGCGCGGGAGGGCGGCGGTGGGTTTTCTTTTTGGTCAAAGTTTGGTCTCAGTAATTTGGGGGAAATCATGTCCTTCTTAAACATTTTAGCATTTAACTGTTGGGGTCAAGTTTTAGAGATGCGGACTATTTAAAGAGAACCAAGACTATTTTTTTTTTAGCCTTATTTTCATTTATGGTTTGTCAGCTTAAAAACAATTAAATGTGAGAAAGAAAAATCTGAGAAGTTTTATATTCCTTGAGTTTTTTTATTTGAGATATTCATGCAACTGAGGGAGCACAGGGAGCCCAGACGTCACAGGTTCAACAATTGTTTGGTCTCGCAAGATACCTATGATCATGGGTTTGAATACCGGTTATTTTTTTAGGTTTGTCAGCACCATACCTATGCTCATTGTTTTCACCAAAGTCTAATACCTGCATCGCTTTGGATTTTCCTCCCACAGTAAGCTGACACAACGTGATGTAACTAGAACACTGTTGAAACCCAACTCACCCACTCACTCCAATGTGAGATATTCTCGTAACTCCTGTGACATTATTCCCCAGACGAGACACATGACTAGCCCTGGGTTCTGCTACATCCTGTCCCTGTCCGAGGAATCCCCGCTCTCCATCACTGTGTCCCCTCAGCTGGCACCCAGCTACACAGAACCACACTACCACACACTGGCTGGAGCGTGTCAGGTCAGGGAACTCAGGCTTGCTTGTACAAGATATTTCATGTATGGAACAATTTGACCACTCACTGTTGGGACTTTACACGCTATATGTATTTCTATTGTGAAAACCTTATGTTGACATATAACAGTCAAATTGCCACAAATAGGACTTTAAACAAGTCAAAATATGGCATTTATGATATGTGTATCTAATCTCAGGATAATACATCTTCACTTGTGGGATATTTACTCTGACTTTTACTAGACTGAGACTTTGATGTAGCGGCTTAAGTCACAGACTGAGCATCTGTCATAATACTGAGATTACTCTAGTGAACGGCTGATGATAAATTTTTCAATAAACAATAAATAAAACCAAATTATGTTCTGCAATGAATGCATGTGTAATAATTGTCAAAATAAACTCTCCCCACTTTATGCTGTTTCCTGTAGATGGCCATGGACAAGAGAGTGTCATTCGTTGCCAGAGTAATTCACAGGAGACAGTCACAGGTGAGCCAAATCTCTCTGCTTTGGTAACTAAGGGGGCACAGGTGGCCCAGTCATCTAAGGCAACGCAATTCGTTGTGCAGAGTTGTGTCCCTTGGGTATGCCAGATGTCTATGATTGTGGGTTTTACCGCCAGTTTGCCCCATTGTTCCTAGGTTTATTGATACCATAACTGTGCTCATAGCTTTCACCAAAGTGGCAAACGTCTAAAACCTGTTTCACTTTGTGCTTTCTTCCAGCGTTAAGCTGACACGCTGTGATATAACTAGAATACTGTTCAAAGCGGCATTAAGAACCCAACCCGGTACCATTTTGTGACCTGTAGTTATTGCTTGGTTGCCAGTCGGCTCCCATTAATACAATTAACTTGGTGACTAAAATAGTAGAACATCACTTGCCTGTATCAACAACATGACTTCCCTATTTAGGGATGTAGTGTAACTCCTTACACTGAAGCCTATCTTGCTTCTGATGCTACCGTATGTAATGCTACAAGTTGATGTAGTTCTGGTCAGGTGCACATTTTCAGTTTACTTTCACAATGGTGGGATGTTCAAATCCTAGAAGACTATTTCGACATGTTTTCAAGAGGCATCTCTAAGCCAAACTGTCCACTGTGGCTACTACTGCCAGCAGTCCTAAGAGGCGTTTATGAGCCGAAGATGTGGGTGGGCACAATAGAATCAGGGAATTCAGCATTGGGATGCGAGACGCCCGGGATTACTTCATCTACAATGAATGTCTCTGATAGTAACATATGAATCAGAAATCCAAGTGATTGCATAAAACAAACATTGGAATAGAGTGAAAAAGCAGCAGCAGTATTGTTTCAGGTAATTGGCTAAACAAATTCCAGTGATGGTCTTTTGACAAGGGGACCGATTCCGTGGTCTAGTGATAGAGCGTCCGCCTGGAGAGTGGAAGGTCCAGGGTTCGATCCCCGGGCCGCCCCCATACCAAGAAATGTTCAAAGATGGTACTTGTTGTTACCCAGTCTGGTGCCCAGCATTAAAGGGCTAAAATAAGGACTGGTCAGCTCTGTCAGTATACTGTGTCTGAGTGGGGTATTCATGTTAAACTGTGGCATGGTATCTCAGTGAGCTAGCACTATGAATCGGCATCAGTCCGGACTAGTACAAGCAGCCACACACACACGCACACGCACATGCACGTCGCTATATAAGTGCAATAATCTTGGACGCGACGTTGAACCCAATTTCATCTCACCGTTTGACAAGGGTAATTGTTCAATGACTTATCTTTATTGCAGCAAATTTTCAAAGTTTGTTGTGCATTAGAACAATTGGAATGTTTTCTCGTCTTGTCTTAGTATTTAATTTCTAAAATAATAAATTCCTTGTAAGCCTAAATCAATGTGGCTCCTTAGAGTAAGAAATTGCACCAAGAAAAATATTGCCAGGAGAAATGTGTCTCCCAGGAAAAAGTCTAAGCTTGGAGTGCTGGATGCTTATTTGATTGAATGGTACAGGCATTTTGCGTCACTATCTTAACTTCAGCGTTATATTTGACTTTATCCTGACTCAGGATAAGTATAAATGATATATTAACCATAAAAAATACATTTTTCAGGATACGTCCAAACCAGACATGAATGAAAGCTGGTATGTGACAGACAGCAGTCTACCATCATCATACGCTGTGCTCACATTGTCTCCGGACTGTCACATCCCAGCATTAGCAGGGCGTTCAGCTGTCTTCACAGATACCTGTGTGTCCAGTGGTGAGTACCTGTGTGTCCAGTGGTGAGTACCTGTGTGTCCAGTGGTGAGTTCTTGTGTGTCCAGTAGTGAGTACCTGTGTGTCCAGTAGTGAGTACCTGTGTGTCCAGTGGTGAGTTCTTGTGTGTCCAGTGGTGAGTACCTGTGTGTCCAGTAGTGAGTACCTGTGTGTCCAGTGGTGAGGTCTTGTGTGTCCAGTGGCGAGGTCTTGTGTGTCCAGTGGCGAGTTCTTGTGTCTCATGGTAATTTGCTGTGCAGAGTTGCGTCTCTTAGGCAAGCCAAAGTTCTGTGATCATGGGTTCAAAACCTGGTTCACTCTTCCCGAGGCAAGTGTATCCACTAGCCTATATCAAAGTGTAGTGGTAACACTCTTGCCTCCAGAAGGTGCTATGATGTCAAGGCATGAGAGCAACACGGAGTGAATATTCATTTATGTTAAAACTAAACCACAGCAGTCTGTATATAATCAAGTATAGACCTGGGAGACTTGATGTCATAAGTATCAATGCTAGTTGTTAGAGTACAACAATCAACCAAGAGGATCCCCATTAGTCAGCTGAAGACAGCATAAAGTACCTGGAATACCAATGGAGCTACTGGCAATAACACAGGCTTCTGAAACAGTCAAGCCATTATTTTCCCTTACTTGAATAATGACAACCTTCTTTGTAGGTTGTTTTCACTGTGATGCTTACACTCGGATAGTGGAAGAAGTGCCTGTCCAGATTGAAGACAGCTCGGTCAGAGAAACACTCAGCAGGCTGGACTCACTAACAGTGTCCCTCCCAGAAATAACAGCCAGAGTTAGGCCGTGGAGCCTTGTGTCTGTACAAGGTAGGTGACCTCACTAACAGTGTCCCTCCCAGAAATAACAGTTAGGCCATGGAGCCTTGTATCTGTATAAGGTTGGTGACCTCACTAACAATGTCCCTCCCAGAAATAACAGCCAGAGTTAGGACATGTAGCCATGGAGTCCATGGTGGACTCGCTAACAGTGTCCCTCCCAGAAATAACAGCCAGAGTTAGGACATGTAGCCTTGTATCTGTACAAAGTAGGTGAACACACTAACAGTGTCCCTCCCAGAAATAACAGAGTTAGGCCATGGAGCCATGGAGTCCATGGTGGACTCGCTAACAGTGTCCCTCCCAGAAATAACAGCCAGAGTTAGGACATGTAGCCTTGTATCTGTACAAAGTAGGTGAACACACTAACAGTGTCCCTCCCAGAAATAACAGAGCTAGGCCATGGAGCCTTGTGTCTGTACAAGGTGTCCCTCCCAAAAATAAGAACAATACAAGGAAACATTAAATTACCGGTAGATATTAAATTTTTACATATCATTATATAGCAACAGTCCAAATATTCAGTGTCTATTCTGGGAGTCTTTTGTGCATAACAGACAGCTAGTCTACTTTGTAGTCTGATTTCAGGAAGATATCTTCTGTCAAAAATGTATGGAATACTTTCTTCTTGGGTTCAGATGGCCCAACAGACAACCAGCTAACTGTCTGCTATGTAGCTGTCCCAGGAACAGTTGTCCCAACTACCAGTGTTTCTCTGTAGTGGTTAAGGGGCGGTCGGGTAGCCTAGTGGTTAAAGCGTTCGCTCGTCACGACGAAGACCCGGGTTCGAATCCCGACATGGGTACAATGTGTGAAGCCCATTTCTGGTGTCCTCCGCTGTGATATTGCTGGAATATTGCTAAAAGCGGCGTAAAACCAAACTCACTCACTCACTCACTCACTCACTCACTCATTCACTCACTGTAGTGGTTAAGGCACTGGGACTGTACAATGAAATCTAATTCAGTGGGATGAAGTTGTTGCCATTTAACAAGGTACCAACTGCATCACAGCTGGAGCTTTACATCAGATTTATAAAGGAAGATACATGTAATTGTTTTGTATTTATCGAAAAAAAGTGTTTGCATAATAGATAATTCAGGTGTAATCTGTGTGACTTGGACGTTGGTGTTTCTGACCTGACTGTGGTTGCAGGTACAGTAGGCAGTGTGGATGAGGATGCAGCCTACAGCTGGGAGGAATGTGATGGGTGTGGCAGTGACCGGCTTGTGGAGGACCGAGAGAGACCAGGGTCAGTGACGTGTATCCTCCTTCACTATGATGCCCATTAAGTCACCAGTGCAATCATACTCTACTTTTGACACCAGTGCATAGTGGCAAGTGGTTACCACATGTGAAAACCTCTCGATAACTTTAAATCATAATTATTAAAATATTAAAGCTTGGTTCATCTCATGGTTTGATGTTGATAATATTTTGCAATAAATTAAAGGAGAATTTACCTCATTTGAAGCCTTAATTATTATTTTTTATTTTGAATATTGACTTCGTGTGGGCTCTTAACGTATTGCTTTAGCTATCAGTGTCAAGAAAATAACATAAGTTGGCTCCTAGACAGAAATTGAACTCTGAGTACATAGAGGCCCTTTAAAGCTCCATGGTGGAATGAAAAGTTGGAATTAATGTGAAATACACATATTGTTTAACATAGTTCATGTTATTTTTGCAATTTTGATCAAAAACCCTCTGTCTCATGTCACCAGAATAACACTGATAAATACTTTAATGATTAAAGGTTAACAAAATTGAATACACAGTAACACCTCAAATCTGAAAATACATATTGTTTATCTACACTGCAGTATACCAAAGTTTTTATTAAATTTTGTAATGTAAAGATCAATGTTTGTTCAGAATGTGAGCATGTGCTTATTGTAGAGCATCTAAATGTGCGAGCTGTCACAGACAAGTTACCTCCCCTGTCACAAGAATGAAGTTGGAGGTGTACCTGCATTCCAACAATTTCAAGGGATCTGTCATCAGAGTAGATGTATGTATGTTTGATGCCTTCAATGGGGATGGGGTCTGCACTGTGGCTTTCAGGGTTGAATTGTGATTGGAATGAACATTGAGTGAATGTTGTGTTACGCCACAGGCGCTAATATCCCAGCTATATTAAAATGACCTATAAAAAGTCCAGTGTTGACCAGACAAATCAATGACCAAAAGCATGAACCACAATCCGCTTCATTTTACTTATTGTAGTGACCATGCGTAGTGTAGTGATGCTAGTGTCTCTATGTTTATTGTAGTGACCATGTGTTTGGCATGTAGTGATGCTAGTGTCTTTATGTTAAAGGGTGGCCTTAATGTAGTGACCATGTGTTTGCTGTGTAGTGATGCTAGTGTCTCTATGTTAAAGGGTGGCCTTAATGTAGTGACCATGTGTTTGGCATGTAGTGATGCTAGTGTCTCTATGTTTAAGTGTGGCCTTAATGTAGTGACCATGTGTTTGGCATGTAGTGATGCTAGTGTCTCTATGTTAAAGGGTGGCCTTAATGTAGTGACCATGTGTTTGGCGTGTAGTGATGCTAGTGTCTCTATTTTAAAGTGTGGCCTTATTGTAGTGACCATGTGTTTGGCGTGTAGTGATGCTGGTGTCTCTATGTTAAAGCGTGGCCTTATTGTAGTGACCATGTGTTTGGCGTGTAGTGATGCTAGTGTCTCTATGTTAAAGTGTGGCCTTAATGTAGTGACCATGTGTTTGCTGTGTAGTGATGCTAGTGTCTCTATGTTAAAGTCTGACCTTATTGTAGTGACCATGTGTTTGCTGTGTAGTGATGCTAGTGTCTCTATGTTAAAGGGTGGCCTTAATGTAGTGACCATGTGTTTGGCATGTAGTGATGCTGGTGTCTCTATGTTTAAGTGTGGCCTTATTGTAGTGACCATGTGTTTGGCGTGTAGTGATGCTAGTGTCTCTATGTTAAAGTGTGGCCTTAATGGAGTGACCATGTGTTTGGCCTGTAGTGATGCTAGTGTCTCTATGTTAAAGTGTGGCCTTAATGTAGTGACCATGTGTTTGGCTTGAAGTGATGCTAGTGTCTCTATGTTAAAGTGTGGCCTTATTGTAGTGAACATGTGTTTGGCGTGTAGTGATGCTGGTGTCTCTATGTTAAAGCGTGGCCTTATTGTAGTGACCATGTGTTTGGCGTGTAGTGATGCTAGTGTCTCTATGTTTCAGCTCCAGCAGGCCACCATAGAGAAGCTGCTGCCATCAGAGGGACACACAGATGAGGTAGGATCAGGGCTGGAAACCTGTGTCATCATGTGTACTGTACAACGTTTTTTTACATAGGGAATTTTTTTGGCCAAAGAAAACCCAACCAAAGAACACTATATATCTCCAGTAAAACTTTGTTACCTTCAACTGCTTGGGGCCATTGTGTGTGAGTGTTGTCAAGTTCCCTGTATTTTGAGACAAGTGGAGTGCCGATGTAAGACAGTAGTGCCGGTTAGGATATTGCAGTGACATTAAAGTTACATTGAAAAATAATTATTCATTTAATGAAGTTCCGAGCTCCCAAGGTTTCACTTTTTTCTCAGAAATATAAAATATTATTATTATAATACATGACACACTGCCATGTGGCCTCATGTCATGTTCCCTCTACTTTCAGGGCTGTGATATTGACAGTGTGTTGAACAAGGAAGTGGGACCGCTGCACTGCATTGTCAAGTCCATCACTAGTGAAACTGACAACACAGAAATATTCCTGCAACAGATCACATGACCGGAGTGTTTGAATAATGAGTGAGTGAGTGAGTATGGTTTTACGCCGCTTTTAGCAATATTCCAGCAATATCACGGCGGGGGACACCAGAAATGGGCTTCACACATTGTACCCATGTCGGGAATCGAACCTGGGTCGTCGGTGTGACGCCCGAACGCTTTAACCAGTAGGCTACCCGACTGCCCCTTGTTTGAACAACAAACTTTCCATCTCTACGATCCCATTTCTCAACAGGAGTGTGTGGATATGAACGTACAGTATGTTGCCTGTAGTGGATGTATCATGGAAGGACCAAGTCCATCAATAATAAAAATGTTCAAAATATGTTCATATGTTCCGAGTTGAAACTGAGTCATACTATTTTGGTAACTGAAAAGTCAGGAAAAATACATTGTGTGTGTATTGTGGCATTCTGATTTGATTTATGTCAATCCATACTGTACAGTCTAAATTACAAGTTATGAAATCGTTTTGCTCTCATTATGTACCACAAGAAGTGAAGCAATACTCCATGCCTATACCATAAGTCCCTAATGTTGTATTGCCATAAGTAATGGGGTCTAGGATTATTTCTACCCCCCACCCCTGGCCTATTCCCACCTCCCAATTGCCCACCGGGTCAAGGGTCACTCAACAACTTCATCCCTATACTGTAATGAACTAATCCATGCAATGCCATTGTCAACAAACATAGAAAAGAAATTATGCTTGTAGTTTACTGTGTATATATATATACTAACATATTAAAAAAATATTATTAATGTAAATGTACCTTATAATTCAGAATGACAAGATTTGACATTTTTTAAAGACTAACAATAACAGTGATAAATATTAGACACAGTTGGCAGACATTGATCACTTCCCTTTTAGTCCAGTTTTAGCAGTCGCCCAGCATCATCAAGGAACTGGAGTGGGCTCACTACACCGATCTGTAGATGTTCCTTGAGTCTGACCATACGTTGCTCCAGTTTGGGGTTGAATTGGTTTGCTCACTGGCTGCCAGTAAGATAGAGATAACAATAGCTTGCCTATGAACACACCCATTTCTTTGTCAAAACTTTGAAGTTATCAAAACACTATTATCTACTGTTTGTTTGTTTGTTTGTTGTTTAACACCGCAATCAGCAATATTCAAGCTATATGACGGTGGTCTGTAAATAATCAAGTCTGGACCAGACAATCCAGTGATTGATATGAGCATCGATCCACGCAATTGGGATCGATGACATGCATCAACCAAGTCAGCGAACCTGACCACACGATCACGTTAGTTGCCTCTTACAACAAGTATAGTCGTATTGATGAGATAAATAGGTTACAAAAACATGTTACATATATGTAAAACTACAAATAAATATAATCATGTTTTCAGGAAACCATCACCTGAAACATTGCTCAAACAGTTGTCAACAATCAAAGAAAACAAGAAACAATTTTGTTTACAGGATTTAAACAATACCATAACCATTTGGCTTCCGACAAGCTTCTTCACCCTGGGAACTGCATTGTGGTCCAGGGATTTGTGTATTGACATAAGTGAGTGTACATTAAGCACAACAAACTATATGAACTGAAGTTGTCATTTTCCAGAGGCAAGAGTGTCCACTAGCCTAGCAGTAGATAGTTAGATAAATGGCTTATTCAAGTTTTTGTGACAAATGTTTATAGTTCATTGAAATGGAAATGCTCTTTGTGCTGGATTTTCAAATTTCCAAGAACTGTTTTTGAAGATTTTCAAGGTGTATATAACAGAAAGTGATTGCATTGATTCACCTGATCTACACAGCTGAGTCATAAGAACAAGACATGTGATGTCTCTACCTGTGTTATTCATTGAAAAGTGCATGGATGTAACAACAAAGTACACAGCCTGTTCAGATGAGAGTTTCAGTACATACCCGGTACACAGATCGCAGATCGCATTTACTCTAATTAGCCATTTACGTTTTGAGAACTGATCTGGTAGTCCAAGTATTGTTATTTGTTTTGGTATGTTGCTGTGTTACCTCAGGGGTTAAGCATACTACATAATATAAGATAGCTACGCTATAAATTGAAGAATGAAGCATAGTGTATTTCATGATAAAACATTGTTCTATCATGACGTCATTACTGGAGAGAGGAACATACACTCGCAACTTTATGACGTTGTAAATAGGACAATATCTTTTAGATCGAAGTGTCTATTGACACCCATAGTTGTAGCTGGACAGCGCAGATGAACTCAATGGCTGGATGATTGCACCCAAAGATGGAATTTCCAACATTGCCAAGGTCAGATTGTATTCGGTGAGTCATCATCTTTTAAATACGGGTAAATGTTTTTAAAGCTTGTACAATTTTTTGACATCCTTAAAAAAGGCTCTACAAAATGTTGATGTCTCATATAAGAAATAAACAACTCGTGGTCGTTGTTTATTGCACCATAAAACACTGCAGGAAGAAAAAAGCACACGGGCTGTGCCCTTCATGGTTTATTCTCCCTGCAGTGTTTTATGGTATAAGTAATGACCATGGGTCATTTATTGCTTATATAATGAGACATACATACACTTTCTTAGAATGTTTGGCTAGAAGATGATCTCCTTGCATTGAGTACTTCCCAACTGACAGAGCTCTTGTTTTGATTCTGAAGGTCAGTTTGAAATACAAAAAGCAAATCTGGATAATGTAATCATCAATAGAGAAATGCTGGGTACATTTAACTGCAAAGATCCTCTCTTTCTATGATGATATGTACAAGTAAAGAGGACTATTTGCTTCTACATGTATATACAGAAATATGGCAAAATGTTTATCTCATGTCTTCAATACTGGCTATCCTCATCATGTTGTTAAAGCTATCCCTTCAGTAAAAAGAGGTGTTAATATTGAACTTTCTATTTGTTGGAATTGTTGGTTATTTCATCATAAGATAATATGTCAACTTCTTATTACAAGGCTACCTTGCCACATTACCAAAGCTTACCAGGAACTCGTTAGACAATCATAACCACTTTCTTCTTTTTTTGCATTCCCTGCTTCTTTTGGTTTTTTAGTATATGTATTCATACGTATTGTATATGTATAACTGGCTTCTGTCTTCTGTGGTTCATAATTTGTTATTCCATAATGCCATGGCCGCAATGGTCTGTTTGAGATAGTTTTCCGAAAGGTCTATGGGACTTGTGGTTAATATAAATATGGCCTTATGGGTAATTGAATCGAAAGTATGTACATTTTTAATTTTGTAAACAATTGCTTATAACATGTCACGATTGGTCTTGTAGTTCTTAAAATTCTCAACAGTTTGTTCCTTGTTCAGTTTCTCTAAATCCCCAACAGATGCCTGCACAGCGAGGCTAACGTATAAATACAATGTACATGCTTATGTAGGTATCTGATTATGCGCGGGAATAATCCTAACCCTTGTACACGATATTAAAATTATTCTAAGCAGCATATATTCACTTAACGAATACATCAGATATGCTTCTTGTAACCATGCCTAGTTTAAACATAAATATTCAACATTCATGTTTTCCTGTTTCAAAGCTACATGCAATAGTAATTATCTTGAAGGTAAACGACAGAGCATTGCAACCACGGTCGGCAAGTATTCGTGCATTGAGCGACATGCACCCAGTACCATTTTTGCTCCTTATGTAACAATATAGATATTTGGAATAACGCTAAATAATCACTGTATGTCTTTATCGGGTCTGGTAGATATTCATATATAGTCGAGAGACGCTCAGGGCCGGTGATAAATATATCATCAGTGTGTGTGTGTGTGTGTGTGTGTGCGTGCATGCGTGCGTGCGTGCGTGCGTAATGTCAATTTGTCATGATTGAGGTACAGTTTACTCACTGCTTAAAATGTATGTTATATTATTCAAGTAAACCAAACCGGGTAGGTATGCTATTTCTTACTATTTCGCTAACAATCCTAACTATTAATAGTAGGCCGTGACACAGCGCACTCTCGGTACAAGTACAACCCTGTATTTTCTGTACTTTGTAATTTCTGTTCTTTGTAGTTTCTGTACTCGGTATTCTAGTCGTATTAAGATCTGGGTGTCGCCTTTCATCAACTTTATCTATGGGGTTTTGTTCAGATCTGGACACATCAGATGTTGGTGTTGCTGGTGGTTTACATCCTACTGTTTCGATCATTCAACACATGCACAACAACATAGTAACCTTTGATCAGTCGAAACTGCCTGGAAATCTGTGAGATCTGAGGGTGGTTTCCGACTACTTCACCTTGGTTTGATCCTCTTTGCAGTCTTTCTCTTTCATTGGTTAACATAGGACACGTGATAAACGATTGCTATAAAACCACCTGACAGTGTTATGACGGAACCCTGTTGTAGTCAGGTTGACATTCTGGTGGTGAAATGAAAGTAACCACTGACTAACTGTTACTAAAGTAGGTCACCTCGAGTGGCTGCTCATATCAGTGCATGCAGTTAACATAGACGATCATCGGATGTCGGTTGGCTTTTTAAAAAAACAAACATGGCCGCTGGTCGTTCTCTTCTGTTAGCGTTATTACAGAAGTGACTACGTCTTCACAATGACCTTGATGTCAGGTTCGTCCCATTAAACAACGCATGCCGTTGGTTAAAATTGCGCATGATGCAAAAAGTATTGACTATAATAAATACCAATTTCTGTTGAAGAAGTTGCGCCATTGCGTGAAAGCTTAATGTGGGAGGGGCGGTCGGGTGGCCTAGTGGTTAAAGCTTTCGTTCGTCATGCCGAAGACCCGGGTTCGATTCCCGACACAATGTGTGAAGCCCATTTCTGGTGTCCCCCGCCGCGATACTGCTGGAATATAGCTAAAAGCGGCGAAAAACTATACTCACTCACTCACTCACTTAATGTGGGAGGAAATGTAAGATGACACGGGTCGAACATACACGAGCAGTGTTACAGTGATGATAAACCGAAAATTGCGGGATGTGGGATTCGAAGCAAGGGTCTTCGAATCCTGGAACAGCTAACGGATTTATGTTGAAACAATAAGATAAAGGCAAAACAATAAGCTGTAACAACAAATACTTTGTATCTCCTTCACTCAGTAGTGAATTCAGATTTTCCTTTAATATAGCACATGTAATCAAACGCCGCACTCAATGTTCCAGCTATATGACGGCGGTCTGGACCAGACAATCAAGTGATTGACACCATAAGCATCGATCCATGCAACTGGGATACGAGCACATGCAATAACCAAGTCTTCCAGGCTGACCACCCGATTCCGTTAGGGGGCCACGGGTAGCCCAGTCGTCTGTCGCTGTGCAAAGTTGCAACACGCCAGAAACCTATGATTGTGAGTTCGAATCCCGGTTCGCCCCGATTATGTTTGTCAGCACCATACTCGTGCTCGTGGGTTTCACCTAAGTGGTAAACGTCTGAGACCTGCATCACTTCGGGCTTTCCTCCCACATTAAGCTGACACGCCGTGATATAATTGGAATAACGTTAAAAGCTCACTCACTCACTCACGATCCCGTTATAGTCGCCTCTTACGATAAGCATAGTTGCCTTTTACGGCAAGCATGGGTTGCTGAAGACTTCACGGGTCTACGAACTTTGGCTGTGGACATTCAGTAAGAAACTAAGGAAATTATGCGACATAACCCCGGTTTTTTTTGTTTTTTTGTTTACAAATAAATTATATGAAGCAAAACTCCCTTTGGGTTTCATTCTTATGTACCTGTATTATACCTGTATAGTGGGTTGATAAAATACAAGACCATCCGTTCAGTTCAGTTTATTGTCAGAAAGATCACCAACGATGGTGCATGAGAGGTGAAGTGAAATGGGGTTTAACGTCGCGTCCAAGATTATTGCACTTATATAGCGACGTGCATGCTGGTTGGTTTGTTGCTTAACGCCACACTCGGCGATGTTCCAGTTATATGACGGCGGTCTGTAAATAACCGAGTCTGGACCAAACAATCCAGTGATTGATATCATGAGCATCGATCCACGCAACTGGGAACGATGACATGCATCAACCAAGTCAGCGAGCCTGACAACCCGATCCCGTTAGTCGCCTTTTACGACAAGCATAGTCACCTTTTACGGAAAGCATGGGTTGCTGAAGACCTATTTTACACCGGATGGTGTTTGTGGCTGCTTGTACTAGTCCGGACTGATGCCGATTTATAGTGTTAGCTCACTGAGACTCCGAGCCGACTAGTCCTTGTTTTAGCCCCTTAATGCCGAGCGCCAGACAGGGTAACAACAAGTACCATCTTTTAACGTATTTTGGTATGACGCGGCTGGGGATTGAACCCCGGACCTTCCGCTCTCCGGGCGGACGGTCTACCACAAGACCACCCAGGCGGTCTGGTACATGAGAGAAAATATAATATAAATTCATATATAATAATAACATCAAGATGACAGGGGTAAAATGCCAATACAAATATGACAAAAATAAAGTGACAACAATCTCATACACGTTTTTTAACAGCTTCAACATTTCTAAAGATGGTATTGATGAATTTGGACAAGTTTTCCATATCTTTTGCTCTAGTGCCGGATAAACATTTGTTTCCAAATTTATACATATTAGGCCATTAAGAGAGATCTTTAGGTATGTACATAGACCGCATCTGGAGAAGAACTTCACATCAGCATCATATTGTGTGAAGAGTAAATCACCCAAGCTGCGTTTGTGTGTGTGTGTGTTGTTGAAACCGCTCCCCAGATACAGGTGAGGTGAGGTGAAATGGGGTTTAAGTGAGTGAGTGAGTATGGTTTTACGCCGCTTTTAGCAATATTCCAGCAATATCACGGCGGGGAACACCAGAAATGGGCTTCACACTTTGTACCCATGTAGGGAATCGAACCCGGGTCTTCGGCGTGACGAGCGAACGCTTTAACCACTAGGCTACCCGACCGCCCCTGAAATGGGGTTTAACGTCCCGTTCAAGATTATTGCACCTTTTATAGCGACGTATTTGTGTGTGGGCGTGCTTGCGCGCGTGCGTGCGTGCGTGCATGTGTGTGGCCGCTTGTACTAACCTGGAGTAATGCCGTTTTCGCGAACACCTGGTGTCATCACTATTAGATGGTGATTCATAAACACCTGCTCATGATATAGTCCGAATCGTACCATCGACACTGCTTTCACAGAGATTTTTTGTGTAATTGAGTTGGGTTTAATGCTGCTTTTAACAGTATTACAGTTATATCGCGGCATGTCAGCTTAATGTGGGAAGAAAAAGATGTTTTATGAATATGTTTGTTGCTTTAATCATAGCGCTAGTCCACTGAGATATCATGCGGCAGTTTTACCCGGATATTCCACCCAGACACAGTATACTGACACCAAGCCAACCAGTCCCTGTTTGATACCGAGCGTCAGGCAGCGTTACAACAAGTACCATTTTTTATCATCTTTTGCTATGATGCGCCCGGGGCCAAGCCACTAACCTTCCGCTCTCCGGGCAGACGCTCTATCCCCTAGACCACGGAGGCGGCCAGAGGTATACGGATGAAAAAAAGCAACAAAAGTCTTTCGATAATCATAAAACATCGGGTGTATGACTACGCCCATCTTCCCGAGTTAACTGACTATAAAAGTCCAGTTTCCACCCTTGCCGAACTAGGCTGGTATTATGGAGTTACATTTTGTCTGGACTAACGAGTTTAGGCATAGACCAATGGAAATCGCGCAACGGAATCGAAATCCGGTTCGTAAACTGTCATGCAGATTTCAGTCGATTGCAGGATTTGTCAACAGATATTTTCCAGATCTTTTCATGTTTTTAATCAATTGCTCATGTGATTTGATGCACTTTGAGATGTAAGACCTGTTTTATAACAATATAGATACTGATTATGGATCAGATCGTCTTGACTGGGCACTGCCATTTTGTTTGAAGCAAATGCAAATCATACGAGAGGTAGCATCTAATTGGTCCAAAGGAGAGTGGTAATAGCCACTGGTGGCACTACGATCGAGCCCAGGAATTCCAGCCTTGATCGGCAAGGGTGGAAACCGGACTTTAAAAGTCAGTTAACTCTCTTGCCTCAAGACGATGAACAGAACAGATGTCTATCAATAATAGCTGTAAATCAGGACGTCACAATGTCTGCCCTGTAAATAAGAATCAGTCGACATATGATATGTTGCACCAGTCATTCCAATGGGTAACAATGAATTTCCTCATGCTATGCTGCACTAGTCTCAACAACATGATTTGTTTAACAATATATAATCTATTTCGTAGAAGTGTGTACATCACTGAAATGTTTCTAAATTTCAAGGCTACACAAAAAGACATATATTCAACCTTCATCATGATCAATCGATTGTCAAATTATGTCGCAGAAACGTGACTAGATATATATATGTGGGTATCGTTACCGTCAAATATTCACCAGTAATAAATATTTGCCAAGCCATTTTTGTTCTTTATCTCTCTCAGCTTCAGTTAAAAAGATTTATGATGTAGCTTACAGGATGAAATCAAGAAAAGTTTCCAAGTTGTATGTCCATAACTCAGTCAGTGATGCTCAAGATGCCCAGATAAACACGACAGGTCCGCTCCCTCCGACACAAGAACATCATAAACATGATGATGTAGCTTTTCACTTGCCACCATAAGTGGGGTTTGATTGTACTTCCCTCCACTTCTGTTGATATCAAAAATGTTCAACGAGAGAAGATGTTTCACAATGGAAATGTTTCCTCCAAGGCATGCAAGAATCAAACAGTTTCTGTTTTCCACATCAGAAAGTGTGAGATCAGCTCCTTCTGACACCAGAAGATCAAAAACAGAAGCATTTCCATTTTCAGCAGCCAACATGACGGGTGTTTGAAGTTTGTGTCCTCCCTGTTTGTTTACATCTACATTTTTCAGTGAAAGGAGATGTTTAATGATAGATAGGTTGCCACCTTTACATGCGGCCATGAGGATATCTTGATTGTCAATGTTAGCAAGGGAGAGGTCAGCACCTTCTGACACAAGGAGATGATAAACATCATAGTACCCTCGCCTAGCTGCCATCATCACTGGGGTTGAGTTGTTCCATCCACCTTTTTTGTTGACGTCAAATGACTTGGTGGATAGAAGATATTTAACTATATTTACATTGCCACCAGCGCATGCCAACATCAAACAGTCTTTGTTGTATTGTTGAGTACCTGAGAGTTTAGCTCCCTCTGATACAAGGAGTTCAAAAACTTCATAGTGTCCACTTTCAACTGCAAACATTACTGCATCTTTGTTATCTTGCCCTCCACTGCTGTTGATGTCAAAGATATTCATAGCCAGCAAATGCTTCACAATGGACAGGTTACCTCCCTCACATGCTAACATTAACATGTTTGTCCTGAAGTCATCTGTAACCGTCAGATTAGCTCCTTCTGACACAAGAAGGGTATAAATACTGAAGTGACCTTCCATGATTGCAACCATAAGTGGAGTTTCATTTCTCCACCCTGATTTTCTGTTGATGTTAAATGTGTTCAGCGAAAGGATATGTTTCACTATGGACACATTACCCCCATAACATGCCAGAATCAGACAGTCTCCCCGGTCACCAGTAGTGGGTGAGACATCAGCACCTTCAGATACAAGGAGTGCATAGACATCATAGTGTCCACTTTCAGCTGCCATCATAACGGATGTTTGGCTATACCATCCCCCTCTTCTGTTGATGTCAAATGTTTCCATAGATAAAAGGTGTTTCACTATTTGTAGATTACCTCCAATGCACGCCAGCATCAGACAGTCTAGGTTGTATCTGAGTAAATATGACAGATCAGCACCTTCTGACACAAGAAGTTTAAAAACATCGTAATTTCCTTTTTCGGCTGCAATCATAACTGCTGTCTGGCTATGACCTGCTCTCTTGTTGATGTCAAACTGTTTTAGTGATAGGAGGTGTTTCACAATAGCTTGATTACCTCCTTCACATGCCAACATCAGACAGTCTGCTTTGTCATTATCAACGAGCCAGAGATCAACTCCCTTAGATACATAAAGATTATATACATCAAAATGTCCATGTTTAGCTGCAACCATAACTGGTGATTGATTATAAGATCCACCTCTTCTGTTGATATCAAACACGTCCAGAGATAACAAATATTTCACGGCAGACACATGGCCATGACGACTAGCCAGGAGGAGACTGCACCAACCACTTCTATTACTATGAGTCATGTCTGCGCCTCTTGACGCCAGCAGCTTCAAGATTCCATCATGACCAGACTCTGCACTTAGTCCTGCTGCTGTATTTCCCATCCAATCAGTGGCATTGATCATATCAGGAGATACCCCCAGGATAACTTCAGTTATATCCTTGCTCCCTGATTTACAGGCGTAATGAAGACAAGTCATGCCATCACAATCTGTCAGTGAAATATCAGCCTGTTCTTGAAGCAGGAATTTAAAAACATCGAGATGTCCTGTCTCAGCAGCAATCAAGAGAAGTGTTTTGTTTTTGGTTGATTTAAAGTTGACATCAAATTTCCCTACTCTCTTCAGTAAAGACGTAATGTGTTGTAGTTTGTTGTGTTCTCCACATTCTATGCACGTTATTGCACAGAAATACAGATCTTGTTCGCGTTTTATTGAATCTTTTCTAAATAAATTCTTTATTCGATTTAAGTAGATCGTTTTCTTTCTGCGCATGATTTTCAAAGTGCTATCAAACAGTACCTCATTATGCGTCAATGATGTCCAGTACAGGAAGCATTTCCCAAACGTTTTGTCTCTCTGTTGTGCTATCGTTGTCAACTCACCACCTAACTGGGTCACAAGTAAGGAGGCAATGGTGTCGTCACTGAGTACAGGATGTGTGACTGTCCATTGGAAACATCTCTGTCGGATGCCTTCCGAAATTCTGTCCACAACAAGTTGGTATAGAGCAGGGCTGATGTAAATCATATTCGTGACATCATCAGTAGTTGATGTCTGAAGCATCTTCTTCAGTCTCACCCGCTGATGCAAGAACTTCAGAGAGCAGTACTGCAGCAACAGCACAAGATTCAGGTGACTTAGAGCACAGGCTGCAGCATCATATACCGACGGGTGAGAGAAGGAAGCGATGTGGTCCTCCACTGTACAGTATGTTCCAGCAAAGTTAACAATCTCTTTACAAATGTTTGTTCGAGTACAGAAGGGTACTATGTCTTTCACAACTAGGAATAGGTCTGTACTATTTCCTCCTGTTTCTGTCTGAAATGTGACAAGATTGAGCTTCCCCTCACACAGGATGAGGAGAATGAGGGCTGCTGATCTGGTGCTGCTTTCTCGGATGATGGCGTCAAGGTCACCTCTCAAGTAGGTCACAGGGTTCTGGAAGAAGTCCACATTGTGCATCTGAAATACAGGGTTGGGGAAGAACAGACTGCACATAAGAGGAAACCCAAATTGACTGTATTGTGAATGAATGATGGTTTTGATATCCTCATCTGACATATCACACATTTGAGCTTTCGCCTTAAATGATGATAGGAGTAATCTCTTTTCATCAGGGGTCAGAAAATCTTTAGTCATGTCCATAACAGTCTCTGTTTTGAAAAGGTTTATCTTGTATTGATGCAACCTCGAACACCCCTCATTCCAGTTGTATGTTCTCGATGTGAAAATGAAACGAAGTTTGAATGACTGGCTTGAACTCGTATCCATTGATTCTGTGCCTCCCTCTAGGTCTTTCTTCTTCTTCTTAATCCCCTTCTCGCCTTGTTTCCCGTCAATTCCAGTCAAACTATCAGCGAGGACCCTCAACACACTATTTATTTTCTCCAGGTTTAATGGAAATGTGACACAGCCGAATATGTCATCAAATACGATCAGCATGTTAGATCGTCGTTTCGTGGTGGTATCAACTTCAAATTTTTCAATGTTTTCTACAAATAATGTTTCATAGTTTTGATTACGATATTCATCACAAACCATCATTGCAATACTAGTCTTCCCGTCTCCAGGGGCTCCACAGATGTTCACGTGGCCATGCTTCTCAAGGAGATGTTTTGTTGCCCCGAGTGTATGGACTCCTACAAATACTTCTTTCAGTGCCTCCACGCGACTCCAGAAATTCTCTACAAATATGAACATAATATAAAATTGTACTGAATAGATAGTCTATCATTTTCAGTTTAGGGGCAACCATTTAATGTGAATATGGGGATGAGGTGGGGATGGGGTGGGGATGAGGTGGGGGTGGGGCGGAATGGTAGGTGGTGGTGGGGCGGAATGGTAGGTGGTGGTGGGGCGGAATGGTAGGTGGGTGTGGGGCGGAATGGTAGGTGGGGGTGGGGGACTTTGGCAGCGGGTGTTCTTCAACTTTTTGTGTGACAGGAGGTGCTGAATTTGTTTTCACAACACATCCTTTTTTCAGGACATACTGTCTGTCCAACGAGATTTTAGTACTCGGGCATATATGATTAATGTTTTAAAAGAAACCAACAGACCAGCCACCATCTCTCCCAACCCCTTTCCTAAAAGTAAGTGGTTGTTCCTTTAGGAGATCGGGGTCAACTATAACATTTTGTTTAGCGGTGAATCAATAATTTTTAAACTTTACACCAGATGAAAGCTTCAAATCCAACTTAGTTATATAAACTGCATGCTACTTAAGAAATAAAAATGATCACAATATCAATTTCGTTTCTTGATCATTCTGTGATTGATGATATATACTTCGTAAAAAAAATGTCTTACCTTGAGAGACACAACCTTTACACTCAACGTCCCCAAAGGAGAGTGAGACATTACGGGAGTTGGAGAAGTCATAGCATGCAGTTAGAAGAGCTGCAACAGAACAGTACACGAGTGATTTTAAAATTTATCCTTAATATCGGGGGCGCTGTGGCCGCCTAGTGGTTCAAGCGTTATCTCCCCACGCGTGAGGCCCAGGTTCGATTCCCACATGATAACAATGTGTTAAACAAAAGTGAAAAAAACATCTTTCCATAACCATATGAAATCTCTCCTACAACAGAATCTTTTGTACCATTCCGATACCAGTCGGATACCATTAGCATGTGTTTATGAATCACTATCAAATAGTGATGATACCAGGTGCTTGGTGAAAGGTGAGTTTATCTGTCCAATCAGTGGCACCCGTCCCGAAACATATGCAAAAGCAAGTAAATTATTCATCTAAATAAAAGCGAACACATGACAAAGTCAAAATAGGGAATTGCATCAGACATCGTTTTTACACAGATGCTCTTTGAAATCTTTGGAGAAAGAGCATGCTGGATTGTACCTCAAAAGTTGTGAAATGTAGACACCAAAGGCTGGAGCTGAATAGAATATTGCTCCACAAAGACGGAAAATTGAACATTGGATATTTGACGTCATTCCTCTTGTTGTACAATCTTGTGGAGAGCTTTTGTTCACACATATGAAACATATGAGGCGGTTTCACTAGTCTTTGTTTCTAACTCAGGTCGGTAAATCAGTGGAAGGAATTTGCTATTTGACCATTATCTAACGATATCAAATCACCCATATACCTAAAGCTTAAAAGTTGAACTTCTTGTGTTCCCACTGTGAATTGCTGGAATACTGCTAAAGGCGGTGCAAACGCCTACTCAATCATTCATGATGTCAGGACGTGTCGGGATAAGGAGGGAGAAAAGTGACATGGTTGTACAGATGTTTCCCATGGGCAGATTAGTGCTGCAAATAATGGCTCATCACCAGGCGAGTCTAGGATACGAACCCACAAGAGTGAATTGTTGCCAACAGATCAACGTTTTCAGGCTGCAAAAGTGGTAGATATCCTTTGTCCAATACTTGCTTAAGATATAAAAAGTGCATAGGGGTTCATCCACTATTTAGGGTGGGGTGCTGGGTGTGTGCACCTGTCATGTGTCAATGATTTTCAGTGATCCATTTATATAATTTTACCACTATTTAATAGTTCACTTCACGGTCCCCCCATCTTGGGACCCAAAACAGTAGCTGTAGGAGAAGATCACCAACTTCAAGCACAGCATACTCTGAGATTAATATCATGTTGATATCCCCAGAAAAGGGATAATGTTATTCATTGTCAGGCGTGATCACCTGTTGGCGAAGTCACGTGTTGTCTCCCATTGTTCACGTTGGACTGCACATCAGTTGAAGCGCCTGAAAAGTTCCTGGACATGGCACCATCTTGGGGCGGGTTAGAATTTGTTTCCATCTTGTCCTGGAAATAAAGCGACTTTGCAGTGTTGTGTGAACAGTGTAAGAGCCAGGATATACACAGCCAGAATATAGAGAGCAACATGGGTCACCTTTACAATAACAGCGTTAGCTGAGCATGCTTCATTTAATTTGTTTCAGTCCATCGTTTGGGACTTCTTGCAGGTTACGGAAAGGAGCCTGGGGCTTTGCTCTTAATATCAATCACTGCTTTGTCACCGTTTGTATGCTGATTGAACAAAGCAAACTATTATTTAAAAAATGTAATGTATTTGAAGGTAGTAGTAGTAGTGGTGGTAGTAGTAGTAGTAGTAGTAGTAGTAGTAGTGGTAGTGATAGTAGTAGTAGTAGTAGTAGTAGTAGTAGTAGTAGTAGTAGTAGTAGTAGTAGTTTATTGTTTAATGCATCCTTCAGCAATATTCCAGCCACATGACGGTGGACTGTTGATAATCTGGACCAGACAATCCAGTGATTGACATCAAGAACCTCGGTCTACGCAATTGGGATACGATGACAAGTCAGCGAGCCTGGCCACCCGATCCTGTTAGACGCATCTTACCACAAGTATGGGTTGCTGAAGACAAATTCTAACCCGGATTCACGGGGTAGTAAACAATTAAGTCAATTTGCATCCTCATCCTCAAAATGAAGCTATGTTACCTGAAGAGATGACGGTGCTGAATTGAATTTGGAACCGAACGCGCAATATCAGGTTTTATAAATGTTGTAATTATGGTCAATTGATTTGTCAAATGTACACGAAACAGTGTCCTACTTTGTCACAAAACACAGTTTGTGTATCTCCATTCCACCAAGACAAATTGACAAAGGACATCAAATAAAACTTATGGGTTGTGTCAAACGATATGACGTCACATTCACAGAAACGAGCAAAACATGCATGAAATTGTTATGAATGTTTTCAGATGTGATATGTGAGAGATGAAGACTTTGTTTATTTTAAAACGTGCATGTTTTAGACTTCAAACAACACTATATAAGGATAATTGGGTCGAAAGGGGGTTTTCAGGGAGCAATAATAAAATATGTTCTTAAAACCAGGCTGGTTTTCTTAGGAAACGTAGATAAATACAGCACATACATGGTAAACACATTATCTTGGGTCACAGACATGCACAGTTATATTTTCTCATGAATGTAGTAAAATCGTCCTTTTACGTACAGTTAAGGCATTCTTGTGTACATAAACAAGCAAGAAGTGAAACAAACAAAAAACTAGCAACTGTAATAAAGAACAAGGACTTCTTATCATTTATTTGAACATGTCTGATAATGTTTTTAAAAAGGTAGTACATAGTATTCCATTGGACATTTCCAGCGGGACAAAAAGACCTTATCCTATGTACCTCTTCCTGCCTGGCTCTCCACATTCTTTTAGGACATTTCTCTGCCTTCAATATATTGTAATAAAGCGACAAAACCCTTTCTATATCCAAAAGAAATATCTGCATAAAGCAGCATCGATTCTGCGATTCCGACTATGTTATGAGCATGTGTTTATGAAACATAATTATTGCATGACGCCCTGCGACAATGATTGAGACAGAAATGTAAAACGTTAACTACAAGAAGTAACATGCTATAAATAATATCTTCCACGGTGATGCGGTCATCAAATTACCTGTTTCCATCAGAAGTAGTTATTTTGTGGTTTGAAACCTCTGATTGTGTATTTTCCAGAGTAATTCATACTAGAATTTCTTGTGACCAGAATACGTTCCTGTTGAAATCATCAGTATCCTCCACAATAAGTCTGACCTACAATCTGGCTTCCTCGTCTGTGCATTGTCAGTTTGCGTTATCACCAGACGGGAAGTAGGGGAAGTGTCAAGTGTTTCCTTCGTTGCACACGTTTCTAGTGCCCACAGAGACAATGGTCCCTGTATTACACAAACAATAGGTTGAAAAATAGCGGACAAGCTCATTATGACATTAAATGAACATTCATTAATTTTCTTACACTGGTCGTTCGTTAACTGCAAGTGAACATCCACATGATTTGTTCATCTTCATTGTACTACATTGCACCCCTAAACCCCTAAACTGTATTTGGAATGGACTACACGAAGTGCTGTACTTTGTGGGGGGCACGGGTGGCCCAGTCCTTTGGGCACGCCAGAAACCTATGATTGTGGGTTCGAATCCCGGTTCGCCCCGATTATGTTTCTTGGTTTGTCAGCACCATCCCCGTGCTCGTGGGTTTCACCGAAGAGGTAAACGTCTAAGACCTGCATCACTTCAGGCTTTCCTCCCATATTTAGCTGACAAGCCGTGATATAACTGGAATACTGTTATAAGCGGTGTAAAACGCAACTCACTCACTCACTCACTCATACTTTGTGCCTCATTTGATAATCAAGTTTTGAAAACACAAATTGAAAATGGAATTGTGGTTTATTAAGATTTATCCTGTTCATCCTTGACCAAGAATGGTAACAAAGCACCGTCTGACATTTTTAATTTTAATTTTAATTTAGTGTAGTAAGGAAATGATAAAATTCTACAGTAAATTTTCCTAACAATTGTTGAAAAAAAAATCTAGGGTAGTTTTTTCTTGTCAATAAATACAAAAATTGTGTATGTTTTTCTACTACAATAGAAAATCTGCATTAGAATTCTAGTAATGGCATGTTGAATCTATTCAACTTCTGCTTCATTTTTTTCATTGCTTCATTGTTATTATTTATATTGTATGTATACTGAATATTAATGTGAGACGAGATTGCAGTATAAAAATAATCATGACATTGTTTATATAAATGAACAAAATAGAACAAATTCTGTACTAGTTATGAATCAGCCAATCTTTCCAAAGAATAATGTTCTACACATTCTCCCACTGATGTCCAACATACTTCTCCCTGTCAGTCTTAGGCATCCATGTCTAGTTTTCTGAATATCAGTTCCTCAGTGATCCTTCAGTCTTGTCTCGGAGCTGAACATTTTCTGGCAATATATCGTGAATCACGCCACACATTCCTGTTTCGGAGTAATGTCCAATACTGCTTATACAGTACCCTGCCGGAAGTAATGGTTTTTAACGCTAGGAAAGGCATTACCCGACTGACTGTACTGTTCATGTGTAATGCATGGATTGAATAAACAGTGGGGGCATACCTGATCCCCATCTCCTCCTTGGTCAGCTGGGATAGGGGCATGCGAATCGTCCCCTTCACAGACATCACGCTCTTTTCTGTTGTCTCTGATATCTTCTGATGTCATTTGTGTTTTATTAGATGATGAGCAGTTTTGATCTCAAGCATGATCAGCACGTTTCAGCTCCCAACCACAGTATGTAAATATACCATCTATGATCTCTTCCATGTCGACAGTAACCAACAGGCATAAAACATGAGGGTTTTCCATTTTCTTCTGTGGTTGTGAGAGGCTGTAGTGCTGCCTTCTAGTTAGATGTCCAAGATAACTATATGGCAAAATAGTAGTAACCCTTCCCATTTCCTCAGGAAAACCGTCTCTCTGAATTACCGCAATCAATCAGTCTAGGGGAATCTATAATATCCACATTGCAATGTTTCCGTTTAACGAATCTTCCTTATCTGGACATAAAAATTACAACTTCTTGGCATTTCCCCTTTAATTATGCCTTGGCGCTTTCCCATGATAACGTAATGTGCAGACTGTATTTTGCTTCATGCAAGGCAAAACACATCGGTACTAGTCATGGATCCTGGAAAGAAATCTGTATATAGCAACACCCACCGAAAGGATGGCATGCAAAAGAGATCTGGAACTTCAGTGTGGTGCATTACAGTGTGGTGCATTACAGTGTGGTGTATTACAGTGTTGTGCATTACAGTGTGGTGTATTACAGTGTTGTGCAGTACAGTGTTGTGTATTACAGTGTTGTGCATTACTGTGTGGTGAATTACAGTGTGGTGTATTACAGTGTTGTGCATTACAGTGTGGTGTATTACAGTGTGGTTTATTACAGTGTTGTGTATTACAGTGTTGTGTATTGCAGTGTTGTGCATTACAGCGTTGTGTATTACAGTGTTGTGCATTACAGTGTGATGTATTACAGTGTTGTGTATTACAGTGTTGTGCATTACAGTGTGATGTATTACAGTGGTGTGCATTTTAGTTTGGTGTATTACAGTGTGGTTTATTACAGTGTTGTGTATTACAGTGTGGTGTATTACAGTATGGTGTATTACAGTGTGGTGTATTACTGTGAAGTGCATAACACTGTGGTGTATTACTGTGAAGTGCATTACAGTGTTGTGTATTACAGTGTGGTGTACGCTGTTTGTTTGTTTGCACTCATCAATATGACGAATTATGACCCAGCTATATGACGGCGATCTGTAAATAATCGAGTCTGGACCAGACAATCCAGTGATTGACATCATGAGCATCGATCCATGCAATTCGGATACAATGACATGCATCAACCAAGTCAGCGAGTCTGAACACCCGATCCAGTTAGTCGCCTCTTAAGACAAGCATAGTCGCTTTTTATGGCAAGCGTGGGTTGCTGAAGATCTATTCTATCCCGGATCTTCACGGGCCCTCTACCTGGTACAAATCTAACTTTTATATCGTGACCATATAAAGGTTAGTTTCTCTTCCTGGTATAAAACTAACCTTTATATGGTGACGACAACCAACATCCTAAGTACACAGTTGTATTCATATACCCTGATGTTGTTAACTTACAATTTGCCGCGGTTTCAGCCAACAAACTGTGCATCGACCTAGACTTGCCCATTTTCATCGCTTGCTTCAGTTAACCTCATTTAATGAATGTCATTTATACCACGTGACTGTTGTGTTGACCCCACTCTCAACAATTGCCCATATTAAAACAGGTTTCTCCGTAACCCGCATCCAGGAATAAACTGTTCGGCGAAACTGTAGGAGAGAGAGTATATTCGGTATTGAAGGCCTCGTTTCATTTAGCATAGGTTTGTTTGTTGTTTAACGCCGCACTCTGCAATATTCCGGATATGTGACGGCAGTCTGCAAATAATCGTGTCTCAACTAGAAAATCCAGTGACTGAATTTATGAGCATCGATCCAAGCAATTGTATGGGATACGATGACACGCATCAACCAAATTGTGTCATGTGCTGGGCATAGGTTGTGCGCACATACAGAGCTGTGAGGTGAAATTGGGTTTAAAGTCGCGTCCACTTATATAGCGACGTGGATGCACGAGTGTGTGTGTGTGTGTGTGTGTGTGGCTGCTTGTACTAGGCCGGACTGATGCCGATTTATAGTGCTAGCCCACTGAGATACCATGCCGCAGATTAACATGAATACCCCACTCAGACACAGTATACTGACTCCGAGCCGACCAGTCCTTGCTTTAACCCCTTAATGCCGAGCGCCAGACAGGGTAACAAAAAGTACCATCTTTTAACGTCTTTTGGTATGACGCGGCCGGGGATCGAACCCCGGACGTTCCGCTCTCCGGGCGGACGCTCTACCACTAGACCAAGGAGGCGGTCACATACAGAGCGACTCTCCTTCAAACGACAAAAGCGTTTCATCCGTTTTGCTGGAGAAGCGTGACATGTGTAATCTTTAAATAGATATTTTACTTTTTTCAATTTCTTGTGGCATTGTTTCAGCAAGGAAGATAATATATCAAATTGTTCCAAAAAGAGCGGGAATGATGGCAATATTGTTTTTTTGCAGGAACAATTACGTTAAACAACTGAAAGTGGGGCAGAGATTTGCTTAAATTTGAGTCTAACTTTCTTTTAAGGTTACACATATAGGTTATAGTATGTTATATTGGTCACTGCCGAGTCCCAAACAGTCGCACTGCCCGTCACGTGATGAAATTGGCCGGGCGACCCGTTCCGCCTTCTAGCCTGTTAGAGGATATCACGAAACAGTTGAAACGCCTGTCTCCCATCTGCTCCAACCTCTGCTAAAACATTAGCTATGTCGGAAATAACAAGTTTGTCGTATGATAAATGCGCTCTCTTTACAGCTGATCGTACATCTAAAAAAAAAACCGGGATGAGTTCTTTCCTGATATTCCTCTCACTGTAAAGTCGTTCGTCACATGAAGTCTTTTCACTTTCAACTTTAGCCTTGCAGCATCTATAGAACACATGCCTTGTCTTTAAAAGAATTGACCTTTACAATGAGAGGCCATAATGTAGTTTTACATTTCTAATGTAGTTTTACATCTCAAATGGTGGACTCTTTCTGTATAGGAAACCTGTCGAAGTCCTGCAGTCCTAGTTTATCTAGGTTAAAGTCCTACGTTTCTCCATTTGCCCCGTCCAAGCCAGGAAATAGCTGAGTATTTCTCCTACTCTGAGCTTCTACATAGTCTGGATAGTCTACTTTATATTTAAGTTTATTATTTTCTTCTCGTATCACCTCCTGCTCTTTCTTTGGGCGAATTTATCAACGTTTCGGTTTTAAAAAATTCAATTCATTCCCTATAATTCTGAACATTTTTGCAACGTGCCTGTCCGAGCACTCCGTTTCCGATTCACTAGCGTCCGTGTGGTCCGTCAGTGATAGTCTTTACCCACCCCTGGCGTGTCTCCTTCGTGCTAGACTAACACTAAATCAATGAAAACATGTCGTTAAACTATTTGTGGGGGTGGGGGTGGTTTAAAGGAACTTTTCCTCTTCTGCTTTCCTATCGAAACATGTGACTTTTTAATAAAAGAAAAATAGTTCATAATTACTGATCGAAATGTACTTTATAATCTTATCGGGGGGCACGGGGGGACGGGGGGCCCAGTCGTCAAAGGCGCCGGGATTCGCTGTGCAGATTTGCGTCCCTTGGGCACGCCAGAAACCTATGATCGTGGGTTCGAATCCCGGTTCGCCCCGATTATTTTTCTAGGTTTGTCAGCACCATGTCCGTGCTCGTGGGTTTCACCGAAGTGGTAAACGTCTGAGACCTGTATCACTTCGGGCTTTCCTCCCACCTTAAGCTGACACGCCGCGATATAACTGGAATATTGTTAAAAGCGGCGTTAAACCACACTCACTCATTATAATCTTATCAGCGAGCGTCAATGGCGTGACCAGGTTATCTCCCCTCAATTGTACAAGCCAGCAGGGTGATTTTACGTCACACCATATTGATATCAGAAGCATCACAGAACCCTACCGACTCGAATATAATTGGAGTTGTTGCAGACATGCACCAACAGAGCAGAAATGTATTCGTTCTCAGTACATTCTCATTATGGGCATATCGTGGAACGGCATCAAAGCTACTGATTTCTGTCCAGAGAGGTGGGTGAATGTTGTTTGACAGCGCTTTTTGCCCAGATACAGAGTAACAGCGAGTGAATCATGTATGAGAGAGAGAGTGTATGTTGTTTAACGCCGCAACCAGCACTATTACAGCCATACGATGGCGGTCTGTACATAATCCAGACAATCCAGTGATTGACATCATGAGCATCGATCCACGCAATTTGGATACGATGACATGCATTCAACCAAGTCGGCGAGTCTGACCACCCGATCCCGTTAGTCGCCTCTTACAACAAGCATGGGTTGCTGCAGACTTTTTATAGCCCGGATCTTCACGGGTCGAACGTTGTTCGATAGCACTTCATGTCCAGATATTCAATGAGTGAATGTTGTTTTACGAATATTTACAAGTTGGGTAGTTGCAAAAATTGCTGAACATTTGCCCAGAAGTCACATAATGAATAGAGTGGGTGAATGTTGTTTACTCTTTCGTCTTAAACATTTTTAGTTACAAGTTATTGTTTCGTGTATTGGTTTCAATAAGTAATGTGACATTTAGGTGTCAAACAACTTTCCGACAGTACAATATGGGTTAGCGTTAATATGATATATAGCGAGGTTTCTGCTCCTTGGCGTCCTAATATTTGCTTTCTAACAAGTTCGTTTGTTTGCACCGTTTATTTGTGGTTTAATGTAACACAGAGAGGTATTCCAGACCTATGCGCTAAATGATAACAATCGAATATCAAATATAAATAATTCACTTCTCGGTTCACTAAAATAAGGAATTCTCCCTTAAAGTCATATCGCAACAAATAGGCTACCTAGAACCTACATATTCCCTATCACCTCTATCACACATTTAACCTTATGGATATATATCTCTTTGTGTTTGTGTGATGTTTCAGTAAAAGGTTTCAGTGCCTTGTGTCATTTAAATAAGATAAATATGACAAATAAAATATTCTCCCCCACGTACGCCTAGGCGACAAAATCAAGAAAGCAGCTAAGTCCGGAGTCTGGGTGTTTGTTATTATTATTAGTTACATCGTCCTTTGCTTCAATCCCGTGGCGGATCGTTCCAAGGGAGACAATTCGTCATTTGATTAGAAATATGACCTCAGGATATGAAGCATTATATTTTTAAAAAAAGGACAGCTGTGTAATAACTGTCAACAGCTTCGAAGATTAGGCCGGAAACGAATGACACTGTAAAATGGAACATTATCCAAAAATGAGCACCTGCTTTGTTATACCATATCTACTGCATAAACTATTACATATCATTAAAGCTTAACTAGCCTATGTGATTTCAAGGTGAACTTTCAACATTACGACAGTATCAACTTTTTCAATACAAAACAAGTGTTTACTATATTTTGCTTCCCATGAGAAAGATTTGCCTGACAAGACGCCCACACACTTATTGTGCTGTCTGTTCACCGGTGTGAAAATAGTCCAAGTGGTGATTACAACGGAATATAACATGTAGGGTGTCTATTTTGTTGTTCCTATCGTGTAATAATGACCCTCTTGTCCTTCGAGATGCAGAAAATCCTCCATAAAGAAACGCCTGTGTATCCGCTGTAATTACTCCTCCTGTTAATTAGTCTTTACAAATCTTTCAATGCTATGGGATTAGCTCAAAGCTTAGGAACCGTGCACTGAATGAAAAAGATCCGACAAATATTACCAATCTGTCAACATCCGGGTCACTAGCTCCATGGAGCCTCGTTATGATGTCAGCGTACTGATCACCGCCATTTTGGTTATAATTTGGCGAAAATATGTCCATAGAAGCTCATCCTGTAACTCATATACAGGTTGAAAATGTATCTGGTAAGATTAAACAGACGCAATGAGACTTCATTTCTTAAAGTAAAGAACAGTGTAATCCAAACTATGGTTGATGACCTAGTTAGAACGTGTTAATTTGGGTGTAGTTCCACAACCTTCTTACTCGCCCCGAAATACTTGGCGCAGTAATACGCTTCAATACATGAGGGAAGGTATTCCTACTCCCTAAGTTAGTTCCTCGGCTCATTGTACCGCCGCGGATGTTAGCGAAATGATCTGTGGTGAATGTTATCTACCTTAAAGTCAAGAATATGGTGTAAACTTTAATATCATTGCCGAGGCCATATTCTTTCCTCCCAAACCGAGGACATCGAGTATGATGGTTCAAGTGCTTGCTTCAAGCGCCGGCTTTGCCCACGGAACACAAGACATGTTGAAAAAGTTAATAAAGTTCCCCACATATTACTCCTATGTTTCGTAGATATCATGTTGCATTGGTTGTCCCACATATTTGTCTCAGAGCCATTACTGAAATGTGTGTCTTGAAGTGGTAGATATACTGTTCATGAGTTGAAGTCATGGTGGGGAGTAAAATCGTCAGGGTAAACATGGTACAATGTTGGCTAGATCTATATCTAGACCCAAATGCCCCTTACACCCCATGTGTTTATTTATTTGTTATTGTGTTAACCATCTGTGGATGAGACAGAAAGATTGGCTTTTACCACTTTGGACCATTATTTCAAGCATATAAAACAATTTCAAAAGCTCACAAACATTGTAAACTTGAAACACATTTGGCCTGTTCCTATTATTGTTTTGTATTCTTTCACTTACAGTACTCTTCTGAACAACAGTGAATTGAAATGAATTCTTGGATTTGCAGAATGTTGCCACCTTTGCAAAGAAACGAAATGTTTTGTGATCACTGATAAAACATGCCATCACAGTAGCCAGTTATTGTACACAGTCTCGATTATAGCCAACTGTTATGATTAAAAAGATTCATTAAGACAGAAGTAAACAGACTGACTGAGAAAATGAACTTAAGAGGCAAATACAAACATTTCTCTAAAATGTTATGAAATCTTGACTTTTCCCAAGTCATCTGAAGTTGAATATTAGCACACTCTTTAATCATTTGCTAATATTAGCGAAGCTGTTTATACAAAAGACACAACACATTTTTGTAAGATAAAGGCCCACAAAATATTGTTTCATCAAAGAGTTTCTAATTGGTTTTTGAAATTCAACTAAAAGCACATCATCGATCATGTTTAGTATCATATCCAGACTGACCTGATTTGGCCGGACACAGTTCTGGGGTCTGTTCCTCAAAGCTATTGTAGCATAGTGTTAACAGAGCTCCAGATAAGCTGCGTATATACGTAAAATAGG
Organism: Haliotis cracherodii; assembly: GCF_022045235.1. Taxonomy (NCBI): domain Eukaryota; kingdom Metazoa; phylum Mollusca; class Gastropoda; order Lepetellida; family Haliotidae; genus Haliotis; species Haliotis cracherodii. The sequence goes on along the minus strand of NW_027266265.1, from coordinate 7,899,075 downwards.
CATCAGAAATGCAGAAATATGCAGTAAAATATAAAGTATCAAATACGCAACGAACATTACAGATACGCTACAAAAATAAAACTTGTTCGTATCATCAAAATATTGTGAAGTAACCCTGCGTATTCGATTAGCAAATCAGCAACTTATTTTGAAGTTATAAACGGGCATTCAGTCAACCTTGATAAACTCCATGATGATAGTTACATCATGATCATTTGCCATCACACTTTCTTGTGGAAGTATCTTGGTATTTTTGAGTCCTTTAAAGCTCTCGAACCCACACGACACCAGTTTGCAGGGACTAGATGAATAGCGTTTTTAAATATTTAACTTTAATACCCACATGTGTAAAAACTAGTGGGTTACAGAAATTTGAATACCCAGATAGAATTACTGATACCCAATGATTTTAAAATGCATGGGTAAAATACCCACAACACCAAAAGCTAATCTGGAGGTCTGTGTTAATGATTGTAACTCCCATACTTAATATAGACTTATGACTGACGTGCTACGTTTGCTTTGTGGAACAGGCCGCTGACTGTCGTCAAACATTGCTCTCACATGTGATTTTACTCTTACAAGTCACTGGGTCTTTTTGCATATGTTTCTTTATCTGTTTTAACACATATTTTAAATTCCTGATGGTATGTTTTATTCAGTACTTTGTATAAATACTATTATTTAATGGAAATAAAACTACCACAAAAAAAATTACCTTATGCAAGAATGAAGCTTAAGTTTCTAAGTAAAAAATTGATAAAATCTTGAAAATGTGCTTATCTGTTTTTCTCTAGTAAAATCATTGAATTATAAAGCACATCAAAGAGGGCTATGCTCAAACCACATTACAGTTATAACTCTATGTTGCATGTCAATTCACTGCCCAATAGTTAAGGTATCATAAGGACTAGTAGAAATTTGCCCTTTTATAGGGATTTGCTTTATGTTATTATAAGAACTAGCAATATAAGCAACAAACCAACCAACCAACCAGTAGATCTCGAATCAGTGGATAATTATAAGCAATCGATCGATGGACTTTCAAAGTAATGTTCCCAATCTGCAACACTTTGTTCTTGGTAAATCACACCCGATATTGTCAGAATGCAAGATGTGACCTAACAAATATTTGCATCTGTGATATGAATTGTACAAGGGAGATAACTCTGTATGTTAAGTCAATCAGCTTACACCTCCGTTAGTTTTAGTGATATGGTTGGTGCACATGGATTTCCAAGATATCCAGGCTCCCCCTAAATGCAGTTCATAACAATGTTACTTCATCCCTTTATCTGTTACACTGCCTCTCGAATGCATTTATCCTTTTAATTCTGAATTTATTTCTTTGTTTGCAGCTCACAGTTTCTTTCCAAAAAAATTATGAAAAAGAGTTTTCATTTCAGTTATAAATGAACTTTAACGTTAATCAGTGATATACCGGTAGCCAGACAAGTAACTCATTAATTTGTCGTTTTGAGGAAACAACCCAAGCTGAATAGTTCTTTCTATTTTGTTTAAACTTTCTGCTCTGCCCATACTAAAAGCTCTCTTGCAATGTTTGTTTGTTCTTCTGTGGAAAGATATGACAAACAGTGACATGGTATCTCAGTGGGCTAGCACCATAAAACAGGCATTCGTCCTGACTTGTACAAGCAGACACACACACACATATATGCACATCGCTATATAAGTGCAATAATTTTTAAAGCGACGTCAAACCCTATTTGACCTCACTCATAACACCACATGACAAACTAGCATTATGATATACAGTTACACAACAGTAGACCACCCAATGAAAACATAATTCAGGAATCAATTCTGAGGCTTTAGGTAATGTTTTAATCTTTTTAGAAATGAACAGTTTTACCATGTATGTTTTTTTCAACCTTTATAATTTCAGTTGCAGATTATGCCCAGTATATCACCCATGCGACGCCGGTACATGTTATGACAGATGGCGGCCCAGAGGGCGCCACCATGACTTTCATCGAGCACACAGTGCTCGATGCCAACCAGGTCTTGGAGCCACACCAAACCATCGAGGTCTACCAAGCCATTCAGCAGGGTGTCCTCGAACAGGTGGTGTTGGAACAGCCAATCATTGCACAGATATCAAACGGTGCAGGTGATGTGCAATCAGATATCAAACCACCTGTTGGCAAGGTAAGCAGATCATTTCGAAAAGTTATTTTTTTATGTCAAAATATTTTTACCTTGTGGATTTGCGTTTAAGCTCGAAAAATAATTATTCCTTCAATTGGTAATATGATCTGAAATATTTTGATACACAGTATTAATTCAGCAACATTTCATGGTTTCTTACCGGTCATGAAATCCCAGAAAAGTCATTTAGTTTGAGTTTCAGTTTTCCAAGCCTGGACTAGTTTTGGAAAATAGAAAATTGTTATGAAGTCAGAAAAATAATATTTTTGTATGTGTAAATTGTTTCTGGTGATATATCAGCAACAGAAAAAGAAATAAAACTCAACCATCGTCTGTTTTTCCTTGTTTACACTGGGGCGGTTGGGTAGCCTAGTGGTTAAAGCGGTGGCTTGTCACACCGAAGACCCTGGTTCAAATCCCTAAATGGGTACAATATGTGAAGCCCATTTTCTTGTGTCCCCAGGCATGATATTGCTGAAATATTGCTAAAAGCGACATAAAACCATACTCACTCCCTCACTTGTTAACACATCTCAAAGTTTTTGTTGTGATTTTTATTGATATAGTATCCTGGAAAAACTAGCATAATTCCCTGGAAAAGTCATGGAAAAGTAATTTGAATGTTGTAAAAAGAGTGTAAGTGTGACATTCACAGACCAAACGTACAGATGTTTTCTGCAACCAGTTTAACTATTACAGGGCCCGTTCAACTGTGAACTGTGTGACAAGATCTTCAAGAAATGGAACCAGCTGCAGCGTCACATGAAAACCCACGATGAGGACAAACCATTTCGATGTCTACAGTGTCCTGTGTCCTTCAACATGGAGGACAACCTCATCCTCCACCAGGCCACACACGTGGCAGAGAACGGTGTCCCCACATGTCCCGAGTGCAACAAGAAGTTCTCGCGGGTTGCCAGTCTCAAGGCTCACATAATGATGCACGAGAAGGAGGAGAACTTGATGTGCCCAGAGTGTGGAGACGAGTTTAGTGTACAGGTAAGTTCCAGGGCTACCATTGGTTCCCCATGTGAAGATCTATGTAAGAATTAGTCTCCAACAATCCATGATTCTTGTAAAAGGCGACCACCGGGATCAGATGGTCAGGCTCGCTTACTTGGTTGATGCATGTCATTGTATCCTAGTTGTGTAGATCAAGGCTCGTGTCAATCGCTGGATTGTCTGTCCTGACTTATTATTTACAGAATGAGAATATTCCTGAGTGCAGCATGAAACAACAAACGACAAAATTAACATTGGCTGAATGTGATGCATGTTTCTGTTTGGAACAAACTGTGCACTTTTGTTCACCTTCCACTGTCAGTTTTCCATCTGTCGGGCCACAGCGGACGCATATGCTAAAAGGCTGCACAATTAGTTGTGCAGAGTTGTGTCCCTTTGCCAGGATCTGCTGGTCACAGGTTTTAATCCTCAGTTGGCCTTGAATTGTGACCCTTGGCTTGTCATGCCCATATCAGAGCTCCTGGGTTTCAGGATATATGTCATGTACATTATTATGTCAACAAAATATTGTTCAAAGCAGCCGTAAAGCCAATTCTTTTTATGCACAGTGCCGTTCAACAAAATAATCTTGGCATGCTTACCATGGAGTTTTCTTCAAATATGGTTATTCCTCTAAAGATTTTCTTAACATGTTATCCCATATTTTCCAAAAAATGATTGGTTGAAAGAATGTGCTCACCAATGAATCCTATAGCATGGAGCCTTGTTTCATTTTGGTATCATAGTTTTATATCATCATTTTGGTATCATAGTTTCGTACCAATGTGTTTTCTATCATAGTTTCATACCATCATGTTTGTATCATAGTTTCATACCATCATGTTGGTATCATAGTTTTGTACCAATATGTTTGTATCATAGTTTCGTACCATCATGTTGGTATCATAGTTTCGTACCAATATGTTGGTATCATAGTTTCATACCATCATGTTGGTATCATAGATTCATACCATCATGTTGGTATCATAGTTTTGTACCAATATGTTTATATCATAGTTTTGTATCAATATGTTTGTATCATAGTTTTGAACCATCATGTTTGTATCATAGTTTCATAAAATCATGTTGGTATCATAGTTTCATACCATCATGTTGGTATCATAGTTTCATACCATCATGTTGGTATCATAGTTTCGTACCAATATGTTGGTATCTTAGTTTCGTACCATCATGTTGGTATCATAGTTTCATACCATCATTTTGGTATCATAGTTTCACACCATCATTTAGGTATCATAGTTTCATAATGGTATCATAGTTTCATACCATCATGTTGGTATCGAAGTTTCATACCAATATGTTGGTATCATTTTCAAACCATCATGTTGGTACCATAGGGTCTTACCATTATGTTGGTATGAATTTGTTTAATCAGAACATGATGTGCATATGATATATTAAACTTCCTACTGGTAGGCCAAGTGGTCTAAAGAACTGAAACATTGAATTGTATCCCTTTGCTTATTGTTGATATGTATCCCATGTTCACCCTGCTGCTGCATCTACAACCTGCATCATTCTGGACTTTCTCTTGCATCAACATGATAGTGTGTTTTTAAAATACCCATTAAACTTGACCCACTCAACTCTGGGAAGACCAATTGTTTGGGTATTTGTTTATACAGTATATATACACTGATGTAGGAAAGCATGTAGTTGTACTGTAGTGTTGTCTCACCATGTGATTTCAGAGTCAGCTGGATCGACACATGCAGGAACACCGAGAGGAACACGAGGGAGCAAGACGGCATGCATGTCGGCAGTGTAACCAAGACTTCTCCAAACTCTCCCTGCTCCGGGAACACATGAAACAGCATTACAAAATCAAGTATGATCAGATGAATTCTGTAGTTGATTCTGTTGTTTACCATGATTACAGGGTATCTTATCCACCACTGGGATACTGCTTTAGAATCAGCCCTATTAACCAATGCTTTTCAGGTGACAAGGGCGGTCGGGTAGCCTAGTGGTTAAAGCTTTGGCTTGTCACGCCGAAGACCCCGGTTCGATTCCCGACATGGGTACAATGTGTGAAGCTCATTTCTGGTGTCCCCCGCCATGACATTGCTGGAATATTGCTAAAAGAGGGGTAAAACCATACTCACTCACTCACTCACTCACTCACTCACTCGGTTGTCCAGCTCAGTGATCGGACTTGTTGTTTATTTGATGGTATTGTTTGCAGGGCGTCTCTGTCTCATCGAACATACAAGAGGAACATCGATCGCTCTTCCTTCCATCATAAATGCAAACACTGCACCAAGACATTTCAGAAGCCCAGTCAACTGCTGAGACATGAGAGAATACACACAGGTAGGCCTGCGAAGATCCAAGGTAGAATCCCATGCTTGCTGTAAAAGGTGACTATGCTTGTCTTAAGAGGCAGCTAACGGGATCGGGTGGTCAGAATCACTGACTTGGTTGATGCATGTCATCGATCCCATTTGTGTGAATCGATGCTCATGTTGTCAATCACTGGATTGTCTGGTCCAGACTCCATTATTTACAGACCGCCGTCATATAGCTGGAATGTTGCTGAGTGCGGTGTTAAACAACAAACAAAACAAACAAACAAACACACTCACAGATAGGTTACTGAGACATGAGAGAAAACACACAGGTAGGTTACTGAGACATGAGAGAATAAACACAGGTAGGTTACTGAGACATGAGAGAATACTCACAGGTAGGTTACTGAGACATGGGAGAATAAACACAGGTAGGTTACAGAGACATGGGAGAATAAGCATAGGTAGGTTACTGAGACATGAGAGAATAAACACAGGTAGGTTACTGAGACATGGGAGAATAAACACAGGTAGGTTACTGAGACAGGAGAGAATAAACACAGGTAGGTTACTGAGACATGAGAGAATACTCACAGGTAGGTTACTGAGACATGAGAGACTAAGCACAGGTAGGTTACTGAGACATGGGAGAAAACACACAGGTAGGTTACTGAGACATGAGAGAATAAACACAGGTAGGTTACTGAGACATGGGAGAATAAACACAGGTAGGTTACTGAGACATGAGAGAATAAACACAGGTAGGTTACTGAGACATGAGAGAATACTCACAGGTAGGTTACTGAGACATGAGAGAATAAGCACAGGTAGGTTACTGAGACATGGGAGAAAACACACAGGTAGGTTACTGAGACATGGGAGAATAAGCACAGGTAGGTTACTGAGACATGGGAGAATAAACACAGGCAGGTTATTGAGATGTTGGAGAATGCTTAGTCTGTGTGCACTTATGTTTTCCTATGGGACTGTTTTAGGTGAGCGTCCTTTCAAGTGTAAGATCTGCAATAAGGCTTTCAACCAGAAAGGAGCACTACAGATCCACACCAGCAAACACACTGGAGAAAAACCTCACATGTGTGAATTCTGTCCCATGACATTTGCTCAGAAAGGAAATCTGCGAGCACATATTCAGGTATGGAAACATGCGGGCTGTTGTCAAGTAGGTGGAACATGTTTGGTAGTAGTGATATCAACCACCACTGATTTGTCTGTCCCAGATTTTTTTATTTAAAGGCCAACGTGCTATAGCAGGAACATTACTGACTGTTCTCACCATTCATTCACTCATCTTAGTTTTGTCACAAGCCAAGGAAAACTTTCAATAACCATAATTTTTATACTTATCCTATCTCACACCATGCATTGCTTCCTTCTTCTCTCGATCCTAATGTGGAAACGTACTTGAACAAAGTTTCCAGCTTCTAAAATCATTTCACCTGAACACATCCCAGCATCACCATGGTCACCACCCAAACAAATGGGTTGTGCACTGTATTCCTCGGTGTGTTACCTTACACAACTTGATCACCTGACGACCCCTGCCCTATTACTATCATCACCACCGTTTTTTGGTGTTTTTGAGAGCTTCCTTGTTATCATTTCAACATCTATGAAGAGAATGGGAACTGATCATGAAAAACACCTGGCCTACAGAACTTGCAGACATACTTATTCCTTAGCCGATCCACATGATCACATGCTGTGATTGCCGCAGCCTTTGCAAACCGGACCACAGTTGCATGCAATGCTCCTAACTCTCTGAGGCAGCTTTCCTTACACACACTTATGTAAATGTCAGAAATGTAATCTCAACTGCTGATCTATTGAATCCAAGGATGCTGAACAAGGGCCTTCCTCTGCCAAGAAACCCAAGCATGTAACCAAGCCAGCTATTCTTTCTACAGTTGCAGTCTTCAAGCCACCTACATCTACCATACCTTTGTTATCCATAGAAGACAACACTGTTTCAATCAGCTTCTCCGTGAACCAAAGCAAACAGTCTTCTGTCTCCCATGAGCCCGATACCACACCGACAATGCTTCAGCCTGCAGCCACGGATGTTCGCACAGTCTTGAGTGAGGACAGTATGTCTACGCCACCTACAACTATTCCTTCTGTCGACACTCACCGCGCTCTTCAACCATCATCCAAGAGTCGCTTATCATCCCCCGCTCCTCCTTGATGTTCAAGTTATCAACAAACAGACTGCCTCGTCACAGGACACAAGCATTCCCAAGAGGATGCTGTCAGTTTTGACTTCACCGGGGATTGATCCTGCACATTTGCCCTCTCCAACTATGGGAAGAAAAAACCTTGGATAAGGATCGTCATTCAAAGAATCGCCGTCTGAAGGATCAACATTCTTGGGATCGAGCATCCAAGGATTGACATTTGAGGGATCGACATTCCAGATCTATGGATTGACATTCATGGGCTTGACGTTCACAGGATTGAGGTTCTACAGGTCAACCTCACGACAAGACACCCTTATAAGAGGTACGTCGCATTGATCCACGAGAAATTTTTGGGCATCATGAATCTCATTTCTCACCATGCATGGCACCATCACCCCTCTTCACTGTACTGTCTCCTCCAGTACTGCCAGTGGGAACCAAATGCCATGGTCTTCCCCGTACCTGTTTGCCAACAGAATTCAATATGTTGCCCATGACATCACCCGAGATGAGCGAGCACCTCGAGGAACAACAAAAGAAATAGCACCATTGACCTCAATTTAACCCATTACAGCATGACCTCCATGAGATCATTGTGTCAGTTCTTTTCGCAACAGAGGTTGCAGCCGCCAAGGACAACATAGCTTCCTCTCATCGGCTACAGGACAACTGGGACCTTCCGTCCCCAGCCATGCCTATTGAAGAGACTCCTGTAGGCAGAAAACTGGACCATACTGGCCGACCCCTTCGATTGCCATTATCAGGGACTCCTCCAACCACGTCCACGCCCCGTCAGAGGGAGTATTCGTCCAGCCATCTTCCTGTATGTTGATCTCCAAAACCAGCCATAGACTGTCTTGGTCCCAGCCCATGTACCCCCGCATTTTATTCACCGATTTTTCTTGACCCGAAGAAAGACAGTGTGAAGCTCCATATGATCTTCAACATGAAGACATTCAAAGTGCTGTACCTGCCATGTTTTCACTTGACATCCATCGCACTACACTGAAACAATTATCCCGACAGGGACCACATGGTCAGTCTGTTCCTGCATGATGCGTATCTTCACGTATCTGCATTGGTGGCTTGTGAATTCGAATGTTTGCGCCTGAGTCTCTTTGTGGCCGTTCACTCCACTATCAATGGAAGCAGCTTTTCTTCAGGCCTCATGGCTTTTTTACCTGTATTATCAAAGTTCCGATCATGAAGTTCCTCCATGTTTAACAGATCATCTTCGAGGCATATATCGACGACTGTATTCAAACCCACACAGATCCAGACACCCTCGTGCAACACCTAGAGTTCACACAGTAGCTTTTTCATTAGCTAGGCTGGCTTGTGAATGTTGTGAAGTCCAATAAGACTCCCACTCAATGTCTCCCATTCATCGGTGCTCTATTCAATACCAAACAGGGCATGATGTTTGTTCACCCAGACAGGTGGTTGAAGATAAAACGTTTAGTCCCACAGTTGTAGTCTAATACAGTCTTGGGTACCTGCGCCCCACTGTCAAACCTTGGGATAAATGCACAGTGTGAGATAGGATAAGTTTAAAAATTATATTGTATACTTATCCTATCTCACACGCTATATGCCCTCCCAACCATCCCTGCATCACAGCTCCTCTTGCCTGTCAGCTCTAAGGAAGAGAATGATGTGGCAAGGGTTGTCAGGTGATCAAGTCATGTAACATCACATGCACAGGATTACAGTATGTTTAGGTGGTGACCATGGTGATGCAGGGGATGTGTTCAGGTAAAATGTTTTCAGAAGCTGGAAACTTTGTTCAAGCACGTTTCCTCGTAAGGATCAAAAGAAGAAGGAAGAAATGCATAGTGTGAGATAGGATAAGTATATAGATATACAAATTAATGTAAACTTTACAAATTCATCTGATATTGAACAGTTGAATTGTAGCAAGATCAAATCATGAGTTTTTTTCATTATTTCAGCGTGTGCACAATATTGCCAAAGATGGAAGTCGACCAACTTTTGAGTGTGAAGAGTGCAGCTGTGTCTTCAAGAAACTGGGGAGCCTAAACGCCCACATTAGCAGGGCGCACTCCGACACATCGGTATGTCCTACAAGAGCCTATTTCACTGCCATTGTTGTGTGTTGTTTGTGAGATGCTTATCTATATATGTTGAGAATCCATTGTATCAATATTGTTGATTCCAGTGATCAGTATTCATCAGTAAGTCACAAGCCTCATATGTTCACAGAAGTTATGCTTTATTGTGTAATGTCATTCATGTTCCTTGAAATAGCAAACTTCAATGCATACTTTGTTATGTAACTGTAATATTTTGCCAATTAATTTTACCTTCTTTGTTTTTCATGAACACATGTGACTCATTTAATTCATAAATTGTAGATATATATTTTGGATTCAGGGTTGAAACTTTCAATTTTACCTTATCCTTACTCATACGAATTGATTATCGCCTCTCATTTTTGAAAGGTAGTGGAAACTTCTTGTCCTGTTTTCCCAGAGAACAGAGAAAACATCTCGCCCAAATGCACCTCTGATCCGCAGAGGTGTACCAGAGCCACGTGACCAAGGCCGGCAATTCGTAACTCGCCATCTGTCTAGTTGGGAACTTTTTTCTGGGCTTCATAATCCAAGCCATCCGTTCAAAATTAACCTTTTTCAATAAAGATGTTTGCTCGGATTGTATTCTTTACTATTCTAAATATCATATCTAATGATTATTATGGGATGGAGTTCATACGTCTGACCGTCTGCTTCTCAAAGGGGACAAGTTTTATCAAAACCTGTGTAATTCAGAGGAAAGAGATTATACACACTGATGTTACTGGTCATGATCTCAAATGAGTTCGAAAATTGATGTCGTAAATTCATTTTCTACAGAGTTATAGCCCTTGCTCTGTACTTTTCAGCTTAATGCATACTGCGTGAAATTGGGACAAGTTTTCTCAGAAACTACTGAAGTTACATGAATGATAGTCTTCATGCTTATTAGTGGCGTAGCTACCACGTAGCACAAAAAGCAAGTGCTTACACTTTGAAATCATTACAAAAATAATGTAAAATAAAATAATTTATGAAAGGTACTTAAGTGTGTTCTTCTTTCAGGTCGTTTGTTATAGTTACATGATCTTTGGTTCATTTACAGGTTGACCCACCTACCAGTGTCAAAATTGTCGTTGATGAGTTGGTATGACATTGTTGTTTGGTTGTTACATTTCCTTTACCCTTTTTGCGAATACCTGGTGTCGCAACTGATTTTCAGTGGTCCATTCATATTATTGTCACAGCTCTTTTGCCCTTTACACCAAGTAGAATCTTTTGGATAATCAGGTGGATAATATAGAGTGGTTATTCTCTTGCATTGACAATTTTTGTGTATATTAATTTCACATTTAATCATTTTTTCTGATGACATAAAGTAGCCCAAGTGCCAGTCTCTTCTAAAGCCTTTATTGGACTCTTGTTTATAATTTATATTCACTACTATATGAACAAACAAAAGTGTAAAGTGCTCCATGGCGGGGTACTGATAATGCTGTTTTCCTGTTTAATTTTGCCTTCGTTGGGTTTATTTTCCTCGTCCGCCATTGCTAATGGAAGGTTCTCCCATTTGGAATTTCTTTGGCCCCGTGGCTATTTATGCACCTCACCAAGCCCATCGTCCAATTCCTACACATTCCAGGCATCATCTTCGAATGCAACATCGACGACTGCATTCAGGCCAGTGAAGATCTGGGCATTCTTCTCCTGCATCTCACTTTCCTTTTCATCCACTCGGCTGGCTGGTCAACCCAAAAAAATCAGAAAGGATTCTGAATCAATGTATTCAGTTTATCGGAGCCCTGTTCGACACTGCAAGGCAAGAAGTTCCTGCCCCGGGATCGTTGCGATCGATTCAACACCTTGTTCCATTGGCACTCAGTTACTCATTCTGTGTCTAGGGCAACAACTTTGTTGTCTCCTGATGTCTGCACAGGCTTTCAACAGGAGAGACAATTTCAGCAACCAATTCAGTGTTTTCTCAAGCCCTGCCTTCAGAATGATGATTGTCAGGTTCTAAGTTCCATGACGAATCACCCACGGCTACATCTCCAATGGCTGCTTGTACCGTCGAACGTCCATGTGGCTGTTTATCCTGACTCTTCATCTACTCTTCCAAGGGATGGGGAGCTCTTTGTCAGGAACTACAAGTGACAGGGCGGTAGTCTCTCAAAGAAATAACTTAGAGTTCAAAGCAGTGTCACATTGGGCAACACTTATTTGTGCACCCAGTCTGATGATCCAGTCAGACAACCTATCCGTTGTCTTGTACGTAAACAAGATGGGCTCCACCAACTTCTTGTCACTACCGTCTCTGGCACTTGACTTTTTTCAATTCATCGACTCACAACATTCAAGTTTAGGGCGAAACACATCCCCAACATCTTAGCCGCCTACCTGTCCTGACCCGACAAACCGTCTCCCACGGTATGGTGCCTACATCCAATGATCTTCCAGGGTATTTGCATGTTATTTCTGTCTCCCAACGTTGATATTTTTGCAACCCGCTTCAATACTTAGCTTTCCCGGTTCATATCTCATATCCCCCAACCTCAGGCTTGAGACCATGACACATGAGCAATCTCGTGTGAGGGCCTACAAGCTTATGCAGTTCCCCCACCGGTGTTCTACCATTGGCCACACTCATCCAACTTGCAGACAGAAGATTTCATCATCTACGGGACGACCTTCTTCAACCTCACTCCCCCTTGCTCCACTCGTCGCCGGCAACCCTCAATCCGTGCATCTGGCTCATTCACAGAAATCCCTTGTTGCAAGGGTTACTCCAGAAAGGTAGCCAAGATCATTTTTGAGGCTCATAGATCTTCAACCAAGTCCCTGTCTGACCATAAGTGGAAGGCTTTTGAGGCCTACTGTTAAACACATGATATTTCTACACCCGCTACTGCTTCTCCACAACAAATTGCTGAATACCTACCATCTCCGGTAGTCTAAGGCGCTGCGATTTGCTGTGCAGAGTTCATCCCTTGGGCACGCAAGAAACCTACGATTGTGGGTTCAAATCCCGGTTCGCCCCGATTATGTTTCTAGGTTTGTCACATCATACCCGTGCTCATGGGTTTCTCTGAAGTGGTAAACATCTGAGACCTGCATCATTTTGGGCTTTCCTCCCACATGAAGCTGACATGCCGCTATATAACTGGAATACTGTCAAAAGTGTTGTTAAACCCAACTCATTCACTCAATTATGGAAGGATGTTTCTGAAAATCCGATCCACTGATGTGTTTTTGGGTAGGACAGATTGACGAGTTACCGGTCTTGGTCATGTGCTTTCGTGCGCCTGTGTGGAGCGGGGGTGCATTTGGGTGAGATGTTTCCTCTGTTGTCCAGGACAGGAAGTTTCCACTACCTTTTGGAAATGAGATGAGATAAGCAATTAGTATTACTGGTAGACAGGATATGTATAAACCCTTTACCCTTAAAAATACATTATTGGGGGTATTCAAGATTCTTAATGCAAATTGCTTTTACAGGATTCTAAGATGAAACAAAAACAGATCTGTCTGTACCAAATGTCTAGTAATTGGAATGATTGAGCTAAACCTGAATTTACAAGTTATGATAGACATATTACACAAACCCTGGTCTGTTTAGGATTTGCCAACTCAGGTAGAAGTGAGACGAGTTGGTGCAGAAGAAGCCAAGAGTCTCAATGAAACTGTTATACAACAACTCTTGGAGCTGTCAGACCAGGCCGCCGTCATGGACGGCACCGATGATGAGCAAGTCCAGGACCAGGACATCCGACAGAAGCAGGTGCTTGACCAGGAGCAGGTGAGAAGTGTGGACATGCACCTGACTGATATAACTGGATCCTTGACTAGGTCCTCCCGTGGGCTTTCTGGGTTAGAATGGGTCCCCAGTAACCTGTGTTGGTTGTAAGAGGCTCCCTAATAAATCGGGTGGTTAGACTCTGGGCTGTATGGTACTAGTTTCAAACTGGCTAACTTCCATTCCAGACTACACTTTGAAAAATAATTTGACAAAGTTCTTGATTCAAAGTTTGATAACTGAACAAAACAACATTCTCAAATGACTAATAGATGGCCGAAATTGTATCAAATTTTTAACCCATTGAAGCGAGAGACGATTTTGACTGAATCAGACGTCAAGCCCATAACTGTCTCTTGGAGTACCTTGTGTTAACCTTTTTGAAGGTGCATTATTTGAAAACTGATCTTTCCTGATCTGGTATGTGACGTTCAGATTGGTTGGATGAAAGGTTGTTCTGACCTGACCCATAATAGGATGTCATCAGGTCTATGTGTAGCAGTAGCGAGAACTAAGATCTGATTTTAAAGAGATTGGCCAAAATTACTTTGTGCAATAAGGCTACCAACCATTCAAATCCCATGGCTGCGCAAAATTCATGCAGTGTTATTTTTTGAGTGAGTTATATCTAGTAGAAGCCTATTGTATTTGTGTCACAGGCTGCTCTAGCTGCAGGAGGTGCGTCTGACATCCTCCAACAGGCCCTGGAGAACAGTGGCCTGACCAATGGTCAGCCGGCTTCAGTGGTCACCTCCATGCCGTCTTCCATCATCAACCCTGCAATCTCCACCATCACCGTTCATGACTCATCTACAGGGACTATCAAGAAACATGTCATCCGCAAAGTAAGTGTACTGATTCTTTTTAAAATGCTGCTAAGTGATATTGCTGTTGTGATGTTAAGTTTGAACTCCCACTTGTAAGAAACAATAACATTCGACACAAAAAGTGGTTTCCTAATGATAAGACATCTTTGATTTTTCTTTTATATGTGGGTCACGGGTGGCCCAGTCGTTTAAGGTGCCACAATTTGCTGTGCAGAGTTATGTCCCTTGGGCACGCCAGAACCCTATGATTGTGGGTTCGAATCCCAGTTCGCCCCGATTATGTTTCTAGGTTTGTCAGCACCATACCCGTGCTCGTGGGTTTCACCAAAGTGGTAAATGTCTGATACCTGCATCACTTCGGGCTTTCCTCCCACATTAAGCTGACACGCCGTGATATAACTGGAATACTGTTAAAAGCAGCGTTAAACCCAACTCACTCAATCACTCTTCTTTATGTCAGATTTCACAACTTTACCTGAAAAAGTACATGTATGTTTGAAGATAAAATATATAACAACAAACATCATACAAGAATTTGAGTGCATTGGGTGACACTGAATCAAAATTTGTGCCCAGAATTTGTTATTATTTACCTATGTTCATAAAAAATAGTTGAGAGAACAACAATATAGGATGAGAATATTTCATTACATATGATACCAGTCTTATATGGAGATGATTAGAACAAATAATGAAACAATATATATTGAAACAGAATGAAGTGTATCATGTAGCATGATTTGGTTTGACCGCCTCCATGGTTTAGTGGTTGAACGTCTGCCCAGAGAGTGGAAGGTCTGGGATCCCCGGCCGCATCATACCACAAGACGTTAAAGATGGTTCTTTTTGTTACCCTGCATGGCACTCAGCATTCAGGGGCAAAAACAAGGACTGGTGGGCTCGGATTCAGTTTACTGTGTCTGAGTGGGGTATTCATGTTTACAGTCGCATGGTATCTCGGCGGGCTCGCCCTATAAATATGTCCGGACTAAAACAAGCAGCCACACACACACACACACATGCATGTACTTCGCTATATTCTTGCAATAATCTTGAACATGACATTAAACCCATTTCATCTCTGTTCACCCTATGATTATGTTTAATATCCTTGAGGTATTGCATCCCTGAAAACAACTTTGATGTTGATGAGAATGATGTCAAAGTCCTCGTCAGTGAAAATGAAAAAAATAGTCCTCACAAAACATTTAACAATGAAAATTATTTTGTGGAAAACTTATGTATCAAAATTGCAACTCTCAAAAAGAACCAGCAACAAACTGAAATATATGCACCCAGAAACCAAAAAGGGCAGAAAACGGCTCTGTTGTGCCATACTTGTATTTCTGTTGCTTTATGTCTTTGTGAGTGTTCATACCATATATGTATGTCTCTAGGTAAATGGTGTACGATGGCACCAGTGCACATACTGTTCCAAGGAATTCAAGAAGCCCAGCGATCTTGTCCGCCATATTCGTATCCACACCCATGAGAAGCCCTACAAGTGTACACAGTGTTTCCGGGCATTTGCTGTTAAGAGCACTCTAACAGCACACATCAAAACACACTCAGGGATCAAAGATTATGTGTGTAACGTGTGCAACAAACTCTTTTCAACCCAAGGGAGCCTCAAAGTTCATGTACGCCTACACACGGGTACGTAAATAATGTGCATGAAATATTCATTATCTCTTTACAGTTTAAGTTTCTTGTTTACGTTGAGTTCATTGGGATTTCCCAAACAAATGAGACTGTGTGCTTCAATGGAATTGCTTTAGAAAGGGATTGAAAGCCAGGAAGACTTTTGACGTGTATGAACCTTGTGAATAATGTTCTGTTTCAGCAAAACATGGAATTAGACATGGCTCTTGACAGATTTACTAAAGTAATATGAAAGAGTCGGGTGGTCCTGAACTTCTTTTGAGTAGTTAATAAGTAATTGATAGGCTTTGTAGAGGTAACTTGGGTATCATGATAATTGGACCCAAAAAATGTAAGAGGTTTAATGCTTAGTGTTACATTATTTCACTGAATATGGGGTGGGTATTGGAGGTTTAAAGTGTTCACAATATGTTACGATGCACATGGCCATATTTCGATATGTATCACAATATAGTTTATGATTCTAAATATTAAATTCAGAAGTAATTTTAAACACCTGTGTATGAATTGAAGTTCATAAATTGAACAAAATGAGATGCTGGTACAACGTAATGTTTACTCATTCAGTAAATACACATGGATGCAAGCTCCAGGTCTTTGGCAAGTGTCGAACATTAAACATTGATAAAAATCGCAATTTGAATCACCTGGTATACCAAGCATTAATAAATGATATTATGATGTGTATCTTGGAAAGAGTGAACTTCAAGTTACCAATATACCGGTTAGTGCTCCCTACACTGAATGAAATGTTAAAATACCTCAGAATTTACGAAAATTAGAAATTTGAACAAAATAAGTATTTGTTACCCTATTTACCTTAGTCCTTAGGGCCCTTTATCTTTGACTTGGTTGAATTGTCTCTGTATTCTGCAAACCAGGGAATTCAAATGTTATGGATACATATGGCATCATACAATGTATCAGGACAGGATTCAAGACTGACCCAATGTTTGTCTCACAGTATTTTAGTGCAAGTTGAAAGAGAGCCCCATGTTAATAAACAGATCAACAAAAATGAATCCTGAAATTTTGGAGCAAAGAATAAAATCAACCTAAACACTCTCAAATCAGAAAACACCATGTTTTATCTCCCAAGTGACGTGGACATGAGAGTTATTGAATATTGAATATTTGTTACTTCCAGGGGCTAAGCCTTTTGACTGCCCTCATTGTGACAAGAAATTCCGGACCTCAGCTCATCGGAAATCCCACATTCATTCGCACTTTCGTGATAATCCTGACCGACGTCCACGATCAAGGTCGTTACGACGAGCGCGACAGGATGTATCTCTACCTGAAATACCTCTACAAGAACCAATACTCATAACAGACACAGGTGGGTGTATTGCCAGGAATGATTAAAAGAAACTATGAGAATCACAGAAGCTGCACACTGATTATGGCAATAAAACTAGCAGGACTCTTTTGTGATCCTATTGACTCCTGATCCTAATTCCAGCAGCTTTTGCTTGGTGTAAGAATAACCCTACCCCTACCTACTCACTCACTCCCTCCCACTCCCTCCCTCCTTCCCTCCCCCCACTCACTCACTCACTCACTCACTCACCCACTACTCACCCACCCACTCACTTCCAGAACCTTATCACAAGATAGAACAAAAGCTGGAGGCAGCATTGAAACTATTATAACTGTTCAAAATGTTTCTGTTTACTATTCTCTTCAAATCACTGTGTACATCTAATGTCTTTTTGATACAGCATAACCTGCCTTCATGTTCTATCAAGAATATGTGGGAGAATCTGGCATTCACAGTTTACAGGGGTCAGTGGGGTAGCCTAGTGGTTAAAGCGTTTGCCTATCACGCAGAAGACCCGGGTTGATTCCCCACATTGGTACAATGTGTGAAGCCCATTTCTAGTGTCCCCTGTGTGATATTGCTAGAATATTGCTAAAAGCGGCGTAAAACCATACTCACTCACTCACAGTTTACAGTTATAACTGACTTGATGCACGTCTACATTGCTGTTGTGGTATTATGTAGGTAGAGGAAAAAGTCCAGTGAATCCAAGTACTCTAAAGTATGATTAATTTTGTCTCTTGATACAGTATTCTTGAATTCTGCCTGTGCTCTTTCATGCATCTATATCCAACTGTATCTGTTCTTTCTTACCTTACAGGTTTAATTCAGCAGCCGCCTCGAAACAACAATGTGTTTAACCAATACTTGGGGGAGTCCGGGTCTGTGGACAGACCTTACAAGTGTCATTACTGTCGGCGCTGCTTCAAGAAATCCAGTCACCTCAAACAACACATCCGATCTCATACAGGTAACACAACCCACAGCATGCTCAAAACATATACAGGTAACACAATGTAGGCACATCTCCTACAGGTACTGTAACACAAACAGCAAATCTCATATAGGAATGTTGTTACCTGTCTGGTGCACATGTTTGTGTTTTCCTTGAAATACAACAGAGGTAACATTCCAATGGAAACAATAAGGGGGGTGGATAGTGGTTACTCACACTGATTGATTACAGTAAGATCCGTGAACGAGGACCCTATGAGGCCGGAAAACCGTTTGATGATTGCTGTTGCTTAAGCCTGTGGAATTGAAAATGCTCGGTTCATTGCAGGCTTGAAAAGGCCTGGAATTTTAAAGTTTGTCTTAAAAAGGCCTTAAATCATCATGTTACTTGAAAATAAACAACATGGCTTGAATAATCTTTGGAAGGCATTAGGAAGAGAATTTATGGATGTCATCATTTTTATTATGAGGAACACAGTGTTTCTGAGTATATGCTTACTCCTTCATCAGGTGAATAAATGCTATGAGGTAGAGAACATATATATGTACCTTTAAGAACTTAGTGATAAGTGAAAAGACCTTGAATTACACCCTAAGTACAATTTCTTTTATTCTATTCCTGCATGAAATACAAATGTGCTTGTGAATGTCTGCGAACATATGAAATAATGCTGCATAGTAACATGCAATTTAATGTTGTTACTAATTTTGCATACCTTGTTTCCATGATGATTGCTTGAATTACCAGTGTTCTGCTGAATGAATGTGTTTGCAATCTGGGAAGAGTTACTTCCCTTTATTAAGACTTAGCACTGAATGTTTGAATCTTGTTTGTGTTAATTATTTGCCTTGAATTTGACTAAATGTGCCTTGAAAAAGCCTTGAAAAGGCTTTTAATTTGTGGAGGACAAATCTGTATCAACCCTGCTTTGGACAGTGATTTGTTAATCCTGAAATCAGGAATCTTTCAGTAGGGACAGCAGTGTTGAGATAAATGGAGTTTCACTTGTTAAATTTCCAAATTTAGACAATATGTTAAACAAAAATCTGTAGAAGATTTTAGTGTGAAACAAACAACCAACAAATGGCAGACAATCAACAATTGTATTACAAAATGAACAAGGTTTACAAATTAATACAAATTACTGCACAGCAATTACATGTGAGTGCCATGGAAATGATAATGACAAGATTAATAATCACCTCACTGCAACAGTGGTCAAGCCTCCGAGATATTCCAGGGTGAAAAGTGATCTTCACACGAAAGCTGGTGAGATGAGACAGGGACACTTATATAATGTAACCATCTTCCAACACTTTCTACACAGTGTCAGACCAGTCCAGTGTCACTTGAACATCACAGAATATTCCACATGTTTCTGTAACACTTGACATCCATCCATGCTATTCCGGACGTTTACAGATAATTCAAGCATCTAAACATATTAACTTCCTCACCACTGCTTATATTAAATAGTACTACATTCCTGACAACTAATCATTGTCCAAATAAAATGCAAAGAACTCAAAACAGAAACAATGTAATACAGTTACAATCATTGTTTAACAATACGCTACACTGCCATATAAAACTCTGTATCAGTAAAAGTAATGTAAGACCATACTCACTCATACACTCCTTGTTGGATGAAACATCTAGTACACCAGGATCTCCCTTAATTTCTAACACAGCACTGTATTATACAATTGATTTAGCAACTGCCAAGTGAAGGACATTCCTCTATTTTAGCATGTTTTAGAAAGTTATTACATGGATCACTTTGATCAGTAGGAATGCGTCTACCATGTTTAATGAGGCAAATATCATTTGTTAAATGTTCTCTTTTCAGGAGAGAAGCCATACCGATGTAACACATGTTTCCGATCATTTGTCTCCAGTGGGGTGTTAAAGGCGCACTCTCGAACTCACTCAGGTGTTAAAGCATACAAATGTCTTATCTGTGACACCACATTCACCACTAATGGTAGCCTGAAGCGGCACATGTCCACCCACAGCGAAGTACGGCCCTTCATGTGTCCATACTGCCAGAAAACTTTTAAGACATCAGTCAATTGCAAGAAACACATGAAGACGCACAGGTTAGTGACTTCATTATTAGGTGATGGACACAAATGCCCTACTTGAGGGATCCTATTGTCTAGAGTTATGGCCCTTGGACCTAGAAAAATACGTTTTCCTTATGCCAAAGGGCAAACCTAAAAAAGAAATCAAGTTTGTTTTCAAGTTGTTTTTGTTTTATGTATTTTATAGGGCAAAACTCATTTAGTTAAAAATATATATCTTATATTTTTATGTTTGATGTATGGATTTTGTTTTCATCTAATTGGACTTTGGATTTTAACGAATAAACCTTATAAATGTTGCTTAGGTAGGTTATGGTAAGAAAGACATATCAAGTTTAAAACTCATGGAACCTCATTTATGATGTATTAGGCTTGTAGTAATTAAATGTTTGTAGGCATAAAACCAAACTCACACACAGTATGCTGAGCATGGTTACAAAGCATGGGTGACCAACGGGAAATACACACTCTCTGATGTTGCTTGGCTGGTGGTCTGCCATTGTAAGCCAACATGAACTGTTGCTGACACTCTTGATCACTGATTTGTCTGGTTTAGCCTAAAAAAATTTATAAAGTATAAAAAAATAAAGTGCAACAATTCATTGATTTGAAAACTATATTTAGCTCCATATAAAAGTTTATTGTAATTTGTCCTCTTCAGACACGAGCTGGCCCTGCAGGCTCTGCAGAATGAGGAGCAGACCGTCACTGACGGGGAGACCCAGTGTGTCGGGGACACCGTGGTCAACACAGATGACCTGACGCAGCCACAGACAACTGCTGACCTGTCAGCTCTGCAGCAGGATGACATAGGCCACACTACCACCATCACACAGCAGGAGTTCGTCCCGGTCACCAGCATCTCACAGGACCCTGGAGCTGTGCTCAGTCAGGCCACATTGCAGGATCTCACTGGGACAGTCATCGATCATCAGTTACAGCAGACACTCAGTCAGCAGGTTAGTTCACCATGTCCTCTGTATGTGTTTGCCCCAGCTTGTCTTCAGCCATCCCCATGTTGCCCTGTGATGATCTGAGTTAGAATTGATCTTCAGCAACTGAGGAATGGGGTGGTCCGGATGGTTGATGCCTGTGATTTTATCCTATCTGCAGAGATCAAAGCTTGTGATGTCAATCCCTTGATTGTCTGGACCAGATTTAGGTATTTACTGACTGCTGTCAAAATATCTAGAATATTGCTGAGTGCAGCTTTAAAAAACAATCAAAAACTCACACACCTGTGGGGATACCAGCTTGGAATACCGTAAACGGCTGTAGGTAAGCCAGAGTTTGACGGCCAGAAAATGATTCTAAAGAAAGAGGTTGGTCTGTGGTTACAATTTCTTGCAACTATTTCCCCTAGGAACCTATGCTTGTCATAAGAGGCAAATAAATTGCAGCAGGTGGTCAGATTGCTTGATTGTATGTCATTAGTGGACTGTTGCTCATAGTATCAACCACTTGTTTGTCTGGCCCAGGCTTGATTATTTACAAGTCACCGTGATGTAGCCGGAATAATGCAGACAGAAGCATTAACTTCAAAGAAACAAGGCCTCGTTCATTTTCTTTTGATGGTAAGGCATCTGTATTCAGTGCCATTTTCTTATTCATCTTTATCTTTTGTGTATGGTAAGACAAAATACATGTGTAATGTTTATCATAACCTTTTCCTATAGGTGTTTGGTCAGCAGCAGAACTTTGGCCAGGCTTTCCTTAATGGTCAGCAGGGCTTTGGTCAGCTTGGGCAAACTGTCACCACCTCCCTGAACAGCCTCGGTGGTCAGCTCACAGGTCAGTTGACGACACCCCTGGGAACCCAAGTGACCAATACACTCAACAGCCAGCTGAGTGGTCAGATGACGTCCTTGACCAGCAACCAACTGATGATGCAGCCCCAGAGTCTGTCTAATCAGATGGAAATACAGCAGGTCAGCACAGCGTTCTCCGTGGCCACCCCCTCAATGTCCACCACCATGCCTAGCACCAGCATGCAGAACATCCTGGAGACAAGGTAGGGAACTCAGAACTCAGTGTTGCTCCTTTGTTGGCAGTCTAGGACAGAGTGTGTTACTTATATCTAACTTAACTCTATGTGATCCTAACATGCTAGAGACAAGGTAGGGTACTTAGTGCTACTCCTTCGTGTTGGAGATTGGCATGTCTGATAACACTAAGTGCTCTTTGGACTTCTAAGTTATAGGAAGATCTAGCCATATATACATATTACTGGCAGTGTAAAATGATTGCCTGACAACATGGTTTAATTTTACAATATGGGCTGCTGATTTCTTGCACCAAACTCATTAAAAACAACAACTAAAAATTCTGCACAAGTTTTATATTCTGCAGTTTGTCACTAAGGCATTCAGTGGTTGGATAGGGTGGAATGCAGTATGTATAGGAGTTACCTTCAAAATAAAATGTCTCGTATGTAAGCATATTTCCAAACTATTGGTGAGAATAGGCCTATGGTACCTTACTCTTGTCTTAAGAGTTGACTAAAATTGGTAGAACTCTGTTACTTGGTCGACTGCTTGTTATTGTATTCTGATGGTGTTCGTCTGCCTCCAGTCTACTGGAAAGAGTGTATGCCTGGAGAGTGGAAGGTCATTGGTTTGATGAGCTGGCCATGTCATACCTAAAGACGTTAAAAGATGGAACTTGTTGTTAAAGGACTGACCGGCTTGGTATATATTGTGTCCTGAGTTGGGTATCCATGTTAAACTGTGGCATGGTATCTCAATGGGCTAGCTATATTAAACAGGCAGTCCGGGCTAGTACAAGCATGGATGTAGCTATAGAAGTGCACAATTCTTGAATGTGACTCTAAACCCAACTGCATGGATCATTGCCCTTGGTGTCCCTGGTTTACCTGGATCAGACTTGAATATTTACAGACCTCCAAGTTAAGGCTAAATATTGCGATGTTAATCAACCTTCAATCACCCATAACTTTTATTTGCACTGAGGTTGAGTTGGTTATTTGAATCATAATTGCAGGGAGGTTGAGGACACCTCAGAAGACCAGTTGGTGGAGGAGACGGATGAAGGGGAGGTAATCATTGGCCAGGACGAACACTCAGATGGCAAGAGGCTGTACATGTGTGAAATGTGTGACAAGTCATTTAAAAAGTCAAGTCACCTCAAGCAGCATGTTCGATCTCACACAGGTGAGTGGGTGATGATAATGGGGTTATTACTGAAAAAGTGATGATAGCAAGGATGTATGTATATTGTTTTTCAAGCTGACTGCATGAAAGATTCATCATGCTTGATATAGATGCTGCTGCTGCTGCTGCTGCTAATGATGATGATGATGATGATGATGATGATGATGATGATGAAATCAGGATTAGAATTATGTTGTTTTTGACCTAATGTGAAAATACTCTTGTATTTTTTCTTAAAGAATCCCCAGTATGATACCTTTTGTCTGTGTATAGGTGAGAAGCCATTCAAGTGTCCAGAGTGTAACCGAATGTTTGTATCGACGGGAGTGTTGAAGGCACACATGAAGACCCACCTGGGTATCAAGGACTACAAGTGTCACATCTGCCAAGCAACATTCACCACCAATGGTTCTCTCACTCGTCACATGATGATCCACAGCAGCCTCCGGCCCTTCCGGTGCCCCTTCTGTAATGAGACATTCCGCACTGCTGTCCACTGCAAGAGACATATGAGGGTACATCGAGATGGTTCAGGAGCAGTGCCACCAGATAGTGAGTACAGTTGCAACTCTTCATTCTGTATTTCTTTTTTTTGTGTAACAATAATTCCCAAATGCCACTGCGTGTGTTTAAGGATAGAAAAATGAAAGAAATGTCAGAAAATGTTTCGAAAAGGGCTCCACTTTTGGACTTGGTGCCCTGTTTAGACAGCCATTGTGTGTCTTGCTATCAAGAATCGGTCTACCGCTGTAGTCCCTTTCTTCTTCCTGTACACACACAAACCAGGTGGCCATGATAGAGGAGAGATCTTCTCATCAAGCCCTGTGAAATGTTCAGCCAAATTACTTGCTGACCAGTATTTTGGAATCTACCGATCAACAACTTGCATGTCATATTCGCAGTAATAAATGCCCCAGTTGTTTAGAAAATTGACAAAGGGGGCCTTTATCAAAACCATACACAATGGTTACAATTGTTTTCAGAACTTGAATGGTAGCGTTCTAACATGTATGATAGTTACTAGGCAATTATGTACCCCTTTTATGCTGCTGCAAAAAATCTATAAAATATGAAGAAAATATGGACTGTCATGTAACTTTCCAGTCTTAAGTTCGGTGTCGCTTTTAGAGATTACTTTCAAAATTGGTCTCAATGTACTTCAGGGGGTGCCTATTTGAAAAGGTTTCTTAATCATGTTTATACGGCAAATATGCTACTCCATGTTAGAAATTATTAAGGATGTTGCTTGGGACTGAGGTTTTCTGATGACATTTTGATAGAGGAATAGTCCTCTCACCTAGTGATTAAAGTGTTCTCTCATCATGCTCAAGGCCTGGGTTCAATGCCCCACATGTGTAGAATGTGTGCAGCCCATTTCTGGTGTCCCAAATGGTCATATTGCTGGACTTTTACTAAAGTGGTGTAAACTCCTACTTGGCAAGTGCTCACCTTTTGGTGACAATGATTGTTTATGTGACTGTTGATATTTTGATGCTGCACAAATGTATGAGGTATGATCAAAGTGTATGCTGTATGTAAGGTGTGCCAGGTGATGAGGAGAACCAGGCCCCTGCCATCCGCCGCACCAAGGCCAGCATCCAGATCACCGAGGACCACACAGAGGAACTGTCCAAAAATCCTGAGGATGAGTTGTCTGTGTCGGAAAAAATACTTTTAGAGTCTGCTTCAGAAAAGGACCGAGTTAGTGAGGTAATAGCTTCAATATTTGCAGCCTTTAGTTGTCTTTGGAATCCCTCCATGTCTGCATATGTCCCTTTTTGAAGCTTTACACAAGAGAAAAACATTTTGCACCATTAGAGGATATATTCTTTTCAAGACTAAAAGCAGTGAGCTTCACATTGTCACATTAAAGTCTAAGGCAAACCTTCTGACATTTAGATTTTGCATGAGAAAATTCAAACACATTGAAAGCCTAGAGCCTGTCAAGATCCGGGTTAGAATTAGTCTTCAACATGCCATGGTTGTCATAAGAGGAGGCTAACAAGATTGGATAGTCAGACACACTGACGTTTGCTTGATGCATGTCATTGGATAGATCGATGTTCATGATGTCAATCACTGGATTGTCTGGTCCAGACTCAATTATTTTCAGACTGTTGTCTGGAAGGGCTGTGCATATTGCTGAGTGCATCATTAAACAACAAACAAACAAACAAACTGATAGCCTTGAATTGAGCCAACTTAATGCTATAACATGACAAGAACCTGTTTTTTTGTAGTGTATTCATGACATGCTGCACTGAACAGTCAACCATATGCCTGTATACCATGATGGTAACACTTTAGCAACATTTACAACTACTAATTACCAATTGCCAATGCAGAGTAAAACAATAATTACTCAATGATCAACACAAAAAACGAATTATCTCCCCATTTCAGCAAGAGAAACCAATTCCCACAATGCACCACTGCAAGCACCCCCACCAGTGTAACCACTGTCCCAAGAGTTTCAAGAAGCCCAGTGACTTGATGCGACACATTCGCATACACACAGGAGAGAAGCCCTTCCACTGCGACAAGTGTGGCCGCTCCTTCACTGTCAAGTCTACACTGGACAGTCACATGAAGACGCACGGACCAGCACAAGGTGAGAGGCAGCCTGTTGCTCATTCTAGTTTATCATTAATAGTTGCTTGACACTGTAGGTTTGGGTCAAATGGTGTATTTTTGGAAGTGAGAATTACTTTTTGGCTATACCTGACATGATAGTCTAACTGAGTGATAGTCTGACTATTGACTAATAGTTGATAGATGCTCTGTTACACAACTAACCAATCATAAAATTTCGTTTGACAATTATTGATAATGAAAATAGAAAACATTACTGAAAAGGGTACAAAATTACTTCACAAATATACATTGCTCATTTAAGTCAAACAGAATCATGATTAATATAATCATACATTAATGAAACTTTCCATACACTACAGTGCATTGAAAATTTGTATACAGGTGTCTAGCCTTACCCAGCCCAGCAAGCTTGGTAATAACTAACATATTCATTGTCTTGACAGAGGATCCATGTAGCTTTTGAAAATAAGCAGAACTAAAATGAATTAAGAGAAATTGACTAAGTTGCTGAACAGCTATAGTTGATAATCAGTTGATCATTTCTGATAGTGGATTATGACATGTCAACTGGTTCTCATCACCTATGTTCCCAAACTATGTTCAGCATGTTCAACACATTGCTTTGCAGTAATCAGATTCAGTGAAATAAATCACAGTTGCTGTTATGAAATACGAGTTATGTCAAAGAATAAGGTAATGCACCTGTATTAAAATATATTGATGAATATGTTAGGACGTAGATTAACTAGTGAGCAGATACTGGCGAGAGCTAGAGAAAACATCTGTTCAGGTGGGGCCGAGATTCAGAGGAAGTAGAAACATGGGGGCACATGTACACAGGTCACATACACTTGCATTACACAGCATTGCAAGATGTCTGCTCCTAGGTACCTTCTGAAAGTTTTGGTTTTGCCGTTTTCCTGCTGTGAAGTGAAGGTTAAGGGGCTTTACCATTGTTGGGTTAGTTAACTCACTGGTATTAAATATGTATAGTAATATAAGGGTAACCAGCTAGATTTGGAGGGTATTGATCTCATGGGTAGTGGGAGAACTTACTTAATAGTGAATATTAACCATGGATCATATTGCCCTCAGTTGTGTAATCATGACGTTATTATTTGACTTCCAGGTGACAAGAAGTTTAAGTGTCATGTCTGCAGTTCCTTGTTTTCCACAAAAGGCAGTTTAAAAGTTCACATGCGGCTTCATACAGGAGCCAAACCATTCAAATGTCCTCACTGTCAGGGCAGGTTTCGAACCTCCGGACACCGCAAGAGTCACATCCTGTCCCATTTCAAGCAAGACTTACCAAAGAAACGAAAAGTTTCACGCAGTGTGGACACATCCCATAACTTCCCCGTCACGATGGTCAGTACTCCAGAGGTACCAGTGCAAGCCGGGGTTCCTCATCAAGCAATGTCTAGCCAAGTGGTCAGTGTTGACCCATCCCTACTTCAGACACAGAGCATCATGCCCATCTCATTCACAGTCCCGGACAATCTGACATCACTCAATGAGAGTCAGCTTGCTACTCAAGTATTACAAGGTCTGGAAGGTATCCAGCTTCATTTCACCTCAGGGCTCGGACAGGGGATTCAGATTGCTGGTCTGGATCCCAACATTTTGTCTCAAACTGTGCAGATCGACGCTAGTCTACTGCAGCAGTTACAACAACAGGGTAACATCAACATCACCATCAACCCCAACGTCATCACACAACAGGTGCAAGCTCAGGATCCCAATGTCATTACACAGACCGTGCAGGCCACAGATCAGGGTCTGTTAACACAGACCGTTCAGGCTGATGGGACAGTCCTGCAGCAGGCTGACCCTAACATCATCACGCAGACCGTTCATGATCCCAACCTCATGCAGAATATCCAGATACAGCCAGTGTCTTCGCTGCAGGACACGGTCAACCCCAATGTGATTGTCCAGCCCATGTCCAGTGTGGCGGTCACACAAGTAGACGCACAACAGCAAGCTCTACAGGCTCAGAACATCACCCTACAAGCTAGGCCAGATATGGCCGGGTTTGTTGTGCCCGACCATATGGATGTGCAGGTATGATTTGTGGGTCTTCAGTAATCTTTGTTGTAAGAGGCAACTAAAGTGAATCCCTAGTTTGTCTTGTCCAGACTCAATTATTTATATACCCATGTAAAATAGCCTGTTAGAACTATAAACGTGATAATGGAAATGTTTAGATTCTAATTTGGAAAGTTTTACCTAGAAAACATTCTCTGAGCAGGCAAAGATCCCTGATTGCTGACTGTGGCATAAAATAACACGTGTAGATTACTGCTGTATCCTCCAGTTGTTCAAATAGTGATATTGGCAGGGCAGATATTCCTTCTATCAATAAATAGAAATTAGTGACCACATGCACAAAAGGATATTTGTTCTTCATCTGTTGTAGTCTATGTTTAAGTGTGTGAGTGAAGTTTTAGTGCTTACTTTGCTTTATGCAAATTAGCCCTGATCGGCTTTTCCAGTAATGATCAGCACTATTACACGCAGATCCTGATGTCTGTATGAAATATTGACAAACCAGTGAGGCCAACATCTGCTGGATTCATGGATAATGAAACAGAACTGCACACATTATAAATGACTGAGAAATATGCAGTTTTTAAGAATAGTTTAGTATTTTTGGAGGAGCCAAACCTTTGAACCACTATTTTCTGTTTTGTATCCAGGTTTCTGAAGTGTCGCATATGGTTGTTGACCAGGACCAATCTCTGCTGAGTGACAACAATGATGACGACGAGGACGATGATGATGATGACTACAATGACGATGATGACGAGGTGCCGCTAGACGACCACAACTCAACCATTGTCCATGATGATGACACATCACTAGACTTCCCCCAAGCCATGCCCATACATGATGAGAAGTACTCCCTACAGAGGAACCATATATGTGGGGTAAGAACATATCCAAAAGCTAGTACGGCTCTATCATACAACCTAGTGCATATGTGGTGTAGCGGATAGAGTGTCTGCCCGGAGAGAGCTGAAGGTGGGTGGTTCAATCCCCTGGCCAAAAGCTGTTTACTTGCAGTCACCCTGTCTGGAGACAATAAGGGTATAAAACTGGTCGGCTTAGTCAATATGATGTGTCTGAGTGGGTATCTGTTATGTTGACATGGTATCTCAGTGGTCACATGGTTTTTGGTTTTGGTCTGTTGTTTTACGCTGCACTCAGCAATATTCCAGCTAAATGATGGCGGTCTGTAAATAATCGAGTCTGGATCAGACAATCCTGTGAGTGAAATCATGAGCATCAATCCACACAATTGGGACCGATGACATGCATCAACCAACTATCTGTACTATCTGTCAAACAGAGTTGCATCCTTTGAGCATGCCAGAATCATCATCATAAGTTTGAATGCAATATTTGCCCTGATTATGATATCCTTGGTTTGTCAGCAACTTCCCTGAGCTCATGGAATTCATCAAAGTGGTAAATATCTATGACATGCACCACTTTGTCCTTTACTCCCACTATAAGCAATGATATAGCTGAAATACTGTGTAAAGTGGCATGAAACCCAACTCACTCACTTACAACATACTGTCCCTGAATTGCAGGTATGCCATAAGGCATTCAAGCGATCCAGCCACCTGAAGGAGCATCTGACCACTCATGCCCCTGGTTCTATACCCAAGAAAGTGAAGCCTACTCCACATAGATGTCAGACTTGCGACAAGGCCTTCCAGAAACCCAGCCAGTTGATGAGGCATGAACGCATACACACAGGTAAGAGGCTGGTAGTAGCTGTGTGTACCTCCTGTAGGATCAGGCTCTTTCAAGGGGGCACCGGTGGCCCAGTCGTCTAAGGCGCCGCGATTCGCTGTGCAGAGTTGCATCCCTTGGGTACGCCAGAAACCTATGATTGAGGGTTCGAATCTCAGTTCACCCGATTATGTTTCTAGCTTTGTCAGCACCATGCCCGTGCTCGTGGGTTACTCAGAAGTGGTAAACATCTGAGACCTGCATCACTTCCGTCTTTCCTCACACATTAAGCTGACACGCCATGATATAACTGGAATACTCTTAAAAGTGGCGTTAAACCCAACTCACTCACTCACTCACTCACTCACTCACTCACTCACTCACTCACTCACTCACTCACAAATATTCATTGGTTTTCATTAACTTGTATGAAATGGAATTATGTCCAAGTCAAATATAGAGTTAACTTACATTTTGTGTATCTCCTCAGGTGAAAGGCCATACGTATGCAATCTGTGTGAAAAAGCATTCAACCAGAAGAACGCACTACAGGTACATCTGAAGAAGCACAGTGGTGAGCGACCTCATCTTTGTAGCTACTGTTCCCTGTCCTTCACGCAAAAGGGCAACTTAAAGACGCACATCAAGCGCGCGCATCACCTGGAGATGGTGCAGTCGATGAACTTGCCGCACGGCTTTGTCCCAGCAGCCACCAACACTATCAGCATCACCTCAGCACCACCCAACACCGGCGATGACGAGGGATTGGACCTTTCTGAGGTTGTTGACCTCTTTCAACAATAGACACACAATGCATCTATGGAGCAATATCGACAGTTCTTTCACTTTCAACAGGAACACTTGTGTACACATGGTTACGTGTTGTGTTGAACAAGATATGTATCTGAACATGTTTCAGGTAATAGAGCAATGATTTACAGGTCTGAAAGACTATGAAGCAGTTGAGGTGTATTGTGTACAAGAAATATGGGAGAGCCCTGACCTGCCTTGAAGTAGTGGAGGTGTAATGTGTGTAGCTGAACAGCTCTGTGAAAGATTCCATCTGTTTGTGCTAAAAGACTTCATACAGTCTCAGCAAAGACTGTTGGTAATAGCCAAAAACACGACCAAATGGATTACAGAAGCAGTTAAATTTGGCTGGAAAGATACTAGGCTGAAAAATTGCTTCTCAGGCATTGACTGTTGCTGAACTGGTGATGTTGGCATTTTAGATTTCATTTCAGGGGTTGGGGAGAAATGGATAATTTTTTTGTTTTTGTGTGAAAACAGAACTGATATGCCTCTGTGATTTTGTTATTGCAGCAGTGCCTGGGAAACATGCTTCTTCATCGTTATAGCCTTACACTGATGTTCTTGCCAGCACCATAGCATACTTGATGCACACTACACATGTGCATTATCAATGGTTTTAGTAATTTTCACGCAAGTATTCATCATGCTCAAGTTATCCATACCTTTATTACTAGCAGTTTTCCATCTGCATTGGAAATCAAAACAGTTTGACTTGCATAAACATTTATCAATTCTTGTTCTATTATTTTTTAAACCATATGAGAAAGTTGACTGAAAGCCTGTGTGATCAGTTTAACATTGTCATCATGGAAACTAACCTTGATCTCAATATGGAGGTGGACATGTATTAATGAATATTTTCTTGCCAAACATGTGGTTATGTTGTACTTTGTCATCATGATTTCTATTTGTAGGTGAACATTCAAATATTCTCAATGTCATGTATCTTCTTTAAAATTGAATTTGAATCTTGTCAGCTGAGAAATATGTCTTTGTGTGTACCTCTCTTAGAAGAAATTTATAAATCTACAGCAACAATATCTGTAATATATTTCACAAGCGCATGTCTTCTAATTCCACTTACTATATATTATGGGGTATGTGCACATTTTTTAGATACAACTCTCAGGAGTTAGAAAGGAGGGTCATCTTAGATGTGAGGTACCGGTATTAAGAAATAAGTATTCACCACCGGCATCGATGAATAGGGTCGTTGCCAGTAGAGCTGAAGAAAAGTGATGATTATAGGTTTGGCAAGGCGAGGCATATGAATTAGGTTCGGATTTCAAGATTCAAATTTGGGGTCAGCAAATACCCAATAATATACAGTAGACATATTGTGCAATCTTCTATTTGATATGAACAGCATAGTTGTTCATCTCTGGTCATTGTAATCTTGTGAAGTTTTACTTTCCTCTAATGTCAGTTGAAGCATCAGAGGGATTAAATCTGTTATTTGAACCGTCATGAAATGTCAAGTACATATTTTGTATAGAGTGAGCTATGCCTGGACATCAGCATTATGTCATTCAACAGAACATCCAACTACTGAACTGGGAATCACGGCAGCTACATCCACACCCCAGGTATTGTTGTTGA
Organism: Haliotis cracherodii; assembly: GCF_022045235.1. NCBI lineage: Eukaryota > Metazoa > Mollusca > Gastropoda > Lepetellida > Haliotidae > Haliotis > Haliotis cracherodii. Next base: position 7,866,804 of record NW_027266265.1, on the reverse strand, counting down.
TTCTGCAATTTGAACTTGTTGCTGTTGTAACTCAATTGGGATTCCATGCTTGTTAACTGACCAATGCATGTTCAAAGAATGGATGGAATTTTGAAAGTCTTTTATTTATTTGAATTCACATCAATGTCTGTCTGAAGCAGTTGTTTTCATACAGATTAAATCTGTTGTTGGCCATTTGTTATGAAGTTTGTGTTGTGTTCTTATTTCACTTACTAAACAGGCCCCCTGTGGTCATTCCATGTGGTGACCGCCTCCGTGGTCTAGTGGTAGAGCGTCCGCCTGGAGAGCAGAAGGTCCGGGATATCAAAAGACGTTAAAAGATGGTACTTGTTGTTACCCTGTCTGGCGCTCGGAATTAAGGACTGGTCGGCTCGGAGTCAGTATACTGTGTCTGAGTGGGGTATTGATGTTAAACTGCGGCATGGTATCTCATTGAGCTAGCACTATAAATCGGCATCAGTCCGGACTAGTACAAGCAGCCACACAAACACAAGTGCAATAATCTTGGACGCGACGTTAACCCCATTTCACCTCACCTCATTCTAAGTGAGAATAGGTTCCCAGCAACCTATGCTGGTTGTAAGAAGTGATTTTGTAGATTGGGTAATCAATCACCATGGCAGTTAAATAGGGTGTGCGTAATTAGTTAAAGGTCCAATTGTGTCTACCAGATGCTCAAAACACGTCCGTGTTATACACCTGGAAAAAAGTTAAACACCAGCCCTTCTGTAGCTTCAGATATCTCTAACCACCATGTATCTTTTGGAAATATCTATGCAAGTGACACTTCTTTCATTTTGAAACATGTCTCAGGTACCGCGGACACCTGCTGAAACATTAGTACAAGAACTGTATGTTTGTCAGATAGTAACAAGTACTAATTCATGTCATGAAGAAGATGATGTGAATATAAGTGTTGTCAAAAAACTGTTTCAAAACAGGTCAATGACTGTGGATAAGCTGGATGTTTGTAGAAAGATGACTTTCATGAAACTATTTTTCCTGATTGCAATCTGTCAGAAACGTCACCAGAAGAAAAATTACAACTGTGTGAAAGTTTCCTACAAGTACAACCATTACTCTTATAAAGGATCAATAAAATGCATATTATACAGTAGGTAATATAAGATAGCTATGCGATAAATCACAAAGAACAATGAAAAATGAAGTGTGGTTTATTTCACGATAAAACATTGTTCTTTCATGACGTCATTTCTGGAGATTCGATCATGTGCTCGCAACTTGATGACATCATATTTTATTTTTGAGAGGGGAGTGTCTCTTGAGTTGTTCCCCCTAGATGTAACTGGACAACACAGATAAATGCGATGGCCGAATGATCGCATCCAAAACCGGGAGAGATATGACAATCAGTGTTGGGAGAAAAGTTACAGGAAATCGACATGAAGATTGTGAGAATATGCAGGAAATACCTCCCCATGCATAAAATGGACTTGTTCAACATTGCTCAGGTGGGATTTTATTGAGGGAGTCATCAGTAATTAAATATGGGTAAATGTTTTTAAAGCTTGTACATTTATCATCATCCACAAAGAGGCTTTACATACTGTTGATATCTCATGGTTTATTCTCCCTGCAGTGTTTTATTGTATGATAAGCAACTCCCACTCATCGTTTATTTCTTAAATGTTCTCATTAAATATTTTATGCATAATGCTATTAATAAGTTATCAAAGTTCACTGTTTGCAGCAAATGGTAAGGGTTATCGATCTTCATTAAACACCACCATCTTGACATAATCCACAGATGAAATTGTCAATAGCTATTACAAACTACATAGTTTTTGCAAATTTAGTAAACTGAACGTGAAAGGATTGTACCTAATTAACATGGTAATTAAACAGTTGAAACAGCAAGAGTTTGGTTTCTGCATTACACTTTGTCACTTTGTAGACAATTGTATTTAATCTGAAAATTAATACGGGATAAGATTTTTAGAAATGTCTATTTTATATGTAGATGTTAATAAATACATTATTGCAGGATAATACTCAAACTAGGCATACATGACATGAAAAATCTCGAGTTTTTCTGAAAGGTCAAGGTCAAAAGAATGCAAAATTACAGATCAGTATTTATCTTTGAAAAATGTGGAAAAAACAGGCGTTATTACTTATGAAAACATAAATATATAAATTTTTAACTTATTCTATCTTACTATGCCTCCTTCTTTCGATACTATTTGGAAATGTGCTTGCACAAAAGTTTCCAGCTTCTGAAAAAAACATTTTCCCGAACCAATCCCACCATCACTATGGTCACAACCCAGACAAATGGGTCACGCACTATAATCCTGCGCATAGTGACCTACACAAATTGATCACAGGACTATCTCTGTCACAGCATTCTCTTTCACATTGCCACCCTGAGGAGATGTGCATTGAGTCTTAAGAGAATCCATCTATCCAAGTTACTTTTTTTTATTTAGGTGCCTCCTCCTGGTAATAACATCTATAACACAATTTACGGGATTGTAGAGAATTGGGAACAGAATGAAATAATCACCGTTCTTGCAAAGACTGCAGATGTATTTTCTCCACTTCTGATCCGCATGATCGATGTTGTGACTGTTGTGGCCGTTGTCTTCCAGAGCAAAAGTGTTCCCAATGTTCCCACCTTTCAGAGGAAGCCTTTTGTTTGTTGATGGTGTATCTGACAGTTTTCATAATGAGGACGTTCCTGCCAAAATGAACCAGCCATCTGTCCTCAGTGCATCCGCCACTATGTCTACACTGGAACAATTTGTCGCATCGGACATTCGTACAGTCATGTTGTAGGACAGCTTGACTACCTCAGCCTCGACAGTCCCTACAGTCTACCCATCCAGACGGAAGACTCAGTTACTTTGCAGAGAACTGGTTCATACTGTCCGACTCCTTTATCACACATTTCCTTCGAAATGAAGCTGCTGTTGGGGGGACACCTCCGACAACCTCCAGTGAGAGTATCCAGCTCTGGCTCTACAGGAACCAATCGGTACTTTGGTTTCCAAATTAGCTCTAGATTTTCTAGGTCCAAATCCAGATTTTTCCGTTCCAGAAGAAAGACGACATGAAGCTCAGGATGATCTTCAACATGAAGACATTCAATGCATTATATACATTAATATCCGCCGCATTTTCACATGACGTCTATCACGCTTCTTCAATCAGTCATCCACCAGCCAGGAGACCACATGGTCAGTCTTGAACTGCAGGACGTGTACCTACATGTTCCCATCCACCGGGAGCAACGCCATTTTGTCCGGATAATTTTCCAAAGCCGCCACTACCAAAGGAAGGTGCTCCCGATCTCCCAAAGTTCTTGCACATCCAAGGAATAATCTTTGAGGCGTACATCGTTGATTGTATTCAAGACCATGCTGATCCAGACATCCTCATACAGCATCTAGAGTTTACACAGCAGCTCATTAACGTTGTAAAGTCTGAAACAACTCCCACTCAACGTCTACAGTTCATCGGGGCTCTCTTCGACACTTAACAGTGCATGATGTTTGTTCCTCCAGACAGGTGGTCGAAGATACAGCATTTAGTGTCTGTCCCATCCCAGATCCTTGGGCATGGGACCACGACGCTCTGGCCATCTCATGGGAGAACCTCAACTCATATGCCTTTACCCTAACCAGCCTTCTACCTGAAGGTGTTCAAAAGTTCAAAATTGGTTCATAGCTTTGGTAAAGATTGCATAAAGAGAGTTTCACCATCTTCTTCTGTGGGAAGATCTTCTCCTCCAGCCTCACTCCCATCTTCTCCAGAAGTCACTTTTCGCCAATGGTTAATTGATATGAGTAACCAAGACCATCACTGAGGCTCCACCAAGATTTTATATGACCGTAAATGGAAAGTGTTCGAAGCCTACTGTTGAGCTCCTGACATTACAAAGCCAACCTTTGCTTCACCTCAACACATCGATGAGAATCTACAGCATCTGAGATCGACTTGGAAACTCAAGGGCTCTACTTTGGTTACTTACCTCGCTGCAACCAACTCTGTCATTGCTACTACAAAGGGATCTAAAATCTCCACGCTTGCTGAGCTACAGCCACCATTTGGTCCTACAAGTTGGCTGACCAGTTAACTCGATTTCGACCACCTACTTAATGTCATCCCTCATCATCTGACCTCAGTGGAGTATGAAACACTTGATGAGAAGGACTTCGAGTTGATCACTCTTAAGACAGTATTCCTCCTGGCCCTTGCAACAGCTGTAGAGTGAAGCTGTACCACTCTTGAGTTCTTGTCTTTACGACATGCGACATTATTATGACTTATGCTTGTGTCACAGTCCAACACCAGCTTCCTTGTGTCCGTCTCACGGTTGTAGTCTACTTAGGCTAGGTGATCTGCGCCCCATATGTCCAACCATGGGATAAATGCATAGTGTGAGATAGGATATGTTTAAAATTTTGTAAATTTTACAATAAATTGTATACATTGTATTTATAATATTTATCCTGTTTCACATGCTATATGCCCTCCCAACCATTCCCACATCACAGCTCCTCTTGCCTGTCAGCTCTAAGAAAGAGAATGATATGGCAGAGATAGTCATGTGATCAGGTCGTGTTGGTAGCTATGCATGGGGTTGTAGTGTGTGACCCATTTGTTTGGGTAGTGACCATGGTGATGCTGGGATGTGTTCGGGTGAATGTATTTTTATAAGCTGGAAACTTTGTTCAAGCACTTTTCCACATTGGATCAAAAGAAGAAGGAGAAATACATAGTGTGAAATAGTATAAGTATTAAATATAATTTGATGTAAAATTTAAATATGTGAAAAAAACTCAATAATGATGTTTTTGAATGAATGAGAAAATCAAGAGTTTATGACTTTGAAGTTTCCCCCATCTTCCCGAGGCAACTTTAAAAGTCCAGTTTCCACCCTTGCCGAACTAGGCTGGAATTACTGGGCTCGATCGTTGTGCCACCAGTGGCTATTAGCAGTTATGTCCCTTCTAAGCCTCTCCTATGGACCAATCAGATTCCATCTCGTATCACTTGCCTTGGGAAGATGAGTTTCCCCATGTTCGTACAATGCAGGAATTATTTGTATGACTATACCATTTTTTAAGTGCAATTGCTTGATGTATTGCTTTTATTTGAATTTATTTCATATTTATAAGTATTTAAACTATAATTATGTTTAACACTGAAGCAAAGTCAAACTTTGTGGTGGATGACTTGACACATTATGTTGGTATCCTGGTGTCAGAACATATGCCTTACTTACCGAATTGTCGATAAATAATACCAGTAGGATGAGCAGGTAATGTTTTCTTTGCTATTTAAAATTGAAATAACAAGTATTACAGAAAACACACTATTACGTTTTTTGGTATTTAACTATGATTTTATTGGGACAGTGTTACTTTCATAATGTTTCACTTAACATAATTGGGGGCACAGGTGGCACGAGTTGCGTCCCTTGGTGGTAAACATCTGAGACCTGCATCACTTCGGGCTTTCTTCCCACATTAAGCTGACACGCCGTGATATAACTGGAATACTGTTTAAAGCGGCGTTTAACCCAACTCACTCACTCACTCACTCACTTAACAGATAAAGCATACATTTTACATAAATGGCACATACATTTGGCATTGCATATTTAATATTAATACCAGTTACATGTGTAATATAAACACCAGCAAAGGTGACTGGTCAACTAGTTATGTCTAAGTATTGTGTAATGGTTGTGAGACACACAACGTCCAAATTTTCTGTCACTGAATAAAGGTGAGCTTCTGTACCTCTAGTTCTGGGTTAAATTTCAAGATATTGAACAGGAATTTACTACCCAGCTGTCCTATTGGGAAAAAAAAAATTCCCCATCATGGAGACAGTCATTCATAGACAAATGTGTTCTTGACATTTTAGCTCACCTTAACACTGCATTTGGTGGGTATCTTGTGTTGAAAACATATAAAGATGTGAATTAGTTATGGTGTAGTAATATGTTTATTCTTAGTCTGAGGAGATACATGAATGAGTACATTAGTACCAAACTGGGATGAGTCCCATAAAACCAAATTTGGATGAGTTCAACAGCACTGAACTTGGATGAATCCAACCACCGAACTTGGATGAATCGAATAGCACTGAACTTGGATGCATCCAACAGCACTGAACCGTGATGAGTCCAAAAGCATTGAACTTGAATGAGTCCATCCTACAAACTTGGATGAGTCCAATAGCATTGAACTTGAATGAGTCAATCCTACAAACTTGGATGAGTCCAATAGCATTGAACTTCTATTAGTCCAACCACCGAACTTGGATGAGTCGAATAGCACTGAACTGGGATGAATCCAATAGTGCTGTAACACTTACTTCAAATGGCACTGCAGCAGCTCATTTTAATGAAGTTTTCCCCTCACAAATAATATTTTGAATGTTAGGTGATGTTTCTCATAAATGAAGTATAGAGCTCTTCATTAAATATGTGTGTTAGGGTGTGTGATAGATTTGTTTCCAGCACATACTTTATTCAATACCTCGATATGCATGGAGAACTGTTCTGGCATATGAATGACATTGAAGGTTGTTGTCAGTTCACATGAAATAAATTTACAAACAGCCGATGACAGCCCCCCTCCTTTCCCAAAGTAATGAATATAATTATGAAATGAAAAGTTTTGAACCACTACTAGTATTAGTTTGAATATTTTTGCTTCATTTTGTGTAATTATATATGCAATTTACCAACAGGAGGAATGAGCAACTCACTGCTGGTTGTACAAGTCAAAGAGCTTAGATCAGGTGGTAGACCTCGGTGACATTGTAATTGTCATTGTGCTGCCAGTCATTGGTCTGCATGATCCAGATTCCATTACTTACAGGTCACTGTTATTCACTCACTCACTCTGCAGACTTTTGTCAGCTAATTGGGAACAAGAATGCCAAGTTTTGGTTTCCGTTATCCGGTGGTTTTCAAGAGTGTTGCAGCTCTGTAGAGAACATGCATGTGACAAGGTAAGCTACAGTGTTGAGCAGCTCCTTTTCATTACATTTGAATTTGTTGGATAGTTTTTACAGCCTTGCCCAGAAGAAGAGGACAATATTGATCTGTACACAATAGCAGCAGACATGTGACTCGCAGACATCAGAAGAAAATAATTTTGCTACTTTTGAATAAAATTTACCATACAAGGTATATTACTTGGTCACATCCACAGTTCATGGGATTTGGTAAATGAAACTCATCAAACTGTTTTTGGACAAAAGATTCCTCAGTTACTGAAGCAAATATCATGCCAACAGAGTTCTCTCCCTTTTATCAAGCAGGCAGGATATTTGTCTGATATGGCTAACAAATGTGCTGGTTGTAAAATGTCAGGTGAAAATGAATTTGATTAAATCAAATAAAAAACATTATACATTTGAGGTATAAATATATTTTATTTGCTTTGAAATAAAAGAATAACATGATAATTTGGTGGAGAGAAAGAGGTTGGCAAGATGCCAGACTAAAGCTGCTGCGAGTTTTGACACAGTCACTCAGAACTCACCAGGTATGGGAAATAAATGTAATACTGTAAGTAATGGTCCTATTAGCTCCATACACTGTCAGAAGGAATCACCTAGTCTGTTCTACAAGCTGCATGTATTATTATTTTCAAAATTCTTGAAACTTCTCCAAGTCTGTAAACAAACTCGTACCATGATTAAGGATGTGTTATAGAGAATATAAAATCAAACCATTGCAAATGATAAAACATTTCTTTAATAGCAAAGTTTTCAGATCTCAAATGAAACAGATCTTAATAAATGACCAAAAGTGACCCATAGGGCATCAGCAAGGAAGGACGTGTGTCATCCTGTCAGATCAATATATCAATCATAAACGTGTTATTACATGGATACATGGATGAAAACTTAAGTAGAGGAACACAGAGGTGGTGAGTCATCTAAATATTCAGATTCCTAATACTTAAATTAATTCATTATAAATATTCCTGATACAAAATTTGCAAACTTCTCACAATAATAATATATTACTGCACTGGTGTTCAATATTTCAGGAGTACTTAAACAATTACAGATCAAAATCAGTTGATTTTTTAATATTAATTTAAATACCACTATCTCTACAAATGCTTCAAATATTATTCATGATAATAATGCATCACTAATTATAGTGCATTGTTATTCATGTTAATAATGCATTGATAGTCATGTTTATGCAAGAATATTCATGATAATTATGCATTATAATTCATGTTGATAACTAAATTACTATTAATGATGGTAATGCATTACTATTCATGATAATTATTCTATCTCGTATAATGCCTTAAACAAATTCCTAGTCAAAACAAGAACAATTTGTGCTCTGATCAGTTTCACTGATTCCAAGAACAATTGGTTGAAAGGTAATCAGCTGATCGGAAACAGGGTTGTCAATCTTAATACTGATGAATAGCAGTTCTAACAGCTCTGTCAAAAAGCGTCAATTTCACAATATCAACAACTGATCAATAACATAGAACACAATAAATCAATAAAACAAAAATGGTTCAATTATGTACATTTCATAGCACTTCTGATAATACTGGTATCTGGGAATGTGTGGTTATTTGGTAGCTACAGTGGGGCTATTTGACATTCTGACAAAACTAAAACACGTTTTGATTTAACTACTATTCAACTTCATTCTCTGATAGCAGATATATATTTCTTTATAGGCGTGTGTAATGAAATGCCAGTCTTGCTTCTGTGGTCAATATAAATTGTACACTTATTATTGGATTTGAAGAGTCTTGGCCAGTATACATTAATCATTGATCAATTTTCTCTTCCTGAAAAGTGTGGAGCGAGGAATTTTATTATTTATTATTTCTAAAAGCACTACAAATTTACAGTTGCTGAAACAACCAAACAACCCTGAGGTGAGTAAGAAAGCTTTCAGAGAGCAATGGGTCAATCTCATTTAAATCAGATCTTAGTTCTCGCTATCGCTAAACATAGAACTGAGGACATCCCATAACGGATCACGTCAGAATAACCTTTCATCAAACTAATCAGAGCGTCGCTTACCAGATCACAAAAGTGACAGTCGGAATGTGTTTTCTAATCCTGCAACCTCGAAATATTTAACAGAGGGTTTTCCAAACGACACTTAAGGGTTTCATATTTATACCCATACAATCTAGGCTATCTATAAGCCATTCAAGAATGTTCTTTTTATCAGTTTTAAAAATTTTAATCGCGAATACATCAAAATATGTTTCGAAGCGGAGTCACCAGTTTGAAACCAGTGTCATAAAGCTCGAGAAAGCTTCCTTAAGATTGGCAAATGACGATTTCTTGTCAGTCATTTCATTGGTCGGTCAAAGTTTGCAAAAGGGTGTTCTGACGTGACTCGTAGTGGGATGTCCTCAGATTTTTGTTATGTGGTAGTCTAAGATCTGATTTTAATGAGAATGGAGATGGGTGGGCATGCTAATCTAATGATCAATGACTATTGGCTTTATTTTGTAATTTTTATACAGATACCTTACACCTATTATTTTAAAAAAAGTTGTTTTGCCAAGAAAATATAACTAAAATAAGACTAAAATGAGGCTAAATAAGATGACTCTTAACAAAATAAAGTTACATAATTATTTTGATGGAAAAAAACAGTAACGGGTACATCTGAAAACTGATGGCTCCAGAAACTGCTTTTAATTTTGACATTCAAAACTCTCAATGTTTCCCCCCAACTTGGGCTGCAAATAAGTGTTGGTGTATACAATAATGAGGGCATCTTGGGAAACTAATGTCACACCCTTGACTACCAACACTAAACTTAATGTCCTGTCCAGTTAAGACTTTCCTAAAATTTCTTTTTCGACCTACATTGAATTTTGGACAAAACATGTTGTGAACCAAACAATAAAAAATGAAGGCCTTACACAAAGTAATCGACATACTTCCAGGTGAAATACTGCATTTGCACTTCTTGCTGTGAAGACAGTTTCAGTTGCTGGAACCATTCATTATCAGGGACTGTGTAGGATGTGTGTTCTCAGTGTCTACTCCCATCATACTCAAGTGTACAGTTCTTTCATTCAGTGGGGATGCTAGATGGACAAATTATTTGGGAGACTTACTGTGTCACAGTCCTTGTAAGAACAAAACTTCAGTTTTATATTTCCTACTCAAAACAAGTTCAAAAACACCTGATTTTTTTCATATGACTTTAGTTAATCTGTCATGGCTGGTGGGTATTGCAACACAGCCTTCCAAATGTGACTGAAATAACAGAAGTAAAAAATTCGGCCAAATGAAAATATGAAAAGTATAAAAATATATAATTAAGTTAATTGAATTTGATGAATTTAGGAAAACAGTTCTTTTCACCTTAGAGTTAGACTTAAACTTATAAAACAGTGAAAACAACAATCAATTTGGGCACGTTAAGAAGATAAAATCATATTTCAACAAGAGAATATGAGCAGTTATGTTTATAACAACTGTCGTAAATATACACTGCCAGACATCTGAGTGACTGCAAGACACAAGTTAAAGCACATATGTAACATTGCTACAGGCCAGGTCGAACATCCCCTTGGGGGCACAACATAGAGTCGTATAAGGTTCATCAGAAACATGAAGAGTTGGTGGGTAAATAGTTTCAAAACACAAACAGTTTCCATACAACAGACAAATAGCACTTGGTCAAATCAGCCTTAAAATCAGTAAACTTACTCTGATTCCTACATAAAAGAGAATTAAATTGCTATACATGTCACATTATTAATATTTTTTTAAAACCCACATACTGTTTATCATTTAAAGCTGTTTACCTATTTACATGATAAAAAACAAGTTGTCAGTTAAACATCATCTGCAAGTGATTTGACAGATTGTCAAACTGAGTCTATAATTATCTACATCATAAACTTGAATAAACCTTGAATCAACGGATTTCAAACACTTAAAAAGGTAACCATATATACATGATTTAAAGCCCATCCACATCAGAACCACTTTGATTCAACATGTTCATTGCATATGTATTTACAGTACATTTGATTGACACAGATGAAAATGCTCCTAAGAGCCATGGGATTTCATAGAATGTTTGCAAGCTTGCACCAAGATGAAAATTATCACAAAGAGTATATTGTGGTCAAAGAAAATAAAACATGCATACAAATTAAATAGGAAGATGTAGAACAGCTTTGGTATATAAGTTGATATGGTTGGGTATGCAAAGAAATGGTCAAGTACACAATGGGATCCATCCTCTTACTTCCAGGGTTATTCCATCTCCATCATGTATCGGCCACTTGACACAATATAGGGATTTGAGAACGGACAACTGAACCAAATGTGTTTGGATGATAAACATTTTCAATATCAGATAAAAATTTGATTAAAAATAGCTTGTTTCAGTTTGTGAATGTCAGATTGACTGTTGCACACATTATGGGATATACACTGTGGTACACACAATGTGATATACACTGTGGTACACACCATGTGATATACACTGTGGTGCACACTATGTGATATACACTGGTACACACTATGTGATATACACTGTGGTGCACACTGTGATATACACTGTGGTACACACTATGTGATATACACAGTGGTACATACTCTGTGATATACACTGGTACACACTATGTGATATACACTGTGGTACACACTATGTGATATACACTGTGGTGCGCACTGTGATATACACAGTGGTACACACTCTGTGATATACACTGTGGTACACACCATGTGATAAACACTGTGGTACACCCTATCTGATATACACTGAGGTACACACTATGTGATCCAAACTGTGGTACACTGTGGGATACACAATTTGAAACTCATGTGACACACAAAATATTAGCTCCAGCAAACATGATGACAATTCTCAAACTGTAAGTAGGGAAATACTGTGGTCATGGTCTGCAGCTAGATGGAGTCCAATAAGCCTGGAGTACTGACACAGGTTGATGGTACCACAGTTATGTATCATATGTCTGTCAAATTACATATTTGATAGGGAGCGTAACTTTTGATTTTAATCCTTCTATGAATCAAAATAGTTTGTCTGACATATTCAAAAAGAATTCACATGATGCCAGAAGTTTTACTACCAATGTAGGCAATAGTGTGAGTACTGAGGAAATTTTGAAGAAAACAAACATTGCTTGTCTACATATTGTGAGCCCTGAATGGCACAGATGAACTCAGATTTAACTTCTTAAATGAAACTAACTTATTAATAAAAGTGAAAAGTTGACGTAAAATCTAAATTTGTTCATTTGACAAAAAACTGTAGAAGTATTTACTACATTTACTTGATAACTTTAAATATCAAATTGAATCTACTATGGATAAAACCTTTGAGTCAGCACAGTGTCAATCAAGGTAGAAAATAACTGCCTAGATTTGGTGAAAAGAGATTCATTGATATGTAGATTTTTCTAGCTTTTCCATGAGATTTGTCTCCACCATTTACAAATTTACAAATGATTTCCATTTTCAAATCATGTTCTTATGAAGGAACAATATAACGCTATAACCTTAATCAAACAAAAGTAAAATTTGTGTTGTTTTTAAACAATATATCAACATTTCATTTTTTAATGACTAAAATTTTTATGTCATGTTTAGATTCAAATTGTTCATTCAAAAGGTGAAATTACCATAAGAATTCATTACTTGGGTCACTGACTTATTATGGTGGATTCATGATTTAAGTACGAGACATGATCTGCGTAAGTAAAGTCAATTAAGATCAATGATGAACAGCTGCTCTTGAAATAATCAGTCACATAAATTGTAAAATAGCACTAAAAAGCTGAAATTGAATATCATGTAAAAGCAAATAATACCATCATATTGGCAAGATTACATATATCTGTGTCTTCCAGCTCAAATTACTTACTTCCTCAGAGGAAGTATTTTATGCATATAAGTATTATGCAAATTCAAAATTATGCAATTTGTGCCATAAAGATGTTTTCAACTTAATCATAACAAAACTCACATCAAAAAGTCTTGATATTTACAATGATGTTGAAAATCAGTGTCTATAAATGAAAGGTCAAGTCTCAATCACAAAATTGCATATGTAATGTCAAAAATCAAAACTGATATGGTAGATGTGGATATATATATTCAAAGCATTACAGCACTTGAAATGCAAGAACACATGAACAGATGTTGAGATAAAAAAGAAAATATCAGATAAATGCCGTTTGGACAAGATAAAATGCAATATTTGGTAGAAGTCACATCACGTGGTCATGATATTATGAACAAATGGGCAGGCTTCTCCTAATCAGCACAACATCCACTGGTTGAACCGAGTCGGACAAGCTATGGGCTTCAACAACATTCACCATACGCCAGTTACCTCCCTTTTCTACATCAACGGTCATCACACACTATGACACAAGTTTAGTAACTTTTCCCCCCACAAACAAGAGACCATTCCAAAAATTAATTTAATGTTTCCCAAGCAATGATAACCTGTCTTGATCAAGCTAAATATTAACTCATCTCTGCAAATAGGCTAGTATTGCTCAATTGATTTGATAATGAAGAACAAACAGTTTAGGTAATGAAGCTCAACAGGATCAATGGACATGCCATGAGTTGAAGCTCAACAGGATCAATGGACATGCCATGATTAAGGGTTAGGTAATTTGTCATCTTGTTTTCCAAAAGTGAGGTAGCTCAAATATTATTTTAGGCATTGAAACTGAGCATGCATTGTTCAAGATGCCTCTTGCAGGCTGAATGAGTTTTGTTATGAACAACTATCATGGTTAGAGGTATTTTTACAAAATGAAGGGTGGGTATTATTTTTCTATTATGACCTCATCTTTAAGGGCAGAAAATGTAGCGCTGTGAATAATTCAACTTAACTAGCTGTTTTTCAGTTCCAATTAAAAGCTACAAACACTAAGAACTCTTTCTACGGATGCATTTTTTACTTGATAGGATTTTCCACTCACTACTTGGGAAACACTCATAATTTTCTAGCACTTTACTTTCCCTTATTCGCAAGCTCATGTGCCATCTCATAATACTTAGTGAACTTGGCTGTGTGATCAAGAGGTAGGTAAACGTATGGACTCATGTTGAAGGCCTCTTTAATGCCGTACTTCTTGACACTCGATAGATGGCACCGACTCAGATGATAACGGTATGAGCCTTTTGATGCAAACTGTCTACTGCAAGCCGCACATTTATATTCCAGCAGCTCGCCATCACAACCTATCAAGGGGCTTCCACTGTCCCGAAGACTTGCCAGTTCCTCAGCTTGTTCATCCAGATGGTCGTCATCCTCGTCATCAGACTTTGAATGTTTCAGTGAAAGATTTAACGGGACTGCCATCATTTCCGAGGGAGACATAAGATGTCGACATGCAATTGGATCCATCTGCTGCTGAAGCATCTTAGGAATGTCAGTCTTTGTCAACAGCCTCTGCAGGCTGTCCAGAGGGTGCTCACTGGTCATCGGTTGCCCGTACACGAAGCTGCTTAGTGAATCAAGTGCAGAGCCTCGTTTAGGTACCGGTTCCCCTTCAGCTACATTGAGGTATTTATTCACAAGGGGTTCGGAGGGTTCATCAGGTTGGCTTTCTTTGGCTGGTGATTTGGCATCGTCATTACTCATTTCAGACTTTGGTGTACTTGTCTTTTGCTTCTCAGCATCTTTGGTATCTGTGGCAGAAGCAGGATGAGCTGCTAGCCGTTCTGTCTGAGCAGTTTTCTTGTCAGTGTCTTTTGTGGATTTCTCAGGATGTGCAACTGTCCCTGAAGGTAGGGAAGTTTTCTTTGGAGCTACCTCGCTGTCAAAAGGTTGAAATGAATTGAAAAATTTTCTCAGCTTTCCAAAATAATTAAAAGCTGAGTCAGCCTCTGCTTGAGCTGTTCCAGGCAGGTGCAGAGTTGATTTGTTGAGTGGGTTCATCATATGGACCATGTTGCTTCGATGGTGGTCAAACTTGGAACTGAAGCTCCTCTGAATGAAGGACTCCATGGCCTTCAAGGCTGAATCCCCTCGGCCATTGGTTTCACTACTATTAGGATCTATAATGTCAAGGCTTACTCGGGATTCAGAGCGATTTTCATCATTCTTTTGTGGTGAGCATGCTTCCGATCGATCTTGTAGACAAGATGATGCATTTAGCTCCTTGGTGGGTGAAACAGAAGGACTCCTCTCTTGTTTGACTGAGCATGGAGAAAGTGCAGATTCAGCTAGGTCTGGACTAGGAGCATCAACTTCCTTTTTTATTTCAATATCAAGGGGAAAGTCAGAGGATTCTGACACACTGTGACTGATACAGTCAGTTCCATCATGTAAGTTCAATTTATTTGAATTAACATCATCCACGTTTTGATGTTGTTTTGGTTGATTAAGTTTTTGTGGTTTGTCCTCCATATCAGTTTCATGGACAGTTGGACTGATGGAGCAGGGAGAAGAAGGTGGTGATGGAGAGTTCTTAGAAGGGGAGGCAACTCTTGAGTGTTTCCTAGCCTCGTCAAAATGTTTTGGGGAGGACACAGATGAGGAACTATCTCTACGATGCCGCGAACTGTCGTCCATTGTCAGTTTGTGTTTAAGTGCACCGATGACATTAGATTTCTGTCTCAGGCATAACCGAACATGCTCAACAAAATTATGCATTTCAATTTTGTGTCCACAGTTTTCACATGATATTGCGCTTTCTATGCCAAAACCTGAAGACTCAGAAATGGGGCTGAAGCCATTTGAGCCATGGGATATGCACTTCCTTTTATACTCCAGCAGTGACGCGACTGTGGGTGTTCCACATGCACTACTTTCCTCACTGTAATACCGCTTTCGCCGAGAACGCATACCCAAATCCGGATAATTCTGAGTTCTTAACACCTGTTTTTTATGATGACCAGACATAATCATATGATTGCAGAGTCCTTCCATGTCAGTGAAAGGCTCATGACACACCTTACACTTAAAAATGCATTCTCGATCAAGTTCTTTTTCACAATAAGCTGAACATTTGTGTGATCTGCGTCCATGATCTGAGCTGACAATCTTTGTATAGTGTTGTGTCTGCATCATATGAACTGTTAGCATAGGCAATGATTTGAAGGACTCGCCACACTGCATGCATCGCAGAATCCTCCGCGTCTGTTCGGATTCCTGGTTCAGCCACATGTCTTGACCGCGGACTAACTTGGGGTAGTCCATGAGATTTGTTGCCTTAGCTGTTCCTGGAACATGGCCTGTTTCCTGGAGGTGCACACTTAGAGAATATAAAGTAGTGAAGTTTTTCTGGCAAGAACATTTGTGCATTGTGTACTTGTTACTCTTCTCATCAAGTTCGGCTTCAGCTGAACTAGGACGATTCATCTTTTTGGCTGGAGAACCTCCAAGATTTGCTACCTTCTCGAGTTTGGGTGATGGTCGTGGTTTATGGCTGTCCAGTGTTGGGGAGGTCCTGGAGTGGTTCGGGGAAGGAATGACCAGTGGCGATCGTAGCAGAGGTTTGCCTTGAATCATTGTGGACTGGAGTGGGATACTGTTGCTTGGTCGGCGTGGAGGTTCGATCGGAAAATCTCCTCCGAATCTCTGCTGGAGACTTTGCAGACTTGATGGGAAAACTGAAGGAGAGAAAGTTGAGTGGCCATTTGACACAGCTCGCTTTACTTTGGCTTTCTCTTTGTCTGTCTTTTTTGAAAGATCAAGAGGTTGATCAGTATCTTGATCCATAAAATCAGAAAAATTGGAAGCTTGGAGAAAAGATTTTGTCATGCTTTTGTTTGTTTGCGAAAAATGGTTATTTTCAGTCTTTGACACAAATGCTGCTGTGGACACGATCACAGTAGGGGATGTTGTGGGACTCTTAGAGTGGTTGGTTGGGCGTACAAGATCAGAATCACTGACATCCATTTTCTCTTTGCGATGGGTGTCTGCACGTGTCATGCTGGTTGGTGAGTTACTGCACTCCTCAGTGGGATCAGTGGTGCTCGGTTGGGGAGGATCAGCGTCTGAATCTCGCGATTCAGCAGTGGCTTGATTGTTGCTGTCAGGACTATTCATGGGTTCATCCTCCTCACCTTCTTCATCTGAAGTCAGCTCAGAGTCGTCTCCCCCTGAGTCAGATGTTTGCTGTTGACTGCCGGTGCCGTCTTGAGACGTGCCTGAAACATCAATAGAGAAAGTTTGAGTTTGAGTCAAAAGACATCTACCAACCATGACATAGCCAACACGTAAAACTGGTATTTTTACAGAAAGATGAGCATGACGTAATGAGTTTTACATTATAATTCAAGAATACAGCTTCACCATCGAGTGAGGGAGTATGATTTTGTTTGTTTTGTATGATTCCAGCAATATCAAGGTTTTGGTTTTGGTATAACAAACAATTGCTTTACACACTACATGATCTTTGCATAATCCTGTGTTGGCTTCAAATAACTAACATGGAGCAGTTGAGTGAGAAAGAATTTTCTTAAATAGATATTTTATTTCTGAGCCCATGTTACTGATAAAACCTGGCACCCAGGGCAGTTCCCAGCCAAGTAAGAAGATATATAAAGACAATCTTAGAAAACACAAGAAAAATTATTAAATGAGTTTCAGATGTCCCAAATACCATCCTATTGGTATGCCAACATCTCTAAACATCCAGTCCGATTTATCCGCCATCTGGACACTCAGGGTATCCCTATCAAATGTTCAGTAGAAAATGTAAGTCATATTTTTCTTTTTACCTCGAGGGTTTGGGAGGACACCATCATTACATATTTGCAGTAGTGATGTCACGATTCACTGGTGCATTGTAGGCAAACATTGCACGATACAATACCCGATACATTTCATTTGGTATCAATTCACATTTCATCGATTGTCCATGTTGATCTTGCATCAATATAAATAAGCAGTTACAAACTAATGACTAGGTTTTCAACACAAAATGTTGTATACGCAGTATCGAGATACCTATCGCATCATGGTTTCTGTATTGAGACAGGTGTCATATGGTGTGACACCTGTATCACGTCAGAGCTAATTTGCAGTAATAAATCCATGTTCATATTTGGTTTGCTACTACCACACCTAAATAATCATAAGCACCATCATCAATCATCATGGACAAATCCTGGAGATTTAAAAATACAAAACATTTTGGGTGTGAACATTTTATGATCATCATCATCATCCTCCTCCTCATCATCATCATCATCATCATCACTATCATCATGCATGTTGTCATGAAAAGCTAGTTGCACCAGACAAAACCAGGTTGCAGCTGATGACTGTGTCATGTGCCATGAATTGCACATAACACAGCAATTAGAAATGTAGTATGGTAAATAATGCTCAGCGATACTGAGTGTTTTTACATGGACATAAGGTTGCATTGTTCAATTATAGGTTGCACTGGTGCATGTTTTATATAGCTAAATCTAGCCATGTACACCTACAGTATTTTTCCTTGTACACCCCTACAGTATCATTCCGTGTATACACCTACAGTATTAATCTTCATATACACCTACAGTAATATTCCTTGGATACACCTGCAGTATTCTTCCTGATACACCTACAGCATTATTCCTTGTATACCCCTACAGTATTATTCCTCATATGCACCTACTGTATTATTTTTCATATACACCTACAGTATTATTCCTCATATGCAACCACAGTATTATTCCTCATATACACCTATAGTATTATTTCTCATATACACCTACAGTATTATTCCTCATATGCACCTACAGTATTATTCCTCATATACACCTACAGTATTATTCCTCATATGCACCTACAGTTTATTCCTCATATATACCTACAATATTATTCCTCATATACACCTGCAGTATTATTCCTCATATACACCTACAGATATAATTCTTCCTTGAATATACATAAAAAAATTCATATTATTCTTTCCCTCCAAAAACAGAAACAGCTGTATTTATGAATTTTACTTTTGTGAATATTTATGTTACCTTCGATAAAATAATATTTGATGAATTTCAACACATCATATTTTTAGAACTGTGTAATTTCTTATCCACTTGGGAATTCAAATTGAACCTCCTAGAAATAAGAAATTTAGACATTTTCAATCAAAACAACAGACACCATATTTTCATTGTACATTTGTTTTGATGAGTAATGCTTTGACGTGCTTCTTATTATGTCCCTGAATCAAAGTTAAATTACCTTATTATCATAATTTCAGTATTTCAATTAAAGCTGAATATCATTTCAACATATTGGCGTAAAGTGTCAAAAGTCAGAAGTAAAATATATTCATGACATGTATTCTTTAACCCTAGAAGACAACAAATAAATCTGTATGACAACCAATGATTTTTCAAAAGGAGCTTTGACAATGAAGTAAATCTTTAGTGAATATCAGTGTTGTTATTTGTCATGGTGTTTCAGGTTACCAAATGCTTTTAAAATTGGTTTGGATTCACATTATGTAAGGATTTTTTTCCATAGTTTATAAATCTAAAAAATATGGGAGGGAGGGGGGTTTGGGAAAGTTGTTTTTTATCACAATAGTTAGTCTGGTGAGAGGTAACATGAAAGACCTAGGCCCTAGTTAATGGTGAAGAGTGACCATCTGGCCTTTCATCACACCTGACTGACCAGTGAGGACGCTGGTCATCAGGACAGGGCCACAGTCTGGGACATGTGATTACACATTTAACTGCTCATGTTTCTGATACCGGCCGCCACCTCCAGACAAGGGGCCATTCATTCCAGAAGATTGCTCCAACATTTCAAGTGCTGATCACCTCACCAGGAGCACATACAGACTTGTTAGATGGCTGACATGCTCTGAGAGAGTGAGTGAGTTTGGTTTTACGCTGCTTTAAACAATATTCTAGCAATATCATAAGGTGGGGGGGCACCAGAAATGGGCTTCACACATTGTACCCATGGTGGGAATCGAACACTTTAACCACTAGGTTACCCAACCGCCCATGCTCTGAGAGACTAAGGGATGTTGGTTGTTGTCAAACTTTTCGGGAACCCGCCATTTTTCACATTAAGTTTGACATGAGCTGATAAACTGAAGCTGACAGCTACCTCAACATCAATAATAAGATGTGATGCAAGCCAGTCAGCCAGGAAGAGTGAGTGAGTGAGTGGGTGAGTGAGAAGGTGGATGCATGGGGATTTGAGTGAGTGAGTTACTCGGAGTGAGAGAATTAGTGATTGGGAGTGAGAGAGTGGGTGGGGGTTGAGTGAGTGATGGAGTGAGGTGATTTGGGAAAGGTTTGTTTTGGTAGGGAATGTGGAGCGAGAAATATGTGGAAGGGTTTGAAACATACAAACACCACTACAAACACAAAGTTTGTTGAGTGTGATCGAATGGGAAAATAATTATCAAAGACAATACCCTAGATAGCTAGATTGTATTGAAGACACACTATACAGATCATACAAAGGATCTGTATGCATACAGAAACATAAACAAAAAAGTGAACCAATAAATGGATGAATAAAATTTCAAGAAGGATGAGCATAAGTGGACTTCTCAGTTCGATTTATGACAGATCAGCAACATGAGACACACTATCAATATATGAAAGTGCCAAGCATTTGCATAGTCTCAAACTGATTACGTTTCATAAGTTTTCCCAGACACGAGATAATCCTGATGTCAGACAGACAGAACATGACACAAAGCAGTGTGTGTTTCCAGCCATCCCCACCCTGTCACGGAAACGCTCATCATCACACAACTGAAACAACAGCTCCGGCAAAGAGAAGCATTTATATGAATCGCCAGGAAAAAGGCCCTCTGACCAACGTTCAGTAGATTGTGAGTCTGGCAAGATGAACATATTGTGATATTAATCATGACAGCATGATCAGAATGTTGGACGGCACAGCCATGCCAAGGGGGGCAATCTTCGGGGATTATCTACGTCAAAATTAACCAGCATTACATGCATCAGACATTCACTTTCTATGGAGGATGGTACGCTAGTGACTGTAATGGCCGTTCGTAGAGTGGTATTGCAGACAGCAGTAAAAACGTGGGACAGGAAGTCAAGGGTCATTGTCATAATCCAAATGTTGGCAATCAAAGTTTTCAAATTTTAAGTCTCCTTTGCAGAAGAATATTGCAAACATGATAAAGTTATGCAAAATGTTGTGCAAAGTTGATATATTGTTTACAACATTCCCTTTGACAAATGCTGCTTTTATAGTCCATAATACATTAATATTAAGACTTTCATCACCGTCCCCCTAACCTACCAACCACCTCACTTCATTTTTTGGTTCCCATGCCAGCACTTACAGGTGAAGATAAATTACTATGTGTGTTCGCATATTTCTTAACTTCTCAAAATATACTTTATATATTGTCCTATTAAACAATCATGTATCATTCCTTGAATTTGTTTAAAAAATAAGCTAAATTGCCTCTCAGCAAGGTATACAAATATTTAGATGACAATCTAATAATTAGTTGTAGCTTAAAAATAACATTTGGTGATTGATCTTGAACTTTGGTATATGCAGTGGGTTTGTAATATACCATAATAAAATTACTAATTAAAATAAAATTCAAAATTAGGAATTGGGGTCTCTTATTAGAATATTATTTTGGTGAAAAAAACAGAGTTGAAAGATAAATTTTGTGGTTTATGCTGACAGCCTGAAATGTTTATGTACGACAGATATATTTTTCCAGAATTAAACTGCCCATAATTAAGAGTGCATATAACACATGAATGTGTATTATACATGAATAAATAAGTCTTGTGTACATTGATCAGTTGGAAGGGGTGCTAATTGGGATTGTTCACTTGCAAATATATTAGCAAATATCGCTGTGGGCGCTTATTGGGAGCGGGGCGCTTATTACGTCAAATACGGTAGTTGGTCTACCAAATAGATATTCCGGAGATGGAGCACTATGTCGTACATCCCACAGCAAAGTTATGGCATAAACAGCATGCAAATTCCAACACAACCATATACAGGGCTACTATCTCTAACAGACTACCAAACGATTCATCATTACTTATTCAACCTTGATAACAAAACTGATGTGTTCAAGTAATTAAACACCAGATTCTACAACCGGGTCAAACATGATCGACAGATGTTGTTTACAGAGAACATCTGATTACATGTTTAATATCATAGAATTTAAAAACATACAACCTAGATTTATCTTATTATCCTACGACATTTGTATTTATTTTACATCTAGTTCATAAATGAAATGAAAATTATCCTTTCAATTCAAAATTTGATAAAAATTGAATAAATTAAATTTGTCCACGATAAGCATTTATTGAAAGAAATACATTCATATAATTAATGAAGCCATTTCCTGTCTTTCATCGCTCTTAAGCAATCAGTCGGTGACGGAGTGCAAGATCTTTTCGTTGGAAACAGACAGCGACAGTGTTATCCTTGACAGTTGAACTTGACAGGTACGTGTCAAACTGTATACAACACATTAGAAATTTACACGTTTTACTTTTCAAAGTGAAATGTACGCATATCCGATCCCAGGCATAAGATAGCAAATGTAGGAAGCATTCCAGAAGATGTTTATGTACATACTTCAAAATAAATCATAGACAAAATGACTGAAGGCACAAGCTAGTGCTTTTCATATTTTTTATATTGCAGCAAAATCTACAGGATGGAATTTACGAGGGGCCTGCTTTGTTGCAGTGGTTGGGACAACAGTGGTGACTGTGACTGATGGCGCACTGTTTGCCAATTTTTTATAAATTTTTTTCTAGTCAGAATGGAGGGGATTTGGAAGCCATCTTGACTTAGTCTACTTGATACAGACTTTGCACTTGTCAGATTGCAGCAATTTGAAATCGGTTCTGTGCATCGCTATGGTGATTGCATTGACAGATGTCAGGCGGATGACGTGACAGGCGACAGACATTTACACACAGAGGCGACAGCTTGTCTTCCTGCTATCCGACACAACTGCAAACCATTCCACAATGGGATTATGAGCTTGTGTGCTTGGCTAACATTGTCACTGTCAAATAGTCTTGTCCATAAATACAATTCTTGATCTAATCAAGACCCCTGACACTAACGTAAGTCACGGAACAGGGGTCCCTCACTGTGGCAGGCTGCTGAGGTGGGAGAGGTTGATCAAATTAAACGCTATTACAACTACAAACTTCAACAGCAAGTTAACAATGGGAAGAGAGCTGACGGTTTACCAAAACACAACTATTCTAGAACCCCCAAAACAAATACAAGAATATTCAGTCAATACATATATATTACCCACACAATATCTTTAGAATCAGCTTTGTAAATGCTTTGGTTCAGATGTTTAGATTTATACAATACCTTGCTTTTGCATGAGTGAGTGAGAGAGCTTTTAGCAATATTCCAGCAATATCACGACAGGGGACACCAGTATGGACTTGAAACATTGTACACATGTTGGGAATTGAATACAGTCCTTCGGTGTGACAAGCAAACACTTTAACCACTCAGCTAACCAACTGCCACAAAAAGACACAGAAGAACAAAGGAAAAGGGGCAAGGATGCCAAGTAGTCTCTCTTCCAACCCACCTCATTCTCAGCTCTAACATCCCATTTTCAGCTCTAACATCCCATTCTCTGCTCTAACATCCCCTTCTCAGCTCTAACATCCCATTCTCAGCTCTAGCATCCCATTCTCAGCTCTAACATCCCATTTTCAGCTCTAACATCCCATTCTCCGCTCTAACATCCCCTTCTCAGCTCTAACATCCCATTCTCAGCTCTAGCATCCCATTCTCAGCTCTAACATCCCATTCTCAACTCTAACATCCCATTCTCAGCTCCAGCATCCGATTCTCAGCTCCAGCATCCCATTCTCAGCTCCAACATCCCATTCTCAGCTCCAGCATCCCATTCTCAGCTCCAGCATCCCATTCTCAGCTCTAACATCCCATTCTCAGCTCTAACATCCCATTCTCAGCTCTAGCATCCCATTCTCAGCTCTAACATCCCATTTTCAGCTCTAGTATCCCATTCTCAGCTCTAGCATCCCATTCTCAGCTCTAACATCCCATTTTCAGCTCTAGCATCCCATTCTCAGCTCTAGCATCCCATTCTCAGCTCTAGCATCCCATTCTCAGCTCTAACATCCCATTCTCAGCTCTAACATCCCATTCTCAGCTCTAGCATCCCATTCTCCGCTCTAGCATCCCATTCTCAGCTCTAGCATCCCATTCTCAGCTCTAGCATCCCATTCTCAGCTCTAGCATCCCATTCTCAGCTCTAACATCCCATTCTCAGCTTTAACATCCCATTCTCCGCTCTAACATCCCATTCTCAGCTCTAACATCCCATTCTCAGCTCTAACATCCCATTCTCAGCTCTAACATCCCATTCTCAGCTCTAACATTCCCTTTTGGTTGTCATTCAAGTGGGATGAAAAATTGATATTTGATTTATGATGGCCTAAACTTTTTTTATAAAGAAAAACACCTTGCAAAAATGGAATATGAAGTTTGAAGTATGATTAGCTTTTTCAAGATATTTTGAGAACAATTTTTTTTTTTTAATAACATCCCAGACACACACACACACACACACACACACACACACAATAATGCAGAGGCAAATCTTGTTCACACTAACTCAGTTGTAATATGGGTACCAGGTAGTTTCTTAATCTGTACACATTGTACCTGCAATACTGACTCTCACAACCCATAAGCTAAAATATAACCCGTTTGTTTAATCAAGTTACTTTTAATGTGTACACTTTTGATACAGATATATGAACATATTTTAACTGTGTTCGTACATAGATAAATAGCATTTATTAATTTATTGATTTAAATAATTAATCTGCAAACCTATACCAACAGTGTCAGAGACAGGAATATTAATCCCTGTGGTCTTGGAGGCTTACCCGAATGGACATATATATCCAGCTTCATACATATAAAATACATCCATCTCAAGATATGGTAATTCAAGACACGAATATATTCACATTGAAAACGAAATTGTCTCTACCACAACAATTCTTAAATCATTTGTTATCTGTGTAAAAACTCAACTTGAAGTGCTAAATCTTAACTATCCATTTCACTCATCTGATAAACTTTATTTATCTCAATTCTTTTTCGTTCTTAAGTGTCACATTTTATCATTGCAAATCTTGGCATTAAATAATTGCCTTCCTGTGCCGATGTCTACCTAATATGATGACACGCGCCCCTGGGCTGCTGTTCCCGTACCTTACATACAGTGTACTACATCAACATTTGACGTATGATGATTTTTATGTCAGAGCATATATATATCGATCATGTACAATAAATTATTTTTTTGCAAATTCTGTCAAACTAGATACGCTTTTCTTACAAAGAAAAGGAATTTTTTAATATTTTGTTGTTGCTGTTTTTCTTTTTAGGAATAACATATTTTTTTTCAAACATTTAAATTTAAAGTCGAATTTTTGTAAATCATTATTGATTCCAAATGGGAAATATCACTGCTATTCACACACATGTAAGTATCTGGTATTTCTTGTGGTAACTGTGTTGCAGCGAAACAGGCAGCCTGCATGTATAGTGTGGAATAGTGCTGCTTTACATGTATATTCATAGGTTAAGTCATGTTGACCTGCTGTGATTCAAAGTCAAATAGAGCAATGAGCGAGTGAGTGAGTAGAATTTCAAGCCACTAAGAATATAGTTGCAGTATCATGGCCGGGGAGCACCAAGAATGGGCGTCACACATACCGTATTCAACGTAATAAGCGTCTCGCTCTAATAAGCGCCCACGGCGATATTTGCTAATATATTGGCTAGTGTACAATCCCAGTTAGGACCCTTACTGATTGATCAATGTACACAAAACTTATTTATTCGTGTATAATACACACTCGTTTGTAATATGCACCCTTAATTATGGGCAATTCAATTCTCGAAAATATATCTATCGTGTATAATACACACACATTCTTCTTTTATATCATTTCAGGCTGTCAGCATAAACCACAAAATTTACAATCTTTCAATCTCGTTTTTAATCTCACCAAAATTATATTCTAATAAGAGCCCCCTATTTCTAATTATGAGACCGCCCTGGGTGGTTTTAACGTCAAATACAGTATGTTGGGATGAAAACCCAGATCTATGCGTGATGAGCCAACACCTTGACCACGAGGCTACTAAGTCTCACAATGAGCCATGCTACAACAGACTGACCGGTGAACCTATTATTGATAACAATATGAATCTGGGAGGCAATATTTTGATGAGGTCTTTGAAAGGCATTTAGAAGTGATTCACATAAGGAAGAGAATATATGGATGTCAACTTCTTTATTATGAGGAATACAACGTTTCGGAGTATATGCTTACTCCTTCATCAGGTGATGACTATGCTTGATGGACCAGGTGATGAAGGAGTAAGCATATACTCCGAAACGTTGTGTTCCTCACAATAAAGAAGTTGACATCCATGTAATCTCTTCCCTAATATTTTGATGGTTGAGTTACATAAGTAGTCAATATTGAATAATTTTTCACATTTTATATTTTGATATTATCTTTTTGTCAAGTTCATATAGATGGTTATTTTCAGCAATAGCATGTGATCTTGTTTCTCACAGGCCTGTATGTGTACTGCTATGAAGGCCAGGCGCCTGAACACATGGCGCCAGGAAACCCAATTCCTTCTTACAATTCAAGCAATATCAAGCAGCATTAAGCTATATACCAGTTCCACTCTTGATTGCTCATGCTTTTCCTTGACCAGGCTAAATTATTGATAGGCCACTGTGATATTGCTGACTGGCGTAAAACCACATTCACTCACTCACTCATCGTGGTCTGACTACCAATACATTTGATCAAATGTGATTGAGGGAGTACACTACTTTCAGAACACCATTTACATCACAGCGAGGGACACTGGAAATGGGCTCCACACACTGTACACTGGAATCAAACCCAGGCCTTTGGTGTGACAAGTGAGTGCCTTAACCACTGGGCTACCCCACCACCCCCATATGTTAAATAGAAGACCACAGCATGCACATGAACTAATGATTTGAGATTACGCTCAACACTGCCCGCACATCCATATGATCCTTCCTTAAAAATTGACATTTTCTGTACAGCCGATATCAGAAGCCTTTTATAGTATATCTTGCCACAAATTCATGTAGAATAAATCTTAAGTCCCCATTGAGTCATTATGAACAGTCATACCATATATTTTCAAAATCCCTTGACAAAAACATCACCTTGTAAATCAAAGTCTTTAACCATGTGATTCCATATCATGGGTGAAAACTTTCAACATTACTCACAAGTTACCATTCCTTAAACAAAGACTTCTGTCAACCCAGCAATAAAATATACCTCAATCATATCTGATGTCTTCACAACAAAATACCCTTAAATCATGTCCAATATTCTTCCTGGAAATTCAATAAAGACTAAGAAATTTCTGCAAGTGACAATTCTAAATATTTACGAGTGCAAGTCGCCTACTCAAAAATGGCAGACAAGAAAATGTAGTTTTGATTCTTCAGCCAAAGATTGTTCTCAGAAAATGCAAAAGATGATTGATATGGAACCGGGGCTGTATTCAGATAAACACCAGATATATGGGCACAGCCAAGCCACGGTGTCTACATTTAGATACCTATCAGCACACGAATAACAATTAAAGATATTTATTGTCGGAATATTCAAATTGTAATGATTAATTGCCATGCAGCCTGGAGCCTGTAATCAGTGTCTGACATCTTAATCCCTCCGCCCGAAGCACTCTAAGGGAAGATCACGTTAAAACTTATATGTTTATTTGAGACATTACTCTTAATCCTCTTGACAAGGATTATGGCTTTTTTCCTTCGTGATTGACGCAAGCCAGCTTGTAATAATGAAAAATGTTTGGCGCATTAGACAGGAAGAAATAACAAGCAGTATCTTATCAGCAGGCAACACATTCCAGACAGGGCCAATTCCCCTTGTAGGCTGTGTCATATGACATTGCTGATAAATGCAATTAAAAATCGCACTTGAAAGTTTGAGTTATGGCCGAGAGGGGTGAGCTCCGCAATCCATCACCTCCCAGAGACAATATGCTGTATGTGAGAGGTCCGCATCATTAAGACTCTGCCCCAGCGCCATAATAACGCTACGATTAGACAGAATCAAAATATTTATGACCTTATGTGGGGTAACCAACAAAAGATTTATGATAATTTTCCTGTCAAAAGAATGGTGGCATTTTCACAAAAACATCATAATTCATTGTCAGGCTGTAGACAGTCCGGAACCACACAAATGATATGTTCCCAATGGAGGTTGATGGGCCTTGACAGTTGCTATAGCGACGTCATTGGAGGGATCCATCATTGTCGTTTATCATTCTTATCACCAGTGCCTTGGCACCGACTTGATGTGTGAGCGACTAAGAGCGTCCTTGTGCCCACATACAGTGGACGTTTAATGCAGGTCTATAACATCATGCTGAACTGCGACCACAGCCATTTTCACCTCAGACTGCTAGTCCAGCTTTATACAAGAATAGCCACATGCTGGTCCCCACCCCCATGCTTGTTACTTCACCCCCCAGCCTGTCCCCCTAAGCTTCTGTGGGTGATTGATGGCAACTGTCAAACTATGCTAAGTACATGGTACACATCTCTACCTCTCAGTCCGACTCCTGTGTCAAACACGCTGGCTCGATAACTCGACCTACAGGTGATTAACTAGTCAAGCACCTCAAAGCTCTGATTACACTGGCTTGTGACTAATCCAGCTCTTAATAACTCTCCACATATCCTCATTAAAACAATGCTACAGAGGAGGGTATTTTTTCAACACTATCCATTATACACGCACTTAGCATATTTATGTTAAGTCGGAATATATTAGATCACCCAAACCAGCATCAGTTTCAACTACATGGATTCCTAATGGAACATTCCTGATGGAAGTGAAATAACCTAAATTACATAAATTGATAAAGATGTCATATGTTTGTTGACAGCTCATGTAGATATGACACAGAACAAGGGTTGATGGAAAGGTTTCATGGAGAACCCGCCTGTTTATTTTACACTAAAAAATAGACAACAGCTAAATACACACCATAAAACTCCTTTGCCTTGTTTTATTTTTTAGTGCAATTTGTCACATAAGCATAAACATGCTCTGCACTGTATGAAAAGATATTTTCCTTAAAAAAGGAAAATAGATGAAAATTCATTACCTGTTAGGCTAATACTTTTTGGATAAAATCTATCCTGTCAAAGGCATCTGCTCAAAATATTTGCCTAAGTGTCATAAACAAAAAGGGGGGGGGGGGGGGGGGGGGCTGTGATTTCAAATGGAAAAAGATCACATTGCAATAGATTGTTCCCTAAACCATTCCATAAATTCAAGGAGAAGAACTTGAACTCTCAATCACATTTCTTGTACAATTAAATGAATAGACATTTGAAAGACAATGACAAATCCTGTCAATGATGACCTTTGCTACTTCATCTCGTCCACCATTTGGGTAGTCTGACCTCTGACTCCCTGTTTTATGGCCAATCAGGGCACCTGACAAACATCAACCTGGAGAATCCCACACAGAACATGTCAACTTCTGGTCGTAGATTTCAACACAACCGAAACTGATCACACGTCACGCATCATCCTTCATGTTCTGGATTAGGAACTGACAGTACCCGTAATTAATACTGTAATCGACAAGATCTATTGTACATAACATTAATCTGTCACTCCCAACACCTGAGTCATCCCCCTCCAGAGGAGGGGGGCATCAGGGCGGGGAGCCTGCCACTGACAAGGTGACAGACGAGTCACCCTACTGTCAGTCATCTTGTACATATCATGTTCATTTCACTTTCCATGTCTGATATCAACCAAGATGGCCTGTGAGTGGAATGCTACGATACCACTAACATAATTTCCCAGCTCAAAGTCATTTTCCTGAAAATGTCATAAATCAGAAGGTTATTCAGAGAAAATGTAAAGAATCTTATATTAATATTCACAGTTAAAACTTGTCTGGAGATTCCAGAATTATCAATTACTATTCAGAAACTATATTACTATGTACTATTTATTTATTTATCCAGAAATATTGTCAATCTGGACAATTTCACTAAGAATTATGCTGTCTGGGTTAATGTAGTTTCAAGAAAGTAATTGATAAAGGTTGTTGCATCATTGGCTACCATAGCATGGTCTGCTATTTAGGAGAAATTAGTTGTAAACAAAAGACCACAGCAGGATTCTCAAATTTTGTCAGTCACAGAGAGGAATTGAACAAGAACTTTACCAATGCTTCAACCACCTGAATAGTACATTGATTCTGAAACAGAACCCGCTCCATGTTTGTTAGTTGTTAATAATCCAGGTACATAACAGAGGTCTGTAAGTAAGTGAGTCCTGACCAGCAATCCAGTGACTGACATTGTGAGCAACGCTCCACACCTTCTGGGTATGATGACGCATTCAACGAAGTCACCGAGCTGAAGGTTCTGTACAGACACTGTGGAGCAGGGTGGGTGATGTAGGTCCTGTACAGACACTGTGGAGGGGGTGGGTGATGTATGTCCTGTACAGACACTGTGGAGCAGGGTGGGTGATGTAGGTCCTGTACAGACACTGTGGAGCAGGGTGGGTGATGTAGGTCCTGTACTGACACTGTGGAGAGGGTGGGTGATGTATGTCCTGTACAGACACTGTGGAGCAGGGTGGGTGATGTAGGTTCTGTACAGACACTGTGGAGCAGGGTGGGTGATGTAGGTTCTGTACAGACACTGTGGAGCAGGGTGGGTGATGTATGTCCTGTACAGACACTGTGGAGCAGGGTGGGTGATGTAGGTCCTGTACAGACACTGTGGAGCAGGGTGGGTGATGTCGGTTCTGTACTGACACTGTGGAGCAGGGTGGGTGATGTAGGTCCTGTACTGACACTGTGGAGAGGGTGGGTGATGTATGTCCTGTACAGACACTGTGGAGCAGGGTGGTGATGTAGGTCCTGTACAGACACTGTGGAGCAGGGTGGGTGATGTAGGTCCTGTACTGACACTGTGGAGAGGGTGGGTGATGTATGTCCTGTACAGACACTGTGGAGCAGGGTGGGTGATGTAGGTTCTGTACAGACACTGTGGAGCAGGGTGGGTGATGTAGGTTCTGTACAGACACTGTGGAGCAGGGTGGGTGATGTATGTCCTGTACAGACACTGTGGAGCAGGGTGGGTGATGTAGGTCCTGTACAGACACTGTGGAGCAGGGTGGGTGATGTCGGTTCTGTACTGACACTGTGGAGCAGGGTGGGTGATGTAGGTCCTGTACTGACACTGTGGAGAGGGTGGGTGATGTATGTCCTGTACAGACACTGTGGAGCAGGGTGGTGATGTAGGTCCTGTACAGACACTGTGGAGCAGGGTGGGTGATGTAGGTTCTGTACTGACACTGTGGAGCAGGGTGGGTGATGTAGGTCCTGTACTGACACTGTGGAGCAGGGTGGGTGATGTAGGTTCTGTACAGACAGTGGAGCAGGGTGGGTGATGTAGGTCCTGTACTGACACTGTGGAGCAGGGTGGGTGATGTAGGTCCTGTACTGACACTGTGGAGCAGGGTGGGTGATGTAGGTTCTGTACAGACACTGTGGAGCAGGGTGGGTGATGTAGGTTCTGTACAGACACTGTGGAGCAGGGTGGGTGATGTAGGTCCTGTACTGACACTGTGGAGCAGGGTGGGTGATGTAGGTTCTGTACTGACACTGTGGAGCAGGGTGGGTGATGTAGGTCCTGTACAGACACTGTGGAGCAGGGTGGGTGATGTCGGTTCTGTACTGACACTGTGGAGCAGGGTGGGTGATGTAGGTCCTGTACTGACACTGTGGAGAGGGTGGGTGATGTATGTCCTGTACAGACACTGTGGAGCAGGGTGGTGATGTAGGTCCTGTACAGACACTGTGGAGCAGGGTGGGTGATGTAGGTCCTGTACTGACACTGTGGAGAGGTTGGGTGATGTAGGTCCTGTACTGACACTGTGGAGCAGGGTGGGTGATGTAGGTTCTGTACTGACACTGTGGAGCAGGGTGGGTGATGTAGGTCCTGTACTGACACTGTGGAGCAGGGTGGGTGATGTAGGTTCTGTACAGACACTGTGGAGCAGGGTGGGTGATGTAGGTCCTGTACTGACACTGTGGAGCAGGGTGGGTGATGTAGGTTCTGTACAGACACTGTGGAGCAGGGTGGGTGATGTAGGTTCTGTACAGACACTGTGGAGCAGGGTGGGTGATGTAGGTCCTGTACTGACACTGTGGAGCAGGGTGGGTGATGTAGGTTCTGTACAGACACTGTGGAGCAGGGTGGGTGATGTAGGTCCTGTACAGACACTGTGGAGCAGGGCGGGTGATGTAGGTTCTGTACAGACAGTGGAGCAGGGTGGGTGATGTAGGTTCTGTACAGACAGTGGAGCAGGGTGGGTGATGTAGGTCCTGTACTGACACTGTGGAGCAGGGTGGATGATGTAGGTCCTGTACTGACACTGTGGAGCAGGGTGGGTGATGTAGGTCCTGTACAGACACTGTGGAGCAGGGTGGGTGATGTATGTCCTGTACAGACACTGTGGAGCAGGGTTGGTGATGTAGGTCCTGTACAGACACTGTGGAGCAGGGTGGGCGATGTATGTCCTGTACAGACACTGTGGAGCAGGGTGGGTGATGTAGGTCCTGTACTGACACTGTGGAGCAGGGTGGGTGATGTAGGTTCTGTACAGGGGGTCAGACTGCACCTGGCCTACACAACCTGGTGACTCCAGATATTACATGGCTAGTGATTTAACAATTTTAATACCCAGTCAGAAAAATAACCTGTGACCATCTGATGGCCAGGTGGTTATCTTAAACACCCACTGTGTATTCCTTAAGGCTCTGAGCCCTATATAAGCTTTGGTGTCCAAAGTTAAGTTTGAAAGTTATTGGGTCATTGTCATAACCGTAATGTTAAAAGTTATACATTTTGGCGGTCCCTAGATTCAAATAAATGTAACACCAAACTTCAAGGAAATCCCTTAATTTTGAACACTGGGCATAGAGTCATTTGTTCTAAACTTCACTATTTCTTTCCAAGTATAAAGTGATCAATTGTTATTCAATAGTTAATAAGTTTACTGTGTGTATGATAAGTAACCTTAAGTGAAATTCTATATCGTAACAATAACTATAAAAATCTATCACAAGTGATATTATGTACTGTCTTTGTTTGTTTTTCTGTAATAAGTATGACATGGCCCAATTATGCGTGCCCTTTACCTGGTAGATGAGTGGGTGTGAGTGAGTGAGTGAGTGAGTGAGTGAGTGAGTGACTGAGTGACTGACAATCCAGTGATTGATTTCATGAGCATCAATCCACGCAATTGGGATCGATGATATGCATCAACCAAGTCAGCGAGCCTGACCACCCGATCCCGTTAGTTGCCTCTTACGACAAACATAGTCACCTTTTACGGCAAGTATGTGTTGCTGAAGACCTATTCTACCCCGGATCTTCACGGGTCTCACACATTGTACCCATGTACACGAACTGCCCCAATGAGAATGATGAACATCATATTTACAAATAATAGCTCCTTCATTAGCCATCCCTAAAATGAACCTGATGTTAACATGATTCATAAAGAAGGGACTTATCTAAGATTCAAAGCGAATTGGGAAAAATATATTTATTTTCTTCAAAGTTGGATATTTAAAAGAATTTTAATTCTAATTTGGGAATTTTTTACTGACATCTCCCACAGACTTAATATCGGCCTTTGAGCAGGTCTAGATAAATTCAGTGATTACCTGTATAACAATTACTATTTGGAAAAGAGGTAAAATCTGAAAAGTTAATTTGAAGTTCAAGAAAAAACTTGCAGTTGCTTTTAGATTGAAAAGGAAGAAGTGCTACAAATTAAAGCATAATGACAATTTATTACAAACACAGCCAAATGCGAAAGAGAAAGAACACAAAACAATCTGAGCATTGGGTGATGGATTAGTGATAGCACATCACATCTGAATGAAGAGCTAGAAACCAAAATATTTTCTTTGCAATTTTCTCTACAAGCTGAACTGATTAACCCAATTAGCATATATTACTGAAACCGACCAAGACTGACCTTGCCATGTACAATATCCCTCATGTCATTGGGTGTCAATTTCACTTGGATTGACACAATATTAGTCTAATTTCTGCTGTCAAATGGTACTTGTGATTGATATGAACAACTTCAATCGCTTGAAGCAATTTACCACAATTATGGCCCAAATGGGAAAGTTTCAGGCTCACAGTGTAAATAACCATTTTTCTAAGGAGCAAGCAATTTTTTACCATGAGGTATTTCAGTTCGTTTCAACAGAATGTTTTTTTAAAACTCACAAGTCAAAAATAAATTATCAATTATTGTGTAAAGATGTATCATGTATGTACTCATTTGAAAGCCCTTTTTTGTCATGTTCAAATAAAATATAAAACAAGATATTTCACAAACTTTTTTTTTTAAATGTGTTAAGATAAAAGAAAGCGAAGACAGTTGCAAGTAAAGAGGCAGAAACTGTGAAGACTTCAACAGAATTAGATTGAGGAGTCCGCCTTTGACAGTGGGTGCAGGTGATCGTAGCTGTTCTTTGTTTCAAACTGTCAACTCCTAAACAATAGCTCCACAAGTTATGGCCTTTGTCTGAATGATTATCAGTAGTCCATCTTTCAATGTTTAGCATGCTACAAGGGGCAGTGCTACATGCTGTAGGGGGCTATGAGA
Organism: Haliotis cracherodii; assembly: GCF_022045235.1. Lineage (NCBI taxonomy): Eukaryota > Metazoa > Mollusca > Gastropoda > Lepetellida > Haliotidae > Haliotis > Haliotis cracherodii. Next base: position 7,832,016 of record NW_027266265.1, on the reverse strand, counting down.
AATGTTGTATGGGGCCATGAGAAAACATCACAATGCTGTTCCATTTTGTTACAAATAATGTATACATGTTTAACTTTTAACCTTTGAGATAGGGTTTTATCAACATTCTTCCATACTAAGAACATCCCAGTTTGGCATTTTATTAAAACCATTACTTGTCAAAGATAAAATATTTTTTATGAGCAAAGTATATTTCGTGTTAAGATGTTAAATTAAAAAGGGGTAAATGTCAATTATAGAGCCAATGAGAAATTCATCAGTTATAATTTTCTTTAAATAGTTATAATTATAATGAAATATTTACAAAATTGCTCTTCTGGTATCATTAAATCTAAATTAAAATAAAATCAATTAAACACATCATAAATGAAAAGGACAATTATAAAATGTCCACTGATTTCTACCAAAGGAAATTGTTAGTTACTATGATTTAAATATGATGTTCCTTCAGCAGGAAACAGTATATGAAATATAAGATGTTATATGAAATATAAATGCCGTGCATAATTAATCAAATATAGTTAATAAACAAGTGCACAAATGAAATTGCACAACAAACTGGAAACAAAACTTAATTCCTAATAACAGCACTGGTGGCCTATCTACATGTTTATTCTCAAAATTAATTGCCCATGACCATACTAACCAGGAAGTGACAGAGTAACATTTCCCACTGAGGGGATCTGAGGACTGGTATGTTTAGTGTGTGAAATGTTTCAGTCTGTGGTGGGTCTTAATGGCAGAGTGCGTATTATGGAACAGAAAGGAGAAATGTACAATGCCATTGTCATGTGACCTCTTGGCTACAATTGCATCGTAAACACATGATATCATTCCCACCCCACATGTCTTCTGATTGAATGAGTGATGAACATATGTAGAAGATTCATTTTGAAATATATAAATTCTTGAAATGTAATTTAAGCTTTAATCTAACATTCAAAAAGATGTTTCGAAAAATATATCCTTAAATGATACCTTCAATGCATTTAGTTATCAACAAAACAAACATAAAATTCTAAAGAAAATACCCTAACCTGCCATTAAAGCAATTTATCCAAATAACATGCATGATTGTCCAAACCATTTTCACTTTGCAAATAGAAATCAAGTTGTGATGGAAAACGATAGCATGAAAATGTAACCAGCAAGAAAACAAAGTGTGTGCCCTGACCCTGAATATTTGAAATATCTCCAAGCATTGTGCTCTGTAGATACCAACACTTGTCTCACTCCTGCCACCACTTCAGTGCATGCAACACCTGTACCTACCTGACACAAAGGAATGATTGATGCCGGTGTCGAAACACTCAAATCAATTTCATTTATGAAAAATACTTTGACAGGTAAAGAAACTGAAAATTAAACACTATTCATTTGTATTGTAAACAAACCCTTAATAACGTCAAGACTGAGTTGTGTGAATAGTGAACAGTACATATTGAATTGAGGATAGTGAAAAGTGGATAGTGGATAGTGAATTATATATTTTAAGAATAAGTCAAGTGTGCACATCTTCCATTCTGAGTAAAAACAGAACACTGATAGGTGTATTTACTTCAGGATGTTTTGGGGAACAGATTAAGGCATAACTACTCTGAGAGGTCTGAGGCATCGCATGATTAATTGAAAATGTTGACCTATCACTTTAAAGGGTTATTGTGGGGGAACAAGTTCATGTTTGTTTGCTGTTTAACGCCTGCAAATAATTAAGTCGAGTCGAGTGATTGATATTGTGAGTGTAGCGGCCATAACATTTCCGAGGCCTGTGATGGGATTCAAACCACGGACCTTCTGATCAGATGTCGGATGCCTTGTCCACATGACCAAAGAGGTAAGGTAAGGATGTTATCTGTGGGATGACTCCACGCCCTGCTACATGAGCAATGGAATAAACTAGTGAATCTCATTGGCCAAAATGAACACCGCAGAGGCTGTCTGGAAGCTGAGATGAGTCCTACTGTAAATATTCATGACTGCATGTGTACCATTTCACAACATGATGTTTTAATCAACTGAAATTGATATACTTATGAAAATATTCCCTCCCCAAAATTCACAAGTTTCAAACATCTATTTATCATGGTAATGTATGAAATGTAACAATACTATATGAAAATTCAAATAATTTCAATCTAAATACAAACTGCCTTCATATCAGTTTAGTGTTGAAGGCTAACATTTACATATGATTAACAAGATGTATTTATTGTAATACATTATCACTGATGAGATATGTTAGTGTCTGTAGCCCAGCAGTAGATGTAGGTTTAATGTTCCAGAGAGTTACACCAGTGTCAAAGGAGACGTTAAAACTAATACATCACAGCTCTGTAAATCCATCAAGTGTGTCAGGAGAGTGTATATCACGGAATTAATATCATGGTAATTGATTATGCAAATGTACACGTGTCACTGAAGGTATGACATGATGGATGACATTTAAGTGACAGACTGGAGAAGAAATGTGCAAGTTTTATTATCATGGTGATTTTCTAATGACAGGTGCCCCTGGCTACAAAGGGAGGTAAGTGAAATTGATGAACATTATATCAACAGTGGGCAAAGATGGCTTAGATGATCGAGACTCCCATACTTTAACATAGGCTTACAATAGTCTTAGCACTAAGATCACTTTGTGCAAGTGGGCCCTGTTATGAATGGTGGTCTTTACTAAGAGTGAGTGAGTTGGGTTTGAAGCCACTTTTAAAAGTATTCAAGTTATATCACAGCATGTTAGCTTGAAGTGGGAGGAAATCCCAAAGTGATGCAGATCTCAGAGAGTTTATCTGTTTGGTGAAACCCACAAGCACAGGTATTGTACTGACAAACCTAGAAACATAATTGATGTGAGCCAGGATTCAAACCAACAATCTGAGATTTCTGGTATGCCAAAGGGAAACAACTCTGTATAGACACTTTACCTAAGTGAGGAACTGGGAGATAAATATTAAATAATGTTTCTTGGTTTAATCATAAGATAAAAGTCTGGTATTTTTAGAAAGAAAACTGCTATATTTAGCTCTGTGGGAAAAAAAGATAAGATAATAATACCAATAGTTTCTTTCTATATCAGATTTTAAAATATGTCGTAATAACACTCCCAAGGCTTGACATCTGAAGCAGTGAACACTTACCAGCAAACATCCTTGCCATGTTAACAGAGAGTACAAGTTTCACGTCATAACAATTCCTTGCCTACTAGTTCTGGACATGGCACAAAGGTGTGACTGTCTTCTAGACTACTAAACATGCCTTCAACACTGTCATTGGGTATGCCATTTAATAATCAAATGTTGGAAGAACCTAAGAGAGGCCATTTTTCTTGATGACTTGATATTTGTTTCATGTTTCATGTGTGATTGTGTGTACCCTGATTTATTTGTCACATGTGTGTGAGTGAATGTTGTTTTACGCCACACTCAGCAATATTCCAGCTATATCATGGCAGTCTGTAAATAAGAGTCTGAACCAGCCTTACCAGTGGTTGAAAACATGAGCATTGACCTACATATCTGGGATATGATGACATGCATCAACAAAGTCAGTGAGCCTGACCTGATCTTGTTAGTTTCCTTTTACGACAACCACAGGTTGATCAAGACAAACTGTAACCCATGGGTTTGAGGATGTGTTCTCATGATATATTTGTCATATGCGTGTGTGAGTGAGTGAGTGAATGTCACTTTATGCCACAGTCAGCAATGTCCCAGCTATATCATGGAGGCCTCTAAATAATCAAGTCTGGACCAGACAAACTAGTTTTTGGACAGCATGACAAATGATCTGTACCATCAGGGCACGATGACGATTAGCCCCATGATACATTTTGACAACCTCAACATTTTGTGATTTTAGCCACTAGTCCGAAACCCAAGTCTAGTGAAAATCAGCTTTTTCTACAGTCAGTATGGTAAGTCTACAATCTAAAGAAAATAATGTCAAAATATATGTTTGGACTAGTAGACTAACTACTTGTATTTGGCACAGACTGCCTCAATAGTCAGCTCCTGAGCATGGCGTACTGAGGAATGTCCCTGCCGATGGGTAGGTATTATATGTGCACGTAATATAGATACATGTATTCACTGTGTGTAAAATGGGAAGGTGTCATATATGTGTAAATACATTTTAAGCAATACTTTTGCGGACTGCACCAACTCACCTGGGAATGCATTTTGATCATTTAGTTTCCTGTAAAAATTGAGCTGCATTCAGACCCAGTTCAGACCAATAATTCAGACAAAAGCTAAGACACCCACCACACTGACAAGTTCAGGAAGACATACGTTTCAGTTCTTCTGTCTGCTAAGGAAGGGTTAAGTTGGACAGAAAAAAATAAAAAACAACTCATTTTAATTTCTTATTTCTTTCCTCTCCATTATAAAAAATCTGAGTAAAACGGACCGACTAAAAAATACTTCCTCTATACATGCCTTCAATCCCACCAGAGAGTATCCCCTATACAAATTCCCAAACGTGATTCTATGCTTAACACTAAATCCACTGTCAAATTGTGAAATCTTGCTTTAGACAGTAAATCATGTCAAAATAATATTTTATGACTCTCAAATCTGCCCAACTGGGTTGTATATTTCGATCTGACATAAATTTTCCTCAGTCCATGAGACAGCTTTATTCAGGAATGACAGATTTACACAAGAACATGACATAAATGTGCTACCCATGACTTTTGTTCTCTTCAAAATACATTGCAGGAATATTAATTTTTTTTTAAACAGCCATTATGGCTAGTCTGAGAATAAGGACCAAGTCTATTCAGTTTAAAAACTTGAAAGATTCACTTCTTGGTTGCATAGATATTTTTTAGATATAAAAAGCACCTGTTTGTTTCACATCCCTGTTGTTCCTATTATCTTAGCATTGTACAAACTGCCTGTCAAAACAGGATAATAAATCCTTCATTGAAAGTGACAGGTAGAGGGAAAAGTCTAAATTGTTAATATAGTGTTGGGCAAGGCTACTGTAACCTGATCGCATATTTACACCTCGTATCTGAATGTCATCTTACGAAATGTACAAGCCTGTGTTAATACAGCAGAAAACCTGAGCCATCAAGCGACATGCATATCATGTTTGTTACAGTCAATCATGAAATAGACAACATACATACCACTGTGAGCTATTCAGCCAACATCTAGATGACGACATGGACAATACGACACCTCACGTCAATGACAAGTTTAATACAGTGTAGTCTGCAAGTGACATGCAAGATCGACTGAGGGAAGCACTCAGCCCTTGTCGCCTCGGTAATGTGTGATTGACAGGTGTCAGGTAGTGTGTAATAAGGTCAGGTGCTCGTGTGTGATTGCAACTGACAAGTGTGTCACAACAATTATTTCCCTGTGTCTGGATGCGAGTGGTCATACTTCTCTGTGATTGGGAGAACAGCTTGTCAAATATGGATCTAAAAAGTGTATGAATTATTTAAAGAATCTGGTGACATATCTCATGACACGGAGATCGCAACTGTAATCAGTACCACTTAAAATTAATGAAACAGAATCCTGCAAAAAGCTATGAATATGAAATGGACAACGTGTCATGTTACTCCTTTTCAGAATATATACACATAACCAGTGTTCCACAAATATGCTGGTCAGCAGGACAAATACCAGTGCACATTAATCAGGGCCAGCAATATTAGAATCAAGGTGGCGCAACTGTGTCAGTCTTCCCATTTCGTAAACCAAGTGAAGGAGAGAATTTTGAAAAATATCTTTGAAAGAAACAGGTGAAATCTTAATCATATGCATCCAGTAAGCGTCTGTAGTGCACTGATTTTTCAGTAGCACTGGTTGCACTGGCTACCGGAGAAAATAACGTTTGCATTCCCATTAAAGATGGGCTGGCTGATTCAGACAATTGGCATTCCTGGCTAATTTGATTAATGTCTTTACAAAATTCACTTTGTCTGTAAAACAAAAGTTGAATGATGTAAATCAGTCTTGCAGTTGATGATTACCTAATCACACAGACATAATGCTTGCACAAGAGGCCTGGGCAACAACAACATACTATTAAGCAACATACTATTACTTGCACAACATATTATCAATAGTTGACAGTGAAGAGGACGGCTGTTGAAAATCTGAAGATTTTAATAGTGTGATGACAGCCAAAATACAGGATTTATGGCACCAATGAAAGAGAGGTTCGTATATTGAAAGAATTAAAATGTCTTGGTTTCACACATGTAACCCATAACAATGTCTCTTCCTTGACTGGAAACAGACAGGAGGCTGTGGTGATGGGTTCCCGTTAACAGTCACTCTGCAAGTCTTGTGTAACCGCCAGGTTAAAAATAGCAACCTTTGCCTGTCCAACCATATGAGGCGACTAAATGGATCGGGTGGTCAGACCCAGCGACTTGATTGGTTCATTGTGTCACCGTACCCCCAACGGCGTGGATCTTTGTTCACAATATCAATCACTGGTTTGTCTGGACAAGAATATTTACAGGTTGCCATCATACAACTGGAATATAGCTGAATGCCGTGTATAGAACAAACAACTCTTGTGTAACATGTAGTCCGCGGGGATGAGAATGGTTTGTTTTTTATAAAAACACTGAAAGGTAGCTGGGGATCTGGGGAACTATACGACTATTGAACATACTGTAATGGCATGTATCACAAAAGTAAACCTTAACATAACTAAATCCATGAAATTTGTGGAATCTCTGAATCTGGTCTTCATTAGGGGTGAAACTATTCATCAGATTATCTTTGCAACCCAGTTGTACATGGCTGAATGACACATATCAATGAAATAAAGTATCAATAGCTTATATTGAGATTATTGATAAATAGTAAAAATTTAAAAACACAGTCATTCCTTTTTCATTCATTTGTATTCGAAATGCCCTTGTTTGAACATATGTGGATTTCCTTTAAGAATGTGTTCATAATATGTTCCACCTTCTGCTGAATGGTGTATACAACAAGGAAGTCTTCATCATAGGAAAGGGGGCGGTCGGGTAGCCTAGTGGTTAAAGCGTTCGCTCATCACCCGGGTTCTATTCCCGACATGGGTACAATGTGTGAAGCCCATATCCTGTGTCCCCCGCCGTGATATTGCTGGAATATTGCTAAAAGCGGCGTTAAACCATACTCACTCACTCACTCATCATAGGAAGGAAGTTCGCAATACAATAACACTGACAGTCCCACCTTTAATATGTTAAATTAGGTTAGAAATACTCTCTTAAAGATAGGGGGCACGGGTGGCCCAGTCGTCTAAGGCGCCGCAATTCGCTGTGCAGAGTTGCGTCCCCTGGACACGCCAGAAACCTATGATTGTGGGTTGGAATCCCAGTTCATCCTGATTATATTTCTAGGTTTGTCAGCGCCATACCCGTGCTCGTGGGTTTCACCTAACTGTTAAATGTCTGAGACATGCATCATTTCGGGCATTCCTCCCACATTAAGCTGACACGCATGATATAACTGGAATAGTGTTAAAAGCGGCGTTAAACCCAACTCACTCACTCACTCACTCTTAAAGCTACATTTGTCTTCATATTATGTGATTTGTTACAAAATGTAATGTATGGAATATTTTGTGTTGCTCAGTGTTAGTTTTTACTTTTAAAAGAACTGTTGACTAACTGTAATGAAACATCCCAGGACTTTCTAAACTGATTAATTCACTGACAAAATGTAGCTCATCCTCCATGCCAAAACTTGGCTGCCGAAATAAATATACAATGCTTCAAAAACATTTTTTCATATCAATTCTCTTGAATAAAACATTGGAATAATAAAAATACAAATTTCTAAAAAAATATTTATGACACTTCCTTCAACACCTCAAATAAATACCCAATTTAGAAATTAAATACAAACTGACTTTCTCCACTGTAAAAACCTAAATGTGTTATCGCCAGTGATTAAGGTCTGTCAGTATTTGCGAGACAGGTTAACCCGAGGTGCCAATGAAATTGATTTTGTGTTTGTAACACCTATTTAAGTATAACATGAATCTTCTCCACTTTGATGGGTCGCCAGTGAGTACCTGCTCGTACTGCATGACTTACTGACAGTCTAGCGATTCAACACATTAATATATTCTCCTGAATTCCACATCATATTCCTCCAGTATTTGAATTACAATACTTTTGTTTCAAACACTGTCAATTATTCAAAAACTGATAGTAGAGTTTTGCCATGCATGTATTTAATTAATTATTAACATTTTACAAGGGTTCATGACTTCTTAATGATTTTTATGAAAATCTTAAAACTTAAATCAAAACAGATAAGAAAATTAATCAAGGAGCTCAATTTCAGAAGTGTTAAGAAGAGATAATATTGCTTAAAACAGTTGTGTATAATATTTCTGATTTCTTATCACACTGAATTAATCACGTAAATCAAAGTTTTTTATAATTTCTCTTATCTTTGAAGTTCATGGTTGACTTGTATAAAAAGTGATTTTGAATAAAGGCTGATAATATAACTTGCCTCAGTTAAAGATAATTCACAGTATCTCAAACATGACTGAAAATTATTATTATTGCAAAGTAATCAATCACCATAGGTACGAAAACATAGTAATCAGTCTGATCGCAGCAATCTAAATGTAAAACATGGTATAATATATTGAAGTTCAATGGCTGAAGCTCATCAAAAGATTCAGGATTATCTGCAAGGTTTTATGTTTAAGCAATCACATTTTGAGTTGTAATTAAGTGAGTGAATGGGTATGGTTTTATGCCGCTTTTAGCAATATTCCAGCAATATCACGGCGAGGGGAAACCATAAATGGGCTTCACACATTGTCCCCATGTGGGTGACGAGTTAACACTTTAACAACTAAGCTACCCTACCACCCCTGTGGTTATGAAGAAAGGTATATGATATTCTATGTAACTTAATTCAATAATTGCGAAGTAGATTTTGAAGATTGAGTGAGTTAGGTCTTTTGAATTATCCTAAAAGCCTGTATAAATCGCATCTGGATCACACGAACCACTGGTTGATAGCATGAGCAACATTTCCTAAAAGCCTGTATAAATCACATCTGGATCACACCAACCAGTGGTTGATAGCATGAGGACCATTTCCTAAAAGCCTGTATAAATCACATCTGGATCACACCAACCAGTGGTTGATAGCATGAGGAACATTTCCTAAAAGCCTGTATAAATCACATCTGGATCACACGAACCAGTGGTTGATAGCATGAGGAACATTTCCTAAAAGCCTGTATAAATCACACCTGGATCACACGAACCAGTGGTTGATAGCATGAGGAACATTTCCTAAAAGCCTGTATAAATCACATCTGGATCACATGAACCACTGGTTGACAGCATGAGCAACATTTCCTAAAAGCCTGTATAAATCACATCTGGATCACATGAACAACTGGTTGATAGCATGAGCAACATTTCCGTGTTTGACTGGTTTTGGTATGATGACATGAAGTCAGCTAAATGTTGATTTGTTTCCATTTGATCAATGTCCCTTATGGCAAGCATGACATACAGGGGACCTATTACACCACAGAATCCTCAGAGAGAGACAAGCATGACATACAGGGGACCTATTACACCACAGAATCCTCAGAGAGAGACAAGCATGGCATACAGGGGACCTATTACACCACAGAATCCCAATGGGAGACCAGTTTTGATGGACATGAGAGTGACTAAATGTATTGAGATCGGTGGCCAATGGATACAGATGGGTGGCCACATGGATACAGATGGGTGGCTATGTGGATACAGATGGGTGGCCAATGGATACAGATGGGTGGCTATGTGGATACAGATGGGTGGCTTTGTGGATACAGATGGGTGGCCACATGGATACAGATGGGTGGCTATGTGGATACAGATGGGTGGCTTTGTGGATACAGATGGGTGGCTATGTGGATACAGATGGGTGGCTATGTGGATACAGATGGGTGGCCAATGGATACAGATGGGTGGCTTTGGGGATACAGATGGGTGGCTTTGTGGATACAGATGGGTGGCTATGTGGATACAGATGGGTGGCCAATGGATACAGATGGGTGGCTTTGTGGATACAGATGGGTGGCTTCATGGATACAGATGGGTGGCTTTGTGGATACAGATGGGTGGCCACATGGATACAGATGGGTGGCTTTGTGGATACAGATGGGTGGCCAATGGATACAGATGGGTGGCTTTGGGGATACAGATGGGTGGCTTTGTGGATACAGATGGGTGGCTATGTGGATACAGATGGGTGGCTATGTGGATACAGATGGGTGGCCAATGGATACAGATGGGTGGCTATGTGGATACAGATGGGTTGCCAATGGATACAGATGGGTGGCTATGTGGATACAGATGGGTGGCCAATGGATACAGATGGGTGGCTTTGTGGATACAGATGGGTGGCTTTGTGGATACAGATGGGTGGCTATGTGGATACAGATGGGTGGCCAATGGATACAGATGGGTGGCTATGTGGATACAGATGGGTTGCCAATGGATACAGATGGGTGGCTATGTGGATACAGATGGGTGGCCAATGGATACAGATGGGTGGCTTTGTGGATACAGATGGGTGGCTATGTGGATACAGATGGGTGGCTATGTGGATACAGATGGGTGGCCAATGGATACAGATGGGTGGCTATGTGGATACAGATGGGTTGCCAATGGATACAGATGGGTGGCTATGTGGATACAGATGGGTGGCCAATGGATACAGATGGGTGGCTTTGTGGATACAGATGGGTGGCTTCATGGATACAGATGGGTTGCCAATGGATACAGATGGGTGGCCACATGGTTACAGATTGGTAGCTTTGTGGATACAGATGGGTGGCCACATGGATACAGATGGGTGGCCACATGGATACAGATGGGTGGCAATGTGGATACAGATGGGTGGCATCACAGATACAGATGGGTTGCCAATGGATACAGATGGGTGGCCACATGGATACAGATGGGTGGCCACATGGATACAGATGGGTGGCTATGTGGATACAGATGGGTGGCTATGTGGATACAGATGGGTGGCCACATGGATACAGATGGTGGCTATGTGGATACAGATGGGTGGCTATGTGGATACAGATGGGTGGCCAATGGATACAGATGGGTGGCTTTGGGGATACAGATGGGTGGCTTTGTGGATACAGATGGGTGGCTTTGTGGATACAGATGGGTGGCTATGTGGATACAGATGGGTGGCTATGTGGATACAGATGGGTGGCTATATGGATACAGATGGGTGGCTATGTGGATACAGATGGGTGGCTATGTGGATACAGATGGGTGGCTATGGACGGATATTGGGTGCATAGATGATCATAATCATCTGTATGACATCAAGATAAATCAGCCATTTGTATTAGGAAACTGGGGATGTTGATGATCACTTGTCCATATCCAAGGTCATCTGTCTCCAACTAGCACTGACAACTGAACAGACCTCACACCCTCCCACTGTGTCTGTGAGGTGCCCTAATCCTCCTCGCTGGACACTGAATCTCTATCATGAGAAGACTGACCGATTTGTCCCCCCACCCCCAACCCCCAATCTGTCATGTGCTGCACTACCAACCCGACACTGACGGCTGAATAATCTCCCACATGTAGCTTTCACACAGAGATTACCAGGAGTTGCCTATCTTACCTGTCGTTAGCATCACACCTACGCTGACAATCTTGGCATGTATACACATCACTCGTCATTGGCAAGGTGAAATCAACACCCAACCTACATTATTCTGATATCTTAGACTATCACATTTAGTTTAGGGTTGTGATTTCAAAATGAAATACACTGTGAAACCTTCAATCAACATAATTTATTTCCTCGCTAGTATCGTACAACTGACATCTTAACAGATAGGGAAAATAAACACACAAGTTTCAAAACACTTGATTACCTGTTAAGCATGTTTTTCTTTTTCAAAGATGAGGCCAAAGCAAGATCCCTGTTTTACTATTGGTATGTTGGTATTGCAGGCGAGAATGTATTATATTAGAAGATCAGGGTTTAATAAACATGATGTTTGTTTAAAGAAATAAAGAAAAAGAATTTTTTTAAACCCTATTTAGAAAATGTTCTTGGTCATTAAGCCAAGAGCAGGAAGTAAACTTCAACAAACTGAAAATGTGAATTTGAGTTTAATTCCCCACCCCACACCCCAAAAAAGAAAAAAAGAAAAAACCCTCTTTGTTTGTATCTTTAATTAAAAAATATCCCAGTTTGACTCTACCCCTGTGCAGGTCCCAGTTTGACTCTACCCCTGTGCAGATCCCAGTTTGACTCTACCCCTGTGCAGGTCCCAGTTTGACTAAACCCCTGTGCAGGTCCCAGTTTGACTAAACCCCTGTGCAGGTCCCAGTTTGACTAAACCCCTGTGCAGGTCCCAGTTTGACTCTACCCCTGTGCAGGTCCCAGTTTGACTAAACCCCTGTGCAGGTCCCAGTTTGACTAAACCCCTGTGCAGGTCCCAGTTTGACTCTACCCCTGTGCAGGTCCCAGTTTGACTCTACCCCTGTGCAGGTCCCACTTTGACTCTACCCCTGTGCAGGTCCCAGTTTGACTCTACCCCTGTGCAGATCCCAGTTAGAATGGGCCTTCAGCAAACCATGCTTGTCATAAAAGGCCACTGTGAGATTGTGGGGAAGTAAGACTCGCTGACTTGGTTGCATGAATTGATGCTCATGATATCAATCACTGGATTGTCTGGTCCAGACTTGATTATTTACAGGCAGATGTCATATAGCTGGGATATTGCGGAGTTGTAACAATGGTTGGGATTTATTATTTTATTATTTTATTAGTTCAACTGGAAATAGTCCCAAAAATAAGGACTAGCACAATTTATTTATGGCATTCAAATTCATTCAAATGTGAAATTATTTTTTTCAGTGTTTGTAAACTCTTTCGCAGTACTGACTGCTTAGTGTGAACATCTCAAGAAATCTCATGGTACTTAACTAGTATCTAGCCATATCTTCATGATAAATCACATGAATGATTAGGAAATAATTATACGAATGGTTAGGGTGGAATGAACCATGTACAGACATGATGGGGATCACAGGAGGTCTGTCATGGTTTGGCAGGAAAATGTGCCAAACTCTCTCTCCTCCAAGGTACTCTGGTTCCAGTTATTCCTGGAGGCCATACATAGCTTCTCCCTCCCAACTAGACAAGGATACTTATCACTTCTGACAGAGAGGGGGGTGAGGGAGAGGGGAGGGAGACCATTAAACAGCCCGTTTATATCCTCTGCCTATCTTATCTTGTCCCCAAGTCCCTCAATAAATAATCATCTCAAGTACCCAGTAAATTAGCGGCATTCTAACGAGTGTCAGAGTGATTACGCTGAAACAACATGGCTTTATGACAGGGGCGGGGAGCTCGCTTGGTTAATGTTGTCGAAACAGGGTGAGTGGGGAGAGTAGGGGTGGGGTGTGGAACAGGGTGAGTGGGACAGTAGGGGTGGGGTGTGGAGCAGGGTGAGTGGGGAGAGTAGGGTGGGGTGTGGAACAGGGTGAGTGGGGAGAGTAGGGTGGGGTGTGGAACAGGGTGAGTGGGGAGAGTAGGGTGGGGTGTGGAGCAGGGTGAGTGGGGAGAGTAGGGTGGGGTGTGGAGCAGGGTGAGTGGGGAGAGTAGGGTGGGGTGTGGAGCAGGGTGAGTGGGAGAGTAGGGGTGGGGTGTGGAGCAGGGTGAGTGGGAGAGTAGGGGTGGGGTGTGGAGCAGGGTGAGTGGGGAGAGTAGGGTGGGGTGTGGAACAGGGTGAGTGGGGAGAGTAGGGTGGGGTGTGGAGCAGGGTGAGTGGGACAGTAGGGTGGGGTGTGGAGCAGGGTGAGTGGGAGAGTAGGGGTGGGGTGTGGAGCAGGGTGAGTGGGAGAGTAGGGGTGGGGTGTGGAGCAGGGTGAGTGGGAGAGTAGGGTGGGGTGTGGAGCAGGGTGAGTGGGACAGTAGGGGTGGGGTGTGGAGCAGGGTGAGTGGGAGAGTAGGGGTGGAGTGTGGAGCAGGGTGAGTGGGAGAGTAGGGGTGGGGTGTGGAGCAGGGTGAGTGGGAGAGTAGGGTGTGTGGGAGAGTAGGGTGCGTCGGAGAGTAGGGTGCATGGGAGAGTAGGGGTGGGGATCAAGGACAATGTGGGGTGGAGAGTGTAGGGTAGGGTCCCTGTACAATGTAGAATACCATCATGGATTATCCCTGCCACAAAAAGAGTCCCTGATATTTGTCATTCAATGACAAATTGTATCAAATCCCATTTATCAAACATATACTGCTTATATGAATCATCATCATAAAATTATCATCGGTCAATAAGTGAAATGAAATGAAAAGAACAGGTAGCAGAGCATCCACTAAGAATGTTGGAAATGTACACGAGAAAGCCCTCGTCCATCCCGACTCAACAGATGACATCAACAGAATTAGCTGTTACTTGATTTTCCTGTTAAAGCCATCTTAAGCTATGATACATTAAATACCAATATCACTCTCCCAGTTCGGTATTTCCATCAATTTGGGACTCAGTTGGGCTACGTAGATAGCATGTAACTCTATTAAATATGTCAAATGAGACCAGGAGATCGGGTGCAACTCGTAGGCTGTATCTGTATAGCTGGCAGATAAAAACATTACTGCCTGATAAAGACTGTCTCCACATTTCAACCATTAACTTAAATCTACTTAATTCAAGATATACGTCTTTTGCAAATGCCATCAGCTTAACATCTGGATGTTTATATATTTTCCTTACACAACTACTTTAAGTTTTACTAACAAACAAATAAACTTATTTAGGATTTGTAGCCGGAGAAATGTGAGTGTAAGCGTGTGTAGATATGCATAAAAATATAATATGCTATATAATATACAAGATGTGCGTGTACATTAGACATGTTTGTACACTACATGATTACTACACTAGATTTGTGTGTATACTATGTGTGTGTACACTACATGATTTGTACACTAGATCTGTGTGTATACTTTGTGTGTGTACACTACATGATTTGTACACTAGATCTGTGTGTATACTTTGTGTGTGTTCACTACATGATTTGAACACTAGGTCTGTGTGTATACTATGTGTGTGTACACTACATGATTTGAACACTAGGTCTGTGTGTATACTATATGTGTGTGTACACTACATGATTTGTACACTAGGTCTGTGTTGATGCAGATTCGATTGTTTACAGACCACCGTGATACAACTGGATTATTGCTGCTTGAAGCATTAATCAACAAACAAAACAACACAAAATAAGCTACAAGTATCTGTGTGTGTGTGTGTGTGTGCCCATTTGATTAAATAGGAAACTGAATATTATAATGTGTAAAGACATATTGTGTGCCTACATGTGATGCGTCAGGGTGTTAAAGTGTTTGTCAGAACATGAATGTGTCAATGTGTCTAATTGAATGTGTCAGTGTATTAGTGAATGTGTCAATGTGTGTAGGTGAATGTGTCAATGTGTGTAAGTGAATGTGTCAATGTGCATAAGTGAATGTGTCAATGTGAGTAGGTGAATGTGTCAATGTGTGCAAGTGAATGTGTCAATGTGCGCAAGTGAATGTGTCAATGTGTGTAAGTGAATATGTCAATGTGTGTAAGTGAATGTGTCAATGTGCGTAAGTGAATGTGTCAATGTGCGTAAGTGAACGTGTCAACATGAACAACGCCTGCTGCACTGGTAGGTGTGTCAGTCTGTCACAGATAAGGAGGACTGTTATACCTGATGTATCATACTGTAATAGACATAATTAGGGAGAGTTCTTATTGCAAACCATAACAGTATGTTCCTTGCTGAATTGTTCATGTGCTGCACTTAAATTCAACTTCCACAAAACTAAACACACATCAACACAGGAAATCCTTAATGAAAGCAACAGTTGCTCTTAAAAAAATAGCAATTTTGATTTCAAGTCAGTTTTAATTTAATTTTTTCATTTTAATTATAAAATGATGGATGACAAAGTGCAAAAATGTTACTTCAAAAACTACAAGTAATTGACACAAATAAACCGACGATGCCATGTTAGTTTCACGAAAAGCTGACAGGCTCAAAATATCAAGAACAGCCAATTAACTTCGAGTTACATGTCACTAGCACACTTTAACATTTACCCAACGCTGAGAGCCCGTCTAGTACCATCATGCATGACATGTGACAATGACGTTTGACAACTCATAACCAATGTCACTCTACAAACAACCCACAGTTTCAGCCATACCTACTACATACACGACACCAGGGAAACAGGAAACAACACACTGCAGCCCTGGTTAAAAGCCTCACATTTCATCCAACGAAAAGAATTTGACAATGCACGTCAATATCTGATCTGCTATATACAAGTTGTCAAAAGTAACAACAGGTATTGATTTCATAATGTTCGTTGGCTACGGGGAATGAATGTTTTTATTGACAACATGTCAGTAAATTTAAACAGTAACTGAATAGATTTGGTTATGCAACAACGCAGAATGTAAACTGTGACAGTCTTCTTCTCAAACTAATATCTTTAATACATATCAGCTCAAATTAGGGTTAGTGTTTTGTCACTAAACTGAATATTGAAATAATCCCTGAAATGTGCATATTGTACAATAAAAAATGTATTTTATCAATTTTATCAAGAAATTTGAATGTTTCCTTTTTCATGATGTTATGAGTATGTATCGCTCGTTCCAAGAATAGTGTAAACTGAAATTACTCATTCACAATTTCAATGTATTAAAAAAGGAAAAATGTTAAGTAATTTTTCACAGTGTAGGGCAATTAAGCTATCAAAATTCAAACATATTGAATTGCAAGTTTAAAATGTCATCAGTTGTTTCAATCTGATACATCGTGGTGACATCTTATCAGTATTTATTGTTAATAAGCTTCATAGTCCGATAAATATCTACATTTTCAACTTAATCCAAACAATTAGATTGGTGCTGATTTTATCTATATTTCAAAATAGCTTCAGCTCAAAAAACAGTAAAGGTGTGAAGAACTAAGCGTGTGAGGAACAAATTTCATTTCTTATCACATTCACATACATTTTAATAATAAATGTTTGCCGAAACAATTAGCCAATTCGTGATCAAACTTTAATGATACCTTATCTTAATGACAAACTAAACTATTTAATAAAGATGCTAAATGTCTGTGTGATAAATCCTTCAATGCAAAGTCACATGACAAACCATCGTTAGTTTCTTAATCATCAAGTTTACCAACTAATTAAGAGACATCATTCATCAGCCATGAAGGAGGTTTGTTTGCACACTGACAGATGCCTGTACCAGCAAAGATACAAGAAATGAGAATGGAGAGCTCCTGGCAGGCGTGTTGCTTGTCAAGAGGATGTAAGGAGCTTTGTCTGTCATTTGCCTCCAACTGATACGTAGCAGCTTATGCAGCTCGGTGTAACCGTTCAACCTTAGCGCATGATATATATACTTTTATCATGCCAGAGTTATCAAATAATGAAAACAAATGAGGCCCAGGTCCACAAATTACTAATCACAAATGTTTTATTGCCACGCTCGTACAGGGGCAGACGGATGAGAGACTGGTGATATTAGGTTGTATTCAAAACAGTAGAATAAATCACAGTGATTGGATGACACCACTCCACTCCAAGCCATCACTCTATCGAGCTCGGTGCTGTCTTACACAGCCTGCTTGTCGGTTGCAAGCTCTGGGAACGGGGGCCGACAGTCACTGCATGCTAAATACGAATGCAGTGCTTTATCTTCGGAATACCACACCTTTATTCTGGGAGTCAATCTGGAACGGCTCAAGCAAGATTTACGATCCCAGAGTCACAACTTCACAAAGAATGGGTAATGAAGCAAAGTTTTCCCCGACACTCTAAGATAGCAGCAAGATGTGGATTTGAGGCAATGCAGGCTAACAATCACGCCTATCATTTATCACAATGCAACATAGCTACACCCAGGTACTCCTGAACAAGCTAAGCTGTTTCAGGGCCATACAGAGTTATCTCCCCTTAATAGACATTTGGTCTGGTTTTATCTGGTCATTGAAGTTGTCACATTTGTTTCTTGTACGTCATTGTCTTGGTAGCTATGGTAACTAGCAAATATCCCTTTCAATATGAGGTCTCAATTAATAAAATCCTCATAATTATCTTAATCACTGGCACAATGAGATATCTTATGTTTTAGCTAAAGAGTTAAGCAACAAACAAAGAGATGGACTTAATACACATATGATTGAGCCAGTTTACCAAAGGTTATGGTCACATTAATATGTAAAGAAATATAGGTGAATAATTGACTTGTAAAACACAAAAGGTGTTGCCAAATATAATAGAACAAAGGTTCGCCACATTCACATTACTTTATATGTTTTCCAATAAATGACATTTAAACAGAACATATTTTCACATAAATACCATTATAGGTTCCGGATTTGGATATTCATTTATCTAAAAAAGTATACATAGAAATGGATAATGTATGTGATTAAACATTCAAGGAAATGTTTATCATCCATTAGAAATTCTATTCTACTGTATTCAATATTCAGATGAAGCTTGTATGAGAATAGGATTACTCCTGAAGCAAGAAAAAACATCTTTCAATAATACTATCATAAATAAGTTAATAGAAAACAACCTAATAGATTACAACTTAAAAGTTATCTTAGTGGAAGACAACTTAGTCGGTAACAACTTAGTAGAGAACAACTTACTCGAGAAGAACCTTACAGAAAACAACTTAAAAGAAAACAACTTACTCGAGAACAACTTACTCGAGAACAACCTTACAGAAAACAACTTAACAGAGAACAACTTACTCGAGAACAACTTAACAGAGAACTAAACTGAAAATACCTCAACAGAAAGCAACATAATGGATTTCAAATAAATAGAAAAATATTTAACAGATAGAAACTGCATATGTATGAGCTTGGAGAGCCAATATCAGATATCTGATATCAAATACCATTATGTATAAATATGGTTACTTTTATATTATCCAGTTAATGAGCTTTACACAAACTGGTACAAGAGTAGGCTGAAGGCTGCAAGGCCACTGCTTCACAAGACCTTTGCAATGATGACAAAACATAACCCTTACAAAAGTTGAATTATTTTTTTAAAGCCAACCATGTAGACATGATCTCATTCATGTTTTATTAGTGGATAAAGACTATTAACCTAACAAGGTAGTTTTTTAACTAATTAATTAATCAATTAAATAATTAATTAATTAATATCAATAGGAATAAAAGACATTTTAAATCCCTCCCATGGGTGGATAAGCAAGATACCATTGGTATGCTTAAATATTTAAAATGACCAGCCAGCAAATAAATACTTTCTTGCTACAGGTATTAGTGAATCACACCCACTGTGGTTCCTATGTACAGAACAGACATTAAACAAAGGGGATTCAGCACTCCATGTTAATAAGTTTTAACAGAATCAATGATATACATTGACTAATTTTGATCCACATTCTAAATGTAAAACACCAAATACCAATGAGGCCATGCTGTGATTTTCACAAGATACCTGCGAACTGCCATTTATGTTTTCTAATCAGGATGCCTTTATTAATTTCAGTACAAATAATACTTGTAATCTCACCTACTTCGTCCACTGGCAACATGGATTTTAGATGTTTAATTTGTTTGTTGCTTAACGCCGCATTCAGCAATACCCCAGCTCTATGACTGGACCAGACAATCCAATGAATGATTGTCTGGATATGATGCCATACAAATCAAGTCCCTGAGCCCTATCACCTGAAATCCCCATGAGGGTGCATTTTAAACAACAAATTACATTTCGGTTGTTCAGTTATTTGTGAGAAAAAATACATTCTAATCTATGTGCATTTTAAACATGTCCCACAAAAAGCAGCCGACTGAAACATGCTGAATTAAATATAAAACTATTGACCTACACAAACTCAGTTTTACTTTATTTTAAGCTTCCAAAGCTTATTGTTGTTCAAACAATAAAACATAATATGTAAACCAGTGTGGCCCAAATTTACCCCCAAATAGTGTTTCCTTAACAACTGGTCTTATAATATATATAGATGCAATACCCGTGATGTGAAAGTCTTAAGACCTACACTTCACAGCACACGCACCTGTCCCCATGCCTGATCGAGGAAGACTTCATGAACAACAATAACATGTTAATTTCATGTGATTGAGCTATGGACTGTGTCTGGTACACATATCACTTAGCCGTAAGTCTTCAGACACTTATGCGACAGCGTCAAAGCGTATCAGGAACCCCTGTGGAAACTAACATCATCTTGGTACCTAGTGGCACTTTTACAGCTCAACTGCCAACACAAGCCAAAGCTACTGACATGTTGTGTTTTTGTGTCTACTCCTCCATGACACAAACTTTTAAAGTAGACATAGAACTTTTAATTAGAGAATAATCGTGGTCTGTGCAGGAACTTCCGAGTACAAGCGAGGCCACACAATCTGGTGTGACACAGTGTGGGTTTTGATGTTCAGGCAGATTAGGGTGATTGACTGGAACATAACTTGTATAAAAATAAAGTGGGAAGTAGTTAATATGTGATGGTTTGTATAACGGCTCGAAAATGTAAGGAACTGAATGCTATACCTTCTTTTGTGATAGCTAAAATCATACAAACATGTCATGCAATGTCGTTTATGGCATGCTTCACCCTCGTCTGTGTCACACATGATATAACATGTCATGCTTCGCAATAAAAGTCATGTCGCTCTTCCAAAATGAGTTGGTGTCAAACGAGCATGCCATTCCGTCAGACATTGATGACAAATACCTTCATGGTTTTGTTTGGTCATGTTTTTCAATGTTGTACATGAACATGAATATTGTGTACGGGCAGTTGTATTCCATGTTTGTAAACACAAACAGCACGCTGTACATGTACAAGACAAGTTGTATAATGTCAATAGCATGCTGTACATGGACAAGACTAGTCGTATAATGTCAATAGCATGTGGTACATGGGCAAGACTAGTTGTATGTCAATAGCATGTTGTACATGGGCAAGACTAG
The DNA here is from genome assembly GCF_022045235.1 of Haliotis cracherodii. NCBI lineage: Eukaryota > Metazoa > Mollusca > Gastropoda > Lepetellida > Haliotidae > Haliotis > Haliotis cracherodii. The sequence continues at coordinate 7,810,981 of NW_027266265.1, read as the reverse complement.
TGGTATAATGTCAATAGCATGTTGTACATGTGCAAGACTAGTTGTATAATGTCAATAGCATGTTGTACATGGACAAGACTAGTTGCATAATGTCAATAGCATGTTGTACATGGACAAGACTAGTGGTATAATGCCAATAGCATGTTGTACATGTGCAAGACTAGTTGTATAATGTCAATAGCATGTTGTACATGGGCAAGACTAGTTGTATAATGTCAATAGCATGTTGTACATGGGCAAGACTAGTTGTATAATGTCAATAGCATGTTGTACATGGACAAGACTAGTTGTATAATGTCAATAGCATGTTGTACATGGACAAGACTAGTCGTATAATGTCAATAGCATGCTGTACATGGGCAAGACTAGTCGTATAATGTCAATAGCATGTTGTACATGGGCAAGACTAGTCGTATAATGTCAATAGCATGTTGTACATGGGCAAGACTAGTCGTATAATGTCAATAGCATGTTGTACATGGGCAAGACTAGTGGTATAATGTCAATAGCATGTTGTACATGGTCAAGACTAGTCGTATAATGTCAATAGCATGTTGTACATGGGCAAGACTAGTCGTATAATGTCAATAGCATGTTGTACATGGGCAAGACTAGTGGTATAATGTCAATAGCATGTTGTACATGGTCAAGACTAGTCGTATAATGTCAATAGCATGTTGTACATGGGCAAGACTAGTCGTATAATGTCAATAGCATGTTGTACATGGTCAAGACTAGTCGTATAATGTCAATAGCATGTTGTACATGGGCAAGACTAGTCGTATAATGTCAATAGCATGTTGTACATGGGCAAGACTAGTCGTATAATGTCAATAGCATGTTGTACATGGGCAAGACTAGTTGTATAATGTCAATAGCATGTTGTACATGGTCAAGACTAGTCGTATAATGTCAATAGCATGTTGTACATGGGCAAGACTAGTGGTATAATGTCAATAGCATGCTGTACATGGTCAAGACTAGTGGTATAATGTCAATAGCATGTTGTACATGTGCAAGACTAGTTGTATAATGTCAATAGCATGTTGTACATGGGCAAGACTAGTTGTATAATGTCAATAGCATGTTGTACATGGGCAAGACTAGTTGTATAATGTCAATAGCATGTTGTACATGGGCAAGACTAGTCGTATAATGTCAATAGCATGCTGTACATGGGCAAGACTAGTGGTATAATGTCAATAGCATGTTGTACATGGGCAAGACTAGTCGCATAATGTCAATAGCATGTTGTACATGGGCAAGACTAGTCGCATAATGTCAATAGCATGTTGTACATGGGCAAGTGTCATGAAAAGCTACATACTGTCAGAATTCTACAACTAGTTATTCACATCTATATGCATATATGATGATGTAACAGTCATGGTATCAAAGTCAGCTCAAGGTCACCAGTGTCCTCCTCATCATGTGCAGCTGAATGAAGCAGGCTACAATAATCGTTAATTGAGTATATAGTGTTTGATAGGTTTCAGAGAATAAGCCCTGACTAAAGGTTTTTTGTATTTTCTAGGCTTTTCAACATTACCACCTTTAAAGCTTCACAGGGTTGAATCATTTTCATTCCAAAAATAAAAGTAACATAAATAAGTTACATGTGATATCATGTTGTTATTGGCTGTTGAAACCACATGGCTGGCTACCTGTTTCTTTTCCTTTGGTGCCTTATCTTACAATTTACAAAAATTGGAGTTTCTTATATTCTGGGTGAATACGCTTGTGGATCAAGAAAATATAAAATTCTACATTAAATTTAAAATATATTTTCAACTGAATTGAACTGATGAACCTCCAACAATAAAACCTCCCTGCTACTACACTGACAAATTATTTTTGTATATATGATCTTTGAAACTGGTTAGCAAAATAATTTCAAAAAAAAATCTTTGAGATAAAACCCATGACTTCTGGTTACTAGAGCTCGGCTTTCTAGAAATTAGATAGAATCAACCTCAGTGTAATCTCAAAAATCATGCTCTTCTTGTTCTTCATAAATGTCACCGAGCAAATTAAGGCAAGATTCTCCTGCAGCATATCATTCGTCATGCAGAGCCCTTATGGAAGCTGTTATTTCCTTCATTTTTTCTGCGATGAAAGCATCTTCCCCCAGTATCTGTATCAGTTGTCTAGTATGATGTCTTCAGTGCAATGTACAGCCCAATGATAAAGTAGCCAGGCCGGGAGGCACACCTGTACTCCGCTCAATTTCATGTTACAGTGAAATACATCACCGCCAATCTCAACATACATCACGGGGCGACTCTTATTCATCATTTTGAGACTCGTGTCTTTTCTTAACACCATCCAATCAATCAGAGTGACATGTGCCCACTACCCCCTTGTCCAAGAGACCGGCGGCTCCAGGGAGGTCATGTGATGTGGATTGCAGCCAGCGAAATCAACTGCGCTACCTGCCAGTCTCGATTACCCATTGTATTAGGGGTGATTGTCTTGGAGGGCCCATAGCTCAAGTGTTAGTCTACAGGGACTCCTCACTGAAGCCCTTCTTCAGTCGCACAAAACAACAAGTTGAAAAAGTGAACACTTAATACAAGGTGACATCATCGCAGCTAACATTCATCAAAATGTCACATGTCAAAAGTAAGAAATTCTAGAAGTATAACAATTGTGATAAATGTCTGGCCATTTTAAGACTCAGCCCTGTTTCAGATAGCATGGTAAAAAGTGCAGTGCTGTGGTCGCCATAGTTGCAATCGACAACCCTTGTTAGTTGTACATTTCAAACCTGAAGGGGAGCCTAATTGATTTCAGTGATGTTTATTTCACAGAGCCAAACAAAATTTTTACAATCAAGGAAGCGGGATTGAAATGCAGATTAAATCCAAAACTGTAAACGATTCCTAAATCTAGCTATAAATATTCCTGATGAATTAGCTGATAAATTTGATATCTTATTAAATTTAGAATGGATGTGATTGTTCAGGAGTGACAGGTATTTCACTCATTTTGACAGGCACATTATCATACATCACCATTAAATTTGACACTGATATGACTGAATTTCTTGACAAATTAAAGGACCACTCTCTATAATCATTATTTATACTATGTACTAAGGCATTATTAAAACAGAAAGTATCAACATTTCTGGTTAAAATCATTCAACCTGACTCAAGTGTACACAATGATGACCATGAATATTATACACTTAGTGGCATAAGCCCAAACTCTCCCTGTCAGCCTCCCCCCTCTCACTGAATCTGATACTCTTTAGCCATGATCTTATCAGTTGTTCCCCTGCTCCAGTGAAGCAGGCACGGTCAAGCTGGTCCAAGTTTGTTTACTTTGGGGCACTGATGGCATGGGCCAGCTTGACACTCAAGGATTGAAACATAACACTCCAAGACAAAACAGTGAAACTACAGTGACCAAATCAACTCTTTGAAAAACGTTTTGGAGGTAATAACTATAATAAAGTGTCTATTCACTGGAAACTGACATTCCTTGACCAATATCTAAATCATGTTCAATGTGGTAAGCATTTATATATATCAGGTTCAACCCCAATTGGGTAATTCATTAGCCATTACTTATGATGGTAGTTTTGGGTTAGGCTCATACTCATAGGTATGTTAGTAGACTAACCCTTAGTCTATATAATTTTGATAAAAACCAAGAACGCCAATATATTGAAAAAGAGCCACACTGAGATGAGAGATTCCGCTTTTAGAAAATGTTACACTTAGGGCTATACCATTTCAGTAAGGAGAAGGCAGAAAGGAAACTAAAAAGCTTGAGATTCTGTGAGGCAGACTAGTGTTTTAATAGTATTCTGTTCAACTTGCTCTTTCAGTGAAAAATTGAAAAATGGATTTATACTGGAGAAAATTTCCAATATGTTCGCCACTACAAATAATGTTCAAAACTGTTTGACTGCCATGAACACACAATGCCATTTAGAAAGTGGTCAAATGTAACAAATATTACATTTGGGAAAACACTGGTAGTCTAGATCACATACTTTGTGTACCCCTCTGACAAGTGTAAATTGGCAGGGCTCCCATGGCCAGTTGTCGGACTTTCATTTTTGTTTAAGCCTCGGTGGCTGAATGGGTTAGATCGCTGACTTTGTGTGCTGGCGAATAGGTGCCTCATTCTGGCAGTGTGGGTTCGAATCCTGGACGGGACTCAACCCGAAAAAGTACGAGAATCTGTACTTTGAAAAGAAAGTGTTATCCCAAATATAACATTTGTTACATTTGACCACTTTCTAAACTTTTGTGTTCATAGCTTTCGGCCATGGGAGCCGTGCCAATTTACACTTGTCAGGGGGGTATACAAAGTACGTGATCTAGACTACCAGTTGTCGGACTTTCATTTTTGTGGAAGCCTCGGTGGCTGAGTGGGTTAGATCGCTGTCTTTGTGTGCTGGCAATTAGGTGCCTCACTCTGGCAGTGTGGGTTTGAATCCCGGAGAAACTGTACTTTGCAAAGAAAGTGTTATCCCAAATATAACATTTGTTATGTTTGACTGCCACTTCAGATTATTAAAAGGATATATTATATGCCTCAATAACCTCATCAAAATCTAACGTAGCAATGTAAAATGGTTCCTCAAACCTTTTTGAGAATAATATGATGGGTAAAATTTTAAACTTTATAATTAGTGGGTTTAATAAGTAGCGAACATATTGCAAAGTTGTACCCGTGCCAATATACACTTGTCAGAGTGGTACAGAAGCTTGTGAGTACCATTTGTCAAACTTCCATTTTTGTCCCAGATGGGACTCAACTCCAAAAATTACTAGGGTTTCCACTTTACAGAGAAAGTTTTATCCCAAATATGACATTTGTTACTTTGTACTTATTTATGTTTTAAATACTCTTTGCCATCAAAGTTTGAACAAATAGGGGTGACTATGGTATTTACATGAAAGTTTGTTTTAACTGAACTTCTTGCATCTACATGAATGTCACCAGAAGACCACGTGCACCAATTCCAGTACTGGGCAGTAACATGATGTCCATTGCACCTGCAGGTTTATGAACACGCTTATAGCCCTTGAAAGATATTTCTTATTATGTCAAATGTTGAATCCAGTTAGTAAGTACTGTTTCTGCTTCATGTAAAAAACCTACTTGATTTGTTAATTATGAACATTTGTTTAAATTATTCATCAATGTCTACTGTACTTTTGATATTTTCGTACACAACTAACTAGATAAATGTTTCACGAGAAAAGAGTTATACTTTGTAATATGTCTTGCCTGCTTTTGAAAGCATTAATAAGGCCATTATGTTACGCACAATAAATTTAAATTTAAATGGGTTGTCTACAAGTTGACCAATACCTTTTTTAATCTGCAGAACTTTTAAATGTTTCGAAAGTAGTTTAAAATAACCAAATATCAATATATTAAAAGAAGACAATTATTTTCTGGACTCACATACATGTTGTCTGCTACAGAATAGCTTGTGGTCATTAATCAGATGTGACACACCAGGGAGCTGGCAAGGGGACCCCTGCTGATAGCGGGAGTTTTGGGGGGACTGGAATGCAGTTAGCTGTTCCTCACTTTGAGGATTTCAGAGACCCTTATTCCACTAAGTGTATATGTTTCCACGTACACATCTTTTACTACCAAACTTGGAGACACGTTAATTAACATTCCAAGATCACATTTATATGGTAATTCATATCATTTCTTACAAATGTTATGAAAATGAAATGACACTATTTTTTGCAGTACTAGATACAATATTACATCTTTTAATCATTAATTTGATCTTTTGCCCTATTAAAATCAAAATACTAGACTGACTAAGAAGCATCCACAGATTTGGATTTGAATAACTTCGCTCCTTCTTTGGTTTCAAAAGGTCAGAGCTTTAGTTATTTATTTATTGCTTTAAGCTGGATGAGCAAGTTTTGGCCTATCCACAGAGAGATATTAAGACTAAAGGACTAAATAACTCTGATTAAAAAAATGAAGGTCAGAGAGTCACCCAGTAGCGGTTCATCTTAAATAGCAATCATTATAGTTTTAAAAATAATTCTGACACTGTTCTGTTGAAACCAAGACCCCTGTCTCATGAAGTGCGTCCTTGGGCAAGTGATTTTGTTCGAAATATGCCTCTGTTCACACAGTAGTAAGTGGGTACCCAGTAGGATGAGATGGTAATGCAATTGTTTACCTACATCTTGTTTGTTTGTTTACCAGGGAGCTGAGAATGAAAATTGAATGCACCCTGAACCTAAGACCAGGGGAATAATAATGTAACGTTTCAAGCATATATTGCATGAGGAATTATGCGCTTTACCAGTGGAGTGTCATCATCATCATCATCAGATCAATCATCATCATCATGATCATCATCATCATCATCAGATCAACCAAGGTTCAAATGAATCTCTTCCGAGGCAAATGTAATGTTAATTTTGATATGATTATAACAATATTTAATTGTTTCATGTCTACAGCAATGACAGGCTGATTACGTGTTACATCTTCCCAAAGGGGATTCCGGGTTAGAATAGTTGCATACTGAATGTAGGCAGTTCATAAGCAGTGACTAAATGGATCGGGTTGTCAGGTTTGGATGATTGTGTGTCATCAAACCTCAACAATCGTTTGTATCGATCGTTGTTCATAATATCAGTCACTAGCATGTCACCCTTTTGGAACTTGGTAAGAACAGGTCCCAGAAACCTATGCTGGGCCCCGTTCCACAAAGCGATCTTAGCGCTAAGTCGATCGTAACTCCCATTCTTTAACACTGACTTACGACAGTCTTAGCGCTAAGATCGCTTTGTGGAACGGGTCCCTGGTCTAAAGAGGTTACGAATAAATCGGGTGGCCAGACATGGTTACTTAGTTGATAGTGTGTCCTCCTACCTTGACTGTGTGGTTATATATCAATCACAAAGTTGGTTGATTGGTTGGTTTGTTGTTTAACGCCGCACTCAGCAATATTCCAGCTATATGACGGCGGTCTGTAAATAATCGAGTCTCGACCAGACAATCCAGTGATTGATATAGTGAGCATCGATCCACGCAAATGGGATCGATGACATGGATCAACCAAGTCAGCGAGCCTGACAACCCGATCCTGTTAGTCGCCTTTTACGACAAGCATAGTCACCTTTTACGGCAAGCATGGGTTGCTGAAGACCTATTCTACCCCGGAATCTTCACGGGTCGGTCAAACAAAGAAACAAAACATTATCATTGAACTATATAAATAGCTCAAATCTTAAAAGTCTTAAGGTTAAGTCCTAAAGTTGTCTCTGAGGACAAAGGTCTGAGGAGAAAGGATGAATTGAAGAATTGTGTTTAACAAGAAATATAAGTCACTGACACAACACATATCACCATCTCCTTCAACAATACACTTCTAACATGAAATGATGCCATTGTTTTACGAACAACACTCCAAGAAGATAGGAAAGCACTCGTGATTTATGTCTGTAATGTACAAGGGATGCTAGCCACATTAATAATCCAAATATGATCAATGCACAAGGCTGTTTTACATACAAATGTCCAGCTGTACACATCACACTTGTCGTAGATTGCCACGGCGCCTGTCATAATGGGAACGAACATGCCAGTCCGCTGATAAACTGACATCAGAGGATCCTATTGTTAGCCCCCAGGAATTTCTATTGCTCATTAGTTTTTCTTACAAATAGTTTTGATGATTCACAATTGAGGCAGCATGCCTCTGTGATAAACCTTGAAAGATTACGTTAACACTGACAGGTTGTGCTAATGACGATCAAGGGGAACATATAGCTTTTGTACATCTCACTTGTTTATTTTGACTCTTTGACACTCTGCATTCTTCCCCAGCTTAATGTCAAAACAACCACACGAGATATTAATATCCACAATAGGGGTAGTTAGGCAAGTTAATGTCATCAAAGAGTCAGTTTTCTTTTGTTAGTTATTTTGTCATATTTTATAACATAGAATTCATCGGAAGATAGATACTTCTGCTGTTGAATTATTTGGTTCATGCAAAGCTGATTCCATGTGTTGCCACAATCAAATTTTTCATCACAAAGCAAACCATAAATTTGTTAAAAAACATTTTTGGTGTATGTGGAAATCAAGAATTACTAGACTTTTTAATGATTAAATTAAATTAAAATCAGTGTACCACAAACGTTTGTTTGTATATCACGGCAGTGTGTACGTTATTGATTCTGCATCTGACAAACAAGTGTACCACAAACGTTTGTTTGTATTTCATGGCAGTGTGTACGTTATTGATTCTGGATCTGACAAACAAGTGTACCACAAACGTTTGTTTGTATATCACGGCAGTGTGTACGTTATTGATTCTGCATCTGACAAACAAGTGTACCACAAACGTTTGTTTGTATATCACGGCAGTGTGTACGTTATTGATTCTGCATCTGACAAACAAGTGTACCACAAACGTTTGTTTGTATATCACGGCGGTGTGTACATTATTAATTCTGGATCTGACAAACAAGTGTACCACAAACGTTTGTTTGTATATCACGGCACTGTGTACATTATTAATTCTGCATCTGACAAACAAGTGTACCACAAACGTTTGTTTGTATATCACGGCAGTGTGTACGTTATTAATTCTGCATCTGACAAACAAGTGTACCACAAACCTTTGTTTGTATATCACGGCAGTGTGTCAGTGTGTACGTTATTGATTCTGGATCTGACAAACCAGTGACTGATAATGTAAGCAACATCCCACATCATCGGGGTACAATGACACGCAATCAGCCAAGTCAATGATCCACTTCATCACTTCATGCAACATATATAGTTTGCTGGGGAACTGATCTAACTGAGAATTCCCATGGGGTCAACATAAAAGTTTGTTGTCTAATGACGCACTCAGCAATATTCCAGCAATATGACGGCAGACTGTGAATAATCAAGTCTGGACCAGACAATCCAGGGATTGACATCATGAGCTTGTTTTGTTTGTTTGTTGTTTAACGCCGCACTCAGCAATATTCCAGCTATATGACGGCAGACTGTGAATAATCAAGTCTGGACCAGACAATCCAGGGATTGACATCATGAGTTTGTTTTGTTTGTTTGTTGTTTAACGCCGCACTCAGCAATATTCCAGCTGACGGCAGACTGTAAATAATCAAGTATGGGCCAGACAATTAAAATATTGATAACATCAGCATCAACCAAATCAGAGAGCCTGACCACCCGAGTCGCCTGTTACAACAAGCATGGGTTGCTGAAGACCTATTCTAACCTGGATATTCATGTGGGTTCAACACAAAAAAACATGTAAGTTCCAGTAGGTATAGATAGATTATCACATAAACTCAAATTGATACTTTAATTCTTATCCAAACAATATCTTTTGCGAGCACATTTGCAATTTGGTGTATATATCTTGAGAGTAGTCTCCCTTTGCTTCATATCTTCCTTTGTGTAGCCTTGTCTTAGGTCTATGTTACTAAAATAAACATGCATAAACACAATCAAACCTTTTTTAAATGATTCAAATATCAACACTTGATATACGTTCTGCTAAAATCACTGGAAGAGTAAAGCAAATGTTGGAAGAGTTCTTTCTCTTGATCCAGGTGTGATAATGACAAACAGAGATCCCACAAGCAGTGATATATAACCTGTTCAATTCAATATCAATCTGCCCGCAAGATAAGGAATTAGTTTAGTGATTCATTATATTTCATCCTCAAATTCTCAATTTATGTTTCTATGTCTGGGAAGGTTTATTGAAATCATTCTCATGACTATGCTGCTGTACAAGAAATTAGAGACATAGAACGACAATTATTATTCCGCTGTCAAGTTACGATTGATCATAAACATTCACCTTCAACATGTACAACTCCATGGGATTTTATTTTATCCATTTGAACATATTATTTGGAAAAATCAATATCTTTGTTCACTACAAATTATCAAGATAAGAATACATACAAAATTATGGACAACAACTTCTGGTTTATTGCATATAGCGATGTTTCAGGATGTTGATTTTGAAAAAGATTTTGAAAAAGGGGAGATAATGATACAAGTAGAAACTCATACCAGACACTATGGCACGGACAAGATCTACTAAATCTACTACCCAAGTACTGACACCCATTACCCGACCCAACATGGGTACCCACTATAGGTCTAAAGAGTTGAGTACAAAATGTCTGAATGGAAACTATTTACCGCAGCCCTGGCAAAACGTAATTTTATTCGCGTATAAAATGGACCCGTGAAGATCCGGGGTAGAATGGGTCTTCAGCAACTCATGCTTGCCTTAAAAGGCGACTATGCTTGTTATAAGAGGCGACTAACAGGATCGGGTGGTCAGGCTCGTGATTTGGTTGATGCATGTCATCGATCCCAATTGTGTGGATCGATGCTTGTGTTGTCAATCCCTGGTTTGTCTGGGCCAGACTCGACTATTTACAGACCACCGTCATATAACTGGAATACTGCTGAGTGCGGCGTTAAACAACAAACAAAAAACGTATAAAATGATCTGATTGGCACACATTGAAGTTGACTCATGCTTTGTCTTTACTCAATAAAAGTCAGAAGGAATGTGTGCATAGTCAGAAAGAAATGCGAACATTAGTGACTTGAAGCATACCATTGAGATTTATTGTTAATATCATTAAACAGTATATCATGTGACTAAACACGGGTCCAGGTAGTCCTGTGGGTCCTTGGTCCCTACTCAGAGACTACGTGCTGACATCACAATTATGAGGTAACGAGTCCAAGAGCTGACATGACGAGTATGAACTGACATCAAGCGACTTCCATAACACAGAGACCATGAAGTTACATGGCAACCAAGGTGTATCTTGTTCAGTGACATATCAAGTAACTGAAGTTAATATCAATGAGGTTTCACTCTATCTAGTTTTGCCATTATCTAGACGCGTTCTGTGAAACATGTCTCTAAGTGATCAAGGTGTGGCTACAAGCTCACTTGGTCTCACTCTGCAGCTGAAGTTGGGGAATAGCTATCAATGTATTATGTTCTTCCCATGGACGACGAATCCACTAAAGAGAAAATAACTCACATGTGACAAAAGTTTATTGAATTATAAGCATAATAAATCATTATAATCTGATATTTAATATTATTCACTTTAAAATTTTGTTGCGCAAGATTCAGTCACATGACTTAATATTTCAGAAAATATTTCATATGCCACAAAATAAACCTAATCAAAACTGGAAAAGAATTAAGTGTGTGTAGATGTCGCGACACAAAAAACATCAGTCATTTTACAATATAACTATTGTCAGAAAACAGCCCTTCACAGTAAAACCAGAAGGGATGATGTAAATTGTCCCTCCACTGCATTAATCTAGGCTGTCAGCAACCGCCCATTTTACACGCAGTGAAGAAAATGGATAGACCTTGAATTATTTCCTCCAGAAAATTTACACAACTGGATCCTGGATTATTAAATCTTTTATTGCCTATCAATCACCAAGAAATCACTTATGTTTGACACAGCTACTGCATAGATCATATTCATGGCCTGACTGTGATAGCCAGCCTATTGAGACAGCGCACCCTGGTGGCAGGACCACCCTCCATTCAATAGTTACGAAATTGACATTTAACTTCAGTTGTTCTGGATGCTGAAACACAGTGAACACTGCGTGTCATAATTGGTTTGTTTTCGAAAGGATTCACTTTTGAGATAAATATTATTAGTTTTCAGTCTTTACTGGTTTTCTTGCGTATTTGATACCTGGGAAGTTCATTTGGACATGACAGCATTAAACAGAGGTTTCAAATGTCACATTTCATTACCTACTATTCTATAACCTCCAAGAATCTGAAAACACATGTTAATAAGATACTTAAATTCAAAGTTAACAGTATTTATCAGAATTTTCCATAGCACTCTCTCACAAATTTGAAAAAAAATGGCACAATTTTAAATGGATGGTATTACAGGATGGTAGATCATACTGCCAAGACAAATGAATCTTCTAATTAGGGGAAAAACCATGTGGACATCAGGAGGAAAAGGCTTTTATTCTTTGTTACATTATTGAATTCCATGCAATGTTGAAATATCTCTGAATATAAGATCAAAATAACTTCTAAAAATCCGAATTTTGAACAAAATAATGATTATTTTCCAAACTTGCGTCAGTCGGGAATCCAAGATAAACCCTACAAGTGTTGACCTCTCAGTATGATGTCATGGCACTTTGATGTTTGTTGTGTCATTAGGAAAGGCAATATGCTTCATCAAACAGCATGAGATTTGGTTCAGATCAGGGTGCAGTTGTACAAAACAACATTAGCGCTATGACAGTCGAAAGTCTCTGTTAAGGTATGGGAGTTACGATCACCTTAGTGCTACGATCGCTTTGTACAACAGCACCCTGGTCCCCTGTATTTCATGTTTTGATTAAAAGCCCACTAAAATGGGTATTGGATGGTTAGGCTCAGTTACTTGCGTTAATATTTGTCACTGTAACCCGAAGAGGTTGGGCACTGCTCATGTTTTCAGTCACTAGGAGCCTTATCAAAAGAGGTTACCGAATTGGTAGACTAACATCTAGTCTCTGAAATGAACATATCGTACAGAAAAAACAGTTGTTCAGTTATCTTAATAAAAATATAATAAAAGGGAGCCAAGTAACTCTCTTCATTTTCAAAGACTAAACAAATCTGATACTGCAGTAATCTAGACTTGCCAAACATTATAGACTTGCATGGGCTGTATTTGATATATATTTGTATCAGGGTCTGTAAGACAGACTACCAAATTGGATCAGGTGGTCACACTTGGTCGACAGTGTGCTGTCATTGTACCACAACAAAGTGTGGCATTTCAAACTTCCGTCTTATAGATGGAATATTACCGACTGCAGTGTTCAAAACTATTAAATCACTGCAACCACTGCATTTTTGTCATTTATGTCTAAAAAATTCATATTTTACTCAAGCATGCAAACTTTCATTAATGAAACTTCAGTAGTTTCTCCGAAAACATGTCCCCATTGCACGCAGTATGCACTAAGTTGAAAAGCACACGGAGCAAGGGCCAAAAAAATTAAAGACACCAATTTTCGTACACATTTAAGATCAAGTCCAGAAATAGCAGTGTGTAAAATTTAATTTCCCCAACTTAAATAGCTTTTGATAACATTTGTCCCCTTTGAGAGCGGACGGATTGATGGAAAGACGGAAGGAAGGACGGACAGACAGACAAACTCTGTTCCCATTCTCACCCCCCCCCCCCCCCCCCCCCCCCCAAGGCAAGAGACTGAGTAAACATGTTAGTTTCTTCCACTCTCATAACTAAACAAATAATTAAGTGTTAAAACATTAAAATAATCAACTGAGCAGAGCTGTTGTCTTTGAGGAAGAGGACTGAGATAATCACTCACAAAGTATGTTGTGATCAATATGTAAACAGATTCTGTAATTTATCTAAATTTGAGAGTAACAAAATCTTAATTACAAAATAAGCATTTAACTTAACAACATATAAATTTAGTGACAACAAAAACCTGTCTGACTCAACAGAGCAAGGGACATAACTCTTGCTTCACACCTTTAATTAACCATCCCATCATTGATATTTACTTCAGTGTTCAGTGTTTTATGTAATTTATGTCCATTATATGTTTTTATATAGTTATGTTTGGCTATGAAACAAAAATTATTTTATGCTGTCAGTTGAATAATTTTATGCAATTATTAATTTAGAAAGGTGTAAAGCTAAACATAAATTAAATGCTTCCATATGAAACAACTATAAACTTAAAAATCAGATAGCCGATGAATAAGTGGCTGTAACTGAAACAGAACTGTGGTACATCTACTCATATAAATGTTCAATACTTAAATCATATACAAAAAATACATGCTTAGCAGCAGCTTGTTGTCTTAACATGTTACAAATACATTAATTGGGCCATAACAAAACATTGCCATGGCAACGATAATATAATGAAGCAACAGCATCCTGATCTTTCCTCTTTTAAGACAGGTGAGTGAAAAATGTCGCCTTCACATGATTTTGATATAGAGGGCGCCACTGTGGCCATTGCGGGTGCCTCCTAGAGAGCAGTAATCTTGGTTTGTCAGAGGGGCTTGAGTTACTGACAAATAGATATCCAACTGTTGGGTGACAGTTTAAAACCAGCCATGTACCATTGGAAATCAGCAGAGCGTAACAAACTACCCGGGTTCTGCAGACACTTGTGACATAAATCACTCGATGTCTCTCACCTGGGACACAGATGGTTTTAGGGGATTGATATATCAGGGTCGAGGTATTGCTAGACTGTGAACAACAACCCATTCCTAATAAACGACTACAAGGCGGATTTGTTGTCTAAAGAATGTCAGAAGGCATTTCCTAGAAGGGGGAAAATACCAGAGAAGAAATATTGTTGAGATGTCATGAGATGTCATTAGATGTCATGGTCTTCTTCTGTGTTATAATTTGTGTAAAACAATGTTCAATGATGCAACACCAAAATGCACAAAATTTCCTATCGCTTACAATTAACATACACGGTCATAAATAAAAGGGTTTAAGAGATTCCATTATGTACACTGTTTAATAATGTGTTTTTTTATGAATCACCACAAAAGTATGCTGAGTTAGAAGGAGAACATTCTCTACACACTGACATCCTACACACACTGCATTCAATTCTCGTTACCAAAACATAAATGTAAAACGAAGATTTAAATCATCAAATTTGCCTTGTCATGCATCTTAGGTTTCACCATCCCATCAACTGACAATCAAACCTCTCCCCACAAAGGCAGCTAAAAATAGTAATGGATGCAACAGACATCACATAAAATAACCAGGTATAATATTTCAAAACCTAACATTGACAGCATCAACAAAGAGAAGTTTATAAGTTATGCGCTGTAACAATGTAGCTGTTTACTGAGGTTTGGCGAAGAAGGCCTTTGATGCTGAAAACAATGGATCTTGGCAACAGCAAAGAGCATTTTCTGATGGTCATTCAAAATCCTGGGCCTTTAATAAATGCAAAATCATTATTCTTGTCAGCTACTTCAAGAAGGCAAAGTATGCATCACATAAGCAAATATTTTTCACAAAGAAACGCATCCTGTTTGAGTTATTGTAACTGGTCGGTCAAAGAAAAAGACTTTGATTGGTGTTGAACACCGCAACAGCAATATCCCAGCTATATGATAGGGGCCTGTAAATAATCACATCAGGACCAGGCAATCCAGTGATTGATACCATGAGCAAAATGCCTTATTTATATAATGTTTGTTGAAGTTAGTGACAAGATGTGAAATGGGTGCTCTAACAGTGCTCCACTCCTGCACTATGACTGTGTATTATATACAATTAATTTAATCAAAGCCAATCTAGATCATAAAAGCCTGAAAGTCAGTATGTCCTTGTAATAACTCTAATGTTAAAACTCTGGAA
Source organism: Haliotis cracherodii (assembly GCF_022045235.1). Classification (NCBI taxonomy): domain Eukaryota; kingdom Metazoa; phylum Mollusca; class Gastropoda; order Lepetellida; family Haliotidae; genus Haliotis; species Haliotis cracherodii. The sequence goes on along the minus strand of NW_027266265.1, from coordinate 7,795,541 downwards.
TAGAGGGGGCCCTAAAATTCAAATACCTAAGCAGCCAAACTGACACCCCCCTGAAAAATGGCTGAGTCTCATAACACCCACAAGGTGTGGCTGTTTAAACCATCAAAACTATGGGTGGTGGATAAGCTCTGTGGTAAAAGCATTTGGGTTCGATGCCCCACATGGGTCCAATGTGTGAAGCCCATTTTTGGTGTCCCCTGCCATGATATTGCTGGAATAATGCTTAACTTATTCACTCACTCACATCAATTGTCGCATGCATGTAAGATCTGTGAACATTTGTATTCAGATACTAAACACTACCAATGCTCAAACTGTCAGATTTTCTTCACTCAATCACAAAGTTTTGGTTCAACAAGGTTGGTTGATTGGTATGTATTTTAAAGCCGTACTCAGCAATATTCCAACTATATGACAGCAGTCTGTAAATAATCAATAAACCAAGTCAGCTAGTCTGACCACCCAATCCTGTTAGTCGCCTTTTGCAGCAAGCATGGGTTGCTGAAGACCTCTTCTACCCCGGATCCTCACGGGTTGGTTCTACAGCAGTCTGTAAACAATTGAGTCTGGGCCAGACAATCCAGTGATTGACAGCATGAGGATTGATCCAAGCAGTTGGGATATGACAACATGCATCAACAAAGTCAGTGAGCCTAACCAACCTATCCCGTTATTCACCTCTTACGACAAGCAGTCCCATTTTACGGTCAGCAGAGGTTGATGAAGACCTATCCTAACACGGATCTTCACAGATATTGAGGAAATTGAGAATTGACATATGTTTTGTTCTATTGTACTTTTGTCTGGATTTGTCCTCATGATTCTTCAAGTGACACTGCATTAATGTGACATATTGTTTCAGATGATGTACCATCATGACGCCAGCAGAATTTTTATTAGCCCCACAGCCTAACATCAGAACTCTGCTTGTCTTGAACTACAGACTTGTATTTTCAATGGTGTTTATGTCTTTTCTTGACATGTATTTTCAGTGGTCCCCATGACTTGAGTGAGTGAGTTGGGCTCATGCCGGGTTTTTTAATAGTTTTCCAGTAATATCACGGTATGTCAGCTTAATGTGGGAGGAAAACCTGAAGTGATACAGGTCTCAGATGTTTACCACTTTGGTGAAACCCACGAGCAGAGGATGTAGCTGACAAACCTTGAAACATAATTCAAGCAGATTTATGTCTAAAAATGGGCCCAGTCTTCTATTGTGCATCCATTCGCTGTGCAGGGTTGCATGCCAGAAACCTATGATTGTGGGCTCGAATCCTGGTTCGCCCCCATTATGTTTCTAGGTTTGTCAGCACCATATTTGTGCTCATGGGTTTCACCGAAGTGGTAAACATCTGAGACTTGCATCACTTCGGGCTTTCCTCCCACATTAAGCTGACATGCCGCGATATAACCATGATAACTGGAATTTTTTTAAAGCGGTGATAAACCAAACTCACTCACTCAGTAAAAATGTTGACCCATTGGTTTAAAAATACCCAACAGACTGGATCCAAGGGATTCAAAATAAATTGAATACCTGACGAAAACAATCAAATACCCTACATGAATGATATCGTGAGAAAATACTCAATAGCTTGAAGAATTATCTGGAACCCTGATGTGTGGAGTCTATGGCTTCTGTCCTGCCATGATATGGCTTGAATATTGAAAACCCTCGAGTAAAACCAACCTCAATCACATGAGTTTAAGATAATATCAATTTCAAATTTCCTAAATTGTTAGCCCATGTTGTAGAACCAACAAACAATCAAAACCCAACAAATACTTGAGGTCAATTACTGGTTAAACTCACACCCACCAAATTAGCAAGTCAACCTCAGCTGATTATATTAACAGCAGGACTAATGAGCCATCATACAGAATGAGCATTAGCTCTCTATCACGAAACCAAACAAACTACAAGTGACGATTGTGTACACGCTAGTGAACAATGAAACACACATGGACACGCTCCAACGACCATGTTAACTTGTCAGTCTGTGTTAGGATCTGGGGTCGCAGTCCAGTCATGATGAGCTGACAACTGGGTCTGATTAGGCTCTTTGTTCGGATTAACCATATTCTCAATAAATAGAATCATTACATGTCATGTGAGACACAGTATCATACAGTATTTGCTTGTTGTCAGCCATACTATTGCTTTTGAAAAAATACACAAACTTAATGTTGAGTATGTTGTGATCTAACAGAACGAAAGGATAGAAAATATTCTAAAGAGAAATTATTTTAATAACTTAATGATGACCTATTAAAAACATATTATTTTACTTCTGCAAGGGATTCTGTTAGGGAAATATTCTTTTTAATGATTTTTATATCACTCTTAAGTATCTAAAACATTTTTCATTGATTAAATAATTCCAACTCCAATTGATGAAGATGATAGTGTGAACTATAATACCTTCAGAGTTTACCCTGCCCAAAATAGACATTATTACAAATCAGTCAAAATCTTACAGTTATAATCTTTTATTCCTGCCATCTGTAATATGATGCAAACAACTGTCCCTCAATACAACAATGGTGGTCAGGCCAGCCCGGGAATCCCCACAGAACCATCCCCTGCACTGAATGCTCCCTGAGCCAACAAAACTGTCATGTCCTTTTGTCAGCTTGTTGACAATCAGCTAATTATCTTGATCACTGTACACAGTTACCAAGTTAGTGTAATATGGGCATGGAGGTGTAATCACTGTTTAACAGTCTCCCGTGAAGGTTAATACCGCCTACTTAATAGATTCACTATCGAGTGCTGATGTTATCGATTACTGAAACAACCCTTTGAAAGAGCAACCAAATTGTCCACACATCAGACATAGGTATTGATTTTAAGGAGAAACATAAACCTCCACAGCAATTGATTAACATGTTAATTATTTTTTACACAAAGGACAGTACCATGATAATGCTAATATCACTATGAGAGATCATCATTTTTGTAAGTTTTGTCTGAAAAACTTCTTCTTCAGCTGACTATATAACTATCACATAGTTCTGACTCAAATCCTTTTACCTGATTAACCCTTCATCTGTCAAGTCGATTAACCCTTAACTTGTCAAGTCGATTAACCCTCCAGCCACAGACAAATGAAGTTCATGTCTGTGGTGAAGATGGCCCCTGGCTATCTGTGGTCAAAGCCTACCACTAATTGGCTCAAGAAGTTTTCAATTATCCATGACCTTGAATGACCCCCAGCTTTTTTAGGTTGCCAGGACTTGGCCCTACAGGTTCAGCGGCCCATGTAGAAGTTTGTTTATGGGTTAAATAAGGACAGAAATATCAGTGTGAGAAAATGTCACAGATTTTGTTCATGAATATTGTCACAACAATTTGATTAATTTTCAACCAAAGCTATTATGAACTAAACTATTGCAAGAACACAATACCATATATTTTACTTATTTTACAATATTACTTTTCACATTTTGGCAAAAATGTTTCCAAAATTTCACCTCCTCAAAGTTGAGAGAAGAACTTGTTAGCCACCCAAAGACTGGAGTGTTTTAGTGCATGTGCATCTTTTCTCATCTGATTGCATTTACAATCAAGTAAAGCTGAAACTGTTCACTGATGCAGAACAACAGGAAATTAAAGAAAACACATGCTTCTTTAATACTATCATTAAAAATCATTTCAAAAACTGTTTCAATTATCTGCTCTGATTAAACAATTTATCAGTTTCAAAACAATCTGTCTCGTCATTTGTGTCGTCTTAAAATAACATGAACAAAAATTAAGCAATGAAAGAGTGACTTTGAAAAACATGTTAAATCCTGTGTTATTGTTTATTATAACAAATATTGCAATTTTATTAAGAATAGTGTATTGTGACATTTATTAAGTATTTAGTGATGAAATACAATATATAACTCAAACATAAAATCAATATTTCACTTGCTCAAGTAATATATTGACTCATTAAATAACGGAAATACTTTTATGCCAGAAATACAGATGTATGACAGCAGTCTGGAAAATAATCGAGTCTGGACCAGACAATCCAGTGATTGACATGATGAGCATCGATCCACACAGCTGGCACACCATGACTTGTGTCTACCAAGTCAGCGAGCCTGACCACCCGATCCTGTTAGTCGCCTCTTACGACAAGTACAGTCGCCTTTTATGGCAAGCATGGGTTGGTGAAGACCTATTATTCCCCGGATCTTCACAGGTCAGTAAGATCATGAAGATCATGTAGGAAAATACATAATAAATAGAACATTTTGTCTTTTTTTGTCAAACATGTTTATCTCATCGAGTGTACTGACAAAGGTGAAGGTGACACTTTGAACCCAAAACATGAAAACATAAACTTTGTCAGGTCACTTGATGAGGTAAATATATTCGACAAGAAAAGACAATATCCCCTAAGTATTGTATCGTAATACATTATCTAGATACATAATCACAGGACTTTGGTGTTTCAACCCTAGAGGGAGTTTGTAGCGATGGTCTCCAGCTATTCCTGGCCATGAAGAGAACCTCTTACAAACAGGAGCAAATAGGGAAGATCAACCTTTGATTCTAATCTTCGGAACATGTACTAATTTTTCATTTCACGATAACATCCAAAGTACAATAATTCATCCTGCAAGGAAACGACCATAACCATTATCATTAGTGATGGGAATCGGTGGCGATTTCATCATCAATCACTAGTTATGATGCGTTTGTCACAACCAATCAATCAGCAGCAATAATTGGCTGGAATATATTAGAGGCTCCCTGGTGATGTATGTACGATGGAGCCTTATTACCTTCAGTATGAGCAACTCAGTCCGACTTCCCAGATAAACTTACAAACCCAGTTTGGAGACAGGCACAAGATGGTCAGCAACAGACATCGATGTTGGCACAGAGGACAAATTATACTGCTCTCTGTAGCACCAAAGGGAATAAGTGATATATATTTTTAATTGTCAAGATTGGAACAGTAAGGAATTAATCAGACACTGCTACCAGTAAAGTTCAATATATTGTTTGTACATGTTCCATACATGAGTCAGTAAGCAGAACTTTTGGCCATGGTCAACAGTGTGTTAGAAAACCAGGCAACACTCACAGTATCATCTATAATGACAGGTCACAATAATGAAACATGCAATTTACTGTACCATTGTGACAACCTGATTGGTCCGTATAATAGCTCTTGAAAATCTGAAGTTTTATTATAATGTCATTGCAGCCATTAAGATTTATGGCAATGATGTTATAGAGATAGATCATTGGTAAGAATTATTCAATTTACTGTAAAATTGTAACTACCTGATGGGTCTGTAAAATAGCCGCTTGCCCATAAGTTGCATGCAAGTTGTATTGTCATTGGACAAGTAAAATTTGGATGTAAGTTGATTGACTGGCAAGCCATAATTTCCCCACTTCAACACTATTGCAGCAGTAGCTTGCCAGGTATATACTGCTGCCCAGAAGAATAAGTACTGAAACTTATGAAACAGTTATCTAAGTATTATCCCCCTGTGGGAATTCAGTGTTGGTCAGGTCCCCAGCTACCTACGCTTGTCGTGAGAGGCAGCTAAATGGACAGGGTGATCAGGTCCTGGTTGATTGTGTGTCATCGGACCCTAATGGTTGGGATGTGATTATTAACAGGCATTGATATCGCTGGAATATTGCTCATGCAGCATTAAATACGATTGTCGTAAGAGGCAGCTAAATGGACATGGTGATCAGTTCCTGGTTGATTGTGTGTCATTGGACCCTAGTTGTTGGGACGTGATTATTTACAGGCAGTGATATAGCTGGAATATTGCTCATGCAGCATTAAATACCAAATAAACAAATCCGAGTATTATTTGAGTTCTGATTTGTTGTAATTTGTGTACATCACATACCAAGGCAATGTGTGTCATGTTGCATGTCAGAGGATCCTGAAAAATGCCAGGAGACGGCTTGTCTGGCTTGTATAGTGATACTACTTTCCACACTGCATCTGACCTCTGCGTCTGCCTGCACAACAAGTGCACAGTGCAGGGCACCTATTCTGCCTCATTTATAGATTGCAAACCTCAAGATAAAGGGAATCTATGGTGTTTTATACAATTTAAACACCAACAACTGCAAGCTTGCAAACCTAATGGCCCTAAAAAAGCTGAGTTGTTCATCTGTCTGGCGTGCTAGTCGGATTGTTCTGCAGTCAGAGGTGGAGTTACTGTGAGTACCAGTGAGTTAAGCTGTCCCCTTTATCATTGCATTTGATTGACTCACAGTTTCTGTTTGCAGCTCAATCAGATGCAACAATACTGCCAACATACTAGGTATTTGATCACACGATGAAAGGATTGTTCATAGACACCAGCTATCTGTTACCACTTTGCTGCAGTATGAACTGGTGTTATTCTTGATTCACTGGTGAAAAAGGTGTTTCAGCCAGCACTGGTTTTTTAAACACGTAAATGGTTTAAAAGTTTCACTGGGCAGAAATACATCATCAACAGCAAGTTGCCTGTCAGACTCAGAAGCTGCACTGATGACCAGGACTGTGTCTCTCCATTGACAAGCCTACAGGGCTTTCTAAATCAACCAAGTGACTAATAAACAAATCTAATGACAACATCTTCAATTTTAAAGCAAAAATCAGCAAACTTGCAAATTGTGCTTTTGCAACTTTTTGTCAAAGTGCCAGAAAGTTTGGTGCCGACTATTTGACCTTCACCTTGTGTCTGATTGATACAGGCACCAGGCTCATCTTGACTTGGGGTCCCACAGAGCTCAATTCCACGCGACCAGTTCAATCATCCATTGAGAGAGTGACAATGTGGATGGATAGGTCCACATCAAATGTCTACTGCCCTTGGTTGTGATGGCTCGCACATGGTCAGGCCTGGCATTTATGTATTACCCATGCGATAAAGTGCTAATGTCGGCGCACAGTGGAGAGATAAGTAAAAAGGTCAGGTCCGTAGCAGTGATGCTGGAGCCAGAAAAGGAACTGATGTAGTACCTGCCGATGCATTGCAGATGTACTACCTGATGGTGCATTGACAATGTCAACGTTACCCATAAAGCATGGTTGCAGTAAGCATGTAGCTCATGTTCTGGATATGGCCACTGTAGCTTGCATATGCTACCGTTAAGGCCACTGTAGCTTGCATATGCTACAGTTAAGGCCACTGTAGCTTGCATATGCCCTGGTTAAAGCCATTGTAGAGTGCATATCATATGGTTATGGCATCTGCAGCTTGCAAATGGTCCCACTGTAGCATGCATGTGGTATCACCAAGGCCACCTATAGTATCTATAAGGGGTATTATAGAAGATGCACAGGTAGTCAAAATGGAGATAGGCTGCAGTTTAGCTGATGTGATCTTGCTACAGTACTTATAAGGGGATGGATATAGAAGATACAAATTTAGGCTTAAAAAAAAAATTAGCGTTGGTTCTCAGGCCCCACCGCATCATTATAAAGTCTGCCACACTATATTTCCATTTTAATTTTTTTTGGTAAATTTTCCGCATTTCAAACACATGACCTCGGCAGTGAAATGCTGCAATACTAAAAATAACGCGATCATTTAGCGTGCAGTTACTTCCCTTTACATGTGCATTGCTTTACTGCACATATCATGTTATGGTTTTGAGTTTGTGTGATTTTTTGCCATTTGCAAATTTGATCAATGAAAACATGAAATATATGATAAAACATCGCTAAACATTATGATTTACAAATTTGTATTTGTGTACTGTATATACAGCCAGACGTTTCATACACAGAGATTAAGATTAAATAAAGACTAATGTTCGCTTCAAGGCGAGTTCATGGTGAGTTGGTGTGGCCAGTCAGTTCATCCACAATTTCGCCGAAATTAATGCAAACAAAAAGGATTGAAATTGTGGATAAAAGTAATATAATCGATTACAAACACAAGTCCAAACATAAGACCAGATAAACAATGAACACTTTCATAGCCAAACAGTGTCATAACAGGACTAATTTGCGTACTTCAGTACGCATTTGTTGACATTTTACTACTCACGATAATGTCTTCGGATTGTGAAATACAATTGAAGCTCACTGTATGCCTGTATTATTCACATACTGGTAGTCAAATACTGTATTTTACTCACCTACGAATACATTTATGTAGGGAGCCCTTTCCCAGGTTGATTGTACACATGTTTTTTTGGTGACATACTAGTTGAAACAATAAGAACAAAAAAACACCGCCCGGACGCATTAAAGCCTGAGAACCAATTATTTTATTTTTTTAAGCCTGAGTGAGAATGGAGAGAGGCTGCAGCTTAGCTTATGTGGTCTGCTTCGATGTCCTCAAAGTTGGACATGGCATGTGTTGGTACTCTCCATGCAGAAACCAAACACCTCATATATATCAATTAAGGACATTTATAAATTATGGTCTTAAGCATGAATTAGCAGTAGAGCAGGTTGCGCGAAGCATGCAGTAATCTTGGTTGCCACGGTGAGATGTGTAGCAGATAGGGGAGGCATCAGGCACAATATCCACCAGCAACTGTCAAGCTACAAATGTCTACATCAGTTAGGCTAATGTGTCTGTTGTTGATGTGATGGCTGAATTATACAGACATGGCTCTGAGGTCTGATACTGTATGTGGAAGAGCTTGACTCCACCATCTTGTCCCCCACAGGGATTCTCCAGAGTATGACTTCCACCAACTCAACAAGAATTGGAGAGCTTGTAGAAATACTGCAAGTGTTTCTTGATTGGAATTTTAGAACTGGGTAATGGTGACTTACAATGACAACATAACATTTTCTCCTAAGATAACATCGTATTGTTTCTGCACAGTCTCTTAGAACTATGGTACCTGTGAAACAGTTTTGTGAACTAAAAACATCAGATTAAATATATAAATATATTGGTCCCATTGAAACAAACAAGTTTTAATTAAAATGCTGTCAACTTTATCGAAAGAAATTTTTTTATTTCAATAATGTTGTATATTTTTATGACATCAAATTATCGTAAAGAATATACTTCTTTTTATTTTCCCAAACCCTGATCCTATAAAATATTTTATGAAATAAACCTGCATTTTAATAAACCCAAACCCTCAACAAGGGTAGGTTAAAAAGGTTTCACATGTACAGAATATAAGTAGTTTAAAAGACTTTGAATCTGGTTGTTTACATTTGATTAGAATTTAAATAAAATTAATTCAATAAATATTTATTTACAAAAGCATATATATACACGAATCAATAACGAAAATACAAAATTTACAGTATCCTCATTTCTAAAACATAACAACATGAGAATAAGATGGAGAGAAAACAATGAAGAAAGAATAAGTAGTTCCTGCAAATAGTTTGACTCCAAACTGTCCTCATTGCCCTCACAAATATTTCTGTGAAACAACAATTGTTTTCCTAGCTGTACCCATCGAGGCAAGATGCAACAGTGGCGACTCAAACGTCTTCAACACACTACAAATCTATCAACAGTTTTTCATGGCAGAAACGGAAAAACTCTTTTTTTCAATACCAAACCAACAGTCTCATTTATAAGGAAATGCTCTCCTCAGAGTAATACATTCAACAGTAACAAGAAGCATGCATATTCCATATGTTTCTTGCGATAATTGCCCCGAAGATGGTTTCAAATATCTACAAGTTAAAGAATAGAATCTTTGCAAACATTGGATACAGGTTTTTGCCCAAAGAAAGTTCATCAACATGCAAAAGTCTGTCATAAAACAAGCTGAATGGTTGTGAACCTAATTCAAAATTATTGAAAACCAGAGGTCTGAGCATGATGTACACGCAAGTATGATGAGGCAAACCATCCTTTTATGACTCGGATCACTCAAAGGTGGATTCAGGATTTTGAAAAAGGTGGGTGTATCTAATACCCAAGTCACGAAGGTGTCTGAAAAATAGGGGAGGTCTGGGTGGGTGGGTGCACACACCCTGCACCCCCTCAGGATCTGCCGGGGCGGTCGGGTAGCCTAGTGGTTAAAGCGTTGGCTCATCACACCAAAGACCTGGGTTCGATTCCCGTTGGGTACAATGTGTGAAGCCCATTTCCGGTGTCCCCCGCCATGATATTGCTGGAATATTGCTAGAAGGAGAGTAAAACCAAACTCACTCACTCAGGATCCGCCAGTGTCCCCTATCGTAGGTGGCACCAACAGAGGGTGGGCCACCATATACATATTAAAAGGACATTTTGCAAACAAACAGCAGTCCTTTTTGACTTTTAAGTTATAAATACTATCTTCTTTCATGCTTTCTATGTCTTAACCCTGTATTTATACATGCTTATTGCCCATACAAAGAAACGGTGCCATCGGCGTAGACATACATTATCTGCAGGTTAAGAAAGAACTGTTTTAAATATTAGGAATATCAGTTTGAATATTTTATGTATGTTTCTACGTTTTTTCAAAATGTTGGAGCTGTTGGATCAGTTATCAATTATATGAGAAGTTGGTCTGATTTCAACTGTATGAAATATATATACAAGAATTCTGTGACACTTAACACTAAAATACCAGGAATGTGATATTCAATGCTTCAGGGGGTCAAACATTCATGATCATAATATTCTCGGAGACCAATTATTTTAATACTCCAAAAATCATTGTTTCCAAAGATTAAGTATTCAATCATATAAAAAATAAGCATAACAAAATGCTATTAAACATTTCTTTAAAGAACATTTATTGATATTACAAGACATTACAAGCTCATCCTGACTTAAATGCCATGTCACACAATTTAGACCTTTGTTCTTTGAAATTGGTGTCAGTATCAGAACTGCTATAAGAAACCCAAACTAAAAATTAAGGAATTTAATGTAATCAAGACAAAAGCTATGGTTTCTCTAAGGTTTCAAAATGAAAGTGAAGTTAAAGTCTAGGGTTTCTCTAGTTTCAATCACATTTAACATTGTCTGATATGAAACACAGACTATCACTGTCCTCCTTGTGATCAAATAGAACTGTGGGTATAGTGTCATGGCAACCAGTATTCTGCAAGGACTTTTTTCATAGTAATTTACTGACACTTTTGACTCAGGATTCCATCAGTCAACAATTACTTCAAGTCTGATAACACTTCTGACAATCTAGTCACAGAAAAACATTTCAAATAAACACAGGATAATGAAATTTTACCCTTGTCTTCAATTTTTTTTAGTGGTCCCCAACATGAGGAAATGATGGGAATGGCAGGTTATCTGTAAACAAAGCCATCGGATCTAATTGCTTCTTGGGTAATAAAACAAGATCTAACTAACGCACTGTGACACTTATTTCCTTCTCAGGGGAATTCCGATTTGGTTCTGTGTCTGACAGCTAAGACTTTTAGAGTCTACCTTCCTAGTTCCAGGCTAATGGTAGCCATTACAAATTATGCATCGTTTTCAGTGTTCTCTTGAACTTCATTGAAGTCACATTGACGAGTTTTGTAAATGCCTTGCCAGTGCTTTAGAAAACTCATTAACTCATATATAAGAGGTAAATCATTAATTAATATCAATATTAATAAACAATTCCCTTATAATGAAAAGCTATATACGGACTGGTTTAAAATCTAACAAATGGTCCAAATTATTCGAGATGGATTGCAATGAAATGTACAATGTCTATTTCAAATGTCATTCTGTCATTGATGTATAGTCAATCACAAAACCTGCATGTCAATGAAAAAAATATCAATCTATTCTGTTGTTTTGCATCAAATTTACACCAAAAAATGTCCATTATCTATCAATGTCTAACTTCAGCTGCACAGTGGAGAAACAGCATCTGAACCCCCAGCTTGATGTATTTATGTTCCTGTACATCTGACCAAGTAAATTTGAGATACACTAAACAGAAGGGATATTAAATCCAGCTCCTAGTATACATGTGTCTGCTGGGGGAACATGCCGGCCATTCGTCTAAGCCACTACAATCTATCTGATCGGCTGAGCACAGCAGCAACACTGAGGTGTTGGGATCTGCATGTCCAAGGTCAAAAACAGGCTTGTACAATTATGATCCTTGGCTTTTGTCGTTTAACACCGCACTCAGCATTATTCCTATGACAACTGTCTGTAAATAATAGAGACTCAGACAATCCAGTGATTGACATCTTGATCATCGATCTATACAAATTGGATATGACGACACGCTTCAACCAAGTCAGCCAGTCTAACCACCTGGGCCCCGTTCCACAAAGCGATCTTTGCGCTACGTGGTTGTAACTCCCATTCTTTAACACTGACTTACAACAATCGTAGCGCTAAGATCGCTTTGTGGAACGGGGCCCTGATCATTAGTCACCTCTTATGATAAGCTGCGTTGATGAAGACCAATTCTTATCTGAATCTTCACAGGGTGATAATCTTTAGCACATGAGCTTCATACCCATGTGACCATGAAGATCCTGGGTAGAATAGGTCTTCAGCAAAACATGCTTGCTGTAAAAGGCAACTGTGCTTGTCATAAGAGGCGACTAATGGGATCGGATGGTCAGCCTCGCTGACTTGGTTGATGCATGTCATCGATCCTAATTGCATGGATAGATATGTCTATGTAGGTATCAACTGGACAACATCTTGATGTTCCAGAATCTTCCAAGGTTGTCTATATCCAACAACTATACTTGTCTTCTGCATACTCTTCACAAAACATGGCACTTTAATACATACCCACTGAGGTCCCTGTGACTCTACCCCTGTGCAGGTCTCAGTTTGACTCCACCCCTGTGCAGGTCCCAGTTTGACTCTACCCCTGTGCAGATCCCAGTTTGACTCCACCCCTGTGCAGATCCCAGTTTGACTCTACCCCTGTGCAGATCCCAGTTTGACTCCACCCCTGCGCAGATCCCAGTTTGACTCTACCCCTGTGCTGATCCCAGTTAGAATGGGTCTTTAGCAACCCAACTTTGGGATTGTGGGGTAGTCAGACTCGCTGACTTGGTTGCATAAATTGATGCTCGTGATGTCAATCACTGGATTATCTGGTCCAGACTCAATTATTTACAGAGTGCAGTCATACAGCTGGAATATTGCTGAGTGCAGCGATAAACAACAAACAAAACACCACCAATAAACTCCAGTAGGAAAAATATTGAAACGGTTACCTTCCTGTTATTTAAGAATATTACAAGATCTAACTGGCACTCTTGTCAGTGACAGAAGAATGTCCTGTTGAAAAATCACAGTCAATCTTTGATATCATGACTATTCAGTGATGCCACACTTCATGACATTTACATACCATGGTGGAGTGTGCCACAACAGGTTTTAAAATCAAGCAGTTGTCATGGTTATGGTGGGAAAAGGTAAACTTCAGTGATTGTGTTATTGTGTAAGTGGAATATTCTTCAGTAACTGTTATAGCTAACTCTCTACCAGACAAGTACACATAGTGACCACGCTTAACAAGAATGTGACACGACCACCTACGACCCGTTCTACACATATTTATGACGCAATTTTTATGTCAGAAATAAGCAATCACAATTAGAAAATTATAAATGACATACACCAAATTCTATATCTTAAAAATTGTAATTAATAAAAAAACACCATCAATTCATTGACCATTTGAACAATAAATCCTTTTGAAAATTACTAAAACTTTTACATAATTATATGCATAACTTAAACCCATAGATTCTATTAACCACTAAGATCTAGAAACAATGAAATTTGTCCTGAGATCACAAGACAAAAAAATTAGTAAGTTCTCCAGTATTACAATGAGGCCTATTTTGTGTCCAATCTGATGAAGAATTGTTAAACATTATTTGGATTAGATTTCTAGATTTTCTATCAATAATGCATCTCAACTACATCTCACAATCATATGTATCTCTGTTCCACCATCTTGGAATGAGAACATTATTCTGCTGTCTGAGAAATCTGAGGCCAAGTAACCATTAATAAAACTTGGATAACAGATTCACTTCAGGAAAACTGAAGCAAGAAGAGGAAACGAAAATAGAGCTACGATCAGAGAATTTTTGGTATATTTACTGGAAATAAAATAATGTAAAAATAAACAGATTTATTCACAGACAACACACTTTTATAAGTAGTCCAGAAAAAAAACTTTAATTCAGTGCAATACATTGCACTTAGGTTAAAAAACAACTATGATCTGAGGAGACAGAAACATTTTTTTTATTTTTCTCACTTCTTTAAACTTGGATCTTCCTGATCTGTGAACCAGGTAAAAAAATATGGCCTTTATTTCAAAGCATTTTCATGAAATTAGTCAAAAGGTTCTACAAAACATTCATGTTTTACACATAACAATTTTGATTATTTTCAGGCACACAGAAGCGATGTGATTCACACAGTAATTTTACATTTTCCTGACAAGTTCAATCCCACCAATCCCTCAACGTCGGCCATTGTGAAGGTGTCATGGTCATGTACACTAATTCATACTTGTCATCTTGACATGACAGCGACATCAATTCCCACCCAACTGACCACTCTAATCCAATACGGTTTCTCAAAAAGCGAAGTGGCAACAAAACCTTCATTGGTCAGCAGATTCTGTTGACCGCTTCTGGACATGACACATCTTTGATGAAGACCAGAATGATGGGAAGTTGACGGGTGAAATTGACAAGGAAAGAAGACCAGAGCCTCCTATTGAAATACAGGGTTCTCCCCTTGTCTTAACTTGACTGATTGCTGTACAATTGTATCATGTACAAAGAAACCTCATCAGCCAATCAGGTTGCAGCTTGTTATCGCAAGGGATAGGGACTTATCTGAAAATTGGCACAAATATATATGGTGCCACATGGATCACCTCCAGTGACATGTGCAGGCGTTTATCAGCGTCACAGACACTGGGAAGAAGCGTGTAAGAAATCTGCCATTGTTATCCATCACAGTAAATAAATAGGCAATTAAAATAATTTGTTGGTGTATTCACTGTTGAGTACTGATTACAGCAAGCATGGAGCTGTTTCTGGTATTGGACACTTGTCTCGTACAACCCACAGGAGTCAGACAAAAGAGGTGGGTGTTAGACAGTCCCTTCCAAATGTGTCAATTTCTCGTCAGTTTCAGAGCAGCCATCGTCTATTTCGTTATGGCGTCTATATACACCAGTCCCACAAAGTGAACAATATTAAGGCCCAGCTTGTCAGCTTCGCTGTTCCACAACCTCAATGATACCGAGATGTATTTGACAATCTGGCTGTTTCGTCATTTATAACATACATACACTCTTTAGATCAGACCATTATAATGTGCAGACTGGTGCTATTCAAAAATTGGCGCCTGTTGCTCAATTACATAAGTGATATATGGGCAGTATTTTCTCTCATTTCAGCCGATAACTGTATAATGGGAAATGTTTATTTAATGTAAAGAGTGACATGGATTCATATCACTCCATGCTGAGACAGCACACTGTAATAAATATAAACATGTAGAAGAGCAAACTATTAAAGAGCTGTATATTTTGTTAACACCATCAAACAGTCACTATACATGAGCATGCCAGACAGTTACTTTAAGCAACCTAAAAAATAACAAAAGCAAATACCATCACCTCATTCACAAATCTACTTAAAGGGCGATATCAGAAAAAAACATATTTTGGCGTCAAGAAATCGAAAAAACAGATTCTGCATATCGACAATAAAACCAACATAATTATTTTTTCAGCATCTGGAATAGTTTTTTATTTTGTACTTTAATTTTGATACACAAAATATATGTTTCAGTTGTCTGATGGACCACAGGTCAAAGTGTTACCTTGTCATGCTAAAATCCCTTGATCAATTCCCTGCATGGGTGCAGTGTGTGTAGCACTTTCTAGGTGGTCCCCTGCTCAGATATTAATTGATCAGGCCACAGTAAATAAATTATTAGTTTTCATCCAAATTTTTATCAAATGTGAGGCAGGAGACATTCTTCGTTGACAGGTTTTTATATAAGTTTCAATGTATTTAAAGTGTTTGGCCCTTGATAGTCGCGATATGGCTGAAATATTGACGATGTGACTTAATATTTTAGCTCACTCACTCACTTAATATATTTTACTTTCCTTGAAAAGGTTAATTCAAATATTCATAAATGTCATCGAGGGTCAAATACATGAAGCATGAATTAGGCAGGACTAACATAACGACTCAGGTTTTTTCACATGACTGTACAGTAAACTACGCTTATAAAGAACATGCTCAGAACCAACTGACGGATATAACGCATTGTTTTTGGGTCCGTCCGTTTGCTGTATATACGCTTAAAACCAACTACGGTAATAACAAACAAAAATTAGTCTGTTTCTGGCTGTTTGTTGTTTAAAGCTGCATTCAGCAGTATTCCAACTATATGACAGCGGTCTGTAAATAATCGAGTCTCGACCAGACAATCCAGTGATTGAAATCATGGGCATGCATCAACCAAGTCAGCGAGCCTGACCACCCGATCCCGTTAGTCGCCTCTCATGACAAGCATAGTCGCCTTTTATGGCAAGCATGGGTTGCTGGAGACCTTTTCTACCCTGGATCTTCACGGGTCAGCTGATATGTACTCATTCTCTTCTGTCTACTGTTGGTATGTGTATCTCATTGGGATACAATGACATACATCAACCAAATCAGCGAGCCTGACCACCCGATCCCGTTAGTCGCCTTGTGGTCCCTTTGAGTTCGTAATAACCGAAGTTTACTGTAGTTAATCGGTCTTTGGGTTTCGGATTCACTATAGTCATATGAGTGAGTGAGTGAGTTGGGTTTAACGCCGCTTTTAACATTATTCCAGTTATATCATGGCGTGTCAGCTTAATGTGGGAGGAAAGCCCGAAGTGATGCAGGTCTAAGACGTTTACCACTTCGGTGAAACCCACGAGCAAAAGTATGGTGCTGACAAACCTAAAAACATAATTGGGGTGAACCGGAATTCGAACCCACTATCATAGGTTTCTGGCGTGCCCAAGGGACGCAACTCTGCACAGCGAATCGTGGCGCCTTAGACGAATGGGCCACCCGTGCCCCCCCATATATAGTCATATGAAAAAATTGGGTGTTCATGAACCACTGGGTGTCATGCCACGATAGACTAACTGTAGTAATATGAAAGAATCGTGTGTTCTTCAACTTATTCTGAGTAGTATATATTGTTTATTACATCAAGTAAGCAGCATGCAAATACATGTTGTGATTTCGCAACTTGGGATAGATGTTTGGTAGTGAGGTGGGCGGAAATGAAAATCTAATAATCAGTTCACCATGGCCTTATTTTCTAATTGAAGTAAAAGATCCTACTCTATCACATCACGAGTACCACTAACATTATTAACTTTGTCTTATTGGTACTGTTAGTTCCATGTCATGTATCCAAGGTGATGATACTGTTGTTTCCTTTTTGTTATATAGCTGCAGGTAGTCGTGAATACAAACTGAGTGAGTGAGTGAGTGAGTGAGTGAGTATGGTTTTAGCAATATCCCAGCAATATCTTGGCAGGAGACACCAGAAATATACTGAGTGTACACTGATCAGTCGTATACATGGAATAGGTTTAGGCCATAATAAAAATGTATACATTATAATCATTATTAATCAAATTTAAGTAGGACATCAATGCTGTCCTTTAATAGGGTACCAATTAATGATGCTATTTTAGTAGATTACACAGATATAACTGAAGTACTGCTAAAAACAGCATTGAACCCAACTCACTCACTCATTCTAGCTGATTAGCACCACTTCATCCCCATCTTCCTGAGTCAAGGGAGTTAACTGACTATAAAAGTCCAGTTTCCACCCTTGCCGAACTTGGCTGGAACTATGGAGTTATAGTTTGGCTGGACTAATGAGTCCATGCATAGTCCAATCAAAATTGCAAAGCAAAAATCGATATTCAGTTCATAAATAACATGGCGTCTGCTGTGAAGATTTCAGTCAATGGCAGGATTTGCAAATCATGTGTACCCTCAACTGTTTTCATGTTTTTAATCGAGGTGTTCAAGGGATTTGATGTAATTCGTGGGGTAAGACCCATTTATTACAATAAAGAACTTGATTATCGTTCAGATCGTCTTGATGGACTGCCATTTTGTTTGAAGCAAATGCCAGTGACATGACATGTGGAATCTGATTGGTCAGTTGGAGGGACATAGAAATAACATAACTCATAATCGCCACTGGTGGCGCTATGATCGAGCCTGAAATTGCAGCCTTTCACAAAATCAGTGAACTCCCTTGCCTAGGTAAGATGTCTCATGCCATCTCTAAAACACAGAAATCTAGAATCACAGTACTAATTCCACACAAATAACATCACAAAAGAATAAATATTGATATCACTTTCAGTGTTTTATAACATTAATAAATAGTAATGTGTGAATACATTTGGAAAGATTACAGATGCCTTAAACTGCCTTAAGGCTAAAGTCGAAGATAATTGAAATATCAACACAATACTGGGAAACCATATATTCTTTCACTGGTGACAAAAAAAAACATTTTAAAAAATCAATATTTCCTCAAGACTTTATACTTGTTGCATGTGTAAGAACAATAAGAATGGTTGCTCTTTGACTGATCTAAACCAACAGCCAACAGAGATGACGAGATGAAAACTGCAGCCTATATACATCTGTTTAGTCAATAAATATTAAATGTTATCTTGTTAGTGTATCGTGAATATAATGGTTATCAATAAGGAAGAATGCACAAAAAATTGATTGAAGATTGTCATATTGTCAGAATAGCTTTACCCAAAGAATGTTGCATATTGGGTGCCAAGGTGGATGTAATGTACCACATGTACCATGGTAACACTATTTGAACTGATGATCTACTCATTGGTGTGTGCATGCCAGGTGGGGTGAACAGGCTCAAGGTGTTAACACTATTTCTATCACTGTCATCACTGTCATCATCATTCATGCTTCATGCTGATACACTACTCCAGCAGCAGAATAATATTAAAGTCACCATCACCATCACCACCATCACCATCATCATCATCACCACCACCACCACCACCACCACCATCATCATCATCATCATCATCATCATCATCATCATCATTCACGCTTCATGCTGATACACTTCTCCAGCAGCAGAATAATATTAAAGTCACCATCATCATCATCACCATCATCATCATCACCATCATTCACGCTTCATGCTGATACACTTCTCCAGCAGCAGAATAACATTTAAGTCACCATCATCATCATCATCATCATCATCACCATCTTCCTCATCATCAATGCTTGTCATAAGAGGCAACAGAACCACACTTAGTTGATTGTATGTCCCAAGTGGATCAATGCTCATGAAGTCAATCACTGGTCAATCCAGACTTGATTATTTCCGACCTCCATCATAAAGTTACAATATAGCTGGGTGTGGCATTAAACAGCAAACAATAAACAATAAACAATCAATATCGTTGTCATCATCATCATCATCATCATCATCATCATTGTCACCCCCCTCATCTTTGTTGTCATCATCACCCTTATCATCATTATCATCTTCATCTTTATTTTTATAATAATCATCTTCATAATCATCATCATTATTGTCAGCAACACTGAAAAGTCAACCATTACCAATGAAATCATGGTAAGCAAGCCATGGAGATCTCCTCATAATTATCATCGTCAGATAATTATAAACAATTATACACTTGACTTTGGATTCCAGATTACAATTTTGTGATGCATCCATTGAGATGCAAAAAACTCACTGATAGGTGCATAAACAAAATATAAATGAAAGGTTTCAAGGGGAATGGTTCTGACCCCGACTGGATCACTGTTCATCTTCATCCTATGTACAACATCAGTAACAGCATCGAAGCCTTGATAGCAATTACCACTAGGTTAACGAGGGTACTTCTAACACAAATAATTAATCAGGTTTTGCCCTATCAGCATACTTCTATTTCCACTACCTACTAAATGTTTTAAATCTAAACACACTGACTAGTAATTTGTTGACAATCAAATATCAGTAAAGAGAAATAACATGTATCAAGCGGGGATAACAAAGTTACACTCAAAGTTCAAAGATATCAAACTTGCAATTATATTAAAAGATATAATTAACAATTAATTAAAATATATGTTTTTGTGAGTGGTATCAGCAATTAAAATACAACCCAAACTGATAAACAGGGAACAAGCTACTGAACACATGATGAGAAGAATCTGATGACGACTCACGCTCAAAATGGGAGCTGATAAGTAAGCTACTTTCTACCAAGCAATCATTATGTTCATAATAATTTTTTTATAAACACTTACATTCGAGTGTTTGAAACAGAACCAAACCATAAAATAATACTTAGATGTTCCTTGACAAAAAATAACATCAATGATAATAAAAATTAATAATGGATATTTGTAGTAAGCAGTTGTGCAAATAGACACAAGTAGGTAATTCTATTATCACAAAGACACAAACATGAAAAGTGTGCTTTGTTACCTGAATGATGGATTACTGGTACATACATCGATGATAAATAAATAAATAAATAAATAAATAAATAAATACCCAACAAGTCGTTAATCCAAAATAAGATTCCTGATGCGGAAATTATTTTTTTCTTGCAAGGAGCAGAAAATCCATGTTTCCAACTTCAGTCTAGGGAACAAGCAGGTAGTAGATGATCAATTGTCTGTCCCATAATGACGGATGATATTCATTGTTTTCTGATTCTAGGGCTACTTCTTGCAAAGCGTAGGACCCTGATCAGTTAAGTTGGTTAAGTGCCAAAGAAAAACGGGCGAGAGAGCAAGACTGGGGCCGCCTGCAAACATGCCTGCTTCTAACAACTGTCAATTACTATCAATCATTCTTCGTTAATACATCATTAAGTATTGTCCCTTCTTGACTGACCGGAAAATGCCATTATAAAAGATTTGGGTTTGCTAAAACATCCCAAAAATGTGCTCTCTTTCTTGTAGTTGGAGATTATGAAGCTTTTGGAAGTGATCTGTCAGTGTGAGTCTGTCAAGTGGGCTGTCTCGCCTTCTGATGTGACTGCCAGTCTTGCTCAGCCTTCCCCTAGCTAGGAAAGTAAATTACACTTGTATGCACTGGTAATTCTATTTCATCTAACAGAAATCAGTCTAGATAGCCTGTGGCAACTCCTGTCTCCTTGCTGAATTCGCTTCCTACAACGCCATCCCGCATTAGTTTCAAGTGCTATGGTGGTGTAAGCGCTAATTACGAGTCACACATCACCTCAGCTTCTCTATTTAGCCTTAGATTACTGACTGATAAAGAAGCCATGTTTTTCTGGTCTTTAACATTTTATTTCTTTCAGACTGACGTGTGTCTAGACACAAAGTTTGCAAGTGTATTTCTCTGGCATCTTGTGTTGATTTACATGTGCTGATGATTGTCAATATCACATAATGGCATGTAATAGCGTTTGTGCGATGTACATCTCTCGTCTTTAGCTAGTTGCCAGCCTGGGAGACAAGTTCACCACCGATCACGATAAATCACAAACACTTAATGGGATACCTGTCACAGCACCCAACCACTTCTTCAATGAATGTGGGGATGAAAAACAGGTAGAGGTGTCAAGCATCCCTCTCTCCCCCCACTGGCCCCTCCCCCTTCCTGACTCCCAGTTTTCTGGGGACTGATATAGGCTTCAGCTAGATCAATGCCATTGAACACCAAGTCAAGCGGCTGATTGATTTATGAGCAACACGTTAGATATAAAATAAATTTGCGAGGAGCAGCTGGCCCCGAGAGACTGAGCGGCTAAATAGCAACCTGTCATTTGAAGTAATTCATCCTGACCGGTAATCCATTACTTCAGATGCTCACATAAATCTTTCGTCTATTTCGGTCCAGCCCCCACCCCTGGGTCTCTCTAATGAAAGAAAATCCATACCAGCATTGTTTGGTACTTGGGGCTGCTTGCAAAAAGTTACTTGTCTCCTCATATGGGTAAAATGCATTGTCACTTGCGTGAGACGGACAGGCTGCTGATGACAGCTGCTAGACTCCGACATGTCACATGCAAATCAAATACTGAAGCTGTAGATAAAACCACCCCACTTGGCCTTGCTGGGGAATTTTCTTCATTAAGTATTATTTATGGCCGAGTGGCTGACATGTATGAAAAATAAATGACGTTATTTGTGCTCTCCTCTGACTGATAACACTAGCCATCAATCACGCGCCAATTAGCATCTCTCATTACACAACCAAATGAATTCCATCTATTCTAGCGGCCCTGGCAACTTGACAACAGCTCCCCTCTGAACTACATCATTACACATGCAAAAAGTTACACATCTCTCATTATGACTGCAAATGTCATCTTATCATTCTATCTAATGTAAGAGTTAGCCAATATATCTTGCAAGCTGTCAAAGGCGAGCCGGGCGTCTTTGTTTGCACTGTTGAGCAAATACATTTACAATAAAAGCGGGGATGATTGATGCGCGAGGAGATTGATTGTTTGGGCGCCACAAAGCCCGTGTGACAGCTGATTGACAGCGGCAATGAGAACCTTGATTGATGCCCCCAGAACAAATAGCAGATGGTCGCGCTCGCCTCGACATAACACAGGCTCCTGACCTACTAGAACACAGCAGAAAAACTCGGACATTCGACTCAAGAATCTACCTCAAATAATGCAAAACAGAATGGTTAGCGCGATCTGCACTCAGTAAACAAAGTGTGTCTGGTGACAGCACATGTGACTGACAGCTACTGACATGCTAGACAACCGGGTCTCGCGCCAGCTTCGATCGTAATATACTCAACACACACAAAATGACAGTTTGTTACTTACATTTCAATCGTTTCGGGTAGTTCTGTTTTCTTCTCGGCATGTCGAGCACCTGTGCTAGTCTGATCGCATAAGTACCACTCTCAAAACAAACTTTGAATGGACCGCATGAGGAGCGCAGTGGATGCGATCCGATCGCTACCAACCTTTCTTATGACCCGGATACAAATTAAAGGTCATTTCGGGACACACGCATGCGTACATCCCACGCACCTGCTTCCGGAAAATGGCTGAAAGTTTCTAGTGTTTTTAGCAGGAAAGTTTAAAACGAATACCATTGCACTGATTTTGTAAATGCATGGTAAGTTATGACTGTCATATTTTGATCCTGGGCAACAGACACGTTTTACTTCGGCTTTATGACCCAGTTATTCATAGACGTGCATATCTCTAATATGACGAGCATGACCCATATTTGATTGATCATGATTCATATTCCACTAACCGGCTTGCACTTGAATCAAATATTCTGTAACACTATCTTTCACAGCAATGTAGATGACATACTCAGAGAAGGTTGTCGACGGATGTCACACGCATCTGGATAATTGTGTTAAATTGCCATAGTGACGGAATCTTGCGGGATATACATGATATTAGCAGACAAACTTGCACATGTTGTGAGATTTACGAAGCTTATGTTTTGTTTTCATTCTTTTCTTACAGATATATATGATTATAGATTAAATAAGATATATTTTTCGGTCGGACATCAACTGACTTAATTAATGCATAATCATTGTGCTCATTCAACCAGAAATATATTGTCAAATAGTTTGTCATCATTGAAATAGGCTGTGAAAATAACCTACCATGAATTCTGTAAATACAAAGTTTCTTGGTTTGCCATGGTAAACTTTTGCCCAAACATTGCACCATTATTTGGAGAAGCATAGAGATTAGCCAAACAATTACTGCTGGCTCATTAATTGATAAGTCAATCAACAATGACAAGGCTAATTACACCTTGTCAATTGTAGTGTGCATTAGTGCGTAACCATGTCAAATTAGGAATGATGTTTTTTTCAATTTAATAGCATGTATTGCTATAGTGTATGCTATTTGCAAGTAATTTCTATATATTCTTGATGAAATAATTCATAGGCTACCATGCCTACAGGATCCTGGCTTCAGTACACAAGCTTAAGGTATTCAGTGATACAATTACACTCATAGATTAAAAAGTTTTAAAAGTAATGATACGGTTGTGAAATTGTACATAACAAAACTGGATCAGGTGTTCAGACTCACTGACGTGGTTGATACATGTCATCACATACCAATAGCTTAGATCGATGATCATATTGTGAATCACTGGATTGTCTTGTCAAGACTTGATTATTTGCAGACTGCCATCATATAGCTGAAATATTGCTTATTGTGGCACTAAACAACAGAAAACAAACACAACAAACAGTTACTGACAACTCATTGTTTAAGATGCTTTAACACCAGCCCATCCCTGATTCCAACTATTTCCAAATATTAAACAAGGTAATGTCATGGTGAAACCTATTTTCAGAGTAAACATGGCCGCCGACTAGGTACTGGGTGGCAAGTATGCCCGAGCATGGACAGTACTAGTAGTTTGATGATCTGCTCTCTCTCGTCACTGACCTGGCTGTGTAAGTGTGATGACATACTTCGGTGGCAAGGATTTTTTATCCATACCCATAATGCAATTATTAACAGGTTAGTCTGCTTAAGCCCCTACTAACCAGACATATAGGCTTGTAATACTAAGAGTCTTGAGGCATTCTGAAGGACTAGTAATGTTTTTTGCATCATGGTGTTTCATTCAATTATGTAATGGATGGTTAGAAATAGATCTGGAAAGGCCTGAATTGTGACAACCTGTCAATACAACAGCCCCCAATCAGTTATTTTTAACAACCTTTGGAAAGCAAAATGGTGTTAATTTTTATCCCTTTAATAACGTTCATGTCTTGATTTGCTTCATTTTGAAATAGAGAGATTTTAATACTGGGCAGTCATTGTGAATATTTTTAGTTTAAGGCAATGCGAAATTGTTATTTGAAGTTGGGTATAAAGGTAGAGTTTTTTGTTTTGTTTTTAATCCAAATCATTAAATGATTATAGATGGATAGACAGGCAGTCTGACTCAGTGAGCATATATAGTTTTTTTAATCATATATATTAATATCAAAGCTTGTGAAAAGCTTTCTTCAGTGAGCACATTTTGCAGGGTGTGTGTGTTGCCAGAAACGAAGGCCTTTTCTTTTTGTGAAGGCAATACAAACATTCCAGGCCACCAGTGTATGATAGCAGTATTACTGTGAGAAGTTAAGCTCAGTTTTGCTCACTCATTAAACAGTTAAAAGAAAAAAATAATTTAAGAAGGGTAAATACGGGATGAAATTCACAACAGAAAATTCCCAACCTGACTTGTAAGCTGGTGATTGTTCAGTCTTGGAAAGCGAAGGCATTGCTCCTACAATGTAACACTATCAATAACAATAAACTTAGATATTAACCAGCCATGTGGCAAAGATGTGTTACATAATTACAAAGTTCAATTTTTCTTCAAGTAGCCATATGGCTACAAGTATTTTTTTCCCGATAGCCAGAGATAAAATCAAGAAGTCAAGCTAATATTGTAGGTAGCCCAAAGCATTTGAAATTATCTTTTATCAAATAACAATTTTAATACGTACAAGTTATAGCACGAGTCTTGGAATTGTATATTAGTGGAAACTGTACTTGTTTTTGTTACTTGTGACTCCAACAATGATGCAATTTATGTTACTAGATTATATAGGTATGCCCTTCAGACTTGCTATCCAATGAGCATTGTCAGCTATAAAAAAAGTACTCATTACATTAATATTTATGTATTTCGGTTAATTGTTGACTTTAGGGGGAATTATTTGTGAGTACAATTATTAGCAGACATGTTTTACAAGATCAGCTGTTATTTATTTTTGTGTCTACAGATGTGTAGCAATTGAATTTAGTTGACACAAGATATTTTTCATGGTAGTCTTTTAGCTACCTCTGAATTTTAGACAGTAGACAAACTGAAATTTAGGTTGCATTGGCGACTGTTTTAGTCACAACTTGGAGGCCTGAGTTGTCTAACATGCAGAATGCTCCTCCTGTGTATTATTTAAAGCAGTCATTACACATGTTAGGCCCTGTTCATTGCTCTGTGTAATGAAAGTCCCTTTATCAAACACAGATAAACAACTAAATGTGCATGTTGATGACATGTGTAAAATGAGGGTTTAATCTACACAGATATTTGACAAAATGCCATCAGCTCT
Source organism: Haliotis cracherodii (assembly GCF_022045235.1). NCBI lineage: Eukaryota > Metazoa > Mollusca > Gastropoda > Lepetellida > Haliotidae > Haliotis > Haliotis cracherodii. The sequence goes on along the minus strand of NW_027266265.1, from coordinate 7,769,495 downwards.
GAAATGTATTACCACTGAATGCAATTTAGAGGAATTGTATGGTATGAATGATAATAGGTTTGCCACATTATTTGTAATCAATCTTTCAACTAACTCACTGCACTGATGTGTTATATGACAGTTATACAGGGGAGTGTGTTTATATATACATGATGTAGGTGTACATTGATATATACATGATGTGGGTGTACATTGATATATACATGATGTGGTTGTACATTGATATATACATGATGTAGGTGTACATTGATATATACATGATGTGGGTGTACTTTGATATATACATGATGTGGGTGTACATTGATATATACATGATGTGGGTGTACATTGATATATACATGATGTAGGTGTACATTGATATATACATGATGTAGGTGTACATTGATATATATATGATGTAGGTGTATATTGATATATACATGATGTAGGTGTACCTTGATATATATATATACATGTAGGGAAGCGCATTGGTATATACATGATATGGGGAGTGCATTGGTATATACATGATACAGGGGAGTGCATTGGTATATACATGATATTAGGGAGTGCATTGGTATGTACATGGTATAGGGGAGTGCATTGGTTAATAGGGGATCGCATTGGTATATGGGGGAGTGCATTGGTATATACATGTAGGGAAGTGCATTTATATATACATGATATAGGGGAGTGCATTGGTATATAGGGAGTGCATTGGTATATACATGATATAGGAGAGTGCATTGGTATATACATGATATAGGGGAGTGCATTGGTATATAGGGAGTGCATTGGTATATACATGATGTAGGGGAGTGCATTGGTATATAGGGAGTGCATTGGTATATAGGGAGTGCATTGGTATATACATGATATAGGGGAGTGCATTGGTATATAGGGGAGAGCATTTATATATACATGATATAGGGGAGTGCATTGATATATACATGATACAGGGGAGTGCATTGGTATATACATGATATAGGGAAGTGCTTTGGTATATACATGATATAGGGGAGTGCATTGATATATACATGATATAGGGGAGTGCATTGGTATGTACATGGTATAGGGGAGTGCATTGTATATACATGATATAGGGGAGTGCATTGGTATATAGGAAGTGCATTGGTATATAGGGGAGTGCATTGATATATACATGATATAGGGAAGTGCATTGGTATATACATGATATAGGGGAGTGTATTGGTATATACATGATATAGGGAAGTGCATTGATATATACATGATATAGGGGAGTGCATTGGTATATACATGATATAGGGGAGTGCATTGGTATATACATGATATCGGGGAGTACATTGGTATATACATGATATAGGGGAGTGCATTGGTATTTAGGGAGTGCATTGATATATACATGCTGTAGGGGAGTGCATTGATATATACATGGTATAAGGGAGTGCATTGATATATGGGATATTGCTTTGATATACATTGGAGTATATTGTTTGTGGGCATGGCATTGATATACATGGTATTAGGGAAGCGCATTGACATATACATGATCTAGGGAGAGTATTGATATATGGGATATTGCCTTGATATACATTGGAGTACATTGTTTTTCGGGCATGGCATATATATATATAAGGAGCTGTCCATTCTTAGTTAGAAATGCACCCAGCCAAAAACAAATCCCAAATTAGACAATTTTTCAAACAGAATGTGAAGTAACCTGTCCAATCTTGTTTTTGAATGTGATTAACATGTTTTGGCATCATTTACTTTCAGTGCAGCTGTTGGTTTTACATGACCAACCAGAATACAATCTGCAAAATGTACTCGCTAACAATAAATCTGGTAGACTGAGGCATCAGCCCACTGATTTATGCTACAGACTTGTTTGAAGTGTCTAGTGACTGTATGGGATATATTTCAGGATGCTATGGTGAGACATCTGATTCTGTATATGACCTGTTTTTTATGAGAGGGAAAATAATAACAAAATGAACTATAGAAGCATATGTTGTGTTCTTAGTTAGTTTCGCCATGATCTGTCCTTCATGTTTACTTTTTATATATGTATATCAAATTCCATAGGTTTACTTGAACATGTCTGTTTGTCCATATATGATGTAAGGTATTCACTTTGAAGTAAAAAATATTGTCAGTTTCACTATTAGATTAGGGAAGATATTTGTTACATTGATTTGTCATTTGATTGTGGGCGTACTGATTTATCAATACTGAGAGTTATCTCCCTTCCATTAACCAAGCGATGAGCATAATCAATACCTCATTTGAATTATGTTGTGAAAAACACTGTTTGTCGTCATGTATCTACTGGATTACTCAGAATTTCTTCCGCACAATATGTTTCCATTCCCCTCACCCTCCCTTCATTCTCCCACCCACCCCACCCCCACTCCCCTCCTATTTTCCCCTCTCTCATGCCCTCCCTAGCTCTCCTTTTTCACATATAATGAACTTTGATTGTGAAACCTTAAGTTTTTGTTGAAAAAAGGAAATATGCACCATCAACCTTAAGAGAAATTAACATCTCTTTCTCACTCACACACACTTCACTCAGGCTGAACATAGGCTGAAGACCAACTCTGTGTGTAGTGAAAAGAGCATCTGCCTGAAATCTGTGGTTCATTCCCCTGATCATGCCATACCAAATGACATTAAAAAATAATACTTCTTGTTACCCTGCTTTGCACTTGGCATTCGGGGGATAATGAAGGACTGGCCGGTTCAGAGTCCTAATGTATCTGAGTGAGGTATCCATGTTAAACTCTGGCATACGTACGGACAAATATAAGCAGTCACAGGCATGTGAAGGCATTATACATTTCATCTCACCTCACGTACCAGTGACAGCCTCATAACATTGTAGATATCACGATATTCAACATGTAAACACTGTAGGTTTTCTTAAGACCCAAATGAAGGGCATTACAACAGAAGAAAATTTACCTGAAATTTATGCTGTGGTCATAATTTCCAATAAATCAAATTTTGTTATCAACTTATTCACTCATGAAGGAAAAGTGTATGTATTCATTGGCGGAATTAGATGCAAAGTGCAGGGAGTACACACACCCCCTACCCCCCTATTTTTTCACATGCCTTACGTGTTAACTGCGCAACTTGTCCACGTCACTTTGAGATTTGGCTATTATCTGTAACCCTTATTTTCAAAATCCTGAATTCATTGGGAATTTTCTTTTCTCAAGGAGCTAGAATCAATCAAAATCATATTTCTTGTGGGTTTTTCCCCCACAACAATCAACAGACACAGGCTCATTTTGAGTAGGAAATGATATGGGGTAAGGGAGGTAACTCCTGCTGGAAAAGGAGTTTTCTGGAAGAGAAGATTTTTCAAGGAACATAAGGTGATTCAGATTAAGACAAGAAATGTGATGATACAACATTTGGCCAGCATTTGGCCATGTTAATTAAACATATAGTTACTAAAACTAACCCGTGAAGATCTGGGGTGAGATTAGGTCTTCAGCAACCCTAAAAGGCAACTATGCTTGTCGTAAGAGGCGACTAACAGAATCGGGTGGCCAGGCTCACTGACTTGGTTGACCCATGTCATCATATCCCAATTGTGTGGATCGATGCTCATGATGTCAATCACAGGATTGTCTCGTCCAGATTTGATTATTTACAGACTTTATAAACTTAGAAACCGTATTTTAGATATGTTTTCAAGAGATGTAGATTTAACACTAAGACAATTTGCAGAAATGTACTGGTTATTTGAATAAGAATACTGCCTTCAAAAACTACCCAAATTAATGAAGACGCCTCAGTTTATGGTTTTGTGATACTGCAAGTACCGGTATGCTCCTTGTATTTGGTACAGGTATATGTGTGTCATTGTTCCACGGGGCTGTGAGGTGACAGGTGCAAGGTGTAAAGCCCATTCTTCCCAAATGTCTTTATGCTGGACATGTTAAACCATGCTTCCTCTCTCACTTATTTCTTCTGACATGTTCTGAAAGCCAGGTTGCAATTATAATGGGGGTTGTGTTATCTTTTCAACAATTTGGAAAAATATTGACGACCAGGTTCCATAAAACAAGTAAATAGTATGGTCTGGCCTAAGTATTTATTTTTGAAAATCGATACAGAATTAAAATATTGATCCATGAGTAGGTGTATGAACTGGGAGAATATTTTCAATTCATCAGTGAATCATGACATTTCTGATAGTTGGCCCGGAACATTGAACTGGAAACCAGCAACATTCCAGCTTAATATAAACATGATTATGTAACATGTAAGCTGGATTATCACTTTGTTTTGTGAGATTGGTGAAGCCGGATACAGGCTGTAATATCCTTGTAAATAAGTTAGTCAAGTCACTGTTAGTGTTGGGGCGGTCGGGTAGCCTAGTGGTTAAAGCGTTGGCTCGCCACGCCGAAGACCCGGGTTCGATTCCCGACATGGGTAAAATGTTCTGAAGCCCATTCCTGGTGTCCCCCGCCGTGATATTGCTGGAATATTGCTAAAAGCAGCGTAAAACCATACTCACTCACTCACTCACTCACTCACTCACTCACTCACTCACTCACTCACTCACTCACTCACTCACTCACTCACTGTTAGTGTTAAAATGACAAAAAAGTAAGCAAGAAGTTTTCTACCAAACTTAAAAATGGAAAGTTCAGAAAGAAAATCTAAAAGAAAAAACATTTTTTAAACTACCAACAGTACAGATTGCTTTGACATTAAAATAACACAAGAGATTTTTATAAAAAAAGAAACCCAAACCTTTTCAACAATAAATCGTCATTACAAGTCAGATTTTAAATTTATGATATTTATAAGGACCCAAACCAGGCCCAAATATTTCTTTATCAACTACCAATCCAAATCAAAGTTTAACATGGTGGACAATATGGAGAATAATGTTCAAGCTACAAGGTTTTATGGATGTCAAGATTAAAGTATTATATTAATTATAGTCATAAATACATGAAGGGGAGATAAACATTAATAACTAGTTGAGGTTAGTTAATGATTAACCATAGCCTGTTGTAAAAAATGTAAAATGTTTGCCAATCACAAGCTGATTAAGCCTAGTCAATCTTTTGTTGGAATAATAGCTTGTGTGATGTCATGATCAGTGGATTATGCTAACTGTTTGCAACCATGCATTAATATGACATGTTGGGTCGTTTCACAATCAAACAATAGAACAACTGACTTGGAATTAGACAAGTCAGCATGATCAAGGAGAAGCCAAAGTTTCACCAGTACAAGTGTCCCTGTGGGTAATATGTAGAATGTTAAAAATGGACAATAATTAGGCTTCACTGACTCTGTAATTCCATATGAAATATCATTCGTTTTTATCCCCCGCCACAAAGTGGAAGGGGGATATAGGAATGGGTGCAGGCCGTCCGGCCGTCCGGCCGTCACATTTCGTTTCCGGAGCAGATCTTGAAAACCGTACCATATTTCTTCACCAAACTTGGCACATAGATAGATCTAGTGGTGAACTGGTGCCTTTTGATAGTTTGGGATTTTTAAAAAAGTTATTTTTTGAGTTTCCATGGCAACGACTTTGATTTAGACTGAAAATGGCAGTAGTCCTCGTTTCCGGAGCAGATCTTGAAAACCGTACCATATTTCTTCACCAAACTTGGCACATAGATAGATCTAGTGGTGAACTGGTACCTTTCGATAGTTTGGGATTTTTAAAAAAGTTATTTTTCGAGTTTCCATGGCAACGACTTTGATTTAGACTGAAAATGGCAGTAGTCCTCGTTTCCGGAGCAGATCTTGAAAACCGTACCATATTTCTTCACCAAACTTGGCACATAGATAGATCTAGTGGTGAACTGGTACCTTTCGATAGTTTGGGATTTTTAAAAAAGTTATTTTTCGAGTTTCCATGGCAACGACTTTGATTTAGACTGAAAATGGCGGTAGTCCTCGTTTCCGGAGCAGATCTTGAAAACCGTACCATTTTTCTTCACCATATTTTGCACATTGATAGGTCTATTGGTGAACTGGTGCCTTTGGATAGTTTGGGATTTTTTTTAAAAGTAATTTTTCGAGTTTCCATGGCAACGACGTTGATTTAAACTGAAAATGGAAGTAGTCCTAGTTTCGGAGCAGATCTTGAAAAACGTACTATATTTCTTTACAAAAAGGCCCAGTGAACATAGTTCCCAGGAGCTAATGCATTGCACACACCCGACATGTCATATTGGCGGGGGATGTGAGTATTTCATGCTTGTTTATTTTATACTGATGAAAGACATCTTGTTTTGTTTACAAAGGTGACATAGTCAGATTGAAAGCAGATTTATGTATGACACGTCCTTTATTTATCTCAACCCGCTCAGAGGCCAATATTCAGCCCCAAGTCTGCAAAAAATGTCATTAGAAATTCCCAAATAGGACTTGATAATTTACCAATTCATGTGTATGATCTGTATAACTAATAACTAATTTTATGTCTTTGTTGTGAGAATATGTATTTCACTGACAACAGGACCAGTTAATAGGAAGAGGTTTAAATGCTTAGTTATATATCATTCCATTTATAATTAACAGTTAACAACTGTTTTGTTTTTTTGGAAGATATGTTCATTTCACAGACTATCTGTAAGTCTAGGATCTGGTGGTTAGGCTCAATGACTTGGTTGATTGCATGTCATCGTGCCCCGGCAGTGTGGATAGTTGCTAACAATAATGATCACTGGATTGTCTGGTCCAGACTTGATTATTAATAGACCACCGTCATATAGCTGAAATATTGCCAATCACTTTGGGCTTCCCTCCCACATTAAGTTGACACGCCGAGATATAACTGGAATACTGTTAAAAGCTCGCTCACTCACTCACTCACTCACTCACTCACTCACTCACTCACTCACTCAAATATTGCCAAGTGGTGTGCAAGAACATAATCAAATCATATGTATGAAGATATATGAAAGTTTGGAATATATGTATTAAACATTCTAAAGAAGGACTGGTGCTAAACTTGGCAGATTTGTCAAATCTCTGGGGCAAAATGAACTAATGTGAAACAAATGGTTGGCAGTATAAGTAAAATGTATCATTGTCATATTTTCACAATAATCGTTCTATTTAAGAGAAAATGGGTGAAATTATATATTTGTTCAAATCAACATGTGTGAAACATGTGTATAATGGTATTATTGAACGTATTAAGCATTTGGGCCTAAATTCATGTGTCTACTTCTCTAAATGAACACAATTTTAAAGTTGTTGTTTTTTTAATCAAAGTTTGAACAATCCACAGTTATAGGAATAGAGAATATTTGACTGACAGAGTCAGAGAAGAGCCGGAGATGAATATGTCTGAATGTTGTCAGGGGGAATCTAGGATTTGAAAACATGATGAACAAATGCTCTTGCAACTTAGGAGCACTGCTGAGATGAGACGCGATGAGACATGTGAATGTCAAGTTGTTGTATCTCTGAGTTGCAGGTTGATTAATGATGTATAATTGAGATATGTTGTAGTTGGCTTTACATTCTAGGTGCACGAGACAAAAATGTGTTCAGGTCTACAAGACAAATAACTAAATGATTTTAGCAAGAACATAATCATATGTCTTGTTTAGGCAGCATTTAGCAATTACACAATGAATCTTCTTTGTGGAATATTTCAGAGTTGGTAAAACCTTAGGCATCATGGACACAACCAAGGCCATCTGATCTTTATGTTTCTGAAAGAATCCCGATGATTACAAAGACCATCCATTATCAATGAATACCATGCCTAGGTAATCTCTGTGTGCCTCTCATCGTCCAATTTTAGGGATATGAAGTCCGTCGATTGCACCTGGCACAGTTTGGAAAGTTCCATTTTCCTTGCAACCCTTGATGAACTCTGCCCAACCTTCTTCACATGCCAAGAGGGCAGTCGGGTAGCCTAGTGGTTAAAGCATTCGCTCGTCACGCCGAAAACCTGGGTTCGATTCCCGACATGGGTACAATGTGTGAAGCCCATATCTGGTGTCCCCGGCCATGATATTGCTGGAATATTGCTAAAAGCGGTGTAAAACCCTACTCTATCTCTCACATGCCAAGAAGATGTAGTTGTCCATGAGATGTTCACTAAAAACTTCACTTACATTGATTCTATTTAACACTAGCAACCCTTGATGAACCCGTTATATTGCTGGAATATTGCTTCAGTTTCCCACAGTATTCCGCTGAAGATGCCAACCTTCTTTTCTGGTATTTGTTCTTTTACCCAGTTGTCACTTAGTTTCAGGTGCTCCTGGAGTAGTATAGTTCTGGACTACTTCCACCAGAGTCAGATTTATATACCTATACTGCTACTACAGAGGGAATTTTTTATGTCAAAATGATGCTGTGATTCAACGATCACCATGATTCGTATTAAAAGAATCATGTATATTAATTAATAATGGATGAGTATGAGTACCCTCTCACAGACTTCAGCAAACATTGTCAATACCATTACGGTACATACTTTCCCAGCAAGCCATGTCTCGGTCAATCTTCCATACATGTTTGTCTTTATATAAGTCAGCCATTATTGTCAAACCTTGCAGGTAAGGAAATTGTCTCCTTAATCTTCTGCAATGTGAAATGAGTCTTTCCATGTTTAATACTTGCAACCACGTGATGCTGAAGCTTTTGCATTTACTGCTATCAATATACAACACCTGACTAAAACCTTGTAAAGCACAGTAATGTTACTTTTACTCACATGGCAGAAATACACTTGTAACTTTGCATACGTGTGAAAAGTCGTGTATGCGACAGGGCTGAGGAATCCAAACCAAGTGCACTTGTCAGGCAAATTATGAAAAATTCATAATTTTTGTTTGAAATTGAATTTTCTTTTGAAGTTCTTATTTTATTAGAGGTATTGTTAATTTTGATGCAATAATGAAATACTTAGCATTAAAGCCTCTCAAATGGTCCTGTTATAGGTCTGTAAAACACAAGTCAGTTCTACAAAAACCATAACACTTGTTAAAAGTATATTAACATAAATTGGGAAACTTTACTAATAGATGCTGTTGACTTGGGGCCCAATCAAGGCCTCTAAGGATAACTAGATGCATGCCTGATCGATATATTACTGCATGCCTATCCCATGGTATTTCATATCTGTAGGGATACTAGAGCAGAGTAGGTCCCTAAGATCCCCATGCTTGTCACACTGGAGTCAGCTTAATGATGACTGAGTGTCTTGTATCAACAATTATTGCTCTCTCTCGCAACACCAATGGTTTGTCGTACCTAGGTATGGAAATGTTTTAATGTAAGGTCTCTCTTTCTCTTAATCACCTGTTTTACAAATTATATTTCCAAAACTATACGTTCTATGAGAAGCTTAAAATTATAAACTTTATTTTTATGTTTCAAGTGATTTCTCAAAGAATTGTCAGCCAGAGATTAAGTACTTGAAGGGTTTGGTTCCTGTGAATTCCTTACTGTAATGATAATCACTCAACAAGAAGCAAAATTTACTTTCCTCAAAATTTTAAATTTCAACCATATTTGAGAAGTCTGTGTCGTTGGATCCGTAAACAATAACATTAAAACATATAATCACTAACTTCAAATATGTGCATGTTTTTTGCAATAACAATCATTATACTGTGAAATTAAAAAGTATGGCCTTTGATGAAGGCACATCAATGACTGTCATGTCCACAGATCATCCAGGCCAACAGATGTGGATCAGACAAGCTAAGAAATGAGGATAAATCTACTCAGGAAACCAGTGTCTTTTTATGCCTTCGCTTCCTTCTCGTAAATATTTCGCAAATGTAGGTCCCAGCCATTACGGAAGTTACCTGTCAATTTGACAGGCCCCGCAAACATTTGAGCCCAGCTAGTTTGCATAGAAGCTGATAAAGATCAGTTATAACAAAGACCTGAAAATAATTTATTGCTGTTTTCTCTGTTGTTTTGAAGTATTCTCTGTGTAGCCTTTCACAGGTAAACAGCAATAAGTCTCAATCACCATATACACAGAAGCTTTTGTACGCACCGAAAGCAGATAACATGTTTCGGGTTTGCAAATAATTCCAATGAACTAAAGAATGATTGTTGAGGATTCAACCCAGAGAACATTAGTTACCAAGTAGTGTAACCATGGCAACATTTGTATTTCTTGTAAAGACATTGTTTGAGAACAGTGTTACATAACAGATACAAATATTACCAAGGCTACTATGGAATTCTTAAACTTTGTTTACAGAGCAGAGTAGACAGGGTAAACATGGTAACATTTGTACAATCATTTCCTGTTAATTCAACACTCGTTAATCTGAGGTAATGATACGCAACTGACCATGTTGGATTAACAGGATCTGACTTTATTTGTTATGAAGACTGTATACCAATTAAATATAAATGTTGCCATGGTAACTATGTATTATTGCTGTATATATTGTTAAACCTTAAGAGAAGCAACATCTGTTTTCAATATTCCCCAACTTTACAGAAACAAAGCCCTCATCATTTTACTTTCATCATTGACTCATTTCAGCTAATATATGATTATGTTGTCAACAAAGTTTTAACATTTTCAACTTCTCTTGAACCAATAAATAAATTGAGATAGTGTTTTTGCGGAGATGGATTTTCCATCGCTAATAAAGCATAACAGTTTCAGCCAGGTGAGCTGCAGAACCTTCATACTGTCCTGTTTCCAAAGATTTGGATGGGGATGAATTAATCTTTTTAAAATGGATTTTTGGTTATCTTTCTCGATCAACAGATTGGAACAATATTGAAAATTGATCTGAGAGCAGTGTAATATTAAATTTGCTGATATGAAAAAAAGACTAGCTGTTATGACATTGACATGTTGTATAACTGAATGTTGGCTTAACACTGAAAATTGATCACCAACATGTCCGCAATCACATTTGTTGATTTCTGTAAAAACAAAGAGCATCTATCAAGCTGAATATAACCCTCTGTGTTTCTTCAAACCGAACATTTAGGTATTGAAAAAAATTTGACTCGTGGAAAAAAAAGTTAAGTATTGTCTTAATTCAAAGGGATCTTTCACTGCCTTGTCCTCCCTGAAGTCATAATATTTGGTTTTTGGTTTTCTGTTCATGGAAGTTCTGTCATCGTCATTTGAGGAATTATTCATTTTCTTCACATGAGAAAAACTAAAAACTGTAATGGATCATATAGTGATATAGAAACATTGTCTTTGGAATACTTCATGACTTTTTCCGTGTTTGAAGAAATGTGGTTACTTGCAATGAATTTTTTCTTGTACATGATGATTTATGTATTTTTTACTTTAGAAACGCAGTATTTGTGTCATGGCTGTTTTGAACAAAAGTTTTCTGACATCCTGCACTTTCTTTTGACAAAAATAGAATTCCATAGAAATAAATGTTTACCACGTCTTGATTTTCCTTGTGTCATTGCATTCTCAACAGGCTTTGAAATACCATGCATGTTTTCTGTTTGAAATCCTCAAAGAATCTTGTCACAAGCTGAATCTATGGATAGTGCTAATAGCAAAAACCTAGAAAATATAGGAAGATATGTGAAAATAAACCATGATAAGGGCCTTTCAGGCTCGTCTAGGTTCTAGAATTGCCATATTACAGACATGTTTAAGCAACTCAGGAAAACTAAAACTATGTTATTAAAGGTTTTGCTAGTGTTCAATGTGACTGACAAGTAGCTTTGATTGTAACATTTCATTAACAAGTGAAAGTGATTGGACAAGTGTGAATTACTGGGCAGGGTTTTATGCAATGCAGATATGTGCATCCCCTGCACACAAATGTAGAGTATGGACGCAAGAAAAAGACCTTGTGTCTGAAGGGACACACAATGATATTCATGGTACCAAAGTTTTAACAAAAAATATAAAGGTCCTGTCAATTATCAAAACGTACAATACAGTACACTACACCATTACATTTCTTTTTCAGGACCCTCATATTTCTTGTAAGGAACCTTGAAATAAATTATTGGGGGTCTCGTGGACCCCCAGTTTTGTAGGCAAGGTAAAACCCTGACAGGGCCTTCTTTGAACATACAGTTATGTACAGGGTCTCATGGACCCCCAGTTTTGTAGGCAAGGTAAAACCCTGACTGGGCCTTCTTTTAACATACAGTTATGTACAGGGTCTCATGGACCCCCAGTTTTGTAGGCAAGGTAAAACCCTGACAGGGCCTTCTTTTAACATACAGTTATGTATAGGGTCTCGAGGACCCCCAGTTTTGTAGGCAAGGTAAAACCTTGACAGGGCCTTCTTTTAACATACAGTTATGTATAGGGTCTCGTGGACCCCCAGTTTTGTAGGCAAGGTAAAACCCCGACTGGGCCTTCTTTAAACATACAGTTATGTATAGGGTCTCGAGGACCCCCAGTTTTGTAGGCAAGGTAAAACCCTGACTGGGCCTTCTTTAAACATACAGTTATGTATAGGGTCTCATGGACCCCCAGTTTTGTAGGCAAGGTAAATGTTTTGTTATGCAAGTGAAGGGTGTGGATGTGGAAATGTACATTGCCTTCTTACTTCAAAACAAACCTTTTAGATTTCTTAATAAAACCATGTACATTACAGTGCCAATAACTATTTCAACCTGTGCAAAAACATACATGGCACATCTCTGACCCACACTAATGTATAGACAAATGGATGAAATTAGAAAGACAATGCACATATTCACAAATTCAGTGAGTGTGGCGTTAAACAACAAACAAACACTAACTCACTGAATGTAGGGCCCTTGACATCCTCGAAGTTCTATTTTCTTCCAGATGTTGGAACATAACTGGCCTCTTTCGTCAGTTAAGATCATTCCCCTGTACTTCGATGTTATTATTATAACAAAACCAGATTTATTCACAGTCACTTAACAGCTGAATTTTATTTTGTGTTTTGAATCTTTAAACTTTGGAAAATAAATTGGATGGGGGACAAATGTTTGGAATCTTCATTTTTATTTACATATATTAAATTCATGACAAAATATTAATACTCTATCCAAAATGAAAATTAAAAAAATAATGGTTTATGGTTTACGGTTTACTATCACCTTCTAAAGTAACTGTGCTAAGGGCTTTTTAAGAAAAATATGTAAAAGCAGATTATTGCTATTGACACAAATTTTGACTTGAATTAGTCTCAAGCCCCATGTTTGCTGTGACTTATGAATGTTCTGGTAAGGAGCAGTCGACCACTGATGCCATCAGATGCTCACAAACAACGACTATAAGCAATAAAGCATGGCAATTTCTTCCCACCTTATCCATCCCAAGTTCTGTATCTGAATACTTTTAAACATGTTAAATGAACATAAGAGAAAAGAAAGACGTCAAATGACAAAATAAACTAAATGAAATTGACTTAAGAGCGTGTGTTAGTCTGTTTCACAAATCATAGAGAATAAATGAATTCAACACAAGTCTAGAATGATTTGGCAATAAAGCATTGTTCTTGGCTCCATTATGATTTTGATTTATTTTGTAGATATATACTTTCAAATAAGATAACTTTATATTTGGGACCAAATGTTAGTCTTCGTGTATGTGAAAATCTATGGATGTTATGTTTTCAGATCTGAAAATGGAAGGTGTTTCCAGAAACAGTTTGATCAACAAGCAGCGGTTTTCTGATTGCACATCGGGTGTCTAGAGGTGGCGTTTCCATGTTGCAAGTAGGTAGCTTTCTGCCTTTATGTAACCCTACACTCCAGCAATGTTAATGCTGAAATATTGCACAAGGACATTTGTGTAGGTGCATGTAGACACTTCTCTTAACAAGTACATATTTATCATTAAGACAAAATGTTAAGTCGTACTTTGGGATTTTGTTTAATATTTTCATATTTTTTGCTGTTTGAATTAGCATACTAAGAGTTAAAGAGACATTTTCTGGTGCATCTCCATTTGTAAGGAACCCAATTATATTTATTTATGTATTATTTTTCTTCACAAAATGTTGTGATAAAGATGCAAAATTATCTTCTGTCCATGCCAAAATATTGAAATGAATGGATTAGGAATTAGCAAAGATGGTTTTAGCTTTGATGAAGGACTGACTGTCAGTTGGTCAGCTGTGGTTAGTGTAGACTAACATTTAGTCTGTGAAATCTTATATTACACAATATCCTTCTTGACTCTAAAAATATAAAAGAAATTCCCTATGCATGTATGCTGATTTCATGTGGAATAGAGCTAGCTAGGGCTGGCTAGACTTGCTTTTGTATCCGTTCTAGATTTTAAAAAAAAATTTTTTCATAAAATTAATATATTCCACGGTCATGGTGCAGGACTATGGCTAGTGTAAATGATATTGATATATGATGTAGAAGCTTCTAAAACACACGAGAGACAGCAAGATAACATGTGCGTTGTGTTAGAGGATTCCTGGTCAAGTCATTCACCAGCAGCCATTTGATATGTGTAACTCCAAAGTAACGTCATCCACTCTGGTGCCATCAACATATGGATTCTGCTAATTATCTGCTTATTCTCTAACACCTCATGCACATTGAATTGAAAATACATTTACCCAACTTCCTTACCATGATGATATATGTGAACTTGTTTTATTTGCAAGCATGGTACATATATTCTCATGAGTAAGTATCTTTAAAACTTTGAGAATTTGAAATTCAGTTTTCATTGTCAAGAAATGATAAACACGTTTTAACTAAAAAGTTAAACAACTACTAAACTTAAATCATTGAGATATGGATTGTACTGTGAGAAATTGTTGCCATCGCAGAAAATTTAATATAATTAAAATTATATTGATTTATGACTTACCTTTGCTGAAAATGTCCGGCAGGATCTTTGTTAGATTGTTGCTATGAATTAGTTCACAAAAACAGGAATTCTAATGAGGAAAATGCAAATTTTGCCGCTTTCCCTTGATTCTTCTCACAAGAAGTGACCAATTAAACACATCTGTGCAGGAGAATTTGGTCATGTGACTGTATATGAGACGCTGCATTTCACTCAGTTCATTTTTTTTCAGACAAACATGGCATAATAATGCCAGTATTTTGATTGGTCCAGCCATGGGACATGATGCTTTGCTGTGGCTTTGACATGTATTACCTGTCCATCACATTACCTGTCTGTGAGGGAAGTGCACCCACATGTCAGACGGGAACCATTAATTTTGCCAACATCTTCCTACTCTGACAGTAGTTTATAAAAAAATGTTGTAAAAATTTGCATTGCTCGTAAATGTTAAGGAAATATACAAATTTTAAGTTTATTACCTGTGGTAAAAATATACTTGTGAGACTGCAGTGTCCTAATTTATTATTACATCTGGATTTTTATGCAGTGTTTTATGTTGTTTGTTTGTTTGTTGTTTAACGCTGCATTCAGCAATATTCCAGCTATATGACCGAGTGGTTTATGTGGTTTGTAACATTGTACCAATACATTGTATTGGGTGTTACTGTATCAGTGTGTATCATTGTGCTAGGGTGTATTGGGTGTTACTGTATTAGAGTGTATCAATATGTCACCTCTGGTTCTAAATGAAATATCCTGACACAATAATATCGGCAGTTCTGAAAACACATTATGTTTATCTTTTAGTGTTGGGTTTTTTTTAGAAGGGTCTTTTTATTTGTCAGTTGGTTTCCATAACTAATTTCTGAAAATTATAATTGTTTGTATTATTATGCTAGAAATACCATGGCTCTTCAAAATTACAACAAGTGAGAAGATGACAATCCCTTTTAAACTTCTCTATGAGGTGTACATGCAACTGCTTTGTACATGTATCTTTTGGTGCCATATGATTTTCCTGTGGACCCCGAAGTGAAGTGGGGATGGAAAGTAAAAGCAGTCTTTGAAGACTATACTTGCCCGAGCTTGCCTCTTAGCATAATTTTCAGAAGAATGTAGTCTTATTCTGGGACTATCAACACAATTAATGAATATGTGTGCTTACTTGACTGAACAAAAGTTTACTAGGGCTTCGGACGAGTGGCTAAAGTTGCAGACTGTGAATAGTTAAAAGGCATACTTGAGCTTAGTTTTATTTATTTTGAATGTCATTACCTCAAACATGGAAGCAATGCGAGAAAATCTGGGCAGATCAAAGGTAGCAATGTCTTTAAACTTTCATGAAAATGATGTATTATCTTCCATGCATGCATCATATTTACTTTCATTAAGATTATGATAATCTGTAATCTTTTTCTCACATTTAATATTTCACTTTTAGTTCACATTAGTATATTGTAACGGCACTACAACTGTGTGACCTTGATACTTGATTGTGACCTTGTTTGTGATCCCAGATCACCTTCCAAAGCAGCAGGGGGTCGTTATCGCCAGTAGGGGATTTCCCTGTCAAGATGATTGACAGCTTGTTCGTCTCCCATCGACCTTGATTCCATGATTATTTTCTTTGTCATGGTTTTTGACCATCAAGATTTATGTGTGTCAGTTGATTCCCCTAGCATATGGAGAGTACATGTAAACAGAGGTTATTGCTAGGATTAAGGGTTGAGTCATCCTGGATTATGTCAGATTTAAAGCTGCCGATAGTGTGAAACCCAGATGGTTTATTTAGGTGGTGTTTTTTGTTTCAAGTTTCACTTTTTAGACTTGAGATAGGATTTATTTGCAGGATTGTGGATAAAATAACTTAAAAGCTGTTTAACATTTATTTCTAGCTGTAATCAAAATTAAAAAACTATTTGCACTTGAGATATTATTTAAGTGGGGATTAATTTTCCTTTTTGATTCAGACATTTCTTCGTTTAGACATGATACACTAACAATTAAGATACAAAATTCATTTATTTAATTTGACAGAAATCATTCTGATAGGCCTGAAATAAGGATATTGCTTTTACTGTTGTGATAACTAGTATCCTGTAAAGTGTAGATTTACCTAAAAACACACAAGGTATCTGATATTCTTGGATCTGGGATTTTGTGAATGGGGATCTCTTTTATTTGTCCACAGATTCCTGTTGTTTTGGTGACTTTGGTCTTTAGGGTTGTTTGGCCCTGCAACTATAGTCAAACAGTCAAGATTCACCATTAGGTTTGAAAAAACATAACATGATTGATTAGTGACTGATCATGATTGAGAACAGAAAAAATGGGGGAAAATGCAAACATGAGTCAGTGTAGTATTTTTATGGTGCTCAAGTGTATTGACTGTAATATTGTCATGAAACTCATGCATTTACTGTAATATTGTCATGGAAACATGCATTTACTGTAACATTGTCATGGAACACATGCATTTACTGTAATATTGTCATGGAACACATGCATTTACTGTGATATTGTCATGGAACACATGCATTTACTGTGATATTGTCATGGAACACATGCATTTACTGTAATATTGTCATGGAACACATGCATTTACTGTAATATTGTCATGAAACAGACACGCACTGTAATATTATCATGAAACATGCATGCATTGTAATATTGTCAGGGACTGTGTATGCACTGTAATATCGTCATGGAAGATATGCATGCAGTGTCCCCCCCCCCCACCATTAATCATCCCTGTCTCATCTGGCTCGGCTCTGCATCTCCCTATTCACGGAGGACAGTGCAGTTCCATAATCCCCTTACATTGGAAGCAAGGAGCCTGCATGCACATTTACTTGGCCAGGCACAAAAGTCATGGCACACCGTTCAGGTATCGTTAATTTTCATTAACTCCCAGCGTGATGATAGAAGGCCCAGGGTGAACCAAGATGTCTCCAGCACTCTCATGGCCATATATCACATTTGCCCATATTGGCCGTCAGACCTGACCACAGCCAGCCTGTCAGATTTTAAGAGAGGAAATGCAGTTATTAAAAACTCCTAAAACCATAGAGAAACATGTAGCCTGTCCACGATATGTACATCTCACGACATGCTTGTCTTTCCTGCATGCCAGCCAACAATGAAGCAAATGGCCGCCGGTGCAGTCAGATTATGTCACGGCATGTAGGTCACAGCATGGAACTCTCTGAAAGAAATGGTGTCAAGCGTAAGTCACGTGATAGATCGGTCACAGCATGGAACTCGCTGAAAGAAATGGTGTCTAGCGGTTGTCATTTGATAGATTGGTCAGAGCATGGAGCTTGCTGAAAAAATGGTATTAAGGTGTTGTCACGTAATCATCGGCACCGCGTGGAACTCACTGAAAGAAATGGTGTCAAACAGTAGTCACGTGATACAGATACTCTTTGTTTCAAGTGGAAACATTCAAGTTACACAGCCTAACATGGAACTATCATTACTGCTTCAACATTTTGTTCCAGTTTGGCCACTGCCGCCACCACTGCCATTTTAGACAAGCGTAGCTTTGATATCTCATCCTTCGCTTATTACGTCAAATACGGTATTGCTGATATGTGACATTTACGATGTGGAAACACATAAGGGTAATAATCTCTTTATCACGTTATCGTTATAAATGTTTTAGACATATTTTCTCTCACTGAAGCTACTTCAGAAACTGCTCATTAATACGCTGCTAGAGTGAAATTTCCCACAATCACACAGTGACAAATGATTTGTAGCAAGGTTTGTGTACAAAATTACTTTGAGAAACATATATCTATGATTTATTGAGCGTGATGTTAGGAGCTTATTTAAAGATTAGTTTTGCCTATGGTCCCTCATTTGCATATATATCTGATCATGATTATCAAGTCTATCTGTTTCTTTCTCATCGATAACACTATCCATAATATACTACTCAAAAGAAGTTAGGGACCATCTTGCCATGACAGTAATGTGAAATAATCGGATGTTCCTTAACATATTTTGAGTAGTATGTGATACACACACTTCCCATTCAATTCTAACATCATAAAAGACCTAGTCAGCAATGCTGAAATGAAGGGGGATGTAAAAAGTCCTTGTCACAGACCTATGATGAAAAATGACATATTTAGGCAGTCCTTGTATATGTTTTGTTACGCTATTCAGTTATCTGCCCAGAGGTATGGTCTGACCAATCACGATGGGGCTACTATTTTTGTATCTTTGTAAAGAGTGGTCAGTAGTGGGAGGGCCATTTATTATTAGAATGTAGTATTTGTAATGCAGTTTCACGAGACCGGTTAATTATTTTTTGAAAACCTGCCCACCAAAAATGCACATAAATCTATTTCAAAAATAGAAAAACACTGTATCCTTGAACAAACATCAGTTTTGAAAAAGGAGTTGGGTTTTTTATATGTTAATTTCGAGTCTGTATTTTGATGTGTTGTAAAAAAACACTTATACTCATGAAAGACTGGTTGAAGTGTGTTTCATGTTCTGGGCGCGATTTGCCAGGTGTCCGCTTGAAGGCCATCCTGCATGGCAGACACGACAGATTGGTATATGACATAATCGGTTACTGTCAACAAGCTTGTTTGACATGCTCAAGTTAAGCTACAGGTCATGTGACCCACCCAAAACCATATTTGGAAGTGTAAGGGAAGTGAATTAAGATAAAAACAAAATTATCCTGATAGTTGCTGGAGTAAACACGGTAATGAGATGATTGTAGTGAGATCTGAGGAAACAGGTAACAATACTGCATGCCCCGAGGGACACTGTAAATATAAAACGTCAACGCCAACGCCAGAGAGTAACTTGTCTTGATTATCTGCTGAAACATTGGGTATAAAGGGCAAAAGAGTCGTGAAAATTATACGAATGTTTGTGCAAGGGGTAAGCATGTCCTGCTCAACAGTAGCAACCACGATCCGTTTACCTGGACCAGGCTCCAGGATGACATAAAACAAATCACTCTCACTCACTCACTCACTCACTCACTCACTCACTCACTCACTCACTCACATGTACATCAAAATTGTTAAAATCTAATGGAATATTATGTGTGGAAATACATTCATTACGATGTTGTTTGAAGGGAAGCAAACAACATGGTAACTTTTCTGTGGAAAATCTTTTAGCCCAGTAAGAAGTTCCTTGAACCATCTGATTGAAAATAATTGAACATGTGTCAATATGTAGTTCTCGAGATCACGTGTGCAGGAGCCTCGACGGTAACTGGTCAAATTGTTCCATGTGAAAAAAATAAGTGGCAACAGCGATCAGCTGCAGCGAAGTGCTACGCTGAGTGTTATTATTGTTGTCTCTCAACTGTTGGACAAGGTGTTTACGTACAGGTGTCATTCAGCTAGGATGCCATCAATATGTTAGGTGCAATAGTATTACTACTTGCCATCTGTTCCAAAGACTTTTGAGTGTACAAGATAAAAATGGGGCTCTTAGCATAATTTCTTGAACATTTTAGTGTTATCCTTTGGACTTTTTTTCACCTGTGCTTACTAGAATTTTACTTGTGTCCAAGGTCGCAGGCTATCATTTGGCAACATTGATACAGTCCCCTATTCATTGCTAAAAACAATATCAAACATAAAAGAAATCCATGTTGTTTGTAAATACATGTAGCTACTTATCACACAAGTAAAAAAATTTCCCGTTTGCGGTTATCTTACTTGTATCAGTGGTAGAAACTAACATTTTTGTTTTACTTGTCCTGTTAATGATAACATATAGCCAAACCCTTAAAAATGGCAAATTTCTACTAGTCCTTATGATACCCTAACTATTGGGCAGTTTGGCACGGACTACAGAACTAGCGCCAATTTCTAACGCTGTGCATGCTTACCCAGACCTGATTACACATGTATTTACATACAGACCGCAGTGCAGCGTTAACAAACCAACAAAGGAAAACCATTCTCATGCCATTGGGGTATAATATAATGTTTTATGTCCTACACATATGCTTATTTAATTGATAATGTGAATTTTAATAATTAATGACAAATGGGACTTGTTTATCATGCAATAAAGCACTGCAGGGAGAATAAACCATTAGGGGTGCAGGCATTTATTTCTTATATGGGATTTCAATATTATGTATAGCCTCTTTAATGATGTTAATAAAATGTATCTATAAGCTATAAAAATATTTACCCTTATTTAAATAATGATGACTCCCTGAATAAAATCTGTCCTTGGCAATGTAGGACAATCCATTTAATGAACAGAGGGGGGAATTTGGTCTCTCCCACATATTCTCACAATTCTCACGTGGATTACCTGTCCCTTTTCTCCCAATACCGATTGTCATATCTATCAAACTTTTGGACGCGATTGTTCGGCTATTGCGTTTATCTACATTGCCCAGCTACATCTCGCTACCCTCTAAAAAATATCATCATCCAATTTGTGTCATCAAGTTGCAAGCACATGTTCGAATCTCCAGAAATGAGGTCATGCTAACAATGTTGTTATCCTGAATTAAACCATGCTTCAATCGTCATTGTTCTTTGGGGGCGGTTGGGTACCAGTGCCCTAGTGGTCAACCCGTCTGCTCGTCACGCTGAAGATCGGGGTTCGATTCCTCACATGGGTACAGTGTGTTAATTCCATTTCTGGTGTGTCCCGCCGTGATATTGCTGGAATATTGCTAAAAGCGGTGTAAAACAATACTCACTCACCCATTGTTCTTTGTGGTTTATTACATTGCTATCTTAGGTTAAATAATAAGACTGTGTAATAGCCCATAGTTTGACCCACTTATCAGTCGAGGTGTCAGCATCCACCACAGGATGGATGCTCCTTATTAATGTTGGATGATTGATTGGTTGCCCTGTATTCATGTAAAGATCAATCGGACCCGTGAAGATCAGGGGTAGAATAGGTCTTCAGCAACACATGCATGCCGTAAAAGGCTACTATGCTTGTCCTAAGAGGCGACTAACGGGATCGGAGGGTCAGACTCGCTGACTTCGTTGATACATGTCATTGATCCCAATTGCATGGATCGATGCTCATGATGTCAATCACTGGATTGTCTGGTCCAGACTTGATTATTTACAGACTGCCGTCATATAGCAGGACTATTGCTGAACACGGCGTTAAACAACAAATGAACAAACAAAAGATCAATTGCCAGTGTTTTATGTAGTAAAAAGGTTATTTTAGTGAGGGAGGTAAAATTTCATTTATACATGATTAGATCAACACACTCTTAACCATCTTATCAGCAACAGCGAAGTGATTGGTAGATCGCACATCTCACCGTTATTTACAACAACCATGGTCAGATTACTGCTATAGATGCCTTGAAATGAACGTAATGTGTCAGAGAATGGATGTATACAAATTGTTGCATACGTAAAAATATCCTGCAAAAGCAATCAGCTGTACGAAAGTGCTAGACTTATAGTTCTTATGATTTTAATTATACATAGTAAAAGCTCCACCTAAAATAACACGATATTGGAATATATTATTTCTGATAAATTAATAATTTCAGATACAATTTCTTCCAAACATTACATGAAAATCCTTTGTAGTTGAATCATTGGGTACCTTTTAACTGAATCATCGGTAGATTGTTAGCAAAAGTGTGTACAGCTAGTTGCTGTTTCATGCTTAGTTTACAAGAAAATATACATGGTAATCTCTCTCTGCATATAAAACAATGCCTTGGAGAGCATGGAATTCAGTTTAAATGGTAAATCATCATGTCTAATTTAAATTTCATACTTTTATTGAAGGTTGTTATACTTGTTCGTTCACCTGAATTCGCAAAGGGATATGATGTGGGTTTTTTAGGCGCCGGACACTCGATAAATCTTTTTTTACACTATGAGTCATAAGCAACTACTATTTTAATCTTTTTGTCAAACTCTGAAACGTGCATCGTAGATCGTGTTAGGCAGGCAGAGCATGTACTGTTGTGTTGGTCATCTACCCCCTACGACTCCACCTCTGTTAAACCTCTGATTGTCCATAAAGCTTAGCAATTATTTGGACCCCAAAGGTAGCGTTGTAGTCAGAGATCACAGTCACACAAGCAGATGGACACAAGCAGGCATGCAAGTGCATTTACATCGCTCTGTAAGTGCTGTAATCTTTAACATAACCTTAAACCGTATTTCACCTCACCTCGGCTGGTTTTACAAATACTTGCGTCACCCTCGTCATTAACATGTAAGAAATCTAGCATTTGCTTTTCTGGGAATTGATTCTTTTTCAATTTCAAATCATGGTAGTCTTGGTTTTTGAATTATTATTTTTCTTCTGCAAAATACATGAAGTATGGATCTATTCATGAAGGTCTGTTATAACTGATGATCGGTTTGTTGTTGGAACTAACCTATTAATACCAACTTTATATCTTGATACTCAGCAATCTCATAAACAGGTGCTCATAAACAATCATTTTCAAAGAATAAATGTTTCAAAGTGAAAATTTATATGATTATTTTTTTTTTTTCTCTTAAAACAAGTATATATTCTTAGTCAGTTATCTTCATATTGATGTCTGTTCTGTATTTCAAGATGTCAAAATGAATAATTGAAAATTTTTTGAAGGTTAGAGAGGTAATTGATATGTTGCTAAATGTTGCTAGAAAGTGCAAAATCATCACAGAATCTAAAGTGCTGTCCCTTTTGGTGATCTAGGTAAGGCTAGGTCTCCAGTATCCCTTGCCGGTGATTCCTCAGCCTCAAGACATCCCCCTCGTCTAACCCCAGTCAACTCCCCAGTCGGCCTCCAGACATCGCTAGTCAACTCCCCTGTAGGCTTCCAGACATCCCTAGTCAACTCCCCAGTCAGCCTCCAGACAGCCTCCAGACATCCCCAGTCAACTCCCCAGTCAGCCTCTAGACATCGCTAGTCAACTCCCCTGTAGGCTTCCAGACATCCCTAGTCAACTCCCCAGTTAGCCTCCAGACATCCTCCAGTCAACTCCCCAGTCAGCCTCCAGACATCCCCAGTCAACTCCCCAGTTAGCCTCCAGACATCCCTGGTCAACTCCCCAGTCGGCCTCCAGACATCGCTAGTCAACTCCCCAGTTAGCCTCCAGACATCGCTAGTCAACTCCCCAGTCAGCCTCCAGACATCCCTAGTCAACTCCCCAGTCGGCCTCCAGACATCCCTAGTCAACTCCCCAGTCGGCCTCCAGACACCCTCCAGTCGACTCCCCAGTCAGCCTCCAGACATTGCTAGTCAACTCCCCAGTCAGCCTCCAGACATCCCCCAGTCAACTCCCCAGTCAGCCTCCAGACATCCCGCAGTCAACTCCCCAGTCAGCCTCAAGACATCCTCCAGTCAACTCTCCAGTCAGCCTCCAGACATCGCTAGTCAACTCACCAGTCAGCCTCAAGACTACCCTAGTCAACTCCCAGTAAACTCCCCAGTCAGCCCCACAGTTCTTTGCCAGATAGACACCATCCCAAGCTTCAAGTCACTCCATGTCAGTATCCAGACATCCGTCACTCGACCCCCAGTCAATCCAAGTTAGTTTCCAGTCGGTCCTCTATCAATCCTCTTCAAGAAAATTCCCTGAACCAAAGTCCCCATGCAATCTTTTGTTTCAACAACAGTGATGGTTCACATTAGATCATGATAGAACTGAACTATTGCCATGACATTAGTTAAGAATAGTGTGTATCTTTCAACTGCTGGACACTGAAAATGGCTGCTCATATCAACATCAGCCTTCAGTCTGACAAGAGAATGCATTAACCACTGAGCTACCTAAACATACAGATGATCCTTTTGGTGTAAATATTTGTGAGAGGAACCAGTGAGTAGGTTTAGGCAGAACTAGGTAAAACACAATGTAAAACAAAATAATCTCTATGGACGAGTTAAATAAAAATAAAACCCAGTGTCCAGGCCCTGTTGTCACTGCACCGGGTTTGTCTCTGGAGCAGGTGCTGGCTATCCATTAAACCCCTGACATGGTGATAGAGAAAGACTGTGACGGTTTTATGTCTGTCCCTGACACTGTCTGTCACTCAGCTGCAGTAACAAGGCAGCCATTACTGTCCATGAGAGCTGGCAACCTGAGCTGGGCGGCACTGACTACAACCATTATCTACAGTGAACAGTCAGACACTAATTATTCTCCATGCAGTATAAGTGGATCTTTGACAGTGTTGTGTATGGGGCAGTGGTGTAGTGTATTTGGTTAGTTTTCATGTAAAGGTTAATTTATCTTTTCAATATTTGATTGTCAGGAAGTAAATTTCCTATAGTCATTACATACTGGGGGATGCTTGATGATAACGTGTGTTATTGTGGGCAGTAGGATCTTGTGTGCGTTGTAGTTAACATTTGTTTTGGCATATTTCTGAATGTTTGTTTGAACATAGGACTCACCAAGGTGCTATAGAGCTGTTGCTCTTCTGTTTTCAATACATGAAGGTTGTCGGGTGACAGAGATTGATTGCCCTATGAGAGATCACTTTCCCCGTTAGTTTCCAAACTGGTGGTGTGCCAGGTGGATTGGAGAGATCAGTTTCTTGTTAGTCGCCACACAGGTAGTATGTCATGTGGGTTGGAGAGATCAGTTTCTTGTTAGTCGCCACACAGGTAGTATGTCATGTGGGTTGGAGAGATCAGTTTCTTGATAGTCGCCACACAGGTAGTATGTCATGTGGGTTGGAGAGATCAGTTTCTTGTTAGTCACCACACAGGAAGTGTGTCAGGTGGGTTGGAGAGATCAGTTTCTTTTTAGTCGCCACACAGGAAGTGTGTCATGTGGGTTGGAGAGATCAGTTTCTTGATAGTCGCCACACAGGAAGTGTGTCATGTGGGTTGGAGAGATCAGTTTCTTGTTAGTCGCCACACAGGAAGTGTGTCATGTGGGTTGGAGAGATCAGTTTCTTGTTAGTCGCCACACAGGAAGTGTGTCATGTGGGTTGGAGAGATCAGTTTCTTGATAGTCGCCACACAGGTAGTATGTCATGTGGGTTGGAGAGATCAGTTTCTTGTTAGTCACCACACAGGAAGTGTGTCAGGTGGGTTGGAGAGATCAGTTTCTTTTTAGTCGCCACACAGGAAGTGTGTCATGTGGGTTGGAGAGATCAGTTTCTTGATAGTCGCCACACAGGAAGTGTGTCATGTGGGTTGGAGAGATCAGTTTCTTGTTAGTCGCCACACAGGAAGTGTGTCATGTGGGTTGGAGAGATCAGTTTCTTGTTAGTCGCCACACAGGAAGTGTGTCATGTGGGTTGGAGAGATCAGTTTCTTGATAGTCGCCACACAGGTAGTATGTCATGTGGGTTGGAGAGATCAGTTTCTTGTTAGTCACCACACAGGAAGTGTGTCATGTGGGTTGGAGAGATCAGTTTCTTGATAGTCGCCACACAGGAAGTGTGTCATGTGGGTTGGAGAGATCAGTTTCTTGTTAGTCGCCACACAGGAAGTGTGTCATGTGGGTTGGAGAGATCAGTTTCTTGTTAGTCGCCACACAGGTAGTATGTCATGTGGGTTGAAGAGATCAGTTTCTTGTTAGTCGCCACACAGGTAGTATGTCAGGTGGGTTGGAGAGATCAGTTTCTTGATAGTCGCCACACAGGAAGTGTGTCATGTGGGTTGGAGAGATCAGTTTCTTGATAGTCGCCACACAGGAAGTGTGTCATGTGGATTGGAGAGATCAGTTTCTTGTTAGTCGCCACACAGGTAGTATGTCATGTGGGTTGGAGAGATCAGTTTCTTGATAGTCGCCACACAGGAAGTGTGTCATGTGGGTTGGAGAGATCAGTTTCTTGTTAGTCACCACACAGGTAGTATGTCATGTGGGTTGGAGAGATCAGTTTCTTGTTAGTCACCACACAGGAAGTGTGTCAGGTGGGTTGGAGAGATCAGTTTCTTGTTAGTCGCCACACAGGTAGTATGTCATGTGGGTTGGAGAGATCAGTTTCTTGTTAGTCACCACACAGGAAGTGTGTCAGGTGGGTTGGAGAGATCAGTTTCTTTTTAGTCGCCACACAGGAAGTGTGTCATGTGGGTTGGAGAGATCAGTTTCTTGTTAGTCGCCACACAGGTAGTATGTCATGTGGGTTGAAGAGATCAGTTTCTTGTTAGTCGCCACACAGGTAGTATGTCATGTGGGTTGGAGAGATCAGTTTCTTGTTAGTCGCCACACAGGTAGTATGTCATGTGGGTTGGAGAGATCAGTTTCTTGTTAGTCGCCACACAGGAAGTGTGTCATGTGGGTTGGAGAGATCAGTTTCTTGTTAGTCGCCACACAGGAAGTATGTCAGGTGGGTTGGAGAGATCAGTTTCTTGTTAGTCGCCACACAGGTAGTATGTCATGTGGGTTGGAGAGATCAGTTTCTTGTTAGTCGCCACACAGGAAGTGTGTCATGTGGGTTGGAGAGATCAGTTTCTTGTTAGTCGCCACACAGGAAGTATGTCATGTGGGTTGGAGAGATCAGTTTCTTGTTAGTCGCCACACAGGTAGTATGTCATGTGGGTTGGAGAGATCAGTTTCTTGTTAGTCACCACACAGGAAGTGTGTCATGTGGGTTGAAGAGATCAGTTTCTTGTTAGTCGCCACACAGGAAGTGTGTCAGGTGGGTTGGAGAGATCAGTTTCTTGTTAGTCGCCACACAGGTAGTATGTCATGTGGGTTGAAGAGATCAGTTTCTTGTTAGTCGCCACACAGGTAGTATGTCAGGTGGGTTGGAGAGATCAGTTTCTTGATAGTCGCCACACAGGAAGTGTGTCATGTGGGTTGGAGAGATCAGTTTCTTGTTAGTCGCCACACAGGTAGTATGTCATGTGGGTTGAAGAGATCAGTTTCTTGTTAGTCGCCACACAGGTAGTATGTCAGGTGGGTTGGAGAGATCAGTTTCTTGATAGTCGCCACACAGGAAGTGTGTCAGGTGGGTTGGAGAGATCAGTTTCTTGTTAGTCGCCACACAGGAAGTGTGTCATGTGGGTTGGAGAGATCAGTTTCTTGTTAGTCGCCACACAGGTAGTATGTCATGTGGGTTGGAGAGATCAGTTTCTTGTTAGTCACCACACAGGAAGTGTGTCATGTGGGTTGGAGAGATCAGTTTCTTGTTAGTCGCCACACAGGTAGTATGTCATGTGGGTTGGAGAGATCAGTTTCTTGATAGTCGCCACACAGGAAGTGTGTCATGTGGGTTGGAGAGATCAGTTTCTTGTTAGTCGCCACACAGGTAGTATGTCATGTGGGTTAGAGAGATCAGTTTCTTGTTAGTCGCCACATAGGAAGTGTGTCAGGTGGGTTGGAGAGATCAGTTTCTTGTTAGTCGCCACATAGGAAGTGTGTCAGGTGGGTTGGAGAGATCAGTTTCTTGTTAGTCTCCACACAGGAAGTGTGTCAGGTGGGTTGGAGAGATCAGTTTCTTGTTAGTCGCCACACAGGTAGTATGTCATGTGGGTTAGAGAGATCAGTTTCTTGTTAGTCGCCACATAGGAAGTGTGTCAGGTGGGTTGGAGAGATCAGTTTCTTGTTAGTCG
Source organism: Haliotis cracherodii (assembly GCF_022045235.1). Taxonomy (NCBI): domain Eukaryota; kingdom Metazoa; phylum Mollusca; class Gastropoda; order Lepetellida; family Haliotidae; genus Haliotis; species Haliotis cracherodii. The sequence continues at coordinate 7,741,257 of NW_027266265.1, read as the reverse complement.
CCACATAGGAAGTGTGTCAGGTGGGTTGGAGAGATCAGTTTCTTGTTAGTCTCCACACAGGAAGTGTGTCAGGTGGGTTGGAGAGATCAGTTTCTTTTTAGTCGCCACACAGGTAGTATGTCAGGTGGGTTGGAGAGATCAGTTTCTTTTTAGTCGCCACACAGGAAGTGTGTCATGTGGGTTGAAGAGATCAGTTTCTTTTTAGTCGCCACACAGGAAGTGTGTCATGTGGGTTGGAATGGCAGTGATCAGTTGCTCTTTGGTCTCCCACACAGGAGGGTTGTCGAGTTTGGGTTGGAGAGATCAGTTGCCACTCTTGTCTCAAAACTGGAAGGATTTGGCCTACATTACCCAACATACACATAATAATTGGCGATTTCCTTAACAGAACAATATATCTTCATTCCTTCAGGGACTTGGCTTCAGACAAAAGTCTCTGGACATTAACATTAACATTATTATTCCATTCTTTGATAAGACATTCTTCATTTTTATTACCAATTCTCTTTGCAATTCCTCATGACTCTTTGACAGTCATTGTCATTGTCATTGTCCTAAAATAGGACCCAGTTGAAACCTGACCCTGATGAGTGCCATGCCATCCATCTTGCTTGTATAGATGGTGACACAGACTAAAATCAGGCCCCATGGAGCACATGTATAGATGAAAGCTACTAGCAATCAATATATTCATGGCCAGAGCACTGTCCAGGCAGGCATCCACTCTTTACATATGGACATAACTGAAATTTGTTTCAGAAATATTTTTGTCTCAGGTTTTGTGTAAAGATACTCTGTAACAAAAAAGCACGTTCCAAACTGTGTTTTTTCATGTGGCCAGTGGCAACCTTTTCATTTTCAGCCTGGTGCCCCTGTGGGAGCTCTGGATCAGAACTGGTTCCATACTGGGCTTAAGAGCCTTCAAAACTAAGGAACCCCATGGGGATTTGGGGACAGAATAAGTCCCCAGTTTCCCATGCCTGTTGAGACATTCTATGAGGATTGGGTGGTAACAGTTTGTCACTGTGCCCCAATGTTGTTGATTGCTATCGATCACTGGCTTGCCTGGATTGGCTGCATTAATACTACATTGCTTTAATCCTGACACCACACCACACCACACCACACCACACCACACCAATGGAAATGTTTTCCTTATTTTCTAACCGTTTGTTTTTGTCAAAATTAAATGTTTACATTGGGAAAACTCTTTTTCACTATCTTAACCCCATATGTTCAATATTGACCAATATTGATTTGGTATTCAGCTTTTGGTGAAAGAATATTGCTGGTGAAGCTGAAACCATTCACCAGTGAACTGTGATATTAATCTCAGTGATATGATACATAAAACATTTAATTCAGTATCAGTACTTTTTGTTTCACAAATCACTCAAAATATTTGGACATTGGATGGTTAAGAAATTGGTACAGATTGAAAACATTTCCCTGTCAAGCTTTTAATAATTTTATTTATACTCTTTTCATGCTAGTTTCTCAGATACGAACATCTGATTTCAGTGTACAAACCACATTTCATATTCTGTGTGCATTTCAGCTGGGGATTGTTGTTGCATTGCATTGCATTGTAGTGTAGGTGGCACTGATAATACTTGCTATGAATAAGATGTTGTAAAACACAACGACATTCTGTACATCATGATCAGTGTTTACAGAAGTGATTATATCTTTTTTTGACATGTGGATATGGGTGGCCGAGTCTTCTAAGCCACTCCAGCAGCGGTCGGGTAGCCTAGTGGTTAAGGCGTTTGCTTGTCATGACGAAGACCTGGGTTCAATTACCGACATGGGTACAATGTGTGAAGCCAATTTCTGGTGTCCCCTGCCGTGATATTACTGGAATATTGCTAAAAGCGGAGTAAAACCAAACTCACTCACTCACTGAGGAAACGGAATTTGCTGTACAGAGTTAGGATGCAAGAATATGGGTTTGAAGATTCCCCCTGATTTTTGTTTCAGATTCGTCAGTACCATATCCATGTTTCACCAATTTGGCAATTGCCCAAAAGTTGTTATTTACGCACAAACATATTGTGAGGAACAGATATAGTTAATAGATCAAGTTGTCAATAGCTATTGTTTGTTCCTATCTGGAATAAAATACATGTAGGAAAGTCTGTGAAAGATTTGCTTTTGTTTGTTAAGTTTAAAAGCAATAAAACTAACAAACTGGACAGTTTCCTGACTTGAGCTTGTAGGTCTGTTCTTTAAAGACTCCAGGAGCTGAATAGATGTTTGTTGTGTAGTCCTGAGATATAAGTCCAGCCACTGCCCTTGCGATGCAAGATTGGATGCCTTGTGAACATGTCCCTGTAGGTTACCCCCCATGTCAGGATGTTATCTGTATGACGCCTTCATGTCCTGATACAATTGGAATATTTACTGGTGTGATCCCTGTGGGAATAATTCACTAGTGTTCTATACTTGCTGACTGAAGTGAGGTTTCAGTAGTTACAATGTGTGGCCTTGTTGAGTGTGCAAGATTGTATCATCGCATCGATCTTTGCTCATACTTTCAAACCACTGGTTTTCCGGTCTTTTCCAGTCTGGCCTAATATAGCTGGAATATTTTTTACCATGACATAAGACCAGTGAAGATCTGGGTTAGAAAAGGTCTTCAACAACCCATACTTGTTGTAAGAGGTGACTAACAGGATCTGGTGGTCAGGCTCGCTGACTTGGTTGATGCATGTCATTGTATCCAAATTACGTAGATTGATGCTCATGATGTCAATCACTTGATTGTCTGGTCCAGATTTGATTATTATAGACCACAATCATATAGCTGGAATATTGCTCAGTGCGGTGTTAAACAACAAACAAACAAACCGTGACATAAAACTGCATTAACTCACTCTACTGTTAAAATGAGGTATTGGTAGAGAGCACTGTTTCAGAAAAAAGCATGTAGCAATTGCATCAGCCTTGATGGTGGCATGTAATACATGTTTCACATTTACATATGTTAAGTTTTATGATTTCATTGATGTATGGACAAACCTAATGTAACTTTTTTTTTTGTAACTAATGTTTGTTTTTGTGGTTTCAGGAATGGAGGATGACATGTTCGACACCCATTTGTGCCTGGTCTGCAACCAGACCATTGTTGGCCTCATCAACTACATTGTCCACAAAAAGAACCAGTGCCATGGAAAGAAGCAGACAGATATCCAGCCGGATACGCCTCATCCTGTTGCACCTGACAACACATACCAGGCACAGATCACCTCCAGCAGTCATCTCCAGCTGATGAGCACAGACCAGAATGTTGTCAATCCATCCTCCATGTTATCAGGACTGGGACAGAGGACAGACAAGGAGTTCTCGTCCCAACTCCTGTTCCCCCAATCCCACCCAGACACCTATTCTCAGCCCATGCAGACTTTAAGTGGCCCAACCTTCACCTCTACCACTGCTGCAACAACTCTTCCCACATCTGTCTCAGAATCTAGTCATTACTCATGTCAAGGTATTACACCCCCAAGCAGTCAACCCAATCGTCTCTTCCATGCCCCCAGTTCACAGCTTAATACCATGCCATCAACATTATCCTCATCTCTGACAGCTGATCCACTCCCACCAGCAATAGCTTCAGAGCCATTGCAGTCTGCCTTACCATCCATCTCCCAGCAGAACGTTTCAGCATCACCCAGTCTGTCTTTCAGTGCCCCAGACACAAACCAGAACTCGCATAACACATTATCTGTTGAGGTGCATTCACCTCTTTCACGCTTCATCAACGCAAATCTTAGCCCAATTACGGGAGGAGCTGTTGATCCCAACTCTGTAATGCCCACAACCACTTCGGGGCATTGTGAAGACTTCTTCCAGTCCCTGGAGCTGCAGAGTAAAGGAGCTCGGGAACAAAAGTCACCCAGCGGATTTGGCAGAGATTCTTTGAATCATCACTCAAAAGGATTTGATGATGAAGATCATGCAGACATTGATCTTCCAATCTCGAAAATCCTGAGTAATCTCGACTTCAGTTCTGATGAGGATATCGTAGACTTGCCTTCTGATGATGATTTAGATTGTAACTTTGATGTGTATTCGGATGATGACTTTGACAACCCGCCCAACTCCCACACAGGAGGAAAGTGGAAGCCAGGCGAAGGTCCTCACTACAAGCCTCAGGGTAAAAAGATGAAATGGAGACTTGGAGCAGGGCCAATCCGACATGGCGGGAAGTGGAAACCAGGGATGACACACGGGAAGCACGGACCTGCATCCAAAGTAGAGCAAGGTCATGCATCCAAAGTAGAGCAAGGTCATGCATCCAAAGGGAAACAGGCCCCATCATCCATAGGCAAACAAATAGACACAAGGAACTATGAGTGTAAGGTTTGTGATATGACTTTCAATAATAGATTTCTCTATTCCAATCATTTCGGGTCCAAAACACACAAGGATACAGTTACTGCGAAAGATAGTGAGAAATCAAAGAAGATGGATGAAGAGCAACAAGAGAAGACAGGAAAGAGTAAGAGCGAGAGTGATGGTCAAGGGGTGAGTCCTAAAAAACAAGTGCATGTGTGTACTGTTTGTGATAAGAAATTCCACAGAAGATATGAAATTGCAAAACATCTTGTAACAAATTTTCATAGAAATCGTGCCATGAAGCATCCTGAGGCAGTGAACATGCTTCAGAAGTACCATCAGCTGGTGCTGAGACTGAGTCCTTATCAGTGTAAACTCTGCTGTTTCTTTTTCAATCGGGAGTGTGACTTCTTTAACCATGTTGACAGTGCAGAGCATGTGTCCAGCTGCTCCAAGGCTGTTGGGCAGCTTGTTTGTGTTGTGTGCAAGTTCATGGCCAATGATTGCAAGTCCCTGAATGATCACGTCAAGGGCATGGAGCATAGAGTTGAAATGAAGAAGTGTCCAAACTTGTGTATCATCAAAGAATATATCTGTGAGATTAAATGTAAATACTGTGGTGTCGTAATGAATAACAGAAAACGTATGAGTCGCCATATCGCCTATCGCCACCCACAGAGACAGTTCACAAAGCCATTTATTCGTGTGAAGGGGGGCCATCATCCAGAATGCCCGGACTGTGGTAAGATTTGTGTGTCTCCATCAGCACTCATTGTACATATCAGAAGGAACCATACCAAAGAAAGGCCATTTAAGTGTGATCCATGTGGAAAATCATTTGCTGTTCTGGGAGCTTTAAGTAGCCATGTTAAATCGCGGAGGCATGAAAATAAGTTGAAGCAAAATGCTGCACTGGAGGTGTTGGACCAGGCCTTGAGAGGAAAGCTGTCCGAAGGGATAAATGTGAAGCAGGAGGAGGAGGAGGAGAAGGACCTCGTTGGGACACAGGAACTGGAACATGATGGGATCAGGACTGAAGAGGGGGTCAAGATTGCAGATGAAGCATCGAGTGAGGAGGAGGATGAGAACGAAGATGATGCCATGGTGATATTTGATAAGGAGGACGAAGCTTTTCCAGAAACTGATGAAAAGAAAGAATGTGACTTTGGATTTGAGTCAAAAGAAAAAGAAGAAAGCATTCACACAAACAAGAAGATTATCTTGAGGAAGCGAAAGAAGAAAAAAGTGTTCAAATGCGAACATTGTGACTTTGCATGTGGCCTGTATTCCGACCTCCGACCACACTGTGATGAGGTTCACCCTAACGAGGTGCACTACTGTGAGATGTGCAGCAGCACCTTCCTGTCTCTGAAGGCGTATCGCATCCACTGCTCGGGCCGTTATCACCAGGAACAGATGGAGAGGAGCACGGAAACTGCATCGGACCTGTTCTACAAGTGCAGCATCTGTGACATGAAGTTTGTGGATGAAAGGTGGAGAAATTTCCATTATGAGTACCAGCACAACCACCTCAACAATGAGGCTTCACTGCACGAGATCACTAAGGGCAATGACAAGGTTACAAAGCTGTATGGGGATCATCTGCAGCTCTTGGAAGACTTGCCCAAAAACACCTCTCTGTCTTGTCCTGAGTGTGGCAAATTCTTAAAGAAAGATCATCTTGTGGAGCATCTAAGGCTTCATACAGGCGAAAAACCCTACACATGCCGGTTCTGTGAAAAGTCTTTCGTAGCTAAGCTCTCCCTCCGTCGACATCTAATGATGCACATGGGTCTTACTGAGAACACATGTAATATTTGTGGGCGTGAGTTTAAGAAATTAGAAACCTACCGGAACCACATGGAACAGCATTCAAGTGAAAAGGAGGGTAGTAAGTGCATCTGTGATGTCTGTGGAATGGTCTTCACATTAAAGAAACAGGTGGAAGCACACATGAAGCGTCACGGTGAGCGCAAACATAAATGCCCCATTGATGGATGTACCTGGACATTTGTGATGCGACATGAGCTCAAGATGCATATGCTTACACACACCAAAGAGAAAAAGTTCCTTTGTGATATTTGTGGTTTTGGTGCTACCACTAAAAACCGTCTCCAGCGCCATGTAAAAACTCATTCTGGTATCCGTGACCACCATTGTATGTACTGTACATATAAGGCCGGATGTAGCACCCACTTACGCAGACATATGCGTATTCATATAGGTTCAAAACCCTTCAAGTGCCCTTATTGCCCTTATACATGCAATACACATGAAAATGTTAGGAAACATATTGCCAAAACAAAGAAACATCAAGGACTGAAAATATACCCGTGTAAATTTTGTGAGTTTGGGACGAACACAGGCAAAGAGTTCCGTGACCACCTTCTGACTAGTCACCCTGATGAGGTGACTGGTGAGAAACTAGACTCACTGTCTGTCTTTTCTGGACTGTATGTCAGAGGGGACGATCCCTCCCAACCACAAGAAGGAACCAAGATAGTCCATGTCAAAGAGAGACAACCAAAACCACAAAGAAATGCAATCATGCAAAGCATCAAAAATGTTAGATTAACCAATCAGAATGCAGACATTCAAGGTGCAGCTGCAGTTATCTCCGAGGCAGCCAATCATGTTCCCCGTCAGCCAATTTGCAACATTGAATCTTATTGGTCAAATGACACCGGAAGCAATAGGAATCATTGGTTCCAGGCAAGTGATGCCACAAATGCTATCACTGCCTTGACCTCTGACCCAAGTAACCTCTACGCTCAGCCAGTGTCGACTTCAGAGAACTGTTTTCTCGTGAATGTGGCTCATGGCGGAATCAACAGCAGCTCCACCAGCTACCACGAGGGATCCGTTGCCAACGTGGTGGTAGTCTCCAGTGACTTCTAAGGCTGAAACAATGATGGTTAAAGCGTTCACTTGTGATGCTGAATGCCAGGGTTTCGATCCCCAATGGGTACAATGTGTGAAGCCCATTTCTGGTGTTGCTGAAAAGTGCTGTAAACCTATACTCTCTCACTCACTCACTCACACATGCACTCATTAATTCATTCACTCATTGGGGCAGTCGGGTAACCTAGTGGTTATAGTGTTTGCCCGTCACGCCGAGGACCCGGGTTTGATTCCCGACATGGGTACAATGTGTGAAGCCCATTTCTGGTGTCCCCTGCCGTTATATTGCTGGAATATTGCTAAAAGCAGCATAAAACCATACTCACCCACTCACTGATTCTTTCACTCACTCACTTATTCTTTCACTCACTCACACACTCTAGGGCTGTAATGATACACATGACCAAGACATGATACATATCTTGGGGATACACACTATGATACATACAATCTCAGTACTTCAGTGTCATGTTAAATCATTGAAAGGAATGAAGACGGGCATCCGTGGTCTAGTGGAAGGGCTGGGGTTCAATTCCCGGCCACATCATCCCATAGGAGATGAAAAGGTGGTACTTGTTGTTTCACAAAGTGGTGCTTGGCACGGGGGGCTAAAACAAGGATTGGTCATCTCGGAGTCAGTATGCTGTGTCTGAGTGGGGTATTCATGTTATACTGCAGCAGGTGGGCTAGCAATATAAAATCAGCATTAGTCCAGACTAATACAAGCAGCCACACACACACACACACACAAACACACACACACATGTGCATGCACATCGTTATATTAGTGCAACAATCTTGGAACGCAACATCAAATCCCATTTCACCTTGATGAACTTTTGCACCACTAGTTAGGCCTGGTGTTGAGACATCAAGCCATTGTTAACCCTATTTATTCATTCATTACTGTTTTCATGAAAGATTGGAAATCCAATTTTATGGTGAGTTTATGTTTATGCATAGTTAAGCTGAATCACTGTAAAGGGCACATGAAGTGCCTGCTCAGATGAAAGAAATGCTTCCGTTTTAAGTTTATTTATTGTAGTCATTGTTAAACAGCAAGGGATTCCGGAATATTTTTGTTGGCATTTTGCTTCTGTGTCCATATCACAGATGTCAAAGGTCAAAATTAATCTCTCTGGGTCAAGGTTAATCTAGACCTCTGGGTCAAGGTTAATCTCTCTGGGTCAAGGTTAATCTCTCTGGGTCAAGGTTAATCTCTCCAGGTCAAGGTTATCCTCTCCAGTACACAAAACATGTATTGAGTGAGGGAGATGGGTCACAGAGATGCCATCCATTATTTTTTTGTATTTCTGTTTTCAATTTGATTTTATCGGTAATATTAATATATAATAATTTTGTTTAAATTATTTCATATATAGCATAAAGTTTCAAATCAATGTTTCAGGACCTGATCGGTGCTATGTTTTTATTTTTTTATTGTCAGTTTATAATCACATATGAAGGTGAATTGTCCCAGGATTGAAGCTAATTCTTGAGACAAAATATATATACGAAAAAATGCAATATAAACAAAGTGATGTTCCAAAAAAGCTTCATACAGCATTAAATTCATGCCTGGCTCATCTAAGAACAAAAATACTTATTGGTAGGGTCTTAGAATTTGTTACTGGAATTATTTTACCCAGACTTATTTATTAGTAATTGGCTCCAATGAATGTCTTGATATATGTAAATCTTCTGTGGTAGTTATCTTCAATCACAATAAAGGCAGGTCTTAGTACTTGCTACCGCGGTAACTTTCACTAACATCTGATTTTAATGAGATTGAGTGTTCTACTTAAAAAGAACTGATATGTTTCAGAATACAATATGAATTAGGCTCAAATTTCTACTCTGATATTGTTGAATTATTTTTGTATGAATTTCTTATAAACATATATGATAAACTTGAAGTTTTGCCTTCCTGCGTCACAGTCATTTCTTTTTTTATAACCAGAGTGAAAAGCTCATTTCGATATATCAGAACAGCATACCAGCGATTAGGATCCTAAGGTAGGGCAGGTAGTTTATTATATTTGCCCAGACAGTGATGTTTGGTGGATGAACGTTGATGGGACTACCTGGTGACAGAGTTATACTGTACTGGGCACACAGAATGGATTTGTCTAGGATTTCAAACTAAGTGCTCTCAGAATGCAAATTAGGAAACATTTTAGTGTGTTCAAAATTTTGTTTTTATTTTCTTTAATTCAGAGGTACTTCAACATTGAATTCAATGCAATCATATAATAAACATTACCATCTCTTGGACTTTGGTTATTAGTCCTGTTACTTGTATTAGTGGACTACTCCACAAAGCCATAACATTAGTAATAACCATTATATGAAGTTGGGGAAACTTAACTGACATTTGCTGCAGACTTGGGGCTAAATATAGGCCTGTTAGTCCTGCACCATGACCATGGAATATATGAATATATATATATATTTTTTATTTTATGAAAAATTTATATCTAGAAATGTATACAAAAGCAAGTCTAGCCAGCTCAAGCTTGATCAGCATAGGGAATTATTTTTTAGTTTTAGAGTCAAGAAGAATATTGAGTAATATAAGATTTCAGAGACTAGATGTTAGTCTATTTGGCCTGTGAGCTGGTCTAGATAAATCCCTGCAGGACAGGTTTCCACAAAGACAGTGGTAACTCCCATACTGTGGTGTACTCCCAACATCAGCTATAGTGCTAAGGACACTTTGTGGCATAAGGCCCAGGTCATTCATTGTAGATGTGGCAGTTTAAAGACTTGCCATCCATGTGTGTATTAAGAAATTAAGACTTGGTTTTGATTCCCCAAATGGGTACAACGTGTGAAGACCATTTCTGATGTTCCCTGATGTGATATTGCTGGAATAATGCTAAAAACAGTGTAAAACCATACACTCACTCTGTTTTTAATGTCTTTTAAGCTCTCAACGCTGTTCCAGCAACTGTTGCATTATGAGTAGGGCACAAAAACGATGCTGTGAGTTTAGTAACATGCATAATGTTCATACTCTTAATTTTGAGGTCAATATTAAAATTATGAAATGTTTTTGCACACATCTCACTGTATAACAGGTCTTATAGGTTTCCTTGTCTTTTTAATTTTTCAACTGCTGTCGCCTTTCAAAGCTGATCATGGCAGTGAGAAAGAAACACACTAACTGGTATGGTGATCAGGTTTTTATGAGATATCATCCTGTCACCATCTACCGATCATGTGTGTTTGCACAGATGTTATCAATATGTTTATGTGTTCTGATTTACAGTGATTTGTGGTAAGGTTAGACACTACGGCTACAGACCTACCCATGAAAAACAGCAGAGAGTAACCAAACTGTGGAATGTGTACACACTATAAATGGAAACAGCCACTATTACAAACAAGACACAATCCCCATTAGGGGTGCATCATAATGATTATAACCCACCACAATTTCAGTGGAGCATTGTTTGTTTGTGTCGACACTGAAAATGTGCATGATTTATGGGCTTAGTGTCTTGTTTGAAATTTGAGTGGCTATATCTGTTTGAAGTGTGAACGTATTCCCTAGTTTGATTGCTCTGCTGGTTTTAATTGGAAGCCCTGGACAAGTCTGCCTATCTTTTTAACCAATCAGGAACAACCGAAATTTGAAAGAAAATAAATTACTTTTGATTTCTTTTGGGTAGCTGACTGTTTTACAATTACATAGATGAAATGAAAAAGACATATGAGATTTTGTCAACACTGTTTATAAAAAATGTTGAATGATGCATACAAAAATCTTTGTTTTGATCAAAAGAAATTAATTATCTTTCAGTATCTTTACCATGTTAACTTTTTTTTTTAAATTTCATTCATTAACAGCAATATAATTTTGGAAGTTGAAATTAAAGAACACATTCCAACCACCAACATTGAATACTGGGCAAAATTAATTTGGAAACAACTAATAAACAGTAAAAGGCCTAATGATATAAACCCAATTGAGTACCAATGATCCAACAAGCAGTATTTGTGTTTCGTTTTTATTTTATATTCAAATTAATTCTGGTGTTCTCAATTTTATTAATTGTTGATTTCTGTGCCACTTTTAGAAAGTGCAGTGCTTGTTTCATGATTATCTTGTTTGTTTTGTTTTACATGTAAGCACAAAAAGATTGAAATAATTCTGTGACTCATCATAAGTCCCTAGATTTAATGTCCCAAGTGCAAGTTGAACCTGCAACTGGCCATGTTGATTTACTCTTTTAATGAAAGTAAGTGTGTGCTCATTGTGCTTGTGGAGAATTGTCTCAAACGTTTTGTTAATGAGAGTATCAGGTGTGGATGTGTCTTGTTCATGTATGGGTGTTGATGATGGCATTAAATCAATGCAATTTGGACTGCTCTGTCGACTTGTTTTTCTCGCGTGTTCGATGGAAGGTTAGTAGAACATCAGTGTGGCCCTGTCACACAGTATAACGTGAAATGAAAACCACATGACAACTGTTTCACACTCAGCTGGAATGCATGGATGAGCCCCTGTCCAGAAGGGATGCATTGTACCTACATGTTTCTTGGTTTGACATCAGCAGACCCCACGAACCAAAGTGGTAAATGTCTAAGACTACATGACAATCGTTTCACAACGTGCTGAAGCACATGTACCATAAGGGATGCATTGTACCTACATGTTTCTTGGTTTGACTGCACCATGTCTGTGCTCATTGGTTTAACCAAAGTGATGAATACCAATGACCAGCAGTCGCTAAGGCTTTCCGTGCACATTAAGCTGATACATGCTGATATATACCTGAAATACTGTTCAAAGCTTGTTTTAAACTCCCTTGAGCAAATGTAAAACTATTTTAGATTTTCAGAACATCAAACAGGCCTAAATTTCCTTTTGCCATTTAGAATTTTGAAAGACCATACTGTTTTAGTTCACCTGCAAAATCATTGTTCATTTGTCAGCTGGTCCATCATTGAACATCCATTCTGGACTCATGAAACTTAGATTTGCATGCGTATTTCTTTGACACTTTTAGCTGGAATATTTCTGAGTACAGCATTACACAACAAACAAACAAAACAAACACCGCAAGCCCTTGATCTTTAGTCATGTTTGTGAATCAGGAAATGGACTTAGTCCGTGTACAAGCCAACCAACATGCTATGCTCCTTCATCTTCCCGAGGCAAGAGACTGAACTGACTCTAAAAGTCCCAGTTTCCACCCTTGCCGAACTAAGCTGGTATTCCTGGGCTCGATCGTAGCGCCACTAGTGGCTATTACCAATCCACCTCTCATATCACTTGCATTTGCTTCAAACAAAATGGCGGCACCCAGTCAAGACGATCTAATCGATAATCAAGATCTGTATAGTGATAAAATGGGTCTTGCATCAAATCACGTGTGCACCTTGATTAAAAACATGAAAAGATTTGGAAAATATCTGTTGGCAAGGAGGTGGCGGTGCACATCCTTTGCAAATCCTGCAATCGACCGAAATCTGCACGACAGAAACCGGATTTCGATTACGTTGCGCGATTTTGATTGGACTATGCATAGACTCGTTAGTCCAGCCAAAATGTAACTTCATAATACCAGTCTAGTTCGGCAAGTGCGGAAACTGGACTTATTTTGTCTGTTAACTCTCGTGCCTCGGGAAGATGTGCTCCTTGGGAGTGCAATGCACTTGATCCAGCAATACTTTGGTATCCCTAGCCTATTAAAATCTTCATCTTCTGTTCTGTTCCGCTTATTCAGCGACTCATTCTTAACAGTTGCAAATGAAGGACAGCCTTCCGCAAACATGCTTTTTATCTTTTCGTGTATATAATTGGTTGACATGCTCGGAACAACTCGTTTCTCATATTTCTAAATTTTCTCATATTTACTCACCCCTATCGAATACTCTGATTGACACCTTGAACATATGCAGTTTTTAGTCTGTATTTTGATGTTGTGTCTTTCAAGATATAGTATTCATCAAACACGTGGTGAAACCACATACTCCACAAAGCAATATCTATGAGGCGCGAACTGTTCGATTTACGCTCGTATATTTTCCTAGTTTAGGAAATGGAAAGTTTGAAAACTGTTCTGACGTAGCTCAAGATGTCACACGTCTGCTTCGTGGACTATTTCTGGGGCGTTTGGGGTAGCCTAGTGGTTAAAAGAGTTTGCTTGTCACGCCAAATGCCGGTTAGATTCCTTACATGGATACAATGTGTGAAGACAGTGTCTGGTATGCGGCGCCATGACATTGCTGTAATATTGCTAAAAGTGGCGCTAAAACAGTTTCAAACAGTGGACGATCTCTGACGTTACTGGTTTTCTGTTGACTCCCCCCATATTTTAGCTAATTATTATGTTTCTGTGCACATAAAACGGGGTCCAGCGTCTCGTCCCAGGCATTCCAAATCCTATGGCACGCAATCTGTCATTATCAGCAAGGCATGGCATGTTCTTCCGACCCTTGCTGTCAAGCATCACACGGAGCAAGTAGAATACAGCTACGCCTCTTCAGTAACCAATCACGCACATGAACGTTCGTGATCAATTCCATGAAAGGAATGGTCCGTTCATTCGAATCATTCAACACATCAACACCAGGAAAATGGTTCAAAACCACCCCTATATCTTCATATACCCCGAACTGCACGCCTCATTTGGAAATATCTACGAACGACATATATGTGTTGATAAATGTCTAAGAACACACCAATACTTGCTGAAAACAATTGCTACAAGAATCATGTATGTGTTCCTCCAGATGGCCACTGGGCCGTATCATATGATGCAAAGAAGCAGAGAAAGAATTTTCTTGGTTTCTTGGTTGTTTAACGCCGCACTCCGCAATATTCCAGCTATATGACGGCGGTCTGTAAATAATCGAGTCTAGACCAGACAATTCAGTGATTGACATCTTGAGCATCGATCCACGGAATTGGGATCGATGACATACATCAAACAAGCGACCACCCGATCCCGTTAGTCGCCTTTTACGGCAAGCATTGGTTGCTGAGGACCTTTTCTACCCCCAGATCTTCACGGGTCTGAGAAAGAAAGAATTTGAAAGAGTGGTCAAATATCTATTGCCATAGAACAGTTCTTATACATGTAATGAGTAATCCATTTCGGTTTCTTTATTTCAATATGAATTTACCTTGTTTACACAATTGTGTTTCATATAAAATAGAGCGCCTACACAGAGAGTGGAAAATCGGTGATTCGATCCCTTGGCCGCGCCATACCAAAAAACGTTAAAAGAAGGCATTAAAGGGTTAAAACGAGGACTGTCCGGCTCTGAGTCGGTATACTGTGTTTGTGGCGTATCCAGGTTAGACTGTAGCGTGATGTCTCAGTGGGCTAGCCCTGATTCTTGACAAGTACAAACAGACACACACAAACGTAGCACGTCACTATATGAGTGGCATAACGCGAATTGAACGCGACGTTTAGCCATTCGACCTCACCAGACGTTTATCCAGGTGTATATGTTCTAATGGGTTAATACCTGTTTGAAGTAACACTACACTAACTGTTTTCAGAACAGAGGTGATCCTCAGTGCGTACAGCGCTCTTTGAGTTATCTAGAAGCTCTTCTTTATGCATCTGTTAAAGGGTCTGGTAACTTGTCAGTTGGTGTGACTCGCCTGTCCTCGCTAGTAAACAATACCCCGAGTGTGCAAGATACTCATAACTCCACTGTGAGGCGGCATCAGTCACGCCACTCAGTTGTGTCATGTTTTCACCATGCACGCATTCGTCAAGTGTGAGCCAAACACAGGGAGGCGACGCAGATAATGTGTACTCACACACCTCACTCTAGAACCGTGAGATTTCTCACACCCTGATCAAATACACATGCACGGCTCTTTAAACACAGGGTGTTATCATGATTATCAAAGTACTGCATGATCCAATATTTTAAAGGACACGACGAGGACTGTAGAATATATATCCTAAATACTATTTGTAAGATTCCAACATGTATAAATAGGATATGTCTACAGAATTCTATGCTCACAGCAATGTGTATTCAAGTGGGGATTCCAGCATGGCCAATCTCTCCAGTAACCCAAGCTGATATCCCTGTGAGATCCCCCAGTACCCCAAGCTGATATCCCTGTGTGATCCCCCAGTACCCCAAGCTGATATCCCTGTGAGATCCCCCAGTACCCCAAGCTGATATCCCTGTGTGATCCGCCCCCCGTACCCCAAGCTGATATCCCTGTGAGATCCCCCAGTACCCCAAGCTGATATCCCTATGAGATCCCCCAGTACCCCAAGCTGATATCCCTGTGAGATCCCCCTGTACCCAAGGCTGATATCCCTGTGGGATCTGCCATCCCCCCCCCCCCCCGTACCCCAAGCTGATATCCCTGTGAGATCCCCCAGTACTCCAAGCTGATATCCCTGTGAGATCCCCCAGTACCCCAAGCTGATATCCCTGTGAGATCCCCCAGTACCCCAAACTGATATCCCTGAGAGATCCCCCAGTACCCCAAGCTGATATCCCTGTGAGATCCCCCAGTACCCCAAACTGATATCCCTGTGAGATCCCCCAGTACGCCAAACTGATATCCCTGAGAGATCCCCCAGTACCCCAAGCTGATATCCCTGAGAGATCCCCCTGTACCCCAAGCTGATATCCCTGTGAGATCCCCCAGTACCCCAAACTGATATCCCTGTGAGATCCCCCAGTACCCCAAGCTGATATCCCTGTGTGATCCGCCACCCTCCCGTACCCCAAGCTGATATCCCTGTGAGATCCCCCAGTACTCCAAGCTGATATCCCTGTGAGATCCCCCAGTACCCCAAGCTGATATCCCTGTGAGATCCCCCAGTACCCCAAACTGATATCCCTGAGAGATCCCCCAGTACCCCAAACTGATATCCCTGTGAGATCCCCCAGGACCCCAAACTGATATCCCTGTGAGATCCCCCAGTACCCCAAACTGATATCCCTGAGAGATCCCCCAGGACCCCAAACTGATATCCCTGAGAGATCCCCCAGTACCCCAAACTGATATCCCTGTGAGATCCCCCAGGACCCCAAACTGATATCCCTGTGAGACCAACCAGTACCCCAAACTGATATCCCTGTGAGATCCCCCAGGACCCCAAGCTGTTATCCCTGTGTGATCCGCCCCCCGTACCCCAAGCTGATATCCCTGTGAGATCCCCCAGTACCCCAAGCTGATATCCCTGTGTGATCCGCCCCCCGTACCCCAAGCTGATATCCCTGTGAGATCCCCCAGTACCCCAAGCTGATATCCCTGTGAGATCCCCCAGTACCCCAAGCTGATATCCCTGTGAGATCCCCCAGTACCCCAAACTGATATCCCTGTGAGACCAACCAGTACCCCAAGCTGATATCCCTCAATCCCCCAGTACCCCAACGTATTCAAAGCTGATATCCCTGATATCGCGGTACGATCGGGACCATGACTGCATATGTGCAATGAGTTATCGGCCCTGTTTATATGAATAAGAAATCTTAACAACTACGGACTCAAAGCAACACCAAATGTAACCTACCACACGGTCCCGATTCTTACCTTTAAGTTCTGGCCCATTGTTATTTCTCACATGCCATTATGGTTGACTACGTATTTGATTGCGTGCTTTGGGCAGAACAATTACCTAGGTGCCGTTGTAAAAAAACAACCTTAGCGTTACGACTGTCGTAAGTCTATTTTAAGGCATGGGAGTTTCGATTACCTTAGCGCTAAGATCACTTTGTACAATTCCGGGGTAGAATAGGTCTTCAGCAACCCATACTTGCCGTAAAAGGTGACTATGCTTGTCGTAAAAGGCGACTAACGGGATTGGGTGGTCAGGCTCGCTGACTTGTCATCGATCCCATGTCATCGATCCCAATTGCGTGGATCGATGCTCATGATGTCAATCACTGGATTGTCTGGTCCAGACTCGATTATTTACAGACCGCCGTAATATAGCTGGAATACTGCTGAGTGCGGCGTTAAACAACAAACCAACCAACCGACTTTGTACAACGGCATCCTGCCCATTGCGTGAAATGAGCAAGCATATTGTGAAATATTTGGAGAATTATTTTTCATTCACAACTATTGCCAATTGCATGCAATGAGCAGATAATTGTTTGCCCATTGCGTGCACTGGATCAGCTGCATTGTCCATTGCACGTTGCAAAGATTGGGTGTAACATATAAAGTAAATTCAACAAATGCGGTTTGGACAAAACTGCAGAACGGGGCTAGTTATGAAGATAGTGTAAATTCAGTTTTATAAAGATAACGAGCTGGCAATATTAACGTGACCTCAAATAAATTTTGGTCTGTTTTGACATGAACATCCTGGGTATGCAAGACTGGATCAGACAATCCAGTGATTGATATTATGACCAACGTCCCTCGTCGTCGGGGTACGCTGACACGCAGTCAACCAAGTGACCGAGTGTGACCACCCGATCCATTTCTTCGCCTCAGGCTGCTAAGGACCTAGTCTGACCCGGAGTCTAACCCACGGGGTTAAGGATAATAAGTACATAGTGAGGATCATCTGCATGCTCTTGTGAATACATAATGTAACTAGACCTCCAGTGCTATAAGGGGTTCCAGGTAATAATACCGAGAGTCTTGTAGTATAATTGTATGCCAAATGCGTAGATCGACGCTCATGTCAATCACTTGATTGTCAGGTCCAGGGCCCACATGCACAAAGCGATCTTAGCGCTACGACTATTGTAAGCCTATGTTAAAGTATGGGAATTACGGTGATCTGAGCGCTAAGATCGCTTTGTACAAGTGGGCCCAGACTCGATTATTTGTCAGCTGTAATAGTGCGACGTTAAACACAACAAACAAAGTGTCAGTGTTCTATATAAATACCAATTACTGTCATTTTAAGAAAATGCAGAGAAATGTATCATAACTCACTCCTGTGATGAACTTCGCAATTTATGTCTCATTTAGATTCAGTGACCTTCATGCCATTAACTGTCGATGCAACTTCCTATTATTCTCGGAAACAATATAACATATGACCAATCAGCTTTGAGAATCGCTGAGTGCTCTGGTCAAAAAGTTCTAACTCTAACAAATTTATTTTTCCTCATCATCTCCCTGCTTTTCAATACACTTCTCATATCGATAGTGAAGCTAATCAATTCCAGTCAGGAGGAGTTTTCTGAAACCAACCTGAAATACAGACAGCTTTGAGTTCATCGTTGTCGTCCTACCGCTTTCCACGAATGTCTTCTTTCAGTTTAGGAAACGGGCTGAAAATCATTTGGTGCCAGGTCTAGCAAGTATGGAGGGCGAGGAAGCTCTTCGAACCCAAATTGTCGCACAGCAGCCTCTGCAAATCGAGAGGTGTGAGAAGAGGCATTACCATGAAATAGTAGAACTCCACAGTCAGCATTCCTCGCCGCTTTTCTTTGATACAGTCCCTCAGGCGATGAAGCAAATCAGCATAGTAGGCACCGCTAATCGTCTTTTGACAATCAACAAGGATCACACCCTTTGCATCCCAGAATACAGTGGCCATAACTTTCTTCACCGATCTTGAAGTGTTGAATTTCTTGGGTGCCAGAGAAATGGAATGGTGGATTTACGTTTTGACTCGGGATCATAGTGGTTAACCAAAGTTTCATCACCCGTTACTAATCTCTTTTTGAATTTGACGAAATCCTCCTCAATAAGCTGTAAATTTTCTCTGACAATGTCAGTTCTTTTTTCCTTAAGATCAGAATTTGGAAACTTCGACACCCAATGGGCATATATCTTATTCATCTGTAAATTTTCGTGAATAATTGTTTCAGTAAAGCCATGGCTTAGACCTGTGTCTTCCTTCCTGAGAACCTTTCTCTAAAGTCAGAAACTTGATGACCGCGCGGTACTCGTTCATTTCCATTTCTGTGTCCATGTGGACCCCTATCACGTTCAACTGGCTGTCACTAATTTACAAATGGCCTCAACTGACCAAATACACTTGCAATGAACTACTCAAACAATGTACTACATTGACTGGTTCACTTTGTTATGGCCCGAATGTTAGTCAGGCTTAGAACTTTATGACCAGCCCTCCTATGTCAACCTATGGACATTTATCACTTTACTATTTCATAGGTAATATAGTTTCAAATATTGTCGAGTGTTTGTCCTTCGCTTCCTTTATGACCTTCGAGATACACAGCGTATCGAGAAAACGCGAATCGTTTCAAACGTAAAAACTAAGTTTTCTACTATTCTATTTCCGTGTCAGTCTGCATAGCTATAGGTGAAGGAAAGTCTATTTAAATATTCAGAACTTATGAAAACAGCCTCAGCATTGTAAACGTGTCGACGGCAGATGTACATGGTTTGTAATAATTGTGTGTTGTGCGTTTTTCAATCCATCATCGTTGTGAGCGGTGACACTCGTCTTCTCGCATTCCGAAAGAAATGTCGTTTGTTCCCTCCACCATTCGTCACCACTCGCATCTTACCGTAACCCAGAAGAAAGCTCGTCCGTGTCAATGCAGCATTTGACAGAGCATCCACAATGTCTGCTCCGCCTGTTCCATCACATCGCTTAAAGCCCACATCCCTCATCATCAACAAAGAGGAGAGACATGTGGGGCGATTGTTTATTTCGGAGTGGTAATTCGTCACCAGGCCATCACAAGTAGTTCAACTGGTTCATGTGATGAAATGATAGTAATGAACGTCCCATGTGAATGAGTGAATATTGTTTTGCGCCTGCAGTGTTACCGCCGTCATATTATATTGAGGACACTGATGGCCTAATCGTCTAAGGCACTATTCGCTGTGCAGAGTTGCGTCTTTTATGCGTCCTAGAAGCTTGTGATCGTAGGTTCGAATCCAACATTTCTAGGTTTGTCCGCACCATGTTTAAAGGTAAAAGTCAAAGATCTGCATCACTTCTGACACCCCCCTACCCCTCCCTCACCTACCCAAGCTGACTGACAGGCACCGTGAAACCAAACTCACTCACTCACTCACTCACCCATCCACCTTCTCACTCACTGTGGTGCTGTTGAATATTGCAGTGATGCTGTTTGAGTGTTGCCTTTTGCGGCGTTAACCCCATTCACTTTCAGACCACGGTTTTATCGACCTCAAAGCAAACCAATGTCTTATTCCAAAGTGAAAAGTGTTGGGTGTCCAACAAATAGCTATTCGTTACCGCAAAGACGTCTTTGAAAAGTATGCATCGTGGCTGCATGTATCATTATATAAAGATCCAAGTGTAGCCTAAATCACAGGTTGTAAGCGCTGTCCATGCCAAACCGGATGTTGGTAGGTTGCCGCAACCATTTTCTCACTGGACAGTAAAAAATGTGATTTCACCCGAGCACATTGGTTTGGGAAAGTCTTTTGCCCTTTTACTTAATAATTTGAGTGAGTGAGTGAGTGGGTGAGTATGGTTTTACGCCACTTTTAGAAATATTCCAGCAATATCACGGCGGAGGACACCAGAAATAGGCTTCACACATGTCGGCAATCGAACCCGGGTCTTCGGAATGACGGGCGAACGCTTTAACCACTAGGCTGCCCGACCGCTCCCTTCATAATTTGAACCTAATCTAACTTACATCGTGCACCGAGGGGCTTCCGGACCACAATCGGTATAGAATTACATGCGACATTCAATAATAAGTTCAATATTTCTTACTTTACTTTTGGTGTCATCTGATGCGATAAAGACGGCATTAATTATTACTTCATATCCGCGCACTTTTGTGTCAATTTAATTAAGCTCTATTAGGCTATTGTAGGATTTGTAACATAAAGGTAATACATTGATACAAACCCTAAGATTTACCAACATCCGGTTTGGCATGGACAGAGCTTACCCCTAATGTAAAACCACGTGGCCAACGGCTCCATATATGGATCCAACTGCATGTTCCCAAGGTGAGGTTGCAGATATAACAATAGGCTGAAAGCAAAGAGCTTAAATATAAATTGTTCCCGAATAAAAACATTTTAATTAATATGATTAAATATATTGACCCATACTTAATGGTATGCGTTTGGGAACTTTCGATTGTTGATATAGATATTTAAGAATCAATAATGCAACTTTGATGGTATTTTTGCATCCTTTCTACCATCTTCCCGAGGTAAGGGATGAAGTGACTAGTTAAAGCCAGTTTCCACTTTCACATGCAGTAAACTAACTCCCTGGCCTCGGGGTGATGCTCTTCTACGCGTTATTTTGAACTTTCTTGTTGTTTTACATGCGTTAAATGGAAAAGGTATGATGACAGCTTAGTCAAGCAGATCTTGTTAGCCTCTTCTTGTTGCGTGTGATAACAATACACATGGGTGTTGTGCTTCGCCTTCTCCTGGCAGCCATTTTGTAAATTTCTAAGGATGCATTTTATGCATATTATTCCGGGTACTTCCCTAAATTAACCTTGTTCACACTGGTTGATTCAGGTTGAATCAAGACAACCCTGGTTGCCAGAAATGTGGTTGTCTTGGTTGACTCAAGACACTCAAAGTTTAATCATTTCTATTATATAAAGCGACACAACCCTTTCCATATCCAATAGATTCCTGCATAAAGCAGAGTCAAGGGTACAATTCCGGCTATATCATCAGCGTGTGTTTAGGAATCACTATCAAGTAGTAATGATACCAGGTGTTCGCAAGAAGGTGAGGGTATCCTGCTTCCCCGGTGGCACCCGTCACAAACACATGCAATGGCAAGTCGATTGTTCACCTGAAAAAATACGGGAACATGTGAAACAAGTCAAAATAGGGAATTGCATCGGGAATCATTTTTGTCTCTGATGCGCCAAATTTGGAAATGTCCTCCACATGTCTACCATAAAACATTTTGAAAGCTTTACTGGGGCCTTGAATGTTGTAACCTTGATCAAACAACTTCTGAACAAGAGTCGTATGACACTCTTTGAAATCATGGTAGAAAGATTGTATCTCACAAGTTGTGAAATGTAAACACCAAAGGCTGGAGATGCTGGATTATTGCTCGACATGAAGGGAAAGTTGGCTATTGGAAAGTTGAAGTCATCCCTCTTGTCAAACAGTCTTGTGAACCACCTACTGAAAGGCAGTAAAGTGTTGATCGAAAACAAATGACGAAGTGACTTCTTATATTCCTCATCATTTTGTCTGATCGGCAAAGTGTAGACTTCCTGTATGTAACGCACCATATAATCTCATGCAGGTAGGACATAGTTCGGAGGTATATCGACCTGGTCTGCACCATACCGTGCTCTTGGATTTCACGGAAGTGGTAAACGTCTGAGACCTGCATCACTCCGGGCTATCCTCCAACATTAAGCTGTCACGCCGTGATATAACTGGAATACCGTTAAAAGCGGTGTTAAACCCAACTCACTAACTCATCTATTTAACATTACATGGATGTATGTTTCTTGTAAGCTCGTGATCACATGTCCACAAGGATTGGTTTTATCAGTTCGGTAACAGGACCATAAACCTAAATATAAACAGTCATCATGACGTATAATTGACAATCATGAACTTACATGTTTCCTTTCCTTGGCCTTATGACGCAGTGAGTGGAATGCGAATTTACTTTTCTCTATGGATATAAAGCTTAAAACTTAAAAAAACATCCAAAACATGGACATGCTTCTTGTTGATAGTCAGATTTTAAAAAAAGAAATGACACATGCAATACTTGCAAGTCATGTTCGTGCACTGTACTCGTCACACCCTTTCCACACTGCCAGCCTGTCGCTCCGGTTCGTCTTACCGGTGCATCAATTCAGTCTCCTGTTGTAACACTAGTCATCCCATGCACAGTTGATACCACAGCATTTTAACAATGTGTCGAGTTGCATGCTGAATACATAGCTGACCGACCCCTGATGATCCGGGTTAGAATAGGTCTTCAGCAAACCATGCTTGCCATGAAAAGCGACTATGAGACTATAATAGAGTCTGGACTAGACCATCCAATGATTGTCATCATGCGCATCGATCCGCACAATTGGGATACGATGACATTCATCAACCAAGTCAGCGAGTCTGACCACCAAATCCCGTTAGTCGCCTCTTACAAGTATGGGTTGCTGAAGACCAATTCTAACCCGGACTTTCATGGGACGTGGTTAAAAATATTCCAGCAATATAAAACAATAGGGATTGCTGGGAATTTCAGCTACAAACACAGTCTGAATATTATTTCAAGAAAAATTCTTTCAAACAATGTCATTCTTGTGGCACCAATATTTATTTTTTCCATAAAGACCCCAAGACCATCTAATCCACACGAAAACACAAGTCAGTTGGAGAAAATTCTAGATGTGCATATTAGAAAATAACAAAATGACGCTGCATTTGTTTTGTCAACACCATAGAGCTTGTTGCATTACACGTGCATTGCCATAGCCACGGTGCACGACATGGAATCTGTAGTAGGAAATGTATACAAGTTCTTTACACTTGAGACAGACAGAGAGAAACTATTTTATTATACTAGATAGGGTGTTTTACCGAACTGCCCAAGCTCTGGGGCTTACATACCAACAAAGATATGATAATTAAACCAAAGAAAGTAGGGGTCATCTCAAAAACAAAACTGTGACGTAAAAGGATAATAGGGGGACAAAAGGCGCAAAGTGTACACGTTTTTTGAGCAGAAGGTACCCCCGACTTGCAGTAAAATTTCGGGAAGAAATTAAAAATACGATTCATGTTTCCCGGACTTCATTTATTATTTCTCTCCACGAGATGGGATTTCGATACACTGCACGTGACGGCGACAGAACACTTTTCAGGGGACAATATTCCATCCTGTCCATAAGATCACAATATCTCCGCACCATTCATGATTATTTCAGTCAGGACTCCCAGATCATTTTCCTTGATGAAACCATGGCTACCACCCATGAAGATCCGGGTTAGAATAGGTCTTCAGCAACCCATGCTTGTCGTAAGAGGCGACTAACGGGATCGGATGGTCAAGCTTGCTGACTTTGTGAGCTAGTTTTCGAGGCAAAAAAGAAAAAAGGTGATTATCATAAGGAAACGAATGGTGATATGTTCATTGACTGGTTGGAACATCAGCTACCGCCCAATTTAACCAACCCCATGAAGTGTCATTGTCGTGGATAACGCCAGTTATCACAACGTCCCGGAACCAGATATTGTCGCGACAACCATGAACAGTCTGAAGACGACCGTGCAGGAACAACTGACTTCTTGCAATAGCGACTTCAGACCAATTGAAACGAAAGTTCATCTCATGGAGAAAATCCCCCTGAATAGGAAACCAGTAAAGTTCAAGACATATGTCGTGGTGGCACAACACTGTCACGTGCTCTTACCTACGCCAGTCAGACACTGTAAGCTCAATCATATTGAGTTTATCTGGGCTAACTGTGAACTGTTTGTGGTAAGACATAACAAAATATTCAAGCGACAAAGGGTTGATCAACGCAACCTTTGCTGGAATCACACCAGAGGCATGGCAAAAGGCTGAAGATCGCGTTCTTTAATAGAACGTCAGCACCGCCTACGTGAAGGCGGAAATATCAGCCTTGTTCCACCAGACATCAATGAGTACAACAGCAATAACTTTTAAGATTTTGAGACCAACCCAAACTCCAGTGATATTTGCACCTGTGGGTATGCACGTGTACGGACAGGTGTTAGGTAATAACCTCAGGCTATAGGCCGTTTCTTACATGCTTGACAACACACAAATTATTTTCTAAGTTTATTATAATTTTACCATCTTGAAAGTGGCTCTTGACATAACGACAGAAGCTTTAGTAAATAACGAGGTTGTGAGCATTGCATTTCCCAAATTTAGAGTGAAAATTATTATTAGCTTCTCATCTTTCAAAACTGCTGGAACGCGAGAGCGATTTTGAAATTTCGAGCTTTCTACTTTTTTAGTGACAAATATCGAAACCCTGAATTATCAAACGATACGCGATCCGCTGTTCTTGCATAAGCATCTAAGGCCAAAAAAATATTCGTTTTAATCATACTTTCTAGCAAACATAAATAATAAGAACAAGTTGTTCCTATAAAATACTGGCATCATTGTACTGTCCGCTTATCTAGACGCCTATTATAATAAGGATATAATTACTATACACCCATGGACTTCTCATTCAGTACAGCCTTAGAGGAAGGCTAGCGATCAGCTCACCCTTGCGCTTGTTTGCTGTGCTAACTCGGCGTTTGTTAATGGTACATATCTTGAAGGGGAAGATACAAACGATGAAATACAAAAAAAAATTGATGGACAAGCTCCTTGTTTTAATCCTCAAATGAGACTGGGACACTATTATATCTACGTACTTCATCTGGGTATATGCTACATTCATGATCAACCTTTCCCATCTGACATTGAGGTGGAGACACCCCTATATAAGTCCTGCACCATCAAGGCAGAATATCTAATTCAATAAAAACCAATCTAGATGATAAAAATAAGCATGTTTAGCGAACTATATTCCACAAAACAGCAGAAAAATACATATTTCAATATTTACATAACAGATAAAGGAATCCATAGATTATATGTTAGTCTAACTCCTCCATATATTCGGGAGTAATTTAACTTCTTTTCAGTAGTATGTATAGTGTGGATTGGAATTGGTCCCCGGAAACCTATGCTTATCGCTACGTCAGGTGTTCAAGCCTTGTTGCATAAATTTGATAATTGCATGGCGTCGTACCTCCGACGTTGCTCATAATATACATCACTTGAATGTCTGCTGACGTCATATAGATGAAATATTGCTGAGCACGGCGCCAAACAACTCCTAACAAATCAAACAAACAAACACACCTTTATATGTGTGGCCCCGCGAAGACCTAAGTTATAGAACTGGTCTTCAGGAACCCATGCTTGTCGTTAGAGGCGACAATAAAGGATTGGGTGGTCAGGCTCGCTGACTGGGGTCATGTCATCGTATCCCAACTACATGTATCGATGCTACTGATGTCAAACACTGGATTTACTGATCATGACTCGATTATTTACAGACCGACGTCATGAAGCTGGACTACTGCAGAGTGCGGCGATAAACAACAGACGAATCTACATATATGGCCCCGCAGGTCCCGAATGTCGGTGCGGGGGCTAACATAGTGGTTAATGCGCCAACTTGCAACCATCCAACATTTACATACACCAGCAGCCAGTAACAACCTGCGTGGTTATTGATGCGTATATTCAAGTTTGGTCCATCGGTCTGTATGATTTGTTTCTTTGAAGAAAATGTATTATGTCAGTTTCGGGATTTAAATGGGAATATTCCTTTACGTCGACTTTTTAGCTTCATGGGTTTTATAATGTTCAAAGTTGAAAACAGTAACTTATTGTAATTGTAATGTTAGTGATACTGCCGTTCAATACTCAAACCGCATGCAGTTGTGCGCAATATGGTTTATGATAAAAGGCATGTTATTTGTTACATGTTTTATCCAATTCGAATTTAAAAACACTATCCGTCACGAAAATGATCGAGGCAATAAACGTTTGAACCTTTCTCTGTTACACTGAAGGTAATATATTTTTTATTTTTTCTTCTTAAAATTTAAGAATAACATGTTGAAATTTTGAGGTAATATGCTGACATTTCAAGATAGTATGTAGAAATCTTGAAATTTCAGAATAAAATATTTTGAATTTTCAACATGTTATCTTGAATTTTCGAATTAGCATCTTCCAATTTCAAGAAAGAAACCAGTCATACGGCCTTCCGTACTGTAACAGTATCTCTTGATTGGTGGAAATATTCTCTTACAAGAGCAGAGAGATCTGGACGATGATTCTTGTGAAGGTTGTGGCGTGTTTGTTCTGTTAATAGCTTGACTTCAACCAACTCGCCATTTTGCACGTGCTAAAGGAGATTTTCGTGACACGAGGCAGACGACAGCTGTGGTATGTTAAAACAAACACTTCATGTTTAATAGGTACGAAATCAATAGATTTTACGATGAGTGGACCGGATGACAATTTAGTGAAATTCAACTGACATAATAGACAAAAAACACACGTTCCTTTTCCCAACGTCGTTACGAAACATATCGTGTGGATGAACCGTTAAGAATTATGTCAATCAAAGATGTCGTGCTTGTCAGTGTGTGGCAGGCGTTCAACAATCGCCATGCAAATTCATAACAGACATCAAATTAAACAAGTGAAAAAGATGACACATTCTCTCGAAAACACATCACGAGGTTCTGAAACCCTGTTATAGCACAGCCAGTGAAGTTAAACTTTTATTCATTGTATTGTTTAAGTGACACTTCCTTGTCGATTTCTCGATACACATACCCTGGGTTATTCGAAGTCATTGTTGATTGGTTGACAAGTGTCACATTGTCGATATCAAAAACCGACATGGGGTTAACACGTGTTAGCAGTCAATTTTATAGTAACTGCTTTCGAATCTCTGTCATTGGTCAGAATCTGTCTAATTCCAAATTCTTGAAATGGTGACTTACACAAATTACACACAGAAACTACACACACACACACACACGCGTGCACGCGCGTCTATATAAGTGCAATAATTTTGAACACGACGTTAAACTACATTTCATCTCACCTTACCCCTCAATAATCTTGAATTTGAAGAATCAAGTAGTTGCTTTGTTTGTTTGTTGTTTAACGCCGCACTCAGCACTATTCCAGCTATGTGACGGCGGTCTGTAAATAATCGAGTCTGGACCAGATCATCCAGTGATTGACGTCATAAGCATCGATCCACGCAATTGGGATACCATGACATGCAGGAGTTGTTTGGCGCCGCCCACAGCAATATTTCATCTTTATGACGTCAGCATGTAAATAATCGAGACGACCAGACAATCCAGTGATGGATATTATGAGCAACGACCTACGTCGTCGGAGGTACGACGCCATGCAATTATCCAATTTATGCAACCAAGCTTGAACACCTGACGTAGCGACAAGCATAGGTTGCCGGGGACTAATTCCAATCCACACTATACATACTACTAAAAAAAAGTTAAATAACTCCCGATTTGTTCTTTAAGATCTTTTGTGCAGAATATATGGAGGAGTTAGACTAACATACAATCTATGGATTCCTTTATGTGTTATGTAAATATTGAAATATGTATTTTTCTGAAGCTGTTTTGTGGAATATTGTTCGCTAAACATGCTTATTTTTATCATCTAGATTGTTTTTTATTGAATTAGATGCAGATATTCTGCCTTGATGGTGCAGGACTTATATAGGGGTGTCTCCACCTCAATGTCAGATGGGAAAGGTTGATCATGAATGTAGCATATACCCAGATGAGGTGAGGTGAGGTTAAATGGGGTTTAACGTCGCGTCCAAGATTATTGCACTTCTATAGCGACGTGCATGTACGTGTGTGTTTGTGTGGCTGCTTGTACTAGTCCGGACTGATGCCGATTCTCAGTGCTAGCTCACTGAGATACCATGCCGCAGTTTAACATGAATACCCCACTCAGACACAGTATACTGACTCCGAGCCGACCAGTCCTTGTTTTAGCCCCTTAATGCCGAGCGCAAGACAGGTCATACCCAGATAAAGTACGTAGACATAATAGTGGCCCGTGAAGATCCGGTATAGGATAGGTCTTCAGCAAGCCATGCTTGCCTTAAAAGGCGACGATGCTTGTCGTAAGAGGCGACTAACGGGATCGGGTGGTCAGGCTCGCTGACTTGGTTGATACATGTCATCGATCCCAATTGCGTGGATCGATGCTCATGTTGTCAGTCTCTGGAATATTGCTGAGTGCGGCGTTAAAACAACAAACAAACAACATAATAATGTTTTAGTTTCATTTCGTGATAAAGATGAAGTTTTTTTTGTGTTTTGTAGATCCTGAAGTCTCCACATTTCATCGTATGTATCTTCCCATTCAAGATGAATAGCACTTACAAGTGCCGAGTTAGCACAGCAAACAAGCGCATGGTTTAGCTGATCGTTAGCCCTCCTCCAAGGCAGTACTGAATGAGAAGTCCATGGGTGTATAGTAATTATATCCTTATAATAATAGGCGTCTAGATAAGCGGACAGTACAAGGAGGCCAGTATCTTAAAGGAACAACTTGTTCTTACTATTTATATATGCTAGAAAGTATGATTAAAACGAATATTGATTTGCCTTAGATGCTTATGCAAGAATAGCGGATCGCGTATCGTTTGATAATTCAGCTTACTATATTTGTCAATAAAAATAGAAAGCTCGAAATTTCAAAATCGCTCTCGCGTTCCAGCAGTTTTGAAAGATGAGAAGCTAATAATAATTTTCACTCTAAATTTGGGAAATGCAATGCTCACAACCTCGTTATTTACTACAGCTTCTGTCGTTATGTCGTGTGTTGAAATTCAGAACAAGAGCCACTTTCAAGATGGTATATCGCCCTTGAAAGTCAAACACTGTAACTTTCAATGTGAATGCATTCATTCTCCAAACAGAAGCAACTAAACCCTTTCCATAGTCAAAAGAAATCTCTTCAAAAAGCAGAGTCCATTGTGCGATTCCGACAATAGTCATCTTTAAGCATGTATTTATGAGTGATGATAGAAGGTGTTCACGAAAAGGCGAGCGTATCCTGTCTTACAGGTGGCATTCGCAACAAACACATGCAATGGCAAGTCAACTGTTCACGTGAACAAACACGGGAACATATGGTAGACAATCCTCCTCTAAAATCTTAGTTATTTGAAAAGATTTATTACGAGAGTTGGTTTCACATCTCTTGAATACGAATCATAGAGCTATGAAAATAGCATATATACAATCAACGCAAATTTACCTCATCTAGCCTATCCGAACTGACACTAGCCTAAAGAGTTTTTTTTACAGGTAAAATTATGATAAACCTAGAAAATAATTCGTGTGTTATGAATAATGCATGTAAGAAACGGCTTATAGCTTGAGGTTATTACCTAACACCTGTCCCGAGGTGATGACCTCACACCGGCCCGTGCACGTGCATACCCACAGGTGCAAATATCACTGGAGTTTGGGTTGGTCTCAAAAGCTTAAAAGTTATTGCTGTTGTTGTACTCATTGATATCTGGTGCAACAAGGCTGATATTTCCGCCTTCACGTAGGCGGTGCTGACGTTCTGTTTCAAGAACGGAATCTTCAGCCTTTTGCCATGCCTCTGCAGTGATTCTAGCAAAGGTTGCGTTGATCAACTCTTTGTCGCTTGAATGTTTTGTTATGTCTTACCACGAACACTTCACAGTTAGCCCAGATTAAGTCAATATGATTGAGCTCACAGTGTCTGACTGGCGTAGGTAAGAGAACGTGACCGTGTTGTGCCACCAGGACATCTGTCTTGAACTTTACTGGTTTCCTATTCAGGGGGGTTTTCTCCATGAGATGAACTTTCGTTTCAATTGGTCTGAAGTCGCCATTGCAAGAAGTCAGTTGTTCCTGCACGGTCGTCTTCAGACTGTTCATGCTTGTCGCGACAATATCTGGTTCCCGGACGTTGTGATAACTGGCGTTATCCACGACAATGACACTTCATGGGGTTGTTCCCCAGTCAGTGAACATATCACCATTCGTTTCCTTATGATAATCATCATTTATCTGTTTTGTCTCGAAAACTAGCTCACATCCATCAATAAGCCCCAGATCACGGGTTCCGGTGTGCAAAACAATGACACGATTACCTTTCTCTGATGGTAACATGGTTTTTTCGTCTATCTGACGGTAGCTACTTGTTTGTTTGTTTATTGCTTAACGCCGCACTCAGCAGTGTTCCAGCTATATGACGGTGGTCTGTAAATAATCAAGTTATGACCAAACAGTCTAGTAATTAATATCATGAGCATCAAGCCAAACAAAGTCAGCAAGCTTGACCATCCGATCCCGTTAGTCGCCTCTTACGACAAGCATGGGTTGCTGAAGACCTATTCCTACCCGGATCTTCATGGGTGGTAGCCACGGTTTCATCAAGGAAAATTCATTTTCCAAGGTTTCATTTAGGAAAAAATGGTCTGGGAGTCCTGACTGCAATAGTCATGAATGGTGCGGAGATATTGTGATCTTATGGACAGGATGGAATATTGTCCCCTGAAAAGTGTTCTGTCGCCGTCACGTGCAGTGTATCGAAATCCCATCTCGTGGAGAGAAATAATAAATGAAGTCCGGGAAACATGAATCGTATTTTTAATTTCTTCCCGAAATTTTACTGCAAGTCAGGGGTACCTTCTGCTCAAAAAACATGTACGCTTTTGTCCCCCTATTATCCTTTTACGTCACGGTTTTGTTTTTGAGACGACCCCTACCTTCTTTGGTTTAATTATCATATCTTTGTTGGTATGTAAGCCCCAGAGCTTGGGCAGTTCGGTAAAACACCCTATCTAGTATAATCAAATAGTTTCTCTCTGTCTGTCTCAAGTGTAAAGAAGCTGTATACATTTCCTACTACAGATTCCATGTCGTGCACCGTGGCTATGGCAATGCACGTGTAATGCAACAAGCTCCATGGTGTTGACAAAACAAATGCAGCGTCATTTGGTTATTTTCTAATATGCACATCTAGAATTTTCTCCAACTGACTTGTGTTTTCGTGTGGATTAGATGGTCTTGGGGTCTTTATCGAAAAAATAAATATTGGTGCCACAAGAATGACATTGTTTGAAAGTATTTGTTTTGAAATATTATTCAGACTGTGTTTGTAGCTGAAATTCCCAGCAATCCCAATTGCCTTATATCACTGGAATATTTTTAACCACGACAAGACCCGTGAAGATTCGGGTTAGAATTGGCTTTCAGCATGCCGCGCATGTTTGTTGTTAGATGCGACTAACGGGATCGGGTGGTCAGGCTCGCTGACTTGGTTGATGCATGTCATCGTATCACAATTGTGTGGCTCGATGCGCGATCAGTGATGACAATCACTGGATGGTCTAGTCCAGACTCGATTATTTACAGACCGCCGTCATATTGCAGGAATATTGGAGCATTAGACAAGAAACAAACAAATAATTATGTGTCATTCAACGTTTGAACTCGCTGCACTGTTTCATGTCTTTTGTTTATGATTTCTGGTTTGCCAATCTATAACCTGATGGACTGGTCATTAACGTAGTGAGGAGTTCTGTATCCCACGTTTAATGGTATTTCAGTCACTCATGGTGACGGATCCCATACTCAAAGTCGAACCTGATCTTACTAATGACGTATTACCAATTTGACTACCCAATGCCTCCATAAAATCTATGTTACAGGTCAGCTACGTTTTTTTTTTTTAGTGTGTGTGTAACCATCTATATGACGGCGGTCATATAAAAAAAAGAGTGTGGAGCAGACAATCCAGTAATTGACGTTATAAGCATTGATCCACGCAATTAAGTTACGATGACATTCATCAACAAGTCAGCGAGCCTGGCCATCCGATCCCAACTACCCGATCCCGTTAGTCGCCTCTTACGACAAGCATAGTCGCTTTTTTACGGCAAGCATGAGTTGCTGTAGACCGATTCTAAACCGGATCTTCAGGGATCGGTCAGCTACGTATTCAGCATGCAACTCGACACATTGTAAAATGCTGTGGTATCAACCGTGCATGGGATGACTAGTGTTGCAACAGGAGACTGAATTGATGCACCAGTAAGACGAACCGGAGCGACAGGCTGGCAGTGTGGAAAGGGTGTGACGAGTACACTGCACGAACATGACTTGCAAGTATGCATGTGTCATTTCTTTTTTTAAAATCTGACTATCAACAAGAAGCATGTCCATGTTTTGGATATTTTTTAAAGTTTTAAGCTTTATATCCATAGAGAAATGTAAATTCGCATTCTCTCACTGCGTCATAAGGCCAAGGAAAGGAAACATGTAAGTTCATGATTGTCAATTATACGTCATGATCACTGTTTATATTAGGTTTATGGTCCTGTTACCGAACGGATAAAACCAATCCTTGTGGACATGTGATCACAAGAAACATACATCCATGTACTGTTAAATAGATGAAGTGAGGTGAGGTGAAATTAGGCTTATGTCGCGTCCAAGATTATTGGACTTATATAGCGACGTGCATAAACGCGTGTGTGTGTGTGTGGGGGGGGGGCTTGTACTAGTCCGGACTGATGCCAATTTATAATGCTAGCTCACTGAGATACCTTGTTTAAGCCCCGAGCAGGGTACCAAGTACCATCTTTTAACGTCTTTAGTATGACGCGGCCTGGGATCGAACCCCGGACCTTCCGCTCTCCGGACTGACGCTCTACCACTAGACCTCGGAGGCGGTCTAACTGTTAAATAAAGCTTTGGGTACCACCACAATTACCTTAACCTGTAGCTTATGTGTAAGTTATGTGTGTGTGATAATTCCATGACAAAGGAGTTGGACACCACCGCACTGATACAATGACGGCGTCAACCCGTTCGTATGATTTGGGGAAAACGATCATTTCAAGTTAAGTGTAACTTCACCATTATTAAACACATCTTCCCGAGGCAAGTGAGAGGGATGACTTCAACTTTCCAATGGTCAACTTTCCCTTCATGTCGAGCAATATTCCACCACATCAGCCTTTGTGAGATACAGTCTTTCTACCAAGATTTCAAAGAGCGCCATACGCCCCTTATTCAGATGTTGTTTGATCAAGTTAACAACATTTCAAGGCCTCAGTAAAGCTTTCAAAATGTTTTATGGTAGGTTGGTTGTTGGTTGGTTTGTTGTTTAACGCCGCACTCAGCAATATTCCAGCTATATGACGGCGGTCTGTAAATAATCGAGTTTGGACCAGACATTCCAGTGATTGATATCATGAGCATCGATCCACACAATTGGGATCGATGACATGCATCAACCAAGTCAGCGAGCCTGACCACCCGATCCCGTTAGTCGCCTTTTACGACAAGCATAGTCGCCCTTTACGGCAAGCATGGGTTGCTGAAGACCTATTCTGGTAGACATGTGGAGGACATTTCCAAATTTGACGCATCAGTCACAAAAATGATTCCCGATGCAGTTCCCTGTTTTGACTTGTTTCATGTGTTCCCGTATTTTTTCAGGTGAACAATTGACTTGCTATTGCATGTGTTTGTGACGGGTGCCACCGGTGGAGCAGGATAGGCTCACCTTCTTGCGAACACCTGGTATCATTACTATTTGATAGTGATTCATAAACACACGCTGATGATATAGCCGGAATCGTACCATTGACTCTTCGTTATGCAGAGATTTCAATTGGATATGGAAAGGGTTGTGTCGCCTTATTTAATAGGACTGATTAAAATTTGAGTGTCCTAAGGCAACCAAGATTATTACATTTCTGGCAACCAGGGTTGTCTTGATTCAACCTGAATAAACCAGTGTGGACAAGAGCAACAACAGCGTACGCAAAATACCAACAAGAACTGAAAGAAAAACCCCGTGCAGAAGCAGTCCTTCAAGCTTACTGGCCAGGTTCACTGCCAATATAACCGCTCGAAGTGACCCGACTGCCGATTCCTACCCGAATTGGAAAGCGCACTTTGCTTTTTTTGGTTATGATTGCAATATTCCTTATCGATGGAATGGCTCGCTTTCACTTTATAAGCATCAGCAC
Organism: Haliotis cracherodii; assembly: GCF_022045235.1. Lineage (NCBI taxonomy): Eukaryota > Metazoa > Mollusca > Gastropoda > Lepetellida > Haliotidae > Haliotis > Haliotis cracherodii. The sequence continues at coordinate 7,706,505 of NW_027266265.1, read as the reverse complement.
ACATGCAGCTATCTTCATTAATTAATCAAAGGGATATTTCGTGATTCTATTTCCAGTGGCAAGGATTGTAGAGAAACACGATATATACGTCTATTAGTTTTTTTCGTACATGGTGATATATATGGAATTACTGTCAACCCTTTCATGCACATTTGGATCCGATTATTTGTACATTCTACAGTGACGTTTGATTGTTCACGTGATCTACACGGGTGCATTTTGTCAAAAATATGCACGTATTATGTATTGCATATTTCTTCAGCACGGCATCAATCACTTTCAAGGGTGGCATCTCGTGATAAAAATGTCTGTCAGTCATTCCAGGGTGTCGCTTGACTGTCACTCGTGTCACTGCCACTGTCTTGCTACAACATTCGGGTCAAAGGTCATCTGGTCTGACGTTGAAGAAAATGACAGTTGACGTGTATGGATATATTTTCCATGGCCCTTGACATGGGAGAAGACATGCAGTCATATATACACCTCTGTGATCTGAAAGCAGTTAGTGTAGTATTAATACAAACACATATTACCCGGGGACTCGTCAGGTGTGATGAAATGAGGGATAACGTCGCGTTCATTTCACTCATTTAGCGACGGGTGTGTGTGTGCGTGTGTGCGTGCGTGTGAAAGTGAAACATCTAATCTCTCCGAAGTAGAAGGCAAAGGTGATGGCTTCGGTTTTCTGAGGTTCTAAAGGAATCTGACTGGTCTACCTCCCGAGGTCAGACCATCAATGGCCAATATCATACGAACTGTCTTAGGCAACTGCGTGTGAACATCACGGCTAAACGTCGCAAAGAATGCTTTGTTCAACCAGGTGCGTCCGTGCAAAAGCCTGTTGTCTGCAATACATGACTATGGCTTTAAACGCATTGAATATCCTCTGTATTCACCAGACTTGGAACCGTCAGATTTTCACCTCTTTCCTAACTGAAAGAAAGAATTTTCCGACAAGCACTGTGCAAATGATGATGATGTTATTTCTGCCGTGAAAGACGTTTTACACAACCAAGAGGACTCATTCAACACCAGTTGGATCCAGGCATTCCAGCGTCGTTGGACGTCCAGCGCTGAAAAATAAATATCAACCAAATCCATCAACTCAGTTCATTGTAGTTGGGCTCAGAATTGTTCAGCCAGCCCTCGTATATCATTATTATTATGTTACTATCTAATGCATTTTGTATGTTCATGGTTGTCTTTAACCAACGACCAACGCCATCGGGGTACGAAGTCACGCAATCCACCAAGTCTCCGTGCCTGACCACCCGATCCATTTCGTACTCTTGCGAACAGCATGTTGCCGGGGACGTAATCTAACCCGGATTCCCGTAGTTCGTTGTGTTGTGGGTCCGAATACAAGATTGATTTCTCGAAACCTAGAAATCTACGTAATACAAAGTCTCTTGTTATCCTGGCCATAAGCTGTGCGCTTGCTCATCAGTTATTGACATTGGATCATATCTGATCAGTCCGCAGCACCAAGACCACCATGTTATCCGCGCCCCATGGTCGATACGATAATGGATTAAGCTATTGAAGGGATTTTTTTTTAATCTGAGGTGAGGGTCAGTTATTCCAAGGTGTCTTTTAAGTTTAACTTTGTACTGGAGAAAATGAGTGAATGAATACTGTTTACAGCAGTCGTAACTACTACATCACATCAGACTGTTGGCAATAAGGAATGTTTGTCTTTTCATTCCACTGTCAGAAATATTCCAGCTACATCACCCAGACATGTTACCATTTAAGTCTGGGCCAGACACACCAGTGGCTGGTCACTGATCCTGACCACACCCGATCCAAAATTTAATTGCCTCTTAAATTCAATAGATTGCTGGAGACCTATCTTATCCTGGGTTCCCTTAGGGAGCATGGGGAGTGAAGACTTTAACCACGAACCTACATAAGGCAAAGGAGTAGTTTTTCTGGCCTTATGGCTTGGCCTAAAATGATGCGATGACATCCCATTTTTGGAAAAGCTCATTTGCATGACATAGTTCTAAATGAAACAATACTGGGAATGTTTGAAAGGTTCCCGACCGCGATTCACCAACACTGACCCCGGAGGTACAATCTTAAGTTTTCTGAATACGTAGTTGTCTCCAGGATTACAAAACATTCTTCACTGTGATGCAGCACTTCATAAAAGTTCAGTTGAGTGGTGCATAAACTGCACTCAAAAACCCCAGGATGCGGATGGGAACCAGGATCCAGGAACATACTTGTTGCTTAATCTCCCCCAAACAGGAAAACAAACACACCAGCAAGACGAAGAGCTTCAAAACAATAAACTCCATTGTACATTACTATCAACAACAGGACACGGCTGCGCTTGTATCAGAGCCTGTAATAAGATTAATGATACAGCTGGGATGACAACAGATCTTAGGGGTTTGGAGCTGTGGATATGGCTCCTGTAACCAGCAGTGTTGTTGACAGGATTCTTGGATCCATCAGTATATATATATGGGTCCAGCTGTGCCAGGTTGTTTGGATACTAGTGACAGTTACTGATCGTAATAGGGTTGGATAATGATGAAAAGACAGTCGTGTTGTGCGATTCTTTATTTAATATTTACATTCAGTTAACCTGCTGCCAGTTTCTACGGAATCCTTTTAGGGCCATTTGTTTTTAAAAAATATTTTGATACTATCTTGAAATTACAAGATACAGAAGTTGAAAAATTAAAGATATTAAGTTGAAATTTCAAGATACCAAGTAGAAATATTAAGATAATAAGTTGAAATTTCAACTTAGTATCATGAAATTTCAACTTCTGTATCTTGAAATTTCAAGATAGTATTGAAAAAAACCAAATGGCCCTAAAAGGCTTCCGTAAGTTTCTCCATCTTGCGTGACAATATTTCCATGATTGATTTAATCAAGAGTGTAAGTGAGTGAGTGAGTTGGGTTCTATGCCACTTTCAAATGTATTTCAGTTACATCATGGCTTATTGGGACAGGAAGGTCCGCCAAGATATTTACCCATTCGGGAGAATCACATGAACATGGACATGGCACTAACAAACCAAGGACCATAATTACATTTCAACCATCACCCAAGGATCCTGGCCAAGTAAGGGACACAACTCTGCCCCTACTGGGTCATCTACCCATCTTGATAGTTAGCATAAACAAAACACTGTATTCACATATGTAGTTCATGTCATTGAAAGGATACAGTAGATTACACAAAATAAACTTACAAGGTAAAACATTCAAATTCACAATAATATCTTCAAGTATACAGAATATATGCAGCAAACATGGCCTTATAGAGGAACCTTGCTTCAGATCTAGTGACTCTAATCTAAGATGAGGACAGGTGGAACACTCTTAAATACCGTTTCTCACCACCAAATAAGGCATACTGAAACACCCTTAGACCAGAATTCCAGTTATATTGCGGCATGTCAGCTTGACGTGTGAGGAAGGCCCGAAGTTCTGCAGGTGTCAAGTGTTTAACAGTCCAGTGCAACCCCCTAGCACTGGTATGGTGCTGACAAACCTAGAAACATGATCAGAGCAAACGGATTTGAACCCACAATCACAGATTTTGGGTGTGCTCAAGGGATGCAACTCTGCACAGCAAATGGTGGCTACTTGGCCACCTGTGCCCCCATTGTTACCTGAGCCTTGTTTAATGTTACAATGGTTCTGTCCATAAAAATATCACTGCATCAATAAATCAATCACCAGATGATTACTACATTATATATATCCACACATCATGAGCACTTCACAGGATTCATCTACACCACATTTCTCCATCAACCATAACACTTTAGACCCGTAATTGCATGGCAACTTGGAGTCAGCTAGGGAAAGCTGTGTATAACTCATAGAAATCAAAAGAGCCCTACTTTGTGCATGAACTTCGTGAGAGCCCCCTTCATTGCCTGATATTGAAGTAATGTATAGAGAGTAGATGTCCGCGAATCTTTCCAAGGCAAGAGCGTCCACTAGCCTTTTCATCAAAGTCCTGTTTCCACCCTTGCAACATCAAGCCCACGTTTCTGTGCTAATTATGATTGGATTATCGCACATATATATAGTCAAATCAGAGAATGTTTCACAAAATCAACATCCACGACTGGTACACCTTCTTATGAAAGTGATTTACCACTGCCTGTCTTTGTTGACATGAATGTATCTTTTTCATCTTTTAAACCCACCAACGATTGCCTGTTTTGAGTCAGGGATGAAATCGCAAATGTTTCATTATCTGATTACACGGGAAGATGACAGTTTGGAAGGCTGTAGCACATGCTGCATGAGAAATATTGTTGTTTGTGTAGTGTAATCTACGTACTTGCTGGTTCCCTCTCACTGGCACAAGGCTGTTTCCTGATTCATTTTTAAAAAAATTACTAATGCCTATGTATTTCGGGCTGATGTAGGAACACAAACATGTTAAGTACTGACAATGATATTTAAAAAAGAAACTTGCAAATGGTGTTTTCAAAGTGTGTCAGTACGTGCAATAAATTCTTTTTCCATGTCCAGTCCCAGTAACAATTTTGACATGATGAAGTATTGATGTAGTGTTAATGGCAGGTAGCTAATATGTTGGTTGGTTTGTTGTTTAACGCCGCACTCAGCAATATTCCAGCTATATGACAGTGGTCTGTAAATAATCGAGTCTGGACCAGTCAATCCCGTGATTGACATCATGGGCATTGATCCACGCAATTGGGATCGATGACATGCATCAACCAAGTCAGCAAGCCTGACCACCCGATCCCGTTAGTCGCCTCTCATGACAAGAATAGTCGCCTTTTATGGCAAGCATGGGTTGCTAAAGACCTTTTCTAACCTGGATCTTCACGGGTCAGCTGATATGTACTCATTCTCTTCTGTCTACTGTTGGTATGAGTATCTCATTGTTGCCATTCTAGATCAATAACAAGGATATCCAATGGTTGACTTGGTGATGTTAAAACTTACTGAGTTATATAGAACACAATTCAAAACTTGTAAAATACCAGGAAAGAAGGCCAAAGGGAGATAACTTTTCAAGTAACTACATTTCTACCCTCAAGTTCTCTCACTTCCCAGGTCTAGTGGACTTAGGGGGATAAAACAAGGACTGGACAGCTAAGGGCCTGTATATACTGTGTCTGGGAGGGGTATACATGTTAAACTGCGGCATGGGATCTCAATGATACAGGTATCAACCCTGACTAGTACAAGCAGTCACACATACACCCACACATGCATGCAAGTTGCTGTAAAAATTTCACCCTTAACTCCTGTACCTGCTTACAAAGTCAATGATTATATTATACACTACTCAACATTTCATGAGGGTACCTAGTTCATCCTGTCACAACACTCAGAAGAAAAAGAAATGTGAAATGCAGCCTGTTAATAATCAAGTCTGGACCCGACAAAACAGTGATCAATATGAGCACTGATGCCATCGGGGTATCATGATACCCAATCAACCAGGTCACCGAGTCAGAGAGCATGTTAACCATTTAGTCGCCCCAAACGACAAGCATATATTGCTGGGGACCTGTTCTGACCTGGATTCCCCATGGGGAGGAAAAGAAAAAGAGGACAATTAGAGTTTTGTTCGTTTGTTGTTTAATACCCCACTCATATTCCAGCTATATGATGGCGGACTGTAAATAATTGAGTCTGCTCTAGTGATTGATATCAAGAGCAACACTCAATGTCTTCAGGATATGATGACACTCAATATACAAAGTCATCAAGTCTCACTACCCGATCCAATAAGTTGACCTTTACGACCAGCATAGGTTCCTGGTGACAGCAAGAACCAAATAGACACCTGAGTTCTGTTAAATAATACATCAACAGAAATAATACACTAACAATACCATGGGTAATAGCCAGTTCCAGGAAGCTTGCACAACTCTCGTAATGCTAAAATGTCTTCTCTGGTGTTCCATTGCCAAACTATGAACCCTTGGCAGACAGTATAAATGTGAGATGTCACCATCATCTCATTCCTGTTGTCGTTTCTGTTGTAACACAGGCCACTCTCACTGATTCACAACCTGTGACTAGGCATCTGCCTTCAGTTGTCTGTCACTGAGGCCGACCTTCTCTCCTGGCTTGAAGGCCGGCATGCCGAGATACGGACAACTGGCACACCGGAATGCATCACCAAGGTAACACTGAAACATAACATTGGAAACAGGTAAACAACTTTATATAATAACGATATAGACAAAAACAAAAACAGTAAAAGCCTTTGAATAAACAATATAACTGGAGCTAATTTTTATGTCACTATATATTTCTCAACTCCATGATGCCTAATGAGTCAGCGTGTATACCTTTCAGCGCTGAACTGTTCCAAAACGTATGCAGGGTTACAAAGTTGTTATTTCTTCACAGTGTAACCAAATTGCACAACATTTAACTTGCTAACAATGGGGTTAGGTCTTTCCATCAGTGCGTCTATTCGTTAAATCAGAATGGGATATACACTAGCTAGCCATCAGTCAAAGTGCTGTTTTCTATCCAGCTGGTAATATGAAAACCCCCCAAGTATGTTCCAGGTAACGTCAATAAAGCGCCCTTGTTTGAAATCTTGATGTCATTGGAAAGAAATGCCTAACATGTAAAACAGAGTGAGTGAGTGAGTGAGTGAGTGAGTGAGTGAGTGAGTGAGTGAGTGAGTGAGTGAGTGAGTGAGTTTAACGCCTCTTTTAACAGTATTCAAGTTATATCAGCTTAATGTTTGAGGAAAGCCCAAAGTGATGCAGGTCTCAGATGTTTACCACTTCAGTGAAAACCACAAGCACCCAAGAGCACGGGTATAGTGCTGACAAACCTAGAAACATAATCGGGGCAAACCGGGATTCAAACCCACAATCATAGGTTTCTGGCATGCCTAAGGGACGCAACTCTGCACAGCGAATCGCGGCACCTTAGACGACTTGACCACCCGTGCCCCCGCATGGCAATAGAGCATCTTAAGGTCTATCTTAAAATCCACATATAAAACATATTTTAGACATGAATGATTTTTTAGTCTATTCAAGCAGCCACTTGTCTAATATTTCTCTAAATCCAATAGGTCCACATTTACCCAGAATACTCGGGGTGGATCAACTAAAAACTGATTCCCAAATATTCAAGGCCTTGTAAAGTTTAGTTAGGCCATTACAAGGGTCCCATCCAAAAATTCAAGGCCATTCAAATTATATTTTCATCTCGGCAGCATCAAAATCGAGTCCTTTTCAATGTAAACTGGAACACTTCTGTCACATGCCGTAGATTTTCGCAATATTTTACAGACTTTTTTGGCTAGGGGTCAGCAGTCGGATTAATTTCGAGACACATTAATTTCAAGATTTACAGTATATTGCTGATTTGATAGACAGCAGTGAATGATGGATAACCTTTTGTTCTTGTTCTGACAATAAAGCTCAAAGGGAAACAACTCTGTATGGCTATTTCATTGGGCAACAGACTAAAAGATTTGGCACAGACTGTTATTGCAACCATCAATAAATCTAACTGAAACTAATAATGTCAAATAATTTCAAACAACTAATTTTCGGGAATCTTAAACTTGGGGCAAGTATTTGACTCACATTTCCACAGGCGGACGTGACGGGTTTGGGCGTGATCTCAGCCCCTTCTTCAAGCTCCTCTGCCAGCCCACACGTACAGTTCTTGCAAGCTTTCTTCTTCTTTGGGTTTGCACCACAATCAGCTGAATAAACAATCATTGCATTATATAAGTAAAAAGTGATCATGTGGAGTCCTAGCAAGTTTGAATCAAGTCATTTTAACAACACTAACCACCAACACAACGTCTAACTCAGTTTGATCACATAATAAATGCATACCCTAATTACAAAAAGACAATCCTCAATGATACACCAACGAGAGAGAGAGAGAGAGAGGGGGGGGGGGGGGGGGGGAGGTGGGAGGGAGGGAAGGAGGGAGCTAAAACATTAAATTGGCAAATTACAAAACTATTTATTGATCCGACATCTGTAGTAGGGCCCAAGTATCACTGCCTAGGCGGAACTCACCTCTAAGAGAGGCTGGGTCAGGCTTTTTCAGGTCATCTTGTTCCAGGAGAGCATCGTCATCAACAAGCTCCACCTCATCATCCATCACATCATCCGCCGACAGCGACCATACCTTGGCTACACTGGCATCCACTGCTGTCAAATCGAACATTAACATTGTTTGAATCCCTAAAAACTGGTATATGACAGAAAAATAATAATAATGGCATTGATTTGTCAAACAGTCTAATATTTTTATACTTTGCGAGAAAGCATCATTCTCAGCAGGGGTCCGGAAAATTTAAAATTCCAATCGGACATTTGCATTTAGGCCACGCTCCCTTCAAATAGCGTATTTTACTATGACTTTTCACACACATTACAAGTTGTTACGTATTCATAATATGATGAATTATGAATTGTTTCAATTTAAATTGTTTAATTCACCGGGCAATTAATAACAAATAAAATCATTTTAGATGTACATGGAAAAGATACATTTGTTTCTATTATAATGACGATCTGTTAACGTAGTGAACGGTCTAATTAATATTCATGAGTTATATTCATGAGTCTGCTCAAGTGTACGCGTTGTAACATTTCTCAGGTGTCCGAATATCAATTCTCATGTTGAAGATGAAACAAATGCTCTAAAATACTTGGTGTAGGCTACTTTTTCTCAACTAGTCGTACTAGAGAACGTAGAATATCTTGTCTCCTTTACTGGAGACTATGCTGGATGTCACATCACTGAAATTTTTTCACAAATATCAATTGTTATTTAGAGCTGCACTAACGCAAAATTAAAAACAAAAAAAGTACAGGAACTTGATTATTTGTGATATTAGTACACTTATCCGGACAAAACACATTGGAAATTAGCCTGTATCACCTGTGACATCCTTACTCTAACATGTAAGACTACGCTCCATGTCTGAGATGCCTGGAGGATCGGAACTAAAGGATCTGGCAGATAACAACCCAAGCCCAACAGTCCCTCAGAAATTTATTGAGCTGCATGTGACACAAGGGAAATAGATGGCAATGCACTGAATTCAGTGATGATTTGTCTACGACCCACAGCATGATCCAACATCGTTCAAGAGATGAACAGAAACGTAGAAATGCCTTAAGATATTGTCAGATAATATTTATGCATGAATGGTATGTTGGATATGTACAGCGCCAAAGTCAGTGATGCGAATGTAAGACAGTTAACTGCTGCGCTGGGACAAGTGTCCCGAACTGAAGAACCCCCCTATGTCTTTGACAGAGAAGTCCCTCAGATAGTAGTTGGCGAATGTAGTGTCAGTGCCCCGAAACACCCCCTTGATGACATCCGTCACCGTACAGTTGGTATGCAACGCCATCATGGATGCTAGGGCTCTGATTTCATGGAGATGGTGTGCCTCAGCTGGTGATACGTCAGCAGAAGTGTGGCAGAAAGCCAAAACGCCTTGATATTCTTTGTCACCTTCTCCCTACTTCAGGTAGGAATGATCACTTCTTCTGCTTCATGGAACTCTGTCACTTCCACGTAACGCTTGAGTGCTTGCACAGGACGTAACGATAGATCCTCAGTGTCCTCCGTCCCCAGGATGGATGATAAGGGCAATATCGTGAACCAGCGATTCTCCTCCCACAACTACTGGTGTTTAGCATGTCTGCTGGTGCTGAACAGCTCCCCGATGAACTGGAGAGACTGCGATGGAAACATGTCCAACTTTTCCAGTTGGGATCAACCATCCCTACTGGGACAACAGGTGCCTCGAAAAGTTGATGTGTGGCGCTAGTGTCTGTGGATCCTGATCGTTGAGGATACAATCGTCTATGTATGGATGGAAGCTGACACCGCTGCTGTGCAAAAGGGCTACCACTGGATTGGTTATTTGTGTAAATAACCATGGGGCCAAGGAAATTCCAAATGGCAGGACTTGCCATTGGAAGTCCTTTCCCCTGAACAGGAATGCTCTGAATGAATGGGTACATGCATGTCAGGGTCCTGCAGATCCAAAGACGCCATGAAGTCCCCCAGACATATTGTTAACCTCAAGACATTGAGGGATAACATCCAAAAATAGAGTGGAACTCCAGATACAACTGGTTGAACGATTTCAGGTTGTGAATCAAGCGCATCCTGTTGGGAGTCTTTCTTGGGGACCAGAAATATCCTGGATTAATAACCTGGTGTGAGCTGCTTGCAAAGTGCATGTCTAACACTGTGACCGATGAGAAGTGACGGGATCAGGGACAGATAACTCCTGTTGGTAACAAAAGGCTGGGGTGAGGTGAAATTGGGTTTAACGTCGCGTCCAAGATTACTGCACTTATATAGCGACATGCATGCCTACCAGTCCTTGTTTTAGCCCCTTAATGCTGAGCGTCAGACAGGGTAACAACAAGTATCAACTTTTAACGTCTTTTGGTATGACGCGGCCTGGGATCGAACCCCGGACCTTCCGCTCTACCACTAGACCACGGAGGCGGTCCAAGGGCTGGGGGTTCCCCAGAGGAGGTAAAGGCATGTTTGGGTTCTGTGTTATAGGATCGAAGTCCAGAAGGGAAATTCCAATGTGATGTGTCAGGATAAGAAATAATTCCCATAACTAAAACAAAAGAGAGTTTGGGTGGTATCTGCGACTCATAGCCTAGTCAAGGAGTGTGTTTTAAGCAAGATTTCTTTGTTTGTTGATAAATGCTGCAATCAGGAATATTCTAGCCATATCACCATATCCTGTAAATAAGAGTCTGGGCTAGACAATACAGTGAGAAAATGAGCCACAATGTCCCACCATGTCCGGACATGACAACTTGCAACTAACAGTCACCAAACCTAACTGCTTGATCGAAATTAGTCACCTCGTACAACAAGCAGTAGTACACTCGATACCCAGGACCACCCACAGATCAAAGTGGGAAGGCCACATATTGCAATGTGTGTTATATTATGTAATTTAATTTTGAAGACATGATATACTGGTAATAGTGCCCACCTGGAAAGGTGCATATCCTTATGAATAAAGCTGTAATTGTTAGAGACAGACACTTACAGTCTAAGGGAGATAACTCTAGTTGCTGGAAGCAACTAGAGTTATCTCCCTTAGACTGTAAGTAACACTCTCGGTGAGTTGGGGAATTCTAAACTGCTTAGTAATGGTAAGTGATCCATGTTCAGTACATGTTGCTAGCGTATCTGGATAGGTTGGGAGGAAGTAACAGGGATTATAGAAACAGCAGTTTGTGGCAAGATCTTAATTATACATGCCGTGCCGTGAGTAGCTGTTCTTTCACCAAGATCATAAAACCCAGAGAAATCCGTTCCCACCTGACATCTTTTTCACTAACCTTTAGGTTTGTTTGCAAATGACAGTTTGAGCTGTGTAGTGGACCCGACTTCATAGTGAGGCTTCTCTGCGGTGATCTGAACTAGTGACAAGCCATTGTCTGATGACAGATTCTGTAGGGCTGCCTTGTCATCATCGCTCAGAGGTAGAGAAACAGGCTGGTTGAAACAAAAAAGTTAAGTATAATTACTGGAAAAAAACACTGTTATAAAGCTGAGCACCAAATGAGAAAAATGTTTTCATAATGGGATTGAAATGGCTGAACCACATGTCTTTTTCACAAGTGCTCTACCTGGATGACACGTATGGTGAGGAGAAGGAGCTGCTTGCTGATCTCAGAATAGTTTACATTTCTAAAAATGCCAGTTGTCACCAGTTAGCATCTATCTGATCTAGTGGTTGTGACAGTTTAAGCTAAACAACCAAAGGTACATGATTTTACATGATTTAATCAACATGTGCCATGATACACTGATCTACTGAAAACAGATCTGTTTTCTACCTTGTGTATTGCATCTTCCTGAGGCAAGGGCATCAACTGATTACATAATAGTCAAGTTTGAAACCTTGCCAAACTAGGCTGAAATTTCTGCATCATATTTTGGCTGGCCTAACGAGTCTATGAATAGGCCAATAAAAATTGTGTAATGAAATTGACATCCAGTTTGCAAACAACACGGTGACTGCATAGGTCTGCAGGATTTGCAAAACATGTGTACCAGCAACTGGGCGTCAACAGATAATTTCCACATCTTTTCACATTTCCCAAGGTCAGACCTATCTTATTACAATATAGATTTTGATAATCGATCAGATCGTCGTGACAGGGTGCTGTCGCAATTTTGTTTGTAGCAAATGCAAGTGATATGAGAGGTGGAATCTGATTGGTGAATAGGAAGGACACAGGAGGGACATAACTTGTAATAGCCACTGGTGGCGCTCTGTACGAGACACTAAATTCAAGCCTAGTTTGGCAAGGGTGGAAACTGGACTTCAAAAGTCAGTTATCTCCCCTGCCTCAGGAAGATGTGTCAGTTGATGAACCAATGATAAAATAATTCTTATTTCTCCACTGCTCCACTGGTACTTGATGGACAATGGAACATAACAATTAATGATAACCTACAGCTGACAAGTTGACAAAGCCTGAGAGTTTCAGTGTTGACACCATCTTGTCTGTTGTCTGTACAGTTCCACTGGCATTGTCGGAGACAGCATCCCTGATGTAGAGTTTACCGACCGGCTTTAGTATCCTGCAGATTTCCCCGAGTCTGTCCATGTCCTGTTGGATGACCCCAGGTTGATGCAGGCCACAAACAGCAACGTCAAACACCGAGTTGGGATGTGAAGCTACAACACACGTTCCACTTGTTCAGCAAAAACACCAAAATGACGGTTTCAACTGAGAGTTGATTACAACGCCATTATACATACATCCGTATTACCGTATTCAACGTAATAAGCGCCCCGCTCTAATAAGCGCCCATGGCGATATTAGCTAATATATTGGCTAGTGAACAATCTCTATTAGCACCCCTTCCAATTGATCAATGTACACAAGACTTATTTATTCGTGTATAATACGCACTCGTGTGTTAATTATGGGCAATTAAATCCTGGAAAAATATATATGTCGTATATAAACATTTCAGGCTATCAGCATAAACCACGAAATTTACGAACTTTTTCCAAAAAAATAATATTCCAATAAGAGCCCCCTATTTCTAATTTTGAGAGCGCCCTGGGAGCTTATTATGTCATATACGGTAATTAAGAGATGAAATGGCAACATTATGAAAAACAACTTTGTCCTGATGCTGTTATAGTTAAATTGGTGTGTTTGTTATATTTAGTGTTATTACCCCTTGTGGATCTGGACCCCCATACACAAATGATCATAGCCCTACAGCTGTCTAAAGTCTGTGTTAAAGTAAGGGAGCTATGTTTTATAGCGTCAAGAGTGTTCTGGGCAAGTGAATCCTGGGTTAGAATAGGTCCCTGTTGAGCTCCAGATGTTTTGAGCCACTAAATATTTCCTCAAAAGTTATTATTCACATTGGATTTAGATAGTTTTCTTTAGGTATTCAATATATTTTTACTCCTTAAGTCCAGTCTATTGGGTATTTTTACACCAACAACTATTTGATAAAATGACAGTGTATATTACAACTGTTAGATAAAATGATGGTATATCAGCAGATCGTGAAATTCACTTAAGGACAGTTACATTCGGAAAAGCTTGTGCGACAAACAACCTCGATCAGCAATAGATTCCAATGGAAAAGCACATTGTGCCTAGTCAATGTATCTTAAACAGCTGCTGACTGGTGATTAGTGCCTTTCTTACCATGCTAGGTCTTGTAGGCATAAAATGGTTTCTCAGAGGGAGACGCAAGACATAGATGGGTATACTACTACTCATGCTATTTATTTATTTTTAATTATTTACAGGTATTGTTATGAAACAGGTTTTCAAGTTAAAATACTCAAATATCAAGAAACAGGTGGGTTAAAAAAAATTGAATTGAAAAACTGTGGAAACCCATCAAAATCAAACCCCTGGGTTAAATACCCAAATAAGCAAAAGCTTATTTAGAGCTGTGTGAAATGTTATTTCAGGTGACTTCCAATTATGAACTGTTTGTGTGCTGCCCCCTGTTGCATAAACTGACAACAGAGATATCAACAGAGTGTCTAATTAACAATAAACAAGATATAGCACCTTCTTAAGCATTATTTACTGCAGTAGAAATCATGTATGTGTGATGCCTGCATTAGATCAGTATATAAAGACATGTAAATTAATACAGATAAGCAAGTTGAAAAGGATACACTGATTAATTATGCAACAGTGTTGTTATACATGTACTATTGGGGTTTTGAAACTTTTCATGTGTATTTGTATGCAAGCATTTTTAAAATTGTGTTTGTTGTTTAACACCACACTCAGCAATATTCCATCTATAGACGGTGGTCTGTAAATAATCATGCATCAACCATGTCAGCGAGCCTGACCCCCCCCGACCCCTTTAGTCGCCTCTTGCGGCAAGCATGGGCTGCTGAAGAGCAATTCTAACCCAGATCTCCATGGGACTTGTAACTGACACTGAAAGCAACTTTAAATTACTTGGGTAATGGTGATTTATTTGAAGCATTGAACACAAATGCACAACTTATCTGGAACTCGGTCCGTGTCAGTCAATTGCATGTTGTAAAAAGCTATTTAATTAGATCAGTGGACATGTTTTGCTTAATGTATGCAATTGAACCCTGACTGGGTGGGATGTTGCTTAAAGTCATAATATCAACCACTGGTTTATTGGCCCAGATTTGATTATTTCCAAGCCTCCAAAATATAAATCAACTGGCTGCTGTGCAGAGGAACATAAAACCATTCTGACATTAGGATATGGCATAATGCTAGACAAGAATTGTAGTGAGTGAAAATGAGGACTTTCTATAAATATCTCTGCCTATATCTACATGGATGATACTCTTCACTCATTAAGTTCAGTTTGCTTTCATTTTTTATACTGTTCAAAATTCCATTCATCAAGTGAATGCTCACAGCACTACGTCATCAAATAGATCAGTGTGCACTCAACTTTCATTTTCATCTACATGGGGAGTATTAAAGACCAACAAAGTTCAACTGTCCCCAAACTTGAGAGTCACAACAATGATCTGAATCAGATTATTGTTTTGACATACAGACAACACACACACTAACAACATACACTGTGTAAGTCTCTCAACATGTTCCACATGGATGCTGCCGGACTCTCCTACTTGGTTGGTCAAAGATTGGACAATATCTTGAATATTTTCCGATGACTGTCCACCCCAAACAAGGAGTACTTTCTGCCCTGGTTTGATGTCAATGTTGTCCATTTTGTAGGAAACCTGTTGTTGAAATAAAGAGAAAGATGGAGTATGCTCAGAATAAAACAATATTTGATGAATATGATGCATAATATTCCTAAACATGCTAAAAATGAACCTAAATGTTTTGTCCTATTTTCAATTAAAATATCTGGGTTTACTTTGGGATTGAGAAGAAATATAAAATCCCATATTCTTCAATATTCACTCTTTTGAGGGTTGGTTCAACATCAGCATCGGCCTCAATAAAAATGTTATTGTAGGAGAGATTTGTGGCTATGTATTAGTCATCAGTAATTGTCGGATAGGAAAACACGGAGCAGCACATAGGTATGATTTCACAGCTGTATGACACTGATATACAATGGAACAAAATATTTCAGGTGAGGAGAAAAAGCATACTTCTTTGAAACTACTTTTGATGTATACCCAGTCTATATACAACTTTACTGGCATCTTTTCTCTAATCCACGAAATACATAATACTGATGTCACGAAAGATTGGAGACCAGTCCCTTCCCATGATATTTGACCGCCTCCATGGTCTAGTGGTAGAGAGCGGAAGGTCCAGAATTCAATCCCCGGCTGTGTCATACCAAAAGACATTAAAAGATGGTACTTGTTGTACTACTATTCAATGTCTTTTGGTATGATGCAGATGGGGTTGAACCACTGACCTTCCGCTCTCCAGGCACTATATATGATAACTAGATACGGTCCACAAAAGTACATGTATACTACCACATTACAATTACGTCAGAGATCACCACAGATCTGGGAATATGGTTGTATACCAATCTAAGTATATTACCTCAAACAGAACATATCTAAATTAATACCCAACTGGTGTATAACCACAGCTATTTCAGTTGAAAAACATGTTAGACTCATTCCTAGTCTGCACATTAGTATGGTTTTGTTTATGATCATTTGACCATGTTGCAAATGCCTTTTCAATCCAATCTCCACCCCCAGAATTAATCAATGTAATTTAGGGTAAATCAGTACAATTTTTAGCAAGTTTCGAGGAAAACATGCCTACATGCACATCATGGCAAACAACTGGTTTCTGATCACCAGGTTATCCAGCACAAATTATTTGTGATTCAACCCCTGGTCCCATGGTAAAGAGTTGGCTAATTAGATTGTTTCATTAGCCTAGACGGTCTTCAAGCTGACAAGGCTATTTCGCTCCTTCATGCATCCGTAATTGAAAAAACGTACTCCCAATAAAGAAAAACGTTTTATAAAAATATTCGCCTACGAATATGGATGCGCAACATAAAAAGCTAGGTGGTAGCAGAGACAAAGTCCGCATCTGTGAAATCAGTGATAATTAAGCTATAACAATTTTCGTTATATGTTATGCTGAATGTACAGAATGCGCTATTTTGGGTATTATACTTCGATCGATATACCATACGTAGATTTGTGGTTAATATTTTGATAATCCTTGCCGTCATCGTGATTCAGGAGTTTTTCCAATATTTGTTGACATGTTGCTCAACATAACCTTTCAATGGAAAAATATATGTTCCAAATACTGGCCCTGTATCCTAGATATTAAATGATTTTAATCCATTTTGACAGAACATGTCATAATACCATTATTTCTTTACCTGATAAAACTTGTAAAGAATCGTAGTGTCTCAATATTTTCTCACGAGTTACTCTTCATTCTCGTCCTTGACCTTCCAAATAACGCAGCAAATGATATTATTTGAAAAATATATTATATATACAGAGTACAAATATTTCTTTTAAAATGTAGCGAAAAGGGGGAGCGACATAAAGTTACAGATACCCAATATTTGTACGTCAATATTAGATATTATACATTATTTACTCCAATCGGTGTTAAGAATGACGACGACATCCGTTGCACAAATAAGTCGTGGTATTTGATTGGTCGGTTGGGGAAATGCGGTAGATTGAAATTTCGCTTACCGCTCGTTCAAGTAGAAGTCTGTTTTGAAAGCGTTTCGTTTCATTTTACGAAATGGCAGAAACGGAACTAGGTCCTATGGACGCAGAATGGGATTACAACTGCCCACAATACGTCGATTTCAGCGAGCCTTTACCTCTGGATGATAACGCAGACAAATGGTTTGGTGAGAAATTTTGGCCATGATCACTCGGTCGGGAATTGTTGCTTGAAGTTATCTTTGGATTGGGATCAGATCAGAAACACAATGTCAATTGGTTTGAGAGTTTTATGTATAATTTATACTATTCATGTATAAATGTTAATGATTCACCCCTGATTTTTCTATGTAATGATATCCAATGGTAACATTCCCTTATGTCATGTTTGAATAGGAATAATATATCAAGTTCATGTCAAACTTATGGCTTCTTGATATAAACTGTGTGTTACAACGCGTAGACTGATGTCTAATACATAATATCTATTCACGTCCTCGGATGATCCATGGACACTTAACACTCTATATTTAGGGTCCATGGATGATCACAAAGAGGGTGAAAATGGTTGTTTAAATCTATAGTATGTCCACAGTTACATTTGTTCTCCATCTGTATAATGGTTTGTACACAGACATTGACATGTTTGAAGACTTCTTGGTCCCCTTCTTGTAACAATTCTACAAAATCTACAATGTTCAATATTCACAATTTAAACCAAAGGTCCACCCTCAGATTTAATTAATGAATAAATGTGCATGGCTAAATCAGGATATGTTGTGCATGAGTGACTTCTATATTACAGTGGCAGGAAGTGGTGAATGTTTATTATTAATATGGGTGAAGTGATCCACTGAAACACTGACGCACCGTGGTTAGTTCCCCTTTTTTTTATCATGATACGATACCTGATGTTGCAAGTACATATTTTTACTTACTTGAAGAAAGAATAAACCTATCTAAATAGAGATAAATGTGAGCTTGAAAGCCACCACTGTGTATCAGCTGTTTGGGATCATTTATCATGCTTATTGTGATGGACTCAGAACAGTAAAAAGGAACAGGTATTATGGTGCAAATGAATGTTATCTGAGCTGTCAGTAACCAGCTACGAAATATGATCATGGTGATCATTGGGGAACATGTTTTTCTTATAGTTCACGTTTGTTGATTCGAAAAAAATCTTTATTTCTGTATAAATTACCACCAAAGACAATAAATAGATCTTAATTGTGCACCCCACCTTTTAAAAAAAGCTGTATCTGAGTTTGTATTAATTATCTATCAGTATCAGTCAGATCAGAATGATCTGTAAATTGACATAATTTTGACGTTGGTGCAAGAATTTTGTGTTTATTTCATTATGTTCAGTTCAACTACACCATGGTTCACAATGACATGACAGAAGTCTACAGATCCACATCACTCACCATGTTCAGCTTATCTGGTATTCTTCTTCAATCAAATTTTAATGCTTTAGATGCAGACCATGAAGATTTTGAAGATAGCTCCATTCGTATCAGTTCAGGTAGGAATTACTTTGTTTATTATTGTTTATGTTTATCAGTGCTTCAGATTACTTGTACACCATGAACATCCGAATTTTTATTGGTCTTCAGCAACCTTATAATCCTTTGCCGTAAGAGGCAACCAACCGGATCGGGTTGTCTTGGGTTAAACCACAAACAAAGAAATCAGATTACTTAATCTGAATATATGCACAGTTGCTAACCTTTGGAACATTATACAGTTGCTGTCTGTTTTTCATCCATCAAATCCGTGGTCCACTATTTTTTAAACCACTTTTTCAATTGACTGTTTTACACACATACAACATGGTGCAAGAATGCATGGTGTGATCATGATGATGCACATGATCACATTGTCAGTGATTGTTAAGATACAAATACATCAAGTGGTGATGTTGAGCATAATAATTGAAATGTTCTATGATTGTTTTCAGAGTACAAAACCGAAAGTAAGAAACCCACAGAAGAAAATGCGAAAACTCCGAAAGTACAAACACCCACACCGCAAGCTCACGTGGCACCAATGAAATCAGGTATCCATGAAGTTCTGGAATTCAATGATGTATATGAAACAGAAAGGCTTGGTAATAACAATAGAACACATTAATTGCTCATCTGGATTGAAGGGAGTGTCTGCTACAATCTGATTGGTTTAAAAGCTCTGTTAAATGGAATTGGGTCCTGAATTATTATTTTTTATCTTTTGCACTTTTCACTGTGAATCAGCTTCTTGATCAGTATCTTTTCAAGGAAGCATATTGTCCATTAGTCAGTTTACTGTGTCTGACTGGGGTATATGTGTTAAACTGTGGCATGGTTTTTCGATGAGCTGGCACTATAAATCAGCATTAATCCGGACTAGTACAAGCAGACACACACATGCATGCCGCTATATAAGTGCAATAATCTTGGACGCGACATTAAACCCAATTTCACCTCACCCTGGACCCATGAACTAACATAGTTTCACCATCACTATCTAGCATGTATCAATAACTTCTCTAAAGTATTAACTTTAATAGTTTTTGCATTTAGAAATGTGGAATATGGCATATACAAGGAACAACATTTTTTATGTTTATGACTCCAAAAACATGTCAATTCTTATACAAATACTTCAACACTTCACAAACTGCTTACTTAATTATTAACACTAAAAAAATGGACAGCAATACAAAATCAGTGACATGGTTCAGCAGAATAATACAACGCCGTCATGCCCATTCTGTTATCTGCCAATCAGGAAACCTTAACATGCTTAAAGGATGAGACGTATCTACTAGTTTATTTATCATCTTCAGCTCCATTTAATAAACTAAAACTGAAAAATATCTAGAATTTATTCTATCGCTTTAAGTTATTTTTAAGAAGCATTTACCCTACCTGATAATATCCTTTTGAAAGTGATAATAGTTACCACATGCAGGTCCTTCAGACTGGTAGGATTGGACCATAGACTGTAGTGCTGAATGGAACATCTTCATGTTTAAGCATATGTGTTATGATAACAGATATTCATTCTATGAAAAGGTAATTTTGACAACACCTGAATCTCAGTCTATTGATGTGATTGTAGCTGCAGATTCGGTTTAACTAATCCCATGCTGTAATTAGTAACAATGGTTGTAATTAAGGAGCATTTGCATTGTGTTGTATCAGACAAGCCTAACATGCATCAAACATCAAAGGCTCCTCTAATGACAGGCCACCTTGTGGGGTAAGCTTATCTTGTCAATGTGTCACCCAGTGTTAGACAGCTACAGAATAAACATCAGACGTTGTTTTACTGAGGGCATACAAATTCAATTTGCTTAAGTGTCATTTTGTCTCTCACTTCTGTAGTGACAGGTGTGATGTCTTTCAAATAGACTTAAATAGTGTGCTTAGGTAGGGTCAGTGCAGTAGATTACCTTGTAGTGGACGGTGCAGTGTAGCCAACAGGTATGAACTGATACTATCAAGGTGGTCAGTGCAGTCGAGAACCTTATAGTGGACAGTGCAGTGTAGCCAACAGGTATAAACTGATACTATCAAGGTGGTCAGTGCAGTCGAGAACCTTGTAGTGGACGGTGCAGTGTAGCCAACAGGTATAAACTGATACCATCAAGGTGGTCCATGCAGTAGGGGACCTTGTAGTGGCCGGTGCAGTGTAGCAAACAGGTATAAACTGATACTATCAAGGTGGTCCGTGCAGTAGAGGACCTTGTAGTGGACGGTGCAGTGTAGCAAACAGGTATAAACTGATACTATCAAGGTGGTCCGTGCAGTAGAGGACCTTGTAGTGGCCGGTGCAGTGTAGCAAACAGGTATAAACTGATACTATCAAGGTGGTCCGTGCAGTAGAGGACCTTGTAGTGGACGGTGCAGTGTAGCAAACAGGTATAAACTGATACTATCAAGGTGGTCCGTGCAGTAGAGGACCTTGTAGTGGCCGGTGCAGTGTAGCAAACAGGTATAAACTGATACTATCAAGGTGGTCCGTGCAGTAGAGGACCTTGTAGCACTGTGGATGGTCAGTGTTAGAAATTGGCACTTTCCAAACTGCCCAATAATTAAGGTATAAGGACTAGTAGATATTTGCCATCTTAAGGTTTTTGTTATATGTCATGTATATTATCGTTATTAGTGGACTAGTGGACCAAAAACTTTAGTTTCTGACGGTGCAGTGTAGCCAACAAGTATGCACCGTCACAAAGTGGAAAAATACCAATTACTAAGGTGACTAAAAAATCAACTTGGAAGTTATGTTTCTCCTAAATCTAGTGTGGTTATCATCAATTGTCTGCATTACTTTGGTGTTCTCTCTCGACACAGATGGTCTCTGTAGGCTATATAGTTTTGTATATTGCAACATTAAACACTGTTTACTGTTGAATTACATATTGTTTTGACTCAAATGAATCTACATTTAGTACATGCATAAATACAAATTGAAATATAAAATCTTTTAGAGGGAAGCACAGGACCAGTTACTCGTCTGCAAGCAAAGATGACCCCACCATCATCAAATATCATTACATCTCTTGATGAATGGAGGGCCAAGAAGCCACAGGTTCAGACACAGTCGAAGCCTACTAGCAAGAAAGTTGGAATAGTGGCACCTTTGAGACCCGGGTAAATATTGTTAGCCTTAGTGTTTGAATGTTACTTGAGCATGCTTATAAAGCTAATCTTAAAATGAGAATTGTTCAAAGTTTTCTGTTCTGGTAAATATTGTTTTCTTCTGATTAATCCTTTTAATGCCACTAATGTCAGTCCATGGAAGTGCAGTAAACAGTTACACTGCCACCAATTTTCTTTCTAGGAAACGAGCAAACAGCAGTTCTGGTACTGACGTTTCCCCAGTTACATCAACCAGTGACAGGTTTGTTTTAATTTATGTTATCCGAAAGTTAGGTGTATTGGTTGATTTTTTTACTTCACAAGCCTTGTTTGACAGGAATTGCCCGCATACATATTTAACAGAAAGTGTGACACATGAAATAGTCTCATTGGATATTATGGATAATGTGCAGATTATCCCCAATTATGATGCATTCACCCAATACAGTAACAGTTTGATGGAACAAACAGGATTGTTTTAATGTAAAATCGCAAAATTCCATTTGTGACATGTCATGTTTGTACTGTAATAAATAGATATATCAGGTTGAAGGTTTCTTCATTTTGTTCACTTTGCATGCTCAGAGCTGTTTTACACTCATGTTTTTGATGAACATTTCAAAACATTGTTGTAGCCAAAGGCCTGCATTAAAACGACAGCGGATATCAGGAAGCAACATTCGAAGGAGTGGGTCCCAAAGTAAATTGGAAGTTTCGAGTAACATTCGAAGGAGTGGGTCCCAAGACAAATTGGAAGTTTCAAGCAAGAGATCTTTAAAGAGAAGCAACTCCTCAGCCAGTTCTTCCAAACCTGAGAGAATAGCACGATCCCATACCCGAGGATATTCAGCTGGTCGCCCTGTTGCCCAGAATAAAGACGACACAGAGGGTCCAGGGGCTAAGTTACCCAGAATGCCAACCCTGCCCTGCACACCAACTTTTATGAGGTGAGTATTTATACAGGAGATGTATTCATTTGGGGACCTCTTATGCAATAATAAACCGTGTTATCTGGTGGGGATTCTGAATTAGAATAAGTTCCCAGCAACATATGCTGGCTATGAGAGGTGACTGAACGAATTGGAACATTAAGCTTGGTAATTTTGTTGATAACCTGTCATCATACCCTGACAATGTGGTTTCATTTTATCATAATACCAGTCACTGGATTGTCTGGTCCAGATTTGATTATATACAGGCTTAAGTTATATAGCTGGAATATTCATGATACTGGTGAAAGCGGCATTAAACAAAAACAAACAATGATTGATATTATCATCTCTGAGATTTAAGAGATGTCACTTTGTGACAATGAGATTTGAGCAAGATATGGTTGTTTCATCATACCAGCACCACCTTGTATGTACAAAATGTGCTGTTTTTCAGGAGAAAGCAACTGGCTGCCGGGTCTCCACGAGTTAAAAGTACTGAGGAGCAGGAGTTGGAACAGATAGCACAGATGAGGAAAGAGTTGGCCAAGAAGAGGAAGATGGCCATGGATTCCCTGCAGAAAAGTAAGACTGCTCCTGGGTATGTCGCGGTACATAACTCACGAGAACCCACTATAATACAGGACTTCAAGTTCAGCACAGACAGTAGAATAAAGTCACAGCACCAGGACATCCAAGATGAGAGTACCATTGATTTTGCCAAGTGTCTGCGGTCTAGTACTGCCTCCGCAACACAGGTGAGGATTTTGAATGTTACATAAATCTAAGCAACTGAATACAGATGCAAGTTGATGTGATTCATATAAACTGTAATAAATTGGTTGGTCACCTCTTACGACAAGCATAGTCACGATTTATGGCAAGCATGGGTTGCTGAAGACCTATTCTACCCCGGATCTTCACGGGTCAAATTTGTTATATGATTCCTCTCTGTGCACATGCATTGATCTTCTCATTCATACCATTCATACGATATTATATAACTGTTAATACCAAAAATCTTTTTGTCAACAATCCTTAACTTTGGGCTTCATTTTGGGTTTGATTATTAGCTAAGCTAACTGACAAGTAGTGATTGAATGTTAGATTCACTGACAAGAAGTGATTTGAATGTTAGACTGAAACCGGATACAACTTCTCTACATCTTCTTTAATATATCAGGGTCCAAGAAGTTTAACCAGGCCACAACCCTTCAAGCTGACAACAAGCCACAAACCAGCACCACAGTCGGAAAAGTTCCAGTCCATGGCACAGTCTGTTGCAGCCTTCCATAGATCGACACCTGACAGATTCAGAAGAAAACCCCGAGGTAGGGACTGTAAAGCAGTAGAGAAGGAAGATAATCTGTAGTGAAAACATTTGGATGGATCAAAGGACCCTGCATGTTTGTTTAGGTGAAAGGATGAGGATTAAGATAGTAATCCCTGTCAAGACACCATGTTGAAAGGGAGTAGTCATTATGTCAGTCCGTCAATTGATTAATCCTGTTGAGCTGTGTGTGTTGATAAGGCAGGGTATAAGTGATGACATGCTAGATGTTATCTAGATGATCAACTTCATTCGACTTTGAAAGTTGTCACACTACGTTCACATGTTGGATACTCCATGATTCAAGCTGAAATATCTGTGAGTGAATTAATATTTCTGCATTATTTAATTGAAGTAGGGAATGAAGTATTTATGTTGTTTTATGTTCTGATAATAAAGCACTAAGCAGTTCTACAACATTTCACATGTGATGTCAATTATCAGCCTCCAGCTCTGACAAGAAGTTACTCAAGGCACGGTCACCTCACGCCCTTCGCCTCACCCAGCCAGAGACGCCAAAACTAGAGACCCGTCATCGCTACCGGCCGCCGACTGTACCCAGTCAGAGGGACCTTGAAGACCAGGAGTATCAGGAGATTATGAAGTAGGCTTCACTTCCACTCAAATTATTCTTGCTTTTAGTAGCTTGGAAGTACATTGCACATTGAATTTAAAAATATATTTCTGGATGAGTTTTAATCAGCCAGTTTCTGCCAGAAACAGTATTCAATATTCCACAGCCCACTAATCCTATTTCATATGACAATGTGCATATGCCATGTATACATGCAGAATACCATGCTTGTATCCAAGTAAATGGGGTTAAAGGTAAAAAAAATAGATAAATAAAGAAGATACATCTTGATAATGGTAAAAGAAATGCTATTTGTTTATTATCTGTTGTCTGACATATCTTTGATAACCAAAAAGCAGCATTCCCAGAATATTTAGAACAATATTTACTCACAATATACTTCAATTAAAGTGAAATGATAGTACAGTGATATATGTTCAAGCCGTGTTTACAGATGACTGCAGTATGTTGTGCTCAGAAGAAGACAAGGTTCTAATGGACCATTATCTAATATATTTTCCTCTTTTCCTCACAGATATCAGTTTAAGGCCAACCCTGTGAACACGAGGATCATGAGTCAGGCTACAGGACTCTACAAACCAGAGCCAAAACCAACAACCAAGCCAGAGGAGTTCAACCTTCACTTAGACAAGCGTTTTCAGGAACGGCCAAATAAAGCTTCAGATGAAGAGGAATTTGTTTTCCATGCTCAGCCAGTGCCGAGGAAGATTCTGGAGGGAACAGTGGTAAGAACACTAGAACTCTAGAAAGTATTTGAAATGAATGCTTTTTAAGTGTATTGACACAATTTGCTGCTAGATTGCTGATGCAGTGTTGGGCAATAATCACTTTCAGTGTAAGGGTGAATCATTGTTTGTCTTTCATTATGAATACGTTTTATCAACAAGGAAAGTTGTTTTGTTTATTTTATCTTTGGTCATTTGTTATTTCTCAAGTTAATCCTTGCTTATTTATCATATAAAACATTTTTAGGTATTACCAATTTACAATGTTTTTCACCCAATGTTACTGTATGTAAATTAGCTTGGAATACTGAGACTTACACTTTCCTGTTTCTGAAGGGTGTAAAGCCAGCAAGGGAGATACCTTCCACTGTGCCTCAGTCACCAGCCTTTGCTCTCAAGCATCGGGTACGGCTCCCTGTTGAAGTACCACAAGATAAGGTAAGTGCTGCTTCTAGTTGCATTTGTTTGGTAAAATTTAGATGCCATTTATTATTTTAACCATGTTGATAGGATTTAGTCCTGGGAATGCTTTAAGATCCATGATTTCTCTATGTTGTAGGAAATAGAGAAGCCTTTGCCCAAGGCTCACGCCGTGCCTCACCCAGGCATCCCATTCCAGCCCAAGCTGTCCCACAGGACAACTACCCCAGAGCCATTCAGCTTCGAGAGTCGCTACCCTGATCCAAACGCTGTGAAGGAGGCCAAACTGCGACAGAAACTTGAGGAGGAACAACGGGTATGGGAAACAGATGTATTGGCATGAGCCATAACAATGAACAATATAGAACCATACACATTTTTCTGGAACTGAACATGTATAACATAGTAATCCAAAAGCTTTTCATAGCCTTGTTTCCTTACATGTTTCCAAAGTTCTATGGGGCAGCCCTGTGAAAAAAGCATCGGTTAACATTGAAGACCCACATGGGTACATGAACCTGATTTCTGTTTTCCTCTGCCGCATTATATGTCTGGAATGTTGTTATAGGCATGTAGACATGTTATATCACACAATTGTTTTAACATACTTTGAGATTATTACTTTACACTGCTCACCTGTGCCTGAGCGATGAGATACATGAATTCACAGATGACTTTCATGAACTCAGCACCCTGAAGACTAAGATGTACACTGAAATGTAATTTCCGTGTCATCACACTATCGTTCCCCATTGTGAAGAAGTGGTTTCAAAAACTGAACAATGATATGCTTGTCATGCTTGTAAACATAAGATCAACAATGATATGCTGAAAAATACTAGCGTGTTATTAGACATGTCAACAATGATGTATTTGTTTTGCCAACAAAGCTTCTGAAACACCCTAATCCTGTAACCTGGATACTAACATTCTGTGCTACAGGCACGCGAGTTCCGGGCCAACCCACTACCACGCCTAGAGCCTGTTCTACCTGAGAGGCACACCAAGATCTGTACAAAGCTGGAACCCTTCAACCTACAGAGTGACATCCGCGGAGCCAAGAAGTCAGAAGAGTGGAATCACAAGGTTGTAAGTTAATCCATGAAGATGAGTGACCTTAGAATCTGTCAATACTTGCAGCAGAGTATCTTTCCTTAAATGTTCATCAGAGTAATCTTTTCCAAGGAATGTGTCATTTGGCACGTTGCTATGAATTATCAACTTTTTGGCATGTATTTCGCATGTCTCCGAACCATCACTTGAAATAATTGGTTTAGGAAAGCTGCAAGTTTTGACAAAGATCTCCCTCGTTTGTTGACTGTATGTCTGTGTTTGTCTGGAGAACTAACTGAAGCATGCTGTCCTGAAGAATAACACTAAGATGTTTGGCTTATTTTGACAACCGGATATTTGATAAGCAGCATTAGCGTGTAAGTGTGACAACAACATTTAGACAAATCGACTGCCACCAATTTAAAAAGAAAACTCATGAACCCACCTAATTTGTTTTACTATTTTAAAGAGTGCTAGCCCATGGGGTTTTAATCTGCCATTTTAAGATTACTGTTGATTCATAAAATATCCATAAAACTGCACTGGAACTAGTATACATGTACATCTTTCAGAATCTTGCACTTATAAAAATCAGAACTTTGAAAACTTGGATATTGACAATTATGTAGAGCACTAAATAATGCAAGAAATGGTACAAATAGTGTCAATGGATGATAGCTGTTTTACAGTTGTCTCACTATCCATCCTGTCTCTTTGTCAGCTGGAAGAGGAGCAGATGAAGCTGAAACAGGCAGCAATATTCAAGGCCAGACCTGCCGATGTTGTCCACCAGGAACCCTTCATGCCCCAGAGATCAACTCGGCCACTGACAGGTTAGTAATGCACATGCACCATAGCAATTAAGACACATGCAAGTACACATTCATGATATTCATGGTGCAGAAATATTTTAAGATCAATTTCACAAGAAACAAACATAACAATGACAAAACATTCCAAATCAAAGATGATATTACCGCAACAATTGGAGATGTCGACAAGCATATCAATGTTTTTCTAGAGGCCGTAAGTCTTGGTTATTTTTACCAAACTCCAAAAGGTTAGAAAAATAGCTTTGGTATTTGAAACAATTGGATTCCCAAGATTTTTTGTTTTACATGAGAACCACCAGGCCAGAAAGGGTGGGAAATGTAGATTTTGGTCAAATTGGTTACTAAAGGGACAACCCAAGGGCGTCATAAGAATCTCAGAATGGCCTTCAGATTTTGTAAAATTTGAATGATGAATGCTGTCTGGTGGGACATTTTCTTGGAACATTAAGTCTTAACTATATAGATATCTGCTAGATCTTTATTCCTATCTGTCAGAAAATGGCAGACAAGTGATCTTTATTTCCTTGTTACTGCATTCTAACTGTAATTTCTGGTTAGATGTGAGTGACATGACGCTGAACACCGAGCGGCGGGCTGTGGACCGGGATGAGTATGAAATCAGGAAGAAGGCACGAGAGGCTCAGCTGGCCGAGTTGAGCCATGAACGGGAATCACAGAAGATAGAGGAAGAGAGGGCTGCTATTGCTAAACTGAGAGCAGAGATGGTTCACAAGTCCAACCCAATCAGAAAATTCAAACAGGTCGTTCTCCAAGGTAGTGAAAAACCACCAACATGTCCAGAGTCCCCAAGATTCTCAGACAGACTACGAAGCAAAGTTCGAGTATAAGCTTCGATCAGCATTGACATCTCTTTATCCATTTATTCATACACACGTGTGAATACAGCTGATACAGTTGACGGTGATGGTTGTAGACAGCTGATTATGGCTCCATCTCATTAAGTCATCCAGGAATCTCGGATAGTAAGATACTGTATTTTTCTGTCATCAATGTTGTACAGTTTCAACTACAGTTTAATCAATATCATTTAGACCATGCCCTAATTGTCACTACAGGTGCATATTGTTAGATTATTTTTGCACTTTTTGTAAGCCATAGCTATTTTCCTTAAAGTTGCAATCAAAGAATGTAACAGGTCTCATTTCAACTGCTTTGCAGAATCATGATGATCCAATGTTGGATATTATCCTTTCATGATCTACTGTGGAACAAACCTATGCTCATTTTATGGAAAAGCATGCTTATGTATAAGCAAATTTTATTTATGTTTTTATTAGATTTTATTTATCTTGAAAACAGCATTCATTATGTAACTACTGTTTGTCCATAGTAATAGGCTAACTAGTGGATGAGGGTTTCCATAGTAAGGAATATCCAGATTATTATAAGGCAATATTATTTCCTGGTTTAGTGACAATCCAATATTGCACAAATGTGGAACTTAATGAGACTGAACCTCGTGTGATTGCTATCTAATGTGCAAGGATTTGGGAGTACTTCTGCACCTTGGCAGTGGTGTATGACAGGGTGATACAAGTCAAAGTACTTTAAGCCCATGGAAACATTGTGTGAATAACCTTTTTTTGAGCCACTGGAATGAGATTTTACAATGTTTATATGGTAAGATTAAGCCAATAATCATTGTAATCGTTACTTCAATGGATGGGGATCTGCTATGTACTTTGTTAGTGTATTTGAGACCCTTGTAGCCCTGATGCTGCATATAGTTGTACATACAAGTGGAGAGGTGGCTAAATGTGCTCAGACGTCTTCTCTTTCTCTGCCTGTTGTGTCTTCTGTGAAGTCCTTTCTACCTTCTGTATCTTTCAATGCTTTCGGTCATTTCCTCTCTGTAATTATGTAATCTAATGCTATGTGAATAAATTAATAAACCAACAAACACTTGTATTTTTTAATTTGATTATCTGATATCTTTCGACGTCAAATCTGATGAGACAGCAATATTCAAGCAGAATTGAGAATAACTTTTGGTGTCATCAAGGGTGGGAACAAGCTTGTGAAGTTTGAGCTTCATTTGTCCAGTGGTTCACGATGAGAAGACATTTGACATAAGTTGCTGCACAAACCCAAAAGAAAACAAATTGCAATGTCATCTATTTTTTTAATTTTATAAAAATGTTTACAGTTGTTTTCATGATATAACAAATGATTGCGTAAATTTAGGATATGAAAATGAATGGCTCAACAATAAGAGTGTTCTGAATATGAGAAGTAAAACTACAACATAACATAGTAACGCATGGATAGTCAATTGAGCCAGGAACATGCTAGATTCATCACAAATGTACACCTACCAATTTATCGATCCATGTTATATTTCTGTCTGTTTCCAAAAGTAATATATTAGATTATCACAAAACCAAATTGCATACAACTATCATAACAAATCCAAATGAACCAGTCATGTAAAGTAAATACAAACTGGTTGATAGCAACAACCTGTTGTTAGTTGTGGAACATGCAAAATTGAGTACTGCATTATGTGACAATACCTCAGGTGAGCATATCATGACATCCTTTATCGGTTCACATCAAATTTCCACCAATGACAACAGTGATGGTACCACAAGGTTCTTGATAGCCAAGCAACTAAAGTTAATAAGGCCAAAAGGTCTGGCTGTTCCATTTGTGTATACCACAATTTAGCCTCAGTAGATATATGAAAACATTAGGAAGAACCCAAATTCTATATTCCTTGGGAAAATATGTGGGTTCTTAACACTGCACTATTCCATGTATTCATTTAAGTTCATCTTATCATACAGGAGATGGAGTGGAGTCAATGAACAGATGAACTTAACTATACAGGTTGTTCACAGATGCAGAAAATACATGTCGGTCAATGCACATTTTGAGAGGTGACATGATTACTACTAGATCTGTTAAAGAAACAGGGCCCCATTTCACGAAGTGAGTGCCGAGACGTTAATGCTGACTTACAAACCTTGTAGTGCTGGGATTGCCTGGAGAAACAGGACTCAGGGCAAGATGGCATTGTTTATGAATCATCAACCAACAGTAAATGGGGCGTTTTGCAGTAGTTTACAGATGACCATGGTATTCTGTACACATCATTCTCACCACCACCAGGTGATAGTAATGTGCCAAATGAAATATTGGTTGAGTTACTGACAAGTTAACACATAAAATGTCTGAAATAAAGGGGGATGGGCGCCTCGGCAATCCTATGGGTCTTCCACTACCCTCCTGTGGGTTGGGTACTTGCACATCCAGGATCAGAAGCCATCGTGGGTATTACTTACATCCTGATCTAGTTGCATCTTAGGTCTGCACTCTCCCATGCAGGACTTACATCTTATTACAGTGCACCCACTGGATGAAGGTTTGAGAAATTCCAGCCCAACGTATATCTGGACTTGACATTGTTTCGTTAGTGGAAGAGTGTTCGATCTGCTCGTGTTCCGAAGACCAGGCGCCAGGACACCGGGATCTTCCACTCTGTAGGTCCGGTTGCCTCCTTCCCCACCTCGCTCCCGGGAGCTGCCTGAACAAACAAATCACATGATTAACATGAGTTTGTCACAAAACACCCGAGTCATGATTCAATGAAGTGTAAATGGCTACATTAGTGAACTGATGAATGAGGCAAACTTTTGATAAACTGGTTTAAGAATATGCTATATGCTTTACTATAACTGGTTGCAGGTATTTTTCTGTTTAACACCACACTCAGCAATATTCCAGCTATATGACGGTGGTCTGTAAATAATCAAGTCTGGAACAGACAATCCAGTGATTAACGTCGTGAGCATCAATCTAGGCAATTGGGGTACCATGACATGCATCAGCCAAGTCAGCAACCCTCGATACTGTTAGTTGCCTCTCATGATAAGCATAGTTGCCTCTTATGACAAGCATAGGTTAAGGGATTTCTCTTAGTGCAGGCAAATAAGGAGAAAGTTGTTATTTTGTTCAAATTTGGGAGTTTTAAAAGTTGTTATTTGCCTAATTAAAGAGGAATTAAAAACACTGAATTTTAAACATGCATTCAATCCAAAAATATTTAAGTGAGCATTAAATCCTTTCCTCTATATCGGTCCTGTCACAAGTCTACAAAACCAAAACATTTAAGTGAATTGTAAGTCAAACACCACATGGCAATGACAATTTCTCTTGATAGAACAATTTCACAAAATCAATGGATTGTCTGGTCCAGACTCGATTATTTACAGACTGCCGTCATATAGCTGGAATATTGCTGAGCGCGGCGTAAAACAACAAAAAACAAAACAAAACATGACATTCTCTTCACCTGATACGTTCAAAAGCCGGAAGTGTGGAGTTGTCCATATAGAATAGAAGTAAGCAGCTTCTAGATTCATGCAATGGTGGACAGTCACAACTTTTACATAAGACATTGTTTCAAAACACATACCAATACTTTGATCTCTACTAACTGGTGTCATTTGCAAGATGGGACTTCAACAAATATGTTCACCGTACATGTGATCTGGAAGCCCCATGGTAGACATTGATGACAACCTTTAATAAGTAATGTTTATTTCACTACAATCTGATTTGTTGCTTACCTTTAGGGTGACAATCCTAAGCCAATTGTTTAACTGTGTAACCATGGCAACAGCATCATGGGCATTGTCCCCTTCTGAACAGAACATCATCATCACAACAACTGATGTGTCCATTTTGCTGAAACAATACAACTTGCATTGACAACAATGAAACATGAAACAGTTTAGACATTGATAGTCCAGAAATCTCATTATCTTTGGCACAAAGCAATGGAAAATCAGGTTGACCCTATGACAATGAAACAAAATGATTTGAAACTTGACAAATTGGCATATTTGAGCAAAGCTTGGTATCATATGGTCCTGATGTAGCACTAGTATATGACACTTATATATCTTTTGATTATCTTGTATGATAACTACCATGGACCCATTTGCTGCCATAGTTTTGTAATGGAAGTGACTGGATCAGCTTCACTGTTCTTATCACTAACTTGGTGGGGGTCGGGTAGCCTAGTGGTTAAAGCGTTCGCTCGTCATGCCGATGACCCATGTTTGATTCCTGATATGGGTACAATGTGTGAAGCCCATTTCTGGGAACCCCCGTGATATTGCTGGAATATTGCTAAAAGCAGCGTAACACCGTACTCACTCACTATCACTAACTTTGGTATAGTTTGGTATAGATCTACTTGATGAGAGCCCTTGGATGTATTTCATGATATCAAAAGCATGTTTAAAATACACTTGCTGGAAAAGATGACAGGGGTAGGAGTCTCTTTGCTGCAAGATGTTCCCAGTTATATTTGAGACAGAACCCAACTTTGTGAATTGATAACTGGATATAGAGCTGCTTCAATTGTGAAAGAACTTTGTAATTTGATTGGCCAGCTATTATTAGTGTTGTGTTAATCAAACCAGACTTTGAGCTATGGTGGTGAATGAGTCCATGGTTATATCCTGATAGAATGGAGATATGATACACTGTACATTGAGGAAGACAGTTATATAACCAACTCACAGATTTTCAAAGAGTTGTTTAGCAATGCCACTTCCTGGCATGTAGAGCAGCTTCTGCTGCGAGCTGCCATCGATGGTGAGTTCAGTCGGGGTAGCTCTTCGCTCCAGCTCCTGCCAGCCTAGAGTCGTGCGGAACAGGTTACCACACTTCCTGTCCATCGACTCTGATGGGACGAACCGGAACTGGGACCTTTCATACAAAAAGCAGACGTCAAACATACTTCTCACTTCTATTTCTCGCTAACTGGAAGAAAGATTAGGTCGGCTTCAACTTTAAACAGTTTCAAGTCATATGGCGCTGATCATTACTGTGGCGAACTTGGTATTCCCACACCATGACCAGCAGATCCTGGCAGCTAAGGGAAGCAACTCAGACATAGTTAGCACCTATGCATTTTGCAGAAGAGATGTTAAGATTGGTACCAGTGTGTGAAATAGCATGTAAACATAATGAGCTGGACAGGCAGGAGAGTAGAGACAGTGTTTATGGCGTTAATGACTGACCCTTGCAACTGGACATCCAGTCTCTCCTCTGAGTAGCTACTGGTCAGTATGATCACCTGCCGGAACTTCTGGAGCCTCGTCCACTCCGCCAGCCATGTCATGAACTTCTTCTTCTTGCCCTGAGTTAATACAGACATACATGCAGTTCATTCTCTTGTTTCACTCCCCCGCCCGGACAGTCACACATGTCGTTTTACTATATTGATGCAAAGAAAACATTTATAAAGTGTATGCTCCGTCTGAATCAAATGTTATATAACCACATCATTCGAAACAGACAGAAAACAGATCACATGTGCATAACTAGATGCACAATGTCAACTTTGATGCCTGAATAGATAACCTGTCAATTTTGGCAATCTCTATTTGCTATTCTATAATGCTATTAAAGATCAAAGACACAGACTACTTAGCCTGCGATAAAGAACACCTTTTGAGTTATGTCAATATGGGCTGATGTCAGGATGCTGTTCAGATTACCTCCATATCCTTAGTAACATTGTTCTTTCATTACTATCAAGCAATTATCAATTGGTAAAAAAGTTTTAGACTTGTCGCATAATGATTATTACCTAGGAAGAAATATGGTAAGATGATGTCAACCATATTTTGATTTTTGTAATTATATTGAAGCAAATTAATATTTAAATTAATTAATAAAACTCAAAATAAAATCATATTAATTGCTGCATGGGATTATAGATAAGCATACACTGAACAGATTATGAAATGTGACCTATTAAAAAATAAACCACACATTTTTCAGTGATGTTGTATCAAGTTTAAAACATAAATATGTCTCTTAACATAGGGGGGGCAGGCAATAAGGCGGAAAAACCCGTCAGTTAGCCCTGTTCGAGGATTTCCAATTTACATCACAGGTCATTACAGACTTGATTTTAATTATAGCTCCAATAAAACACTTGTTTAGCCTTAAATTTGGCATCTTAGAAAAGTAATTAAGTTTGCCCTACCCCCATGTGTAGCGTAATAAAGTATAGTTTTGCCCTGAACTATTACAGACAAAGCAACTGTCCTCATGCTTCAGATGGGGGTAGAGCAAACTTTTTTTCTTAAACATATCTGACTGGGACAGTGACACAGGTCATGTGTGAAGAGAAAAGTACATGGGACCGTCTCAAAAACTATTTGTTACTGAAACTGCCATTACAAAAATGGGGCACCAGAACACTAGATTCCAAATGTGGATCTGCCAACAGGGTTTAATCTGAGTTACAGGCAAAACAAAACACTACTAACCTTCACAAATGGTGACCTCTGTTGAAGAACAAGCAATTTGTTGCTCTCGTTTTCATATACTGAAATAAAAGAAAACATCACATACAGTCTGAACAGGTGCTTGTTTACAAAACTTCATACATTCTGGATACAATATTTTCACATTAATTAAACAAAAACCAACGGTAATATTCTCAAACACAGGGATGTTTATTTGTTTTCTTCCACCTGTCCCTTCTCTCTAAGGCTGAGCACAGAGATGACATACAAGCAAAACAGAGCCACAAGGCTCTGAACTCACCTGAATTATGAAGAAATAATGGTTGCCATGTCTTAAATGGGATAGGAATTTTGACCACTTTTTAGAGACAGCTTAGCTGGGATCTTCCATGTAAAGTGTAAGTTCCTTTGACCTTGTAGTTTCAGAATAGATGTCAAAAATACCATGACACTGGGTAAATGGGGTATGTGAAGATCAAAACTCAAAACAGGCCAGAATTATATGCCATATTATATATAATACCACATCATAGTTGCATATTAAATTACATACTGATACATGCAGAAATGGCTAAGTAATCACAAAAAATGACATTTTCAATATGGCTGCTGTGGTGTCCATATTGAAAATTGAATTGGAATTCAGTAAGCAGTTTTTACGAGACACCATAGCTGGGTTTCATTTAAGCCGCGTAAGCCTTAGGAATAACCTCATAGGAGATTACTGGTTAACGATGACCAGACAGAGGGACAGACAGATGATGGTCAACACACAACATCATAAAAATATGGACGCTTCAGCCATGGATAAGGTGCTGTAAGTTACTTAAACGCCTGACTTACATTTGCCACAAAGTATGTTATTCTGTTGTCATAGTTACCTTCACAGCTGGTGGTGAGTTTACAAATGTTTGCGTCATGGTGAGCAAAGGGGTTGTTGCCGACCATGGGGAGGATGCTGTCATGGTAGATGTAGCCGACTCTCTCCATCCACAACGTTGAGATGACCAGATCGGCTGTCAGTTGACCAACATTCCCAACAGACACACAGGGCTGGAAACAAGTAGAGAAGTCCTTCAGGATTATCTATGATTCCAAACTAAGAGCCCTTTTATGTTCAAAATTGGCATTCTTAAAGGTGAGATTTCTTAAATACAGGTCTTTTAACATTGTATAACATTACATTCAAAAATGTAATCTTAAGCACTAAACCCTCTTTATTGGTCCTGATATCAGTGAAAAAGTATCATACAAGTCAATCCAACCAAGCCATCACATTAGTTATAACTACTAATTAAGTCCCCATTAGGGAATGTTTGCCAACAATTGATGCAGACAAATCCTGGCCTCTAAATAGGTCTAGATAAATCCCTGTCCTTAATATGAAACTATTTATCTTATTTATCATTTCTTACATACTTGACTGCAATGAGTGAGTGGACAATGGCTAAGGGATGTTCTGCACAGAAGTTTTTTCATTGTTGTTTGATTTGGCATTCAGCAATGGTCCAGCTTAAAGAACAGCACTATATTATTTGTTTATATATTTTATATATTATTGTTTTTGTCCATTCTGTTGTGATAAATATCCTGGACCCATTCGCCACAATAGCTTCGGATGAGAAATGACGTCACCATCTCTATTTTCGTATCACAAAAGTTTTATCGATCACAAGTGTAATTTGATTGGATGACTATATATAACATTGTTTCATGGGGTTCAACACAAGCTGTGGTTGTGAATGGGTCCAGGGTATTATCGAAACTGGATGGACATAAAACACTCTGGACAACTGATTGTAATGCTTCACATCCTATTGAAATATCATCTCTTGGGAGTCTCTAGGATGAGGGTGCTTTAAATATTGCCACAAAATTGATAATTTTCCATTCTATTAACATATTCAAGCATAATTAGTGTCTTGTATATCTTCATTAAGTTTTAGCTCTCTGGGCCTTGTGAAGAAGAACCTTAAACTGCCTGTGCCAAAAACTGATAAATCCACTCTCGACCTCATTTTCAGCAGATCTTAGTGTTAATGTATGGACTTTTATTAGCAAAGCTTTCAAGTCCACTGGGTACAAGAATTAACAAAACTCTGGTAGTCTGAGACAAGTAAAATTTAAGAAGGACAAGTGACATTTCCTTGTGGTCTACCAGTTTTACCATTAGGTAGATGGCAACTCTGTAGAATATCATTTTTGCGGACTAGTGAAAATATAAATTAATTTCTAACCCTTACTGACCAAACAGAATTTTATTCGAAATGGGTATTGGACAAGTTGCTAAAGTCATGGACTATTTCATTTTTTTCGTAATTTGAATTATTATTTATTTTGAAAAAAATAATGTTAATTTTAACACCATGAACCACACCATAGTGCCACACATTCATCCCGTTAATATCCGGGGTGGACTAGGTCTTCAGCAACCCATGCTTTCCGTAAGAGGCGGCTTTGCTTGTCATAAGAGGCGACTACCAAGATCGAGTGGTCAGGTCGAGTGGTCGCCGACTTGGTTCATGCATGTCATTGATCCCAATTGCGTGGATCGATGCTCATGATGTCAATCACTGGATTGTCTGTCCAGATTTGATTATTTACAGACCGCCGTCATATAGCTGGAATATTGCTGAGTGCGGCGTTAAACAACAAACAAACATTCATCCCTGTAGCATGCGCACAGAAGAAGCCAATAATTCATGGTCGGACACTGGATTGCATGACATCAATCACTGGATTGTCTGAGAGAGACTTCGTTATTTACAGGCTGCAGTCATATTGCTGGAATGTTGCTGAGTGCAGCATCGAACAAAAAACAAATGTTTGTTTACGGACAAATGGACAGACAGTAGTCAAAATTCCGTGCCATGAGCTCACATGACTTCTTGATGCTACTATGCACTTCCAGTCCAATCTTTTGTTTGAGTTGTGTACCCTACAAAGTAGGGTTTAAAAAATAAGTCTTAAGACTCATTGAGTTGTTCCTCCCCACGGAAATCTTTAGTAAAAGGCGAAAGATTTATGCGAGGTGAAGAGAAACCAGAGTACTACACATAAGGAAATGTTTCGACCCATATTTCAAAGACATTATTCAGAAATTGGTGTTTTCTGTCATACTTATCACAATTATTTAATTCTCTTAGTTATTGAATTGGAGTTGTTGGTAGATTACCTCATAGATGGTAACACAATTACTATTGTGGTTTAAAGAACATTAATTATGTGTAAAGATTTAGCAGGTATATTTTCATTCAATCTTTCTTCAGCATACCATTAGTGAGTCAGCAAGCAATGGCCGACGTTCGCCCAGTTTTTCTATTTATAGAATAAATCATGCCACAATGTACACACTTTTCACTCACTTCGGCCTGGTCATAAGGATGAGCGAGAATGACAGCCTGAAGCACAAGGAATCCTCAAACCCTTAACTATAAAGATATTCCTTCATCAAATACTATAAGACTCTTGCAATCAGAAGGATGTTCTTTTTGTTCTTCCATAAACCTAACGTTGATGAACTACTCAACATAGTGATTAAGATCACTGCTGGAAACACATTTAAATTCTGTCCTGTCTGTTCAGCAATAATACTTGCTCCTCGGTTGACAGCAGTAAAACTGGCCCTAAACAAGTATAAACTGATTTAATACTTTAGGGAAGGTAATGCATCATGTGTCATTTCATAACAAATATTTATTAGGACAAGAGACCATAAAGTATTTCATGGTCCCTGTTACCACTTGGATGAGATATTGTAGTCAGGCTTGACCTGCTTGACCTGCTGGCCATGAATGCCATGAGTCGATTTCTGGCTTGACCATGACCCTGACCATCTATTAATAGCTCTACCTTGCCAGTTGCAGCTGATACCACGAGGCAGACCTTGCTGACAAAGGTTGGGCTATAAATAGCTTAGATATAAACGCAAGGGTGGACGTGGACGGTAACTCGCAACTCAGGTTCTGTTCAAATGTTATAAGTATGTGACTGTAGCTATGTTATTGTAAATCAGTGGGATTTGTAAAAAATATCACAATTGAGTTCAAATAGTCTGGACTCTAAAGTGTTGAAGTAATACAGATTCAAATATATTATTTGATTAAAAAATGATCAGGTTTTCTTTGAGAAGCTACTTCACCTGAAAACCTAACAGGGCAGTATACAATCTGATCTAATCCCATACATGTTAACTCTGGTTTCTCTTCACCTCGCATAAATCTTTCGCCTTTTACTAAAGATTTCCGTGGGGAGGAACAACTCAATGAGTCTTAAGACTTATTTTTTAAACCCTACTTTGTAGGGTACACAACTCAAACAAAGAATAGACTTAATTAGATGAATTTCATGGGAGATTATGGCCTGGCACTATGTCTAAGCTAATATTTGTGTTTGTTAGTTGTTTACTGCCACACTTAGTAATATTCCAGCTACATGATGGCTGTCTGTAAGAAGAATAATAACTTCCTATTCAGACATTATTGTATTTGTCAATGTCATTAAAATCAGATCTTTCACTCCGATTTGATGCCTCTCTCTTTCTATCCGTTGGAACTATGGTTCACTGTCCTGTATGAGTTAATGTTTTCAAAAGAGATGCTAAAGTATACACAATTCTTAAATACATTTTACCCAGAATTCCAAGTCCAAGTCCATATTTGACACGGACACAATAAAATGCAAATCACTGAGAATGTAGTCATATCAGGGATTTCATACACCTGCTCAGACGCAGCAAATGTCAGTAAAAAGTCCCAAATTGGGATTACACATTTCCCAATTTTATATGTTTATATTGTTCTGATCACTAATGTGAGGGTTTGGTCCAGGTGATATGTGTATTTCTTTTGTAACAGGGCCAGTAAATTAGAAGAGGCTTTAATGTTAAAAAGAAAGCTAGACCTTCAGAAAATCCCAGTTTTGAACAATAATACAATTTGTTCCCTATTTGCCTGGAAAGGGCACTTACCGGTAGTTCAGAATCCCAAGATAAGTCCCTGGTTCTATTTATCAAACTTTACCCAGAATCCCAAGACTATACTTGACACTGACATTATACAATGAAAATCATGCCGACTTAAAATTCTCAGAATATTACACCATAGATTATTAACATTGGTAAAAAATGAAGTGAAAATAAGTTCATTTTGGGGAAAGTAGTTTTCAACATTCCAGAAAACAACAAAATAAGTCATTGAAATTCCACATGGCCATGCTAAGCTAACATATTATTCACACTTCTATGGTTACTTTAGGGTTTACAGTTCTTCGGCAATGCAGTTAGCTTGGGAAGGTCAAAATCAAAATACATTTTGCAGTTCAATATGTATATTCATTTGACAAAACATTCTGATGAATCCATAAAGCAAATATTAAAAAAAATGTTTCTTTATTACAAGCAGAGCACCTCCCTCCCTCCTTTCTGTGTATTTCCTCATATAACATGTATACAATCACATATATGTACCAGTCTGTTCCACTGCAACTCCAATGTTTGGAATTGATTTTTAAGGATTCTATCATATAATATTGATTATGTGCTACTGCATTTCTTAGAGCTTCAAACAGATAGGTATTGTATCTAAGTAAAATATCTGATTTTAATAAGATTGTATTTTTGATTGATTTGGTACTACCCCAACATGCAACAAAAAGCAACTGTTTAATTTTTAGATATAATAACTGCTTAAATGTATGGGCAGCCATCTGACAAAAGTACAAAATAATAGTCAAATGTTACAAATAAAGAATGAATGTTACAAATAAAGGTCATTATTTACAAAAAGATAATGAATTCAAAGCATGAATCGATGAACAACTCACAAACAATTGATGTCATATGTGAAGAAAGAACAATGTGTACTAAAGAATGTCAGCGCACAAAAAGGACACTAGACTGCTGAAGTTTAATCAGCTTGTTTCGCCGTGTATTTGATATGCCGAAGTGCTCAATGTATAATGTCATTCCTCAACGTTTGATGCCAAATTATATTTCTGACACACATTTTCATAAGATCTGAAAAGTGAACGGTGTGCAAAGATATTGTGGCACATGACTATAATATTACTAAGCGATGTAAAATGTTAAATTTCCTGTGGGATGGTGCAAATGTATCTGCAAATATTAACCCAATTTGAAACAGAGACACTGCTAAGTATTGTCTGAGATGTTGGTATGCATAAAAAAACAGCAAATTTCAACACACCAATAAGAGTACTGTGCGCCAATATGTCCCTTCGTCATTTAAAATATCTGAATAACATAAATATAAGTTAAGCATTAAATCAGTGTTTATTGAAAGTTGTGTACAATATACATACACTAATTAGACAGATGTCGGATTACACAAAGTATAATATTTATCCAAATGTGCCGTGTTTCCGGTGACGCTGGTATATAAACGCAACATGTATCGATATATACGATGTCACACGCTGTGTGCACCAGGAATGATGTAATACATTGAGCACTTCAACATGCATTTATCGATTGAACAAACCAATTGAACTTGGAACATTTAACAAATTGCAGCGCCATCTGATGTTCTTTATTGTCAATGTTGTTCTTTAACAGTTTAGTGTCCTTTTTGTGCTTTGATATTCTTTCGTACACATTGTTCTTTCATTCTATATGACCCCTTTCGTTTGCGAGTAGTTTATTTGTATCTGTTTGTACTTTGAATTCATTATTTGTTGGTAAACAATGACCTTTATTGTAGCATTCATTCATTGTTCGTAACATTTGACTTTTGTCGTTTGTTTTCCACTTTGTATTTTTTTTACCAAATGACTACCCATATACATGCATCAATAGTTTCTTGGCACAGTAAAAACACAATCCATACTCTCCCCAAACTGATATTAGTCAATACACCAATTTGTTTTTATCTCACTTTTAAGTACCTTTCCAATTTGTTTATAACCATCTTCAAAACGTGATGATACAATGCTCACCTCACATCAGACATCACATGCTTGACTCATATTTTTATCTTATTTTGGGTCCGTTTTGAAACTGTGCTATTTTGCTGATTTCAAACTGAAAACCAACCACTTGGGCAATAACCTGCAAACTTAGGGTAAATTAGATATTATTTACTACGTATTCCGTTTCATTCAGTATTCTAACGATTAGCGGCTTACCAAAATAAACGTGTAATCCTCCCAGTTCCTTTTCTTGTCATCAGCTGAGACGAACATTTTTAAAGCATACACTTCACAAATAGATTGAATCCAAAAGGTCTGAGCGGCCGTCTCACAAACGTTCTTTGTACACTGTCAAGCCCTCAAATCATGCAGTTATATTGACATATCATGCTTCCATGGACGCCGCCATAGTTGACTAGTACTTTTGTTCATACTTCGTTTGTCCTTACCACAACCCCCAAACGAACAAGGAAACATCACTTTCCACTGTAAAACATCTGTTCGAAGATACAAGGACATGAGGCACCCATTTCGTTTGATTTATTTAGATATCAGTGAATCGAGTTATTGAGATTACAAAATGATTTATATATGCATAAAAACGATTTAAAGACAAAAATAGATACCAAAGATATTACCATTTCAGTGTTTGATCTCTCTAAATCGTCTTTATACATATCACAAATTCGATACGTATTTGTTCATATCTAAAATTCGTCATATATATCAATACTTCACTTCTTGGTTCGACCCGTT
Organism: Haliotis cracherodii; assembly: GCF_022045235.1. Taxonomy (NCBI): domain Eukaryota; kingdom Metazoa; phylum Mollusca; class Gastropoda; order Lepetellida; family Haliotidae; genus Haliotis; species Haliotis cracherodii. The sequence goes on along the minus strand of NW_027266265.1, from coordinate 7,663,855 downwards.
ACGATCCGGGTTAGAATGGTCTTCAGCAACCCATGTTTGTCGTAAGAAGCGACTGAGGGGATCGGGTGGTCGGGCTCGCGTACTTGGTTGATGCATGTCATCGTA